>NC_134265.1:116577024-119004524 GCF_031893055.1 Leptodactylus fuscus
CAAAGTTAAAACCTGACACAGTAGTTTTATCTTACATTCAGTCAATCAAAAGTTCACATGTAGGGTAAGTCTGTAATAAGTTATATCAGAGGATGTTACTAACAGAAGTCCTGAACTGTCAGAGCATGGGAATCAGCTAACCTGCGCTCCAGACCTATTTTTCTACTGTCAATTGGAATCAATAAAGACTCAATCATTTGGTTTTATTTTTGCATGCAATTAGTTTCTGTTTTACTGTCACACAGTAGCGCTCTATAGATATCCCGGGTTTTTATTTTTCATTTTCTTGTTCATGAACCTCCACCACCTCACTGGTTGGTGTCCGGGTAAGAGCTGCAACTGTTTATCTTCAGCCCCCTTCTGGGAGGTTTTATATACGGGCGCCAGGTAACTTTTTTTCTTCTTGTAAAATCTAAAATTGAGAGACTTCTGCTGAAAAAGAAAAGTCCTGCTCGATCTTGCAATGAAAACTGCGGCATTAGTCTGACACTGGTTTTGCTGTAATGTATCTATGGCAAACTATGCATGCAAACCGGTGGAAGAAAGACATAGGTCGGCTTTGGCTTTCCGCCAAACAATCCAGGCTCATATTTGGGGGAGAATTTGAGATGAAAGGCCATCTCAAATTCTTCTGTGTGAACCATTCTCTACAACAGCTCTATCAACATTTCTGTATTTATTCATTTGCTTAATACGGCTAAACATAGTTGTCTTGACTTTAGGGCTTCCTTGAGTAGTGAGTTCACTTTTTTTACACTTGCATGAAGACAAATATACTACAAGAATAACTTCTAAATAACCTAAAATTTGAGCAGTTGTGCATTAGAAATGATCCATTATTCAGAATAATCACAGGATGACTGTGTTGCCCAATGGAAAAGGAGTTGCTCTGTTTACTTGTTCTCTAGGTATTACACAAGGAGTACAAGCTACCAAGCATATCTGTAGTACTGGAAAACTTCTTAACCCCCTTCCCCCTCCCCAGCTGTATAAATAATAACCTGCCCTCTTAGAAAATACATTCAGAATGTTATAACTGCCCTGTATTTACTTAGAAGAAATAGACTCTTCTTGATCAATTCATTGGAAAATGAACTTGGAAACATCTTCTTTGTAAATAGTTTGGTGTAATCTGTTTGATTGCTCAGTTGTTATGCTTTGATTTAGGAGCATAATTGTAGGTTTTATATTATTGACTCTGTATTTGTACAGCAAATATTGATGTCAAATATTTTGCAGGAAAAGATTGAGTTAAGGCATGTTATTCTTGTAATTTCCTGGCACTGTAACATTTAGGCTGTGAGCATTACTCGTTTAATACAAATCATGTCATTAAATAAATGAAATCTTATTAAATCGCTGGTTATATTTTCATATTTATTAATATGGTTTTAGTAATGGGACAGCACAGCAAATAAAACAGAAAAAGGTAAAAATGTGGAAGGATATTACAGAGATTGGCTGTAGGTAGACTCTCTGTCAGGCTGTGTTTGGTATTCCATTCAGGGAGTCTGTTTGTGGACCTCCCCGAATGGAATACCAAACGAATTAAAAAATGCTGAGTAATGAAAGCACATGGACACCATAGACTATAATGGGGTCCGTGTGTTTTCTCTCTGGATGATTCATGTGGACACCACACGGAAAACACATGCACAACATTATAGTCTATGGGGTCCATGTTCTTTCATTGCTCACCACTTTCTAATGCATTTGGTATTCCGTTTGAGGGGTTCCCAAAAGAATATCGAACGCAGATGTGAACTAGGCCTAAGTGATGAGCCCCTCTTTTATTTTATGCCTGCAATAGTAATTGCGTGGAAAATCCCTGGCCACAGAAATTGTTGCCCCATGGTAATCTGTCATAATGCTCAGGCCTTTGTCATTAACAGCCTTTGTGGCCCCTCAGGGCTGTCACATGATTTACTCTGCTACATTGTAGCTGATATCCAGGATATACTTGGCGTTGCCGGTACTTTTACTGAAGTATGTTGTATAGAATATAAACAAGGATGAAGATCAGCATCACTCGGAGGAAGACGTAGAAAATTTCTTTATTCCATTTCCAGCGTAAAAAACATATAACAATGAAGAAAAAGTGAGGACAAAAAACACATTAAAAAACGCCGACGCGTTTCGGAACACACAGTTCCTTAGCCATGACTAAGGAACTGTGTGTTCCGAAACGCGTCGGCGTTTTTTAATGTGTTTTTTGTCCTCACTTTTTCTTCATTGTTATATGTTTTTTACGCTGGAAATGGAATAAAGAAATTTTCTACGTCTTCCTCCGAGTGATGCTGATCTTCATCCTTGTTTATATTCCATTTATTTGCCTTTTTGCCCGGAAGGCTGATCGTGCACCCCGGTTGGAATATTAGAACATACACGGTGAGCTCCAAACTTTTTTTCTCTTTTGGACTTTATGTTGTATAGAGGCTTTACCTCATAAGGCTGCAGGCACACATCTGAGCGTGTTAAGGTCTTGTTCCATTCCATTGAAAATAGAGCAGATCCTATCCTGTTTTGGGTCATCAGAACAGAACAGATATGAATCCCTAATAAAGAGAAGTACATAACAGAATGCACCCTCTCAAGTAACACTTAGATGTCACTTACAACATTCTGCTGTAAAATCGTCTCCAACTTTTTTAACTCAAACACATTTGGGACCTGAGCCGCCATAAACCTGAAACTAAATGAATCTTGGGAGCTGTAAGAGAGTGTGGAAGCAGAGTACTCCATTTTATGATCTCTTGTGTGTATATGTGGAAGGTAAGGTATATGGATATCCCAAAGAATTGATATACAGTGTGTACACTCACCGGCCACTTTATTAGGTACACCTGTCCAACTGCTCGTTAACACTTAATTTCTAATCAGCCAATCACATGGCGGCAACTCAGTGCATTTAGGCATGTAGACATGGTCAAGACAATCTCCTGCAGTTCAAACCGAGCATCAGTATGGGGAAGAAAGGTGATTTGAGTGTCTTTGAACGTGGCATGGTTGTTGGTGCCAGAAGGGCTGGTCTGAGTATTTCAGAAACTGCTGATCTACTGGGATTTTCACGCACAACCATCTCTAGGGTTTACAGAGAATGGTCCGAAAAAGAAAAAACATCCAGTGAGCGGCAGTTCTGTGGGCGGAAATGCGTTGTTGATGCCAGAGGTCAGAGGAGAATGGCCAGACTGGTTCGAGCTGATAGAAAGGCAACAGTGACTCAAATAGCCACCCGTTACAACCAAGGTAGCCAGAAGAGCATCTCTGAACGCACAGTACGTCGAACTTTGAGGCAGATGGGCTACAGCAGCAGAAGACCACACCGGGTGCCACTCCTTTCAGCTAAGAACAGGAAACTGAGGCTACAATTTGCACAAGCTCATCGAAATTGGACAATTGAAGATTGGAAAAACGTTGCCTGGTCTGATGAGTCTCGATTTCTGCTGCGACATTCGGATGGTAGGGTCAGAATTTGGCGTCAACAACATGAAAGCATGGATCCATCCTGCCTTGTATCAACGGTTCAGGCTGGTGGTGGTGGTGTCATGGTGTGGGGAATATTTTCTTGGCACTCTTTGGGCCCCTTGGTACCAATTGAGCATCGTTGCAACGCCAAAGCCTACCTGAGTATTGTTGCTGACCACGTCCATCCCTTTATGACCACAATGTACCCAACATCTATTGGCTACTTTCAGCAGGATAATGCGCCATGTCATAAAGCTGGAATCATCTCAGACTGGTTTCTTGAACATGACAATGAGTTCACTGTACTCCAATGGCCTCCACAGTCACCAGATCTCAATCCAATAGAGCATCTTTGGGATGTGGTGGAACGGGAGATTCGCATCATGGATGTGCAGCCAACAAATCTGCGGCAACTGTGTGATGCCATCATGTCAATATGGACCAAAATCTCTGAGGAATGCTTCCAGCACCTTGTTGAATCTATGCCACGAAGAATTGAGGCAGTTCTGAAGGCAAAAGGGGGTCCAACCCGTTACTAGCATGGTGTACCTAATAAAGTGGCCGGTGAGTGTATATCTCTTGCGAGACTGCGATCCATGAAATTACTTTCATCAATTCACCATGGCTCAGGTCCTTGCTGCCCTTCACTTCCTGTCATTTCTTACCATTCTTAACACACAGGAAACACCTAGGGATGCTTGCTTGGGCAATCACTGGCCACATTGGTGGTCCACATCAGTTAGTGGTTGGCTGAAAAGGTTTTTCCAAGCATTTTGTGTGTGTGTGTCAGACACCAGGAAGTAAACATCGAGAGGCATCAGATCAGAAACAATGGGGGATCAGTGAGAGGTATCATTTTTAATGTCCCAATGTTTATCTGTTATAAAAAATATTTTGTTTTCCTTGAAAAAAAAACCTTTAAAGCTTTACAAATGGACTTCTCTTGTCTAGTACGTTTAGTGTATGACCTTATGGTAATGAATATGTAGAAAAAAGAAGATGTCTCATTGTAGGCATCCCTGGGATTCCCTGTAATGCAATCTCTGTCCTCACAACAAGGTTTGGGCAAACAGCTCTAGTTCTGTTGTACACCCATTGAGATGCCCTAGGATGGTTAGTTGGTAAGATCACATATGGATGCCATAGCATTGGTAAGTATGCCTGTGTATTTAGTAAACATAGAGTAATATATTGTCTTATCCTGTTGATATCTTGTTACAATTGTGCCTTTCAAGGAAGAGGATGGACAGCAAGTGAACAGTTAACTCTTGAAGTTGATGTCTTAGAAGTAGTAAAAAAAATGAAAGATGTAAGGAAGGATCTGAGTAACTTTATTAAGGATCAAATTGGGATGACTAGAGAACCCAGCCAGTGCATCTCTCTAATGTCTTGTACTGTATTTCCAGCAGTTATTATATACTAAATGTGGTCCAGTGAAGGATAACCAATGAAGCAGAAACAATGTCAGGGATACCCAAGGTACATGCTGAGAGGAGGCCAGCCCATGCAGTCTGATTTCCCAAAATTATCTGTTGCACAGATTGCTGAAAGAGTGAAAATAAGAACTGGGTTATGGAGCAAAGGCAGTAGTTTACCTTGTCTGCTGAATCGCAGTGACAATGTGATTATCTAGGCATTGTTCTGCTGGGTCCTATGAGGATGCTACTTTGACCATATGCCACTTACTTTATGCCATCAAACATTGTTAGAAAGTATATTCATTAATGATAAAATATCTTTTTTTTTAAAATTGTTTATGTATACACAAACAGGGGAACATATTACAGTGGGGCAAAACAGTATTTAGTCAGTCACCAATAGTGCAAGTCCCACCACTTAAAAAGATGAGAGGCGTCTGTAATTTACATCATAGGTAGACCTCAACTATGAGAGACAAAATGAGAAAACAAATCCAGAAAATCACATTGTCTGATTTTGTAAGAATTTTTTTTGCAAATTATGGTGGAAAATAAGTATTTGGTCAGTAACACAATTTCATCTCAATACTTTGTTATATATCCTTTGTTGGCAATGACAGAGGTCAAACGTTTTCTGTAAGTCTTCACAAGGTTGGCACACACTGTTGTTGGTATGTTGGCCCATTCCTCCATGCAGATCTCCTCTAGAGCAGTGATGTTTTGGGGCTGTCGCTTGGCAACACGGACTTTCAACTCCCTCCAAAGGTTTTCGATAGGGTTGAGATCTGTCCCCCCCCCCCACAACACCCACACTCAGACTATAAGATGCACCCCCTATTTTCCTCCCAAATTTTGGGGAAAAATGTGCATCTTATAGTCAAAAAAATATGGTAATTAAAACACCCAAATCTCCCTCCCATGATCATATAAAAGGTGGAACTTTTAATATTATCTAATCTTTTAACTTGGATAATTTCCCTTGACGCACTGCAACAATAGTTCAGTAAGTATGAGTAACATGAAGAAGAGTTCTTGGTATTGACGTGGCCTCCAAGTTCCACATATTTCAGTCTGACTGTATGAGTAAATGTGCTGGTAAACACAAATCCAATCCATGAAGACTCCAATCATACAATTTCATGCAATCTAGTTGGAGCTAACGGAAATAAATCAAATAAATAAATAATATAAAATAAATAAATAAATGACAGAACATGTCACTTAGAATGTTGGAAGACAAAAAACAACAAAAAAAAAACCTTGTGTGTCTTGAAAGCTATAACTGGACAAATACTGAAGGGTTAAATTCCAATGCCTATGACAACAACTAAACAAGATCCCTATTTGTAAATGCAAGAAGTGACTGTACTGTACATAAACACATTTGTTTCCAATGTTATTAATATATTTTTAATAATACAAAGCAATGTTACAAATGGTTACCTGCAATAATTGTATAATCCTAAAAACTGATTATGTACGCAGACAGTAATACCTGGGAACAAATATCAATGTGTATAATGCAATAGCAAGCACTGTATCATTGCTCTGGGGCATAGTGAAATGAAATCAACATTAGATTAATGGAAAAGCCTGATCAGCACAACCAATTGCTGTGGCATTAGAGCTTATTGATTGCATTGAAAGCCCCCTGGCAGGAAGCTGATTATTAAAGACTAGTTACTCGTAAACGCACCATTACAGAAATGTAAGTATGAGTTGGCCACTTTTATCTGAGGAAGCTTTTATTAACATGTGGCCATTTACTGAATTTGCCAATTTACGGTATATAAAATGTAAAATGTGGCATTATTTTAACTCTTTGGTGTTCCTTATAGTGTAGTATAATAGATCTTTAGCAAGAAGGGACCTATGTGTACTATAAATTCTTATGTAATATTGTACCCCTGTAATTTCGGATCAGTAGTAGTGCTGGTTTACGTATCTAATAAAGATTGTGTGTTTGTACTACAGGAATATATGACATAGTTTTCTGCACATGATGTCCAATACTTCTATACACTGACAGTGGCCTGGTATACTGTGCATTGTAGTTACACAACAGCAGAAGGAGCTTGCAAATCATTATATACAGAATTTGGGAACCATTTGGCAGATATTGGCTAACACTTACTTATGCCCTTGGACCTTCTTTTGGCACAAATTAGAATAGCTGCACCATGTTTGGCACTTTTCAGTTGGGTCTAGGCAAGGGGAAATGGTTTGGTTGAGTTATAAAAAGTGCTAATTTATAACAGTTTTATTTATCTGTAAACACCAGTGTCAATTGTTAGTAACACAAAAAGAAGAGGAGACACCGAGCAACCAATATAGTGTAGTACCACTGGGAAACCACGTTGGATAGCCAGAGAAAAGCAAACAAATGACCAGTTGGCCTCTCACCTGTTGTGGTTGTGAATAGAGATGAGTGAACACTAAAATGTTCGAGGTTCGAAATCCGATTCGAACAGCCGCACACTGTTCGACTGTTCGAACAAGTTTCGAACCCTATTATAGTCTATGGGGGGAAATGCTCGTTTCAGGGGTACGCAACATTCGATCAAATTCTACTTACCAAGTCCATGAGTGAGGGTCGGGCTGGATTCTTCTCCCTGCGCAGCATCCCCACGTCCTCTTCCGGCCTTAAATTCACTCTGCTAGGCATCGGGCCTAGGCAGAGCCAACTGTGCATGCCTGCACCCGCCCAGGCCCAGTCATGCGCAGTCGGCTCTGCCCAGGCCCGATGCCTAAGCAGAGTGAATGCAGAGCCGGAAGAGGACGCGGGGATGCTGCGCAGGGAGAAGACTTCTAAAGGTAAGGGAAGAACCAGCGTTGAATGGCAATGTATAGCATTCTGCCAATCAATGCTGGTTCTGCATCGAATCTTAACTTTGAACCGCTAGTTGTATTCGATCGAGTACAAGTTTTTCGAATACCGTAGTATTCGATGGAACACCTACTCGATTGAGTACTACTCGCTCATCTCTAGTTGTGAACTGTCACAACCACATCTACGACATATAAATCAACAGGCGGAGGTGGCAGCACACCCAAATGTACACCAATCACAAGTAGGGACGGAAACAATCAGCTGTAGTAAGGAACAGTAAGGTTGCGCTCACAGGTCAAGACAGGAAGGGCATCTTTGCTCGAAACACGGTTGCGTTGTCCAATAAAAACTTCAACTCATAATTTGTGCCTTCCTGTCCTGACCTGTGAGCGCCACCTTACTGTTCATTGCTAAAATTGTTAGTAACAAACCCATTTGCTGACTTTTAGTTGTATGATGTATCTTAAGGTGGGCCTGTCATGTGGGAAATGTAGTCTAATCTGCAGGCAGTATGTTGTATGTTGTGATAAAAAAAAAAGTAGTATAATTTGTATTTTATTCTTTCCCATCTTTGTCTTCCCATTTTAGCCTTCTATAATACCACCATTACTTCAGCCCTTGACTCTGTGGCCCCCCTCACAACCATCAGAGCCTGATCAATCAATAGGCAACCCTGGCACACCGACCTGACTAAAAAACTGAGACGTGCCTCGCGGGTTGCACAACACCTCTGGAAGAAAACCCATTCTCAGGAAGACTTCCTCAGTTACAAAGAGGCAGTTCTCGTATTCAAAAATGCACTTACCTCTGCTAAACAGGTCTATTTCACCACACTCATATCTGCCATATCCCGCAACCCCAAACAGCTATTCACTGCCTTCAACTCCCTCCTCCGTCCTCCTGTGCCCCCTCCAAAATCACTTATCTCAGCTGACAACTTTGCCTCTTATTTCAAAAGTAAAATTGATACCATTAGAGACAGTCTCACCCTACACCCCCAGCAACCACGCTACCCAACTGCTCGGTGCTCCTCATCCTTAACCTGCTTCTCCACCATTTCTGACGAAAAACTCTCCACCCTAATCTCTAAATCCCCCCTCACTTCCTCTGCACTCGACCCAATCCAGTCACATCTCATCCCCAAACTCACTAAAGTCATCACCCCAGCCCTACCCTATCTCTTCAACCTATCCCTAACCAATGGATCCTTCACTTCCCGCCTTCAAAAATGCCACTGTCACTCCTATACTTAAGAAACTGTCCCTTGTCCCATCCTCTCCAGCAAACTATCATCCCAACTCACTGCTCCCGTATGCCTCAAAACTGCTTGAGCAACATGTTCACTCAGAACTATCCTCCAACTCAAGAATATTCATCGAATCCGCTCCTTCCTCACTCCAGAAAGTACTAAAACGCTAGTCTAGGCCCGCATGATCTCTCCCTCGCACCCCTCCAGTAAACCCTAAACTGTGCTGCTTGCTTAATTCACCTAGCCCCCCAGTTCTTCATCGGCTGCTCCCCTCTGTCAATCCTTTCACTGGCTACCCATTGCCTAGCGTATTGAGTTCAAGCTACTAACGCTAACATACAAAACCATCCACAACCTGTCCCCTCCATATACCTCCAACCTAATCTCCCGCTACCTGCCCACACGTAACCTCAGTTCCTCCAATGACCTCCTACTCCACTCTACTCTCATCCGCTCCTCACACAACCATCTCCAAGATGTCTCTCATGCATCCCACATACTCTGAAACTCCTTACCAAGACACATAAGACTGACCCCCACAATCACAGGCTTCAAGAAGGCTCTGAAGACTCACCTATTCAGGAAGGCCTACAACCCCCAATAACACTACTGTCACCACACCACCATCTGAACAGTCTCTCCTCTCACCTTCTGTCTCTATTCCTCGACCCTCATAGATTGTTAGTCCTCGCGGGCAGGGCCCTCTATCACACTGTGCCAGTCGGTCATTGTTAGTATTAAATCTGTTTGTATATTTTGTGTACTGTATGTAACCCCCAAATTGTATGTAACCCCCAAATGTAAAGCACCACGGAATTAATGGTGATATATAAATAAATAAATAATGATAATAATAATAATAATAATAATTATTATTATTATTATTATAGGATAAGATGTTCTTTAGAAACTTCACCCCATAAATTGGAAGACTTCCACAGTACATGCAAATTTTGAGAACAGATTAGACCTTGTTTGAGTTTTGAGAATGGAAAGGTTTGGACTGGCCCACAAAAGAACAGGTGAATTCTCCATTGGGACCCTAAGCCAGAGTGAACCCCTGAGCCAAGGTGGTCCCTCATTCCCCTACATCTTTCATGGGCAGTGCACAGCATGGTGCACTCATTGTACTATACATCGCCTGGCTGGATGTAGCATATCGGTTACCATATACAACTGTGTATTAAACTGCCTACATTATTTAAGAAACTACACAGTTTATTATACAGATGCATTGGTGGCTGAGATGACATCTAGACACAAAATTATCTGTTAGCATCTTGCTGCTATCTAAGACCTACCAGTGTGTGACAATGTATCTCCGGCTCACAGAGCTAAGCCATCCCTAGTTGAAGGCAAGAGTCAATAATCAGGCAACTGAGAGGTCCCCCTGGACCGAAACAGTCTAATGCAACGACTAGGGAGCAAGGTACTATTTCTGTGTGTCTGTACAGAATTTAAGGTATACTGTACATTGGACCTCCAAAATATGTTTTACTGCTGGGCCTTAGCTACACTTTCTACACTGAAAATGGGCATTCCAATAGGTTAACTACTTTGCATATGCTGTGTTAGGTCTTACGTTCCTAATAGAAAGGATTTACATTCTGTAGTAATAATGTGTAGCTGCCTAAAGATTTTTTTGGGCAATAGGTGATCTCTGAAGATTTCGGCAACCACACTATAGGCATGCTGGTGGGTAATGGGATTCTTTTTGAGTGATGGTTACCTGAATCAGACTTCTTAGTAACTGAATACCTTCAGTAATTTTTCATATATATGATCATACTGGAAAATGTTGCTCAATTTAAACAAGTGACAAGAATTGTAACAATTGTCAAATAAACAAGACATAGAATTGTCTTAGGAGAAGATACATCTAAATTATGGTCAAACACTTTCAGAAACTTTACTTTTCCCTACATTCGAATAGAATATTCTGTGAAAGTGTATTTTGGTGTACAAAAATTTGATAATCCAATCCTTCTCCCAAGTAAACATATCACCAGCCACTCTTTCATTCATGCTCTTGCTCAGATATTCAATCTTCAGGTAAAATGGAGGTACTGTGTAATGCGCTTTCTGATATTCATGAATCTGTGGTTTGGCATAACCATTGCTTAAGCTTCCTGTGTATAATTTGGAAATGTCTTGTGTTGAATTTACTTATTAGTTTCCGAAAACAAACATACACATTTCCTTACCATTGGCAGCAGTTATTTTACTCATAGGGTATGAGTGGAAAAATTGTATACAATATCAAGGAATAAACATCATTTAAAACTAGAATGTTGAGATTTTTTAAAATTATTTTTGTGCTTTCAGCTATACAGAATTTATTTTTTATTTTTAAAACATTTTTGTTCTGATACTGAGTAGGTACAAAAGTCATAGTTTGATTAAAACAAAGCCATAGTAAAATGTCAGCAGAGTAAAGGGTACCTTGACTTAACTTGGAAAGAGAAAGGCTCAAAATATAAAATACAGAAAATAAAGACATTGATAATAGATTTAAGATTTTTAGCTCCACATAGGACCATACAGTTCTTATCTTTACCTCTCCAATTTATTGCACCTGGAGAATTGTTTCCAGGTAAGGATGTGGCCACCTTGATGAAGAATTGCAAAGGAGATAACTGAAAATTCAGATTAGGTGCTAAACCTTTTTGTTATGAAAGTAAGGCAAGTCAGCAGGTTGTTTAACAATAGTTTTTTTTTTATTTATAGGGTTTTTAACGGATTAAGAAAATTAGAGTAAAGGCTGGAAATGCTTATTATATGAGTACCTGGACAAAATTGTCGGCACCTTTTTAAAATTGTGGGTAAATAATTTCGCTTCAAGCATGTGATGTTTGTTCAAACTCACCTGCAACAAATAACAGGTGTGGGCAACATAAAAATCACACCTGAAACCAAAGAAAAAGCACAGAAGTTGACTCAATCTTTGCATTGTGTGACTACGTCTACCACAATAAGCATGGAAAACAGAAAGAGGGGAAAAGAACTGTCTGAGGACTTGAGAACCAAAATTGTGGAAAAATATCAACAATCTCAAGGTTGCAAGTCCATCTCCATAGATCTTGATCTTCCTTTTGTCCACAGTGTGCATCATAATCTAGAAGTTCACAACCCATGGCATTGTAGCTAATCTCCCTGGATGTGGATGGAAGAAAAAAATTGATGAAATGCTGCAATGTTGGACAGTCTGTATGGTGTATAAGCAGCTCCAATCAAGTTACAAAGCTGTTCTGGAGGCTCAGGGTACATCAGTGTCAGCACAAATTGGCTGTTGACTTTTAAATGAAATGAAACACTATGACAAGAGACTACTGCTGACAAAGAGACATAAAAAAGCTAGACAGCATTTTGCCAAAATGTACGTGAGTAAACCAAAATTCTTCTGGAAAAAGTCTTCTGGTCAGATAAGACCAAGATGGAGCTTTTTTTTGTAAAGAACATAATTCCACCGAAAATGGAATGAGGTCTTCAAAGAAAATTACATAGTAACAACAGTTAAATATGGTGGAGGTTTAAAGATGTTTTGAGGTTGTTATGCTGCCTCTGGCACTGGGTGCCTTTACTGTGTGCAAGACTGTTAGGCAATTTCTTAGATGACACTTCCCCAGTAGCTGCTGGAGAACCCTAGAAGAAGGGGCACAAGAGACAGTGAGCCCTAAGCTGAAGCCCCCCACTGTCCCTTCCTCTTGCCAGTCCCTATCCTATGTAATATGTGGCAACTTGGAGATGATCCCTTCCTATATACGTGACACACAAAACGCAGACAAGACAAAAAACAACAACGGGAGGTCAGCTAGCCAGGGTTCGGTAACAGCCGAGCAATGTAGTGCCAAATCAAATTCCAAAAGAGTAGTCAATAGGTAAAGCCAAGGTCAGGATAAAGAATACAAGTAAAATAAAAGCAAGAGAAATCCAACAAGCACGAGGCAATAACAGACACCAGTGTGAATGTGAGCCAAGACTAAATAGGGGAGGATGAACCCACCCTGGACCTGACAGGAAGGCAGGCTGTCAATCACAGAGCAAGACCAAATTGACTACTTCACGGACAGAGGCAGACAAGGGCAGAAGACGGGTGTGGTGCAAATTCAATTAAAGAACTAGAGCCGTGTTCACACAGTGCGACCAAAAACTCTAAGCAAGGAACTAAACTGCACACGCCTCCTGCACTGCCGCATCTCAGCAGAGGGTGGTGCAGTGACCTGAACAGGCAGAGATGTTATAAAGACCATGAAATCTGAGGATTACCAAAGGATTTTGGATCACAGTGTAGAGTCCACTGTGAGAAAGCTGGGATTACATCCTGGGTCATGGGTCTTCCAGCAGGACAATGACCCCAAACATACTTCAAAAAGCACCCAGAAATGGATGGAAGCAAAATTCTGTATCTAAATCTTTTTGAAAACCTGTGGACAGATCTTAAAATTACTGTTAGGAGAAGGAACTCTTCTAATATGAGAGACCTGGAGCAGTATGCAAAAGAAGAGTGGTCTAAAATTCCAAAATTCCAGTTGAGAGGAGTAAGAAGCGATTGGTTTGAGGGTGCCAGTCATTTTGTCCCAACCGTTTTTGTAGTTTTGTGTGAAATGATATCCTATTTAGAGGGTTTTCTGTTTTTGTGTTGTTGTAATCAACAGAGGAAAAAAAAAGCCATATGTATAAAAAAAAAACATGTGTAATTGCAATAATTTTTTTGGGGGGGAGAATTTCTTAATTTTCTAAAAAATTTCAGAGTTACTAACACTTACACCCATAACTGTTTAGGTTGGATATGAACATGTATATCAAAAGAGCGATAGTTTAGCAAAGACTCAATAAAGAAAGCAAACAGTAGTCGTAACAAATGACAAAAACAATAACTTATGGCCATTGGAGAGAGAAATCAGAGAAACTTCTTGAATCACTTTGGTTCCAGTGATGGAGAATGTGAACGTTGGAAATCAATTATCTATACATATATGTGTTCCCAGATCTAAAAGGAGGGGCTGCACATTCATGCAGTGTTCTTGTGCAGTCTTACTCAAATGATACATGTTGTTCCCATTCTTTTGCTATCTAATAGCACTCTCTTTGAATTAAGAAATCCCATTAGATCCAGTTACACTGAAGTCAAAAACATCCCAAAATGTAGTAATAATGTTAATTTCAGAGCTCGTTCAATGTTTCCACATCATTTTATAACCACAAATCATTTTTCATTTAGGTTGCTAACACATTAACTATTCCTTCATTTCAATATAATTCCCAGTAAATAGCAGATAGTAAATGTTTCAGTCATATTTTATATACCTGGTTGGTAAGCATCATTGAAGGAATGTGTTTTAATGTGCTATATAATCAGGACACATTTGGTTAATCGGAAATGAAATTCAGCTGTAAAAATTTTAAGATGTGATAAAAGTTTAATACGTTTCAGTTTTATGTAAAAGTTTGACACTGATAGTTATCATTCCATAAATACTAACGCAGTTTACTAGGGAGAGATTGTGTGTAAAATGTAGTCTTTTCAAAAAAATTCTATGTATTAAATATGAAAAAGCTGGAGAAATAAATGGAGCTAAATGAAACGGGTGATCTGTAAGTCAAAGATGTTCCAAGGCGTACTGCATTATACTGTCTATACATTTAAAGAGGACCTGTCACCACTCCTGCTATGATATGACTGTTTTAGTAAATACTGGAATTCCCTATGAAATCTCAAACCTGGAGCATCTGTACTTAGATGTCTACATTGTGTTATTCCTTTGTTACACTTTCTAGAAATATTTCTAAAAAATACAAGTGACAACCTTGTCATCATGTCATAATTCGTCTTTTCTACAAGGTGTGTCTGTGTAGAGTCTGACACTGTCGACAGAGATTGGATAGGCTGACACACCATGAAATGGTAACATGCAACTAAGTTGCCAATTTATTCATTAATTTCTAATTGGTGAGTATGCGCCTGCATATTATATTTTGGGGAAGGATTCCTTAGCAAAGAGTTAGGGTACCAGTCTTAATATACACTCACCGGCCACTTTATTAGGTACACCTGTCCAACTGCTCGTTAACACTTAATTTCTAATCAGCCAATCACATGGCGGCAACTCAGTGCATTTAGGCATGTAGACATGGTCAAGACAATCTCCTGCAGTTCAAACCGAGCATCAGTATGGGGAAGAAAGGTGATTTGAGTGCCTTTGAACGTGGCATGGTTGTTGGTGCCAGAAGGGCTGGTCTGAGTATTTCAGAAACTGCTGATCTACTGGGATTTTCACGCACAACCATCTCTAGGGTTTACAGAGAATGGTCCGAAAAAGAAAAAACATCCAGTGAGCGGCAGTTCTGTGGGCGGAAATGCGTTGTTGATGCCAGAGGTCAGAGGAGAATGGCCAGACTGGTTTGAGCTGATAGAAAGGCAACAGTGACTCAAATAGCCACCCGTTACAACCAAGGTAGCCAGAAGAGCATCTCTGAACGCACAGTACGTCGAACTTTGAGGCAGATGGGCTACAGCAGCAGAAGACCACACCGGGTGCCACTCCTTTCAGCTAAGAACAGGAAACTGAGGCTACAATTTGCACAAGCTCATCGAAATTGGACAATTGAAGATTGGAAAAACGTTGCCTGGTCTGATGAGTCTCGATTTCTGCTGCGACATTCGGATGGTAGGGTCAGAATTTGGCGTCAACAACATGAAAGCATGGATCCATCCTGCCTTGTATCAACGGTTCAGGCTGGTGGTGGTGGTGTCATGGTGTGGGGAATATTTTCTTGGCACTCTTTGGGCCCCTTGGTACCAATTGAGCATCGTTGCAACGCCAAAGCCTACCTGAGTATTGTTGCTGACCATGTCCATCCCTTTATGACCACAATGTACCCAACATCTGATGGCTACTTTCAGCAGGATAATGCGCCATGTCATAAAGCTGGAATCATCTCAGACTGGTTTCTTGAACATGACAATGAGTTCACTGTACTCCAATGGCCTCCACAGTCACCAGATCTCAATCCAATAGAGCATCTTTGGGATGTGGTGGAACGGGAGATTCGCATCATGGATGTGCAGCCGACAAATCTGCGACTGCAACTGTGTGATGCCATCATGTCAATATGGACCAAAATCTCTGAGGAATGCTTCCAGCACCTTGTTGAATCTATGCCACGAAGAATTGAGGCAGTTCTGAAGGCAAAAGGGGGTCCAACCCGTTACTAGCATGGTGTACCTAATAAAGTGGCCGGTGAGTGTATATTCCCCTCAACGGTCATAGGCATAGAACATAGACATAGAATGCAGACAGGGTTTCCTCCGCCTGGTGTCTGTCTGCCTTTACTCTCATGTTAAAAACATGATGGAAACTTTCTTCTGTCATTTTTTTTACTTTTCAGAAAAAGTTATGTATGCAAGATTTTTTTTCCATTACAAGAGTAAACAAACATGATAGAAGAAAGCTAGCTTTATGTTTTTTATATTAGAGACAATGGGAATGGACACAGAGGTATGGGGCTTCGTCTGAGTCCGTCACTCTATCGCCGTTAAAGTCCATTTCTCTGATAATGGAAGAGTGAAACGGACATTCACAACAGTAGTGCAAACATCTCCTAAAAGGGGTTATCGAGACACAGCAAGTTACCGCAAGTTTTCCACCTGATAGCTGCAATGATCATGTTTGTAGGGGATGAGACCTAGACTGAGCCCAGAAGGTTACAGCGTTTGCAGGCTGCTGGGCTGGGTGTAATGATGTCAGCACCTCACGCAGTGGCGTAACAATCATGGTCACAGACAGTGCAACTGCTATATATATATTGTTAATGGAAAGGGCTCTGACCAGCCCAGGGGAGGAGTATAAAATAAAAAAGTACTTATACTCACCTGTCCTGGGCTGAGAATCCACTCCTGGGCTCTTGCTGCGGTAGATGCTAAATCCTAGTGGGCTAAAGGACCTTTGATGATGTCATAATGTCATCAAAGGTCCCTAAGCCCACTTGGATATGATCAGACTCTTGTTTGGGTGGACTCACAGAGTTACTCTAGATTGTACAGGACAGTGTGGGAGCTTATGGGAACGAGACTGATGGAAGGAAGACGACAACACGTGAGAGGAGGGAATGGGGGTGCAGGCTGTGGGTGAGCAAAAGGAGGGAGTGGGGGTACAGGCTGTGTGAACGTGAGGGGGAATGGGGGTGCCGGCTGTGTGTGGGCAAGAGGGGTGTATGGGGGTGTAGGCTATGTGTGAGCAAGAGAGGGGAATGGGGGTTCAGAATCTGGGGAAACTGTGAGCACATAATACTGTGTGGGGCTACTGTGAGCATATTATACTATTTGCGGTCCACTGTGGAGAACATAATACTGTGTGGGGTCCACTGTGGAGCACATAATACTGTGTAGTCTGCCCCAGTATTGTTTACATGCTGGGCGCTGCTCACACCGTAATCTTGATAACTGCAGTTGTGCTAAAGCTGAACCCATTTCAAGTATCTGAGATATTGCTTCAGCCCTTGTAATCGCCACTATAAAAAAATTTGCTCTAGGAAGGGGGTAGGGGGCCCCAGACAAAAGTTTGCACCCAGACCCAAAAGACTTTAGTTACGCCACTGGCCCCACGTGACCACTGAGACCCAATCACAGGCCCCAGCAGTGAAATCTGGGGTGCGTGACCTCAATCAAAGGCTGGAAGAACACAAAAGAAGATAGCCAGATAGAGTGAGGATGAGTAGAGGTGAGGCAAGTTGAGTATTATTGTTTTTTTTTATTATTGTTTATTTATATAGCACCATTAATTCCATAGAGTATAAGCGTTTATTATTTTTAATCACTTCCCTGGGCTCCTAATTATTATACTTTGGGGTCTGAGGAAACCCCAGAGTATAATAATAGAACCAATGGGCTGAACCTCACAAATTTTTTGGGATTCACCTGAAGCAGCTCTAGGAGGACATTCTAAATTGTGTGTGGCCACTGTGGGGAGCATATTATACTGTGTGGAGACCATTGTGGAGCATATAATACTGTGTGAGGGCCACTGTTGAGCATGTTATACTGTGTAGGGGCCACTGTGGTGCATATTATATTGTGTGCGAGCCACTGTGGAGCATATAATATGCAGGTGCCAATGTGCAGCATATTATACTGTGTGGGGAGCACTTCGGAGCATGTTATACTGTTTGGAGTCCACTTTGAAGCATATTTTGTTGTGTATACTTCACTATTCACATCACACGTCATCTGTTTTATAGCAGTCATGCTATTATAGGCTGTAATAACATTGCATGGTGATTATAATATAGATATTATGCAATGTAAATAGTGAAGGAGTCACGGCAGTCACAAAAGGACCACAGTCACTTCAAACAGTTGACTAGCAGGGGCCCCAGGTGTTGGAACCCCACTGTTCTTTTACATCTCAGTTAGGTCTCAGTTCTGTTTCCCACAGAATGCAGCTTTTTGTATTATTTACATGCTCACTCATCATATTCATGATAACTGCAGTTGTGGATACTAAATCTATAGTCCTTTCAAGTATCTGAAGTACTTCTGCACCACCCTTAACTGTCACTATCAAAAATTCACTGTAGATAGGGGGTAGGTGGCCCTAGACAAAAGTTTGCACTGGGGCCCACAAGACTAGTTATGCTACTGCATCCTTGCTGTATTGCACTATTACTCAGGGCTCGTTCACATCTGCGTTGTTCGGTCCTTATTGCAGGTTTCCGTTTCCTGCATAAAACAGATGCAGGAGACGGAAGCCTGCAGGAGACTTTCTCACCCATTCATTTGAATGGGTGAGAAAGCTGTCCGGCCGTGCGCGGCAGTGAGCGTTTTGCGCTCTCCGCCGCGAAACCGGGTTTTATAATCCGGACACAGAGTCGGACATGCACTACTCTGTGTCCGGATAAAAAAATCCGGTTTCGCGGCGGAGAGCCTAAAATGCTCACCGCCGCGCACGGCCGGACCCGGTCTATGGTTTCCGTCTTCTGCCATGCAGAAGACGGAAACCATAATACGGAGACCCTGAATGCAGGTGTGAACCCAGCGTTAGTAAGACAATGGCAATCAGTTCTTACCACTAGACACCATTTCTTTATGAATGTTGGCCATTTTATACCCTTGAGGTACTACGTTTTGGTCACATTTCGACATCTTAAACATGATAAAGTAAACTTATATGTGCCAGTCATTATTACATGAAACAACAAGGCACATTATTTCTTGTTGAGCTCTCCTTTTTTATGCCACTTTGCATTCCATTTTTGTTTCTGTCAATTTTAAGGTTCATGCACTTCTAAATTTTCTGAGTGGGATTTTGAAATTAATAGATATTATGGTTGGTTTATTGCATCTATTATAATTATCTGTATGCAACGTTTGCCAAGATATGAAAACACATAATCTCAAATCATATGGGGATGTTAATTTAGCTGTTACATTTGTTGAAATGCCTATATTAATTGTCTGAAGTTTGATAGGTGTCATTTGGCACATAAAAAATAACTGCACAATGAAAAGAATTCATACTTTACAGTGATACAAAAGCATGGATAACACTAATTCTTACTTGCAATATTCATTGTGGGATTACCTGGAAGTAATCCAATAGTGTAGAATTATTGTTAAAGTTAGCAGCTACATCAACCCTATAGAGGGAGTAATGGAAGCATAGGAGCCTATTAGTTATTGGCAGGTCAGTAGAACCACTAATGTACAGTAGTGTGGAGCGAAAAGGCTTGTAAGTCTCCATGCGCCTACAAAGGTGCACACTCCCTAAGGAGTGATATTATTCTCTGATCCTAATGTACAGTATACACTGAAACATGTATTGCTTTAGAGTACTATACTAGGAATGACACCTTGTTTATCTGTTTTCTATCATATGTTTATAGTAATGTATAAATCTAACCTTTTGTACAGAAAGACATATTTAATGGAATGATTTCATCCTGTTTAATATTTTTAACCTACTGTTAGTTTTGACAAATCCACCACTCCATTACTCCAAGAGGATGGCTAACATAATATTCCTTTATTCTAGATTGCAAGAAAATAGAAACACACAGCTCAGATTCTTCCTCATAGCATACAGGTGGGAAGGAAGGTATACAAAAGACTTTTCTTATATGTATGACTCTTATTGGATTTCGTTTTCTAGTAATGATGCAAAACACTGACCAAAATTCTGCCATGTGGATGCGGCCTAAAGTTGCATTTCTTGCCTTTTGCTAATGCAAATAACGTGTCCGGGGAAGAATATGGTATCTTAAGGCATATTTTTCATTTGACACCAGTGAAAAAAGACTATGGCTAGGCACAGAACGATATAGAACAGGAGGAGAAAATAACTTACAGTATATGAAATTCACCAAATTCACTGCCAACACTTTTGTAAAAGATCATCTCTGAAAGTTTATGCTAGACAGCTGCCCTATTTAAAAGTTTTCATAGTGTCCAGCAACCAGATGACTAAGATATGAAATAAAACATAACTTTTAATGAACAGACATCACAAAAGGATGATTAAGAACACAGAGAAAAAACTCCCATGTATTGGCTGGCACGTTTCGGAGAACATTCTCCTTAGTATTAGACTGTGAGTAAGAGGAATGTTCCCCAAAATGCGTCAGGCAGGATCTAGTATCCTTCAGTGTAAGGGAATTTGTGTTTTTAATCCTCCATTTGTGAAGTCCGTCCATTAAAAGTTAAGTTTTATTTAATATCTGAGTCACCTGGTTGCTGGACACCATGAAAACTTTAAGATGTCCCTCTACCTTCTGCCAAAAAGGTTTTTGTCTGTGCATCGGGGGCCTCAGAAAGATGGTGCTTTTTGACACAGGAAATCGTAAGTCGGGCTATGTGTTTTACTTTTTTGCATTTTTGAGCTTCCCAATTTAGACTAAGGCACGCCACTGCAGAAAAGCTGCTTTTTTTTGGTTGCAGATTTTGCCTTGTTTTTAGCCAAATCCAGGAGTGGCTACAAAGGGAATGTGAAATATATACTTTTCCTTTCTGTCACATCCGATCCTGGCTTTGGCTCAAACAACTACAGTAAAATCTGCAACAAAAAAGCAGTTTTTCCACAAAGTCTAAGGCCAGGCCCCACTGGGCAAAAATGCCACGATTTGGCCACGGAAATGCTGCAGTAAAATTTGCAGCATTTTACAATACTTGCAAAGTGGATGGGATTTATTTGAATCCCATGCCCACTTTGCAGAAAAAATCTCAATGCGGACATGCTGCGATTCCAAAACCGTTGTGGTCAGAGCTCAAAATGAACTGAAATCTCCTATTGCACATATTATTCATTTGGCATCTGTGTCAGTTCTTAATAAATAAAAACTTTGGCATCCATCTCACTTTACCTTCTATTATAGTACACATGCTGGAATATGACTCTAGGCTATCTTAGGACATTTAAGCAAATAAAATCTGGCAAAAAATCTGGCAAAACAAAGATTTTGTCTTTTTTTCTACATATAAAATCCATATTTGCCTGCCATTTAGATTTTTGCTCATATTTTCCTTGCCCTTAATCCCAAGCGGCACCAAGAAGATGAATTACTAAACTGGCAATGAGAATTTCTTCAGCAATAAGAATATTCCAGACAACATTTGACTAACAACTGATTTCTTGAAATCACAACATACAGGCGGATTTTTTTTTTTTTTTTTTTTTTTTTCATTTAGTCAGATCAGGTCATGTTTAACATTTTGTTTTTCACCATAGTAACTCTTTTTAGGCAGAAGGAACAAACTTCTGAACACAGAAGGAAGCAATAGATCCCAAAGACATGTGTTAAGCTGTTTATCTCTGGCAGACTGCCCTTGGAACACATATCGAGACAGTTCCTCCCTTCCTGCAATTTCATTCCCCCACCTGCCTTTGAAACTTCCATGCACATGTTGTTTCTTGACAAATGTGCAGAAAGGTAAACTTCACATTTTATCTGTCTATTAATATTGTTCATATAAAATGAGATTTGTGCTTTAAATGATATATTATTCTTTAGACTTCATTTAGCAAAGTCGCTTATTTTCGCTATTGTTCGCTGACAGCTGAAGAAAGAGTTTGCATTGATCAATTATACTTATTATTTGGTGCTTTAGTAATTTATTTATTGGCAATGTTTTGATTAAAGAGTTTGTTATTGGACATATGTTATAGAGTGATGTGAAGATCCCTCCAGAAAGACCTTAGCTGTCAATAATTGCCTTTGGTTGTTGTGCCGTAACATTTATACACACAATAGTCATATTCTTGAGTCTTAAAACCCCTATATATGTTGCATTTATTTCCAGACACTGCATTGGATTTGCGTGTGCGTACGCACATAACATTTTTTTTGCAGATTGTGAGCTCCATATAGGACTCACAATGTACATTTTTTCCTTACCAGTATGTCTTTGCAATATGGGAGGACATCCACACAAACACGGGGGGGGAACATACAAACACCTTGAAGCCGTGCTTGGCAGGATTCAAACCCTGGACTCCAGCACTGAAAGGCTGCAGTGCTAACCACTGAGCCACTATGTTGCCCTTTGTAATGTTCCTTTTTACATTGATGTCTTAAGACATGTACATTTTTCTTTCTCTATTCAGATATGACTTTACCTTTCCTTATTTTATATGCAAACTGTTTTAACAATTACATTCACTCTAATATACATTCTCTCTAATATACAGTGTTGGCCAAAAGTATTGGCACCCCTTCAATTCTGTCAGATAATACTCATTTTCTTCCAGAAAATGATTGCAATCACAAATTCTTTGGTATTATTATCTTCACTTTATTAGTCTTCAATGGAAAACCACAAAAAGAATTGTCAAAAAGCCAAATTGGATATAATTCCACACCAAACATAAAAAAGGGAGTGGACAAAAGTATTGGCACTGTTTGAAAAATCATGTGATGCTAATTTGTGTAAATAACAGCACCTGTTACTTACCTGAGACACCTAACAGGTGGTGGCAATAACTAAAATCACACTTACAGCCAGTTAAAATGGATTAAAGTTGACTCAACCTCTGTCCTGTGTCCTTGTGTGTACCACATTGACCATGGAGGAAAGAAAGAAGTCAAAAGAACTGTCTGAGGAATCGAGAAGCAAAATTATGAGGAAGCATGAGCAATCTCAAGGCTACAAGTCCATCTTCAAAGACCTGAATGTTCCTGTGTCTACCGTGTGCAGTGTCATCAAGAAGTTTAAAGCCCATGGCACTGAGGCTAATCTCCCTAGATGCGGACAGAAAAGAAAAATTGACAAGAGATTGACAAGAACCTCGACTAACATCCAAACAAGTTCAAGCTGTCCTGCAGTCCGAGGGTACAACGGTGTCAACCTGTACTATCCGTTGGCATCTGAATGAAAAGGGACTGTATGGTAGGATACCCAGGAAGACCCCACTTCTTACCCAGAGACATAAAAAAGCCAGGCTGGAGTTTGCCAAAATGTACCTGAGAAAGCCAAAAACGTTTTGGAAGAATGTTCTCTGGTCAGATGAGACAAAAGTAGACCTTTTTGGGAAAAGGCGTCAACATAGAATTTACAGGAAAAAAAAAAAAGAGGCCTTCAAAGAAAAGAACATGGTCCCTACAGTCAAACATGGTGGAGGTTCCCTGATGTTTTGGGGTTGCTTTGCTGCCTCTGGCACTGGACTGCTTGACCGTGTGCATGGCATTATGAAGTCTGAAGACTACCAACAAATTTTGTAGCATAATGTAGGGCCCAGTGTGAGAAAGCTGGGTCTCCCTCATAGGTCATGGGTCTTCCAGCAGGACAATGACCCAAAACACACTTCAAAAAGCGCTAGAAAATGGTTTGAGAGAAAGCACTGGAGACTTCTAAAGTGGCCAGCAATGAGTCCAGACCTGAATCCCATAGAACACCTGTGGAGAGATCTCTTGATGGCAGTTTGGAGAAGGCCCCCTTCAAATCTCAGGGACCTGGAGCAGTTTGACAAAGAAGAATGGTCTAAAATTCCAGCAGAGCATTGTAAGAGACTCATTGATGGTTACCGGAAGCGGTTGTTCGCAGTTATTTTGTCTAAAGGATGTGCTACCAAGTATTAGGCTGAGGGTGCTAATACTTTTGTCCGGCCCATTTTTGGAGTTTTGTGTAAAATGATCAATGATTTGACTTCTTTTTTCATTCTCTTTTGTGTTTTTTCATTGCAAGCAAAATAAATGAAGATATTAATACCAAAGAGTTTGTTGCTGCAATTATAAGTATTATCTGAGAGAATTGCAGGGGTGCCAATACTTTTGGCCGACACTATATAAATATATATATATATATATATATATATATATATATATATATATATATGTATATATATATATATATATATATATATATATATATATATATACACACACACACACATATATCCTCCCAGCTAGGTTAAAGGGTGAAATATCAATGGCTGAAAATAATTCCAAAAGGAGTTGCAAGATGAATGGCTTCATTTAGATAAATGTAAAGTTGTGCGATCAAGATGGAAAAATAAATTCAAAATGAAGAAAAAGTTGATATAACATAGAAAAGGATGTGTGAATATTGGTGTATAATATTGGAAATTTTGGAACTACTGCTAAAGCAAATAAAATCCTGGGCTGCCTCAATGCACAGGAGAATAGAGTATACCTTTTTACAACGTTGCTAAATAGTTATACCGCACACTGTATACTATACTACGGTATGTATAGTAATGGGAAACCAGTTTAAAGAGAAAAACATAGCAAAAGTTGAAGTGGGTTCACAATGTCCAGTAAGTAATACATGAAAATGGTGGATTGCAGCTCTTAAAATATCAAAATTAGATTACTTTTTTTTCAGAAATGGTAACACAGTAGCAGTGCTAACCACTGAGCCACCGTGCTGCCCTATATGTGTTTGGTTCACTGTCTATCCTACCCATTGCATATTAGAAAAATCCCACAAGTTGTTTCTACTGTGAAACAATTTACCTATCAGTATATATTTCATATGTGTGAGAAAAGTGGAGTACCCATGCAAACACAGGGAGAACATACAAGCTCCATGTTGGTCGGAGTCTAACCCAGGACCCCAGCACTCCAAGACAGTAGTGCTAACATATATGTCATTGGTTATATGTCACAAGAACTGCTGTTTGGAGATTCTATTGATCTATCCATTTTAATTTGGAGTTTATAACATTTTCAAGGACTGTCAACTCTTTTTCTGCTCATTGTAATGAGATTAATGCATATTTTACAAGGTCAACAAGATAGAGTCTTGTGAGCCCAGTGTGGAGAGAAAGTGGCCTGGAGAGCAAGGAGTGGTGACTAACAACATTAGGAACCCACTGGTGAATTCTCCATCCTCATATCAGTAACAGATCTGTCTGGATCTCACAAGCAGACAACTCAGCTGTTCATAAAGCCTCCTGGTGCCTGAAGTTTCAGAGATGGTTGGAGAGTGCTTGCAGGTTCTCCTATTCAAGTATTAGAAGTGGTGCTGCAATTCCCTGAACCACAGCTATACAGTGGATGGGGCTGCAATGCTGTTTCTATTACATCCATTGCTGTAACATCTCATGTCTGGAGGCTGCCAGAGCAGCTGATCTGTGTGGGGTCCGAGTGTCTGATTCCCACTGATCAGATATTGATGACCTCTCTTGTGGATAGTATAGAAAATCAATTTGGGGCCGGAAACTACTTTAAATGGCTAAATAACATTATCCAGACTTCTTTTTGTGTGTTGAACCAGATGACATAATGTAGACTTAAGGAACCATAACCTCTATAAACTACAATCTTGAATGTTTTCTTTCTTTAAGATTTGACTTTTTTTTCTAATTGTAGCTCTCAGTTACAGACATTTAATGCAGGATTATAAACCATTAATGGAAGCCATTGTCCATATTCCTCCCTTTTCTGCTTTTCCCTTCTGTTTGCTTCAGGGTATATCCCATAGTTTTTCTTTCCATAAGATCTTTACCTGTTATGACAAGATAAGAAGTATTTTTATACATGTAACATTTTCAGAGGTAGACCGAGACCACATCCCAAAAAAACTTTATCATTTCACACAATGGGTGAAATTACAAAATATTATACGGTAATTTAAGATGTCATTTTCAGCAACAAGTCTATGAATAAATAATGTGTTTTATCCAGGAAACATTAGCTTTCAAAATGAATGGAAATTACTCCTTAACTGGACGTTAAAAGATAACTGACAACACTGATTTGTAGTATTAGTATCCGAATAACTTCATTTGTAGGTATATCGTACGGCCATATAGCGTATTTCTATGTTACAGTATAAAAATACATAAACCATATATCAATAATATTACCTTTAAAGTTACAATAAAACATATGACTTTAGAAATGGGCTCTTACAGTTGTTGTTGCTAAAAAGCTTGACAATGATCTGAAGACAAGAAAATAAGCAAAAGTATAGTTTACTATGATAATGACTAGAGAAGAGCGAGTATTATTCGATCAAGTAGGTATTCGATCGAATATTATGGTATTCGAAATATTCGTACTCGAGAATCTTTACTACTCACTATTCATAGTAAAGATTTGATTCAGAATTTTCGTTGATTGTCCGAATGCTATACAGTGTACAGCATTCGGCCAATCAGTGCTGGTTCTGCCGGGGCTCGTCTGTGAGGAGGTGGAGTCTAAGATCGGACCACAGCAGTCTCCATTGTGGTCCGATCTTAGACTCTGCCTCATCACAGATGAGCCTCCGGCAGAACCAGCGTTGATTGGTCGAATGTGTTATGTCAGTCCAGGTAGCTGCAACGGGGCTAAGGGATAGCAGTAGGGAATCTCGCCCTGCACTACTCCCACTAGCTATCCCGGTCCCTGCCTCACGGGTGTGGGTCGGCTGTACTCAGGCTAAGCCTGACCCCGACAGCTCCTCTCTCACTGATTCCGTAGGCCTAGAGGGAAGTGGGAGAAGGAATGCCCTATAAGACCTCTAGGGACTGGAGACTAAAGGGGGTCACCCCTAACGAACAAGTGAAGCTGCTACTTACAGGGACTGACAAGGGTGTGCGCTGACTAACAACACAAGCAGCACACAGGAAAAATGTGGGAAAGGATTCCCCCAAACCAATATGGGAAGGAACCTTACACTAGGAAACAAACACAGGGAAACTGAGTAGAAATCAAAGGATAAGGAAATTCACTCACACAGTCAATTATACACAGAGGGAGGATTGGTGAACACAGAAGGGAAAACTCACACACCAACTAGTTCACCCAAACCTCCCAAAAAACCAACCACGGAACTTCCTCTATCCCAGAACACCACCTACTCCTCCTGCTAAGGCCTAGCTCTGTAAAAGCGACACTCAGCACAGAACCATGAGAGGCATGGGTTTAAATACAGAGTAGAGACCACTCCTCCCAGGTGCAAATGGGAGGACAGACTAATCAACCAGGAAATAAAGCTGCCTACCATCAGTGCGCACGTGCAAGTCAGAAGGTGTGCACCAATACCCACGACAGGACAACCCCGCAGCGCCAGGATGCCACCCCAGACACCGCGCAGCCAAAAACTCCCCAGGTAAGAAAAATAGAAAGTAAAGAACCTAAATACTCCTAACAGAATGTTGTACACTGTATGGCATTCGGCCAATCAACGCTGGTCAATGCATTCCTATAAGAAAAAGCCAGCTCCCGCATAACTGCAAGCTGCCAGCTCTCCCGAATAGCAAAGACGAGCCTGCTGCAGAACCAGCGTTGATTGGCCGAATGCTATACACTGTATATTTGACATTAGCGCAGTCTACATTGTGGTCTGATCTTAGACTCCGCCTCGTCAAAGATGAGTCTCCGGCAGAACCAGCGTTGATTGGCTGAATGCTATTCACTGTATAGGATTCAGCCAATCAACGCTGGTTCTGCAGGAGGGATGCTGCAATACTATCCTGCGGGTATATTATTCTCTCCGCACCGTGTCCTACTCCTTCCACTTTGCTTTTAGGGCCAGTTCACATTAGCGCTTGCCTCCCGTCCGGAAGGAGTCCTCAGGAGGACCCCTCGAACGGAGTATCAGCACAACTGCAAGCACTGTGCAGTTAAAGTGCATGGACCCCATAGACTATAATGGGGTCCGGGTGCTTGCCGCGCACTACCCGCATGAATCATTCATGTGTGCAGTGCGCTGCAAGCACACAGGCCACGTTATAGTCTATGAGGTCCGTGTGTTTTAACTGCACAGCGCTCCTCCTCAACACTCCTCAACTGCACTTCACTCCTCCTAAACACTCTCCTCCTGCTACTCGTGGACTTGGTGACTCTCCTTTAGTCCAATAGTGGTTTCCCCTAAAACTAGCATTTTTTCCCATAGACTATAATGGGATTCAATATTCGATCGAGTAGTTATTAGCCAGTTTTTGCAAAGGTATTTTGTAACTTTGCAAAAACTAAGTGTAATAACTAAATCTTACACATTCTACTATGTATCTACCACATATTAAATATACTGTATATCAGGGCTAAGAAACCCTCAAAAGGAAAAGATCTATTGGTGTACAGTAATGATCAAAAGTTTGGAGATTAACACAGATTTTGAGTTTCACAATGTTTGCTGCTTCAGTGTTTTTAACTCCTTTAGTCAATTACAAGCATTTCATAAATCTTTTTTTATTAGTAAATCATCAGGTTTATGCAGACTCAGTAGTTACAGTATTGACCCTTATTTTTTAAGACTTCTGCAATTCACTCTGTCATACTAGATATCAGTTTCTGGGGCTAAACCTAACCTATGGCAACACATTCTTGCCTATTCAGTGCTTGGAGTTTATCACAATTTCTGTGTTTTGTTTGTTCACCTGCTTTCTGAAGATTGACCACAGGTTGTCAATGGGATTGACATCTGGGGTGACCCATTATGCTGAAAAGACATTTTTCATCATAAAACTGTCCCTATATTGTCAGAATAAGTTCATCTTGGAGGATATTTAGATACTCTTTTTTATGAATGCAGTGTTGATAGGCAACATCACACATGAATGTCCTCAGTAGGCTTTACTTTTGCCATAATACAGGACTCATGTTAGAGTTTACAGTTTCTTTTCCAGACATTCATTCTTCAAGATGTCCCAGTCTGCAGGGGTATCATAATATAAAATAACTTCATCCTAGTCCGGGCAATACTGTGGCTTAGTGGTTAGCGTTGCAGTGCTGGAGTCCTGGGTTTGAATCCTGTCAGGAACAACATCTACAAAGAGTTTGTATGTTTTCCCCGTGTCTGCGTGGATTTCCTCCCATTCTACAAAGACATGATGATAGGAAAAAAAAGTACATTGTGGTCTTTGGCAGTCCAATCCTTGTACTGTCTGCAGAATGCTAGTCTGTCTTTTGATATTTTTCTTGGAGAGAAGTAGCTTTCTTGTTTCCCTTCTTGACACAGCCTCCTCAAGCACTCGCCTCAGTGTGCATGAATTTGAAACCTGTCTGCAGCCATTTCTGAGCAAGTACCAGTGCCGTACTGATCCCATAGCTGAATCCTCTTTAGGAGACCACTTGATGAACCTTATTGGAAACTCTGAAGCCTGCTCTTCAGCAATTAAACTTCTCTCCTTGAAGTTCTTGATGATTTGATAAATATTTGATTTAGGGGCAATCGTACAAGCAGCAATGTTCTTGACTTTTAAGCGCTACATTACTCCAAGTGATTCCTTGGAGGTAACATTGGTTAACAGAAGAAGACAATGATTTCCAGCACATTCCCATTTAAATGAACCAGTCTGCTCTTAAAATTAGCATGAGTGATATAAGCTGCCTTGCCAGCATTAACATTTTCTTGTAAGTTAACATGAAGATTATCAAAGTTATATTAGCAGGTCATTTTGTAGCATTTCAATGGAAATTTGTTATTAAGTTAATTTTTTTGCAAATGAATGACTATTCCTTTGGCTACTCCTTATAAGTATGTAGAATTAATGCAAATCACCACTATAAAAAACGGAATCTGTAAACTTTGTGAAAACCAAAATTTGTGTCACTTTTTGAGATGAGTGAACAGCGTTCGATCGAGTACATGTTCGATCGGATATCAGGCTGTTCGAGATGTTCGATTCCAGTCGAACACCACGTGGCAAACTCACTAAAAATTTGATTCCCCTCCCACCTTCCCTGGCACTTTTTTTTTTGAACCAATAACTGCGCAGGGGAGGTGGGACAGGAACTACGACAACGGAAGCATAAAAAAAAAATCGGAAAAAGTAATTAGCTGGCTAATTCAGGTGACCTCCAATTTACACGAACAGTAGATTTGATATCTGGTTCATATGGGACTGTGAACTATGAGATTGTGAGACAGGGAAAGATGCACTGGCAGGGTTAGCTAGGAATTACCTTTATTTAGGGGGGAATGTTACTCACCCAGCTCTTTGGGGCTCTATCTTGTCGGGATCCCTGTCAGCTTGCGATATGTGCGAGCTGACTTTTTCCCATAGGAATGCATTGACATACAGACTACAGCATTCAGCCAATCAACGCTGATTCTGCCGGAGGCTCGTCTGTGAGGAGGCAGAGTCTAAGATCGGAACAGAATGAAGACTGCTGGCCGAATGCTGTAGTCTGTATGGCATTCGACCAATCAACGCTGGTCAATGCATTCCTATGGGAAAAAGTCAGCTCGCGCATATCGCAAGCTGACAGGGATCCTGACATAATACAGTGACTTGGGCATGTTAGATGCCCCCAGACATGCTTCCCCGCTGTCCAAGTTGCATTCCAGGGTGTTGGCATCATTTCCTGGGGTGTTATAGTGGACTTGGTGACTCTCCTGAGTCGAATAGTGGTTTCCCACTAAAGGAGTATTTATTTCCCATAGACTATAATGGGGTTTGATGTTTGTTCGAACAGTCGAGTATTGAGCACTGTTCGCTCATCTCTAGTCACTTTCAAAATCTTTAGAGGTGTTCTAACTTGATACTATAAGGGCCATGAAGGTAATGGTGTGTACGTTATCAGTGGCATTGCTAGTGTTTTAAAGATCAATTCTTTCTATTATATGGGTTTTTCCTCTTCAGTTATGAGGCATTATGGATGTTTATCCATAGGATAAATCATAAATACATAGCTTTAGGACCTGCATTTATCTTAAAGGGATTTTCAGGACAAATATATATATATATATATATATATATATATATATATATATATATATATATTGAGAGAAGTTAAAAAAGGGTGACCTGGTGCCCGTCTGGTGGAAATAGTAGACTCCAGTCAGGAGCCCACCGGGCCAATTGCCCACCAGGCCAATTGCAGCTCTTACCCGGACACCATCCCACACAGTGGGTGGTGAAAAAATGGAAAGGATATATAGAAAAACCGGGAACTGGCAGAGTGCTAAAGGCAGCAAAATCCGTAATGGACTTGAAAAATAAAAATGACGATATGCAAGGTTAAGTTGAATTGGTTCTGTTTTATTGCTCCAAGGACATAAACAACAGCTTAAAACGGCTACGCGTTTCGACACCGGGTGGGTGTCTTCTTCAGGCCGAGCAGGAAGTGTCCAGCAATAGCCTTAGAACCAAAACAGTTTCCTTTAGCGCTCTGCCAGTTTCCAGTTTTTCTATATATCCTTTCTATATATATATATATATATATATATATATATATATATATGTTCTGATAGTACTATTAATGGGTTAATAAGTGCAGCCAAATACCTTCAGCAGTGTTTTGAGTGATTTCTGGGATTCTCTGCAGCATCCTCTGCATTTGTTTACATGCATAGCATCCTTTTCTTTTATCCTAAAGCTACCATGATACATTGTACTTCACTCAGATCCCCCTCTCCTTCCCTCCCCCTCTCCTTCGCATCCCCGTCCACTACCATCCCTTCTTGTCTAACTGACTCAGTGCCCCCCACCCCATCATACTTACATATCTTCTAGCTACTGCTTGTTTTCTGCAGTTTGCTGTCCAATGCCCTCAATTGCAATACTGCTCGGACTATAGTGACATAAATATACTTATCTCAATAATGATATGAATACAGATCAGGAAGTGCACTGTTTTGGAGTGAGAATTTTTTGGTTAAACTATGTCTCTAGCTTTTCCTAGTTCATACCAGAACACACCCAATCATGCCTAATATGGTAATGTACCTGTTATTTACAGCTTACCCTCTAATATATTCCACCATCTCTTTTAGGTTATAGTGGTGTTGAATAGAATCATCATAGTCCAAGGCAGGGGTTCTCAAACTACGGGCGGCGGGTCACATCTGACCCACCAAGGACATTTGGCCCAGTAGCCATGTGGCCCAGTGGCCATCGCCCAGTACAGGATTCCTTGTTAGTGAGCTTTTGCTGCTTTCAGTTGTATGTGCAAATGCACATTCAACTGAAAGCTGTCATTGTAGGCCGTGTAGGTCATGGGTCATTATGTCTGAAGTCTGAAGGAGGAGAACACGCGTTGGCTCTTCATGGGTTAGTACAAGTGTGCAAGTGTAAGTGTGTATAAGTGTCTTTGAAGAACCTAGAATATAAGACATATTTTTAGTTGTTTCACACATTTTTGTTAAGTATATAATTCCACATGTGTTAATTCATAGTTTTGATGCCTTCAGTGTGAATCTACAATTTTCATAGTCATGAAAATACAGAAAACTCTTTGAATGAGAAGGCGTGTCCAAACTTTTGGTCAGTACTGTATATGTACTGTATGTATATGTGTGTATGTGTAGGTGTGTGTAGTTGTGTACTGAAGAGCATACAGTACTGTTTGTGTGTGTGGGAAGCATACTGAGGAGCATATAACACAGTGGGGGGGGTACTGTACTGAGAAGCATGTGATACTGTGTGTGGGGGGGGTGTACTGAGGAGTATATAATATTGTGTGTGGGGGGATGTACTGAGGAGCATATAATACACTGGGGTGGGGGGGCATACTGAGGAGCATATAACACTGTAGGGGGGCTGCTGTGGAGCATGTAATACTGTTGGGGCGTTACTGTGGATCCACTGCTGTGGATGTAATCTTACTTTTTTTTTTAAACTATATTTCGGCCCTCCAATGGTTTGAGGCACATTGAACTGGTCCCCTGTTTGAAAAAAATTGAGGACCCCTGGTCCAGGGTAACATTCAATCCTTAGGTGTTTGTAAATTTACCTACCATCAACTGTGTGAAACTCCTTACTTAAGTATCAAGCGCTGCGCACCACGGGTCTCTGTCATTTGCTAAATACATGAAAATTATATATATATATATATATATATATATATATATATATATATATATATATATATATCACGCCAAGGGGGTGAAAATTGCAAGATAATTATAATAATGTAACTTTTTCCCTGGAATTCTAGTCTAGAATATTTATTTTGTAAGTAATAGAAAAGCATGTTTTTTGGTTTCTCTGTAATATTTTAAGCTAATATTTATGTTATAAAATTCCTGATGTAAAAATGGACTTTACAATGTTTAGACTTTGTTTTTTCTTTAAAATAAATACAAAAAAGTAAGTGTGTCGTACAATTTTCATTGTAATTAAATCTTGGCTTCATTATTTTTCCCTTGTTTAGCAAAGTTGTGAAAACAGTAGTATTTTCGTATCACAGTTATTTATCTGAAATTTTGTGCTACAGAAAACCGTTATCCAAATACATCAGACAAAAATGGTTATTGCCTTGTAAGGTAATATAATGTTGGGTGCAAATATCTTTGATCACATGAAAGGAGCAATAACGTCACCAGTTTGGTTTCCTACCAAGCTCAAATAAACAGTGATTCTCCAGAGATTCTTCACAATTCAAGAACATTAATAAAAATATGTTACTTAGTGTGTCTAGGAAAACTCCATATTAATTTATTTGTCAATTTTTGGACAATTAAAAGGAATGTGTGGCCAGGAAATGACCTATTATTTAAATCTCATTTTTATGTTAAATTGTTGTATTTTTGGTGATGTTGTTTTTCATTTTATCTATTTTTTTACATTAAAAATCTTGTAATTCCAACTCTTGCCATTAGGTCTAAAATAGGCTATGGCTTGCTGTTTCCTGGAGAGGGACCATAGACCATAGACACTATGTTCTTAAGAAGACGCAACAGACTTCTATGGAAGAGTTTTCTAGACAGGCTTTGTAACCTCTGCTGAGGTCATTGCGCACAGGGGGGAGTAGATAAGTCGTGAAATCTCTATTATGACTGGTGGATTCTTTTTTCTTTTTTTTTCAAATGTAGACTGTGAGCCCCATATAGGGATCACAATGTACATTTTTTTCTTCCTATCAGTATGTCTTTGTAGAATGGGAGGAAATTCACACAAACACAGAAAGAACATACAAACTCCTTGGAGATGTTGTTCCTGGCATGATTCAAACCCAGGACTCCAGCGCTGCAGTGCTAACCACTGAGCCACTGTGTTGCCCTATGACTGGTGGATTCTATGCCATATATACCTAATAGCTTTCATCATCACTATGCTGAAAAGGAAGGTGGGTGCTCCAAAGAAATCTCCTACAGAAAGCAGGAAGTCTCAATATATTGTTTGGCTTAGTTGCCAGACTCAGAGCTACAGATGTATTCTTATGGTTTTTATTTTTATTTTAATTTTTTTAAATATAGATAATAACATGGAAATGTTTTGAAAAACTCACCAAAAGTTCTTTAAATTATGTTTAACATCAAACTTGATTTAAAAAATAGATCAGTTTCTGGCAAAACCTTTACTTCAAAGAAGAGTTGAAGAAATTTAATAAATAATATTTACAGATAATTTTTAAATAAATAAATGGATAATAACTAGAGATGAGCGAGTAGTATTTGATCGATTAGGTATTCGATCGAATACTATGGTATTCGAAATATTCGTACTCGATCGAATACTACTAGCTATTCACAGTAAATATTCGATTCAGAACCAGCGTTGATTGGCAGAATGCTATACAGTGTATAGCATTCGGCAACTGAATGCTGGTTCTGCAGCAGGCTCATCCTTGCTAGTCAGGAGAGCTGGTAACTTGCAGTTATGAGGGAGCTTACTTTTTCTCATAGGAATGCATTGAACAGCGTTGATTGGCCAGTGTTCAGCATTCGGCCAATCAACACTGGTTCTGCCAGAGGCTCGTCAGTGAAGAGGCGGAGTCTAATATCGGACCACAGCAGTCTCCATTATGGTCCTATCTTAGATTCTGCCTCCTTACAGACGAGACTGGCAGAACCAGCGTTGATTGGCCGAATGCTGTACTATACACTGGCCAATCAATGCTGGTCAATGCATTCCTATGACAAAAAAGTCAGCTGCCTCATAACAGCAAGCTGACAGCTCTCCTGACTAGCAAGGATGAGCCTGCTGCAGAACCAGCGTTGATTTGCTGCAGGCTCGTTTTTGCTAGTCGGGAGAGCTGGCAGCTTGCGGTTACGAGGGAGCCTAATTTTTATTAGCACAACTGCAAGCGCTGTGCAGTTAAAGTGCACGGACCCCATAGACTATAATGGGGTCCGTGCGCTTTAACTGCACAGCGCTCCTCCTAAACACTCTCCTCCTGCTATTCTTGGACTTGGTGACTCCCCTTTAGTCGAATAGTGGTTTCACCTGCAACGAGCATTTTTTCCCATAGTCTATAATGGGATTCGATATTTGATTGAGTAGTCAAATATTGAGGCTCTACTCTAAATGAATATCGAATCTCGAATATTTCACTGTTCGATCATCTCTAATAATAACATAGTATTAAAAAAAAAAAAAAAAAACACCAAAAGTTCTTTACGGCCGGGGCCATAAGTGGTATAAATGGTTTTAAAGTCCCTGCAAAGTGAATAGGATTTTAGAAAATCCCATCCACACAATGAAGAAAAATATGTGCTGTGGTTACACTGCGATTTCCAAAACCATCACGGTTTTGGAAATCTCAGCATGTTATCTATACCTATGGAAGTACAAAGTTCACTATGGGTTTTCTGTGAAAGGCGCTGCTGAAAAAACCACGATGTGTTGCCACTGTGTTTTTTCCCGCCATGCTTTTTTGCTGCGTCATGCTACATGAGGCCTTATCCTTAAAGGGTTAATCCCAACTCACTCGCTCAACCATTTGCAGGCTCTGTTCACTTCCTGGTTTTCTCAGTGAATTGGTGGGCGGGGTTTCACTTGCTGTGTCCCAGACAAAGCCAGCTCTGCTATTTCTCTTCATAGCAGTACGTTTGCAGTCAGTAATGAGGGATTGGTTGTAAATAAATCAGCACAGTATCACTTGAAGATGCACAATATGAAGCTGCTATAGCAGAGCTGGATTTGATAGGTGACGATAATCCCAAATTTACATGCTACAGGAACAAGAACAGCTTGCAATAAACTCCGCTTTAGGTCTGTGCTTACATACAGGGTTCTGAGCCCTTATCAGCAAAATTCAATTAGCCGACTGATAACTGGGAGATAAACAGCTCAGAAATACAAGCTTTGCTGCCAAGTCCCAAGCACGCAGCTCCCCCTCCCTCCTGAGAGCAGGGATCTATGTCACTTGTCCTGGGCAGAGAGATAAGACCTTCCCCAGGTCCATGGTTATGGAAACGCAGTGTAAACAATGAAGTGAATTATTTCAGATAATAGCCAAACAAAGTAGCTTTGATGAAGCAATGTATTTAGAAAAAGTCTTAAATCCTCATAAACTAGCAGTATAGATAGGATCCTTGAGATGGGACAACCCCTTTGAGTATGTTTAACAAAAAACCTAAATTAAAAAAAATAGATAATTTTCTGGCAAGATATTTAGTTTAAACAATTTTAATAAATAATAATTACCTGAACCTATACTTCCTTTATAAGAGACATTTCACCACCTCTACCAATACAGATTTTAAAACAGAAATGAAACTATGTCTGTTTTCTTAGACAAGTAAATGGTATTGGGTGGATATATGTTGTCATCTTTTAGATTACTTACTAAACCTTCCCAGCAATTTAGATGCCTTGTGCTCAAACGCAGATTGCTCAAGTTCTATATATACATTTCTTGTATTAAGAAGATAATTAGGACTGCTTGGGAGGAGTCAATGTCACTCAGTTTCTTCGACTTGTTTCAGCAGGAATAATAAGAAATGAACAAGATCAGTGTTTCTTTGAGTCCACTTGCTGGTTCTCAGAGCTGTGTCTGAGTGGCAGGTTAAACCCTTGATAGCTCTTTTGCCTTGAGGGAAGTGTCCATAACAAGTTTCAGCCATACTCAAAATGGTTTAACAGGGTGCGGCACCTTAAATGATGGCTGTAGCCTGTTTTTATTTTCTATGAGGAGTCAAACTTATGACGACAATGATATTTCATGGAGAGAAACTGCTTGTTGTCTTCTTTAATAAAGGTGAAATAATGAAAATCAGCCACAATTTGTTGTCCTGTAAGATTGACATTGTAACTGACTTGGATTTATATTATGTGATACTTTCTATAAGACCATTGAACTTTTTTTTTTAACTAATGTCTTAATATAACTTAGTTATATTATTATAAATATAACTTACACGTCAAGCATGTCCTTTTGCTTTAACTAATTGTAAGAATAAACAAGATCTCACAAACAAAGGTTCCATATCTACATTATGTTAAAATGTATCAAAATGTAAATTCAATATTTAATAAATAAACAAAACTTTTTTCTCCATAGAATGTTTCCCACTGACTACTAGAACAGAGGTCCCATGTGCCCTCATTTTAACGCAGCAACATTTGCGCATTTGCCCTCTTGCTCAGTTCTTCTCTATGGGAATTCTTTGGCAATTCCTTAGATGAAGCAGCACTATATATGTGCGATTTGTTTTATAATCTATAAGCTTTTGCAGGCTTATAGACTATAAACGCTCTCCTTATATTGCATTATCATGTATACACTGTCTAAAAATAAGTATTTGGACACCTGTGGTAGAATAGAAAAATAACATTTATTCATATTCAATAATTGGTAGAACCCAGCAGATGCTTCCTTATGGATGGTATTGATCGACGCAATACTCCTGGATGCCTGTTGAAACTCCTGGTGTATGTGAGCCATTGGTTGGGTGCGGTTTCTCTGGCCAGCACTTGTCGGTCTCTATCTTCCAGTTTCGGGAGTCTGCCAACTCGGGGCACAATCTGACAATCATCGTTCACCTTCCACTTTGTAATCACATAGTACACTGTTGATTTTGGGTAATTCAGTTCGCTTGCTATGTTCCTTAAGGATTGGCCATTTCTGTGGAACTCCACAATTAACCCTTTCTCAAAATTGGACAACTCTGCACTTTGTGGCATCTTGCATGCAACTAATGCCAATGCACTAATGCCAATGCTGTTTCCTATTTAATGGTGGAAAGTGTGACGTACATCAGGACCGCAAATATCTTCTCAATGGGTGTCCAAATACTTACTGGTAGTTAGTGTATGTTAGTTACCACATTGCCCCCATACATTTATCTTATGGTGAGTGAGTGGGCTCAGAAGCACAATCTGTCCAATCATTGAGTGAGTCTGGGTGTAACTGACAGTAGGGCTCCTATTGCACCAGTAATAACAGTTACCCTGGCTGTTTAACCTCTAAGATGTCTTGGTTAATAGCAACCACAACATCATAGTGGTTTGTCAGTCAAACTTACAACTTACCCATGGCTGCCTCATAGTCCCTATATTATAACCTGCCAGAAGTATGCCCTAATAGACTGCCTATACACTGCAATGCGTATATAGTATTTGGTACTCTTTGTCTCTCTGGTTTGACCTTGGCTTACTGATTCCTCTTCTGTGTTATATTGTCTTGTCCTGTTCTGTGTAACACTTATCTAGAGTAGGAACTGTTGCCCAGCTTTCCTCTACTGCTTAGGGTAGTTGAGGCAAGTAGGTAGCTTGGGTCAAGTTTAGGACTCACTGTCTCTGTCATATACTTGTAAAGATGGCACCGCACTGAGTGGCTGCCTCGATACAGAGCTCCAAGCTGAGAGAAACCTTTATCTTCCTTTTTCACTCTTTTTGTCTGTATCTTCAAGAATCCTCTAACCAAGCAAACTAGCACTATGAATTAGCAACTATAAATTGAATGGAAGATCCTGTGGAGTATTTTTTTTCTTTTTGTTTCTATTGTTAAGCATGGACAAGACTCAAGACCTGAATCAGCTGGAGTTTTCCTGTTTGCACATGTGCCTGTTACCATCCCCCCAGGAGCTAAGGACAGCATGGACACCATGTGGCATGGAGGAGAAACCTACATGGAAGTGCGGACTTCTTCTTTCAATGAGATGATTTTTGGCTTCTATTGCTGATGTGTGAAGATGCCTACAGCTGACTGGTATTTCTTTCTTTTACTGTGGACACGTGGGACTCTGTTACAGCCTGGGAGCCGACCATCACCCACCTACCCCATGAGTTTATGGAAGCTTGGCAAGAGAGCAGCACCATGTATACCTGGATGGCTTCAGACTTCTTTGGGCAGTAGAACACAGTGGTAAGAAGAAAGGAAGAGGGCTTTTGATGAAGGACATTTGGGGCATTTTTTGTGGTTAAAGGACAATAGTGCTGATGCAAGATACCGAACTATCAGCTGTGAGCAGGAGATCTCACTACCTACCAAAGGAACTAACACATGTTATCATGATAGCTGCATATGTCCCCCACCTCTGCAAAAAAATGTTTCTGCCTATTATATCTACATGCTGTGACCCCCCTCCTCATGTCCTCCAACCACATTTGGCTGTATTATTAACATCACTTCACACAGAGAACTAAATGATCCTGCAGTGTGTCTGTGTTTCTTTCTTTTTTAGTTGCTATGAGTCCTAGGATTTCTCTATCTGCCATGAGCTTGTATGTGTTTTCTCTCTTGTTATATACTACTGTACCATCTAGGAAACTGTATCACTGAAATTTGCCCATTGTAGGACTATTAAAGGATTATCTTATCTTATCTTATTCCCTCCCTTTTAGGTCTCAGCAGCAGCTATGGGGGAATTGCTCAACAGGAAACAGTTTTCTTATTCACTTTACATGGTGAGTTACTTTCTACATATCAGTCTTTGAAGAAGGCAGGGATAGGATGAGGCTGCTACAAATAATTTCTGCTGCTGCACTCTGCTACTCTGAGCTACTTCATCACTGCTAGGTTGTAGATAAGAGGCTAACAATGCACAAAATGAATTAATAAATCCAATAACCAGCCAGCTGGCATCAGCTTCCTACTCAACCCCTTCCTAGTCCATAGAGCTCCATGTGTGAGGCTGAATATGGAGACAAATCTTATGTAAACAAGTAGTCAGATTAAAGATAAGAAGCAGGAGAACCGCTTGAACAGTGGTGAAGGCAACAGATATCGCTAATGAGATATATTACAAAGTTTCATACTATTCATTTCTGAAAAGTTGCTAACTACAGGCATGCTTTAAATTGTTTCTGCTCTAAAAATGGCACTGTTGAAAAATACAATTTCCCCCCAAAAAAACTCACGCTTATATACAGTTACATTGACATTAAAATGAATAGTCATGGCTCTTGGGATGTGATTATGGAAAAATTAAAAATAATGCTTCATTTATAAGCATTATTGTGTGTTTATATACACTCTGTGTTGTACAGTGCTGCTGAATATGTTAGTACTAAATAAAGATTATTATTAGAGATGAGTGAACAGTAAAATGTTCGATATTCGATATTCGTTTCGAGTAGCCACTCAATATTCCACTACTCGAATCGAATATCGAATCCTATTATAGTCTATGGGGGGAAAATGCTCGTTTCAGGGGTAGGCAACATTCGATCAAATTACACTTACCAAGTCCACGAGTGAGGGTCGGGTTGGATCCTCCGAGAAGTCTTCTCCGTGCAGCGTCCCTGCGGCATCTTCCGGCTTGAATTCACTCTGCCAGGCATCGGGCCTGGGCAGAGCCGACTGCGCATGCCCACACTACCAGAAAATGGCTGCTTACAGTCAAAGCGGCCATTTTCTTGTAGCACGGGCATGCGCAGTCGGCTCTGCCCAGGCCCGATGCCTGGCAGAGTGAATTCAGAGCTGGAAGATGCCGCAGGGAAGCTGCACGGAGAAGACTTCTAAAGGTAGGAGAAGAACCAGTGTTGATTGGCCGACTGTATAGCATTCAGCCAATCAATGCTGGTTCTGCATTGAACTTTTCCATTCGAATAGCGAGTGGTACTCGATCGAGTATGAGTATTTCGAATACCGTAGTATTCGATCGAATACCTACTCGATCGCATACTACTCGCTCATCTCTAATTATTATTAGAGATGAGCGAGTAGTATTCGATCGAATACCTCCCTTTGCATAGTTATTGGTGTACTTTGTCGAATACCACACGGTAAACATTTGTTTCCCCTCCCACCTTCCCTGGCGATTTTTTTTACACCAAAAACTATGCAGGGGAGGTATTCGATCGAATATACTTGCTCATCTCTAATTATTATAATGAATGCAATTTGCCACTTTTTGTAGTTATATGATTCTTCTTGGTACGTGTTCACACATACCACTCCAACCAGTTTGTATAATTTAAATAGTACCGTATTTTACGGACTATAAGGCGCACTGGACTATAAGCCGCATTGCCCATGAGCGCCTTATAGTCCGTCTCGGTTCATATATAAGGCGCACCGGACTATAAGCCGCAGTCCGGTGCGCATTATATCTTATTGAAAGTGGCGGCAGGCAGACTTTGCCAGCGGCCGCTTAACCCCCCGCGTGCCAGCCGCTTCTATTGGAAGCGCTCGGCAGGCGAGGAGGGGCTCTATCAGCAAAATCATGCTGATAGAGCCCAACCGTAAACGTTAGGTTAAACTACTACACCCCCCCCCCCCCCCCCCCCGTTACAGCAGGGCTGCCGGACACTTCCTATTCATTTCTATGGGAGCCGGCATGCGAGCGCTCCCTATAGAAATGAATGGAAAAAAGCAGTCCATTCATTTCTATGGGGAGCGCTCGCATGCCTGCTCCCATAGAAATGAATAGGAAGTGTCCGGCAGCCCTGCTGTGACACCGCCGTCCTGAAAGAGAACGTGAAACTTACCGAGCGGTGCAGGGTGGGCGGGCATTCAGGCCTCCTCTTCCTCCGATGTTCCGTCCTCCTCCGGCGCTCGCAAGCTGATAATGGCCAGGGCACATGCGCAGTAGAAGCATTATGCGCATGCGCCCCGGCCATTATCAGCGAGCGCCGGAGGAGAAGGACGGAACATCGGAGGCAGAGGAGGCCTGAATGCCCGCCCGCCCGCCCTGCACCGTTGGGTAAGTTTCACGTTCTCTTTCAGGACGGCGGTGTCACAGCAGGGCTGCCGGACACTTCCTATTCATTTCTATGGGAGCAGGCATGCGAGCGCTCCCCATAGAAATGAATGGACTGCTTTTTTCCATTCATTTCTATAGGGAGCGCTCGCATGCCGGCTCCCATAGAAATGAATAGGAAGTGTCCGGCAGCCCTGCTGTAACGCCGGCGTGTACGGCTGTGATACACGCCGGCGTTCGGTAGTGTGAATGCACCCTTACGGTGCCTTTTATGTATGTATGGAAGCGGCACGCAGTCTTTGCCGCCGCTTCCATCCATATATAAGCCGCACCGGACTATAAGCCGCACTTACGATTTCTGAGGAAATCGTAGGTTTTTATGTGCGGCTTATAGTCCGGAAAATACGGTAATGACAACACTTATCCGTGAAATGAAAAAGACACCAAGTCTGTAAAAGAGAACCACAGTTGCGCTGCACAAAAAAAGAGCTTTAAGCTTTTATATTTCACTGAAACATAGGAAAAAGTTTCCCCATGTACAGCTTTAGGCTATTAACATGAACAATATCTGAAGGGCATTAAAATATATGTAAAAAATCCTAGTTAGCTAAGTTATTCCTACAGCTGTATGGCATGTATGAGTGTAGTATTTTACCCCCTAAAGGATAAAGGTCTTATAAGAAACTCGGGTCTGTTTTTGTACCAGAGTAAAACTTTTGTGTAAATATTTAAAGATGTGTATTTTAGGGATTTCGTTTAAAACAGTGGTGTATCTTTAGCACAAAAGCAATGGAGAACAAGTCATTAATCTTCGGAATGGCAGTGTTGAACAGTGAAGTAATTGTTGGCTGCTGCTTCTTAGTAAATCTTGATCCTGATGACAAATCTCTTTAGTAAAGCAACACTTATTCCGAATCCTTTCTAAAAAGGTCACAGTTCTTTATTTTGTTTACAGGATTCTTCTCTCAATTACTGTGGATTTTTATTAGCATGTCCAAACAAACTACCAAGAAAGTGTATCCCTTCAATGGTGATTGTTAGACCTTTAAATGTGCTCAATAGCTTCAGTTAAATGCTAGTCTGCTTATGTACAGATCTCAATATTATTGGAAGAGGAAAAATGCAAGAATAGTTTTGGCCATCTGAAATATACCCTAGTTTAGTCCTTGTTAAACTCTGCTTATTTACATATACACAAATACAAGGATGTACATTGAAGAGTTAGGGTTAATAATTCAAAATAAATGAAGGCGTTTTTGCTGCACTTTTTTAAGGCTGTGTTTCACTATGTGGGGTCTTAGCCTAGAAAAGACTATAATTCACACCTGCAGAGAAGTTGTTTTTACCCAAAGCTAGGCTAAGGATGTTTTTACCCATGAATCTTTATCTTTCCTTGCAGTTTTACTGAATTGTATTGTTTCAGATATTTTACTACATTGCAATTGAACCCTTTTCTGGCCATGAGAACATTGTAACTGAAAAGCACTGAAAAATCAACATTGAAACGGAAAGGGGGAAGAGGAAAGGTAACAGCCTCCACTGCTGTGTTGTAAAATGAACAGTCCAAAAATATATTCTTGGTTCACTCCATACAAAAAACTTGAAAAAAGAAAAAACTCACTTTACGTATGGCGGTGCTGCACGGATGATTCCAAATAATTCTCCCGGCTTGAGAATGTGAAGTCACGAATGCAGGTAAGGAAAGACGGAAATCCAGCAGACTGAAGACTCTTTCTTGATTAAAATATCACATTTTCTCTTTATTAGGTACAAAAAACACATTAAAAGTTTTTTCATGAGTCCGATGGTATAGCCTTAAGGTGTACAACAGATTCAACGACCTACGCGTTTCAGGAGTATACCTCCCTTAGTCATAGTCCAGTTGACTATGACTGAAAAGCATTACCATGTTTTCCTACAATTTTGTACACTGTCTACCAATAAGTATTTGGACATGCAAATGAAGATATCTACGGTTGTGATGTACGTCATACCTTCCACCATTAAATAAGAAACAGCATTGGCATTATTGCATTTGCATTAGTCACATGCAAGATGCCACGAAGTGCAGAGTTGTCCGATTTTGAGAAAGGAGTAATTGTGGGGTACCACAGAAATGGTCGATCCTTAAGGGACATAGCAAGAGAACTGAATTACCCAAAATCGACATTGGTCTATGTGATTATGAAGTGGAAGGTGAACAGTGATTGTCAGAATGTTCCCAAGGCGGCAGACCCCCGAAACTGAGAGATAGAGACCGACAAGTGCTGGCCAGAGAAACCGCACCCAACCGATGGCCTATGTGATTATGAAGTGGAAGTTGAATGGTGATTGTCGGAATGTTCCCCAAGGCGGCAGACCCCCGAAATTGAGAGATAGAGACCGACAAGTGCTGGCCAGAGAAACCGCACCCAACCGATGGCCTATGTGATTATGAAATTGAAGTTGAACGGTGATTGTCGGAATGTTCCCCAAGGCGGCAGAGCCCTTTTTTACATTGTGTAAAGTAGATTGTCCTTTAACATACCGCAGCTAATACCATACAGTTACTGTGGTCCTATCTATACTGTATTTCACACTTAGAATTCACTAGCAACAGCAGCCCCCCTTTTTTTTAAAAAAAATTAAATTTTCTATTGTAATATTTTCTAGAGCGCATGGTACAAGCAGGGTATTTTAGCAGGGTTCTGCTAATCTAAGATATTAGATTGTATTACCCAGGAGCAACGCTTACATGGTATTCAGCATCTAAATTTTTGGACACTTGGCTTATTTTTAGCTTTGCACCACTGTGGGATATCTATGATCAGGGTTCTGCCTATATTTGCATCAAGAAATCTGCAGAAAAAAGTATTAAGGTAAGCAGAACTTACTCTAATGTCACCTTTTGGCTAAGACTCCGCATAGAAACCCGCAGCAAAAAAGCGCTGTGGGAAAAAATGCAGCAGCAAAGTATCACAGTTTTTCCTGCAGTGCTTTTCACAAAGTCCTCAGAGGTAGACTTTCTGCTTCAATTGTACCTACCTAGATATAATTGGCATGCTCGTGTTTTAGCGTTGTGTGGGGTTGGGATTCCCTAGTATCACTAGATATTCACTAGAATCCCATGCACTACGCAGTGACTGTAAAATGCCGCGCTTTTTTCTGCTGCGTTTCATCCGCGAGCAAACCATGGCATTTACGCCACGTGGGGCAGGGGCGGATCCAGGGCAGGGCGAGCCGGGCAACCGCCCGGGGCACCGCACCCAGCGGGGCCCTGCAGTGTGGCCGGGACCTAACAAAACGGTCCCAGTCGGCGGTAGGTATGTCCCGATTTCAGCTCATCGGCGTCTGTAGGACGCTAATAGTACACAAATAAGGTCAGTTTTATAAGTTGGTCAAACACAGCTAACTAGTTAAAAAAAGCCTCAAAAATGAATTTTTAGGGCTAATTTCTTTAAAAAATCCTGGGGGGGGGACCCCCAGACCCCCCTGTATGTAGGGGGGACCCCAGACCCCCCAGTAAGTCAATTGCCCAGGCCCCCGCAAAGCTTGGATCTGCCACTGACGTGGAGCCCCCATCTTTGAAAGGTAGCTCCCTGCAGATCAATGTCTGGCTTTCCTGAAATCTAGCAGCACACTCTTGGAATATAGACAAGCCAGAATACCTCCAGCCAAAAAGAAGAAAAAAAGGACCCATCTGCAGACAGTTGTTTTGAGGTTGCTGACTTTCATCAGTGAGACGCATGGTACTGCCTATATAAAGCCACTACCAGGTGTAGGGAGGAAATTAGAGGTGACAAGATAGCTCCTTATGAATACAACAAACTCTTAAACTATGTGTCAATATTTGGTGCCATTTTGGCGACTAGTATACTGATCTGTAGCTGCCATATACTGCCTAATCATAGGATTTCATGTTTAAGGGTATGTTGACAAGTGGGACATTAGTTGAAGAAATGTATGTGTGACCGGGGTTGTTTCTGCAGTAGGTGCGTGGATTTCTGCAAATCATATTGAACTGTGTAGGTTGGTCAAAGACAATTCTGCAACAAATCTGCCACGTGTGAACATTCCCTTTGTTACAGGCATAAAATAATGCATGCTTTACAAGTTCATGCTGAAGATAATTACTGAATGGTTACGCGAATGAGACATTGAAGCCATACTAATCTGAATTTCGGAAAAAAATCACCTGCATGTACTAGACGTGATTAATCCCATGTGCTTCTGCCTCAACTCCTTTGGCTGTTTAGAATCTTGTTGTTCCCGGTTCCCAGGACAACGCACTTGTGTGTAATTCCAACTCACATTTTTTTTTTTTTTGGTTGGAATGCACTCGCACATACTGGAGTTGATCTTTGGTCAAATGTGTGTATGCCACAGAGAAATACCACAATTCCTGAAGCAGAACATACTTATCAAGTGTAAAGCAGACACTTTCTCTAATGTGAGGATGAGATTCTACATGTTATATAGGATCTTACCTGGTTTTAAAGGCAGTCATGGCATGGTAGTCATTTTGGAGTATTTTTTATATACAGTATAAAATTTCACTTAATCAAGTTGTAGATATATTTTCTTCATGAAGTAAGGATATATGACAGTGATATATTTTGCACTGTACAAAATAATAAGATAAGACTTGTTCATATTGGTCCTTTCTCCTTGTGTGTCTCACAACTCAATTTTGCTAAGGCAGCGTACATAAAATATACATTGGCTAAACCTACTGATTTCAGAAGACTTAGTCAACCACATATGTATGGGGTCCTTTCGACAATCGCCTGATATCTGCTAGATTTAGAATATCCAATCCTTTTGTTCAGGTGGAGATAAGCTTCTGGCAGATATGTCTGGTATCAGCTTTCTTTCCTATCCTGTTCACTACATATGCACTGTTCAGATGAGCTAAGCAGGCATGTGGATAGGGGAGTCAGATAACATAACTGCCGGATAAATAGCTATATCATGTATGGCCGGCTTCACATACACTAGGGGCAATTTATATGATGGAAATTAACCTGATGGCTCATCTATACTAGAGGTTTTGAAGTTTGTAGTTACAAAATCCATGCAGAATGCTTCTTTTACATTGAAATATGTTGGGACAAGTGGGTATGACATCATTCCCTGCAGCTCATTTATCATTTTTACCCAACTTGACTTTGTTTTTAGTTTTGCCATATTCATCAAAATGAATATGCATATTGCTTAGTACAATTTAGGAGAGATACTTAAACTTCCCATACAATGCAAATATTATCCTAAGACCCTACTTTCAATGGATGGCAGTATAATATGTTCTTGGGCTATGATGCAAAAAAAAAAAAAAAAAGAAAAAAGGCTGCACAAAAAAACAGTAGGGATGATTTACTAATCAAATAAAGCCCGAATTCTGATGCACATAAGATGGCAGTGGAGTTGAGTCCATAGTTGTAGGGAAGTAAAGTTGAATTCAATGCAGGTAACGGAGGTCAAGCATATAGAGAATTATGTGGAGTACGAAGTATTTAGATATTAGGAATAGGTCTGAAATGGGAACAGGAGATGTCAGTAGAGGTAACTAGAGATGAGCGAGTAGTATTCGATCGAGTAGGTATTCGATCGAATACTACGGTATTCGAAATACTCGTACTCGATCGAGTACCACTTGCTATTCGAATGGAAAAGTTCGATGCAGAACCAGCATTGATTGGCCGAATGCTATACAGTCGACCAATCAACGCTGTTTCTTCTCCTACCTTTAGAAGTCTTCTCCGTGTAGCTTACCCGCGGCATCTACCGGCTCTTCATTCACTCTGCCAGGCATTGCTTGTAGTGCGGGCATGCGCAGTCGGCTCTGCCCAGGCCCGATGCCTGGCAGAGTGAATTCAGATCCGGAAGATGCCGCGGGGACGCTGCACGGAGAAGACTTCTCGGAGGATCCAGCCCGACCCTCACTCGTGGACTTGGTAAGTATAATTTGATCGAACGTTGCCTACCCCTGAAACAAGCATTTTCCCCCCATAGACTATAATAGGGTTCGATATTCAATTCGAGTAGTCAAATATTGAGGGGCTACTAGAAAAGAATATCGAATATTGAACATTTTACTGTTCGCTCATCTCTAGAGGTAACCATTAGTAGGCATCAGAAGGTACAAGGAAATGCTAGGTACTGTACAGCATCCAGAAGTAGACCAAGTTTGGAACCAGTAGGGGGCAGGAAAAGTGAACAGGATCAAGACAAGATTAGAACCAGGAAATGGCAGGAACATGAGCCACTGAGATACATATTGCACATCTAGTCTGGTATTCATCAGACAGTACCGTGATTTCTTGAGGTCAGATGGAACCTCCCTTTGACTTTAGAACATTACAGTAGGAGGGGTGATTCTTTCCTTTTCCTGACATAGGAGAGGAGTTAAGAAGCTGCAGTTGAAAGGCAGCTAAGTGTCTCTAAGAACTGAAGATGAGCTTGAAACCCTGCTCATATTTTTGATTCATGTGGATTCTGCTAGATAAAAGTATGACACAATCCATTCATATGTCATATGTCATATAGAAAACATTTTCTTCTTCTTCTTCTTCTTCTTCTTCTTATTATTATTATTATTATTATTATTATTATTATTATTATTATTTATTTATTTATATATATATATATAGCACCATTAATTCCATGGTGCTTTACATTTGGGGGTTACATACAATACACAGAATATACAGGTAGATATAATACTAACAATGACTGACTGGCACAGTGGGGTAGAGGGCAATAAAAAGCACAGTGTGGACACCCTGCGATTTCCAAAACAGGTGCGGTTTTGGAAATTGCAGCATGTCAAATATACCTATGGAAACACTGGAGGTTTGCCCATAGGTATAATTGTAACAGAAAGTCCACAGAGGAAACCTCTGCCAACTTTCTGTCTAAAGTGCTGCGGGAAGAACCACAATACATTGCTGCCGTAGTTTTCCCCGCAACATTTTTTTTCTGCGGGAGATCCCATGGGGCCTTAGCCTAAGAGAATGTTATCTCAATGTTTTCTATAAATTTCAGTGGTTGTTGTTCACCTCTTTGACAAGGTATCACGGCGCACTGTGCTAACAATGTGTTGTTAAACTTTGCTACATCTGTATCTACGCAGACATCTCAGAATTAGAGATGAGCGAACAGTGTTCTATCGAACTCATGTTCGATCGGATATTAGGCTGTTCGGCATGTTCGAATCGAATCGAACACCGCGTGGTAAAGTGCGCCATTACTCGATTCCCCTCCCACCTTCCCTGGCGCCTTTTTTGCTCCAATAACAGCGCAGGGTAGGTGGGACAGGAACTACGACACCGGTGACGTTGAAAAAAGTAGGCAAAACCCATTGGCTGCCGAAAACATGTGACCTCTAATTTAAAAGAACAGCGACGCCCAGCTTCGCGTCATTCTGAGCTTGCAATTCACCGAGGACGGAGGTTTCCGTCCAGCTAGCTAGGGCTTAGATTCTGGGTAGGCAGGGACAGGCTAGGATAGGAAGGAGAAGACAACCAACAGCTCATGTAAGAGCTAAATTCCAGGGAGAAGCTTGTCAGTGTAACGTGGCACTGACGGGCTCAATCGCCGCAACCCAGCTTTCCCAGGATCCTGAATGGAATACACTGTCAGTGTATTCCCGTATACCCGATATATACCCCGATACCCGTTCCAACGGTGTGCCCCCCCACCTTCACCCCAGAAATACCCTGCAAGTCCCCTAGCAATAGAATTGGGGCTATATACACCCACAATTTTTACTACTGGTATACAGTGCCATTGTCTGACTGGGAATTCAAAGAATATATTGGGAATACAAATACCCTCATTTCTTGCTACTGCCATATAGTGCCAGTTTCTGACTGGTAATTCAAAGAATATATTGGGGTTACGTGCACCCACAATTTTTACTACTGGTATACAGTGCCATTGTCTGACTGGGAATTCAAAGAATATATTGGGAATACAAATACCCTCATTTCTTGCTACTGCCATATAGTGCCAGTGTCTGACTGGTAATTCAAAGAATATATTGGGGTTACGTGCACCCACAATTTTTACTACTGGTATACAGTGCCATTGTCTGACTGGGAATTCAAAGAATATATTGGGAATACAAATACCCTCATTTCTTGCTACTGCCATATAGTGCCAGTTTCTGACTTGGAATTCAAAGAATATATTGGGGTTACGTGCACCCACAATTTTTACTACTGGTATACAGTGCCATTGTCTGACTGGGAATTCAAAGAATATATTGGGGTTATAAATACCCTCATTTCTTGCTACTGCCATATAGTGCCAGTTTCTGACTGGTAATTCAAAGAATATATTGGGGTTACGTGCACCCACAATTTTTACTACTGGTATACAGTGCCATTGTCTGACTGGGAATTCAAAGAATATATTGGGAATACAAATACCCTCATTTCTTGCTACTGCCATATAGTGCCAGTTTCTGACTGGGAATTCAAAGAATATATTGGGGTTACGTGCACCCACAATTTTTACTACTGGTATACAGTGCCATTGTCTGACTGGGAATTCAAAGAATATATTGGGAATACAAATACCCTCATTTCTTGCTACTGCCATATAGTGCCAGTTTCTGACTGGGAATTCAAAGAATATATTGGGGTTACGTGCACCCACAATTTTTACTACTGGTATACAGTGCCATTGTCTGACTGGGAATTCAAAGAATATATTGGGAATACAAATACCCTCATTTCTTGCTACTGCCATATAGTGCCAGTGTCTGACTGGTAATTCAAAGAATATATTGGGGTTACGTGCACCCACAATTTTTACTACTGGTATACAGTGCCATTGTCTGACTGGGAATTCAAAGAATATATTGGGAATACAAATACCCTCATTTCTTGCTACTGCCATATAGTGCCAGTGTCTGACTGGGAATTCAAAGAATATATTGGGGTTACGTGCACCCACAATTTTTACTACTGGTATACAGTGCCATTGTCTGACTGGGAATTCAAAGAATATATTGGGAATACAAATACCCTCATTTCTTGCTACTGCCATATAGTGCCAGTGTCTGACTGGTAATTCAAAGAATATATTGGGGTTACGTGCACCCACAATTTTTACTACTGGTATACAGTGCCATTGTCTGACTGGGAATTCAAAGAATATATTGGGAATACAAATACCCTCATTTCTTGCTACTGCCATATAGTGCCAGTTTCTGACTGGGAATTCAAAGAATATATTGGGGTTACGTGCACCCACAATTTTTACTACTGGTATACAGTGCCATTGTCTGACTGGGAATTCAAAGAGTATATTGGGAATACAAATACCCTCATTTCTTGCTACTGCCATATAGTGCCAGTTTCTGACTGGTAATTCAAAGAATATATTGGGGTTACGTGCACCCACAATTTTTACTACTGGTATACAGTGCCATTGTCTGACTGGGAATTCAAAGAATATATTGGGGTTATAAATACCCTCATTTCTTGCTACTGCCATATAGTGCCAGTTTCTGACTGGTAATTCAAAGAATATATTGGGGTTACGTGCACCCACAATTTTTACTACTGGTATACAGTGCCATTGTCTGACTGGGAATTCAAAGAATATATTGGGAATACAAATACCCTCATTTCTTGCTACTGCCATATAGTGCCAGTTTCTGACTGGGAATTCAAAGAATATATTGGGGTTACGTGCACCCACAATTTTTACTACTGGTATACAGTGCCATTGTCTGACTGGGAATTCAAAGAATATATTGGGAATACAAATACCCTCATTTCTTGCTACTGCCATATAGTGCCAGTGTCTGACTGGGAATTCAAAGAATATATTGGGGTTACATGCACCCACAATTTTTACTACTGGTATACAGTGCCATTGTCTGACTGGGAATTCAAAGAATATATTGGGGTTATAAATACCCTCATTTCTTGCTACTGCCATATAGTGCCAGTTTCTGACTGGTAATTCAAAGAATATATTGGGGTTACGTGCACCCACAATTTTTACTACTGGTATACAGTGCCATTGTCTGACTGGGAATTCAAAGAATATATTGGGAATACAAATACCCTCATTTCTTGCTACTGCCATATAGTGCCAGTTTCTGACTGGGAATTCAAAGAATATATTGGGGTTACGTGCACCCACAATTTTTACTACTGGTATACAGTGCCATTGTCTGACTGGGAATTCAAAGAGTATATTGGGAATACAAATACCCTCATTTCTTGCTACTGCCATATAGTGCCAGTTTCTGACTGGTAATTCAAAGAATATATTGGGGTTACGTGCACCCACAATTTTTACTACTGGTATACAGTGCCATTGTCTGACTGGGAATTCAAAGAGTATATTGGGAATACAAATACCCTCATTTCTTGCTACTGCCATATAGTGCCAGTGTCTGACTGGGAATTCAAAGAATATATTGGGGTTACGTGCACCCACAATTTTTACTACTGGTATACAGTGCCAATTTTTAACTAGGAATTCAAAATGCGCAAGGCTCCCGGAAAGGGACGTGGACGAGGCCGTGGGCGAGGTCGGGGGAATGGTTCTGGGGAGCAAGGTAGCAGTGAAGCCACAGGGCGTCCCGTGCCTACTCCTGTGGGGCAGCAAGCATTGCGCCACTCCACAGTGCCAGGGTTGCTTGCCACATTAACTAAACTGCAGGGTACAAACCTTAGTAGGCCCGAGAACCAGGAACAGGTCTTGCAATGGCTGTCAGAGAACGCTTACAGCACATTGTCCAGCAGCCAGTCAGACTCTGCCTCCTCTCCTCCTATTACCCAACAGTCTTGTCTTCCTTCCTCCCAAAATTCCGAAGCTTTACAGAACAATAACCCAAACTGTCCCTGCTCCCCAGAGCTGTTCTCCGCTCCTTTCATTGTCCCTCAACCTGCCTCTCCACGTCACGATTCCACGAACCTAACAGAGGAGCATCTGTGTCCAGATGCTCAAACACTAGAGTCTCCTCCATCTCCGTTCGATTTGGTGGTGGATGACCAGCAACCCACCCTCATCGACGATGATGTGACGCAGTTGCCGTCAGGGCATCCAGTTGACTGGCGCATTGTGCGGGAGGAGGAGATGAGACAGGAGTTGGAAGAGGAAGTGGTGGATGATGAGGACACTGACCCGACCTGGACAGGGGGGATGTCAAGCGGGGAAAGTAGTGTGGATGTTGAGGCAGGTGCAGCACCAAAAAGGGTAGCTAGAGGCAGAGGCAGAGGTCAGCAGCTTAGGCGAAGCCAGGCCACACCCGGAATCTCCCAAGATGTTCCAGTTCGTACCCAGCCCCGAAAAACTCCCACCTCGAGGGCACGTTTCTCGAAGGTGTGGAGTTTTTTCAAGGAATGCGCCGAGGACAGATATAGTGTTGTCTGCACAATTTGCCTCTCGAAATTGATTAGGGGCTCTGAGAAGAGCAACCTGTCCACCACTTCAATGCGCCGTCATTTGGAATCCAAGCACTGGAATCAGTGGCAGGCAGCAACGGCAGGACAAAGGCCGCCTGCCGTTCACGCCACTGCCACTGCCTCTGCCTCTGCCTCTGCCACTGCCACTGCTGACTGTGCTGGCGATGCACTCCAGAGGACGAGCCAGGACACCACTTCATCTGCCTCCGCCACTTTGTTGACTTCTACCTCATCCTCCCCTGGTCCTGTCTTATCTCCTTCTCCTGCACCATCAAAGGCACCATCAGGCGTTTCTTTACAACAACCCACCATCTCTCAGACATTGGAGCGGCGGCAGAAATACACTGCTAACCACCCACACGCGCAAGCCTTGAACGCCAACATCGCTAAACTGCTGGCCCAGGAGATGTTGGCGTTCCGGCTTGTTGAAACTCCCGCCTTCCTGGACCTGATGGCAACTGCGGCACCTCGCTATGCCGTCCCTAGCCGTCACTACTTCTCCCGGTGTGCCGTCCCCGCCTTGCACCAGCACGTGTCACTCAACATCAGGCGGGCCCTTAGTTCCGCGCTTTGCACAAAGGTCCACTTGACCACCGACGCGTGGACAAGTGCATGCGGACAGGGACGCTACATTTCACTGACGGCACACTGGGTGAATGTAGTTGAGGCTGGGACTGCTTCCCAAACTGGCCCGGTGTACCTCGTCTCCCCGCCTAACATTCCTGGCAGGGACACGAGAAGAACACCCCCCTCCTCCTCCTCCTCTACCGCCTCCTCCTCCGCCACCGCCTCCTCCTCCGCCACCGCCTCCTCCTCCGCTGTTAGATTGACCCCAGCTACGAGTTGGAAACGTTGCAGCACTGGCGTTGGTAGACGTCAGCAGGCTGTGCTGAAGCTGATCAGCTTGGGGGACAGACAGCACACTGCCTCCGAGGTGAGGGATGCCCTCCTCGATGAGACGGCAATATGGTTTGAGCCGCTGCACCTGGGCCCAGGCATGGTCGTTTGTGATAACGGCCGGAACCTGGTAGCAGCTCTGGAGCTTGCCGGACTCCAACATGTTCCATGCCTGGCCCACGTCTTCAACCTAGTGGTGCAACGTTTCCTAAAGAGCTACCCCAATGTTCCAGAGCTACTGGTGAAAGTGCGGCGCATGTGCGCCCACTTTCGCAAGTCGACAGTAGCCGCTGCTAGCTTAAAATCTCTCCAGCAACGCCTGCATGTGCCACAACACCGGCTTTTGTGCGACGTCCCCACACGCTGGAACTCAACGTTTCAGATGTTGAATAGAGTGGTTGAGCAGCAGAGACCTTTGATGGAATACCAGCTACAAAACCCTAGGGTGCCACAAAGTCAGCTGCCTCAGTTTCACATCCATGAGTGGCCATGGATGAGAGACCTTTGTGACATCCTACGGGTCTTTGAGGAGTCCACAAGGAGGGTGAGCTCTGAGGATGCGATGGTGAGCCTTACAATCCCGCTCTTGTGTGTTCTGAGAGAATCCCTGATTGACATCAGGGATAACTCAGATCACACAGAGGAGTTAGGGATAGCATCCGATCCGTCACAGCTGGAGAGTAGGTCCACACATCTGTCCGCTTCACTGCGTTTAATGGAGGAGGAGGAGGAGGAGGAGGAGGAGGAAGAAGAGTTGTCCGATGATGTGATGGTGATACAGGAGGCTTCCGGGCAACTTCGAATCGTCCCATTGTTGCAGCGCGGATGGGTAGACATGGAGGATGAGGAGGAAATGGAGATTGAACTTTCCGGTGGGGCCAGAGGAGTCATGCCAACTAACACTGTGGCAGACATGGCTGAGTTCATGTTGGGGTGCTTTACAACCGACAAGCGTATTGTCAAAATCATGGAGGACAACCAGTACTGGATCTTTGCTATCCTTGACCCCCGGTATAAAAACAACATCTCGTCTTTTATTCCGGTAGAGGGGAGGGCCAATCGCATCAATGCTTGCCACAGGCAATTGGTGCAGAATATGATGGAGATGTTTCCAGCATGTGACAGTGGCGGCAGGGAGGGCAGTTCCTCCAGTAGGCAACCAAGTTCTCACCGGTCCACACAAACGAGGGGCACACTGTCTAAGGTCTGGGACACCTTGATGGCACCCCCTCGCCAAAGTGCCGCCACGGAGGGTCCTAGTGTCACCAGGCGTGAGAAGTATAGGCGCATGTTGCGGGAATACCTTTCCGACCACAGCCCTGTCCTCTCCGACCCCTCTGCGCCCTACACGTATTGGGTGTCGAAGTTGGACCTGTGGCTTGAACTTGCCCTATATGCCTTGGAGGTGCTGTCCTGTCCTGCCGCCAGCGTCCTATCTGAGAGGGTGTTCAGTGCAGCCGGTGGCATCATCACTGACAAGCGCACCCGTCTGTCAGCTGAGAGTGCCGACCGGCTCACTTTGATAAAAATGAACCACCACTGGATAGAGCCTTCATTTTTGTGCCCACCTGTGTAAAGCACCCCAACATGAAACTCCATGTCTGTACTCAACCTCTCCAATTCCTCCGCATCCTCATACTCATCCACCATAAGCGTTGCACAATTCTGCTAATACTAGGCTCCCTCCAACATGATTTCCCCCAACTCTGCTGGTTAGAGGCTCCCTCCACCCTGATTTCCACCAACTCTGCTGGTTAGAGGCTCCCTCCACCCTGCTTTCCCACAACTCTGCTGGTTAGAGGCTCCTTCCACCATGAATTTGCCCAAACTGGGCTGTTTAGAGGCTCCCTCCACCATGAATTGGTCCAAACTGGGCTGGTTAGAGGCTCCCTCCACCATTAATTGGTCCAAACTGGGCTGGTTAGAGGCTCCCTCCACCATGAATTTGCCCAAACTGGGCTGTTTAGAGGCTCCCTCCACCATGAATTTGCCCAAACTGGGCTGTTTAGAGGCTCCCTCCACCATGAATTGGTCCAAACTGGGTTTTTTAGAGGCTCCCTCCACCATGAATTTGTCCAAACTGGGGTGGTTAGAGGCTCCCTCCACCATTAATTGGTCCAAACTGGGCTGGTTAGAGGCTCCCTCCACCATTAATTGGTCCAAACTGGGCTGGTTAGAGGCTCCCTCCACCATTAATTGGTCCAAACTGGGCTGGTTAGAGGCTCCCTCCACCATGAATTTGCCCAAACTGGGCTGTTTAGAGGCTCCCTCCACCATGAATTTGCCCAAACTGGGCTGGTTAGAGGCTCCCTCCACCATGAATTGGTCCAAACTGGGGTTTTTAGAGGCTCCCTCCACCATGAATTGGTCCAAACTTGGCTGTTTAGAGGCTCCCTCCACCATGAATTGGTCCAAACTGGGGTGGTTAGAGGCTCCCTCCACCATTAATTGGTCCAAACTGGGCTGGTTAGAGGCTCCCTCCACCATTAATTGGTCCAAACTGGGCTGGTTAGAGGCTCCCTCCACCATGAATTTGCCCAAACTGGGCTGTTTAGAGGCTCCCTCCACCATGAATTTGCCCAAACTGGGCTGGTTAGAGGCTCCCTCCACCATGAATTGGTCCAAACTGGGGTTTTTAGAGGCTCCCTCCACCATGAATTGGTCCAAACTGGGGTGGTTAGAGGCTCCCTCCACCATTAATTGGTCCAAACTGGGCTGGTTAGAGGCTCCCTCCACCATTAATTGGTCCAAACTGGGCTGGTTAGAGGCTCCCTCCACCATGAATTTGCCCAAACTGGGCTGTTTAGAGGCTCCCTCCACCATGAATTTGCCCAAACTGGGCTGGTTAGAGGCTCCCTCCACCATGAATTGGTCCAAACTGGGGTTTTTAGAGGCTCCCTCCACCATGAATTGGTCCAAACTGGGGTGGTTAGAGGCTCCCTCCACCATTAATTGGTCCAAACTGGGCTGGTTAGAGGCTCCCTCCACCATTAATTGGTCCAAACTGGGCTGGTTAGAGGCTCCCTCCACCATGAATTTGCCCAAACTGGGCTGTTTAGAGGCTCCCTCCACCATGAATTTGCCCAAACTGGGCTGGTTAGAGGCTCCCTCCACCATGAATTGGTCCAAACTGGGGTTTTTAGAGGCTCCCTCCACCATGAATTGGTCCAAACTGGGGTTTTTAGAGGCTCCCTCCACCATGAATTGGTCCAAACTGGGGTGGTTAGAGGCTCCCTCCACCATTAATTGGTCCAAACTGGGCTGGTTAGAGGCTCCCTCCACCATTAATTGGTCCAAACTGGGCTGGTTAGAGGCTCCCTCCACCATGAATTTGCCCAAACTGGGCTGTTTAGAGGCTCCCTCCACCATGAATTTGCCCAAACTGGGCTGGTTAGAGGCTCCCTCCACCATGAATTGGTCCAAACTGGGGTTTTTAGAGGCTCCCTCCACCATGAATTGGTCCAAACTGGGGTGGTTAGAGGCTCCCTCCACCATTAATTGGTCCAAACTGGGCTGGTTAGAGGCTCCCTCCACCATTAATTGGTCCAAACTGGGCTGGTTAGAGGCTCCCTCCACCATGAATTTGCCCAAACTGGGCTGTTTAGAGGCTCCCTCCACCATGAATTTGCCCAAACTGGGCTGGTTAGAGGCTCCCTCCACCATGAATTGGTCCAAACTGGGGTTTTTAGAGGCTCCCTCCACCATGAATTGGTCCAAACTGGGGTGGTTAGAGGCTCCCTCCACCATTAATTGGTCCAAACTGGGCTGGTTAGAGGCTCCCTCCACCATTAATTGGTCCAAACTGGGCTGGTTAGAGGCTCCCTCCACCATGAATTTGCCCAAACTGGGCTGTTTAGAGGCTCCCTCCACCATGAATTTGCCCAAACTGGGCTGGTTAGAGGCTCCCTCCACCATGAATTGGTCCAAACTGGGGTTTTTAGAGGCTCCCTCCACCATGAATTGGTCCAAACTGGGGTTTTTAGAGGCTCCCTCCACCATGAATTTGCCCAAACTGGGCTGTTTAGAGGCTCCCTCCACCATGAATTTGCCCAAACTGGGCTGGTTAGAGGCTCCCTCCACCATGAATTGGTCCAAACTGGGGTTTTTAGAGGCTCCCTCCACCATGAATTGGTCCAAACTGGGGTTTTTAGAGGCTCCCTCCACCATTAATTGGTCCAAACTGGGCTGGTTAGAGGCTCCCTCCACCATTAATTGGTCCAAACTGGGCTGGTTAGAGGCTCCCTCCACCATGAATTTGCCCAAACTGGGCTGTTTAGAGGCTCCCTCCACCATGAATTTGCCCAAACTGGGCTGGTTAGAGGCTCCCTCCACCATGAATTGGTCCAAACTGGGGTTTTTAGAGGCTCCCTCCACCATGAATTGGTCCAAACTGGGGTGGTTAGAGGCTCCCTCCACCATTAATTGGTCCAAACTGGGCTGGTTAGAGGCTCCCTCCACCATGAATTGGTCCAAACTGGGGTTTTTAGAGGCTCCCTCCACCATGAATTGGTCCAAACTTGGCTGTTTAGAGGCTCCCTCCACCATTAATTGGTCCAAACTGGGCTGGTTAGAGGCTCCCTCCACCATGAATTGGTCCAAACTGGGTTTTTTAGAGGCTCCCTCCACCATGAATTTGCCCAAACTGGGCTGTTTAGAGGCTCCCTCCACCATGAATTGGTCCAAACTGGGTTTTTTAGAGGCTCCCTCCACCATGAATTGGTCCAAACTTGGCTGTTTAGAGGCTCCCTCCACCATTAATTGGTCCAAACTGGGCTGGTTAGAGGCTCCCTCCACCATGAATTGGTCCAAACTGGGTTTTTTAGAGGCTCCCTCCACCATGAATTTGCCCAAACTGGGCTGTTTAGAGGCTCCCTCCACCATGAATTGGTCCAAACTGGGTTTTTTAGAGGCTCCCTCCACCATGAATTGGTCCAAACTGGGCTGGTTAGAGGCTCCCTCCACCATGAATTGGTCCAAACTGGGGTGGTTAGAGGCTCCCTCCACCATTAATTGGTCCAAACTGGGCTGGTTAGAGGCTCCCTCCACCATTAATTGGTCCAAACTGGGCTGGTTAGAGGCTCCCTCCACCATGAATTTGCCCAAACTGGGCTGGTTAGAGGCTCCCTCCACCATGAATTGGTCCAAACTGGGTTTTTTAGAGGCTCCCTCCACCATGAATTTGCCCAAACTGGGCTGGTTAGAGGCTCCCTCCACCATGAATTGGTCCAAACTGGGGTTTTTAGAGGCTCCCTCCACCATGAATTTGCCCAAACTCTGCTGGTTAGAGGCTCAATCCACCCTGATTTTCAAAACAAATGTTGGTGCCAACCTCAACTTACTACAAGGGCCAAATTCACTGCTGGTGACAAGCTCTCCTCACTGCAAGTGCCAAATACACATGTTTCAAGGTGTTTTCCTACTGTCAGAGAGGTGGTATTGAGTGTGTAAAGTGTGTAGTTGTTAGGCTGTGATGTTGGGGTAATAGAGGGTCTTTGGTGTGTTAGATGCCCCCAGACATGCTTCCCCTGCTGTCCCAGTGTCATTCCAGAGGTGTTGGCATCATTTCCTGGGGTGTCATAGTGGACTTGGTGACCCTCCAGACACGGATTTGGGTTTCCCCCTTAACGAGTATCTGTTCCCCATAGACTATAATGGGGTTCGAAACCCGTTCGAACACACGAACATTGAGCGGCTGTTCGAATCGAATTTCGAACCTCGAACATTTTAGTGTTCGCTCATCTCTACTCAGAATCTACAGGTCTTCTTTAAAAATTGCTTAAATTATTATGTTAAAAAGATCCGTTTAACCCTGTTATTATGGTGCCCTATTAGATTATTATTATTATTATTATTATTGATAATATTATTATTATTATTATTATTATTATTATTATTATTATTATTATTATTATTATTATTTATTTATTTATATAGCACCATTAATTCCATGGTGCTTCACATTTGGGGGTTACATACAATACACAGAATATACAGGTGGATATAATACTAACAATGACCGACTGGCACAGTGGGGTAGAGGGCCCTGCCTGCGAGGGATTACAATCTGTGAGGGAAGAGGGATAGAGACAGAAGGATGCTAGATGTTGTGTATGGATGATCATTACATTACAATATTAAGAGGCAGAACAGCTATATTAAACAAACAAAAAGATGGGACACCTTCATTTGCAATGGATGTAGAAACTGGCACTTTGGTCACAAATTTTATACATGAAAGACCAAGTTCCAAAAACAGCTGATCAGAGTAAACAGAAGTTTCTAACTAAAAACCAGTTTTTCAACTTTTTCCATATTTATACTATCACTATATCTCTAGCAATGCATCTAAATGGCACCAATTGACTATTATAGAGTTAATATCTGAAACTAGGCAGCTATAATTGTTCATAATTGTAATAAAATACTGCAGAGGTAAATCTATGGCAAAAAACATCTTCTGAACCTAGCCGTATCTGGCCTTGTGTGAACACAACTTAGATAGCAAACAGTATTCGGTAACTAGGGAATCATCCAGAACGGCAAAAATGAACAAGAAGTCCTCCTCATTGTAATACTGTAACACCTTCACTAATGTAGAATAAATAAAGCATTTCAATATTTTGGTACAATATTTCCTCCAAGTATATTCTGTGCAAATTCCCCTTCAGGCTATATATTTAATAAGCTGCTTGCTGAAATTTGTCGCATGGCAAATAATTGCTTATTAATTGAAGCCCTGGTCTTTATCTCCAATGAGCATTGAACTGCACACAATTTAATCATCACTGTGAAGTTAATCTCTTAAATCATGTTAATTTTTCCAATAAAATTATAAATGCATTCAGAAAATGAGAGTTCGTTGCTGTGATACTTTGTAGCACCTTTTAGATAAATGTACATTAGAATACAATCTTGTCTGCTAATACCAAATACCATAGAAATATGTTTGTTTCTAAAATTTCACTAAATTAAGGAAAGACTTCTTTACAATTTCCCATAGTATAACACTGTATATAAAATTTATTGCTGTGAAAAAATATAGCCCTTAATCATACATGGCATGTTTAGGCTAAGGACTAGAGATGAGCGAACACTAAAATGTCCCAGGTTCGAAATCCGATTCGAACAGCCGCACACTGTTTGACTGTACAAACGGATTTCGAACCCCATTATAGTCTATGGGGGGAAATGCTTGTTTCAGGGGTACGCAAAATTTGATAAAATTATACCTACCAAGTCCACGAGTGACGGTCGGGCTGGATTCTCCTTGAAGTCTTCTACCGGCGCAGCGCCCCCGCGGCATCTTCCGGTCGGCTCTGCCCGGCCCGACGCCTGAGCAGAGCCGACTGCGCATGCGAGGGCATGCCCGCACATATGCAGTTGGCTCTGCCTAGGCCGGATGCCTAGGCAGAATGAATCCCAGCTGGCAGACGCCGCGGGGGCGCTGCACGGAGAAGACTTCTAAAGGTAAGAGAAGAACCAGCATTGATTGGCCGACTGTATAGAATTCTGCCAATCAATGCTGGTTCTGCATCGAACCTTAAACTTCGAACAGCTAGTAGTGTTCGATCGAGTACGAGTATTTCGAATACCGTAGTATTCGATCGAATACTTACTCGATCGAACACTACTCGCTCATCTCTACTAAGGACCCATGTTACGGAAAAGCTGCTTTATTGTTGTTGTTGATTTTGCTGCCATACAAACCTGTATTCTTATTTCAACCATAGGGAATACCCTGTTAAGACAATTAGAAATATTATCAATTTTATAGCAATTGTATATGCATATTGTATGATGATATCATTATGTTACTTTGTCGATGTTGTTTTTTTATTACTGTATGTTCATATTATTTGAGAATTGCATAGTATTATTGTTGATAATTCAGTCCCATGCATGAGGACCACAGAATGTAACTATACATTCATGAGATGACATAGGCATAGCTGTCATCCTGCTATAAGAGCCAGGGTCACAATAAATTCTTTTGATACTTCGGTAAATAGATATCAGTGGAATTTGCTCCTTTGTTACCTCATCAGCACCCGTGACATGATCGGTTTTAAGGCAATCAAAAACCTACTATGGTCTATCAAATAATAAATCAGTACTGGAATTTAAGTCCCAAAATATATATAATGGGGAAATTTTTTTGTTGATTTGTGTGCATATGTGGTAAAAGGAATTCTTTATCAGCCCTGTGGTCTGCCCAGAGGAAATGCTACATCAGGATAGGGAATTGAACCATAATTGAGTATGAGTTTTGTTGCCCTGGTTTTTGTTGAAGTTTTTTAAGCCAAACCCAAGAATGGTTGCAAAAGAAATGAGAAACGTATAGGAAGTTCTTATACTTCTACCTTCTACCTTCTGCTCAATGCACTCCTAGGTTTGGCTCAAAAAACCTCAGCAAAATCTGCAACATAAAAGGTTCCTTTCTGCAATGTGGGGCCTCAGCCTAAAGTGGGTTTGGCTATCTGACTGCCGAGAGCAATGAGTTCATGTGTGCTGATATCTATTAACCTTAACTCAGTGGATGGTGGCAGCAGATGTCTGAGGTGCATGGACTTTGTCGTGGCTTGGTTTATGCTGGATTTGGAGCCTGAGTGAAGGATGAGTATGTGAGAGGCAAGTATAGTCATGTATCTCTTATACTCCATTTTGTATATGTCATCCATTTTGTATTCTAACACATATACTATGAGGTGAGGTCACTCTGAGTGTGAAAGGATGTAGGCCCATACTGTCTGTAAGTTATTGTTTGTTATTTCGAAGGCTACATTCTAGGAGTTGTCTGGCACCTAGCATGTCTCCTTATCTCTCTTGCCATGATATACACATCTGAACATGGTGTGTAGGATGTCAGCTGACATATTAAGCATTTTGTATCCTTCTTTGTTCTATGAGAAAGCTCATCTCCCCTCTTGGAAACTATAATAAGATGTAGGTTACATTAAGCCTCATCCAATAGTCATGTGTCAGACTTATCTTATAACTCTACAACCAATCATGTTATGCTAATTAGAATAGCACAACCTGTTCTTTGTCTGTATTGTATTTAAACTACCTTTTTCCCGCCATTAAAGGGGCTCTATCACTGGGAAAAGTCATTTTTATCTAATCACATGCTTGCATAGGCTTTAGAAAGGCTATTTCACACCTACCTTTTGTATGTAGATTGCCTCAGTGGTCTCTGAATAAGTCAGTTTTTATTCATATGCTAATGAGCTTTCAGGCAGCTCAGGAAGTTCCCAGCAGCCTCCTCTCTCCCATTATCTTCTATGTGTGTGATGCAAACAGGGAGCTGAGTCATCATCATCAGCAGCAGCCTCCCATAGAAAACAGCAGAGAGAGGTGTGCACCATCTATCGTGCACTAGTCTAATTAGCATATGAATATAAACGGACTTATTCAGAAACCACTGAGGCAATCTACATACAAAAGGTAGGTGTGAAATAGACTTTCTAAGGGCTATGCAAAGGTGTGATTAGTTAAAAATGACTGTTCCTAGTGATAGAGCCCCTTTAAATTAGAACACTTTTGAATACAGCATCTGAGGGTGTCTGTGTCTATCTGTGATTCTCCGAGCGCTCGTATATGTCTTTCCCAAAATCTGGAAACCGGCAACATCTACCCGGGGTGTTCCCCCAACAAGTATAAGGCCAGGTTCACATGGAGTATTTTGGTTCGTAATGTGGAACGTAGACGCTGCGGGAGCTTTTGCGGGCCGTATACGCTCCCATTGTTTTCAATGGGAGCTGGTACCTTATATGAGGCGCTATTTTGTGGCCGTGATTTTGCGGCGGCCGCAAAATAGCGCCGTGTATACGGTATCGGCTCCCATTGAAAACAATGGGAGCGTATACGGCCTGCAAAAGCTCCCGCGGCATCTACGTTCCACATTATGAACCAAAATACTCCGTGTGAACTCGGCCTAAGACTAAATGGAGTAAATTAGCTTTTTAGACTCACATCACATCATGTACTAGGGTGGTTCATATGTGACAAGTACCCCGAGTTTTCTTGCCATTCTGCTCTCTATTAAGAATAATTAATCAATGAATATTATGTATCCAAAATGGTAGAAATAAAAACTATAGCCTTTTTCAATGGCTCTTATACATTAACACTGATTAATGTAGTTATTTGTATACCTGTACACAATGGGGCTGATTTACTAAGTCCATGAAAATACTAAACGCAGAGCCCCAAAGGCAGTGTGAATAGAGACTCTCATGTTCGTATAAAGGTAGAAATATGAGCAATATCAGAAATATCACATGACAGTCTAATAAATTAAGTAAGGGATTCTCTTCATCCCTACTATTATTTTCTTGCATGGAATACCAATTTCAGAATGTATTCTGTGTAACAGATCTCATCATTATTGCTCTGTAGGAGTTTTTCTCCTTTTAATTCTGTGTCAGAAATAAGCAGCTTTGGGAAAGGTAGCAGGCAAGATTGATAGAGGCCATGAATGATTAATAAAGCCTCTTAGGTTTACAATCAATACTGCTTCTCATTACAGCTATGTTACTTCATCCTATTTCTAACTATTTGTACATGTATTTGTATTTATTTAGCATCACTATGCCAGTACTGATGTTTACTGGGGAAGGAAACCATCTGCACACATGTTTATTTTAAAGAAGTTTTGTTAAAAAAAATACCAGAGCACTGATTTTATTTTGCCACTTTATACCTTGATATAAGTCTGTCTATTATATCTTCATAATGCAGTGCCCTAAACATTTTTTTGTTATAGAACCCTTAAGAGAACTCACTATGAGAATTAATGCTAATTGCTTCAGTTTACATCAGGGTTAGCTTTTCATTTTTGCTGAATTTTTGGTAGGGCTTTTCAGAACATTTTTTCCTGGAATTTTTTTTTTTTAACCAGAAAAATACAGCAGACGGGTGTTACAGGTCACTCAATACAGAATAATGAATAGCTTTACTTATTTACTTTACATATTTCTCTTGTTTTTTTTTTTTTGTTTTTTTTATCTGGATTCATTTTCAAAATGCAGCATTTTCTGGGACTGGTATTTTTTCAGGTTTCATTTCAGGTTTTTATATAGATACAATTCCATTATTATCAATAAGAAGCATATTGGATGACTGATCTATAAAATGACACCAGTCTCAACAAAGATCACATTTAAGATCACAACGAAGGTTTATGAAGATAATCTAGTTTCCCTTAGTCCTAACAGAGGCACAATATGGGTCTTGTGCCGCTGGTAGGACGACAGGGAATGAAGGATTATGAAGATAATCTTGTTTCCCTTAGTCCTAACAGCAGCACAAGACCCATATTGTGCTGCTGGTAGGATGACAGGGTAATAGTGTTGTTTCCTTTGTTATAGACAAGGATCTATTTGTGTGCATCATTTTTGGGATTTGTTGAGTTTCCAGTTTTCATTCCTCCGAAATACCAGAAAAATTGAAATCAACGTGCAGGTGTGAAAATAGCATAATATATACTTCATTTTACCGGATGTCGTGAGAATGCAACATTTTTGTACTATGAGAAATAGGAGTACTTAAAGCTTATGTGAATTCAAGAGTTTTCCACCATACATTGCTTAACAATTGCTGCTTTGTTTACCTGCTATGCAAAATTATTTCTCCCAAAAACGTTATCAAAGAACCAAGAGTTCAAGACATAACTCATTGCTCTCTGGAGGGGAGTGGGGCTGAGTTCTTGCTCTCAGAGCTGTTATCTCTTGCTCTTTGGTCTGGGCACCTAATTACATTTTGCTGATAAAGGCTTGGACACTGAGGCAACACCAAGAAGCCCAAAGAAGCAGGAAGATGCCTTGGAGAAAAGGGAGCACAAGGAGAGGTGAGAATAAGTGAATATAAGTGTGTATTATTTGTATGCATCCCCATGGACCTCAGATTATTATACTCATATAAATACTCTATAATAATAGCAATAGAAGTTCAGTCTGAAATGAAATTGGGTGGTAAATCTCACAAATATTTGAGAAATTAATCTTGCAAGGTTTGCCCATCTCCACTGCCTACAGTCATCATTGTCATGACTATACTAACAGGGGATCACACACTACTATTACTGTTATATTATAATCTGGAGCTCAAGCATTAAGTTCAAGGAGCTGTTGCTGAAGCAAACGGATCAAGAGGTTGATTTATAACTAATTTTTATCTACAATATTTTATTCCATTAGACTTTTTAGACTTGTAGTGAATTCTGCTTGTGTAAGTGTAAAGTCACATCTGCAGTAGTGCAATTTTGAAGAAAGTTTTAATGACAACTGATCAGGAACTATCTGTCTATAGATCAGATCCATTCATTCTATAGGTGACCATTCTCATGAAATAACTGTTTGCCAAACCAAGCGGCAAATTTGTTACATGCAAACAAATCTGCATTGTTGCTATCAATCTGGTTTTATGAATATACATTTTATGTAATAAATGTTTCCCTATATGGATTGCTACGTTGTCGGCTGTAACTTTTATTTCCATGTAAGATCACCCTTTGTCATTTCTCAAGGTGTTTATTTTTATAAACAAGTCACTCGTCCATGAAGTTTAGTTCTTATATGCAACAGAAAATGTAAACTAGTATGTTTATATAATCAGTAAAGCATGACTATGGGTAAGTTTGGGTTTTGCAACATATGGCAAAGAATTTTCTTATTTTGGTCAAAGGTCAAGTGCTTCCAGGCATCTAACTATTTGTTGGATAACTTTAACATACACTAAGGTAACTTCCTTCATATACATTCTCGATTTTTCACCAAACAAATTTGCTGATTTAGTCTGGCCGGGTTCCTTTTCCTTTTTCTGGATGAATATTTGTGTTTCCAAAGACAATAGTTCATCACATGTAGATACTACGATTTTTATACATTAATTTATTTCCAATATGTAGCCATTGTCTAAATGCAAGTTTAGCATTTTCACCAAATATTTCCCATATAAAGTTCATCAATAATTACATTTTATTAGTAGTAGTTCAGGGTAAAAATAGTGATTGCTCCCATTAACCTCTTACATGCCATGTTATAGTGAGCATGGCATTTAAGGCTGAGACCCATGTGGCAGAAATGCAGGTTTTTTGTTGAAGATTTTGCTGCGGTTTTTTGAGCCAAAGTCAGGAGTGGATTGACCAGAAATGAGAAGTATAAGTGCTTCCTATATATTTCCCATTCCTTTCCTAGCCATTCTTGACTTTGGTTAAAAAAAAATGCAAAAAAATTTGCAACAAAAAAAAAGCTGTGTTTCTGTAACATGGGGCCTTAGACTTAGGCTGAGGTCTCATTGGTCAGAAAAACGCCGGGGGGAAATCACGGCATTTTATAGTACAGACAAAGTGCATGGGATTCTAGGGAATAACATGGCAACTTTGTTTTAAAAACCACTGTGCAGACACACCGCGATTTCCAAAACCGGTGCGGTTTTGGAAATTGCAGAATGTCAATTATATCTACGGAAACGCTGGTGGTTTCCCCATAGATATAATTGTAAGAGAAAGTCCGTGGAGGAAAACTCCGTGAACTTTTTTTAAAAGCGCTGCAGGAAGAGCTGTGATGCATTGCCGTGTTTTTTTCTGCAGCGATTTTTGGCTGCGAGACGTCCAGTGGGGCCTTAGCCTCAAGCTTGAATTATTACCCCTATATGTCCTTATGGTTTCTGATGGCAGCATGAGCCTAACGATGGCCGAGTTTACTGAAAGCTGGGTCTAATTGTCTCTCTGTCAGTGTAAAACCAGCAGCAACAGTTTAACATAATGTGTGTATTGTGTCATCAATAATTTTAACTATAAAACTATAAAATCTTTGGTAAATGCAGTAAAAATAAGAAATACAAATAGGATTACCGTGTAGACTCGAGTATAAGCCGACCCGAATATAAGCCGAGGCCCCTAATTTTACCACAAAAAACTGGAAAACTTATTCACTTGAGTATAAGCCGAGGGGGGGGGGGGCAGGTAAGATGCAACAGCTGCTGGAAAATTTCAAAAATTAAAATGGTCAGAGATTTTGGGTACAGTGGGTGCTGGGAAAGGGGAGGGGGTGTTTTGGTTGTCTGTCTGTCCCTTCCCTGAGCTTGAGGACTTTTTTTTTTTTTTCCCCACGTGGAATTCAGTCTGGCTGAATATAGGGTATCTGCAGTGCTCCTATTAACCCCTTCCTGACGGAACAGGAGCACTGCAGATACCCTATATTCAGTAGACAGGGCACTTTCAGACAACTGAATACCTAATGTGCATGCGTTTCACAGTCATTTTCTACCTTTATATGTATTCTAGGGAAAGGAGTGATTTAGAACTTATTTTATTTTTTTTTTATAGATTCTTTTTTTTCCCCCACTATTTTATGGGATTCTGACTAATCTCATCACATATTGAGGGGAAAAAAAGCAGAAAAAAGAAGTTTTTAAAAACACGGCATGTCAATTTTATCTGCAAAATGCTTGCATTTTCCCTATAGATTTAATGGGGGTAAAATCCATAAAGAAAAATGCAGCAAAACCGTTAAACCAATAAAAATTGCTGCAGCAAAAATGTGACGTGTTTCTGCTGCATTTTTTTCCGTAGCTTTTTCTATGTGAATTTAGCAACCTGCATTCTTAAACAACCTGTTCAAAAATAGAAAAGCATAAAATACATATATCAAGGTTTTTGTGTTTTTCCATTGCCCCAGAAAGTGTTTCTAAGGCTAAGGCGCCACGGGCCGTAATCGCAGCACTAAAGCGCTGTGGAAAGAACCACGGCATGAACACACTGTGGTTCTTTCCGCAGCGCTTTCAACAGAAAGTTCACAGAGTTTTCCTCCGTGGGCTTTCTGCTACAATTATATCTATGGGAAAGCCGCCGGCATTTCCGTAGATATAATTGACATGCTGCGATTTTCAAAACTGAAACGGTTTTGAAAATCGCAGCATGTCAGCACTGCGTTTTTTTTTTCCACAAAGAGGGCATGGTATTCGCATGAATCCCATCCCCTTTGCTTGCACTGTAAAACGCCGCGATTTTTCCTGCACCGTCTCTGCTGCAGGCAAATCGTGGAGTTTATGTCCCTTGGGGCTCTGGCCTAAAGCTGGGGACCCACATGGTAATTTACAGTCCTAGCAGTCTTACAGTTCTAGCGAATCCCATCCACACAAAGCAGAAAAATACATGCAGCAGAAACGCTGTGATTTCCAAAACCGCTGCGATTTTGGAAATCACAGCATGTCAATTATACTTACGGAATCACTAGATTCCCTATAGATATAATTGAAACAGAAAGTCCAAAGTGGAAATACCAAAGTAGAAAATGTGATGCATTTCTGCCATGGTTTTTCCCACAGTGCTTTTTTTTGCTGAGGCTCGGTACGTGGGGCCTTAACCTAAAAAGTTCATTACAGAGGTTTTATCTTATTTTTGCTTTCAAATACAAAGAGAAATGGAATGGTGTGCAGCCCCCACATCTGGGGTAATAAGAAGAGAGTAGGATACAAACACATAAATCAAACCAGAGGATATGTAAAAATCTGCAGTATCAATTATACTTTCTTAATACATATAAACCAGGCATTGAGTATCTTTGTGTACATGTATTCTAAATGTATTCCAAGCTTCCCATGTTTTAGAATATTTTTTTAAAATCATTAAGTTCTATGTACCCAAAAGGCTATGGCTCTTGAAATGCGACAAGAAAAAAAATCAAAACCCAGACATAAAGCCTAAAATTGCTTGGTTTTTAACCCTTCTCCATCGCAGTCATTTTTCCATCTTTATTGTCAAATGTCAAAACTTTTTTACTTTGTAATGGTACAATTTACAGGGCTTGACCCATCTCAAGGATCTTATCTATACTGGTAGCTTATGTAAATTGAAGACTTTTCCTAAATATATTACTTTAGAAACTCTGCTTTGTTCTCCTGCTATGTGACTTTATTCCCCCCATTGTTTACACTGTGTTGCTATAACCATGGACCTATAGGACAAATAACGTCACTCACTCACTGCTTCGTTCAGCTAATTGCAGTTTGCTGATAAAGCCCTATCTGTTATCTCTCTATGTAATCACAGATAATACTGAGTCTATTTTGTACAAACATCTTCATATTATCTGATCTGCATAAGTGTTCTGTGTCCCATTAAGCAAGAGGGAGCTGAATTGGAATTGGGAACTGCATTTTCGCAACTTTCTTTCAGGCTTTGTTTTCATGGGATTCACTGTGCAGCTAAAATGGCATGATAACTATATTCTATGGGTTGGTACGATTGCAGCGATAACAAGTGATATATATGTGAATCCCATTAGCACATGGCTGTAGAAACACAGGCAGCAGATACTCTGCAATTTTGAAAACGGTTGCATTTTTGGAAATCGCAGCATCTCAATTATATATACGGGAACGTTGGCGTCTTCCCTAGAGATTTAATGGAAGAAGAAAGTCCACAGAGGAAACCTCTGTGCACTTTCTGTGAAAAGTGCTGCTGGAGAAACCATGATGTGTTGCCACTGCGGTTTTTCCCACAGCGCTTTTTGGGGCCTTCGCCTTATACAAATCCAGGAGAGTTTTAAAGGATTTACAGCTATTCGTCCATGGAGCTAACCATTCTTACAATTTCTAGATTGCATTGAATAAATTCAGTTCTCCAACATGACCCAGTAAAAAGCATGCAGCTTCATTAGGTTCTTATTCATAGCTATTTATCAATACCACATTAAACAGTAAAATTCATAACAAGACACGTTCATTAGAAATTCTCTACAAATCTTGGATTTGGCCTTTGATGAAAGTGTCCTGACTTTTCCACTTGCCACGTGACCACAGGCATCAGCAGTAACCTAACACCAGCAACATCATCCAGGTGGACAGAAGACTGTGCAAGACGGCACCGAATGCTGCGGTGAAACCCTTAAGGTGAGTATCAGTGTTGCTCTTTTTCTCCACACCTGCCAAGGACTCTGCTTATTATATTCTGGGGTTAGAAGTTGCGAAACTTTGGTGCAATAAATTAGGGAAACAAATATTGTGATTTTTCACCCATCATTATTCATAACCAGATGGCATACATAAAACTAGATATCTGTATATAAGGAAATAGGTTTTTTGTTTTTTTAAAAAAACTAGGTATCAATATTATTAGGTGTTTCTAATGGTTGCTTGATCAAGAATTTACTCAGCAGTTAGCTGATTATATGTTTCATTAAAAATCAGGCAGATGTAAATGAAGTTTACTGATTAAGTCTTAAGCAATTCATCCGTGGCAGGTTTTGGAAATATGCCATATATTAAAAAGAAATGGATCCATTGGTTGGCAAGCAGGGACGCTTAGCTCAAGTAAGCTAAAATGATAACAATGGCTTTCAATTAGCTCTGATTATTGCCTATTAAATAGCAGCAGAAGAGTTAAGAAAAAGGTAAAACCACACGACCTCACATGTTACATATGCCTTGTCAGAATAACAAGACTGGATTTCTTTAACAGTGTCTAGAAAACTTTTAAAACCGACAAAAGCTTTCCGATTATTGTAATATACAAATTCAGACAATTTTCTTTAGAAAATATCAATAGTAGGATTAATATTGAAACAACTATTGCATAATATTGGCTGCAGATTGCATAAACCTTCTTATCCTAAAAAGGAACCTGCATTTGATGCGCGCACTCAGTACAAAATCATACAGAAATGTTTAAAAATTACAAATATTTTAAATTTGAAAAATCACACCAGAATGTTTTTGTTTTAATGGGTTCTTTTTCTATCCACATAATATGGCTGATTGTAAGGTTGGGGCCCCATGTAGCGTAAATGTCGCAATTTTCCTGCAGTGTAAATGCCATGACAAAAAACACAGTGTTTTAAAATCCCTAAAAACTGGTTGGAATTCTGGCTAATCCCGCAGTGGACATGCTGCGATTACAAAAACTGTTAATCACATGATGTCAATTATACCTATGGAAAAGCTGACGTTTTCTGTATAGCAAAATAGCAAAGACGTATAAATATCTCCTAAAACATAACTTTTAATAACTATTATAAAAGATGCTTACATTTTAAAATACGTAGTAACTACCAGTATTCCAAATACTCAAAAACTCAACCAAACTCAAACCAAATCTGTTATTTATGCAAATATAGACAAATCACAATACTAGCAGATGGGAGATATATAGTTGGTTTGGTCTCACTACTCTGCTGATTCAGTACAGTGTTTCATGTTTCAGGGGGTTCTTTCTTCCAGGTGGTATGTCCAATTAGACCCCCTAACTCGCCCTTTATTCAGCCCTCTAACACCCATAACTTCCACCCTTACAGTACCACATTTAGCTTTTTCTGAAAAAATTGTCACTCCTTGTGAAAATTAGGAAGGAAAAAGGAAAAATACGCTCATCAGGGGACCTTTATCCTAAGGAACTTCTAATATCACAGAACAAAAAAGAGAGAGAGGTCTTACATTCCAAAATTGGTAGAGACCAACAAAAGATTAGTCATATTCTATTATACTCAGCAAGCCCCCAGTTCAACCCAGAATTAGCATATCAAGGCAGTATTTTTCTACCATTGTAGTTAGCTTTCTGAGTATGATAAGTAGTGTTATATATTATTTTTCCTGTACAATTTTTCCTAGTGTAAATATGTGTCTAATATGGGGAAATTAGAATGTGAGCCCCAATGGAGAGAAGAAGTGATGTAAGTGGTAACAATTTTTCTACAGTACTATGGATTATATTGGTACTACATACAGTCCTATGAAAAAGTTTGGGCACCCCTATTAATCTTAATCATTTTTAGGCCGGGTTCACACGGAGTTACGTGCCGCGAGATTTGGCACGTAGACGCCGCGTGACCCTTTGCGTGCCGTACACGCTCCCATTCATTTCAATGGGAGCGGGGAGCGTATGCGCCGCGCTAGTTTGCGGCCGTGCATTTATTCACGGCCGCAAACTAGCGCGGCGCATACGCTCCCCGCTCCCATTGAAATGAATGGGAGCGTGTACGGCACGCAAAGGGTCACGCGGCGTCTACGTGCCAAATCTCGCGGCACGTAACTCCGTGTGAACCCGGCCTTAGTTCTAAATATTTTGGTGTTTGCAGCAGCCATTTCAGTTTGATATATCTAATAGCTGATGGATACAGTAATATTTCAGGATTGAAATGAGGTTTATTGTACTAACAGAAAATGTGCAATATGCATTAAACCTAAATTTTACCGGTGCAAAAGTATGGGCACCTGAACAGAAAAGTGACATTAATATTTAGTAGATCCTCCTTTTGCAAAGATAACAGCCTCTAGTCGCTTCCTGTAGCTTTTAATCAGTTCCTGGAACCTGGATGAAGGGATTTTGGACCATTCCTCTTTACAAAACAATTCAAGTTCAGTTAAGTTTGATGGTCGCCGAGCATGGACAGCCCACTTCAAATCATCCCACAGATGTTCAATGATATTCAGGTCTGGGGACTGGGATGGCCATTCCAGAACATTGTAATTGTTCCTCTGCATGAATGCCTGAGTCGATTTGGAGCGGTGTTTTGGATCATTGTCTTGCTGAAATATCCATCCCCAGCGTAACTTCAACTTCGTCACTGATTCTTGAACATTATTCTCAAGAATCTGCTGATACTGAGTGGAATCCATGTGACCCTCAACTTTAACAAGATTCCCGGTGCCGGCATTGGCCGCACAGTCCTAAAGTATGATGGAACCTCCACCAAATTTTACAGTGGGTAGCAAGTGTTTTTCTTGGAATACTGTTTTTTTTGGATGCCATGCATAACGCCTTTTTGTATGACCAAACAACTCAATCTTTGTTTCATCAGTCCACAGGACCTTCTTCCAAAACGAAGCTGGCTTGTCCAAATGTGCTTTTGCATACCTCAGGCGACTCTGTTTGTGGCGTGCTTGCAGAAACGGCTTCTTTCTCTTCACTCTCCCATACAGCTTCTCCTTGTGCAAAGTGCGCTGTATTGTTGACCGATGCACAGTGACACCATCTGCAGCAAGATGATGCTGCAGCTCTTTGGAGGTGGTCTGTGGATTGTCCTTGACTGTTCTCACCATTCTTCTTCTCTGCCTTTCTGATATTTTTCTTGGCCTGCCACTTCTGGGCTTAACAAGAACTGTCCCTGTGGTCTTCCATTTCCTTACTATGTTCCTCACAGTGGAAACTGACAGGTTAAATCTCTGAGACAACTTTTTGTATCCTTCCCCTGAACAACTATGTTGAACAATCTTTGTTTTCAGATCATTTGAGAGTTGTTTTGAGTAGCCCATGATGCCACTCTTCAGAGGAGATTCAAATAGGAGAACAACTTGCAATTGGCCACCTTAAATACCTTTTCTCATGATTGGATACACCTGGCTATGAAGTTCAAAGCTCAGTGAGGTTACAAAACCAATTTTTTGCTTCAGTAAGTCAGTAAAAAGTAGTTAGGAGTATTCAAATCAATAAAATGATAAGAGTACCAAAATTTTTGCACCGGTCAAATTCTGGTTTAATGCATATTGCACATTTTCTGTTAGTACAATAAACCTCATTTTAATCCTGAAATATTACTGTGTCCATCAGTTATTAGATATATCAAACTGAAATGGCTGTTGCAAACACCAAAATATTTAAAATTAAAAATGATTAAGATTAATAGGGGTGCCCAAACTTTTTGATAGGACTGTAAGCTACATTAATTGTTCTTTAACAAAGGCACTACTTAACCCCCTCCTAACATCTGGCGGCAGATGTCAGATATTTAAATAAGGCCTCCATAGTCATGAGGCCTTGCTGTATTATACAGCAGAGACTCAGCGCTAATGTCCTCGATCAGTGCAGGCTTTGAGGTCCCTTACACCTCAGTTAAAGCTAAGCGAGACTGCATTTTCCCGGGAGCACATGGGCGCTGCCAGCAGTCACTTGGGTAGGAACGCCGGTGTACGGAACAAGATCCGGGGCCAGTGTTCTGTTGCCATGACAACCGGGAGCCTGTTGAAGGCTTGTCTGGCATTCATTTGTCTGGCATTCAAATTACTGCATTTTGAAATTTTATACAAATTATGGTATTTTGCAATGCATTAGCATTGTAATGCATTGCATTAGTGATCAGACCCCCTGGGGTTCAAGACTCCTAGGTCTAATAAATAAAGTATAAAAAAGCTAAATGAAATAATTAAAAATTCAAATCACCGTTTCCCTAGAATTAGAGATGAGCGAACACTAAAATGTTCGAGGTTCGAAATTCGATTCGAACAGCCGCTCACTGTTCGAGTGTTCGAATGGGTTTCGAACCCCATTATAGTCTATGGGGAACATAAACTCGTTAAGGGGGAAACCCAAATTCGTGTCTGGAGGGTCACCAAGTCCACTATGACACCCCAGGAAATGATACCAACACCCTGGAATGACACTGGGACAGCAGGGGAAGCATGTCTGGGGGCATAAAAGTCACTTTATTTCATGGAAATCCCTGTCAGTTTGCGATTTTCGCAAGCTAACTTTTCCCCATAGAAATGCATTGGCCAGTGCTGATTGGCCAGAGTACGGAACTCGACCAATCAGCGCTGGCTCTGCTGGAGGAGGCGGAGTCTAAGATAGCTCCACACCAGTCTCCATTCAGGTCCGACCTTAGACTCCGCCTCCTCCGGCAGAGCCAGCGCTGATTGGCCGAAGGCTGGCCAATGCATTCCTATGCGAATGCAGACTTAGCAGTGCTGAGTCAGTTTTGCTCAACTACACATCTGATGCACACTCGGCACTGCTACATCAGATGTAGCAATCTGATGTAGCAGAGCCGAGGGTGCACTAGAACCCCTGTGCAAACTCAGTTCACGCTAATAGAATGCATTGGCCAGCGCTGATTGGCCAATGCATTCTATTAGCCCGATGAAGTAGAGCTGAATGTGTGTGCTAAGCACACACATTCAGCACTGCTTCATCAAGCCAATACAATGCATTAGCCAGTGCTGATTGGCCAGAGTACGGAATTCGGCCAATCAGCGCTGGCCAATGCATTCTATTAGCCCGATGAAGTAGAGCTGAATGTGTGTGCTAAGCACACACATTCAGCACTGCTTCATCAAGCCAATACAATGCATTAGCCAGTGCTGATTGGCCAGAGTACGGAATTCGGCCAATCAGCGCTGGCTCTGCTGGAGGAGGCGGAGTCTAAGATCGCTCCACACCAGTCTCCATTCAGGTCCGACCTTAGACTCCGCCTCCTCCGGCAGAGCCAGCGCTGATTGGCCAAAGGCTGGCCAATGCATTCCTATGCGAATGCAGACTTAGCAGTGCTGAGTCAGTTTTGCTCAACTACACATCTGATGCACACTCGGCACTGCTACATCAGATGTAGCAATCTGATGTAGCAGAGCCGAGGGTGCACTAGAACCCCTGTGCAAACTCAGTTCACGCTAATAGAATGCATTGGCCAGCGCTGATTGGCCAATGCATTCTATTAGCCCGATGAAGTAGAGCTGAATGTGTGTGCTAAGCACACACATTCAGCACTGCTTCATCAAGCCAATACAATGCATTAGCCAGTGCTGATTGGCCAGAGTACGGAATTCGGCCAATCAGCGCTGGCTCTGCTGGAGGAGGCGGAGTCTAAGGTCGGACCTGAATGGAGACTGGTGTGGAGCGATCTTAGACTCCGCCTCCTCCAGCAGAGCCAGCGCTGATTGGCCGAATTCCGTACTCTGGCCAATCAGCACTGGCTAATGCATTGTATTGGCGTGATGAAGCAGTGCTGAATGTGTGTGCTTAGCACACACATTCAGCTCTACTTCATCGGGCTAATAGAATGCATTGGCCAGCGCTGATTGGCCGAATTCCGTACTCTGGCCAATCAGTGCTGGCCAATGCATTCTATTAGCTTGATGAAGCAGAGTGTGCACAAGGGTTGAAGCGCACCCTCGGCTCTGATGTAGCAGAGCCGAGGCTGCACAAGGGTTCAAGCGCACCCTCGGCTCTGATGTAGGAGAGCCGAGGGTGCACTTGAACCCTTGTGCAGCCTCGGCTCTGCTACATCAGAGCCGAGGGTGCGCTTGAACCCTTGTGCACACTCTGCTTCATCAAGCTAATAGAATGCATTGGCCAGCGCTGATTGGCCAATGTATTCTATTAGCCTGATGAAGTAGAGCTGAATGTGTGTGCTAAGCACACACATTCAGCTCTACTTCATCGGGCTAATAGAATGCATTGGCCAGCGCTGATTGGCCAGAGTACGGAACTCGACCAATCAGCGCTGGCTCTGCTGGAGGAGGCGGAGTCTAAGATCGCTCCACACCAGTCTCCATTCAGGTCCGACCTTAGACTCCGCCTCCTCCAGCAGAGCCAGCGCTGATTGGCCGAATTCCGTACTCTGGCCAATCAGCACTGGCTAATGCATTGTATTGGCGTGATGAAGCAGTGCTGAATGTGTGTGCTTAGCACACACATTCAGCTCTACTTCATCGGGCTAATAGAATGCATTGGCCAATCAGCGCTGGCCAATGCATTCTATTAGCGTGAACTGAGTTTGCACAGGGGTTCTAGTGCACCCTCGGCTCTGCTACATCAGATTGCTACATCTGATGTAGCAGTGCCGAGTGTGCATCAGATGTGTAGTTGAGCAAAACTGACTCAGCACTGCTAAGTCTCTGCATTCGCATAGGAATGCATTGGCCAGCCTTCGGCCAATCAGCGCTGGCTCTGCCGGAGGAGGCGGAGTCTAAGGTCGGACCTGAATGGAGACTGGTGTGGAGCGATCTTAGACTCCGCCTCCTCCAGCAGAGCCAGCGCTGATTGGTCGAGTTCCGTACTCTGGCCAATCAGCGCTGGCCAATGCATTCTATTAGCCCGATGAAGTAGAGCTGAATGTGTGTGCTTAGCACACACATTCAGCTCTACTTCATCAGGCTAATAGAATACATTGGCCAATCAGCGCTGGCCAATGCATTCTATTAGCTTGATGAAGCAGAGTGTGCACAAGGGTTCAAGCGCACCCTCGGCTCTGATGTAGCAGAGCCGAGGCTGCACAAGGGTTCAAGTGCACCCTCGGCTCTCCTACATCAGAGCCGAGGGTGCGCTTGAACCCTTGTGCAGCCTCGGCTCTGCTACATCAGAGCCGAGGGTGCGCTTGAACCCTTGTGCACACTCTGCTTCATCAAGCTAATAGAATGCATTGGCCAGCACTGATTGGCCAGAGTACGGAATTCGGCCAATCAGCGCTGGCCAATGCATCCCTATGGGAAAAAGTTTATCTCACAAAAATCACAATTACACACCCGATAGAGCCCCAAAAAGTTATTTTTAATAACATTCCCCCCTAAATAAAGGTTATCCCTAGCTATCCCTGCCTGTACAGCTATCCCTGTCTCATAGTCACAAAGTTCACATTCTCATATGACCCGGATTTGAAATCCACTATTCGTCTAAAATGGAGGTCACCTGATTTCGGCAGCCAATGACTTTTTCCAATTTTTTTCAATGCCCCCAGTGTCGTAGTTCCTGTCCCACCTCCCCTGCGCCGTTATTGGTGCAAAAAAGGCGCCAGGGAAGGTGGGAGGGGAATCGAATTTTGGCGCACTTTACCACGTGGTGTTCGATTCGATTCGAACATGGCGAACACCCTGATATCCGATCGAACATGTGTTCGATAGAACACTGTTCGCTCATCTCTACCTAGAATACATTTAAAGCTAAAAAATTACTGTGAAACACATACAGATTAGGTATTCCTGTGTCTGAAAATGCCCAATCTACAAATTTATAAAAATATTTTTTCCTGTATGTTTAATGCCCTAGCAGGAAAAAAGTGCTACACCGTTGTTTTTTTTTTTTTTTTTTTGTTTTTGTTTTTTTTGCTGTTTCACCCCTGAAATTTTTTTTTTACTAAAAAATAACTAAAGCAATAGACATTCCCAAAATTGGTATGCAGATGTACCCATACAAAGAGATATAAAAGTTACGGGTGTCAGAATATGGAAACTGTAAGAAAAAAATTTTCTTGCAAAGTTTTGATTTTTTTTGTAAGGGTTTAAAATGTAAGTAAAATTTATATAAATTTTGTATCCCCGGAATCATACCGAAACATAGAATGCAAGTGACTTGTCATTTTGGCTGCACATTGAATGCTGTAAAAGCAAAGAACATAAGAAAGTCGCACAAATGCACTTTTTCTCTAATTTCTACCCCATTCTGATTTTTTTTTAGCTTCACAGAACATTATACAGAATAATAAATGGTGCCTTTATGAAGAATGACTTGTCCTACAAACATAAAGCCTTCATATGGCTCTGTGCATAGAAAGTAAAAAAAAAAAAAAAGTATGGTGTTTGGAAGACAGGCTGCCAAAAACGAAAATCGAAAATTGAAAAATGCCACAAGCAGGAAGGGGTTAATATCATGCTATACTAACCCCAATGTTAATATATCATATTAGAAGCATTTTACTGCCACCCCACATGTCTGAAGCTCATAAAACCGCTAACTGATTTCAGGGAAAATGTATTTCTTTCATAAAAAGTGAAGTTTTAACATTTCACAGAAAGTAATAATTAGCTACAAATAAAAATAGCATCTAAGTGTTCATCCCTACTGAGATTCAAAATGGTTTAGTAATGTGATCACATCAGGCATTTCTAAAATTCATGATATAACATTATCTTCAGTGCTCGCTTTTCTTTTCCATTGTATGCCCCAGTTTATAACTCAGGGAAATAATGACAAAGATATAAAAAAGACACACCTTCTGATGCGCAATGTCTATCTCTTGTAGTGTTGCCTGCAGGGGAAACACATAAGGGGCTTTCTGCTGTGGCTGCAATATATGGGAAAAATCACAGAACCACACATTGAAACTTAAAACAGAATCAAGTTTTAATCATTTCCTGAGGCAGAATAAAAGCAAGTAGAAAAAGTGGTTTCCAAACCAGTAAGAAAATATTAAATTATTCTAATTATTAATTTATAGTTCCAATAAGAATACACCAAATAACAAATGACTAACAAGATCATTCATTATGAATTACTTCAATGAAATAAAATGTTCTAATAGGTCATAAGCGTAAATACAAAAAACAAAAAGTAAAAAAAATGTGGAATTATTATTATTATTATTATTATTATTTGTTGTATAGTAATATCATTACTGCTAACTATTATTGATATAACTTGGCCAAGGAAAATTTGGACCCACTCAGTGGAATCTAAGGGTCCATTCACAATGAGTTTTTTGGCGAGGAATTTGGCGAGGACAGAATTCGCTTCAGGAATTAGAAAATTTGCCAATTTTACATGGATTTTTACGAATTCCATGTGGATGTTTGTCAATTCCACATGGATTTTCCGCCTCCCATTTACTGCATTGGTTTTTGCAATCGGAATCCGCCTGAAGAAAGCATAGAACTCTATGGGGAGGTGTTTTTTCCAAGTGGATTCTGACACAGATTCAGCACCAAAATCCTTGCCAAAAAGCTCCGTGTGAATGGACCCCAAGGGATTGTACATTTTATAACAATACACTTAGTTCTGCATGGTGCATGGACTTTCCTGCAGGTAACTCTCAGGTTAAAATATTCGGTGTAGTCTTCATTAGCAATGGTTGGAACATACATAAGCTAAAGTCACCATGTCATTGTACCCTTGCAGTGGACAAAAGCTATAGTCAGACATTGTATGGGCCCAAGCAAAGTTTGGTTATGAGATGTAGAGAGCCAGAGGTCAGTTAAGGTGAGTTGGTACGGTTGACTTATGAACAACACATTTTTACAGACTCAGGAACATAAAAGAACTGATCGCAGAGGCAAAATATGACAAGTGTCCTTAAGAAGCCAGTGGAAACATGGCATTGGCTGAAGTTACTTGTGCAACTTGTGGCAATACAGCAGCAGAGTGGCAATTAAGAAATGGATGTTGGGCACCTTGGAAGGTTTGGTCGTGTAACCTTCTAATTGCCAATCTAGTTTAATCTATTTAAAACATTTCTACTCCCACCCTCACCAGTCTAACATGTACTGCCTGAAAGCTTTGTCCAGCTATAGGGGTCTTTCCTTAGCTTTAGTCTTGGCCTGATACAGTATGTCCAAATATGTGTGCTGTAAAATAAGTAGCTTTTCAAGAAACTGTATAGTAGAACAAAAAAAAAAAAATAATAATAATATGCTGCCTATCTTATGTGTGTCTGTGATGTTAATTACAAATTTTCAAAGGTTTTGTTGACACATGTCAATATTGTATTGAATTGGTTTCAGGAATTCTTAACCAAATTACAGCTAAATTAAGGGTAGACACATTAATACAGGAGTGCTGAACTTCAGTTCCAGGCTACAAATCTCTTAGGTTTATCAGCACCCCATACTAAGAATGATGTCTGGGGTGCCCTGCCAACCCTGCCAGAAGACTTATAGCCAGAAGCAGGCACAAGTAACTTTAATCATTACTATGAGAGGCAGGTCAGTGAGCTGCTGAAGCAGATGCCTTTATCTGGAATAAATTGATATTTCTAATCTAAGCTAACTCCCTGACCCGCCTACCTTCTAAATTACTTAGTGTACCAAAAATCTATATTGACCTAGATCGCCAGGTCGGTCATCTGACCTCAGCAGGCACATTTTCTGATTTGATGGACTGTTTCTGGAAGGGGAAAACGGAACATCGCCTATACTAACACCCCACCTCATTATAATTACCTGTCTTCTGGTCCATACTTTCTGGGCATGGAAGTCACTTCTTCTGGATGTGGGCGGTTGGAAGACATCATGAAGAAGAGGTGTCGGCTGTCCACGCCTGTGCAATAAAGTCAGAGTGTCAGCAGGTGCAGTAGAAGAAGTGACTTCCCATGCACAGGAGGTCCATACTGGAAGACAGGTAAGTATAAGGGGGTGGAGAGGTTGAATTAGTTAGGAACGGCTATTAGTGGAAGGGCTAGCTAGGAAAACAGGGAGGGGAAGAGACAGAAGGAGAAAGGGAGGGGATGTAAATGTATAGAATGTCATGCCCTTTCCCATCTTCTGCTTGAACTTGATGGACATATGTCTTTTTTCAACCATAGTAACTATGCAACTAATTTTAGAAAATCCTTTGAATGAACAAAGGATTTATATAATTCGTTTCAAGATATTTTAGCAATATAAATGTATTTTGTTTTTTCGCTAAAATATATTTCATAATAATAATAATAATAATAATAATAAATAATAAAGAAATTATTCTTCCAGCTCATCAGCAAGTGGACTGTAAATAATCATTAAATGTAATTACAATTATAATGGCTGCAGAATTGACTGATCAGGCATTAACTGGAGGGAAATAGAATGTATCAGCATATCAAATGCAATATTTTCTCATTCTATTCACTTAAGGGCTAAAAGGTGTAAAACAGCTTACTTTAGTAAGAAGCAATGCTTGTGTTTCTCCATTCATGTATTTTGTATTATAAAATAGCTCTTGTTGTTATGGCAACAAAAAGGCAGCAGATCTCATTACTGGGGTCTGACCACATCATTTTCTCCTAGGAATTTCTCCTTTTCATTATTTTTCTCCAAAGGTCAGATATCCTCTGAGGCAGGGCGGGAGAAATCTGCAAAGGTGAACCATATTCATGGCAGTATTCCCCTGGTAGAATTTACAATCATTTTGTTTTGTTTTTTCTTAAGTTATCAAAAGTGTCCTTTCAGGATACCATGTTCAGTATATTAACTCATTCCACACACGGTACATAGGCTGTGCTATGCCCATAAATTATTTATGACAATTATATTAGATCAATGGTCACCAAAAGTGTTTATCTTCTATTTCTACACTTAAGAAAGAAACGTTTAAAAAGCAATGGAAGTCCCCAACAGTTTGCAAATGTTTACTTATTAGTAGATTTATTTCCTATGTTAAAATGTAATCTTGTCTTTTTTTCTAATTTGACATCCATCACTATAAAATACATTTATAAACACAGTAAAACTGGTTAACATCTTAAAATCTGATACCATGAAAATTGCAAACCGTTTGAAGAGTATCTCTCATCTTTCGTGACATAACTATATTAGTAAATAACAGTACTCAGCATAATACAGCAATACTAAAACATTATTGGTTTTGCTTATCATTGTGCTAATCCTTCATTGTTCCTCAGGTCTGTAATGCCGGGGCCCGTGGTGTAAACGATGTGGTTTGGAAAAATATACAGCGTTATACAGTCACTGCTAGGTGAATGGGATCCCATACACACTTTGCAAAAAAATACACGCTGTGGACACGCTGCAATTCCCAAAACCGTTTGGGAATCACAGAATGCCAATTATACCTATGGAAATGGTGGCGGTTTCCATATAAGTATAATTGAAACAGAAAGTCTGTAAGAAACCTATGTGGGCTTTCTGTGAAAAGCTCTGCAGGAAAAAATGCAATGCGTTGCCACCACGGTTTTTCCCTCAGCGATTTTTTGCTGCAGCTCACTACATGGGGCCATAGCCTAAACATCTATATATAGAAATTTTAAAGCGACCATGGACTGTATATCCCACCTGATGAAGGTCCTAGAGAGAATGGTCCTGACACCCCTACGCCGTCTAGTGAGCTCCGCTCTGGACCCCCTCCAGTTTGCCGGGCATTGGGGTAGATGACGCCATCACCCACCTTCTTCACAGAGCTCTATCTTACCTGGAGAAACCCGGGAACACTGTGAGAATAATGTTCTTTGATTTCTCCAGTGCGTTCAACACCATTCAGCCAGAGCTACTGAGAAAGAAGCTGAACCTTGGTGGTGTGGACCATCACCTGTGCAACTGGATCCTAGACTACCTGACAAACCGCCCTCAGTATGCGAGAGCCCAGGACTGTGTGTCTGACACTGTGATCTGTAGTACGGGGGCACCACAAGGTACAGTTCTTGTCCCATTTCTCTTCACACTGTACACTGCTGAATTTAGGCACAACTCATCCAGCTGTTACTTACAGAAGTACTCTGATGACTCTGCAATAGTAGGCCTCATCACTGATGGTGTATAGGGAATACAGAGACTTAAACCGGGACTTTGTTGAATGGTGCTAGCAGAACCACCTCAGGATTAATGCTAGGAAGACCAAGGAGATGGTGGTGGACTTTAGTAAACAGAGAAGTGCTCCGACCCCGATGGAGATCCAAGGGACATGCATTGAGATAGTCAGGACCTATAAGTATCTGGGTATACTCCTCAATAATAATCTAGACTGGGCTGATCACCTGGAGGCGCTGCACAGAAAGGGCCATGGCAGACTCTACCTGCTCAGGAGGCTGAGGGCCTTCGGAGTCCAGGGGCCACTTCTTAGGGCCTTTTTCAACTCTGTGGTTGCTTCAGCCATCTTTTTCGTTGTGGCCTGCTGGGGGAGCAGTATATCAACCAGGGACAGAAATAGACTTGACAGGCTGATCAGAAGGGCCAGCTCTGTCCTGGGGAGCCCCCTAGACTCAGTACAGTTGGTGGGTGACAGAAGGATAGTGTCCATGGTACCTCCATGCAGGAGAACAAATCCCACCCTATGTATGGGACCTTGATGGCACTTGACAGCACTGTAAGTGACCATCTGCTTCACCCCAACTGTGAGAAGGAGCGCTATTGCAAGTCCTTCCTTCCAACCGCGACCAGGCTGTATAATCTACATCAGACCAAGCGAAGATCACTCCGCACAGAGAACTAATGATTATGACTATGAAGTCTTCCTTCTTTCTTCTTCTCTTCCTTAGCTGCTATGGACTTCTAGTATATCTTCTCTTCTCAGCATATGTGTGTCTACGTCTGTAATATATTACTGTGCATTATCCTGTATCTGTATTACTATGCTGCTGTAACATGCTGAAATTTACCCACTGTGGGACTATTAAAGGATTATCCTATTTTATATCACATGAGCATGGTCAGAATTTTATTGTACTTTAATTTATTACATTGTACAACTTATTATTATACAAACAGTAACATGTGTCTCTCAATATTGGTCACATATCGATGTGAAATGTAGAAAACAGGGCACTCACCCGCCACGGGATACATAAAACATTCGTTTTTATTTCATCCTCTTTAAAAAAAGGTCAAACCTTGACCATCGAGGTACAGAAGACGGAATGATGCAAAGAAACAAACAGCGACGATCGTTTCTTGCTTAGCGCACTTCGTGGTCTGAAAGTAGACAACCCCTTTAAAGGTAACCTGTCAGGTGCTTTTTCCACCATCAGCTAGTTTCATTATGTGCATGATAAAGTAATGACCTTTCTATTGCTGTCTCTCTATAATCTTTCTGTTGCAGCAAAGTTTCGTTCTAAACGTTTGAAAGCCATATGCAAACTAACCTTATGGCGGGTTCACACCTCCGCCCGATCTCCGCTTTGCAGGTTGCCGTCTTCTGCCTGAGAAACTGGACAGGAGATGGAAACCAGTAGTCACTTTTCAAACCCATTCATTTGAATGGGTTTGCAAAGTGTCCACCCGTGAGCGCCCGTGAGCATCTTCTGGTCTCTGCGGCAAAACCGTTTTTTTTTTAACCGGACACAAAGTCGAACATGCTGGACTTTGTGTGCAGTTAAAAGAAAACGTTTTACTGTGGAGACCAGAAGATGCTCACAGGCACTCACGGGTGGACACTGACTGATGGTTTCTGTCTCCTGTCAGGGTTTCTCAGGTAGAAGACGGGAATCCACAAAGATGAGACCGGGTGCAGGTGTGAACCCGCCCTAAGTAGTCATGGAAGGTGAGGAGAAGCTTCGGTCTATCCTCTTCTTAATCACACCTCTTGGGCATGATTGACATGTCTGTCACAGTCGCCTCACACTCCTAAGACAGATGCCCGAGAGGTGTGATTAGTAAGGGGATTGTAGCTTTTGCTGAGAAGCATAGATCAATGTATATTACTGGGATGTGTGATCCATGTCATTCTTCTATAAGGTTGAGTACTTAAAGTAAAACCAAGCCTAGTCTTGATCTTAGATATTGACTAACATGTGATAACCTATGTTCTTCCATAAGCATTTTGGGCGGTTAGTGGGTTACTGACTACTACAACTACATAAGGGCATCACACAAATCCTGTAATTAAAAGATGTCTGTCACAATAAAAGGTGCTCTTCAGTAAACTTACCTGAATCATTCATGTGAATATTTTAATGTCTTTGAGATTTCCTCCATTTCTATATAATTGATACTTATATGCTGAATGATTGTAAGTCATCCTTGATTTAGTTTGCCTTCTTAGATAAGTTCTTCTCTCCATTTAGATTAATCGGTATGATCTACAGTAGCTCATCTCATAAGCGTTGTGACATATAGGATCAATATAATATTTTTTTCCAGCAGAAAATCTTAATAATTCAGAACATATTAGAAAGCATTTGCCTAAAGGTTTTATTTGTCTGTTGTCACTCAGGACTAATAATGGCATATGCTCTCTGTTAAACATGCTCCGAGGGGCTTCAATTATCTTTCATTCAATCGCTATGGTAGGAAAAAGGTAAACAAAGTTTCTTCATTAGAAAATGCATTAAATGTTAAACTCTAAATCTGCTTAAACAATTTGCTTTTTAAGACTTCAGCGTTCGTATTAAGATGTGGATAGACAATAATCTTAAGGAGGAACAGTTAAATCTATATATCCCTAGACATCCCAGAGTATGACTATCAGCTTTCAGAATCTTGCTCATTTAGATAAACAGTCATTTACATAAATGGTTTTATTAAACTGTGTTCAGACAGCCCTAGATAAAAAAAAGGAATTATGGTTATTGGATGAATGTAATTTGTACTAAATATCAAGGATAATAGACGTAATCTATTACCATGAAGAATGTGGCCATGTTGTAAACGTTTTTATTTGGCTACTTCATGTACTAGTTTGGATTAACCTATCAGTGTATCCTCCAGCAAAATAATGGAACCTAAACATCCAAAAAAACAAACAAACCCATTTAAGGCTAAGTGCCCACATTGCAGTCAAAAAACCCACTACATTTTACAGTATTAGCAAAGTGAATGAAACACATCCACACATTACGTAAAACAGATGCTATGGAATAGCTGCATATAAATCTTACCAGGCATTTTCCCTATGAATTTAATAAGGGGGAAAAAAAACTATGAAAAATGCAATGAAAAACACTGCAATATTTTTTTGTTGCATTTCGCTATGTGGGGACTTAGCCTAAAGGTGAATTTTAGCAAAATCTCTTCTTAGTAAAGACTGTTTCTTTTGTGGTTTCATTCACAAAAAGCTTGTTAGATAGCAAAATGTATTGCATGGTCAATGAGCTCATGTGACTGATGCTGCTAAAAGTAGATTTGCTTAGTTCCTGTTTATTTCCTGTCGACCGACAGGATAATTTTTTGGTTGAGCCTTAGCAACCTCATTCCAAAATTGTACCAATGTACCAATAAGCTAATCTGTGCATAACACCTTTGAGACTCACTAGTTCTAAAAGTTGTAAGCATGAAAAGGCCCCGGTATTAGCCAGAGGCAGTGTGTCACTAAGCGATTTGGCTTTCTGCTACTCCTGAGGGCAGTGTCTGAAAGATCTCCTGCCTTTCACTCTTACACAAGGATCTGGACTTTGCTGCAGGGTATTACCAGGTTGCTAATTCTAGAAATTAATCCCAGTGTAGTTAATAGCTATCACATGTGCTTCTAGCATCAAAGGGTCAGGAAGGAGACTGGTCAGGTATGGGCTGATGTCATGGCTGGTAGATCTTCGGCAAAGACCGAGATGCAGGCAACTAGTCATAAAAAATCCAGGATCAGACACAGGTAGACTGCAGGACTAGAATAAAGAGGCAGAGACAAGGTCAGGAAAATATCCCGGGCTAAGTTCAGGTAGCCAAACAGAACAGCAAACAGCTACACCTCTGCAGAAATCTAGCAAGTTATTAATATAACCTTGGGCATGAGAAAATTGGAAGGGAGCAATTAGCAAGAACTCTCACTGGCCCTTTAAGGAGCCATATGCACACTCTATGGGCCTTTATATCAATAAAGATGCAGAAAAATTACAGGGAAACATCATTTTCTTAAGTTATGTCTCAAGTCAAAGGGGTTTTCCCATCTCACTGTTTCAGCACTTTGCCTGCTGTCTCTTCCTGTATTTCTCCGCTCCCATCTTGTTGAATGGGACGCTATGAAGTATCACGGTACTCTTATGCAGATCAGATAGTATGCACATAATTGTAGAGAATGGACTCAGTGTTATCAGTGTGTTTACATGGATAGATAACAGACTTAGCTTTATCAACAAACTGCAATAAGCTGAACTGATTGTCTTGCCGGGAGAGCAGCGAGTGACATCACTTGTCGTATTACACAGGTCCGTAGTTATAGAAACTCTGTGTAAACAATAGGAGGAATAACTTCACATAGTAAGCATACAAAGCAGAATTTCTAAAGCAATATATTTAGGAAAATGCGTCAATTTACATAAGCTGGTCCACATGGTGGCTCAGTGGTTAGCACTGCAGCCTTGCAGCGCTGGAGTCCTGGTGTTCAAATCCCACCAAGGGCATAAAACCATCTGCAAGGAGTTTGTATGTTCTCCCCGTGTTTGCATGGATTTCCATCCCATATTCCAAAAAAGACATACTGATAGGAAAAAATGTACATTGTGAGCTCTATGTGGGGCTCACAATCTACATTTAAAAAAAAAAAAAAAAAATTTACATAAGCTACCAGTATAGATATCCTTGAGATGGGAATACCCCTTTAAAATAAAGGAGTGGTTGCACCCATAGAAAAAAGCCAAGGCTAAGTTCACATCTGCGCAGGAGTCTCCGCCAGAGAAACCGCCAAAAATCATTGGAGAGAAAAGTCCATTATAGTCATTGACGGAAAGCCTGCAGCAGATGTGAACTTAGCCTGACACATTTTTGAATCTTTATCTTGCCAAGTACAATGACTGAGCCACTGTGCTGCCCAATTAAAACCTACAACCTATCCACAAAAAACATGCCCTGATATAGCTATGTCAGCAGATATTTTAAAAGTTGTCAATCTCGTAATAAGGTGACACAAAATGAGTATTTAATTTTTTAGTGAAATATTAAAACTTAAAAATTATAATCATACCAACCCATAGAACAAAAATAGTATATTATTTATATGGCCTGATGCCTGGCTTAAAAAAAGGCAAAAAAATAATAAAAACTACAAATTGTCCATCATGAAACAAGCTATCATATTTATTTATTTTACATCATATTGCGCAGCGTTTTACAGACATTGTCGGTCACTGTCCCACGGTCATTGCATCACATGTGCTGGAAAAGTGCTGTCACATGTCGGAGCCCAAGTGTTGAACCCTTTAAATATTAACATTGTAGATAAGGTTGAATGAAGATACAGGTTCTTTAAGTCCATCCTATCATCCTATATTGTTGATCCAGAGGAAGTAAAAAAAACTCCCTGATGCCAATTGCCCCATGTCAAGGAAATAAATTACTTCCTGATTCCAAATCTGGCAATCAGCATAAAACCTTGGATCAACTTCTCTGAGTGAAACAGTTCGTACCTAGCCAAGAATGTCCCCTTGCCACTGTGATAGACCTAAAAGTAAAAATTTTATTAGGCCAGACCCCCAGGTAGAGAGACTAAGGAGACTTAAAAATAGTATTAAAAAGTAAAAAAAAACAAACAAAAAAAAACCACAGTAAAATACCTTATTAATTCCCCACCCAAAATGATTAATAACTACTAATAAAAAAAACACACATTTTCAGTATTGCCACATCCATAACAACCTTCATATTATAACTGTAACGTTATGTTATTTGCATAGTGAAAAAATAAATCTAAAAAACAATGCCAGAATTGTTGGAAACTGAAAAAATATTTTAAAAAAGAGACCACAAAGTGTTATGTTCCCCAATATGGCTTCTATTACATCAAGTTTTCCCACAAAAAAAAAAATACAATTCTTTTGATTAAAAAAAATAATTATGCTTTGGGAAAAGTGCAATGGAATTTTTTTTTTGTAAAAAGGGTTTTTATTTTGCATAAGTAGTAAAGCGTAATAGAAAGACTATACAAATTTGGTACCATTTTTTTTCTGTTGCTTCCCAGAATGAAATACATCTAGCCCAAAATAATAACATTAGACACTACCACTTGTCCCACAAAAAAAACAAGTCTTGGTTGTTAGGAGTTCAGATGCAGGTACAAGGTCCAGAGTAGTCAGAACAGAGAAGCAACAGAACTGAACCTAATGACCACTAGCAGAGACATTGTAACCAAACTGCTACACACCATGTATGAGCCAAAGCAAGTCTCAAGATGTTTTCACCAGAGTTCCTAGTGGTGGAGATATACTTGGAAAAATCCCAGACCGGAGTTGAGAACACAGATTGACTAACCGCGAGCAGAAACCAGAGAGCAGAATCGCAAGCAACTAACCAGATGAAGAGTAAATGACAGAGCAGGGTCAGCAGAGTAGATAGCAGCGAAGTACAGGAGCGAGTGATGGAAGGAGAGGTCAAGGTACATAGCCGGAGTCAAATGCCAGAGAGGGTAAGTACATCAGAGTGGTAATCCAAAGAAAAGTCCAGGCACACAGTCTGAAGGTCAGACCCAGAGCAACACAAACAGCAAACAGGAAATAACGGGGACGAGAGCCAAAACCAGGGTAAAACCAATAGCCGGCATGGAAGAGAGAAATGGAGGGGATTATAAAAACCATAACATTGGTATGTGACAATGGAAAATTGCAAAAAATGGTGTGGTCATTAAGGTTTACAACAGGTTGGTCACTTAGGTGTTCAGGCATCTTTATAACCATTCTCACATAAAATGGTGTAATCCAGTGATAAATCACATCATACCTATGGTAGACACTCTCTTTTTTTCTCATGAGGTAGAAATAGTGTAAAATTCTCAATAACTACTTATGTGTCATTGACAATGCACAATGGTTTAATATTACAGAGATGGATAGAAGACAGGAAAACACATACAATCAGCAGTAATTAAAAGTGAAAAATTTTGTGCGTAAATGAATATATAATGTGGAATAACATATCTTGTCTACAGCTGTATTTCCTGAATAAAATAACAGGTCAATCCCTTTCCATTTGATACAGATATAAGGAAATCCTTGGGGATTATTGTAATGCATTTCTCATCAAGCTCTGATTGTATCATATAAAGAAAATGGGATTGACTGTTAAGTACAAACTGAAAAAGACATGGTCATTTAAGATAACTTCTTATCTGTATACAAGGAAATGATATCAAGAAAATAGACCACCAGCTGTGAAAGATAAACTCTGCCTTTGGCTCAATTTTCCTTTGTGTCTATTGATTTAGCTTGATTTTACGTGCTTACATTATTACAACTAATTTTCATTAAATAGAAATTATGACCTTCCTATATTTAGCAGTACAGGAATGTTAAGGTTCATTGTAACACTTTACATCTTTTTCTACTGTTTGGAAAATATTCATTACCTTAGATAACTAGCAGTGGTGTATATGTATGGTTTTATTTCAGGGTGGCCTCTCATTTAGAGAAATTGATGCAATTACCCAATAATTTTATTTTTCTAACAACTTAGTTCCATCTAGTTATTAGTTTTTCTTTGGCCTATTCTATCTGTTCAAATTTGAAATAACAGTATGATTAGAAATATAGCTTTTGATGTCTGAGGTCTGGGCAAACCTCTCCTGGGCAAAGTCTTATGGGTATATTGTCACAAGTGCTACTGTTACAGAAATTAGATTTCTGCTTTTAGGCTGAAGCCCCAGGTGGCACAAACCACAGCATTTTACAGTCCCTACAAAATGTATTCTAGTAAATCCCATCCACACATTGAAACAAAATACTTGCAGTGGAAATTCTGTGATTTCGAAAACCATTGCGTTTTTGGAAATCACAGCATGTCAATACGTACGGAAATGTTGGTGGTTTCTGTATAGGCATAATTGAACCAGAAAGTCCGCTTTTTGTGAAAAGTGCTATTGGAAAACCATGATGCGTTTTTCCCGCAGCGCTTTTCACTGCAGCCCACTACAGAGGAACTCCTTCCTGACAGAGGAATTTTTTTAATTTCCGATTTTCTTTTTTGACTCTCTGCCTTCCAAACCCCATAACTTCTTTAGTTTTCCATTTGGTAGTAATGTACCATCACTCGGTTAGATGTTAGGTGCTCAGAAAAGGCTTCTCACAGCCATATCATCAGAATAAGAAATTTCAGGCACTCAAAATTGATTTCCAAAAACAGTAATGAATTTTATTACATCCAAAATCATAAACGTTTCGGTCCCACGGACCTTCCTAAGTACATCTTAAAATAAAAAACAAAGGAGACAAGTATGCGTAATAAAGTGACAACACAAAGTCCAAAGGTGAAATAATAAGTGTAGATATATATATATATATATATATATATATATATATATATAAAAAAATACTATTCATATGTTTATACATATATATAGTATTCATAAATCAACGTGCTGTACAATACGGTAAATAATAAATCAATGTATAACAATATACAGTGGTTTTTTGGTTGGTTCTCTTGCCACTGAGCTGTTGGGATAGTAGTTGGGAACGCCCCCTCCCCCTCCTGATAATACTTGTCTATGGACAAGCACTGTGAGCAGAGGGAGGGGGAATTCCTCCCTGCTCACACTGTACAGCGCGATAGGTGCTGTTGTGGAGAAGGACTACGGTACCGGGATTGATAATGCTTTACCCGGGGCACAGAACGGGAAAGCCGATTTGAATTCAGCGCACTGTAGGCTTTCCAGCTGTATATAGAACTGCCTGTGCCCAATCTGATGAAAGGTCCTCTTTACACAGCACATCAGGCACCAACACTAACTGTACTTGTTGCTTGGGAATAGCGAAGGCTAGAGAAAAAAATTCTGCGCTGGAATCAGTGGAGAGGAGCCTATTAACAGATGATAAGAACTTCAATGAGTAGTAAAATGTCCTTTTTAGAGGTAGGGAAAGGTTTTCTTTAAATAAGCAAAGTAGAAGATGCATGTGTTAAACTTGAAGCACATTTTTATAATGTGGCCCAGGTTGGGGAATAGTGGAAATGAATTCATGTGTCTGTTAGAGTTTCCCTTTAAGGTTCAGAAAACTAAACTAATAAATTGTTACCTCTTATCAGTGACTTTTTAGTATGTATTGTAGTCTGAACTCTAAGGAAATAACTGATCTAACAATCCGTATATCCTCAATGTCTGCAGATGTTTTTCATTTACTGTATAAGAATACGGTAATAATTTCACTTATGTTTTATTATGGGGAATTTTCCCAGCAAAAGCCAATATTTTAAATCACATTTTATAAATGTTGAAGAAAATACTAAATGCACATGGGGAAATTATAAGAGGAACAATGTTCTATAATCTGTTTCTTATTAGGATTAACCATGTCGAGCAATGTCATTTTTTAATTGTATGAAAATTCTAAGAGGTGAAAAAGAATTATTTAGAGGTCCAACCAATGACTTAATAGCACTCAATGGTATAAGGATATTGTATATATACCACACAGTACCACACATTAAAATATTTCTTTCATTCTTAACCCATTTATGCTGGAGGTTGAAATTTTTGAGTTGTGTGCTATGAGGCTTCCGTTCCAATAATGGAACTCTAGGCATAAACGGGTTAAGAAAACAGATAAACGTTATCAAAAGCAACCCTATTCATATTATAAGTGAACCCTTATTTTTACATACTGTACTACTAGAGAACTCATTGCACCATTATACAGGACTCAGGAGGTGAGTGCACAAGCTGTAACTGCTGCCTTCTACTTGAGGAGACTTTTGTGTTTAGTTCCAAGACAGACTAGAGAATGCCAGGAAGGAAGAGACCAAGGTATTCTTTAGGGTATTCAAGGATGTTTGCAAGGAGTTCTATGTTCTAGAAATATACAGTGCCAGAACATAACAATTAATATAATACAATTAGAAAAGTGTCCTTGTGCGACTAAACATTATAATATGACAAAATCCAGTGAACCCTTTAAATACTTTATTTAATAGTTATCACAAAACAGTAAATACATAGAATATACATAAGAAGTTACATTGTTTATTGAATAAAAATCTTATTCTACTAAAAATAATACAATAACATAGAAAATAGTTGCTGAAATTTGGGGAGAAAAAATTATTCCAGCCATCCGAGCAAATGCAGTGCATCACCCATGTTTCCATCAGTGAAAGAGTTAAATTAAGTGATTTACCAGAAACACCATTTGATTCCTTATGTACAAACAAAATGTCAATTTTTCCCATTTAGAGGTCTACTGTATTCTGTTATGACAATTGCACATACTAAAAGGGTTCACTAGTTTTAAAAAATATAACAAAGTTTGGGTGGACTGTACAAATCCATAAAGACAATTTAGTGGTAATCCATTTACTCACCATCAGGTCCAGCGCCTTGGCTTCATAGTTCTGCAGTGTTCATTGATCAGTTGTAGCCATGTTGCCAGTTTCTACAAGGGTTTAATCCTTCGCTTGGTCTTAACTCTGCTTCTGAATTTATTTCTGACTAGCCGTGTATGACCGTTTGACTTCTCATGGCCCTGTATCTCTGACGTCAGCCTCTGACCTTCAGACCAGACTCAATCACACTTTTGCCCAACCCTCTGGTGCTTCACACCGGTGTCTCTCTGGCCTTTGGGTCAACTGCCTTGTACACCGGGACTACTTTAACAGGTAGCAGCCTTGTTCTCTGCAGTGAAGACCAGATCCCTGTATAGTAGTTAAAGGGTAAAAACCAATGGAACACTTAGACAACGCCCTCAGGAGTAGACCAATCTCAAACTGGCTATGTGGGGGCCACACGGTTGCTCAGTGGCTAGCACTGCAGCCTTACAGCACTGGAGTCCTGGTGTTCAAATCCTGCCAAAAGCCATCTGCAAGGAGTTTGTATGCTCTCTCTGTGTTTGCATGGATTTCCATCCCATATTCTAAAAAAAAAAAAAAAAAGATAGGGATAGGGCTCACAATCTACATAACCCCCCCAAAAAAAACTGGCTATGTGGCACAGTGGGTCTACGATTGTAATGAATCAGCAAAATAAGATGATAGCTATACTTTAAAAGGGTATTCCCAACTTGACCTTTCATTGCTGAAATGTGAATACCCATGTCTCCACTACCTTGAGAAGGTCAGGAGTTACAGAAACGTGTCATGTGCACTTTAACTCCTATTTACTTTTATGGGGTTACGGAAACACCATTGAACACTCATGTTTGGCTGTTTATGAAAGTCCAGTCCTGGAAATCTGGATATCAAGCCATGTATTGCCATGTCAGCCATGACTGGCCGAGATGGTAATAACCCTTTAATTCTATTTAGAGCAACATTATGATTTAGAAACAGAAGAAAACTTTTTCCAAATAATATACTGAAGAGTCCCAAATAAAGAAGATTCATTGCATTATAGATACTTGATCATTGCTATTCTGAAACCCTTTACTTAAATTCAGCTTGAAGGACAGGTTCACTTTTGACTGAGTAAAGCACTTTGTGTGTAATTTAAAAGCAATTTCATGACTTAGACTTAGGAATGAAACTATTGCAGGGTTGTCTTAAAATGTATTAAATCAGGAAAGGAAAAGGATCCACCATGAATGTTATTAGTTAAAAACTGTAACATTTCCATGTCAGAAACCTGAATAACTAAATATGGTGAACACTTGCACAAGCTTTAAAGCCTGAATATCTGGACAACTGTGAGGTTTAACACCTGGTTCGTAAAAGTAGATTATTGTTAATAACTGGATAGCTTACAGAAATCAAAACATATTTTTGGGACTATATAAACTTTATTTTGTCCTGGTGGAAGAGATATGTTATGTATGCTGGATGAAAATGAAACGGCTATGCTAATGTGTAATTTGGGAAATTTATGCATTAGGCACTGCCTATGTTTTTTAATGGGAATGTAGTGGTGTCTCTGCTAACATTAACTTTTAGTTTTATGTTGTTCTTCCCTTCTTTTTTTTTTCTTCTTAAAAAGAAGCCCTTTTTACACTGTATCATTTTGCTGTTTCAACATAAAACCAGCTCATAACATGTATAGAATAACATTTTATAGAAGTATAACATTTTTATTGCTATATTTTGAATAAAAATTTATAATACACAACTGAGACAAAAAGTGTGTCTGGGAGCTTAGTCTGGCAGCAGTGGTCTACTTGGACTGCTGGGTTGCTTGGCTCTTTGGGTGCTGTGCTCTGGTGGTCGCCATGAGGAACCACTCCCAATAGAGTAAGCATCCATTACACAGAAGTCACCATTAAGTGATGACAATTTATACTAAAAACAATATGTTAATTTTGTAGATGTTGCTAAGAAACAGATCAAAGTATAATACTTGGATACACAATCTATGTCTTTTTCCCCCTAACTGTTGGTGAGCAGGTACCAGCGAACTGATTCATTTACAACCAGGTTCAACCCAAAATTTCCAACAGTTACAGGTGTGCACAAACATGAAACTTTTGGATTACGGGGAGAATATGCAAATCTGTCTAACAAGATGTAAACAGGGAGACAGTGTCTCTGTTATACTGCCCTCTATAGCAAGCACCCTGAACATCATGCACGACTCCCCAGAAGTCTTCACTGCATAATGCGAGGTTATAAAAAAATCAATTTCTCAGCTACAGACAGCACCGTTTCTGTCTCTTTGGACTTCATCAGCGCAGCCTAGAGAGAATTGATTAGGTTTAAGTGAGAGGCTGAGAGACCAGATTATGGGGATACTTTTGGATTATGTCACTCATGAAATACAATTATACTCTGGGGTCTCTTCAGACTCTGCAGTCCCCCTGGCATCCTCTTTAGTCCTTTTGGTCTGTGGAAGACGTCGAACCACCAAGGACATCATGACTCTTGCCCTACACCATCATAGGCCTCAGCATTGACTCAGGTGGGCACATTATGCCAGACAGAGGCTGGCAGAGGCCCAAAAAGTATGCTGGGATTTGCCAGATGCTGCAGAGATGCCCAAATGAGTTGACATAACATTAGTATACAGTTAGGGCCAGAAATATTTGGACAGTGACACGTTTTGTTATTTTAGCTGTTTACTAAAACATGTTCAGAAATACAATTATATATATAATATGGGCTGAAAGTGCACACTCCCAGCTGCAATATGAGAGTTTCCACATCCAAATCGGAGAAAGAATCATAGGAATCATAGCTCTGTAATGCATAGCCTCCTCTTTTTCAAGGGACCAAAAGTAATTGGACAATGGACTCTAAGGGCTGCAATTAACTCTGAAGGCGTCTCCCTCGTAAACCTGCAATCAATGAAGTAGTTAAAAGGTCTGGGGTTGATTCCAGGTGTGTGGTTTTGCATTTGGAAGCTGTTGCTGTGACCAGACAACATGCGGTCAAAGGAACTCTCAATTGAGGTGAAGCAGAACATCGTGAGGCTGAAAAAAAAGAAAAAAACCATCAGAGAGATAGCAGACATGCTTGGAGTAGCAAAATCAACAGTCGGGTACATTCTAAGAAAAAAGGAATTGACTGGTGAGCTTGGGAACTCAAAAAGGCCTGGGCGTCCACGGATGACAACAGTGGTGGATGATCGCCGCATACTTTCTTTGGTCAAGAAGAACCCGTTCACAACATCAACTGAAGTCCAGAACACTCTCAGTGAAGTAGGTGTATCTGTCTCTAAGTCAACAGTAAAGAGAAGACTCCATGAAAGTAAATACAAAGGGTTCACATCTAGATGCAAACCATTCATCAATTCCAAAAATAGACAGGCCAGAGTTAAATTTGCTGAAAAAACACCTCAATAAGCCAGCTCAGTTCTGGAAAAGTATTCTATGGACAGATGAGACAAAGATCAACCTGTACCAGAATGATGGGAAGAAAAAAGTTTGGAGAAGAAAGGGAACGGCACATGATCCAAGGCACACCACATCCTCTGTAAAACATGGTGGAGGCATTGTGATGGCATGGGCATGCATGGCTTTCAATGGCACTGGGTCACTTGTGTTTATTGATGACATAACAGCAGACAAGAGTAGCCGGATGAATTCTGAAGTGTACCGGGATATACTTTCAGCCCAGATTCAGCCAAATGCTGCCAAGTTGATCGGACGGCGCTTCATAGTACAGATGGACAATGACCCCAAGCATACAGCCAAAGCTACCCAGGATTTCATGAGTGCAAAAAAGTGGAACATTCTGCAATGGCCAAGTCAATCACCAGATCTTAACCCAATTGAGCATGCATTTCACTTGCTCAAATCCAGACTTAAGGCGGAAAGACCCACAAACAAGCAAGACCTGAAGGCTGCGGCTGTAAAGGCCTGGCAAAGCATTAAGAAGGAGGAAACCCAGCGTTTGGTGATGTCCATGGGTTCCAGACTTAAGGCAGTGATTGCCTCCAAAGGATTCGCAACAAAATATTGAAAATAAAAATATTTTGGTTGGGTTATGTTTATTTGTCCAATTACTTTTGAGCTCCTAAAATGTGGAGTGTTTGTAAAGAAATGTGTACAATTCCTACATTTTCTATCAGATATTTTTGTTCAACCCTTCAAATTAAACGTTACAATCTGCACTTGAATTCTGTTGTAGAGGTTTCATTTCAAATCCAATGTGGTGGCATGCAGAGCCCAACTCGTGAAAATTGTGTCACTGTCCAAATATTTCTGGCCCTAACTGTAAGTGTTCCTCCACTTATTATATTCTGGGGTATCATGAGACCTCAGAGTATAATAATAGCACTTCCAGAAAGAAACAAATTGGAGAGCTAAAACTCAAGAATAAGGACTAGCTCACACGGGGGCAAGGAGACAGATTTTGACAACAGATTTTGCCTAAAAATCCGCCTCCATACAATGATGGTCTATGGAGACCACTAGCGTTTTTTTCTGCTAGCGGCATGTTGTCGCTAGCGGTAAAAAGAAGCGAGCTGCCCTTCATCAGGCTGTGACGTCTCCCTTCCCAGTACCCGCCCACACTCTCCTAAGCCACAAGCCCCGCCTTCTTCCTAGGTCTCTAATACAAACCTGGGAGGCGGGGCAGCGAGGCGATAAGAGGAGCGAGAACAGCGGGGACCAGACCAGTGATCTGTGCAGGTAAGTGTTAGCTACTAGAGATGTTAGCTAGCCTCCCATTAGAATGAATGGACGCAGCCAGCGTGCAGGGGGTTAAGCGGCTGGACGCCGGCAAAAGCTTTGTGCTGGCTATATCCATTCATTCCTATGGGACCTAGTTAACATTTTTAGCTTTTCCCACAATGCTTGGCCAGTAGAAAAGCATTGTGGGAAATAACCTCCAACCTCAATCCCGCCTAAAAAGATCAGGATCGGAATTCTGATCGCGATCGTGAAATTTATTTGATCTCCAATCGGATTCCGATCTTTTCCGATCCTCATGGCTCAACCATATTGATGAGTAATATTGTAAATATCAGCAATTACCTGTTGGAATAATCCAAAAGATAGCAGATTAATGGGGACATTTTACTGTGTGTGGGCCAGTATACTTTGTGAGTCAATAAAAGAGCAGGACACTTTCTGGAAGCCAATAAAAATATCATAAAATTGTAAGGAGACCATTTATGGGGACAGTATACAGTTTGGTGGCCAATAAAGGGGGCAATATACTTGTGACAGTAAAAAAGAGTTTTATACTGTGTGTGGTATTATAATGTTTGTGGGGCAGTAAAGATGTTATACAATGTGGGGGCCAAAAAAGTAGGTTTTATACTGTGTGAGAGACAATAAAGGTGGTGTGAGTTTGACTTTCAGCCCACCATAATTTGCAACCCCCACAATATGCCAACCCACCCATGATGACCCAACCCTCCATGATGCACTTAATTCCTCACAATATTGCCCCAACACCATGATAAACTATGCAAATGCATGGTATGCCCCAGTTTTTTTCCAAAGCTCATTCGCCCAATTATTGATCCAAGTAATACACACCATATTCGTCATCAAGCACACTGTGAGATTATAACAAAGGACAAAACACAATGAGTGAAATAATTTGCCTACACTTTGCTAGTCCCTTGGCAGCTAATATGCTTGCTGTCCTAGAAATTACCTTCAATTCTAGAATACAATAGTTATTGTATTACATATTGTATTTTATTCAAACCCACCATTTCCTCTGATAATGTTTTTTTATTTTTGCAAATTCTTTTTGATATAATTAATTTGACCATGTATTAAATACCGTCTATAATTGAGTACAAATGCAAATGAATGGAACAAGTGCATGTATTAGGAATAGAGACTTAAGCAGAGTGAAGATGTAATTGTTTTTGGATTGCCTTTGCTTAGGTATTGGCATCTTCTTGTTCTATCTGCTTACTGTCCACCATTCAAGCGTTTTTTTCTTTTTTTTTTTTTTTCTTTTCATCAGCATGCAGGGTGAATAGAACATTGAATAAAGATCAGTACTTACAGCACAATTATAGAAGTGAAAGGTAACTGTCAACAGAAGGATATGGGTGACAAAGGCAGCATTTTGCTTTTCTGCAAATGGTGTTCAGCTTGTCATTTCCGCAGAATGTGTTTCTCAGAGATTATATTTTTAAGGCATTTGTGGGCAAGATTTAAAAATAGAATTTTATGGCAAAGAAATTACTTGATGATAATATAATATTTACAAAAGATGCAATACATTAAATTGACCACAGTATATGTAGAAAATAGAGATATGTTATATGAAAAAGACCCCTGCCTTCAATAGCAGCAGCCAAAATGTTCTTGAGGATCACCTTGAACATTGAGGTATGTATCCTGGACAGCTACTTCACAAAAGACTTTATAGTCTAATCTGGAATATTTTATCCAATGTTATTGGGCTACTTCCATTAAATACTATAAATGTTGCAAGATAATTTTCTAGCACACAGCAATGTATATGGAATGGACACATGTTATTAAACGGTAACTAATATAAATTAGGATAGACTGTTGGTTTTGGAAAAATATATTCTCATTCTGCCAAACAGTTGTAAGAACTGCCAGTAACTTTCAGTATGCTGCAAATAAAGTAAAAATACTTCATATATGTTTATATAGGCAATGGGCATCTATAGATCCAGCTGCTCCACGGAACCGGTTGCCCCATCACTTCATATATCTCATGCTTATTGATTTTTCAATAAAGTTTAATGTAAAATAATGTGTGAATTATATAGGCACTGACAAAAAAAAAATAACCAACCAAGAGGGAGTTGTTGGAATTTAATTAAATGTTTTATGTGTGAATATAATGATGATTTACATATATAAAAGTGATTACAATATTAGAATGAAAGGATATGCATATTGGGGAAAACTGTACAATTGACAGAAGGCTCTAGTACCTCTAGCCTGAGTACAAGATGAGATATGGTTGGACATAGAAGCATATAGGTTCCACATGGTATCCAGCAGCACATTTGCCCAGGCCTGTAGATCCTGCGCACTCAGAAGAACCTGGTGTCTCAGCTGGTCCCATAAATGCTTAAGTGGCAATAAATCTGATGACTGGGTCAAGAAAGTGTAATCTGGCTGAGAGATTCCCGGGAAACTTTTGCTTTGTCTGGGTGAGCATTTTCCTGCTAAAAAACGCCAGTTAAAAGCTGTAGAATGAAAGGCAACACCTGTAGCCACAGTATGTTCTCCACATATTGCAGAGGTTATTGTAGCTTCTGTCTCTGCTAGGGGTGATTAAGTCATATATGATAGCTCATGTATATGTGCAGTGTGTCATTCCACAGCAAACACAGGACTGAAGCATTCAATACGAGGCCTCCAGACTCAAACCCAACCTCCTTCAGATCCCAAACATAACCTGGATCCTAAAGACGATATGGTTCCAGTCACTGTAGCAGTCCAGGCTTCTTATTCATGCTACTACTGCAAAAAAAAGTGAACGGTATATGGTTGTCAACGTGGGGACTAATAGTGGTCACCATGACACCAAATTTCTTTCTGCTAAGTGCTTTGTAGTGTTCCAAGCAAAGAGAGAAGTGTAAAATGAAGATACCATCTGTTTCAGGATAGTTGACAAGCTGACAGCTCTCTGCTTCACCATTGTATTCAAGTCTATTTGCATCCTAAGAGTGTAGATAGAGTTGAAATTGGGGCATAGGACTAATATTTTAGGCTGGGTGGCAGAGAGCCCCTAATGGGGAGTCCCCGTTGCAGTTGCTATGTCTGCTAGAGTGATATTTCTGTCTCTACATATGGAAATGGGACTGAGTGAAACATGTTTTGAATGTGACATCGCTCAAGTGACCAACCTGAAACCTCATAAAGATGGTGGATGGTATCAGAGGAGAGAATCGTGGCTAATATGGTTGGGCTTAGTACTATTTATTTTATTTTATTCATGAGAAGAAAAATTCAAACAACGATTGCACTTTGACTTAAAGGGGTATTTCCATCTCAAGGATTGTATCAAAACTACTAGATGATGTAAATTCAAGAGTTTTCCTAAATACATTGCATACTGCTTCATTTACCTTATATGTAAAATTATTCCTCCCTATCATTTACACAACATTGTCAAGAAACTCAGCCCAGTATCTGTCCTTATCTAGCTTTATAGGATGGATGACGTGACCTACCGCTCTCTGAAGGGAAGGGGGCTGGGTTCTCTGGATTACACTTGCTCTCAGAGCTGTTATCTTCTGCTCTGCAGTCAGGACAATCTGTTCATCTAATTTCAGTTTATTGATTAAGATTTGGACACTGTATATTATCTCTTATGTAAACACAAAGATAACACTGAGTTTACTGCAAGTCCGGGCTCTTCCCTGAAGAATGTATTTTTTTTTTCTCTCCAAACCTGTGTAATGTAATAATCATTTCTTGTACATATTATTAGATCTACATTATTAGATATTTCTATTAATCATAATAATTAATCTCTCATGATAAAGGCAATGTCTATATCTGCTGAGATAGACTTCATAGTGTCCTGTCCATCAAACAGCCTGCCCACCAACTTGTAAAAGAATACAGGAAATGAAAAGAAGAGAGAACAGGCAAACTGGTGAGAGAGGGAGATGGGGAAAATCCCTTTAATCAGCATTAATGTTGACTTACAAAGCCTATGTAATTTTTCAGTAGTGATCGCCTCATAATTTTGTTACTTATTGTAAATATATAGCAGGTTGAATCAGTTTGAATAGAGTAAACTTTCAAGTAGACTCTGCAGAAGCAGTATTTCAACTGCATAGCTTATTCTACATGGCTGGGGAAATAGAGGAAAATACCCAAAGGTTTGTTTAAAGGGAGTCTGCCAGCACGAAAATCATAATCAAAGTAATCCCAGTACCTTGTAGTAGTCTTTACATTTTTGGAAATATGTTATATGATATTTTATCCAGTATTGCAGCTCCATCATTAAGAAAATTGCTGTTTTATGCATATGCAAATTAGGGCTCCTGGGATGTTTCTTATCTTCACACTGTACTGTAGATTACCTAACTGTCCCTTCATGCAACCCACCATCTTTAGATTGACAGTTTTTTCTGATGTTAGGGAGTCGTAGCAATAATAATTAAGTGAAGAAAAGAGGTGAGGCAAGAGTTACAGAGACCCAGATCCAGCAGCAGCAAACTTTCTGGAGCCAGCCGCCAGATACCTCTCTGTGAGAGACGGTTCACACTTCCACCCGGTGTCTGGTTTTTGCATTCCGTCGGGTTTCCATCTTCAGCCCTAGTGAAGCTGGACAGGGGACGGAAACCCGGTGGTCAGTTTTAAAACCCATTCACTTGAATGGCCTGTCTGGAGGGAAACCATCTTTTTTAGCCGGACACAAAGTCAGACGTGCAGGACCACCGGGTTTCCATCCACTGTCCAGTTTTGCTGGACGGAAACCCGACGGAATGCACAACCGGACACCGGGCGCAAGTGTGAACTGCCCCTGACAGTTTTCACTGGGCCCCTGAAGCTGGCACCATATATTATTCCCTAATGGTAGCCCTGTGTATACTGACTTGTGTGTGTGTGTGTGTGTGTGTATGCAACTGTGTAAGTATATTTGAAAGGGATATACCAATTTTGCATGCTATTACTATATGTTAACCTTAAAGAATTATACATAAGTATACTGAAACATAATATATATTTCCAAGCCAGTTGCTCAAAGTTACCAAAAGTAATTTCCTGATTTTCCAACATTTTGAAGATCACACATTTATTACCCAAATTATAGTATATTTTGCAGAATATCTAGTGTTCTCTCCTTCAACACTTGGATTTCTTATCTACTTGTCATTATAATGCCCTTTTCCGCAACCCTGTCAACACTTATTTTTTTTTCCCAATGTTCGGTGGCATAGTAACACTTTTTATGAATATTAAACATGCTGATGCTACAGCACTTTATTAAGGTGAGAGGAAAGGTGGGAAAATATGCAGTCCTTTTTATATGGAGACAATTTCAGTTGCTGCATGTCAGATGACACACTTCTAAGAAAGCAGTTACATACTCAAAGCATTTGTTCTTAAGACTTTAACATGCAAAGGGCTGCTGTGCATTATAAAAAGCATTGGAATGGAAAATGAGGTATAATTTAGCCCGCTGCTGAAAGGTTAATTCCATGTACTACAATTGCAAACTCTGCACTGAAAACATAGGTCACTTTTAAAATATACCCACAATCTATTTTTAACTCTTAATGAGATTCTCATTTATAGTTCACAATAACATTTGACTTCCTATCACATCATCCTTTGCCAACTGAGAGAATTATGCATATGAGCCTATTTCTATTCATGCAGAATGAAGAATGTGTCCATAATAGCAATGTGGAATGTACAATACATAGGTGATTTACCTATTTCATGTTAACTCTTCGCATGTATATAGTAAGATTATCTTAGTCCATAAGAAACAAACGCTTATCCTGAATGAGCTGTAGCTTCATACACCATTAAACAAAGTACTGTACTCTTTGTAGAAGACACATTTAATACAATTATGAGCTCATAAACTTATCTAGAACAAGCAGTAAAACTCAAATACTACTTAAACATTTTATATGATAGAACAAAGCTTACTGTCACTATTGTAATTGTTGTAAGAAATGCTTTGCTAGAAGAGAGTTAAATCAAAATGTACATTTGAAGGAGAATATATATATATATATTCTATGAAAATGAACAAATGGAAGTCAGACATTGCTTTTCGAAACAACAGAATTTAAAAAATTAATAATGAAATAAATAAATAAAACTCATGAAACAGGCCTGGACAGGAATGATGGTTCCCTTAGCTTAATATTTTGTTGCACAACCTTTTGCGGCAATCACTGCAATCACATGATTCCTGTAACTGTCAATGAGACGTCTGCCCCTCTCAGCAGGTATTTTGGCCATTCCTCATAAGCAAACTGCTCCAGTTGTCTCAGGTTTGAGGGGTGCCTTTTCCAGATGGCATGTTTCAGCTCCTTCCAAAGATGCTCAATAGGATTTAGGTCAGGGCTCATAGAAGGCCACTTCAGAATAGTCCAATGTTTCCCTCTTAGCCATTCTTGAGTGTCTTTAGCTGTGTGTTTTAGGTCATTATCCTGTTGCAAGAACCATGACCTGCGACTGAGACCAAGCTTTCTGACACGGTAAGCACATTTCTCTCTAGAATCCCTTAATCATCTTAAGATTTCATTGTACCCTGCACAGATTCAAGACTCCCTGTGCCAGATGCAGCAAAACAGCCTCCGAACATAAAGCCTCCTCTATGTTTCAGAGTATAGAACAGTGTTCTTTTCAAGATATGCTTTATTTTTCTGTCTGTGAACTTAGAGCTGATGTGCCTTGCCAAAAAGCTCGATTTTTGTTTCATCTGTCCATAGGACATTCTCTCAGAAGCTTTGTGGCTTGTCAACATGTAGTTTGGTTATTATTATTTTTGTCAGATTCAAGTTATTTCTGTGACCACTGTGGATTTTTTTTCACATTATTTTGGTAAATGCTCAGTACTGGGCTGGATTTTTAGGAATGACAGGTAGGAGTGGTAGTGGGACCTGTCATTCCACCCCCCTCCAGTCCGCACTTTGGGGATGTTCCGGCAGCGACTCAGCTGCAGAGAGTCTCCTCGTCAAGGAAGCTTAAGAAGCCATCTCCAGCAGCAACACTTTGGCAGAGCTTGGCTGGAGAGCCAACAGAGAGGTCATATTTTTGGAGCTGTGTCCTGAATGATTCTATTGGCTTTTGGATTTCTGTTATTCTAGGTGAGGTAACCTATGCTATGTTTAGTTAGAGCCTAGCCGGGCAGGTATTTATTTTTGTATTGTTTCCTTTTGTTGCTGCACTACCTTTTTTGAGTGAAAATAAACTCTACCTTTGTTTTGGACTAAAACAAACTGGACTTGTGTGTCTATGCCACCCCACCTAGCAATCCCAGACCCTGACAATATATATATAGTTCCAGCACTTACAAAGGTTTTCCAGAAATACCCATGATCGGAGGGCAAACGTTGGAGGCCACCTTATTGATTTTAGGATTAATTCTACATATAGAGCTATATATGTGAATGAAAATGTTCCAGAAACAATGCCATATTATCCTACTGCTGTTTAAACCAGAATTACCAAAAGGACATATGCTGCACTAGGAAATACACTTACACATCATGACAGTTAAAGGGGTTTCTGGGATCAGGAAAAAGATGGTCTATATTTAAGGAATGCCATCATTATTTTATTATGGCATTCAGCTTTAGCATGGGGTTGTGGTGCATGTGCTACACCTTTGTTAGGCCCGGGTCGCACGGGACCCGCGCGGCTTTGGAAATCGCAGCATGCCAAATATACCTACGGAAACGCTGGCGGTTTCTCCATAGGTTTAATTGTAACAGAAAGTCCATGGAGGAAAACTCTGCGAACTTTCTGCCTATAGTGCTGTGAGAAGAACTGTGACACATGCCATCTACTATGTAGTGGGGTGCAGTGTATTGCAATTTACTCCTGCCACTTGAATAAGCTATTATTATTCTGATCCTGGACAATACTTTTAATAATTCCACCAAATATCTATTTTTTATACTAGTTCTTTGTCCCTGTTATTCAAAAGTAGTTAAGAACCAATAGTAACACTTTAGTTTTATTATTTTAGGCAGAAATGGTTAAGTAATATATGTGCCATCTTTACTAGGTATTAGGGATGAGCAAATACTATTCGAAACAGATTTTTCGAATAGCATGCTCCCATATGAATGAATGGATGCAGCCGGCGGCGGCGGCCGTCTGCTTAACCCCCTGTGCGCGGGCTGCGTCCATTCATTCCTATGGGAGCGTGCTATTCGAACTGGCCGTTTCGAATAGTATTTGCTCATCTCCACTAGGTATCTGTCTGTCAGCTGGACACCCCACCTGTTGTTACAGGATTTCCTATTGAGTCTAGATTGCTATAAAAAGCTAGTATATTAACCCTCTATTATGGTCATTGCTAAGAGACATACTGGTGGGCACTAAACATTGGTGGGATTTTAAAAAGCATGTTAGAAAAGAGAATTTTGTTTGAGAATTTATTTTTTGAGAAATGAAATTGAAACAACTTATATACTTGAATGGCAGCAAATTGTCCTGGTTATAAAACTTATTTTCAAAAGCCCTGCAAATAACATTAAAAAAAATTATATATATATATATATATATATATATATATATATATATATATATAATAAAAACAATTAATAAATAATAATAATAATAATAATAATAATAATAATAATAATAATAATAATAATCCTCATCTGTTCATATTTCCCTCCCCCCAGCCATTCACCACTGCCTCTCCCCTGGTCCTACCACCAGTTTCTGTTTGCATGCATATATAAGGCCATTGATTGGCTGCAGTAGTCAGGAGTAGACAGGAGAATATTTTTGTTTTGTTATTGGCTGACATGTGTAGCATAGTTTTAATTTTTTTTTATAATGCAAACAATCCTTTTAAGAAATTATGATTACATATTTTACCCACTAAATTATTACCTGATTATTCTAACATTGCAACCAAAACTCCGATTGATAACATTCAAGTGATTTTCCAATTGCAGTCACCTCACTATGATGCATACATGGGTCAGTGCTCCAAAATTACTTCCTTTCCATATTGCATAGTATAGATTGAGAATATATCTGTAAGGTTTGACTATGAGCTCACTAATAAGAGGGACCACTTGTAATTCCTTTGCTTTCCAACACTCAACATATCGTAGAGCATAAAATGAGAATGACTATAATGTAGAGTACATTAGTCAAAGGATGTTGGTATATCTTGATAAGTGACGGTCTTGGACCTGTCAAATACATTAAATTATGTGCAGTTACAATCTAACCTCTATGTAATATAACGTATACGTATAGTATAGAACCTCAACATGTATACTACTTTATTTTTGGCCAGGTTATATCATTTTGTTTAAGACCTAGACATTAACACCATGAAAAATAACATATAACAGGAATAATACATTCGTTAAATCACTGAAATAATCTCAATAAGTAACCAGGAAGGCTAAAAATAAATAAGGTGTGATCTCTGTGTCCCTGCATTAAAGTAATATTTCAGAAACATTTACAGTGTTTTTTGCGGCATGAATGCTGACTTTGCCTCTTTTAATATATTCATGAAGCCATTTCCATTCGAATGCAATTATAAATTACTGGGAAACTCCTTCCTTTCTATACAAGGGAACAATTTCCACTTAAATTATACAGTTTATTTTGCAGGGTCTAATTAAAAAGGCTTCTTGACAGACATCAAATTCCCATAATCACAAAGACTTTCTGTCATCAAGCCGCATATAGATGATTGCATTGACTTCATTGGTCTATTATATTATAAAAATAATCCTCTATAACAAGTAAATTTTTGTAGGAATGTATATTAGCTCTTTAAAAACCAGGCTTAATCTGGGATGTATATGAGTAATGAAGAAATGAACATACTGAAGTACATCCTTATAACAGTAGACAAACTGCTGCGTACACACTATTATTACCAACAAAATCCAAAGACAGATAAATACAACTACAGTAATAAAAACTATTCGTTCTGTTCTACTTACCTTCTATGCACTGATTGGACATTGTTTTTATTTTTTTGTTTTTTTGCAAGCTTACTTTTGCAGACCTTCAGCTTTTCTTCCGTAACGTTGACTAGTGTTCAGATTTTAATAATTTAAGCTGCATATATATGAATTACATGTTCAACTAAATATATTGTTAAAGGTAATTGAAGGTATCCAAAGTACTTTAGTTTCTGACCACATACAACAGATGTTAGGTCATAGGATTAGCTGCTTTCTGCTTTCCATACCCTGGTTCCATGCGCTTTATGTTCCAACCTCCATATTTGGTAGAAAGAATATGCTCTTTAATGTCACCCATTCATTCATGAAGTGTGCCAGGCAATGACACTCTGCATCAGCAAGAGCAAGGAGACTGAATTGTAGTATCAGATACGGCCACATTGATAACATCTGTGCTGTGGACTGTGCTGTGGACTCTGCAGTCACGGCCCTGCAGTGAGGGCCACAGTCATTTCATTCTATTGAGTTTAGAAACCCAAAAATCACACAGACCATGTCATGCCCTAGAAATGTAAGTTAGTCAGTATTGTATTATTTTATGGTCCTTTCTACTTTAAATACAGTAAAAATTATATTAACTATGCAGTGAAATGCAATCTCCCCATCCTGTCTCAGAGGGAGGCCACAAATGGGTTAGGTAGTATATCCCTCTATCTTAAGATTTAAGAAAATGGTTAGAGAAAAGCTGGTTAACTTGAGAGTTATGAAAAGGGAAGGAAGGAAGGAAGGAAGGAAGGAAGGACGGAAGGAAGGAAGGAAGGAAGGAAGGAAGGAAGGAAGGAAGGAAGGAAGGAAGGAAGGAAGGAAGGAAGGAAGGAAGTTCAAAAATTAAAAGGTGATTCTTCATTATTGACTCTTCAGGTAAATTGTTTAAGTCCTCTATATGGGAGGACTCAGGCTTGAAAAAAGAAGGATATATTCTAAAAAGAAACATTTCTGAAGCTTGAGAAATGTCTTTTGTTGTGAGGACTGAAACATTGATTTTTGGAATAAATCCATCTGTTTTCCAACTGAAGCTTTTGGAGTGCTTCCTATTTCCTGTTTAGTTATATGGAATTATGAAGTCTGGCACCCAAATCCCAAGGGTTACTATATAGTGCTGGTCTGAATGCCTGTTTGTGTAGATAGATAGATAGATAGATAGATAGATAGATAGATAGATAGATAACACAATGCAAAACAGTGCAAAGTCCATGACAAAAAACGACTGTCACTCTAGAAATATAGAGCAAAATAAAGTTCTATTGTATCATATATATATATATATATATATATATATATATATATATATATCATAATACAGTAGAAAAAAAGTCAATACAAATGCAAAAAATATATTTTAAATGTAACTCTCCAGAATACCACAAAGCCTGCAAGCAAACTGAAGTCCATAATTCCACTACAATAATGTAATGTCTTACATACTAGCATTAAGAAAGAGGAAACCTATCTAAAATTATAGGTTTAAAAAACATATAACTAGACCACAAAATGTGACTCTATGAGCTCTTAAATAGTTATGAGCAAGACTAAGCCTCAAATCCGTGAAAATAATAAAAAAATAAAATAAATAAATAAATAAATACATGTAACAATAATAATAATAATAATAATAATAATAATAATAATAATAATAAACCTATTTAAACCTACCATATAACCCTCCATATATGCATATAATTTTAACAAGTAAAACCATGTAGATAGGGTTGAGCCAATCTTGAGATTTCAGGATCGTTTTTATAATCTGATTTCCGATCCTTTTCCATCTGAACCCCATCAATGGGATTTTTAATGATCAAAAATTGGATTTTAATAATGATCCTATTCACTACACAGCGTGGAGTCCAAAAATTGAACGCTTCAATTTTTGGACTCCATGTTGTGTAGTGATTAAAAAATCTGCCGGCTACTTAGTCCCCCCTGCTGTTCGCTTACCCGTACAGAACCGCTGCCACTCCCCATTGTTCTCGGTCCTCTCCTCTCTCATTCACATGCCTGCAGAGTGCTGTGCACGCCTCTGCCTCCCTGCTAGTGTTACTGATGTTGGGAGTAGGCAGAGCTTGTTGTGGCTTAGGTGAGTGTGGGTGAGTACAGGGCGGGGAGATGTGAAATTTACTCGATCGCCGATCGGGATCTGATCTTTTCCAATCCCAATCGTTCAACCCTACATGTAGGCATAAAGTTTTAATATACATTATAATATGTTGATGTTTTGTTGCACTAGTAATTCTGATACATTAGGGTTGACACAAAGTGCTTAATGAATGGATGGAGACCATGGTAGGACATAGCTGAGGTGGTAAAAAAGGTATGTATGCTCTGTTGACAGTTAATATCATAATCTATACAAAATATTCTATTTAAATGATCTCATCCCAGATATAGAATGTACATAGCACGACGTCTATTAAACAATAGACAGTAGCAGTGCCACTGTGATAAGACTATGCCATTATATGTTTCACAATACAAAAAAAAAAAAACACTGATAGGCTAAGGCCCTGTGTTGCCGAAATGCAGTGTATTTTGTTTAAGACATTTCCCTTCTCTTAGATAGATCATTACTTTGGCTCAAAAACTGCAGAAAAATCTGCAACAAAAAATGTATTTCTGCAATTAGGGGCCTTAGCCTTAGGTATGTTAAGTACTGTAGGCTATAAACACTATGTTGTCATTATTTGTCATTTTTGTTTAACAGAGACCTAACAGTTCCCTTGCATTGCTATTTATTGGCATATCACTGTAAATGGCACGCATGTATACACTCGTGTATAATGAAATAACTTACATACTAACTAGGGTTATGATTCTTGATTATTCATAAACAATATCCAGCATTTTACATTAAGTACTATCATGACAAAGTTAATGCCAAACATAGCTATTTGTTCTTCTATGGGATGCTTATCACTCAATAATTTTTATTTAAGATTTTCTAACTAAACATTGTCTTACAGTAGTATTTCTTAGGCAGCCTTTTCTTTTATAATTTACTGCTATTCTGATGGTGTAGACTACTCCTAATTTTAGGTAAGTACCCTTTTACAGCTTGTCTTCTTACTTTAAAATAGTGCAAGCCCAGTGAGACTAATGATTTGGGCGACAGGGCTGTGTCTAAGGACTCAAGAAACCATACTCCATTCCAGAATTCATAAAATTTGAGTGCAAAAAGTGTTACTAGAAAGTGGTCTTTTAATTTGCATTTGTTGACTATTATGGATGTAGTAGGTCATAAGGAGTCTATGACCCTTAGTGTCTGGGTGCCCAGGAAACTCTGCTGTTAAGTATGCGAGTAAAAGTGCTCTACTGAGTATTTTATTTAATCTAGTTTCAATCTACAGTGGGATTATGTAGACCTGGAGCATTATAGTAATTTTTGGCCATGGAAATTAAATAATAATTAAATAATCACTTTTAATAAGGTTGATGGCCCACACATTTTTATGTTGGTTTTATATCCATAAGAAATGTATGATTAATTATCAGACTACTGACTACTGCTCTATCTTGTGATTTACTAATACACTGTATGACTACTTCTTTGTTTTACCTAAAATTCTCATCATTACTAGAGATGAACGAACAGTGAAATATTCGTGATTCGATATTCGTTTCGAGTAGAGCCTCAATATTTTACTACTCGATCGAATATCGAATTCCATTATAGTCTATGGGAAAAAATACTTGTTTCAGGGGAAACCACTATTCGACTAAAGGAGTCACCAAGTCCACGAGTAGCAGGAAGAGAGTGTTTAGGAGAAGCGCTGTGCAGTTAAAGCGCACGGACCCCATTATAGTCTATTGGGTCCGTTCGCTTTAACTGCACAGCGCTTGCAGTTGCACTGAAAAAAGTTTGCTCCCTCGTAACAGCAAGCTGCCAGCTCTCCTGACTAGCAAGGATGAGCCTGCTGCAGAACCAGCGTTGATTTGCCGCAGGCTCGTCCTTGCTAGTCAGGAAAGCTATCAGCTTGCGGTTACAAGGGAGCTGACTTTTTCTCGTAGGAATGAATTGACCAGCGTTGATTGGCCAGTGTACAGCATTCGGCCAATCAACGCTTGTTCTGCCGGAGGCTCGTCTGTGAGGAGGCGAAGTCTAACATCAGACCACAGCAGTCTCCATTGTGGTCCGATTTTAGACTCCGCCTCGTCACAGACGAGCCTCTAGCAGGACCAGCGTCGATTGGCCAAATGCTGTAGACTGGCCAATCAACGCTGGTCAATTCATTCCTATGAGAAAAAGCAAGCTCGCTCGTAACAACGCTCATAATTAACGCTGGCTCTGAATAGAATATTTACTGCGAATAGCTAGTAGTATTCAATCGAGTACGAATATTTTGAATACCATAGTATTCGATCAAATACCTACTCGATCGAATACTACTCACTCATCTATAGTCATTACTTTATGAAAATGCTCTTCATGATGATCCAAAATCACTGCAGTTAAGCTCTTATCATAAGTCGAGCAATGATGTGTCTTTAGGATACACTTGAAACTGTAGAAGTTGTTAATCTGATTGTCTTGTGTAGAGCATTCCAGTAAAGTGGTGCAACTCGGGAGAAGTCTTGGATACAGGCATGGTAGCTTCTGATAATAGAGAATATTAGCGGTAGGTCATTGGCTGAATGGAGAGCACAGGTAGGGAGAGATGAGGGAGGAAATGTAGGGAGGTGCAGTATTATGGAGAGCCTTGTGGATGAGGGTGATAAGTTTAAATTGGATTCTACAATGAATATGCATCCACAATGACTGGCACAGACTGGATTGCTTTGATTAATAGATGAGCCTGGCTGCTGTATTCAGAATAGATTGTAGAGGAGAATGTTTAGTAAGACCGATTAGTAAGGAGTTACAGTAGACAAGTTGAGAGTGAATCAGGGCAACAATAAGGGTCTTAAATGTTTCCATGGTAAGGGTGCGTTCACACGATGTAAAGTGGAGCGTGATCTGGCACGTCTACGCGTGTCAGCAGTTTGCGCGCTCAAAATTACGGGCGCAAAATAACGCAGCATATACGCTCGTAACTCCCATTGAAATCAATGGTATCTTTTTGAGCACGCAAACTGCTGATACGCGTAGACGTGCCAGATCACGCTCTACTTTACATCGTGTGAACGCACCCACCCTAAGGAAAGAGCAAATTCTGTAGATGCTTTTGAGGTTCAGATCACATGAAGATGCAAGTGAATGGATATGAGGGGTAAAGGAAGTCAAAAATAATCCCAAGACACTGCAACTGAGAGTCCTTACTTTGCATCAATTTTTCCACATCTGTTTATATCATTTGCACAGTACTGTAAGTATACTTGCTTATACAAATATTTGGGAGAATTTCTGCATGACTGTCTTGATCCATTCCCCCACTGGCACTAATTGCACCTGAATAATTAAGAGACCCTGGCCTTAGTTCCAGCATACTCCCTTGTACCAGAATGGATATCTACACCAGTTAGCAACTGACGTGTATTTCTTGTTAAACCAATCTTGTGAGCTAAAGTAAAGTTGTTAGACTGCGAGGTTCTTGCCTCAGCCTTCCTTAGTTTCTGTCCTGCTCAACCTGGTTTTGTAAAAAGTGGAGAGTGGTGTGCAGAAAGACAGAAGTGGGATATCTTTGTCACAAGAATGGGCTACAACTATTTCTATCCATGGCAGTTTTCTGGCATAGAGGGAATAGTAAATTCTCCTTATTGTTGTTATGGCCCTACCACATGTACTTTTGATCCCAATGAGACAGCGAATAATAATCAGAATTAGAAGTCATTTATTCTCCCCATCAGTGGACGTTCTAAGAGAGTATCAAAAGAATCCCAGTGGGGGCATAGCAAGGATAAAACAGAAACATCTAGCCATAGGAAATTTTTCTTGCATAATCCAAAATGGTAAAATATTATATTTTCCTTATTTAACAGATACATATAATATTTAATCAATTCATAACACTTATAAATACAATAAAAATAATATGTTCTCATTTCTGTATTATTTTCTTCAAATACCTGGAAGTACTCCTTCAAAATTGAGTTACATTTACCAAAAATCTTCACGTCATGTGAACAACTGTATTTTAATATGCCATTTTTAATGTGTTTTGAAGTGTTAAGAGATGTAAAAAAATCCAACCAGAAAATAGCTGAAGGATAATTGCACAAATAGATGACAGATGAAATGTTAATTGGAAAAGTGTTCTGAAAATCATTTAGATACTAAATTATTTACATAATTTTCCAACCACATATGAAGAGATTAAAAATAAAAATGCACTGAAGAACTTCGCAATCAACAGTTAAATGTGAAATAAGAGGTATACCAAAGTGTAAAAATGCTAAGCACCAATTCATTCCTGGGAATACAAAATACATCTGAGGAAGAACACATTAGAAAAAGTTATGAATTTCATGTATTATACATGTTCAATGAATTCACTCATTCTCAGATACATTTGCACTACAGATGTATTCACCATTAACTTAATCTAAATTTAATTTAGTTAAGGGCGCTAATTTCTCATGGGGGGCTGCACAAATATAGAATACCATTGTGTGATATCATATGAAAAATTGTATCTATTCAAGTCCAGTACATATAGCATAGTATTTTGTGATACCATATCATATATCATATCATATGAAAAGTTGTTCATCTCTTCACTTGCATCTAGAAAAGTCCAGCCAAGAGAAAACGTAAGAAAGGAAGCGATGGGCAAATTGGTTCATACCTAAATATTCCAAACTGTTTGTTTTATGGAACTGAACAAATGGAGATTTGTTTCGGTTTAACTAAAATGGTCACCACATTAGCCTAAGGCCCCATGTTGTGAAACACAGCTTTTTTCGTTGTGTTTTTTTTTTTTAGCAAAAGCCAGGAGAGGAATGATCAGAAGGTAGAAGAATAAGAGCTTCCTATATAGTTCCCATTCCTTTAGTAGCCATTCTTGACTTTGGCTCAAAAAACCGCAACAAAATCTGCAACAAAGAACGCTACGTTTATGCAACTGGGGCCTCAGCCTTAAACTCTATAGTTTCTTCAGAACCAAACATGAAATGAACATGAAATCTTAAGAAGTTCACCCATCTCTAAAGGAAAGTCATATCTGTACGTTATGTGACACGTGACATGTCTACACAAATATTTTGAATAGCTATATTTAAATATTTTATATTTATATTTTTATATTGAAATAAATTCTCTTTAGTTTTTGCCCTACCCTCTGTTTTCACATTTATTAAATAGTATTTGTTATCCTTAATATACAGAATAGGGGTGTAGTACCCCCAAAAAATTATCAGGGCTGTATGGTCTGAGGCAGAATAGATGGAGCTAGTAGCATTGGTGAAACTATCCAGTTAGCATTTTATTTGTGCAAGTTTATATAAATGTTCCTGTGGCCGAATGGACACTCATGTAAGAGGCCATAGGAAAATGGCAGCAGTACATGCGCAGTTGGCTCTTTTGGCTGAAGACGCCATTTACGCGGTGAGGAGTCGGTAGAAGTAGATGGAGGCATCACTGGAGAGTAGCACAGGGGATGCCCCTGGTGTGCTTTTTGAGCAAAGGGGTACACATCTTGTGCTTTCTGAAGACTCATTTGCATACAGTGAAAAAAAGAAACAACACCGAAACGGCACCGCAGATCAGAATAATAAAAGTAGGAGAACAATGGCCTTTCTTAAAGAGGACCTTTCATTAGATTGAGCACAGGCAGTTCCACATACTGCTGGAAAGCCAGCTTTCACGTTCTGTGCCCCGGGTAAAGCGCTATCGGTCCTGGTACCGTAAGGCTTTTCAGTCAGAAGGGCGTTTCTGACAGTCTGTCAGGGACGTCCTTCTCCACAGCTGCGCCTATCGCGCTGCACAGTGAGAGCGGGGAGGAATGCCCCCTCCCCTCCTGATAATATTCGTCTATGGACGAGCACTGTGAGCAGAGGGAGGGGGCGTTCCTCCCTGCTCACTGTACAGCGCACTAGGCGCTGCTGTGGAGAAGGACGTTCTTGACAGACTGTCAGAAACGCCCTTCTGACTGTAAAGCGCTATGGTACCGGGGCCGATAGCGCTTTACCCAGGCCACAGATCAGGAGAGCTGACAGTGCGCTGAATTCAGTGCACTGTCGGCTTTCCAGCAGTATATAGAACTGCCTGTGCCCAATCTGATGAAAGGTCTTATTTAAGGCTGTTCCGAAGTGGTCTTCGTTCAAAAAGGGATTCTAATGATAGATTGCCTTTAAGTTTTTCATTAATTATTATTAATAATAATAATAATAATATCATTATTATTAATTATACTTATTTTGATTATAAAAAGTCTCAGGCACCATACTCATAGAGAGTTTTATTAAGGGGGAATCCCAAAAATTGTTAACATTTTACTAGTGGTATTAATTAGGATTTAGACTGGTGGAAGTATTTCATTACTAAAAATGAGTGAGATGTATTATTATTATTATTATTATTATTATTATTATTAATAATCATAATAATAATAATAATAATAATACAATCTGTAATATGGATTTAAAGTGTACCTCCAAATATAAAACCACTTTTTATAAATGAACAGTACAAGGGAGTGATATATCTTATTCCTTCTCTACTTATTCCACATCTCTCCTCCTCCTTATCTTCACGAAGACTTATTTATATAGAGTCTGTCTCCATATTCACTTAAAACACACAAACCTATGGAGAAAGTAGGAGAAAGAAACTGTAAGCTAGTTCATTGATTCATTGCCTCATTCTGTATAGTTTTAGTGTTAACTGTGTAGCAGTGGTTACCAGCTGCAGTCATTGATGTGTCTTTTCTAGAACCCCCTTCTCCTCTTTATAGACTTCTATGCAATTTATAACTCAGTCTGAAAACTACAGAAGGAAACATATTATTTCATAGTTTTCATTCATTTTCCAAAAAAAAAGTAATTTTAGAATTGAATGTATGCTTTTTATTTTAAAATTGTTATAAATTGCCATGACATTCATTGTAGTCTCTAAAACAAACAGGATAGGAGTATAACAGATACTATAAAATTTCATGATATAATATGCTTGTTATAATGCGCTCAGCAATTTTTTGACCTGTATAAAATCACTTACGCTCATGGCCTTAAATTTCTACACAGTTCAGAATAGAGCGCATACAAAATATAAAGGAGGGTATGGATATTAATTACTTCATAACCTCTGTTGTAGGAAGGGAAAGGAGTACAGCTCTTTCTTATTTATAGTGGACATGAAGATTTAATACACTTATCATCATGTAAACTGGAGTGATTGCAATGAGATGGTATAAAGATGCTGGAGGAGTCGAGGGATATCATTCGCTCTCTAGCGCATTTTTATTTTCACATTCAATTAAAAATTAGATCCAGAATTAATGTTTTGCTTTAATAGTGCTGGCCAAGCATCGGCAATAAACCCAAAGTGATAGAATAGTTATTTATGAAAGAAAACCTGTTATACATATATTACTCTCTAGCCTAGTTAAGGTAAAAGCTGGAATCTTGCTTATGCTGGCTAAAATGTTCATACTGCTGTTGGCAAAGGTTGTAGTGATATTTGTAATAAACAACACAACAAGGTAAAATTAATGTCATCGAGTATATAAATAAAATAGCTACATAGAGAATTGAAAGCAGAAAAAGACCACATAGTCCATCTAAAGTCTGCCCTTACATAGATAATCTAAGGGTCCATTCACACGGAGGAAAATGGTGAAGAATTTGGGTTGGAATTTTCCACGTGGAAAAAAAGCCTCCCATTGATTTCACCTCCCATTGATTTCAATGGGTTCTGCTAGCTTTTTTTTTTTCCACTAGCGAAATTTTCCTTTACTTTTATGTGTTCTAATATGTGGTTTATTTTGTTGCTTTTTTTTAAACTTTTGTTCTTTACTCTGTAATTTTTAGATGCCCTAGGTCTAATTCAGTACACTACAATGCTAACACATTGAAATGAATTGCAAAATGTTGGCACTTCTATTACAAGATGCATACACCGCTTGTAATAGAAGCGAATAAGAGACAAGCCTGGGAACCTTCAATGTGCCATCAGCTGTCATAGTAACAGATCAACAGCCCCGGATCTCACTCCTGGGGTCAGTGAACCATGGGAAATTGGTGCCACATTCAACTTTGAGACTCAAGGGGAGAGATTAATTCCCATGATCAACATGGACACTCATTGTGGACATTGCTGCCAGCTATCCAGGTTAAAGGGAATCTGTCTGTGAGACACTGACCTGGAAATCTGCGGCCAAGAAGAGTCCCTCAACGTCCCTGCTACCTCTGCCATAGTTTAGTTACAGCTGGGTGCAAATCCAGGAACATGGGAAGAAACGGATTGGGAAACTTTTCCTAACAGACTCCCTGACTGAACCTGCCTAACCTCTAAGTAACATCTTTACAAGGACGCCCCTCACCAATACCTACAATAGATTCCCTACAGTTATCCTAACAGCAAAAAAAGAAGCAAACCAAGTATTACTAGTTTTGATAGATAACAGAGAGCAATAGCAGTTAAGCGTAGTCAGGCAAGGTAGTGGTAGATATCAATGGGCAATAGAATACAAACATAAACAGGGAAACTAAACAGGCAGGGAACAGGAAGGGTAAGGGAAAACAAAACTGGGCTGGAGCAGGAGTACAGATACAAGTTAGATAGAACCTGTAAGTTGCAAACAAGTAGGAATGCTATAGCAGGCACATGCACTTGTGGGAGGGGACCTAAATAGGAACAGATATACAAACCCACCCTTCACAGAATGACTGGCCAGACAGTCTGCCAGTCAAACAGGCATCAAGGAGACAACATAATCCCTTAATGTACTAAATATAGCCAGAAAAGTCAAATACAAATACAAATGTGCTTTATTAACATGACCGAAAAAAAAAAAAAAAACATTTGGTGTTGCCAAAGCAAAGAGTAGGTGGGGGTGGGGGAAGGGGGTGTGTGGGTTGGGGGTTCATGTGTCCTTGAGGTCTCATAGTTCTTGTTTGGGACATGTGGGTATGGGTGGGCGTGGGGTAGACAGTTGATGGGGGCTTAAAGGTCTTTGGGTGGTGGGGGTTTAATAGTCCTTGGGGTTTCATCTTCCTCTTGTTTGGTGATAGCTGGACACATATTGGGCAGCGATCTCAACAGTGGTCTCCTGTTTTCCCAGTAGGATGTAGAGTTTCCTCTTATCTGCAGATGTGAAGTCTGGGATGTGGGCAGAGAGTCTTTGGTAGTAGACGGCCCTCACCTCTGAGTATTTGGTGCAGTGTAGTAGGAAATGGGCCTTGTCTTCAAAGGTCCCTTGGTCACAGTGTTGGCACAGTCTGTTCTCTTGTGGCTTGTAGGTCTTCTTGTGCCACCCCATTTCAATCTCTAGGTTGTGGGCGCTTAGTCTGTACTGGCTCAGGGCTTGTCTTTGTTTGGGGTGGGGTATTTTCTCCAGGTAGGTGGCCATGGTGTAGTCCCTTTGCAGAGATTGGTATATAGCGAGTTTATTGGAGTTATTTAATTTGTTTCTCCATTCTTCGATGTACTGCTCTTTGTCTCTATGGTCACCTTTATTTGGGCCTTGGTTATCATTTGTTGGTGTTTTTGGTTTGGCAGTTGGTTGTTGTTTGGTTGGGGGGGGGGGGTGTTGGGTTTGTTCCAGGTTCTGTGACTTAGCCATGCGTGGTGGTAGGAGTCAGGGTTGCTGCTTTGGATGTGTGTCTGGAACACAAGTGCCCTCTTCTGTATGGTAAGCCATAGTGGGAGCCTGCCTAGCTCTGCCTGGCATGCCATGTTGGAGGTGCTGTAGTAGACATGGAGCAGGTAGAAGGTCTCTGTTGGGCTAGTGTCCTATTTTGGCGTGTCTGGGTAGGTGGCTGAGCCCCAAACCTCACTACCATAGAGAAAGATCGGGGAGATTACTGAGTTGAATATCTTAAGCCAAACCCTCATCGGTGGTTTGAGGTGATACAGTTGTCTTCTGATGGCGTACAAGGTTCTGCAGGCTTTTATTTTCAGGTTATTCTATTGCTGCTTTGAAGCTTCCTGATTGGTAGAGCTCCAGCCTCAGGTAGGTGTAGCTGTTGGTTTTCTCCAGTGTGGAGCCGTTCAGTGGTAATTTTGGGGTGGGGACTTTGTTGTGGCCCTTTTTCTGGAATACCATGATTTTGGTTTTCTTGTGGTTGATGGGAAGGGCCCATGTTGTGCTGAATTTTTGCTGTTTAGGCTGTCTTGGAGGTCTTTCTCGGTAGGGAACAGGAGCAGCAGGTCATCAGCATATAGCAGGAACTTCACCTTACGGTCATTCAGGGTGAGGCCTGGGGTTGGTGAGGCCTCTAGGGCTGCAGTGAGTTCATTGATGTAGATGTTGAACAGCGTTGGGCTCAGGCTACAGCCCTGTCTGACCCCTCGGGCCTGTTGGAAGTATGCTGTCCTTTTCCCATTTACCTTCACACTGCACTGTTTTCCGGTATAGGAGCTCTTGATGACATCATACCTTCTTCCTCTTATTCCGCTCTCTAGGAGTTTCAGGAGCAGGCCTGGGTGCCATACTGAATCGAATGCCTTCTTAAAATCCACAAAGCAGGCAAATATTTTGCCTCTTTTGGTGTTGTGGATTTGGGTCTTGATGAGGCTGTGCAGGGTGTAGATATGGTCCGTGGTGTGGTGGTTTGGCATGAATCCTGCTTGACTTTTGCTGAGGACCTCGTGTTGTGTGAGGAAGGTGAGGATTCTGTAGGTAATGATGCTGTTGAACAATTTCCCCAGCGTGCTGCTGACACAGATCCCTCTGTAGTTGTTGGGGTCGTATTGGTCTCCATTCTTGTAGATGGGGATTATGAGGCCTTTGTTCCAATCTTGGGGGAAGTGTCCTGCGTTGAGGATGAGGGTGAAAAGCTTTGCCAGTGCTGCTTGTATTGCTGGAGGGCTGTGTTTGATCATCTCTGGTAGGATGCTGTTGGGGCCATTGGCCTTTCTGTTTTTCATCAGGGCAATTCTTTCTTGTATGTCTTTTATGGTGATTGGTGAGTCCAGAGGGTTCTGGAAGTCTTTGATGACTTTCTCCATATCCTTCAGTTTGTTGATTATCTGTTGTTGTTACGGGGTTAGGTCTTCTTCAGGGATGTTTTTGTAGAGGTCCCTGAAGTAGTTGAGCCAGATGTTGCCGTTTTGGATGTGGAGGGAGTTTTTCTTGGGCTTTGTGCCCATGTGGTGCCAAAATGAGCTGTCCTGGAGGGAATCCTCACGTTGCTCCATTTTGTAGGAGAGGTACCTCTGTTTCTTTTCTCTGGCATGCCTCCGGGGTCATGCGCCGCATAGCAGGAAGGCCGCAACGTCCCTTAATCCTGACAATGTCCCATAGAAAATGTAGTTCAATCTGTAGACGTTATATTATATACCAGAAGGAGCTGAACACATTGATGTATAGCTTTGATGGAAAATATTCATTATAACTTGTCATTTATCTATTGACATCTTTTTCTATTCTCAGAAGTCAAAGAGGCTGTCCTATAAGTGATTGACAGTCTCTTCTCTATGACTGAGCATACAGAACCTATAAATGATAGGTTATACTCAATCTTTTCCTACAAAATAATACATCAAACTGCTCAGTTTCTTCTGTTCTATAGAATACAGCCAGCAACTTCTATGGTATTTTCCATGTTACAAGTTCCCTTTAAAAAGCAGTAGAAATAAATGTGATAAGGCAAAATAAGATAGAAGATTAAGATTGCTTAGATGAGTTCTTATATATCTACGTTGCTGGGTTGCCAGTACCTGAACATGTTAATGCTGAAGTAAACATAAGCCTTTCTAACACTAGAATATTTAATGAAGTCAGCATTTCAACTCTGTAATGTATGGCCAGAGGGGCAGATTTTGTAGCAGGAAAATGTATGGCCTGAATCCAGAGAAGTAACAAATAGGTTGGCATTGTCAAGTTTTACTACGAAGCAAATTAAATTATAGTACCCATAAATGAATATGTTTTTAACTTCCAGGATTCCCTGCTCTGGAGCAGTACATTAGACGGAATGATTCATACTTTCAGTCACATTCATGATTTATATTCATATGCCAAATGTTCATTTACAATGGGATAAAACATTTGTATAAAGACAGCATGTTTATAGAACTGGCATTCATGCTTTCATATTGGGAAATGAATGTGCATTTTAATTGTCTATATGCTGTATGAGCAAAATAATTGAAAAAATGGAATAATTATTTTTCCATTTATTTGTAAAAACTGTAGTGTTAGGACTGTAAATCCTTAAAAGAGGGGAGGCATTTTTGGCAGAGTAAGCCCAAATTTTCAAGAATTTTATTTTGGAGATCTCCAATAAAGGTGAGACCAAATACTGACAGTGAATTGTAGAAGATTACTGTGATTTTCTCTCTCTATGTAGATTCATGTTAAATATAAAGTAATATATAACATGAAGTGTCTGTTGCAGTCACATGACTACTTAAAGGGATTCTATCATTAGAATCCCTTTTTACAGGCCTACCACGTCGGAATAACCATCTTTCTTCCCCTATCTTTAGAAATTTTCTCTGCACCACCATTCCATTGATATTCCCGGTTTTCATCATATGTAAATGAGTCTCCAGACAGCATTGGGGACGGTCCCCCTACGCTCAAACAGGGCATCCCCTGTGTTGCCTGTAGACTCTCCAGCATTGCCCTCCATCTTCTTCTTGAGACCGCCTCTTCTGAGCATCTTCAACCGAAAGCGCTGAATGCACATGTGCGACGGCCATTTTACTGTGGCCCAATGGACAATCACGTAAGAGGCACATTCAGACGGTGAAAACCGTGAATATCACCCGAATGGTGGCGTGGCGAAGACTTCTAAAGGTAGGGGAAGGACAGCCTTTCCTACATGCTATGAAGGAAAGTTTGTTTACTTACTATCAAAGGTTATCAGAGGACTCAATAGTGCTAATGTTGATTTCAAATGGAGTATAAGGCAAAGGCCCCATGTAGTTGACTGCATCGAAAAAGTGCTGCAAAAAAAACAGGCAGTAGATACACATTGCGGTTTTCTCATAGCCAGTTTCCTCTGTGGACTTTCTGCTCCAATTATACCCATAGAGAAATCGACAACATTTCCATTGGTATGATTGACATCCTGTGATTTCCAAAAATAGTTCTGGAAATCGCATCAGTTCTGCTGCATGTTTTTTTTTCTGCAATGTGTGGATGGGATTCACAGCATTTTTGCCACGTGAAGCCACAGCCTTAATCTGTCTTTCATAAACTCCAAAGCTCCCCCTAGTGGAAGTTGCAGGCTGCCTATATTTTAATATTCATCTCCACTCCAGTTTAAAGGGGTTTTGAAGGTGGTTAGAAAAATGGAATTTCAAGTCCGTAAAAGATAAAGATGCAATTATTAAACCATAACTTTTTAACAAACAATGCAAATACTTAGTATTCAGATATATGCAGTAAAACACTGTCTATACTTGTAAAAAAATGTTCAAAGAATAGTAAAAGAATACCGTACTCTGCTTGAAATACTTAAGTTGTATGTGAGAAACAGATGTTTCTCAAAAGAAAAGCGAAAGTCTGTGGGATGGGGGACTTTAAGTAACTGAAGCGGGTGTCTGCTCACAATTACTCATGATTTTCTGTAATGACATTAAAATTGTAGGCACACATGAAAGAACATGTTTTGTGGATAACAGCAGTCTTACTAGTCAAGTAATATAGCATGATTGTTATAAAGAAGCATATGGAATAACTTAAGTCTTCCTAAAAAAAAACACACTTTAGGTTTATCTGAGCTCAGTCACAAGATAAGTATATTATTTGGCCAAACAATTTCCTAGCGTCTGATGTTCCAATTAAGGTTATTTTGAGTATGCCTTCATATAAACAGGGCAATTTACCTTTGACATGAAAATGCTTACTATCTAAATGTTTTATTTGCTGCACTATCTTGCAAATCTATAACTATTATTTTTTAAATAAATTCATAAAAAATAGTTTACTCTATATAAATAGTTATTGCATTAAATTTATTTGATGTGCTTTAATATTTCATTCCTATGAGTATGTTTAACTCCTTCCATCAACAGACAATTTTTTATTTTTATTTTAAACTCCCTGACTTTCAAACCCCAAAAATTTTAAAATTTTCTATTCCCAGAGCCATATGAGGGTTTAATCTTTGTGGAATAAATTGTACTTCATAATGGTACTTTTTAATATTTCATGCAATGTACTGGGATGCTGGAAAAAATCAGACTCAAGGGTGGAATTGGAGAAAAACTGCATTTGTGCAACTTTCTTACTGAATTAGTTTTTTATGAAGTTTACTGAGCAGACAAAATAACAGGTCACCTTTATTCTAAGGATTGAAGAGGAAAAGGGGACCAAAGGTGCGTTGAGGGAGAACCGCGCACACTGGTATGTTTAGGAAGATGGTAAACCAGGGTCCAATCACATAGGGTTTATTGGGTAGTTAAAAATACAGCATATAGCGCTTCTGACCTGAAGGGACCTGCTCTCGTTTTTTGCACTTGAGAAAGGGCCAGTGTAAGGCCCGAAACGCGTCGAGCTATATGCTGTATTTTTAACTACCCAATAAACCCTATGTGATTGGACCCTGGTTTACCATCTTCCTAAACATACCAGTGTGCGCGGTTCTCCCTCAACGGACCTTTGGTCCCCTTTTCCTCTTCAGTATTTCCTCCGGTCCTCCAGTGACGGATTGAACTGCTGCCACTCTCACCCTAATACGATTTCAAGTGTTGTGACTGTTCACAAACTCATAAGGTGTGAGGCCATCTGGTCCACATTAATACTTACCCAGTTTTTAATCATCTGTGTACTCTCAAATACTACACTTAGTGCGCTCGGTGTCTTTGTTTTGTTTTATTATTCTAAGGATTGGTATGATTCCAGGGATACCACATCTATATAATTTTTTTTTATGTAGAATGTGAGCCCCTTATAGGGATCACAATGTACATTTTTTCCCTATCAGTATGTTTTTGTAGAATGGGAGGAAATCCATGTATACACGGGGAGAACATACAAACTCCTTGCAGATGTTGTTCCTGGTGGGATCCGAACCCAGGACTCCAGCACTACAAAGCTGACATGCTAACCACGGAGACACCGTGTTCCCCCTACATTTATATCATTTTGTTATAGTTGAATTTATTTTTTAACTCACTAAAGACCCTGACTAGTGAATAGGGTTGAGTGATTGGGATCGGAAAAGATCAGATCAGAGTAAATTTCACGATCATGATCGGGTTCAGATCAGCAACGGAATTCTGATCCCGATCGCTCAACTTACCTGCACAGAAGTGCTGCCGCTTCCGCTCCCCGTTCTTCTCACTCCTCTTCTTTCTCCTTCACATGCCTTCAGAGCGCCCTATGCACCCCCGCCTCCCTAGACTAGTGTTAGAGATGCTGGGAGAAGGCAGGGCTTGTGGCTTAGGAGAGTGTGAATGGGTACTGGGAGGGGAGACATGAGTGATGCACTCACATCTCCTCACCCACACTCTCCTAAGCCACAACAAGCCCTGCCTACTCCCATCATCTCTAATACTAGCCTAGGGAGGTGGGGGCGCACACGGCTCTCTGAAGGCATGTCAATGAGAAAGGACCGGACTAAGAAGAACAGGGAGTGACATCGGATCTGTGCAGGTAAGCGGACACCAAGGGGGTTAAGTAGCCAGGGGATTTTTTTTTAATCACTACACAGTGTGGAGTCCAAAAATTGAAACAATTTTTGGACTCCATGCTGTGTAGTGAATAGGATCGTTTTTAAAATCCAATCTTCGATAATTAAAAAAAAAACATTGACTTGCATTAGAATCAGAATTGGGTTCGGGTTCAGATGGAAACTGATTGGAAATCGGATTTTTAAAACGATCCTGAAATTTCAAGATCGCCTCAACCCTACTAGTGAAGTAAGTGGAAGATTTATGAAGAGACTAAATTCTTTTATAAATTCCATTGGATGTCTCTGCACCAAAATGGAAATCTATGCCAGTTAGGAACTGGTGTAGATTTAAATTCTAACTCACTCTGGAAAACTGTGGGGGCTAGGCACGGATCCGGGCTTGTGTCACACATTTGGCACAAGAAAGGGCCTTGCAGGTTATGAAAAGCTGGTTATCTTGTAACACACATATCTGGTTGTGTCTCGCCAAGAGGAAAAATAAGACAGTGCATACCATTACATGATAATTCATTTAGTATAAGGAAAATGTTTGTTCTTGTACCATGTTAGCCAGTGGGTAGGAAATATAAAAAAAAACCAAAAAAAAAACAAAAACTTGAGAGTCTTCAGTAGTTGATACCTTTTTAATGGCTAACTAATAATGATGATAGATTACAATGTTTCGGAACTCTAGGGTCCTTTCTCAAGTAAATTTAATCCATTTACTAAATGGATTAAATTTACTTGAGAAAGGACCCTAGAGTTCCGAAACATTGTAATCTGTCATCATTTTTAGTTAGCCATTAAAAAGGCATCAACTACTGAAGATTATCAAGTTTTTTGTTTTTTTCATATGATAATTCAGTGAAGGCATCTCAAAAAGGAGATGAGTGGGTGTACAGTCCTATGAAAAAGTTTGGGCACCCCTATTAATCTTAATCATTTTTAGTTCTAAATATTTTGGTATTTGCAACAGCCATTTCAGTTTGATATATCTAATAACTGATGGACACAGTAATATTTCAGGATTGAAATGAGGTTTATTGTACTAACAGAAAATGTGCAATATGCATTAAACCAAAATTTGACCGGTGCAAAAGTATGGGCACCTCAACAGAAAAGTGACATTAATATTTAGTAGATCCTCCTTTTGCAAAGATAACAGCCTCTAGTCGCTTCCTGTAGCTTTTAATCAGTTCCTGGATCCTGGATAAAGGTATTTTGGACAAACAATTCAAGTTCAGTTAAGTTAGATGGTCGCCGAGCATGGACAGCCCGCTTCAAATCATCCCACAGATGTTCAATGATATTCAGGTCTGGGGACTGGGATGGCCATTCCAGAACATTGTAATTGTTCCTCTGCATGAATGCCTGAGGATTTGGAGCGGTGTTTTGGATCATTGTCTTGCTGAAATATCCATCCCCGGCGTAACTTCAACTTCGTCACTGATTCTTGAACATTATTCTCAAGAATCTGCTGATACTGAGTGGAATCCATGCGACTCTCAACTTTAACAAGATTCCCGATGCCGGCATTGGCCACACAGCCCCAAAGCATGATGGAACCTCCACCAAATTTTACAGTGGGTAGCATGTGTTTTTCTTGGAATGCTGTTTCTTTTTGGACGCCATGCATAACGCCTTTTTTTATAACCAAACAACTCAATTTTTGTTTCCAAAATGAAGCTGCCTTGTCCAAATGTGCTTTTTCATACCTCAGGCAACTCTATTTGTGGCGTACGTGCAGAAACGGCTTCTTTCTCATCACTCTCCCATACAGCTTCTATTTGTGCAAAGTGCGCTGTATAGTTGACCGATGCACAGTGACACCATCTGCAGCAAGATGATGCTGCAGCTCTTTGGAGGTGGTCTGTGGATTATCCTTGACTGTTCTCACCATTCTTCTTCTCTGCCTTTCTGATATTTTTCTTGGCCTGCCACTTCTGGGCTTAACAAGAACTGTCCCTGTGGTCTTCCATTTCCTTACTATGTTCCTCACAGTGGAAACTGACAGGTTAAATCTCTGAGACAACATATGTATCCTTCCCCTGAACAACTATGTTGAACAATCTTTGTTTTCAGATCATTTGAGAGCGGGCTGTCCATGTTCGGCGACCATCAAACTTAACTGAACTTGAATTGTTTTGTAGAAAGAAATGGTCCAAAATACCTTTATCCAGGATCCAGGAACTGAGTAAAAGCTACAGGAAGCGACTAGAGGCTGTTATCTTTGCAAAAGGAGGATCTACTAAATATTAATGTCACTTTTCTGTTGAGGTGCCCATATTTTTGCACCGGTCAAATTTTGGTTTAATGCATATTGCGCATTTTCTGTTAGTACAATAAACCTCATTTCAATCCTGAAATATTACTGTGTCCATCAGTTATTAGATATATCAAACTGAAATGGCTGTTGCAAACACCAAAATATTTAGAACTAAAAATGATTAAGATTAATAGGGGTGCCCAAACTTTTTCATAGGACTGTATATATGTAAGACACTGTTTAAGAGGTTAGATTGAACTTTGTGAGATATATCATATCTGTTGTGATCAATTTATACATATTTTTCATCATCCATTTAATAAATCAGAGATATAGTGACTAGAAATCTAGTCGCTGCCATCTTTATTCAATGGCAACGGGGGAAAAAGCTTTCTCAACAAAGTTGCAGCCAGTTAAGTAGTTGGGGGAAAAGGTTAGGAGTGGACTAATTTTAGAGATAGGTGAGGGTCCCACCTGTGGCTATGCCATAAATGTCTTTCATCCATTTAATTGACAATTTGTTCTTTCAAGTAGTAACTTTAAATGAAGATTATGTAACCTTCAGAATGCTTTGTTCAAGAAAGTGAAACTATGTGTAAATAACTTAATGTTTCCTACCTAATGATACATATAAGCTACTTAAGCTTATGCTTAAAATGTACATAAAAAAAAACCTGCCCCGGGATGCTTGCACTAGAATGTACTCTGACTGTATCTTTAAATGAAGTCCATCAGCAAATACTCAGGTTAGATTTGTAATCATTTTATTGCTGATCAACTCCCTCTATAATGCACTGACTTGTTGGTGCCCTGTAAGCTCAGATACACATTCAATAACACAGGGGTCTTCCCCAGGAACAAGTTATGTTGTCAACATAAAAAGCATTACACCACTAAGTGACTGTTCTGAGAAAATATATAATAATCCAAATCAATGTCAAAGTCTGACTGAGGGGAAGGGTTTAGAAAAAACTAAGAACTGAGTTGAATAAAGAAAGTGACATCAAGGTTGTAAGTAACTGAGTCAGAACATGTCACTTTTCTTCACAATATGCAGTACAGAATCTATTCATTTTGCAAAACAATAGCAATGAAAATCCTATCATAGTAAATATCTAAAACATAACTTTTAATAAACATACACTAAAAACAATAAAGAGAGCCCATAGAATGATACAGTATTGAGAAACTGGACCCACCTTACCACTTGGTTGGTCAATGTGTGGTCGGGGTGTAATATATATCTCACCAACGCTAGGGAAGAGTAAGCAATAACCCTGGTTTTTCTATTTAGCCCCCAATCCAAGACTTTCACCCTGACAAGGGCAGTATCATAACTGTCCATAAATAAACCTTATTAATTCTCCTTCCCGACCCTATAAGAGGATATTTATCAGGGGATTTTCTAATAGAGTATGAATGGCTTGACAGATATGGCTTGATTGCAGGATTTTACCCCACATTGCAGGAAGGCCATTGTAGGTCTCACAGTGGCAAGACTTAAATCAAAATAAACAAAGCTAAAAAATGTTTGATTCAGTGACATACCAAAAGTTGGTAATATGCAGTCATTTACCAACAAGGGTAGAAAAAAAAAAAAAACAGCAAGAAATGATTTGGGTAACAATAGAATAAAAAAATATCTAAAATAAAGTCATTAAAATATCTTCCAAGCAATGCAAACTTGAAAAGGTTAAGTTTTGACCCCTGCAAACCACTGTCTTCAAATGAGGCATTTGGAGAACGGGTGTGGTGTTTCAGCAGAGCCATTAGCCATTTCAGATTGGTCACCATTTATGGCCATTTTTGGCACAAATGAAGTTAGGTATCTAAATCAGTAAGGCACAGGAGTAGACTTCTGTTTAGGTGCACAGACGCAGATGTGTGTACTTTCTTATATATTAAGGACACATTTGGCAGTGTAGGGATTACTTGCATGGAAATTGACAATTTTAACTGAATTTTTGATCCATTACAACTATTTCTTTTGACTGTTTTTGCTTTTATACATATAGTCACGGTACAGAATAATTGGAACAGATAATGACTGAACCCATAAGCCAGGAGGCCCACAGGTCTTTCCCACCCCAGTAAGATTAATTAAACTTTATTTCCCTTTTGATGGCAGATGGTAAATTTATTACCTCTACCCATTGGTGCACTAGAGTTTGACACATAAAGAAGAAAAGTAGAAAAATAACCTTGTAATGGCAACCTATATGTGGGTGACACAACACATGGTAGGGAGGAGAAGTTGTGCAGGGGAGCCCATTATTTGATTTTGCAGCGGGGCCCTTGGAAAAGGTAGTGTATGAAATGCATCCTCGATTGAAGTGCTGATATTGTGTTGAATTGGTTTTATGAGAAATTGTGTCGGTTAACCATATTGGAAATACATTTGGACACATCTACATATCTATGACTATATATATATATATATATATATATATATATATATATATATATATATATATATATATATATATATATATATGCTATTTGGCTACAAGAATACCATTGGCCTTACTGCTTCTATAATTATTTAGTATTTTCATCATTTATACAAAACTTATTGTGGTAAAAAAAATTTATAGCTTTTTCCTTTATAAAGACTTTTAAATAAATTGCCCCATAGACAAAAGAAAGCCAATTTCATTGCAACCAGTGGGATAAACATCATACAAAGCAAATAATACAGTTCAGATAGTTATACAAAATTGTAAACATATGTTTCCTAATCCTTTCATTTCCCTGAAGACTGAAACATATCAAGCATGAAACAATAGAGATGAAATCTGATTGAAAGGCTTCTCTGTAGAGCAAAATTAGTTAATATGCAGAAAAAGGAAATTACAAGAAATCAAACCTTCTATTTAATTTGTTTGTGTAAATTACAAATCTCCTATTTACATTTTACTTTTTATCTCCCAGGTATATAATTTGTAAATGTAAGCCCATAATCATTAAACATTTGCTTTTTTTATACTAGTAGTTGACAAAATAGTTATGATGCTCATTCCACTGATTAAAAAGGTATTTTCCTGTTAACATGCCTTATACTTTAATTAAATATACAAACTGTGTTAGTATTAATATTGGAAAGTGAATTATTTTCAGTTACATTGTTTTCATAGGGTAAGATTTTTAAATAAATATACATCAGTTTGGTGGAAGGGGAGCTGAATCTAAAAGGAAGCGGTATGTTATTGCCATCGAACGACACCCCTCCTAGCAACAACATGCTACACTCAAAGGCAGAGTGTAATAGAAGTGAAGGTATTTTACAATAAACTGCAATATAGTTGTATTGCAGTATATTGGATGAGCAATCAGAGCCCCTTGGTTTTAAGTCTGGGGGGAGGGCTAAAAATAAAAGTTAAACAAATAATGTTATATAATCAAAATTATCCCCCTTTATCTAGATCACATATAAAAATAAATCTAAAAACATTAGCTATTCCCACATCTGGGAAGGATTAAAGGGGTTGGCCACTTTCAGACCAATATTGACAAACAAATGTACAATAAAAAGATATACAATTTTCCAATATACTTTCTGTATCAATTCCTCACGGTTTTCTAGATCTCTGCTTGCTGTCATTCATTCTGTTACTTCTAGATGATAAAACTCTGGCCATGGTCATGTGACTTACGGTCCATGGTCATGTGACTTACGGTCCATGGTCATGTGATGAGGACACAGGTGCACAGCTGATTGCCAGGCAGGTGTCTGATTACTGTGCTGTGATTATAACACCTGTGTCCTCATCACATGACCATGGACCGTAAATCACATGACCATGGTCAGACTTTTATCCTCTAGAAGTAACAGAATGAATGACAGCAAGCCGAGATCTAGAAAACTGTGAGGAATTGATACAGAAAGTATATTGGAAAATTGTATATCTTTTTATTGTACATTTGTTTGTCAATATTGGTCTGAAAGTGGCCAACCCCTTTTTATTGTTTACAAAGTTATAACTCAAAGCTAAGGGACACCCATATTCCTGACCCCTTAGCTGTACATTTATTTATTATTTAGCTTACTTCTATAGCGTCACAATATTCCACAGCATGTTACAGCTATAGACATTTACTTTGCCATATAGGGCTCATAATCTACATTTCCTATCAGTATATCTTTGGAGTGTGGGAGGAAACCCACGCGAACATGAGGAGAACATACACACTCCTTGCAGATGTTGCCCTTGGCAGAATTCGAACCCAGGACTCCAATACATGTGCATATCCAGTTATGTGTGTCACAAGTTAAGTAGATTTTCTAAATTGTAATAATTTATCACAAAGTTGTATCTAAGTGTGATCACTCACAATGTGTTTGGGAGGAAACTGGGTTGTGAGCTTACATGAGTTACATATATTGCGCTGATGCATTGCTGCCTCATCCTGCCCTGCTCCACTCACATTCACACAATATAGTGAGAGAGAAATAGCACGAGTTGTGGTGCATGCTTGGTGCAAGAAACAGTGTGTCACATTTTAGTTTTAATGAAGACTCAACTGTTTTCTGCTTCTGATGAACCTGCTAATCAGAAAAATTTCCAGATGTCTTGCTCAGATGCAACTTCTAACAAGGAGGAGGAGAAAAAAATGGATAGAAATATGAGGCTGTCTACAGTATTAAATGAGTAATTTCTGTCTGGAGACAGTTAGATAGTAATTCCTGACAATCCTGCTGTTTTGTGATAAAGAATTGTCTCTATATATTACTGATGTATTTCTGTTTGAGGAGTTGTTCTCTTCCTCCACTTCCCCTCATCATAGAGTTCTTGTTTACTGATTTGACTAGCGACAGAAAGAGGAAGATAAGGGAAGAAATGTGCACTTTTATTCCATAAAGTATAATCCAAATTTTATTACCTTCACTTGTTCCCTTGAACTATGGATTTAAAAACAAAATGTTTAGTTACAGAGCACAAAAATTCAGCGACGACCCTGTCTGGATAGCTACTTAGGTACAAAAACAATTCTGCCACCTTCACCAGAGTTACCCCTTTTTTTTAAATTAGTCTTGAAGTCTTTACCTTTTCCTTTCTTAAAACAGTGACACAAGCTATCGGAGCCCCCAGATACATCAAAGATGCAGCAGGGCTAAGTGTGCGCTGAACCCTGCTGCACACTCAGCTCTTCTGCATCAGAGATGCGCTGAACCCTGCTGCACACTCAGCTCTGCTGCATCAGAGATGCACTAAACCCTTCTGCACATTCAGCTCTGCTGCATCAGAGATGTAGCAGAGATGTATCAGAGATGTAGCAGAGCTGAGTGTGCGCTGAACCCTGCTGCACACTCAGCTATGCTGCATCTCAGCAGAGCTGAGTGTGTAGCAGGGTTCAGTGCACACTCAGCTCTACTACATCTCTGATTCAGCAGAGCTGAGTGTGCAGCAGGGTTCACATCTCCGGTGTAGCAGTGCTGGCCGTGCGCTCAGCTCATCTGCATCTCTGCTGTAGACGAGCTGAGCGCACGGCCAGCACTGCTACATCTCGGCATAGGAATGCATTGACCAGCGTTGATTGCCGAATGCCATACAGAGTACGGCATTCGGCCAATCAACGCTGGTTCTGCCGGAGGAAGTGGAGTCTAAGATCGGTCCACAGCAGTCTCCATTCTGGTCAGATGTTAGACTTGGCGGAATGCTGTACTCTGTATGGTGTTCGGCCAATCAACGCTGGTCAATGCATTCCTATGGGAAAAATTCAGCTCGCGCATATCGCAAGCTGACAGGGATTCCGACCAGATAGAGCCCCAAAGAGCTGGGTGAGTAACAGTCCCACCTAAATACAGGTAATCCCTAGCTAACCCTGCCTGTACATCTATCCTTGTTTCACAGTCACATAGTTCACAGTCTTAAATTAACCGAATGTTAAATCCACCATTCGTCTACAGAAAAAACCTTGACGTGTTCGTCCTTCAAGATTTTTTCTCTGACTTCCTGCTTCAGTTGTGCCTCCAGCAGCCCCTAGAGTAAACATATACTTCACCCCACACTACATCTGTAAGCCACACTGAATCTACTGACTTCTTCTTACCGCTACTAGAGTCCGCTGCAACAGCTCCAGTCTCCGTAGAATGCACAACCTCTCCTGTCTCTGTAGTCACCCCCAAACTAACTGCCCCTGCCCCACTGAAAGCTGGCATCGGTGCTGCTCAAGCCACTATGGATGAACCAGGAGTCCCAACCCCTCTTCTCCCACCCACTCAAGCTGGACTGCAGCAACAGCATCCCTGGGGGTCACTTCAGCACTCGGTCGGCCAAGTCCTAGTCCATGTAGGGGAAGAAGCAGCAGCCTCCCTCTGCCTGCTCACTGCTGCAGCCAAGGACTGATGCAGCCATTCCTGGACATATTCCAAGCATTTACTCTCCTGCTGGGGCTTCACCCTCTTCTCTAGATAACACCTCTTAACTACCATACAGCTGCACCCCCCTCCGCCCAAGTCCATTAGTAACAGCTTCTAGAACAGAGAACAAAACCCATCCAGGTGAAAAAAACACCATGGAAGCTCTTTTCAGCTAATTTGTGAATTTTGTTAAATACATTTTTGGAAAACATAGAAGCAGTTCTTTAATTTCATTAGTTTGATACCAGTTTTACAGATGACAGACTCCCCTTAAAGGTTTTTTCATTTGTGAATTGATTTGTGTTCATTTCTGATGCTTTTTCTCTTTCACAATTTGTTAACACATGTCTAAATAGTCCAGACTAGCAATCTACCAAACCTGTTGCATTTGTGTGTGTCAGACACTGTGATCTGTAGTATGGGGGCACCACAAGGTACAGTTCTTGCCCCATTTCTCGTCACACTGTACACTGATGACTTTAGCCACAACTCATCCAGCTGTTACTTACAGAAGTACTCCGATGACTATAGTAGGCCTTATCACTGATGGTGACAATAGGGAATACAAAGACTTTAAACCGGGACTTTGTTGAATGGTGTCAGCTGAACCACCTCAGCATTAATGCTGGGAAGACCAAGAAGATGATGGTGAACTTTAGTAAACGGAGAAGTGCTCCGACCCCGGTGGAGATTCAAGGGACATGCATTGAGATAGTCAGGACCTATAAGTATCTGGGTGTGCTCCTCAATAATAAATTAGACTGGGCTGATCACCAGGAGGCGCTGCACAGAAAGGGCCACAGCAGACTCTACCTGCTCAGGAGGCTGAGGGCCTTTGGTGTCCAGGGCCACTTCTTAGGGCCTTTTTCAACTCTGTGGTTGCTTCAGCCATCTTTTTTGGTGTGGCCTGCTGGGGGAGCAGTATATCAACCAAGGACAGAAATAGACTTGACAGGCTGATCAGAAGGATCAGCTCTGTCCTGGGGAGCCCCCTGGACCCAGTACAGGTGGAGGGTGACAGAAGGAGACCTCCATGCAGGAGAACAAATCCCACCCCATGTATGGGGCCTTGATGGCACTTGGCAGCACTGTAAGTGACCGTCTGCTTCAACCCAAGTGTGAGAAGGAGTGCTATCGCAAGTCCTTCCTTCCAACCGCATCCAGGCTGTATAATCTACATCAGACCAATCGAAGATCACTCCGCACAGAGAACTAATGATTATGATTATGAAGTCTTCCTTCTTCTTTTTCTGTTCCTTAGCTGCTATGGACTCCTAGTATATCTTCTCTTCTCAGCTTATGTGTGTCTACTTCTGTAATATATTACTGTGTATTATCCTGTATCTGTATTACTAGGCTGCTGTAACATGCTGAAATTTCCCCACTGTGGGACTATTAAAGGATTATCTTATCTCATTTTATACAGTAATGGTGGGCACACTGATGAATTACTTAAGGGCACTTGCTTAGCAGAACCTGAATGTTACTTACCCTCTTATTTCTTATGCAAGCAGTAAGGGTGTACTTAATTTTTCACACAATGCTTCTGCCTTTGGCCTAATTTTTGTTAAATATATAAAATAATAAATAATTTAGCTAAATAAATATTGACACAGTGTAATTTGTCCTGTGTAGTTGTTCAATTAAGGTTCCATTCACACGGAGGAAAATGGTGAGGAATTTGGTATGGAATTTTCCACACTGAAAAAAAAGCCTCCCATTGATTTCAATAGGTTCTGTTAGCTTTTTTTTTTCCACTAGTGGAAAATTCCGCTAGTGGAAAAAAAAAGCTAGAAGAACCCATTGAAATCAATGGGAGGCTTTTTTTTTTCAGAGTGGAAAAAAAGACAGATTTTTTTTTCACTATATCCTGCGTTAAAACACTTTACTTCTCCTTCGATTTCGGAATGTCTTCTTATTAGGTCGTTCATTATGTTCTGTTTTCCTGATCTCAAGATGTTCTGCAACCCTTTCTATTGTCTTAAAAAATAGTTCAAGTCACTCATTCCTTAGGTACAGGATCCTTCAAAGTTGCTGTGTTTAGTCCTTCAGCAGACAGCAATTTGTAGACACATTTTAAGTTAAACTGCCGTGGAGAAAGTTTCCGTGTAGCCCTTTCCAGGGGTACATAATACATTTAATTCTTATAAGATACCATAGATATGATTTAAAGCTTCTGCTATGTTAGAAATTGTTGCACCGTGCTGGATGGTTCAAGCTTTTAACTGTTAGTCTGAACTCTTATTTAAGGTATCAGGGTATGTAAAACATGAAGCACAATGGGATGAAACTGCCTAGAATCCTTTGTCAGCTGGAAATAGTATTGCTAACAAAAGTTGAAAAGGATTAGTTGAATGATGAGACTACTGAAGGCAGACCAAATCACATTATTCTGTTATGAAACATATTATAAAATAAACAGCATGTAACTTGGCAAATCAAGTGGTATTAAAACATGAAATTCAATCTATGGGGTATTGTTGACATATTACTTCATTTCTACTAGAAATATCAAATGCTCAGAATAGTGGAAAAAGAACCTGCTATTTTCAAAGGATATATATTGACTTCAACAAAACTTACCCGGAGCCATTAGCAAAGGGGAACATGACTTTGGGAGAGTGGGAGAGAGAACCAATAACTCCTGCAGTCTTAGCTATATACAGTAGTTGTTAAGATTTTGATAGGGTAATTGAGCTTTAGGAGTATATATATATATATATATATATATATATATATATATATATATATATATACATTCAGCTCAGAGATTATGTACTGGAGTAATATCACTAGTCTACATTATATTTATGGGAGCAATACTACTACAGGAACCCATGTAGTCTCAGTGCATTCTCATGTATTTTCTCCTACTTACCTCACCATCTGCAGACATGGCTGATATATCATAAATTACTGCTGTATTTTGCAGATTGTTATTGAGTCCTGGTGCCTAATGGGTTCTCTATGGTGAAGCTGGAAGCTTACATGTAATGGAAACAATGATCAGAGAGGAGCAACATGGACTGGAAACAGAGGATCCTACAGGATCCTACAAGGAGGCTACAATGGCACTGATAATCCATTTATGCCTCCATCTCTGGGAAACCATTGGTGGTATGGACTCCTGGTTTGGAGGAGTAACCATCAGAGGTATGACCTCCTGGAGTGGAGGGATAGCAAATGTAGGTATGACCTCCTGATGTGGAGAGGTAGCCATTATAGGTATGCATACCTTGGTTTCTGTAAACCATTTACTTATTTATTAAAAGTCCTTATTAAAGACATATCCTCATTGGTGTGCGACATTGTATATTGCTAGAAAGTCAATAGAGTGCTGAATTCAAATGACCCAAACTACAGTAAATATTGACTTTGGAACTTCCTATTTATTTTGCATTCCTTTTGTAGCCACCTTAGCTTTGGCGCAAAGTAAAAATGCAGAAAAATCTGCCACAAAAAACTGCTTCTGTGATGTGGGGCTTCAGGCTTAAAGTATAGTGGCTCTGCTAGTATTGCAAACCAGAGTGTGACGCACCTTCATTGCTGTTTGGCCAGGTGCTGTATGTCAAACAGCTGGAAATCTCACAGTATTTGTAAACCTCAGTGGTCTAACACTTCACTTGTTTTCTTCTATGATTATTTTAGTCCTGTGACATAAATAAAGCTGTGGCCATTTTGACACCCAAAATAGTTTTGTGAATATATCCCAAAGTCAATGATTACAGTAGTTTGGGTCATTTGAGTAAGGAATCTATGCAATATTACTGATAATGAGCATAAAGACAGAATCTGATGTGTTCTCCCTAACTTGTCCAAACCTAAAGATCACAAGTTAAAGAGGACCTTTCATCAGATCAGGCACATGCAGTTTTATATACTGCTGCAAAGCTGACAGTGCGCTGAATTCAACGCACTGTCGGTTTTCCCGATCTGTGCCCAGTGTAAAGCGCTATCGGTCCCGGTACCGTAGGGCTTTACAGTCAGAAGGGCGTTTCTGACACTTAGCCAGGGACGCCCTTCTGCCCAGCAGTGCCTATCGCGCTGTACAGTGTGAGCGGGGAGGAACTCCCCCCTCCCTCTGCTCACACATCTCGTCCATAGACGAGTATTATCAGGAGAGGGAGGGGGCGTTCCTCCCCAGTCTTAGAGCACAGCGCGATAGGTGCTGCTGGGCAGAAGGGCGTCCCTGGCTAAGTGTCAGAAATGCCCTTCTGACTGTAAAGCCCTACGGTACCGGGACCGATAGCGCTTTACACCGGGCACAGATCGGGAAAGCCGATAGTGCACTGAATTCAGCGCACTGTCAGCTATCCAGCAGTATATAAAACTGCATATGCCCGATCTGATGAAAGGTCCTCTTTAAGTGCCCTTTCTAAACACTAAATGGTTTTGTTACAAGTTATCAGAAAATTATATACTGACTAGCTCAGGGGTGGGCAATTAATTTTCCCATGGGGCCGAATAAGAAATTGAAACTATTCTAGAGGGTCATGTGCGCCATGACAAATTTAGCCCCACCCACTTTTATAATGACTCTGCCCATTCGCAATCATCTTTTCATGTGCCCCACAAAGTATAATCCTCCTGCAGTCACCCGTACATTATATGCTCCAACATTATAATGTTCCCTTCCAACTGCCCCACAGTATTAAGTCCCTCTCCTAGTGCTCCAGTTTAAATTGGTGGAAACTAGAGGGGGACATTAAACTCGGGCAGATGGAAGCAACAATGGAGGGGGGGACATTAAACTGGGGGCAACTAGAGGCATACAGGTCCCCCTCCAGCTACCTGCACGGTTTAATGCCCCCTCCAGTTGTTCCCAGTTTAATGTCCCCCCAGTTTAAATGCCCCCTTCATCTACCCACAGTTTCATGTCCCCCTCCCTTTCTCTACCAGTTTCATATCTCCCTTCATCTGCACCATTTCATGTCTCCCCTCCATCTCTGCCCCAGTATAACATTCCCCCTCAATATCTGCCCCAGTATAAAATTCCTCCACCATATCTGCCCCTGCATGTCACATTCCCCTCCCCTCTCAGTATCTTAGGACACACACCACATGTCTCCATTTTCTTGCACTGTCCTGTCGGCACTAAGACACTCCTCCCTAGTCAAGCTATGTGGGCTGGACTGAATCAGTCAGGGGGCCGGATATGGCCTGCGGGCTGTACATTTCCCAGGTCTGGACTAGCCTATATGTATATATGTGACCAGCATTGGGGAAAGTGAATTGCAGCCTTTGAAGTCTTTGTGATCATGCAGTGAAATTGTGTTGACTTGGTTTGAAGGCAGATCTGCTATATCATTATGTATTACATTACTTACTACATGTTGTGTTGTGATTTGGCCCCCTTTTCTGCCACACCTATTGCAATAAGTTATTCAGTAGGGTTGAGCGATTGGGATGATCAGATCCCGAACGGCGATCAAGCAAATTTCACGATCGGGGGGCCACACGGTGGCTCAGTGGTTAGCACTGCAGCCTTGCAGCGCTGGAGTCCTGGTGTTCAAATCCCACCAAGGGCAAAAAAACATCTGCAAGGAGTTTGTATGTTCTCCCCGTGTTTGCATGGATTTCCATCCCATATTCCCATCTGAAGGACGTAGTCTATACTGTATGTATTTGGAGGAACTTTCTGTCTTGAACCACTAAACTTGCCATAGTCCATGGCCTGTACGGAACCTGACTCTTTATAGATAGGTCTGCTTTCTCCACTTCTCATCCAGCTAGCCTTGTTGTAGTACTCTTCACTCTATATGCTTGTTGGGTAACCCTTCGTTCGTATTTGCGTTTGGTATTCCGTTCAGGGGATACCGCATGGAGATCCCCCCAAACCGAATACCAAACGCAATTCCAAGCACTGTGCAGTAAAAGCACACCGACCCCATGGACTATAATGCAGTTCATGTGCTTGCTGCGCGCTACCCGCATGAATCATGCAGACAGGAAAGTAGATTTTTAACTACTTTCCTGTCTGCCTGTTTTTTGCAGAGATCTGGTGGCAAGCACACAGACCCCATTATAGTCTATGGGGAACTGTGTGCTTTTACTGCACAGCACTTGCGTTGATATGCCGCTCGGAAGAGTCCCCGTGTCTCCCCCGCAGATGTGAACCAACCCTAAAATATTTTTTTTTATTTATGCTCCCCATGCCAGCACAAGGAGTTGCCAAGCACTTGTTATGCCAGTTAAGTAATCTTGTAAACTTGTGGACAGAGACCTCTCTCCTTGTAGTCTTATTATTTATTCACGTCTTTTGTTTATTAGCAATTTTTCTTTATGTTTGTTAACTTCTCCAAATGTAAAGTGCTGCAGAATATATTGGAGATAAATACATTAGGATTATTATTATGCCATAACATATCCCATGTGATTACAATTCTGGGAGGGAAGAAGTAGGACTATGAAATGGGCGTTGGGGTGTGAATTTACATGGTTTGTATTTCTCTGCACTGTCATGAATGGTACATCACAACCATTATCAATACAACTGAGAATGATGTATTTGTGCACACATCAAGTGGATCATGGGATGGCTTATGTAGTTTTATTAGTGTTATAGGAGGCAAATATGTCTACTCACCTTGTAACTCCTCCTTGTAACTCCCCCTCCCTCCCTGATAATGCTCGTCTATGGATGAGTACTGCGAGCAGATGGAGGGGGCGTTCCTCCCGGCTCTCACAGCACAGCGTGATTGGCTGTGCTGTGAAGAAGGATGTCTCTGACTCAGTGTCAGAAATGCCCTTCTGACCATAGAAGAGCTACGGTACCGGGACCGTAAGCTCTTCACACTGGGCCCACATCGGGAAAGCCGACAGTGTGCTGAATTCAGCGCACTGTCAGTTTTCTGGCAGTATATAGAACTGCCTGTGGGCAAAATGGTGAAAGGTCCTCTTTAATAAATGAGTGTTAGGCTGAGGCCCCACATTGCGGAAAACATAGCTTTTTTTTTTTTTTTTTGTAGCCAAAGCCAGGAGTGGATTGAGCAGGGAGAAGTATAGGAAATTCCTTTATATTTCCCATTCCTGTTGTAGCCATTCTTGTCTTTGGCTCAAAAAATCACAGCAAAATCTAACAAAAAGAGCTGTGTTTCCGCAACGTGGCACCTTAGCATTACTGTATTTTTTTTTTTTTTTTGTTAACTTTGTGTGTGACACTATGGGAATTATATATCACTGTTTTGCTATTCAGAGTATCCAGAAAGCTATATAATATTCATTGTCTGAGCACTATACAGAACTTATTGACAGATACTACAATGATATTTGGACACAAATTGCCTTAATTTCTAGAGCACTGTAAGAATTATTATTGTAGTATTATGTGACATGTATGGCATGATTATCTAGGCACTGTATGGCAGTATTATCTTTATGTGAATGTGGTTGGATTTGGATATGTGTCCAATGTATTTTGTTGTGACATACTACAGAATTTGCATTTGTTTTAAAAATCTGCTATATAACATTTGTGATTCAAAATAGACTTGGTTGAGAATTATTTGATAGAAATACTTTATACAATTGATTTATATTAAAAGGAAATTCATCATCTATCATTGCTTTAGAACATATTATGGTAAAGATTTCTCTCTTTTAGTGTTTAAGGCAACTTTGTAAACTAGAAAATAGGTAAAATGTATAAGAATTCATCTGAATTTATAGTTTAAGATACCCACTTTCTACAACCTAAAGAGATCCATTTTTGAAAAAAATATCCACAAAAGTAGATTTCTACTCTAGGGGATGATGACAGTGGTTTCTAGAACAAACAAGATGTCCGAGGCTGCAACCCATTAGTGATTCTATGTTTTTAATTCAATTTTTAATTTTGGCAACCGAGAATGATAATCTGATCCATTTGTTTAAACAAACTGAGTTTATTTATTTGAAACCTGTTTACTAGGATTTACATATTATTCCGACTGAATTAATAAGGACACTTAAAACATGGCACTGATTACAACAAAAATAGTAAGTTTACATGGGATAATTATAGTTAAAGGTACACTCCTGATTTGTTTGGAAGATACAAGATGTATCTGACACCTGTCCAATTAAACTCAACATGTCCAGACTACGCTGAGGCCCTGCTTGATTAGAAGCCCCAGAGATCTCTGCTAAAAGACTCATTTGAAAGCCACAAATTAAAAGACTGGCATAAAATGCAATCAAAAATGATTATTGCTTAAAGGTGCAAAGGCATGGATCATTTCAAGATTTTAGCTTGTAGATTAAAAGGTCTATATGAGTTCCAAAATTAGAAAAATATTTAACTGTTTCTTAACCCAAATGATAATATAAGTTAAACCCATTTGTATTTTAAGAAAGTTTAATCAACTAAAGGTGTAAAAAAATTGTGATTTGTGTTATTAAATTGTTAGACAATAAAGCATGTAACGCATAATGCACATAGAAACAGTATGGGTAGCTCGGTGAGTGTAAACCCTCTGTAATATGGCATGTGCTGTAAAATATCAATATACGACCAGTCTTGTTTATGTAAAAAAATCTGGTTTTAAATCTGATCAAATCTGGAATGTACTCATAGAATTTGGTTAGTGCCATGGATTTATACAACTAAGTTGGGTATAAGCCTAAGGCCCCACAGAATGGGCCACAGCCAAAAAGCATTGTGGGGAAAGCCGAATTAGGGCTTGCGTTTCCGATGTTGTCTTTTCTGCAGCACCTTTTGACTGTGGCTCACTAATGGTGGTTTAACCTAAGGCTGGGTTCACACTACCGTAGGTGTACGACAGCTAGTACATGTAGGATTTTGTGGTCCGCTTGAAAAATCGGACATGGTTGTAAACGGACACTTAAGGACATACACAGACACTAAAGGACACAACATAATATCCAATTTAACAATGGATTTTGTAAATGGACACAGCTAATGTCCGTTGCTAAAATCTTGCGTGGACATTAGCTATAGACACTAGCTGTCGCATACCTACGGTAGTGTGAACCCAGCCTAAGAGTGCTATTTATTACACATGTTGTCGTGTTAATGTATGTGCTGTTTTCACTACACCAATGGAAATGACTAACACTGATCAAAAATGCATAACAAGAACAAGAAATGAATGTATTAACGCGAGTAAAAGTACAGATGCCTATTAGCACTCTCACTTTCTTGTCAATGAGAGAAACTAAATCGGATCTGTCACTGTACATAGCATAGAGAATAAGCCAATAGAGAACAGCTGATAGTAGTGCGGTATTTATCTGTTTATGTTACATTACTCTGTGTTCCATATTAGATAGATTAGTTGAACAGTAACCATCCATACCTAGAATAGTGAGATCTACTCCTACTCTATCTTATCTGTAAACTGGATGCAATTGTTTATTGGATAAGTGCTCGCTCTCCACTAAAGACCAGTGATGAGACACATTTCCCTCTTAGCAGTGTCTCTAAGCTAAAGTAATTAATTCAATTTTGCTACAGCTGCTTAGTATAGAATCAGTGTTTAGACATAGTGCACCGAAGAATGTATTTCTTCAGCATAAATACGCCTTCAATGCCTCAGTGACTTCATGTGGTTTGGATAAAGTAAGGTTTTTCATAATCTTATGATTTCTTTGTAGAGTCACTGTGCAGAATAATATAAAACAAGTACACAAGTTCTTAAATGCTATAATGAATCATAAATAGGGAGGGGCAAGTAAGACTGATAATTGACTCAAGGTTTGCTGTGCTAAACAAAATCTCTGGAAACTTTTTTGCATGGTATAATGTTGTATGAAAATGACACAACTTTTTTTTCCCCTATCAGTATGTCTTTGGAGTGTGGGAGGAAACCCACATAAACACAGGGAGAACATAAAAATCTCCTTGCAGATGTTGTCCTTGGTGGGATTCAAACCCAGGACACCAGGCTGCAGTGCTAACCACTGAGTCACCGTGCTGCCTAAAATTGCACAACTTCCTGTACTTGTTGTACCTGACCATTTATGTAGTACATTTGGTTCTATCAGAATACGTATGGAGTAGGCTCGGTTTTGTGATATTTGTTTGTAGTAGGCTAAGCATTAGAGCTTCAATGATTTGGTCAGAGACCAAGGAGGAAACAAAGCATCTTTGCTGAACATCTGCCTAAACAGATATATATACATAGTTATTTGTGGAATAAAATGGGAACTTTTGTAGCCCCTTTAAAAAAAAGTTTTAAAAAATAAAACAAAAGCATAAAAATTAAAGCCACCCTCCTTTCCGAGAACTCAGAATACAACTACTAAAATATTTTATTGCATTTTTCAAAGTTTAGAATTTTTGTACCAGTGTTAAAATATGAAAAATATATACATCTTGAATCACTGTGATTACGCTGACCAAAAGATAATATAAGGGACATGTAATTTTTACCAAACGGCGAACCCTGTAAAAACTCTGTAAATACAGTGTATTTATCTGGGCTGTCCCAAAATCCTCCAGCCTCAACTGTATACAAAATGTAGTTGACTACACTTTTCAATACTAAGAATAACTAATATTAATATGGTTTATCAGTTTCTTAAAATGTAGTAATAAAAGCAGTAAATGTATTAAACTATTTAAAAATAACATAGAATCACCTAGTAAATCCTTGATGCATTAGCCCCACCACTCCGATGATCACTGACAATCTTGTAGATTGTCCTGCAGTGATGATGTTCAGAAACATGGACTTGTGACTGCTGCAAGTAGTTACTATCTTCCAAGATCTTATATCATACATGCCTCCCAAATGTGCTTAATGGATGAAATAAGGTCTATTGCTTCATAAAATATGGCATGTTCGTGGATTGCATCCAGAGTTGTGATAATGACTGTTACTGGGACTGGCCCCAGATTATAAATAGTGTACCCTAAGACTTAATGCTTATTCAGCTTACAAATGTGCCTTCTGTTATGTGTCCTCTTAGTTATACATATCTAAATATGTGTGTCACAAATTAAAGAGCAATCTGGATGAGAAAACATGGATGATTTTTTTTTTTTTTTTTGTGACATCATGTCCATTGGTCACATGGCCATGTGGTAATTCAATCTTATTCATTTTAATAGGACTGAGCTGTAGCATTGCCATAAGGACAGCATACATTAGGTCACTTCCTGAGAAGAAAACAGCTGTAATCCTGCACAATCCCTTAAAGCACCTTCTCTAAAAGTAGCATGATCTCACAAATTAATGCAAAGTGATATGCTAACTATCCTATGTTTGTCTATGTATGGCCATTCTGTGAGAGTGGATGGAGGAGTGAAGCACATCCTTTCAAGGCTTTTCAGTGTGCCATAATATTGTGTTGAATTGGTTTAGTGAGAAACTGCATTGGGTAACTGGACTAGAGGTCAGTTAAGTCTTGTCACATCCATATTTTTTTATGATACAGAAGATGGAAATAATAGCACTGTCTCTAGCTTTGTAGATGTGCTATGCCATGTCATGCAGTATAGAGTGTTGTAGGGAGAACACGCTTAGGTTACAAGCAGAATTAGACAGACTGAATATACATTGAGATTCAATATGGATAAATGCAAAGAAATTAATCTGCAAATTAATAATCTATATGCAAAACATGTCCTGGGGAGAAAGACTGGTAAGGCCAATTGTTGAGGAGGACTAGGGTGTGCTCGTACAGTAGTAGAAATAATTAGAGATGAGCGAACAGTGTTCTATCGAACTCATGTTCGATCGGATATTAGGCTGTTCGGCATGTTCGAATCGAATCGAACACCGCGTGGTAAAGTGCGCCATTACTCGATTCCCCTCCCACCTTCCCTGGCGCCTTTTTTGCTCCAATAACAGCGCAGGGTAGGTGGGACAGGAACTACGACACCGGTGACGTTGAAAAAAGTAGGCAAAACCCATTGGCTGCCGAAAACATGTGACCTCTAATTTAAAAGAACAGCGACGCCCAGGTTCGCGTCATTCTGAGCTTGCAATTCACCGAGGACGGAGGTTTCCGTCCAGCTAGCTAGGGCTTAGATTCTGGGTAGGCAGGGACAGGCTAGGATAGGAAGGAGAAGACAACCAACAGCTCTTATAAGAGCTAAATTCCAGGGAGAAGCTTGTCAGTGTAACGTGGCACTGACGGGCTCAATCGCCGCAACCCAGCTTTCCCAGGATCCTGAATGGAATACACTGTCAGTGTATTCCCGTATACCCGATATATACCCCGATACCCGTTCCAACGGTGTGCCCCCCCACCTTCACCCCAGAAATACCCTGCAAGTCCCCTAGCAATAGAATTGGGGCTATATACACCCACAATTTTTACTACTGGTATACAGTGCCATTGTCTGACTGGGAATTCAAAGAATATATTGGGAATACAAATACCCTCATTTCTTGCTACTGCCATATAGTGCCAGTGTCTGACTGGGAATTCAAAGAATATATTGGGGTTACGTGCACCCACAATTTTTACTACTGGTATACAGTGCCATTGTCTGACTGGGAATTCAAAGAGTATATTGGGAATACAAATACCCTCATTTCTTGCTACTGCCATATAGTGCCAGTTTCTGACTGGGAATTCAAAGAATATATTGGGGTTACGTGCACCCACAATTTTTACTACTGGTATACAGTGCCATTGTCTGACTGGGAATTCAAAGAATATATTGGGGTTACGTGCACCCACAATTTTTACTACTGGTATACAGTGCCATTGTCTGACTGGGAATTCAAAGAGTATATTGGGAATACAAATACCCTCATTTCTTGCTACTGCCATATAGTGCCAGTTTCTGACTGGGAATTCAAAGAATATATTGGGGTTACGTGCACCCACAATTTTTACTACTGGTATACAGTGCCATTGTCTGACTGGGAATTCAAAGAGTATATTGGGAATACAAATACCCTCATTTCTTGCTACTGCCATATAGTGCCAGTTTCTGACTGGGAATTCAAAGAATATATTGGGGTTACGTGCACCCACAATTTTTACTACTGGTATACAGTGCCATTGTCTGACTGGGAATTCAAAGAATATATTGGGGTTACGTGCACCCACAATTTTTACTACTGGTATACAGTGCCATTGTCTGACTGGGAATTCAAAGAGTATATTGGGAATACAAATACCCTCATTTCTTGCTACTGCCATATAGTGCCAGTGTCTGACTGGTAATTCAAAGAATATATTGGGGTTACGTGCACCCACAATTTTTACTACTGGTATACAGTGCCATTGTCTGACTGGGAATTCAAAGAATATATTGGGGTTACGTGCACCCACAATTTTTACTACTGGTATACAGTGCCATTGTCTGACTGGGAATTCAAAGAGTATATTGGGAATACAAATACCCTCATTTCTTGCTACTGCCATATAGTGCCAGTGTCTGACTGGTAATTCAAAGAATATATTGGGGTTACGTGCACCCACAATTTTTACTACTGGTATACAGTGCCATTGTCTGACTGGGAATTCAAAGAGTATATTGGGAATACAAATACCCTCATTTCTTGCTACTGCCATATAGTGCCAGTTTCTGACTGGGAATTCAAAGAATATATTGGGGTTACGTGCACCCACAATTTTTACTACTGGTATACAGTGCCATTGTCTGACTGGGAATTCAAAGAATATATTGGGGTTACGTGCACCCACAATTTTTACTACTGGTATACAGTGCCATTGTCTGACTGGGAATTCAAAGAGTATATTGGGAATACAAATACCCTCATTTCTTGCTACTGCCATATAGTGCCAGTTTCTGACTGGGAATTCAAAGAATATATTGGGGTTACGTGCACCCACAATTTTTACTACTGGTATACAGTGCCATTGTCTGACTGGGAATTCAAAGAGTATATTGGGAATACAAATACCCTCATTTCTTGCTACTGCCATATAGTGCCAGTGTCTGACTAGTAATTCAAAGAATATATTGGGGTTACGTGCACCCACAATTTTTACTACTGGTATACAGTGCCATTGTCTGACTGGGAATTCAAAGAATATATTGGGGTTATAAATACCCTCATTTCTTGCTACTGCCATATAGTGCCAGTTTCTGACTGGTAATTCAAAGAATATATTGGGGTTACGTGCACCCACAATTTTTACTACTGGTATACAGTGCCATTGTCTGACTGGGAATTCAAAGAGTATATTGGGAATACAAATACCCTCATTTCTTGCTACTGCCATATAGTGCCAGTTTCTGACTGGGAATTCAAAGAATATATTGGGGTTACGTGCACCCACAATTTTTACTACTGGTATACAGTGCCATTGTCTGACTGGGAATTCAAAGAATATATTGGGGTTACGTGCACCCACAATTTTTACTACTGGTATACAGTGCCATTGTCTGACTGGGAATTCAAAGAGTATATTGGGAATACAAATACCCTCATTTCTTGCTACTGCCATATAGTGCCAGTTTCTGACTGGGAATTCAAAGAATATATTGGGGTTACGTGCACCCACAATTTTTACTACTGGTATACAGTGCCATTGTCTGACTGGGAATTCAAAGAGTATATTGGGAATACAAATACCCTCATTTCTTGCTACTGCCATATAGTGCCAGTGTCTGACTGGTAATTCAAAGAATATATTGGGGTTACGTGCACCCACAATTTTTACTACTGGTATACAGTGCCATTGTCTGACTGGGAATTCAAAGAATATATTGGGGTTATAAATACCCTCATTTCTTGCTACTGCCATATAGTGCCAGTTTCTGACTGGTAATTCAAAGAATATATTGGGGTTACGTGCACCCACAATTTTTACTACTGGTATACAGTGCCATTGTCTGACTGGGAATTCAAAGAGTATATTGGGAATACAAATACCCTCATTTCTTGCTACTGCCATATAGTGCCAGTGTCTGACTGGTAATTCAAAGAATATATTGGGGTTACGTGCACCCACAATTTTTACTACTGGTATACAGTGCCATTGTCTGACTGGGAATTCAAAGAGTATATTGGGAATACAAAAACCCTCATTTCTTGCTACTGCCATATAGTGCCAGTTTCTGACTGGGAATTCTAAGAATATATTGGGGTTACGTGCACCCACAATTTTTACTACTGGTATACAGTGCCATTGTCTGACTGGGAATTCAAAGAATATATTGGGGTTACGTGCACCCACAATTTTTACTACTGGTATACAGTGCCATTGTCTGACTGGGAATTCAAAGAGTATATTGGGAATACAAATACCCTCATTTCTTGCTACTGCCATATAGTGCCAGTGTCTGACTGGTAATTCAAAGAATATATTGGGGTTACGTGCACCCACAATTTTTACTACTGGTATACAGTGCCATTGTCTGACTGGGAATTCAAAGAGTATATTGGGAATACAAATACCCTCATTTCTTGCTACTGCCATATAGTGCCAGTTTCTGACTGGTAATTCAAAGAATATATTGGGGTTACGTGCACCCACAATTTTTACTACTGGTATACAGTGCCATTGTCTGACTGGGAATTCAAAGAATATATTGGGGTTATAAATACCCTCATTTCTTGCTACTGCCATATAGTGCCAGTTTCTGACTGGTAATTCAAAGAATATATTGGGGTTACGTGCACCCACAATTTTTACTACTGGTATACAGTGCCATTGTCTGACTGGGAATTCAAAGAATATATTGGGGTTACGTGCACCCACAATTTTTACTACTGGTATACAGTGCCATTGTCTGACTGGGAATTCAAAGAATATATTGGGGTTATAAATACCCTCATTTCTTGCTACTGCCATATAGTGCCAGTTTCTGACTGGTAATTCAAAGAATATATTGGGGTTACGTGCACCCACAATTTTTACTACTGGTATACAGTGCCATTGTCTGACTGGGAATTCAAAGAGTATATTGGGAATACAAATACCCTCTTTTTTTGCTACTGCCATATAGTGCCAGTTTCTGACTGGGAATTCAAAGAATATATTGGGGTTACGTGCACCCACAATTTTTACTACTGGTATACAGTGCCATTGTCTGACTGGGAATTCAAAGAGTATATTGGGAATACAAATACCCTCATTTCTTGCTACTGCCATATAGTGCCAGTTTCTGACTGGTAATTCAAAGAATATATTGGGGTTACGTGCACCCACAATTTTTACTACTGGTATACAGTGCCATTGTCTGACTGGGAATTCAAAGAATATATTGGGGTTATAAATACCCTCATTTCTTGCTACTGCCATATAGTGCCAGTTTCTGACTGGTAATTCAAAGAATATATTGGGGTTACGTGCACCCACAATTTTTACTACTGGTATACAGTGCCATTGTCTGACTGGGAATTCAAAGAATATATTGGGGTTACGTGCACCCACAATTTTTACTACTGGTATACAGTGCCATTGTCTGACTGGGAATTCAAAGAATATATTGGGGTTATAAATACCCTCATTTCTTGCTACTGCCATATAGTGCCAGTTTCTGACTGGTAATTCAAAGAATATATTGGGGTTACGTGCACCCACAATTTTTACTACTGGTATACAGTGCCATTGTCTGACTGGGAATTCAAAGAGTATATTGGGAATACAAATACCCTCTTTTTTTGCTACTGCCATATAGTGCCAGTTTCTGACTGGGAATTCAAAGAATATATTGGGGTTACGTGCACCCACAATTTTTACTACTGGTATACAGTGCCATTGTCTGACTGGGAATTCAAAGAGTATATTGGGAATACAAATACCCTCATTTCTTGCTACTGCCATATAGTGCCAGTTTCTGACTGGGAATTCAAAGAATATATTGGGGTTACGTGCACCCACAATTTTTACTACTGGTATACAGTGCCATTGTCTGACTGGGAATTCAAAGAGTATATTGGGAATACAAATACCCTCATTTCTTGCTACTGCCATATAGTGCCAGTGTCTGACTGGGAATTCAAAGAATATATTGGGGTTACGTGCACCCACAATTTTTACTACTGGTATACAGTGCCAATTTCTAACTAGGAATTCAAAATGCGCAAGGCTCCCGGAAAGGGACGTGGACGAGGCCGTGGGCGAGGTCGGGGGAATGGTTCTGGGGAGCAAGGTAGCAGTGAAGCCACAGGGCATCCCGTGCCTACTCCTGTGGGGCAGCAAGCATTGCGCCACTCCACAGTGCCAGGGTTGCTTGCCACATTAACTAAACTGCAGGGTACAAACCTTAGTAGGCCCGAGAACCAGGAACAGGTCTTGCAATGGCTGTCAGAGAACGCTTACAGCACATTGTCCAGCAGCCAGTCAGACTCTGCCTCCTCTCCTCCTATTACCCAACAGTCTTGTCTTCCTTCCTCCCAAAATTCCGAAGCTTTACAGAACAATAACCCAAACTGTCCCTGCTCCCCAGAGCTGTTCTCCGCTCCTTTCATTGTCCCTCAACCTGCCTCTCCACGTCACGATTCCACGAACCTAACAGAGGAGCATCTGTGTCCAGATGCTCAAACACTAGAGTCTCCTCCATCTCCGTTCGATTTGGTGGTGGATGACCAGCAACCCACCCTCATCGACGATGATGTGACGCAGTTGCCGTCAGGGCATCCAGTTGACCGGCGCATTGTGCGGGAGGAGGAGATGAGACAGGAGTTGGAAGAGGAAGTGGTGGATGATGAGGACACTGACCCGACCTGGACAGGGGGGATGTCAAGCGGGGAAAGTAGTGTGGATGTTGAGGCAGGTGCAGCACCAAAAAGGGTAGCTAGAGGCAGAGGCAGAGGTCAGCAGCTTAGGCGAAGCCAGGCCACACCCGGAATCTCCCAAGATGTTCCAGTTCGTACCCAGCCCCGAAAAACTCCCACCTCGAGGGCACGTTTCTCGAAGGTGTGGAGTTTTTTCAAGGAATGCGCCGAGGACAGATATAGTGTTGTCTGCACAATTTGCCTCTCGAAATTGATTAGGGGCTCTGAGAAGAGCAACCTGTCCACCACTTCAATGCGCCGTCATTTGGAATCCAAGCACTGGAATCAGTGGCAGGCAGCAACGGCAGGACAAAGGCCGCCTGCCGTTCACGCCACTGCCACTGCCTCTGCCACTGCCTCTGCCACTGCCACTGCCTCTGCCACTGCCACTGCTGACTGTGCTGGCGATGCACTCCAGAGGACGAGCCAGGACACCACTTCATCTGCCTCCGCCACTTTGTTGACTTCTACCTCATCCTCCCCTGGTCCTGTCTTATCTCCTTCTCCTGCACCATCAAAGGCACCATCAGGCGTTTCTTTACAACAACCCACCATCTCTCAGACATTGGAGCGGCGGCAGAAATACACTGCTAACCACCCACACGCGCAAGCCTTGAACGCCAACATCGCTAAACTGCTGGCCCAGGAGATGTTGGCGTTCCGGCTTGTTGAAACTCCCGCCTTCCTGGACCTGATGGCAACTGCGGCACCTCGCTATGCCGTCCCTAGCCGTCACTACTTCTCCCGGTGTGCCGTCCCCGCCTTGCACCAGCACGTGTCACTCAACATCAGGCGGGCCCTTAGTTCCGCGCTTTGCACAAAGGTCCACTTGACCACCGACGCGTGGACAAGTGCATGCGGACAGGGACGCTACATTTCACTGACGGCACACTGGGTGAATGTAGTTGAGGCTGGGACTGCTTCCCAAACTGGCCCGGTGTACCTCGTCTCCCCGCCTAACATTCCTGGCAGGGACACGAGAAGAACACCCCCCTCCTCCTCCTCCTCTACCGCCTCCTCCTCCGCCACCGCCTCCTCCTCCGCCACCGCCTCCTCCTCCGCTGTTAGATTGACCCCAGCTACGAGTTGGAAACGTTGCAGCACTGGCGTTGGTAGACGTCAGCAGGCTGTGCTGAAGCTGATCAGCTTGGGGGACAGACAGCACACTGCCTCCGAGGTGAGGGATGCCCTCCTCGATGAGACGGCAATATGGTTTGAGCCGCTGCACCTGGGCCCAGGCATGGTCGTTTGTGATAACGGCCGGAACCTGGTAGCAGCTCTGGAGCTTGCCGGACTCCAACATGTTCCATGCCTGGCCCACGTCTTCAACCTAGTGGTGCAACGTTTCCTAAAGAGCTACCCCAATGTTCCAGAGCTACTGGTGAAAGTGCGGCGCATGTGCGCCCACTTTCGCAAGTCGACAGTAGCCGCTGCTAGCTTAAAATCTCTCCAGCAACGCCTGCATGTGCCACAACACCGGCTTTTGTGCGACGTCCCCACACGCTGGAACTCAACGTTTCAGATGTTGAATAGAGTGGTTGAGCAGCAGAGACCTTTGATGGAATACCAGCTACAAAACCCTAGGGTGCCACAAAGTCAGCTGCCTCAGTTTCACATCCATGAGTGGCCATGGATGAGAGACCTTTGTGACATCCTACGGGTCTTTGAGGAGTCCACAAGGAGGGTGAGCTCTGAGGATGCGATGGTGAGCCTTACAATCCCGCTCTTGTGTGTTCTGAGAGAATCCCTGATTGACATCAGGGATAACTCAGATCACACAGAGGAGTTAGGGATAGCATCCGATCCGTCACAGCTGGAGAGTAGGTCCACACATCTGTCCGCTTCACTGCGTTTAATGGAGGAGGAGGAGGAGGAGGAGGAGGAGGAAGAAGAGTTGTCCGATGATGTGATGGTGATACAGGAGGCTTCCGGGCAACTTCGAATCGTCCCATTGTTGCAGCGCGGATGGGTAGACATGGAGGATGAGGAGGAAATGGAGATTGAACTTTCCGGTGGGGCCAGAGGAGTCATGCCAACTAACACTGTGGCAGACATGGCTGAGTTCATGTTGGGGTGCTTTACAACCGACAAGCGTATTGTCAAAATCATGGAGGACAACCAGTACTGGATCTTTGCTATCCTTGACCCCCGGTATAAAAACAACATCTCGTCTTTTATTCCGGTAGAGGGGAGGGCCAATCGCATCAATGCTTGCCACAGGCAATTGGTGCAGAATATGATGGAGATGTTTCCAGCATGTGACGTTGGCGGCAGGGAGGGCAGTTCCTCCAGTAGGCAACCAAGTTCTCACCGGTCCACACAAACGAGGGGCACACTGTCTAAGGTCTGGGACACCTTGATGGCACCCCCTCGCCAAAGTGCCGCCACGGAGGGTCCTAGTGTCACCAGGCGTGAGAAGTATAGGCGCATGTTGCGGGAATACCTTTCCGACCACAGCCCTGTCCTCTCCGACCCCTCTGCGCCCTACACGTATTGGGTGTCGAAGTTGGACCTGTGGCTTGAACTTGCCCTATATGCCTTGGAGGTGCTGTCCTGTCCTGCCGCCAGCGTCCTATCTGAGAGGGTGTTCAGTGCAGCCGGTGGCATCATCACTGACAAGCGCACCCGTCTGTCAGCTGAGAGTGCCGACCGGCTCACTTTGATAAAAATGAACCACCACTGGGTAGAGCCGTCATTTTTGTGCCCACCTGTGTAAAGCACCCCAACATGAAACTCCATGTCTGTACTCAACCTCTCCAATTCCTCCGCATCCTCATACTCATCCACCATAAGCGTTGCACAATTCTGCTAATACTAGGCTCCCTCCACCCTGATTTCCCCCAACTCTGCTGGTTAGAGGCTCCCTCCACCCTGATTTCCACCAACTCTGCTGGTTAGAGGCTCCCTCCACCATGAATTTGCCCAAACTGGGCTGTTTAGAGGCTCCCTCCACCATGAATTTGCCCAAACTGGGCTGTTTAGAGGCTCCCTCCACCATGAATTGGTCCAAACTGGGTTTTTTAGAGGCTCCCTCCACCATGAATTGGTCCAAACTGGGCTGGTTAGAGGCTCCCTCCACCATGAATTTGCCCAAACTGGGCTGTTTAGAGGCTCCCTCCACCATGAATTGGTCCAAACTGGGCTGGTTAGAGGCTCCCTCCACCATTAATTGGTCCAAACTGGGCTGGTTAGAGGCTCCCTCCACCATTAATTGGTCCAAACTGGGCTGGTTAGAGGCTCCCTCCACCATGAATTGGTCCAAACTGGGTTTTTTAGAGGCTCCCTCCACCATGAATTGGTCCAAACTTGGCTGTTTAGAGGCTCCCTCCACCATGAATTGGTCCAAACTGGGCTGGTTAGAGGCTCCCTCCACCATTAATTGGTCCAAACTGGGCTGGTTAGAGGCTCCCTCCACCATGAATTTGCCCAAACTGGGCTGTTTAGAGGCTCCCTCCACCATGAATTTGCCCAAACTGGGCTGTTTAGAGGCTCCCTCCACCATGAATTGGTCCAAACTGGGTTTTTTAGAGGCTCCCTCCACCATGAATTGGTCCAAACTGGGCTGGTTAGAGGCTCCCTCCACCATTAATTGGTCCAAACTGGGGTGGTTAGAGGCTCCCTCCACCATTAATTGGTCCAAACTGGGCTGGTTAGAGGCTCCCTCCACCATTAATTGGTCCAAACTGGGCTGGTTAGAGGCTCCCTCCACCATTAATTGGTCCAAACTGGGCTGTTTAGAGGCTCCCTCCACCATTAATTGGTCCAAACTGGGCTGGTTAGAGGCTCCCTCCACCATGAATTTGCCCAAACTGGGCTGTTTAGAGGCTCCCTCCACCATGAATTGGTCCAAACTGGGTTTTTTAGAGGCTCCCTCCACCATGAATTTGCCCAAACTGGGCTGGTTAGAGGCTCCCTCCACCATGAATTGGTCCAAGCTGGGTTTTTTAGAGGCTCCCTCCACCATGAATTTGCCCAAACTGGGCTGGTTAGAGGCTCCCTCCACCATGAATTGGTCCAAGCTGGGTTTTTTAGAGGCTCCCTCCACCATGAATTTGCCCAAACTGGGCTGGTTAGAGGCTCCCTCCACCATGAATTTGCCCAAACTGGGCTGTTTAGAGGCTCCCTCCACCATTAATTGGTCCAAACTGGGCTGGTTAGAGGCTTCCTCCACCATGAATTTGCCCAAACTGGGCTGTTTAGAGGCTCCCTCCACCATGAATTGGTCCAAACTGGGTTTTTTAGAGGCTCCCTCCACCATGAATTGGTCCAAACTGGGTTTTTTAGAGGCTCCCTCCACCATGAATTGGTCCAAACTGGGCTGGTTAGAGGCTCCCTCCACCATGAATTTCCCAAAACTTGGCTGTTTAGAGGCTCCCTCCACCATGAATTGGTCCAAACTGGGCTGGTTAGAGGCTCCCTCCACCATGAATTTCCCAAAACTTGGCTGTTTAGAGGCTCCCTCCACCATGAATTGGTCCAAACTGGGCTGGCTAGAGGCTCCCTCCACCATGAATTTCCCAAAACTTGGCTGTTTAGAGGCTCCCTCCACCATGAATTGGTCCAAACTGGGTTTTTTAGAGGCTCCCTCCACCATGAATTTGCCCAAACTGGGCTGTTTAGAGGCTCCCTCCACCATGAATTGGTCCAAACTGGGCTGGTTAGAGGCTCCCTCCACCATGAATTGGTCCAAACTGGGCTGGTTAGAGGCTCCCTCCACCATTAATTGGTCCAAACTGGGCTGGTTAGAGGCTCCCTCCACCATGAATTGGTCCAAACTGGGTTTTTTAGAGGCTCCCTCCACCATGAATTTGCCCAAACTGGGCTGGTTAGAGGCTCCCTCCACCATGAATTGGTCCAAACTGGGTTTTTTAGAGGCTCCCTCCACCATGAATTTGCCCAAACTGGGCTGGTTAGAGGCTCCCTCCACCATGAATTGGTCCAAACTGGGTTTTTTAGAGGCTCCCTCCACCATGAATTTGCCCACACTGGGCTGGTTAGAGGCTCCCTCCACCATGAATTGGTCCAAACTGGGGTTTTTAGAGGCTCCCTCCACCATGAATTTGCCCAAACTGGGGTGTTTAGAGGCTCCCTCCACCATGAATTTGCCCAAACTCTGCTGGTTAGAGGCTCAATCCACCCTGATTTTCAAAACAAATGTTGGTGCCAACCTCAACTTACTACAAGGGCCAAATTCACTGCTGGTGACAAGCTCTCCTCACTGCAAGTGCCAAATACACATGTTTCAAGGTGTTTTCCTACTGTCAGAGAGGTGGTATTGAGTGTGTAAAGTGTGTAGTTGTTAGGCTGTGATGTTGGGGTAATAGAGGGTCTTTGGTGTGTTAGATGCCCCCAGACATGCTTCCCCTGCTGTCCCAGTGTCATTCCAGAGGTGTTGGCATCATTTCCTGGGGTGTCATAGTGGACTTGGTGACCCTCCAGACACGGATTTGGGTTTCCCCCTTAACGAGTATCTGTTCCCCATAGACTATAATGGGGTTCGAAACCCGTTCGAACACACGAACATTGAGCGGCTGTTCGAATCGAATTTCGAACCTCGAACATTTTAGTGTTCGCTCATCTCTAGAAATAATCTCATGCAATGCTAATCAGCTGCTTCTAAGGCTGGGTTCACACCAGCACAGGAACACTATTCGGGGACTCCATTCCCCTTTCTGCTTGAAAAATGCAGAGAGAAAAGTGCTTCAAGCAGAGCTTTTCTCTCTGCATTTTTCGTCCTTCTTGGGCAGAAACTGGGCAGAAACCCAGCGAACCCTATTATAGTTGATAGGTTCACAGATTTCTGCGGGTAACTTCTATTTAAGCGGATGAGAACTCTGTAGGTGTGAACCTAGCGTAAGACCGGGCATATATTGTTCTACCTTAAAAGAGGCTGGAACTTGCAGGACAAGAATATAATAGTACAACTTTAGAAAGCATTGATGTGGTCTTATCTGGTATAAGCAATTAATTTTTGGGGCATCATGCCATATAAAAAATGCCCTGCAGTTAAAAAATGTAGAAAGGGGATCCTGGAGGCATGAACACTAAGGGGTCTTTCTCTAATACTTATAGGCTATACATAGCGCCAAACACTCCTGAACCAGTACTCATGTAGAGTCCGATGAAGGTCCAGATGGCTGAAAATTCACTCTTACACTGTCTGTGAATTAGCTTGAATAAAACACTAGATTGTATCATACAACAGGAGTGCTTAAGTTTTTCTTATCACATTTTACTGGGTCGGGAGCCTACTAGAGATGAGCAAACACTGTTCGGAACAGTCGTTCCGAACAGCACGCTCACAGCACGCTCCCATAGAAATGAATGGAAGCGGCCGGCACGGGGGGGGGGGGGGGTGTTAAGCGGCCGGCTTCCATTCATTTCTATGGGAGCGTGCTGTTCAGATCGGCTGATCCGAACAGTGTTCGCTCATCTCTAGAGCCTACCTCAACACCCAAACTTTGGCAATACAGAGTGCTGCACAAATCTGTTATTTATTGGCCATGTAGTACAGTACTATAGATAGTGTAGTGATATAGAAAAACATTCATAAATATTGAATCGGAAATACTACCCATTATTCTAATGATTCAATAAATACATAATAAAAAATGCATTGTGTACTTGTGTGTCTGTGTAACGTATATGTATATACAGTAGGTATGTAGGCATGTACATGTGTATGCACACATTAAAGGAGACTAGTTTTCAAAGTATTTAAACTGCAATGTGAAACTTTATCTTTCATCTGCTTGTCTGGCCCTGGGCAGACAATGGTTGCCTTGATATGTGCATTACAATGCCTCTTAGAAGATAGAGAATGAAACTGAAGACCAGAGAATGCCTGGCAGGCAAAATAGAAGCCAGCCGCTATGCACCAAATTCTTAAGGAGTTTAGTTTCCGCTTCGGCTCAGCTTTCCAGCTCAGTTAATACACCTAAAGAAAATAAACTGTAATCTTAGAAGACCTTGAATACTAGCTGAATTACCCAGTGCTTGCAAGTCAAACATGCATATGTACCCTTCAACATGCTCTGAAATGGAACTTTGCCATAAATATGTTCTGTATTATGAAGAATACAATACGTAATAATTTAAGCTTTTGATTGCATTCCTTAACTCTTACCATAGCATTACAATTTGAAGTTAAATTGTCATTAAATGCTTTTTAACATTATTCTACTTCTTGACCATTAAGTACTATAATCCTCTCAGGCTGAAAATGTAGATATTACATTTAATTTTCCCAGTGCTGATGATAAAAGACTTTCAGATGTTTTTTTTTTCTTTTTAACATTGTGCATGCAAAGCATCTTATCTTGACCCAAAGTTAACTTTCATTGTTTCTATTCAAACCGTGCCAGCATTTATTAAATATCCCAACCCTTGAGGTTTTCCTCCTTCCTTCCTTTCTTTATATTTCAGTTCATGCTCCTTTTTTCCCTATTGAACAAAAGGTCTTCTTACCCCTCCCTTACTGTAGGTGTGATTGTAATTTGTTAACACGCAGTAGTGTTCTCTGCCAATAATATAAAAAATTAAATAAATAAATATCATCCATATATAAAATTAAAATAATATTTGTAGTAATGTTGTCTCATATTGATATTAATTCTAAAAGTACTGTACATACTATGCAGCCATTTGGATCATTAATATAATCCATTAAAGGGGATTATTTGAACACATGAATATTGGTCTATAAGCACGTTGTGTGAATGTGTGACAGTACACATGCATGACCATCTTCATCTAATGATACAGTACAGAACTCTACCAGTCCCATGGAAGTGAAATGAACACTGGTCAAGCTTCATTCTCATTTGGGGATGATGCATTTTTAAAGTTATAGCTTAGTGATATTAATTATGTTGTTTTAATAACTTTAAGAAGAAAACAGTTTTAGTGTAAAACAGGGAGTTTCCTATTCTTCTAAAATGGAGTATCCATGGCACTTAAAGGGGTTGTCCGGCATAAACTAAAACTTTAACACTAAACTAAAAACCCTCCCTCAGGCTATGTCCCTTTAAAAAAAAAAAAAAAAAAAGTATATTTACCCATATGCCTGAGACAGTAATTTAACTACCCCAGGCACATTTTATGATTTCCTGGTGACGTTCCGTTTCGCTGTTTCCAAAGATGGGAGGTCATTAGATGCTCACGTCCTCTTCTTCTACTGGGCGTCACTTCCTTCACAAAGGAGTCGGATTCAGCAGCTGCGCCTCCACAAAAGAACGGCAGAAGCGAAGAGAAACAGTGGGCCTCCCATGCATGCACAATAGAGTTCTATTCACGTCTGACAGTGTTCTATTGCGCAGGTGCCAAATTCGGTTCCCAGGCGCAGGGACAGGGGCACCGACAAAATTCATCTCCAGGATGAGAAGACAGGTAAGTATGATAGAGTGGGGAGGGAGTCTCAATTAGTTAGCTAGGTAGGTAGGGCTACTAGTCTGCGGGTTAGCTAGGGAAACAGGGGAGGGGTTGTGAGGGAGGAAGTGAGAGGGGGGATCTCAGTGAACTGCAATGCATCATGGTAGTTGTAGGCTAAGACAGTAGAAAACTACCCATGTAAACAAGTGCAGGGGATACCAGAGCTTGATCGAAGCTTGCTGAATATTATTGAGGGTCTCAGACACCTGCAGCTTCAGCATTTAAATGAGTCTGCCACCTCCACCATCTTGTTCAACCACTATGACTGCAATGCAGAGCACATTAATTATAAAAAAAACCCCTTTGAAGTCATGTACAAATGAGGCCATTGGTGCGCTGGGGTGGGCCTTCATTTCCAGGAGCATTGCTGTTACTGCTCAGGTAGGATGGGTGATGTCATGGCAGTTCGAGCAGCAAGAGCAGTGCTCACCCCCAGTGCACTAACTGCTACATTTACTGCTTCAAAGTAGTTTTTGTCTAAATCTAGTCATGTGACATATATAATAAAGGTATGTTGTTTATCACTGTAATGTGCTCTATAACAAACTAGTGAAGGTCCCTTTAAGGCATGTCTAACATTACATGCTATAATGCTTTCGAGTGTGAAAACCTTTTAAATATTGATATAATCTCATTTAAGTTTTAAAGTTTGGGTGAGTGTAAAGAAAAGTCGGGGCACCATTGTTCAATACTCACATAATGACTGTATCTAGCCCAGATTTCAAACCCCTTTCTGTAGTATTCTCAACAATTTATACTATGCACACTTTATAGACGTCATCAACATGATTACTATATATGATAACGTTCTTTTAGAAGCTCAGCTATGCCCTTTATTAAACAGCTACATTTACATTTAATATGTTTCTATTAAAATCACTGTATTATGTGATACAAATCAATGGAAAGTATCACTTACATTTTTTGAATTTTTGTACATTTTTTTTTTTTACATATTTTAATGATGATTTGCTGGTAAACAATTGTAAGAACATTCTACCTACATACATGCACCTCAATATATTGAAATTATCTTTTGTTTATGGTGCCATGGTTCTTTATATGGTTCTCATGTTTATAATTTCTTATGCATCTTTATATTTGGAATTTGATACATTATAGAAACTATAATGTATGACCAACTTTTACCTTTCTTATTTTTAGGATATTATTTTTAAAAGTATCCTATCTATTAAACGCAATGTTTTCTACCTAACATGTCGGAATAACCTTAAGAAAGGCTATTTGTCTCCTACCTTTCCTTTTATTCTCTGCACCGCCGTTTGCCTGCAATCCCGATTTTTCTCAGTATGCAAATGAGTGTTCAAACAGCACTGGGGGCATAACAAAGCTGCCAGAGAGCTCTCCAGCGCTGCCTTCATCTTCTTCTGCGATGAGGTCTTCACCGTGTCTTCTTCCGGTAGCGTCTTATTACTGTTAGGCCTCGGGTCTAGGGCAAGCCGACTGCTCATACCCACATCCACAAGAAAAATGGCCGCTTCCACAGTATTGCAAGCGGCCATTTACTCGTGGCCGACGGGCATGCACAGTTGGCTTGCCCTAGCCCCGAGGCCTATAAGTAAGAAGACACCGCCGGAAGAAGACGCGGTGAAGACCTCGTCACAGAAGAAGATGGAGGGGGCTCTGAAATGTTCTCTCACAGCAATAGGGACATCCCCAGTTCTGTTTGAGCACTGATGTCCGCCCCCAGTTCTGCGACATAGCTCATTTGCATACTGAGAAAAAAAAACGGGATTGCAGGCGAATGGCAGCACGGAGAACAGTAAAGGTAGCAGGTGAATAGCCTTTCTTAAAGCTATTCCGACATGTTAGTGAGAAAAAATTTTTAAAAGATAGGATCCCTTTGTTTAGAAATTTTTTGTACACTCTAAAACAGAGTTATAACAATCATATACAGTATATGGATATCATATACAGTATTAGGATACACTAATAAATCCTTAAAAATATATATGTGTCCAAGAAGTTGTACAGTGCCTACATAAATAACAATGACATCACAAACTGGATAGGAAAAAAGCCCATGATGATGTAAAAATTCAATAATGTCCAGTTACTCGTAGTGCTTCAAAACCATATTTGTATACACCTGGTAATTACACCATGATAACTCCATCAGGAAGTGTATACTCTTTAAGTTCCCTTATCTGAAGCATAAGGGTTTGACCATCAGATTTGACCTATATATCTTCAGTTGTGTTGTGCATATACAAACACAACGGTAGGTTAGCTCCTCACTGATGTTGGGCCTCCCTCTTTAAGTCTTAGTTCCCTAATGGTCTTCCACTTTCCATTTTTGTTTTCATTAGATTTAGAAACAGTCATTTATGCCTAAACAACAACTATCTTCAGTTTCTTTAAGCTAAAAGGCCAGCCTTGGTTGAATCTTCCTGTTAAGATTTTGAGTGTATATTCTCCTCCCTGCTATACTGCTAATTACTGTTGCTTTATGGTTGCCATGCCAACATATGAATCTTTCTCTGGCTTCATAACTAATCAGAACTCTGAACTAATCAGCAGCTGAAGAGGGATATTAAAGCCTGTTCAGAAATCTCCAGGTGCCTGCTATCAGTTTAACCCCCTAGACACCACCAATCTGCCTTTTTACGTTGCCTTATCTGATGTCCGATGCTGCAGTCATGTTAATTACAGTCAAACACCTGCGATTTACAACAACTGATACTCTACAAGTGATAAGTGCTGGCATCTCCATGCTGAAGTTACTGGGGGGAGTTACACTGTAATAAGGGAAGCTTTTAGGACTATTATCTACAAAATATAACCCTTTATAGTGATCACTGTAAAGTAAAACTGTCTTTGCATTCACAGAGTGCGAGCAGAGCTTATTTCCCTACCTGCCCCCACCATCACCTACTTTCAGGATGTTTGCTCTGTCTCAGCAGATAGCTGGAGATAACAAAAGCAGTTTACAGCCCTCTAATATACTAAACTCTTGGGTAATTTACACATGGACAATGGATCCAGAAAATAAGCCATATTGAATATAAAACCATATAAAATCAAATTTTCATTGAGAAACTATATAAATGTGTAGCCCCTGTGATGAGAACTACGAAGTCTAATTTTAATATGTTTATATTCAATAATATATATAAAAGCTATTTTCTTTAAAGTAAAAGAAGGAAAATTGACATTTTTTCACATTTTATAACATTCTATCACTTCTAGCGAAAAAAAATTTCAACTTGGTTAAAAAATAATACTACTTATTTTAATCCTTATGTGTCCTGAAAAAAACCATTGTAAAAATAGTTGAGATATGCAAAGCCATTAAAAAGATATTGTGGTGTAAAGCAATGCATACAAAAGTACTAAATTTGGCCTGGGCATTAGGGCATCAGTGACACTCTGTTCATACCTGTTTGTTTGCTGTTCTACTGGACTTGCCTTTTTACTGGATATTTTCTTGACTTATGATTTTAGCATTGTGAACCCTCAGATTGACCTCGCCCTAGATATGTTTACTCCTGATTCTGCTCTCTTAGTTTGACCTGCATTGTGAGTATTACTGTGGATTCTGATTTTGATTTCAGATTGTAGTGACATTTGTTCCTTACACTAAGCTTCTGGAGCAATAAATTGGGCCTCAGATCCTACAAAGACCACCCAGTCTTGCAGCAGTCTTTGGTGAAATTGACTAAGTAACTTTAGGCTCTCTCTTCGAGTGATGTTATCACTTATTGTGTCCTTATAGGAAATTTCATAACACTTCCTTTTGGTATAGTAGAGAAATATAGAAAGACTTTTCTCAAGGAGTGCCTCTCACAACCTGTATTTCCCGCATCTCCTGTTTTTCCATCTCACTTATTTTCTCTTTTATTTTCTTTTACCTAAAATGGACCATCTGTTACCCATCCAGATCTTCAGTAGTCAGGAAAATACTTTTAGTACTACAGTTTGATTAAATATGATTGACCTCGGATCCCACCAGGAACAACATCTGCAAGGAGTTTGTATGTTCTCCCCATGTTTACGTGGATTTCCTCCCATTCTACAAAGACATACTTAAATGAAGGAAAAAAAAATGTACATTGTGATCCCTATATGGGGCTCACAATCTACATTGAAAAAAAATAAAAAAAATAATATATATATATATATATATATATATATATATATATATATATATATTGTAAGGGGTTCAGCTCACACAGTAGGGAACGGCAATGACACCATGCAGACAGGTAGTAGAATAAACAAAGTCCAGTGTTTTATTTGGGCATTCGGCATAAAACACTGTGCCAGCAAAGAAACAAAACAACAAACAAAACCTAAGCCTTGTCCGGCTCTAGCTATACAGTAGGTTACCTCTCTGACCTACAGCAGGTTGAGTCACCATATAAGCAGGTCCAAGTCCACAAGGTACCTGTTTCTCCTCAGGAGTGTTTTCCTCACACACTCCTTGTGTGTATCAGACTCCTAACTGAGCTTCCTTCCCCAGTAAAATAGCCCTAAGGAAGCTCACCTGTGGATGCCCCAGACTCGGGGCAAAACCCGTGGTGGAGTAAGGGTGTGGACTGGAAGGCTCCCACTACCAACCTGCCCTCCAGTCCAGAAAAGCCAGCCCATAATACGGAACAAGAGTTCCAGCAGACTATGCTCTGCTAGAACATGCTTACCCTGGCTTTCCTTTATCTCACCTGGCTGAGGAAACCAGGCGAGATATACACGCCATCCACCACCTTACCGTACACTTTACCACATATCCCCCCCCTCTTCTCCAGACCAGAGGTCTGGGCATTTTTACTGAAGAGACAGCAGACCCTGGACAATGCATCCGCATTTCCTTGCAATTTCCCTGGTCTATGTTCAAGGTTGAAACAGAAGTTTTGTAAAGAGAGAAACCATCGGTCACCCTGGCATTTCTCTCCTTATTTTGCTTCATCCAGGCAAGTGGAGCGTGATCTGTCACCAACACAAACTTTCTACCCAGCAGATAGTATTTTAGGGACTCTAGGGCCCACTTGATGGCCAGACACTCTCTCTCCACTATGGCATAATTTCTCTCTGCTGGGGTCAGTTTCCTACTCAGGTACATCACTGGGTGTTCCTCCCCATTTACTACCTGTGACAGGACGGCTCCCAACCCTGTATCAGATGCATCAGTCTGAACCAGAAACTGTTTTCTGAAATCTGGGGAGATTAGCACTGGCTGTTCACACAGAGCAGACTTTAGACTCTGAAAAGCCTTTTCTGCCTCTGGGGTCCATTTTACCATGACTGACTTACCGCCCTTTGTTAAGTCCGTCAATGGTGATGCAATGGAGGCAAAATTGGGCACAAACCGGCGGTAGTATCCAGTAATGCCCAGGAAGGCCTTGACCTGTTTTTTCGTTAGCGGACTAGGCCAATTCTGTATCGCCTCAATTTTATTTATCTGGGGCTTAACCAATCCCTTACCAATAATGTAGCCCAGGTATTTTGCTTCCTCCAGACCCACTGCACATTTTTCAGGGTTTATGGTCAGGCCTGCATCACTGATGGAGTCTAGGACGGCCTGTACCTTACAGAGGTGACTTTTCCAATCAGGTGAAAAAATGACCACATCGTCCAGGTAGGCAGCAGCATAATCACGATGTGGTCTCAAGATCAGATCCATCAGCCTCTGAAATGTAGCAGGGGCCCCATGTAACCCAAATGGCATCACTACATATTGGAACAGGCCTTCAGGAGTGGAGAATGCCGTCTTTTCTTTTGCCGCATCAGATAATGGTATCTGCCAATAACCCTTTGTAAGGTCAAGTGTTGTGATGTACCTGGCACTCCCCAGCCTCTCAATCAGTTCATCCACTCGGGGCATGGGGTACGCATCAAATTTTGAAACCTCATTTAATTTCCTGAAGTCATTACAGAACCTCCATGTCCCATTGGGCTTTGGGATTAGTACAATGGGGCTTGACCATTCGCTGCTTGACTCCTCAATGACTCCCAGTTCAAGCATGCGCTTGACCTCAGAGGATACCGCCACTCTGCGGGCTTCTGGTATCCTGTACGGCTTCAGGCTCACTTTAGTGTGGGGCTCAGTTTTAATATGATGTTTTATCAGGTGCGTTCGGCCGGGTAGGTCAGAAAACTTGCCCCTGTTGCGCTGTAGGAACTCCTTTACCTCCTGTTTCTGGTGTCCTGACAGGGCCTCTCCTATTCTTACTGGGGGAATTGGCTGTAACCCTTCTTTAACCACAGTTGGGGTGGCTACCAAAGCCTCTCTATCCTTCCACGGCTTGATGAGGTTTATGTGGTAAATCTGGAAGGGTTTTCTCCTGCCTGGCTGATGCACCTTATAATTCACCTCACTCACCTTTTCTACAATCTCATAGGGACCCTGCCACCTTGCCAGAAACTTACTCTCAACGGTGGGAACTAGAACTAGGACCCGGTCCCCTGGATTAAAGGTCCTCACCCGGGCAGACCTGTTGTAAATTCTGCTCTGGGCCTCCTGAGCTTGTTGCATATGCTCTCTGACAATGGGCATCACTGTCTCTATTCGGTCCTGCATCTGGACCACATGTTCAACAACACTTTTATATGGGGTGGCCTCAGTCTCCCAGGTCTCTTTGGCAATATCTAGCAAACCCCTTGGATGCCGGCCATAAACTAACTCAAAGGGGGAAAACCCTGTAGATGCTTGGGGTACCTCCCTGATGGAGAACATAAGATACGGTAACAGACAGTCCCAGTCCCGGCCATCCCTTTCCACTACCTTTTTCAACATGTGTTTGAGAGTTTTATTGAACCTCTCCACTAATCCATCAGTTTGTGGGTGGTACACTGATGTACGGATATGCGCGATTTTAAACAATTTGCATAGTTCTTTCATAACGTTTGACATAAAGGGGGTACCCTGGTCCGTAAGTATTTCTTTGGGAATTCCTGTGCGAGAGAACATGTAAAACAACTCCCGAGCTATATTTTTGGAGGCCATGTTTCTTAAGGGAACTGCCTCCGGGTACCTGGTGGCATAGTCTAACACAACCAGAATGTATTGATTTCCCCTAGCGGATTTGACTAGAGGCCCCACCAGGTCCATTGCAATTCTTTCAAACGGTACCTCAATGATAGGAAGTGGCACCAACGGGCTACGGTAGTGGGGTGTGGGGGCACTTAACTGGCACGTGGGGCAAGACTCACAGTACCTCCTCACTTCTTCATATACCCCAGGCCAAAAAAACCGTTGGAGGACTCTCTCTTGTGTTTTACTAGTCCCCAAATGACCACCCAACACATGATTATGAGCCATATCTAACACCATGCGACGGTACAGTTTTGGCACCAAAAGCTGTTCCACAATTTCATTGTTACACTTGGTGACTCGATACACCAGGTCCCTATTCATAGAAAAGTGTGGAAATTTGTGGTCAGCTTCGGGATCCTGTGGTACACCATTTATTACCGTGACATTGGCACGTGCAGTACTCAAAGTGGGGTCTCTTGCTTGCTCAGACCCAAAGTTACCCCGAGACACTCCTAAATCTAGCACCTGCTGCCCTGGTGGGGAAGTTTCTTCTTCTTCCCCGGCTAACACTTGCAGGGGGAACCATTCATCATTGTACGCCTCAGGTTCATTCACATTTTTCCCCAAATTAGTTTTACTATTTCCCGGGGTCCCTGCACATGAACCATTATTGTCAGAGAAAGGAACAGATTCTGCTGGAGTTACTTCACTGGCAGCAGGAGCGTTACCTTTCTTCCATAATTCCCAAAACAATGGGAAATCACGGCCCAAAATCACCTCATACATGAGCCGTTTTACCACACCGACCTCATAGGTCACAGTCCCAGAGGGAGTTACCAGTTGAACTGAGGCCACAGGGTAAGCTATAATATCCCCATGGATGCATAACACTTTCACCTGTTTGCCTGGTATATAGTCCCCAGTCACAAGGCTGGCTTTAACCAAAGTCACTGAGCTACCAGAGTCCAGCAGGGCTGTTGCCGAGCGGTCATTAACCCTTAACATGCATGCATGTGGCTCAGTCCCTGGCATGGCTGCACACACCGGTACAGCAAATAGCGACTGCCGCCTATTAGCGTCACACTCCATGAGCTCTGAAGTAAGAGGGCAATTGGCGGCCACATGTCCCCACTCATGACACCTCAAGCACTGGAGGGACCCAGGCCTTTTCAAGAGGGAGTCATTTCTAGGACCTGTGGGCCCCTTAGGTTCAAGTTCAGTCTTTTGCCCTCTCCCGAGGTCCAGAGCCCTGTTCCCTCTTGCACTTTTCCACACTCCTCCCACTGTACCCTTCTTACCCACCGATGTCACGGGACGGGCAGTCCTGAGAGGAGTTGGTGCTGTGGGAACATCATGGAGGAAGTCCTCGGTCGCTATGTACCTTTCGACCAGGTTGACCAGTTGATCAGCAGTCTTGGGGTCCCCGTGTCCAACCCAGCGTTGTAGCTCTGCTGGCAGCGCCCTGAAGAAGCGATCGACGACCACCTTTTCCACAATTTGGGCGGGTGTGCAGGTCTCTGGTTCCAGCCATTTGCGTACCAGATGGATTAGGTCATACATCTGGGACCTGGTGGGTTTGTCAACAGTGTAGGTCCAACTGTGCACTCTCCTAGCGCGAACTGCTGGTGTGACACCCAGGCGAGCAAGGATCTCCAACTTTAGTTTGGTATAGTCCCGGACATCCTGCTCCCTGAGGTCATAGTAGGCCTTTTGGGGTTCACCGGAGAGGAAGGGCGCAATCACATCTGCCCACTCTGCACTCGGCAGACCCTCTCTCTCTGCCACTCTCTCAAACACCGTGAGGTAGGCCTCGGCGTCATCATCAGATGTCATTTTCTGCAACACCTGCTGTACAGCCCTCTTTACCTTGGCAGTCTCCGGCAGGATTACCTCCATTTGTCGGGCTTGAGTCGTGCCAGACTCTCGGAGTGCAGCCATCTGCTCTATTAACAGGCGGTTTGTTTCCTGTTGCTGCGCCAGGGCCTGTTGTTGTTGCACCTGGACCTGTATCAGCTGCTTTAATACCTCTTCCATGGTATTGGACTGTCCTTGCAAAGTTGCAGCAGCTTTCACCCAGGACATATACTTCTGGCTCTTTTAATGTCTGCCACACACAGTTGTCCAGACTTCGGTTATGCCGTTGTGCCCGCATCCTCCACCAATTGTAAGGGGTTCAGCTCACACAGTAGGGAACGGCAATGACACCATGCAGACAGGTAGTAGAATAAACAAAGTCCAGTGTTTTATTTGGGCATTCGGCATAAAACACTGTGCCAGCAAAGAAACAAAACAACAAACAAAACCTAAGCCTTGTCCGGCTCTAGCTATACAGTAGGTTACCTCTCTGACCTACAGCAGGTTGAGTCACCATATAAGCAGGTCCAAGTCCACAAGGTACCTGTTTCTCCTCAGGAGTGTTTTCCTCACACACTCCTTGTGTGTATCAGACTCCTAACTGAGCTTCCTTCCCCAGTAAAATAGCCCTAAGGAAGCTCACCTGTGGATGCCCCAGACTCGGGGCAAAACCCGTGGTGGAGTAAGGGTGTGGACTGGAAGGCTCCCACTACCAACCTGCCCTCCAGTCCAGAAAAGCCAGCCCATAATACGGAACAAGAGTTCCAGCAGACTATGCTCTGCTAGAACATGCTTACCCTGGCTTTCCTTTATCTCACCTGGCTGAGGAAACCAGGCGAGATATACACGCCATCCACCACCTTACCGTACACTTTACCACAATATATATATATATATATATATATATATATATATTTGACCTTTCTTCCTAAAATATATGTCAAATAATTCTATATCAAGGGCCACAGTGGTCACTAGTGACATATTTTTTGTAAGGCATGGCTCTGGAGAGTCTGTCCCAAGGCAGTGTGGAGTGAACTTTACTGTTTACTATTTGAGACCTTTGAAGAAGGTGTGGAAGTGGTCCTTCTGCATTCTCTTAGTCACTACTGGATGTATCCATATTCAGTTTTTTTTTCTATACTCAACTTTTTTCTCTACCTGACTTATGAAGTCGACTTTTCTCAACTTATGAAGGGCATAAGCATTCTTGTAGGAAAAAGACCAAAACCTAGTCATATTATGCACTACTCTTCAACATTATAAAAAAGAAAACAGCATCTGGATAGTCATGTCAACCCCGCTATGGAATCTTCATGAAATTAATTTTTTGAGAAATTTTCCTTACCGGTAGCGCAACTCTGGCTGAATTAAAAAATAAAATCATGAAAAAATGCACATAGTACACAGAAGAAATTGAAATAATCAAACAGTAAGAGGAAATCATCAAAATTGTCATTACATATGCCAATCTAGATGAACTGTCCAACAGAGTGATTTGCACTTAATCCTTCAAGAAGCGTACTTCTTCTAATGAGTTAAGTGCCTCTCTTGGCCTCTCTAGCCCTCCATGCACCTTAGAGTAGAACTAGTTTCCAAAAAAAATAATAATTTGGTTACGGGAAGCCACTCCAATTCCACTAAGCCTCACCTATTTTCAAGGATGAGGGCGACATAAAGAGGTAAAAAAATTTCAGGACCAAAAAGAATTCCTCTTTAATATATTGATTCTATACAGACACTTTAAATATGTTGAAATGATTCATATTTCACTTACATATTTGGTTCGATATTTGTACAATTTGTGCATTTCATTATTATCGTGTAAGTAAAGTCCTAATGTTCCAAACAATTAAGGGGTTTGCATTGTTTTGGATTTTCACAGTTTCACTGTCTTAATTCAATATGTGCTTAACCTTAAACTTAATTATAAGGCCACGTATATCAAGATGTAAATGGAAACTGGTTAAATGAATAAAGTGTATGTTAAAAGCTATGCACACAATTATTTTAAATAATTTAACATCTGCTTGAAATTGGGATACCAAGCAGGGATTGAAAGCAGGGAAATTATTAATAATGCAAGTGGACGTGAATTATTAATTTATATACGAAGAGATTAGTAAAAACATGTACAATGCAATATAAAGTACAAAAAAAATAGTATTTCAAATTGACAACGTATAGAAATTTTTATAAGCAGACAAAATATTCTGAACATATGAACTTCCTACAACAGATGTGTAATTTTAAATATGACAGTATTAAGTAGGTAAATAGCAGGTTGGATAAGTTTAAAATTAATTAACGAGGAATTAATCATTCATCAAAATAGAATAATGAGTAAATAACATAAATTTGTGTTAGTGCCAAGTATTTAATAATAATTAGTTGTTTTTGTTTGCAGTTGATTTATTTAGAATTCTATTTGAACTATCAGATCACTTTTCCGTGATTAAATAGCAGTAACTGATACAACTATAATATACATCATTAGATAGTAAAAAGATAACTAAATATGTTTAAAAACCGAAATAAATAAAAAAAGCAAAAATAACATAAAAATAAATAGGAGTATAGTCATGTTGGATTATCAGCATTAGTAAACATATACTACTTTATATCATGAATACTACTGCCATGCATGAACTGCATTTGATATTGCAATACTAGGTATAGTCTTTGGGTATGAATGACTAAAAAGCAGATACTTTTTCTCTGTAATCCTCAAAACCATCCTAGATAGAGATGAGCGAACACTAAAATGTTCGAGGTTCGAAATTCGATTCGAACAGCCGCTCACTGTTCGAGTGTTCGAATGGGTTTCGAACCCCATTATAGTCTATGGGGAACATAAACTCGTTAAGGGGGAAACCCAAATTCGTGTCTGGAGGGTCACCAAGTCCACTATGACACCCCAGGAAATGATACCAACACCCTGGAATGACACTGGGACAGCAGGGGAAGCATGTCTGGGGGCATAAAAGTCACTTTATTTCATGGAAATCCCTGTCAGTTTGCGATTTTCGCAAGCTAACTTTTCCCCATAGAAATGCATTGGCCAGTGCTGATTGGCCAGAGTACGGAACTCGACCAATCAGCGCTGGCTCTGCTGGAGGAGGCGGAGTCTAAGATCGCTCCACACCAGTCTCCATTCAGGTCCGACCTTAGACTCCGCCTCCTCCGGCAGAGCCAGCGCTGATTGGCCGAAGGCTGGCCAATGCATTCCTATGCGAATGCAGACTTAGCAGTGCTGAGTCAGTTTTGCTCAACTACACATCTGATGCACACTCGGCACTGCTACATCAGATGTAGCAATCTGATGTAGCAGAGCCGAGGGTGCACTAGAACCCCTGTGCAAACTCAGTTCACGCTAATAGAATGCATTGGCCAGCGCTGATTGGCCAATGCATTCTATTAGCCCGATGAAGTAGAGCTGAATGTGTGTGCTAAGCACACACATTCAGCACTGCTTCATCACGCCAATACAATGCATTAGCCAGTGCTGATTGGCCAGAGTACGGAATTCGGCCAATCAGCGCTGGCTCTGCTGGAGGAGGCGGAGTCTAAGGTCGGACCTGAATGGAGACTGGTGTGGAGCGATCTTAGACGCCGCCTCCTCCAGCAGAGCCAGCGCTGATTGGCCGAATTCCGTACTCTGGCCAATCAGCGCTGGCCAATGCATTCTATTAGCCCGATGAAGTAGAGCTGAATGTGTGTGCTAAGCACACACATTCAGCACTGCTTCATCACGCCAATACAATGCATTAGCCAGTGCTGATTGGCCAGAGTACGGAATTCGGCCAATCAGCGCTGGCTCTGCTGGAGGAGGCGGAGTCTAAGATCGCTCCACACCAGTCTCCATTCAGGTCCGACCTTAGACTCCGCCTCCTCCAGCAGAGCCAGCGCTGATTGGCCGAAGGCTGGCCAATGCATTCCTATGCGAATGCAGACTTAGCAGTGCTGAGTCAGTTTTGCTCAACTACACATCTGATGCACACTCGGCACTGCTACATCAGATGTAGCAATCTGATGTAGCAGAGCCGAGGGTGCACTAGAACCCCTGTGCAAACTCAGTTCACGCTAATAGAATGCATTGGCCAGCGCTGATTGGCCAATGCATTCTATTAGCCCGATGAAGTAGAGCTGAATGTGTGTGCTAAGCACACTCATTCAGCACTGCTTCATCACGCCAATACAATGCATTAGCCAGTGCTGATTGGCCAGAGTACGGAATTCGGCCAATCAGCGCTGGCTCTGCTGGAGGAGGCGGAGTCTAAGGTCGGACCTGAATGGAGACTGGTGTGGAGCGATCTTAGACTCCGCCTCCTCCAGCAGAGCCAGCGCTGATTGGCCGAATTCCGTACTCTGGCCAATCAGCACTGGCTAATGCATTGTATTGGCGTGATGAAGCAGTGCTGAATGTGTGTGCTTAGCACACACATTCAGCTCTACTTCATCGGGCTAATAGAATGCATTGGCCAGCGCTGATTGGCCGAATTCCGTACTCTGGCCAATCAGTGCTGGCCAATGCATTCTATTAGCTTGATGAAGCAGAGTGTGCACAAGGGTTCAAGCGCACCCTCGGCTCTGATGTAGCAGAGCCGAGGCTGCACAAGGGTTCAAGCGCACCCTCGGCTCTGATGTAGGAGAGCCGAGGGTGCACTTGAACCCTTGTGCACCCTCAGCTCTGCTACATCAGAGCCGAGGGTGCGCTTGAACCCTTGTGCACACTCTGCTTCATCAAGCTAATAGAATGCATTGGCCAGCGCTGATTGGCCAATGTATTCTATTAGCCTGATGAAGTAGAGCTGAATGTGTGTGCTAAGCACACACATTCAGCTCTACTTCATCGGGCTAATAGAATGCATTGGCCAGCGCTGATTGGCCAGAGTACGGAACTCGACCAATCAGCGCTGGCTCTGCTGGAGGAGGCGGAGTCTAAGATCGCTCCACACCAGTCTCCATTCAGGTCCGACCTTAGACTCCGCCTCCTCCAGCAGAGCCAGCGCTGATTGGCCGAATTCCGTACTCTGGCCAATCAGCACTGGCTAATGCATTGTATTGGCGTGATGAAGCAGTGCTGAATGTGTGTGCTTAGCACACACATTCAGCTCTACTTCATCGGGCTAATAGAATGCATTGGCCAATCAGCGCTGGCCAATGCATTCTATTAGCGTGAACTGAGTTTGCACAGGGGTTCTAGTGCACCCTCGGCTCTGCTACATCAGATTGCTACATCTGATGTAGCAGTGCCGAGTGTGCATCAGATGTGTAGTTGAGCAAAACTGACTCAGCACTGCTAAGTCTCTGCATTCGCATAGGAATGCATTGGCCAGCCTTCGGCCAATCAGCGCTGGCTCTGCCGGAGGAGGCGGAGTCTAAGGTCGGACCTGAATGGAGACTGGTGTGGAGCGATCTTAGACTCCGCCTCCTCCAGCAGAGCCAGCGCTGATTGGTCGAGTTCCGTACTCTGGCCAATCAGCGCTGGCCAATGCATTCTATTAGCCCGATGAAGTAGAGCTGAATGTGTGTGCTTAGCACACACATTCAGCTCTACTTCATCAGGCTAATAGAATACATTGGCCAATCAGCTCTCCTACATCAGAGCCGAGGGTGCGCTTGAACCCTTGTGCAGCCTCGGCTCTGCTACATCAGAGCCGAGGGTGCGCTTGAACCCTTGTGCACACTCTGCTTCATCAAGCTAATAGAATGCATTGGCCAGCACTGATTGGCCAGAGTACGGAATTCGGCCAATCAGCGCTGGCCAATGCATCCCTATGGGAAAAAGTTTATCTCACAAAAATCACAATTACACACCCGATAGAGCCCCAAAAAGTTATTTTTAATAACATTCCCCCCTAAATAAAGGTTATCCCTAGCTATCCCTGCCTGTACAGCTATCCCTGTCTCATAGTCACAAAGTTCACATTCTCATATGACCCGGATTTGAAATCCACTATTCGTCTAAAATGGAGGTCACCTGATTTCGGCAGCCAATGACTTTTTCCAATTTTTTTCAATGCCCCCAGTGTCGTAGTTCCTGTCCCACCTCCCCTGCGCTGTTATTGGTGCAAAAAAGGCGCCAGGGAAGGTGGGAGGGGAATCGAATTTTGGCGCACTTTACCACGTGGTGTTCGATTCGATTCGAACATGGCGAACACCCTGATATCCGATCGAACATGTGTTCGATAGAACACTGTTCGCTCATCTCTAATCCTAGACTAAGGCCACATGCACCAAATCGCTGCAAAAAAGACAGCGGTAGAAATGTGGAATGGTGGTCTGACATTATAAAGAAAAAAGGCGCCTTGCCAAAATTTTCCACTATTCTTGGCTGCCATGGCATCACTAGAAATGTGTACACTCAGCACATGTTAAAAATACAAATACATATGCATATACTATAGAATTAATCAAATGTACACTATTTAATAGAATTTTTATTTTGTATATTTTTTATAGCATATTTCAATGTTTCATATATTTGGCTGGAATCCGCAATTGCTGGTTCTTCTTAGTAGAATGAGAAGATTGTAAATTAATATTAGAAAATCTATATTTTTCAAATAGCAAGATAGTATATTGTGATATAAAAAAAAAATCATTCATATTGACACTGTATTAATGAGCTTCATTTTCTGAATGTCCGTCTCCACCCAAAAAATAGTGCTAACATCCTTTTTACTAACAATTCAATTTTTGGTGACTATTAGAGATAAGCGAGTACTGTTCGGATCAGCCGATCCGAACAGCACGCACGCATTGAAATGAATAGAAGCACCTGGTACTTCCGCTTTGACGCCGCCCGGCCGCTTAACCCCCCGCGTGCCGGCTACGTCCATTCATTTCAATGCATGCGTGCTGTTCGGATCGGCTGATCCGAACAGTACTCGCTCATCTCTAGTGACTATACATGTATATACCCAATTTAGGCAAATTTATTGAATAAACCCATTGAGTTGCTAGTAATATTTTTTCCTAAATATTTTCTGATGGCTTTATCAATATGTGTTGTAAATGCAATTTAAAATTCCTAAAAATTAACCTGAGTTTTGGTTAAAAGTAGAGATGAGCGAGTAGTATTCAATCAAGTAGGTATTCGATAGAATACTACAGTATTCGAAATATTCGTATTCAATCGAATACTACTAGCTATTCGCAGTAAATATTCGATTCAGAACCAGCGTTAATTGGCCGAATGCTATACATTGTATAGCATTAGTGTCAAAGCATATAGTGTATATACAGTGTATAGCATTTGGCAAATCAATGCTGGTTCTGCAGCAGGCTCGTCCTTGCTAGTCAGGAGAGCAGGCAGCTTGCTGTTACGAGCGAGCTTACTTTTTCTCATAGGAATGAATAGACCAACGTTGATTGGCTAGTGTCCATTGTGGTCCGATTTTAGACTCCGCCTCCTCACAGACGAACCTCCAGCAGAACAGCGTTGATTGGCCGAATGCTGTACACTGGCCAATCATGGCTGGTCAATGCATTCCTATGAGAAAAAGTCAGCTCCCGCATAAACGCAAGCTGCCTGCTCTCCCGACTAGCAAGGATGAGCCTGCTGCAGAACCAGTGTTGATTTGCCGCAGGCTCATCTTTACTAGTCAGAAGAGCTGGCAGCTTGCTGTTATGGGGGAGATGACTCTCTTTCTCATAGGAATGAATTGACCAGCATTGATTGGTTAGTGTACAGCATTCGGCCAATCAACACTGGTCCTGCTGGAGGCTCGTCTATGAGGAGGCGGAGTCTAAAATCGGACCACAATGGAGACTGCTGTGCTCTGATCTTAGACTCCACCTCCTCAAATATGAGCCTCCGGCAGAACCAGCGTTGATTGGCCGAATGCTGTACACTGGCCAATCAATGTTGGTCTATTCATTCCTATGAGAAAAAGTAAGCTTGCTCATAACAGCAAGCTGCCAGCTCTCCTGACTAGCAAGGACGAGCTTGCGGCAAATCAACGCTGGTTCTGCAGCAGGCTCATCCTTGCTAGTCAGGAGAGCTGGCAGCTTGCTGTTACGAGGGAGCTGACTTTTTATCAGCACAACTGCAAGCGCTGTGCAGTTAATGCGCCCCCATAGACTATAATGGGGTCCGTGTGCTTTAACTGCACAGTGCTCCTCCTAAACACTCTCCTCCTGCTATTCGTGGACTTGGTGACTCTCCTTTAGTCGAATAGTAGTTTCTAGAGATGAGCGAACACTAAAATGTTCGAGGTTCGAAATTCGATTCGAACAGCCGCTCACTGTTCGAGTGTTCGAATGGGTTTCGAACCCCATTATAGTCTATGGGGGAACATAAACTCGTTAAGGGGGAAACCCAAATTCGTGTCTGGAGGGTCACCAAGTCCACTATGACACCCCAGGAAATGATACCAACACCCTGGAATGACACTGGGACAGCAGGGGAAGCATGTCTGGGGGCATAAAAGTCACTTTATTTCATGGAAATCCCTGTCAGTTTGCGATTTTCGCAAGCTAACTTTTCCCCATAGAAATGCATTGGCCAGTGCTGATTGGCCAGAGTACGGAACTCGACCAATCAGCGCTGGCTCTGCTGGAGGAGGCGGAGTCTAAGATCGCTCCACACCAGTCTCCATTCAGGTCCGACCTTAGACTCCGCCTCCTCCGGCAGAGCCAGCGCTGATTGGCCGAAGGCTGGCCAATGCATTCCTATGCGAATGCAGACTTAGCAGTGCTGAGTCAGTTTTGCTCAACTACACATCTGATGCACACTCGGCACTGCTACATCAGATGTAGCAATCTGATGTAGCAGAGCCGAGGGTGCACTAGAACCCCTGTGCAAACTCAGTTCACGCTAATAGAATGCATTGGCCAGCGCTGATTGGCCAATGCATTCTATTAGCCCGATGAAGTAGAGCTGAATGTGTGTGCTAAGCACACACATTCAGCACTGCTTCATCAAGCCAATACAATGCATTAGCCAGTGCTGATTGGCCAGAGTACGGAATTCGGCCAATCAGCGCTGGCTCTGCTGGAGGAGGCGGAGTCTAAGGTCGGACCTGAATGGAGACTGGTGTGGAGCGATCTTAGACTCCGCCTCCTCCAGCAGAGCCAGCGCTGATTGGCCGAATTCCGTACTCTGGCCAATCAGCACTGGCTAATGCATTGTATTGGCGTGATGAAGCAGTGCTGAATGTGTGTGCTTAGCACACACATTCAGCTCTACTTCATCGGGCTAATAGAATGCATTGGCCAGCGCTGATTGGCCGAATTCCGTACTCTGGCCAATCAGTGCTGGCCAATGCATTCTATTAGCTTGATGAAGCAGAGTGTGCACAAGGGTTCAAGCGCACCCTCGGCTCTGATGTAGCAGAGCCGAGGCTGCACAAGGGTTCAAGCGCACCCTCGGCTCTGATGTATGAGAGCCGAGGGTGCACTTGAACCCTTGTGCACCCTCAGCTCTGCTACATCAGAGCCGAGGGTGCGCTTGAACCCTTGTGCACACTCTGCTTCATCAAGCTAATAGAATGCATTGGCCAGCGCTGATTGGCCAATGTATTCTATTAGCCTGATGAAGTAGAGCTGAATGTGTGTGCTAAGCACACACATTCAGCTCTACTTCATCGGGCTAATAGAATGCATTGGCCAGCGCTGATTGGCCAGAGTACGGAACTCGACCAATCAGCGCTGGCTCTGCTGGAGGAGGCGGAGTCTAAGATCGCTCCACACCAGTCTCCATTCAGGTCCGACCTTAGACTCCGCCTCCTCCAGCAGAGCCAGCGCTGATTGGCCGAATTCCGTACTCTGGCCAATCAGCACTGGCTAATGCATTGTATTGGCTTGATGAAGCAGTGCTGAATGTGTGTGCTTAGCACACACATTCAGCTCTACTTCATCGGGCTAATAGAATGCATTGGCCAATCAGCGCTGGCCAATGCATTCTATTAGCGTGAACTGAGTTTGCACAGGGGTTCTAGTGCACCCTCGGCTCTGCTACATCAGATTGCTACATCTGATTTAGCAGTGCCGAGTGTGCATCAGATGTGTAGTTGAGCAAAACTGACTCAGCACTGCTAAGTCTGCATTCGCATAGGAATGCATTGGCCAGCCTTCGGCCAATCAGCGCTGGCTCTGCCGGAGGAGGCGGAGTCTAAGGTCGGACCTGAATGGAGACTGGTGTGGAGCGATCTTAGACTCCGCCTCCTCCAGCAGAGCCAGCGCTGATTGGTCGAGTTCCGTACTCTGGCCAATCAGCGCTGGCCAATGCATTCTATTAGCCCGATGAAGTAGAGCTGAATGTGTGTGCTTAGCACACACATTCAGCTCTACTTCATCAGGCTAATAGAATACATTGGCCAATCAGCGCTGGCCAATGCATTCTATTAGCTTGATGAAGCAGAGTGTGCACAAGGGTTCAAGCGCACCCTCGGCTCTGATGTAGCAGAGCTGAGGGTGCACAAGGGTTCAAGTGCACCCTCAGCTCTGCTACATCAGAGCCGAGGGTGCGCTTGAACCCTTGTGCACACTCTGCTTCATCAAGCTAATAGAATGCATTGGCCAGCGCTGATTGGCCAGAGTACGGAATTCGGCCAATCAGCGCTGGCCAATGCATCCCTATGGGAAAAAGTTTATCTCACAAAAATCACAATTACACACCCGATAGAGTCCCAAAAAGTTATTTTTAATAACATTCCCCCCTAAATAAAGGTTATCCCTAGCTATCCCTGCCTGTACAGCTATCCCTGTCTCATAGTCACAAAGTTCACATTCTCATATGACCCGGATTTGAAATCCACTATTCGTCTAAAATGGAGGTCACCTGATTTCGGCAGCCAATGACTTTTTCCAATTTTTTTCAATGCCCCCGGTGTCGTAGTTCCTGTCCCACCTCCCCTGCGCTGTTATTGGTGCAAAAAAGGCGCCAGGGAAGGTGGGAGGGGAATCGAATTTTGGCGCACTTTACCACGTGGTGTTCGATTCGATTCGAACATGGCGAACACCCTGATATCCGATCGAACATGTGTTCGATAGAACACTGTTCGCTCATCTCTAGTAGTTTCCCCTAAAACGAACATTTTTTCCCATAGACTATAATGAGATTCGATATTCGATCAAGTAGTCAAATATTGAGGCTCTACTCGAAACGAATATTAAATCTCGAATATTTCACTGATCTCTAGTTAAAAGACTAGTAATACAATATTGCAGTATAATAATAGCAAAACAAGACTCTACATATCCACTGACTAGTATCTTGTGTTTACATATAGAAGTAAATGGTCTGAAATGATCCACAATGATTCACGAGCCGGTATCCCAGCCACATGCAATTTCAAAATTATCTGTAAAATAAACCACTTTTCTAAGTTAATTAGAGCATAAACATATCTTAACTGGTGGATTGGATATGAATGACACCTGCATATATTACGGTTGGCATTGTGTATCAAGATTAAATAATCAATGTTTGGGTAAAATAAGTAACTTCTATAGGCGACTATTGAGTTTTCCAGCTGTTTAAATTTTGTAGGATCTCAAATAACAAGATTAGGCAATTGAGAGCCTCAGGAAGGATACCAGTAATTGTATAATGATTGGCATGGCGTTGTAATTAAAGTGCTGACTTTATATAAGCACCAAGTATGGATTGTTGGATGCTGCCATATTGCATGTAATTTTAATGTGCTTATCTGATACATTTAATTTAGATTGTTTAGATTGGTCTTGATTTGTCCAAATATCAAAGTATTCTCATGTTACAGGTTCAGACTCCCTTCCTAAGCAATTTGTGAACGTAAAAATGCTTTTGCTCTGAATGTAAACATGTTTAGAGATCAGAAAACATTCAATGTTACATATACACCCTATACATAATAAAAAGGGACATCTGGTAAATGCTGTTTTACAGCTCAATATCATTGAAATTATGAAATTTGCTAGCAATTTTCATGCACGTTGGAAAAAGAAGTATGCAAGCGTTTAAAATTTTTGACCATTCCTATGTTGAAAGGTAGTTTGCCTGGGGCCTATAGATCAGGTTCTATAACTGGTTTACTGAGGTTTTCAAAAAGTCAGATATATAAGGTGCAACTTTACATGATTTTTATTTATTTTATTGAACCATTAAAGGGGTGTTCTCATCTCCACAGAGTTCTCCTCTGCAGACTTTCTACCCATATTATTCCTATATGGGAAACGCCAGCGCAGGTATAATTGACATGCTGTGATTTTTTTGTTTTCTGGCCAATCCCATCCACTTTGCAGGTAATGTAAAACGCAGCCTTTTTCACAACGTGGGGCCCTGGCCTCAGTCTGTTTATTGGCATTGTTCCTTAATTCACAGCTTTTGAAATTTCTTTTAGATCCTACTTCTATACTATTATTATGTATCTCTCAATTTTTGCTCTAATCTAAGCAACATTACTTACAGTTTGTTAGTAGCCAAACTTTTGATCCCTTATTAAAGGCAAAGAAAAAATTCCAAATTTTTCAGCATCTTAAAAAAAGTATAATCTCATGGTTTCCCGAGCTTGCATGTTCAATGGCTGCCGTCTGAACTTTTATTATATGTGCACCTATGCTGTGACTGATGTAAGTAGATTGCAATTCTGGTGCAAAGGAGTGCACAGGAATAATTCAGGAGTATTGGTGAAATTAAGACTGACATAGGAAACACTAATCTTAATAAACTCTTCATATATATATATATATATATATATATATATATATATATATATATATGCAGTGATATAAGTATATCTCTTTGAGTAAGGCCCCTAGCCCCATGGCCGTAATCAGTGTGTAGCACGGATAGCACACTGACATATTCAATTCTATGGGCCTGTACACATGACTGTGAATTACCCAGCCAAGTATGCGGTCTGACAATTTGAGCCGCAAAATATAGAACAGCTCCTATTCCTGCCCTATTTTTCATCCCTTAGGCCTGGTTCACACCTGCATTCAGTAATCCATTCTGGCAGTCCGCATGGGGACCCCCTGAACAGACTACAGAATGGATTATCAAGCAGTGTGCAGTGAAAGCACATGGACCCCATAGACTATAATGGTGTCCATGTGTTTTCGTTGTGGTCTCCACACAAGTCATGCGGACAGGAAAATAGATCATGAAGTATAGGGTCCGTGTGCTTCAACTGCACCCTTATTTCCAATGTGTTGGGTAATCCCCATGCGGACTCCCTGAGTGGATTACCGAATGTGGATGTGAACCAGGCCTTACTTTCGTGGTTCCAATTCATTTAATGAAAGGGGCCATGGAAGCACTGCTAGTGCATGGGCTAGTGTATCTGCGTTTCCCCCGTATGCCGCCCATGCCTTTAATTCACGTTGTCTGCAACTGGCCTTATTGATTAGTTTTGAAATCACATGAATGCAAACTGAAACATTGAAATGTGAAAAATGCTGTAGGTTGGGAAATAAATCTTGGATGTTGTTGGATAGTAGAGGAATTGTCTACACTTAAACAACCTATTTTCATAGTTAATACCATTTAAAAACTACATATGTCAAGTTCAAGAAAGGGAAGGGAAAGGTTATGGCTGAAGATAATGGGTGTGGGAAACAAAAATTCTAAACAATTACATAAGCATCAATGTTATTTTGTTGCAAGATGACATCTAAAGAATGTTAAGCCATTAACTATATCCAGCTCCTGAGGTCGGTTATTTAGAGATTAAACTTTTTTTTTTTTTTTTTTTAACCTTTTTCTTAAAATGCTTTCTTATTAGGCAATTTTACATGAAACATGTTCTCACCATAAACTTTTGTATGAAATATTTATATACTTAACTACTTCAGGACCGGGCTATTTTTCCTGGTTCAGGACCCAACACATTTTTGCTTTTTTTTATAGATCTAGTTTTGAGATGTAATTTTTTGGGTTAATCAAATACTTTTTGTGTCTTTTTCCAGGGACATATTGGGCTTTATTTTTCTGTTTTCATTTTTGCTTGTTTTTTTTTTTTTTTTTTTTTTTTTTTAATATCTGAAACAAATGTAAGCAAAAAAAGAAGGGAAACATGTCTGTTTTTCACATTTTCCCAAATTGGGTCCATGATGAATATATTCATCCTGGTGATTACATGGGCACTGCCAGTGTACCCACGAGATCAGTGGCAGGAGCCTGGTTGCTACACACAGCAGGATCCTTATCACAACTTCCAGGGATGAATAGCTATGTGGCATGTAAAGTGGTTCATTCTTAAAGCCCCTCAGCCCCCCACAGTGTTATCACAGAGAGCCGAGGGGTTGCCATGGCATTCTCTTTACTTACCTAGATAGAAGCCAGGCAAGTAAATTAGTCCCAGACAGAAGGTATGTCTAATGGACCAAATATTAGTGTTACACTGCCATACATAATACCCTAGAATACAGAAGTATACAAGTGATCAAGAGAACACAGGTTCAAGTCCCCTAGTGGGACTATGTAAAAAAAAAAGTAATACAATATTAAAAAATATTTAAAAAAGTAAAACCAAATCATTAAATATATCAATGTACAATTTTCCCCTAACACACAACTTTAATATAATTGCCGCATAATTGGAATCATCCCATCTGAAACAACCAAAACTAAAAAAACTATCATGTTATTTAATAAGGTTGACCTCTGTAAGAAAAATAAATACAAAAAGTAACAAAGTTTTTATATATATTTGTTAATTTCATCTCCCAAAAAATGGGATCAAAAAGTTGAAAGCTCCCCAAAAGTACCCAAAATTAAAACGTTCTTAGAATATGCAAAACCCAAAATATTTACTGTATAAAAGTGTTTAGAAATCAGACATTGCTGTAATCTATCCACAGAATAGAGATAGCATGTCAGTTATACCATATGGATAGTGATGTAAAAAACAAACAAAAAAAAAAACATTGAAGAAATGCTATTTTCTTTGTTATTTTCCAGCCAACTAGAGATGAGCGAACACTAAAATGTTTGAGGTTCGAAATTCGATTCGAACAGCCGCTCACTGTTCGTGTGTTCGAACGGGTTTCGAACCCCATTATAGTCTATGGGGAACATATACTCGTTAAGGGGGAAACCCAAATCCGTGTCTGGAGGGTCACCAAGTCCACTATGACACCCCAGGAAATGATGCCAACACCTCTGGAATGACACTGGGACAGCAGGGGAAGCATGTCTGGGGGCATCTAACACACCAAAGACCCTCTATTACCCCAACATCACAGCCTAACAACTACACACTTTACACATTCCAAAAAAACCTCTATCAAAGTGGGAAAATACCTGGAAACCTTCTTTACTCCCCAAATGGATGAACACAAACCCCAATTTAAGCTCAACAAACAGTAACAACCACCCCTTTAAATCACGTTCCCCATGACAACCACGGATGGAATAGACAATGGGAAATCCAAAAGCCTTCACCCTTAACTGTAATTTTGAGTGTGTGTGTGTGTGTGTGTGTGTGATGTGGTAAGACCTTCCAAAATTCACTTTTCTAGCCCTTAACATGAGCCCTTCCAAACAAAGTTACAGGACCTTAAGCTGAGCTACCAGCAGAGATTGAGGCCCTTGGCATGAGTAGAGCCTTGCACCAGCAGTGTTTTTGGCACTTAGGGTGAGTTGAGCCTTGTACCAGCGTGTGTCCCTTAACATCAGGCGAGCCCTAAGTTCTGCACTTTGCACAAAAGTTCAACATTAACCTTAGTAGCCTTAGTAGGCCCGAGAACCAGGAACAGGTCTTGCAATGGCTGTCGGATAACGCTTAAAGCACACTGTCCACCAGCCAGTCAGCCTCTACCTCCTCTTACCCAACAGTCTTGTCCTCCTTCCACCCAAAATTCCCAATCTTCCCAGAACAATAACCCCAACTGTCCCTGCTCCCCAGAGCTGTTCTCCCTTCCTTTGACTGTACTGCAACCTGCCCCTCCATTTCGCGATTCCACGGACCTAACAGACGAGTATCTGTGTCCAGATGCTCAAACACTAGAGTCTCCTCCATCTCCGGTTGATTTGGTGGCGGATGACCAGCAACCCACCCTCATCGACGACGATGAGATGCAGTTGCTGTCAGGGCAGCCAGTTGACATGGGCATTGTGCAGGAGGAGGAGGCGAGACAGGAGTTGGAAGAGGAGGTGGTGGACGACGAGGACACCGACCCCACCTGGACAAGGCGGATGTCAAGCTGGGAAAGTAGTGTGGATGTTGAGGCAGGTGCAGCACCAAAAAGGGTAGCTAGAGGCAGAGGTCAACAGCTTCGCCGAAGCCAGGCCAGACCCGGAATGTCCGAAGATGTTCCCTTTTGTACCCAGCCCAGAAAAACTCCCCCATCGAGGGCACGTTTCTCGAAGGTGTAGAGTTTTTTCAAGGAATGCGCTGAGGACAGATATAGTGTCGTCTACACAATTTGCCTCTCGAAATTGAGTAGGGGCCCTGAGAAGAGCAACCTGTCCACCACTTCAATGCACCGTCATTTGGAATCCAAGCACTGGAATCAGTGGCAGGCAGCAACGGCAGGACAAACATCGCCCGCCGTTCATGCCACTGCCTCTGCTCACAGTGCTGGCGATGTACTCCAGAGGACGAGCCAGGACATCACTTCATCTGTCTCCGCCACTTTGTTGACTTCTCCCTCATCCCCCCCTGTTTCTGTCTTATCTCTTTCTCCTGCACCATCAAAGGCACCATCAGGCGCTTCTTTACAACAACCCACCATCTCTCAGACATTGGAGCGCCGGCAGAAATACACTGCTAACCACCCGCCCACGCAAGCCTAGAACGCCAACATCGCTAAACTGCTGGCCCAGGAGATGTTGGCATTCCGGCTTGTTGAAACTCACGCCTTCCCGGACCTGATGGCAACTGTGGCACCTCACTATGCCGTCCCTAGCCGTCACAACTTCTCCCGGTGTGGCGTCCCCACCTTGCACCAGCACGTGTCACTCAACATCAGGTGGGCCCTTAGTTCCGCGCTTTGCTGCAAGGTCCACTTGACCACCGACACTTGGACAAGCGCATGTGGTCAGGGATGCTGCTTATCTTTAAGGACAAGCAGGGTGAATGTGGTGGAGTCTGGTCCCGGGGTGCAAACTGAGGTACCCTATCTCCTCTCCCAGGCCAAAATTCATGGCAGGAGTAGACTGAAACCCTACGACGCTGCAACCTCCACCCCAGCTACTAGCGGCAAACGCTAAAACACTGGTGTGGGGAGACGTCAGCAGGCCGTGCTGAAGCTCATCAGCTTGGGGGACAGACAGCACAGTGCCTCCGAGGTCAGGGATGCCATCCTGGCTGAGATGGCATTTTTTTTTTCCCTGCTACACCTGGAGCCTGGCATTTTTGCGCCTGTGATAATGGCTGGAACCTGGTAGCAGATCTGGAGCTTGCCAGACTCAAACACGGTCCACGCATGACCCACGTTTTTCAACTTGTTGGTGCCATGTTTTTTTGAAACCTACACCATTGTGCATGATATACAGGTCAAAGTGGGGCCATTTTCGTAAGTGAGAACTAGCCTCTGCTAGGCAGAAAACATTCAGAGCACACTCCTCTCATCTTCGCACCGTTGGCTGGCGGAGGAAGACGAGGGGGTTGGAGTGGCATCTGATGTCCCTGTCCCACACGAGGCTAGAGGGTGCACTTCAGTGCATCCCATTGCTTCACCACAAATGGTGTGAAGGGGAGTGGAAAATGGAGGAAATGGAGAATGACCCTTACAGTTGGGGCCAGCAAAGGCATGCCAAGTAACACACTGGCACACATGGCTGACTTCATCTTGGGTTGCTTTTCAACACATATTTCACATCATGAAGAACAAATAATACTGGATTTTTACAAGCCTCGAACCCCGGTCTAGGTCTAATGTCTGTTCCTTTCTTATATTAGGGGAGAGGGAAAAAAATTACTTCAGTGATACGTTTAGCGTACATAGACTGACTATTAATGTGTATCCCACTTAGTGTTGTTAGGGTTACACACCGTCACAACCTGGCTAAAGCTTCTATAGCTGTTAATAAAGTCAACATAACTTTACGGTATCCAAAAAGACAGCTGGTACCGACAGAGAGCAAGACAAATGTCAACCGAAGCTGTGAGCTCTGAACACCCACAGTGACTTTGGCGTCATCATCATTATAAGGGAGCGGGTGGTAATAAATAACTTGGCAGTGCCTAAAACCCAAAAAGCTTATACAACTATATTTACATTAAGATACACAAATGACACTTTTCAGTAGCATGTCATGAGACAAGCTGATAAGATCTTCCTTTGTGCAGTGCTATTTGAAAGTTAAACGCTGCCTTTATTTTAATTCTGGAGAAGGTGCAGACATTAGATTTAGAACATGTTGTCTTCATTGTCCAAATCCTCTATATAGGTAATGTGTTTTTCGGGCTGAGCTGTCTGGGAACGAGCTGGTGCAGCACTGACAACCTGGGTGAATATGGCAAGAGCCTGAGATGTAGGGTGAATGAATCCCCAAATTATTTGGGGAATTTCCACTCAGAAACTGGCACTATATACCAGTAGCAAAAATTGTGGGTGCACGTAACCCCAATATATTCTTTGAATTCCCAGTCAGACAATGGCACTATATGGCAGTAGCAAGAAATTAGGGTATTTGTAACCCCAATATATTCTTGGAATTCCCAGTCAGACAATGGCACTATATGGCAGTAGCAAGAAATGAGGGTATTTGTAAACCCAATATATTCTTTGAATTCCCAGTCAGACAATGGCACTATATGGCAGTAGCAAGAAATGAGGGTATTTGTAAACCCAATATATTCTTTGAATTCCCAGTCAGACAATGGCACTATATGGCAGTAGCAAGAAATGAGAGTATTTGTAAACCCAATATATTCTTTGAATTCCCAGTCAGACAATGGCACTATATGGCAGTAGCAAGAAATGAGAGTATTTGTAAACTCAATATATTCTTTGAATTCCCAGTCAGACAATGGCACTATATGGCAGTAGCAAGAAATGAGGGTATTTGTAACCCCAATATATTCTTTGAATTCCCAGTCAGACAATGGCACTATATGGCAGTAGCAAGAAATGAGGGTATTTGTAAACCCAATATATTCTTTGAATTCCCAGTCAGACAATGGCACTATATGGCAGTAGCAAGAAATGAGGGTATTTGTAACCCCAATATATTCTTTGAATTCCCGGTCAGACAATGGCACTATATGGCAGTAGCAAGAAATGAGGGTATTTGTAACCCCAATATATTCTTGGAATTCCCGGTCAGACAATGGCACTATATGGCAGTAGCAAGAAATGAGGGTATTTGTAACCCCAATATATTCTTTGAATTCCCGGTCAGACAATGGCACTATATGGCAGTAGCAAGAAATGAGGGTATTTGTAAACCCAATATATTCTTTGAATTCCCGGTCAGACAATGGCACTATATGGCAGTAGCAAGAAATGAGGGTATTTGTAACCCCAATATATTCTTAGAATTCCCATTCAGACAATGGCACTATATGGCAGTAGCAAGAAATGAGGGTATTTGTAAACCCAATATATTCTTTGAATTCCCAGTCAGACAATGGCACTATATGGCAGTAGCAAGAAATGAGGGTATTTGTAAACTCAATATATTCTTTGAATTCCCAGTCAGACAATGGCACTATATGGCAGTAGCAAGAAATGAGGGTATTTGTAACCCCAATATATTCTTTGAATTCCCAGTCAGACAATGGCACTATATGGCAGTAGCAAGAAATGAGGGTATTTGTAAACCCAATATATTCTTTGAATTCCCAGTCAGACAATGGCACTATATGGCAGTAGTAAGAAATGAGGGTATTTGTAACCCCAATATATTCTTTGAATTCCCAGTCAGACAATGGCACTATATGGCAGTAGCAAGAAATGAGGGTATTTGTAAACCCAATATATTCTTGGAATTCCCAGTCAGACAATGGCACTATATGGCAGTAGCAAGAAATGAGGGTATTTGTAAACCCAATATATTCTTTGAATTCCCAGTCAGACAATGGCACTATATGGCAGTAGCAAGAAATGAGGGTATTTGTAAACCCAATATATTCTTTGAATTCCCAGTCAGACAATGGCACTATATGGCAGTAGCAAGAAATGAGGGTATTTGTAAACCCAATATATTCTTGGAATTCCCAGTCAGACAATGGCACTATATGGCAGTAGCAAGAAATGAGGGTATTTGTAAACCCAATATATTCTTGGAATTCCCAGTCAGACAATGGCACTATATGGCAGTAGCAAGAAATGAGGGTATTTGTAACCCCAATATATTCTTTGAATTCCCAGTCAGACAATGGCACTATATGGCAGTAGCAAGAAATGAGGGTATTTGTAAACCCAATATATTCTTTGAATTCCCAGTCAGACAATGGCACTATATGGCAGTAGTAAGAAATGAGGGTATTTGTAACCCCAATATATTCTTTAAATTCCCAGTCAGACAATGGCACTATATGGCAGTAGCAAGAAATGAGGGTATTTGTAAACCCAATATATTCTTGGAATTCCCAGTCAGACAATGGCACTATATGGCAGTAGCAAGAAATGAGGGTATTTGTAAACCCAATATATTCTTTGAATTCCCAGTCAGACAATGGCACTATATGGCAGTAGCAAGAAATGAGGGTATTTGTAAACCCAATATATTCTTTGAATTCCCAGTCAGACAATGGCACTATATGGCAGTAGCAAGAAATGAGGGTATTTGTAAACCCAATATATTCTTGGAATTCCCAGTCAGACAATGGCACTATATGGCAGTAGCAAGAAATGAGGGTATTTGTAAACCCAATATATTCTTTGAATTCCCAGTCAGACAATGGCACTATATGGCAGTAGCAAAAAATTGTGGGTGTATATAGCCCCAATTCTATTGCTAGGGGACTTGCAGGGTATTTCTGAGGTGAAGGTGGGGGGGGCACACCGTTGGAACGGGGATTTGGGGTGTATATATGGGGTATACGGGAATACACTGTCAGTGTATTCCATTCAGGATCCTGGGAAAGCTGGGTTGCGGCGATTGAGCCCGTCAGTGCCACGTTACACTGACAAGCTTCTCCCTGGAATTTAGCTCTTATAAGAGCTGTTGGTTGTCTTCTCCTTCCTATCCTAGCCTGTCCCTGCCTACCCAGAATCTAAGCCCTAGCTAACTGGACGGAAACCTCCGTCCCCGGTGAATTGCAAGCTCAGAATGACGCGAACCTGGGCGGCGCTGTTCTTTTAAATTAGAGGTCACATGTTTTCAGCAGCCAATGGGTTTTTCCTACTTTTTTCAACGTCACCGGTGTCAATGTTCCTGTCCAACCTACCCTGCGCTGTTATTGGAGCAAAAAAGGCGCCAGGGAAGGTGGGAGGGGAATCGAGTAATGGCGCACTTTACCACGCGGTGTTCGATTCCATTCGAACATGCCGAACAGCCTAATATCCGATCGAACATGAGTTCGATAGAACACTGTTCGCTCATCTCTACAGCCAACCCAAAAAGTTTTTTAATGTATTAAAAAAAAAGTATGGCTACTCCTGAAGGCCAAAATAGAACCACAACAGTACCGTCTATTTATTGTATTGTGATCTCAGGAGCGAGGTCAGCTGAATTCCCTACCATATAACACATTACTGTCTAACACGTTTAGAATCAGCGCGTATAAAGCAGATCCCATTCATTTCTATGGGAGCCGGCATAAGAGCACTCCCCATTGAAATGAATGGGCTGCTTTTTTCACTACGAGCGCTCCCATTGAAGTGAAGGGGAAGTGCTCGCATGTACGGCTCGGAATGAGCTGAGCTAGCCGTACACGCGAGCACTTCCCATTCACTTCAATGGGAGCGCTCGTAGTGAAAAAAGCAGCCCATTCATTCCAATGGGGAGCGCTCGTATGCTGGCTCCCATAGAAATGAATGGGATCTGCTTTATACACGCTGATTCTGAACGTGTTTTAACGCTCAGAATCAGGCAGCATATCAGTAGTGTGAATGTACCCTAATACTGTATTTGTTTAAAGGTCAATCCTTAGATTTTATGTATGTATGTATGTATGTATGCACTGTATGTATGTATAATTACATGTAGCTTGCTGTGTCTATTGGTTTATTGATGGAACTAGTCTGTTCTTTTAGAACCATTCTTCCTTTTCATTGATTCATTTTTTAGTGCTTTAAAAGACCAAATACTATATCTGCTCTTTACACACAGGAACATCTTCTGCTAGCTCCTTTTTAGACCATATTTCAGTCTAGTTATTGATCGATAAGACATGAATTATATTATGCAATGTGACTAAACTTCGTTTCCTTTCTCATCAACTATTGGGAATGCTTTTCTAAGGGATAATGAGCAGCGGTCCCCTTTAGGGATGGAAAAATGAAACTTGCAGTGCCTCCAGGGGCTTGTTATATCGCTGCACAACTCAGTCTAAGTTTAAAAGTAAGCAAACAGAATAGGGGTGCCTTAGGCTGTTAGTCATTGTAGAAGTCCTAAACCAGGTATTGCAGGAAAAAAGTTTAACAACTGTTATTTCAAAATCGGGTAGATTGTGTGACAGAAGAGTCTGTATAGAATGTGAACAGTCTGAATAATGTCAGGTATGATATTAATGATGTGTTTGTTGGAAACGGCTATCATTTGCATTGCAAAACAAAATTGGAATATTTCTGTTCCCTATACATAATATATAGATGTAAAATGATGTACATTTAACAAGTTGCTACATAAGCCTGAGCAGCAAATCAATACACTGAAATACAATATCTCCTAAGGGTCTGATGTATTTTTTATCATATATTCCATTTATGTATGCACCAACAGTCCTGCAGAATTTTATATATATATATATATATATATATATATATATATATATATATATATATCTGTGTATATATAGGATATATACATATATTGAATCTACTGTACTCTGAAGGTGTAGCCTGACCACTGAGGAAGATGATGCCTGAGCTTATAGTTTTGATCCAGAGGTTTCGAGAAGACACTTAACAGCAGCCTTCCCTGGCCTCATCATGGATGACTTTGACAAAGAATGAGGAGGAGAGACAACTAGAACCTCAAAACCTAGAAAGGGAGGGACAACACGGTGGCTCGGTGGTTAGCACTGCAGCCTTGCAACACTGGAGTCCTGAGTTTGAATCCCACCAGGAACAACATCTGCAAGGAGTTTGCATGTTCTCCCTGTGTTTGTGTGGATTTCCTCCAATACTAAAAAGACATACTGGTAAGTAAAAATGTACCTTGTGAACCCTATATGGGGCTCATAATCTACATTAAAAAACAAAACAAAAAAAAAAAAACCTAGAAAGGGCTAGATCTGTAGTAAGTAGATCTGTAGAAATTCATATGGAGAAGAATGTTTATTTGCCACTCAGATCACTCAAGATGGCGCCAGAGCATCCAGAAATGGCAGTAAAAGCACAATAGTACTCAATATAAACAGTGTGCAGGAAATTGCCCCTGGAAATTGCTCCATTGGAGGTCCCCTCTTGGATGCCGGCTCCGACACTTAGCAATCTCCCTGTGCTCCTGAGACTGGACACTTGGAGACAAAGCTCTAAACTGAAGTAGTCCAATCAGCAAAAACTGAAGCCAGAAATTCCTGCTTGACACTTCAGTTGAGCAGCAATCTTTTTCTCAGGTGTCTGTTGTTGGACACTTCTTTGGCTTTATTAAAGGACATTGATCTATATCCAAGTTAAGATATATAGCCATTGTCATACATTTTTGTACTTTGTCACTATAGTTATATATTTTCCATTTTGAGCTTATCTCTCTTTCTTTGTTTCTAATGCCATAGATGTCTCTTTCCCTGCCTCCTCCATTTACTGCGCATCGTGGTTGCAGGATCGGATGATATCTTCCATTTGCCTGTGCAATTGCAACAACTACAGCATTAAGTCAAAAATGAAGAGATTTAAATTCAATATCAATAACTTAGAAAATAAATTTGGTATAAGCACCAGGAAAATCTGGCAATACATATGCTTATGATCCAGATATAGAGTATGCAATGCAAGAATGTGGTTGAATTAGGGACTTAAACCATGGTGATAACATGGCCTCCATATTCAATAGCACCCATAAAACTCACAAAATGCCAACAAAGTACCAAAATGCAACTCACATAATACTGTACTTCCTAGTAGCATTAATACAACAATGCAGCAAAATATCCATCCCCAGCAGCAGCAAACAAATACTATAGTGAAGCCCTGCACCACGTACCACACTGAGGCACCAGACTAACAAGGTTGTGTTTACATCTGCCCTGAAGACATATGCAGATTTCTCCATAAATTCTGTAAAAAGTACCTGCGCTATCTTTTTCTGTTAAAATGCAAGAAATTAGTCAGTGGGATCTGATGGATGCTGTTGATGTTCACTACATGGCTGTATCCACACTTAATTGTACTCCAGTATGGTTATGGATTCAGATTTGCTTGAAGTCATATATAGACGTAAATAGTATAGTAAGCAAATCACTTCTGATATCTTGTCATGAAAGCATTGTGTTTCGAAAGGCAGCTTAAGACTAAAGACACACAGTGGGGAAAAGGTGTGAAAATAAAACGAGGAATACCATTGTGGATGTTGATTTGTGAAAAATTTATCACAGTGTACTTTCTGCAGCTCTTTCTTTCTGCAAAGTATAGATAATGTGAAAGCGAACCTATCAGGCTATTTAGGACTATGTAAGTTCTAGCATGATAAGTAGTTAAGATTGTAGTTAGGATGTTAAGTAGCTAGCCTCTGTGTCATGTTGCAGTTCACTGCTCATATCTTTAAGAACCAAAACTTGAAGATGCTCTGCTGAGATTATTCCACTGAGGGACTCTGTGACAAGCACACTGCGAGACCCGCATACCATACTTTATGCCACCCCTTGTGAAGGCATCTTTGTGGCATAGTCCAGATAATCTCTAAACCAATCTCCGTCTATCATTGCATTTCATCCAAGACAAAAGTGGAACTCATTAAAATAGACCTCCATTGCCATTGTGATAGCCAGAGCAGTGGCATGAGGTGAATGGGAACACCTGTAGCTGAACTTGTAGCACAATGTCATGCAAATACCTTCTGATGGTTTGTGTTGATACTCGTCACTTTTGCAATGTGATATCCAATTTCACTAGCAGTACAAAATGGATCATTACGTACTGCTCATCAAGCAGACCGTCCATTTGTGCAGACATTTGTCTCTGTGCACCTCTTGTTGTTTGTTGTTGTTCTCTCATCCACCTGGACATGCAATGCTGAACAGAACTGGCATCTCAGGTTAGGCACATAGCAATCTGCCTAAGTAATAAACAAAGGGTTCTGTATATGGTGGATTGGATTGACATATTCCTGGAAGGGGCTGGTGAGGAACCAGACATGGTGCACATTAGCAGAAAGCTTAAAAGGGTTGTCTAGTTTTAGACTAATACTAGGAAACACATTTTGTTGTTTGTATTATGAAAAGATGAACAATTGTCCAATAGCTGAGGCTTTGCTGAGTCTGCAGTGAATGGACTGGTCTTGTCAACAGATCAGGGACTGACGGCTTCAGCGCACAGTGTCCATAGTCAACATTAGTATGCCCCTAAGCAGAACAAAACTAACTAAAGTAAATATAAGGGGAAAAATATATTAATGTGGTAGATAAAGTGTGAATGAATTAGAAGAAATCACAGTTGGCGTGTGCAGACGGAGCAAGGCTGTGAATAGCGGCTGTAAATAGGAATGTGTAGCGCTGTAAGCTGTATGTGATTAGGATACCACTAGTCCAACCTGGCATGCTAACAACTGTGGGACTGCACTGATTGAGGAATGACGTTAGCCTTGAAGGTGTAATCCCCATATGTGAAAGAGCAGATAAAGAGTTGTGGCACGAAGGGGATAGGACTTTTCAGCTGCTCAGTAGAACTCATGGGTGCTAAGTGCGCACGAACCAAGGTGGTGTATAACAGCCGGCAAAAGGAACATGTAGCCCTTTGAATAAAGTTACTGAATATATACAACAGCCAGATTTTAAGTGCTGCTAACTGAATACAAAATGGTTGTGGACTGGATGGTGGTAAGCATTATTAAGAGGAGACATATACAGTATAGCTTCACACTAACCTAATTGGGAATATTGAGCCAGCTAAGCAATTGCTGGTTGACCTCAAACCTTATCCAATACAATTATGGTGTCTTATACTGAGAGTTGGATGATGCGATGATGTGGGCAACTTATAGGGATATGTTGAGAGTGGTGAGGTGTTAGTAGGGAATAGTTGGTGCATTTGGACTTATTGAGGTTCACTTCCACCGGATATATAGTTACACTTACCCTATATACCACTCAGAACAGAACCCTATTTACATTTTAACGTGCACAACTGATTTCAATTAAACCCTTGATTAAAACCCTTGATATCCCTCAGCTAAAATCAACATGCATTTTGGAAAATGCAGCTTTTTTAGGGAGCCTTCAAACGGAGTTTACATTCCGCTCATTCTGAACGTAAACTCGTTCAGAATGAGCGGCGTTAAAACAGATCCCATTGATTTCTATGGGTGTGGGCATAAGTGTGCTCCCCACTTTTAGTTTTGTCCAGGGTGACAATTACTGGGTCCTGATGGCATTAGCTCTTGGGTTCTGAAGGAATTTAACACAGTAATGGATAGACCATAATGGATAGATGGATAGTAATGGATAGATATTTAATATTTAAGGACTCTATAAAAACTAGCCTTGTTCCATGAGACTGGCACATAGCAATTGTGGTGACCATATATAAGGAGGAGTCAATTAGTGATCTTGGAAACTATAGGCCAGTAACTTCAATGGTAAGAGATGCTATCCTAGAGTATATTAATGAAAATAGTCCTATAATATCTATGGGTTTATGAGGAATCGCTCCTGATCTCATCAGCTTCTACGAAGGTCAATTGTAGCCTAGACCTTGGTAATGCTGTAGATGTATTTTATCTGGACTTTTTGCTATACAAAATGAAAATGTTGGGACTGAAGGGAAATAAATGCATTTGGCTAATGAAGTTTAATGTAGACAAATTCAAGATAATGCATTTTGGTCGAAGAAATAACATGTATGATTATGTGCCTAGATGCGCATGACAAGAATGTGTTGAGGTAGTGACCTCCGCCAGAATACGGGTCACTTCCAGTGGTCAGTCACCTGCTCCAAATCAATCATGCATGTGCGCGCTTGCTAAGAGAGACTCTGACACAAGGTGGTTCAGTTTCAATCTCAGGCCATGCTGGACGCTCTGGCTGCTCACACAGTACTGAGGTTTATTGAGGAAGTTACAGTTTTTATACAGGAATGCAAGAAAGATAAGATAACGGCAGGCTGTAAGCATATACGTCTTGTATCCGAATACACTGGCGATCAGTCATTGGCTCTCAAATCTCAACATCTCTTAGCTTTCGATTTCCCGAGAAATCATACTGTCTTTCTTGTAAACCACATGACGATCATGTGCGTCAGCATCTGGGTGCGGTACTGGATACAGGCGCCATCTTAATGTATAAACGTTGCACAAAGAAAAATATAATTTCTTAAGCAGTATAAAGCATGTATAAAAATAAGAATGGACATGGTCTACCTTCACATTCCCCCCTAAATTATATTTTTCTTTCCCTGAAATTTCTACACAGTTTTATCTGGAATGTGAGTACAACATTCTTCACCAATCATGGAGCAGACTCTACCTCTTTCTGCTGTGATCATATCTATAGCTAGTAGGCTTTGGAGAGAGGAGGAGGGTGTGGTCGAGTTTTCCCTGCAGAAGTCAGAGCCAAATATGCCTAGTTTGACTCCAGATGCTTCATTGGCAGTAAAACAGGTGTAGTTACCAGCATGTATATACACATGACCTTAATAGTCCCCCCTTGAAACAGCTCCAGACAAAGGGAATGCAGGGTGGGATGTCTGTCCCTATCTCTCACTACCGGACTGTAAGGAAATACCCTTCAGATCTTATAGGAAGCATATACATTGACTATTGTCAGACCTATAAACAATATGAATATAATAACTATAGAAACATAACAGGAATATAAGTTCAGATAGATCCAACAGTCTTCAAATTTTCTCTTCTCAAGGTCCATATCCTCTAACAGTTTATTGTCCCATTTGTTTTCAAGATCATCATCAAGTGGGCAAAGGTTTAAGGTTTTCCTTATACTCTCACAGCTGTACTGGCGATCAACAGGAACCGGAAGTGACCATTGAGTCTCATATATCTCCTTATCACCATCCAATCTTTGGGTTTTAGTTTATAAGTTCCTTCCACTGACTTAGAATCTGGAGGGAAAAAGGGAAAAACTCAAGAATATACATTAATCATATGTCTTTGATGATTCGTCACATAGTCAGTCAGCACAACATATTACATCTGGAACGTTTATAAAAAATACAATCCAAAAACAGGGCTAAATATCAATTTTCCTCTTTTCAATTTAGTGTGAAACACACTGCATACTTATGGACAATAGATTCAGGTAACCAATAATGACACGCGTAGACACGTCTGCCCCAGAACTAGTGGACTTTGTACACGGACTGTTTATGGTGGTTTTTCCTCACCAGATATGCCCCAAGCCATCCTGAAGGGAGACAACTACACACAAGCACGTACTCATACCGTCTCACTGTATATACTCAACCTGCAATCTCTGGAACAGGTACAAGGGCTTCAGGCCTGGCTCTTTGGCCTAGCACATGCCATGCGGGCTCACATATATATCTGACTATAGTGATGCTAAATCCTGCAGCTGCCCATCCTCCGCTCACCAGGTCACACACGGCTACTTCTAAACAGTACACTTAGTAATAATCTGCTTATGCCATAAGTGGCAACAATGTTCTCAGTACATACTCTTACCACCGGACACCAGGACTTGTACATCCTCTTTCCAAGTCTCCTTTCCTCCTGGACCATCTTCGGTGCATCAGATCAGTGTCATAAAACCTGAAAAGAGAGCTAAAAGGTTTGGGTCTTATCAGTAAAACATGTCCCCTAGACTTCCGCAGCTGGGCTAATGGCAGTGTCTGCCCACATGCTACCTCTACTTTCTTTCGTATCAGCCTTGGTGTGTGCCATGACTTCTGACTATACCAACCTATGAGAAGCCGCAGGGTCTCCATCACACAAAAGTTCTTGCCCTCCAGATCGGACCATAATTCTACTATATCAACCACCTACCCTCAGACATTGTACCATGTTCAAGCGATGGCTTCAAGTTCAGCTGAGACCCGTGGGGTCCCATAATAGGTCTCCTTAGGCGTGGTTTACCTCATATACGGTGACTGTGGCATATCTGATGCAGGATTCACCATCTTTCCCAACTATAAGACCATCTATAATAGAGCTCAATCAAAAAAGTTATCAACAGATTCATATCAGCAGAATTTTCTTAAGTTATCTTAGGCTTCTTCACCCCCCCCCTTTGAAGATATTGATAACATCACGGTTCGGTTGTGTCAATGCCCAAACAACCATATAATGAATGCTGCATGCACCTCTATGGGAATGGGGTAGGAAAACTCTCCCTGGCGCTACTGGCTGACTAGGCCCTGCCTGCGGGTGTTGGTCAGCTGTTCCCAAGCTAAGCTTGGCCCCGACAACTTCTGGCTCTCTAAACACAAAGACCTAACAGACAGGTGGGGTGAGAGCTGAAAGAGGCTAGGGACTGGGATACTAAAGATGGTCACCCCTATTGAAAGAATAGGTGCAGCTGCCAACGGTAACAAATAGGATGGGGCGTGCAGGAAAACAAACAACAATGGCTGTGCTGTCTTTCCCCCCTGGAAAAAAAAACAAAAAACAAAACCAAAACAAAAACCTTCTAATGCAGCAAGCAAATGTGACTTGTCAGAGAAATGAACTTTAACATAACTTAATGTACGTGGACTGGACCTTTTTTTTTTCCAAAAGTACTTCATGTTCTGTGAGAGAGTCTCTGCAAGGTCAAAGCTAGACAATACAAGAAGAGCCAGTATTATCTTATGCTGCAGCTCACATAGCTGCCTATCCCACTCATAGCTGCGGCTGGGTATCCCCCCCCCTGCATCTCAGAGCTGTGTCTTGTGTAGGACTACAGACCTCAGCAATCTCTCTTAAAGAAACAGAAACACATTTGTACAATCTCATAATATCAATTATACAATCTCATAATATACAATAAGGTTAGGCACATATTCAGAACACACACATATATATCAGCAGAGAAAGCAGAAACATTAACGGAGGGATCCAATCAATCTCCTGTTCACACAACACAATCATACACACAGAACACTACACAACAGGTATGGGAGTGACTTCTAATTCACTTAGTATAGACTCAAAGGAATTTTTCTCTCTTTTCCTTTTTCCTAAAACCAAAACATCATTACAAAGATAATCTGTGCTACGTCTTTTTATCAATCAACATACACATACACATTTTCAAATTCGGACACCTTACTGAGTTTCTAAGTTTTAATAACGGTTTTCCTACAATGGGGGACAATCCTGGTTTCAATCAGCTTATCTCAACCTATGTTCACTTTCTTGCACAATCCTTTCCACTTGCTTCACCCTAAAATCTGATACCCATCCTATTATGTGCATATTATTAGAGATGAGCGAACACTAAAATGTTCGAGGTTCGAAATTCGATTCGAACAGCCGCTCAATGTTCGTGTGTTCGAACGGGTTTCGAACCCCATTATAGTCTATGGGGAACAGATACTCGTTAAGGGGGAAACCCAAATCCGTGTCTGGAGGGTCACCAAGTCCACTATGACACCCCAGGAAATGATGCCAACACCTCTGGAATGACACTGGGACAGCAGGGGAAGCATGTCTGGGGGCATCTAACACACCAAAGACCCTCTATTACCCCAACATCACAGCCTAACAACTACACACTTTACACACTCAATACCACCTCTCTGACAGTAGGAAAACACCTTGAAACATGTGTATTTGGCACTTGCAGTGAGGAGAGCTTGTCACCAGCAGTGAATTTGGCCCTTGTAGTAAGTTGAGGTTGGCACCAACATTTGTTTTGAAAATCAGGGTGGATTGAGCCTCTAACCAGCAGAGTTTGGGCAAATTCATGGTGGAGGGAGCCTCTAAAAACCCCAGTTTGGACCAATTCATGGTGGAGGGAGACTCTAAAAACCCCAGTTTGGACCAATTCATGGTGGAGGGAGACTCTAAAAACCCCAGTTTGGACCAATTCATGGTGGAGGGAGCCTCTAAAAACCCCAGTTTGGACCAATTCATGGTGGAGGGAGCCTCTAACCAGCCCAGTTTGGACCAATTAATGGTGGAGGGAGCCTCTAAACAGCCAAGTTTTGGGAAATTCATGGTGGAGGGAGCCTCTAACCAGCCCAGTTTGGACCAATTCATGGTGGAGGGAGCCTCTAAACAGCCCAGTTTGGGCAAATTCATGGTGGAGGGAGCCTCTAACCAGCCCAGTTTGGACCAATTAATGGTGGAGGGAGCCTCTAAACAGCCCAGTTTGGACCAATTAATGGTGGAGGGAGCCTCTAACCAGCCCAGTTTGGACCAATTAATGGTGGAGGGAGCCTCTAACCAGCCCAGTTTGGACCAATTAATGGTGGAGGGAGCCTCTAACCAGCCCAGTTTGGACCAATTAATGGTGGAGGGAGCCTCTAAACAGCCAAGTTTTGGGAAATTCATGGTGGAGGGAGCCTCTAACCAGCCCAGTTTGGACCAATTCATGGTGGAGGGAGCCTCTAAACAGCCCAGTTTGGGCAAATTCATGGTGGAGGGAGCCTCTAAAAAACCCAGTTTGGACCAATTCATGGTGGAGGGAGCCTCTAATTAGCCCAGTTTGGACCAATTAATTGTGGAGGGAGCCTCTAACCAGCCCAGTTTGGACCAATTAATGGTGGAGGGAGCCTCTAACCACCCCAGTTTGGGCAAATTCATGGTGGAGGGAGCCTCTAACCAGCCCAGTTTGGACCAATTAATGGTGGAGGGAGCCTCTAACCAGCCCAGTTTGGACCAATTAATGGTGGAGGGAGCCTCTAACCACCCCAGTTTGGACCAATTCATGGTGGAGGGAGCCTCTAACCAGCCCAGTTTGGACCAATTCATGGTGGAGGGAGCCTCTAAACAGCCAAGTTTTGGGAAATTCATGGTGGAGGGAGCCTCTAACCAGCCCAGTTTGGACCAATTCATGGTGGAGGGAGCCTCTAAACAGCCCAGTTTGGGCAAATTCATGGTGGAGGGAGCCTCTAACCAGCCCAGTTTGGACCAATTAATGGTGGAGGGAGCCTCTAAACAGCCAAGTTTTGGGAAATTCATGGTGGAGGGAGCCTCTAACCAGCCCAGTTTGGACCAATTCATGGTGGAGGGAGCCTCTAAACAGCCAAGTTTTGGGAAATTCATGGTGGAGGGAGCCTCTAAAAAACCCAGTTTGGACCAATTCATGGTGGAGGGAGCCTCTAATTAGCCCAGTTTGGACCAATTAATTGTGGAGGGAGCCTCTAACCAGCCCAGTTTGGACCAATTAATGGTGGAGGGAGCCTCTAACCACCCCAGTTTGGGCAAATTCATGGTGGAGGGAGCCTCTAACCAGCCCAGTTTGGACCAATTAATGGTGGAGGGAGCCTCTAAACAGCCAAGTTTTGGGAAATTCATGGTGGAGGGAGCCTCTAACCAGCCCAGTTTGGACCAATTCATGGTGGAGGGAGCCTCTAAACAGCCCAGTTTGGGCAAATTCATGGTGGAGGGAGCCTCTAAACAGCCCAGTTTGGGCAAATTCATGGCGGAGGGAGCCTCTAACCAGCCCAGTTTGGACCAATTAATGGTGGAGGGAGCCTCTAAACAGCCAAGTTTTGGGAAATTCATGGTGGAGGGAGCCTCTAACCAGCCCAGTTTGGACCAATTAATGGTGGAGGGAGCCTCTAACCAGCCCAGTTTGGACCAATTAATGGTGGAGGGAGCCTCTAACCAGCCCAGTTTGGACCAATTAATGGTGGAGGGAGCCTCTAACCACCCCAGTTTGGACCAATTCATGGTGGAGGGAGCCTCTAACCAGCCCAGTTTGGACCAATTAATGGTGGAGGGAGCCTCTAAACAGCCAAGTTTTGGGAAATTCATGGTGGAGGGAGCCTCTAACCAGCCCAGTTTGGACCAATTCATGGTGGAGGGAGCCTCTAAACAGCCCAGTTTGGGCAAATTCATGGTGGAGGGAGCCTCTAACCAGCCCAGTTTGGACCAATTAATGGTGGAGGGAGCCTCTAAACAGCCAAGTTTTGGGAAATTCATGGTGGAGGGAGCCTCTAACCAGCCCAGTTTGGACCAATTCATGGTGGAGGGAGCCTCTAAACAGCCCAGTTTGGGCAAATTCATGGTGGAGGGAGCCTCTAACCAGCCCAGTTTGGACCAATTAATGGTGGAGGGAGCCTCTAAACAGCCAAGTTTTGGGAAATTCATGGTGGAGGGAGCCTCTAACCAGCCCAGTTTGGACCAATTCATGGTGGAGGGAGCCTCTAAACAGCCAAGTTTTGGGAAATTCATGGTGGAGGGAGCCTCTAAAAAACCCAGTTTGGACCAATTCATGGTGGAGGGAGCCTCTAATTAGCCCAGTTTGGACCAATTAATTGTGGAGGGAGCCTCTAACCAGCCCAGTTTGGACCAATTAATGGTGGAGGGAGCCTCTAACCACCCCAGTTTGGGCAAATTCATGGTGGAGGGAGCCTCTAACCAGCCCAGTTTGGACCAATTAATGGTGGAGGGAGCCTCTAAACAGCCAAGTTTTGGGAAATTCATGGTGGAGGGAGCCTCTAACCAGCCCAGTTTGGACCAATTCATGGTGGAGGGAGCCTCTAAACAGCCCAGTTTGGGCAAATTCATGGTGGAGGGAGCCTCTAACCAGCCCAGTTTGGACCAATTAATGGTGGAGGGAGCCTCTAAACAGCCAAGTTTTGGGAAATTCATGGTGGAGGGAGCCTCTAACCAGCCCAGTTTGGACCAATTAATGGTGGAGGGAGCCTCTAACCAGCCCAGTTTGGACCAATTAATGGTGGAGGGAGCCTCTAACCAGCCCAGTTTGGACCAATTAATGGTGGAGGGAGCCTCTAAACAGCCAAGTTTTGGGAAATTCATGGTGGAGGGAGCCTCTAACCAGCCCAGTTTGGACCAATTCATGGTGGAGGGAGCCTCTAAACAGCCCAGTTTGGGCAAATTCATGGTGGAGGGAGCCTCTAAAAAACCCAGTTTGGACCAATTCATGGTGGAGGGAGCCTCTAATTAGCCCAGTTTGGACCAATTAATTGTGGAGGGAGCCTCTAACCAGCCCAGTTTGGACCAATTAATGGTGGAGGGAGCCTCTAAAAAACCCAGTTTGGACCAATTCATGGTGGAGGGAGCCTCTAATTAGCCCAGTTTGGACCAATTAATTGTGGAGGGAGCCTCTAACCAGCCCAGTTTGGACCAATTAATGGTGGAGGGAGCCTCTAACCACCCCAGTTTGGACCAATTCATGGTGGAGGGAGCCTCTAACCACCCCAGTTTGGACCAATTCATGGTGGAGGGAGCCTCTAAACAGCCCAGTTTGGGCAAATTCATGGTGGAGGGAGCCTCTAACCAGCCCAGTTTGGACCAATTAATGGTGGAGGGAGCCTCTAAACAGCCCAGTTTGGGCAAATTCATGGTGGAGGGAGCCTCTAACCAGCCCAGTTTGGACCAATTAATGGTGGAGGGAGCCTCTAAACAGCCAAGTTTTGGGAAATTCATGGTGGAGGGAGCCTCTAACCAGCCCAGTTTGGACCAATTAATGGTGGAGGGAGCCTCTAACCACCCCAGTTTGGGCAAATTCATGGTGGAGGGAGCCTCTAACCAGCCCAGTTTGGACCAATTAATGGTGGAGGGAGCCTCTAAACAGCCCAGTTTGGGCAAATTCATGGTGGAGGGAGCCTCTAAACAGCCAAGTTTTGGGAAATTCATGGTGGAGGGAGCCTCTAACCAGCCCAGTTTGGACCAATTCATGGTGGAGGGAGCCTCTAAACAGCCCAGTTTGGGCAAATTCATGGTGGAGGGAGCCTCTAAAAAACCCAGTTTGGACCAATTCATGGTGGAGGGAGCCTCTAATTAGCCCAGTTTGGACCAATTAATTGTGGAGGGAGCCTCTAACCAGCCCAGTTTGGACCAATTAATGGTGGAGGGAGCCTCTAAAAAACCCAGTTTGGACCAATTCATGGTGGAGGGAGCCTCTAATTAGCCCAGTTTGGACCAATTAATTGTGGAGGGAGCCTCTAACCAGCCCAGTTTGGACCAATTAATGGTGGAGGGAGCCTCTAAAAAACCCAGTTTGGACCAATTCATGGTGGAGGGAGCCTCTAATTAGCCCAGTTTGGACCAATTAATTGTGGAGGGAGCCTCTAACCAGCCCAGTTTGGACCAATTAATGGTGGAGGGAGCCTCTAACCACCCCAGTTTGGACCAATTCATGGTGGAGGGAGCCTCTAACCACCCCAGTTTGGACCAATTCATGGTGGAGGGAGCCTCTAAACAGCCCAGTTTGGGCAAATTCATGGTGGAGGGAGCCTCTAACCAGCAGAGTTGGGGGAAATCAGGGTGGAGGGAGCCTAGTATTAGCAGAATTGTGCAACGCTTATGGTGGATGAGTATGAGGATGCGGAGGAATTGGAGAGGTTGAGTACAGACATGGAGTTTCATGTTGGGGTGCTTTACACAGGTGGGCACAAAAATGACGGCTCTACCCAGTGGTGGTTCATTTTTATCAAAGTGAGCCGGTCGGCACTCTCAGCTGACAGACGGGTGCGCTTGTCAGTGATGATGCCACCGGCTGCACTGAACACCCTCTCAGATAGGACGCTGGCGGCAGGACAGGACAGCACCTCCAAGGCATATAGGGCAAGTTCAAGCCACAGGTCCAACTTCGACACCCAATACGTGTAGGGCGCAGAGGGGTCGGAGAGGACAGGGCTGTGGTCGGAAAGGTATTCCCGCAACATGCGCCTATACTTCTCACGCCTGGTGACACTAGGACCCTCCGTGGCGGCACTTTGGCGAGGGGGTGCCATCAAGGTGTCCCAGACCTTAGACAGTGTGCCCCTCGTTTGTGTGGACCGGTGAGAACTTGGTTGCCTACTGGAGGAACTGCCCTCCCTGCCGCCAACGTCACATGCTGGAAACATCTCCATCATATTCTGCACCAATTGCCTGTGGCAAGCATTGATGCGATTGGCCCTCCCCTCTACCGGAATAAAAGACGAGATGTTGTTTTTATACCGGGGGTCAAGGATAGCAAAGATCCAGTACTGGTTGTCCTCCATGATTTTGACAATACGCTTGTCGGTTGTAAAGCACCCCAACATGAACTCAGCCATGTCTGCCACAGTGTTAGTTGGCATGACTCCTCTGGCCCCACCGGAAAGTTCAATCTCCATTTCCTCCTCATCCTCCATGTCTACCCATCCGCGCTGCAACAATGGGACGATTCGAAGTTGCCCGGAAGCCTCCTGTATCACCATCACATCATCGGACAACTCTTCTTCCTCCTCCTCCTCCTCCATTAAACGCAGTGAAGCGGACAGATGTGTGGACCTACTCTCCAGCTGTGACGGATCGGATGCTATCCCTAACTCCTCTGTGTGATCTGAGTTATCCCTGATGTCAATCAGGGATTCTCTCAGAACACACAAGAGCGGGATTGTAAGGCTCACCATCGCATCCTCAGAGCTCACCCTCCTTGTGGACTCCTCAAAGACCCGTAGGATGTCACAAAGGTCTCTCATCCATGGCCACTCATGGATGTGAAACTGAGGCAGCTGACTTTGTGGCACCCTAGGGTTTTGTAGCTGGTATTCCATCAAAGGTCTCTGCTGCTCAACCACTCTATTCAACATCTGAAACGTTGAGTTCCAGCGTGTGGGGACGTCGCACAAAAGCCGGTGTTGTGGCACATGCAGGCGTTGCTGGAGAGATTTTAAGCTAGCAGCGGCTACTGTCGACTTGCGAAAGTGGGCGCACATGCGCCGCACTTTCACCAGTAGCTCTGGAACATTGGGGTAGCTCTTTAGGAAACGTTGCACCACTAGGTTGAAGACGTGGGCCAGGCATGGAACATGTTGGAGTCCGGCAAGCTCCAGAGCTGCTACCAGGTTCCGGCCGTTATCACAAACGACCATGCCTGGGCCCAGGTGCAGCGGCTCAAACCATATTGCCGTCTCATCGAGGAGGGCATCCCTCACCTCGGAGGCAGTGTGCTGTCTGTCCCCCAAGCTGATCAGCTTCAGCACAGCCTGCTGACGTCTACCAACGCCAGTGCTGCAACGTTTCCAACTCGTAGCTGGGGTCAATCTAACAGCGGAGGAGGAGGCGGTGGCGGAGGAGGAGGCGGTGGCGGAGGAGGAGGCGGTGGCGGAGGAGGAGGCGGTAGAAGAGGAGGAGGAGGGGGGTGTTCTTCTCGTGTCCCTGCCAGGAATGTTAGGCGGGGAGACGAGGTACACCGGGCCAGTTTGGGAAGCAGTCCCAGCCTCAACTACATTCACCCAGTGTGCCGTCAGTGAAATGTAGCGTCCCTGTCCGCATGCACTTGTCCACGCGTCGGTGGTCAAGTGGACCTTTGTGCAAAGCGCGGAACTAAGGGCCCGCCTGATGTTGAGTGACACGTGCTGGTGCAAGGCGGGGACGGCACACCGGGAGAAGTAGTGACGGCTAGGGACGGCATAGCGAGGTGCCGCAGTTGCCATCAGGTCCAGGAAGGCGGGAGTTTCAACAAGCCGGAACGCCAACATCTCCTGGGCCAGCAGTTTAGCGATGTTGGCGTTCAAGGCTTGCGCGTGTGGGTGGTTAGCAGTGTATTTCTGCCGCCGCTCCAATGTCTGAGAGATGGTGGGTTGTTGTAAAGAAACGCCTGATGGTGCCTTTGATGGTGCAGGAGAAGGAGATAAGACAGGACCAGGGGAGGATGAGGTAGAAGTCAACAAAGTGGCGGAGGCAGATGAAGTGGTGTCCTGGCTCGTCCTCTGGAGTGCATCGCCAGCACAGTCAGCAGTGGCAGTGGCAGAGGCAGAGGCAGTGGCAGTGGCGTGAACGGCAGTCGGCCTTTGTCCTGCCGTTGCTGCCTGCCACTGATTCCAGTGCTTGGATTCCAAATGACGGCGCATTGAAGTGGTGGACAGGTTGCTCTTCTCAGAGCCCCTAATCAATTTCGAGAGGCAAATTGTGCAGACAACACTATATCTGTCCTCGGCGCATTCCTTGAAAAAACTCCACACCTTCGAGAAACGTGCCCTCGAGGTGGGAGTTTTTCGGGGCTGGGTACGAACTGGAACATCTTGGGAGATTCCGGGTGTGGCCTGGCTTCGCCTAAGCTGCTGACCTCTGCCTCTGCCTCTAGCTACCCTTTTTGGTGCTGCACCTGCCTCAACATCCACACTACTTTCCCCGCTTGACATCCCCCCTGTCCAGGTCGGGTCAGTGTCCTCATCATCCACCACTTCCTCTTCCAACTCCTGTCTCATCTCCTCCTCCCGCACAATGCGCCGGTCAACTGGATGCCCTGACGGCAACTGCGTCACATCATCGTCGATGAGGGTGGGTTGCTGGTCATCCACCACCAAATCGAACGGAGATGGAGGAGACTCTAGTGTTTGAGCATCTGGATACAGATGCTCCTCTGTTAGGTTCGTGGAATCGTGACGTGGAGAGGCAGGTTGAGGGACAATGAAAGGAGCGGAGAACAGCTCTGGGGAGCAGGGACAGTTTGGGTTATTGTTCTGTAAAGCTTCGGAATTTTGGGAGGAAGGAAGACAAGACTGTTGGGTAATAGGAGGAGAGGAGGCAGAGTCTGACTGGCTGCTGGACAATGTGCTGTAAGCGTTCTCTGACAGCCATTGCAAGACCTGTTCCTGGTTCTCGGGCCTACTAAGGTTTGTACCCTGCAGTTTAGTTAATGTGGCAAGCAACCCTGGCACTGTGGAGTGGCGCAATGCTTGCTGCCCCACAGGAGTAGGCACGGGACGCCCTGTGGCTTCACTGCTACCTTGCTCCCCAGAACCATTCCCCCGACCTCGCCCACGGCCTCGTCCACGTCCCTTTCCGGGAGCCTTGCGCATTTTGAATTCCTAGTTAGAAATTGGCACTGTATACCAGTAGTAAAAATTGTGGGTGCACGTAACCCCAATATATTCTTTGAATTCCCAGTCAGAAACTGGCACTATATGGCAGTAGCAAGAAATGAGGGTATTTTTGTATTCCCAATATACTCTTTGAATTCCCAGTCAGACAATGGCACTGTATACCAGTAGTAAAAATTGTGGGTGCACGTAACCCCAATATATTCTTTGAATTACCAGTCAGAAACTGGCACTATATGGCAGTAGCAAGAAATGAGGGTATTTATAACCCCAATATATTCTTTGAATTCCCAGTCAGACAATGGCACTGTATACCAGTAGTAAAAATTGTGGGTGCACGTAACCCCAATATATTCTTTGAATTCCCAGTCAGAAACTGGCACTATATGGCAGTAGCAAGAAATGAGGGTATTTGTATTCCCAATATACTCTTTGAATTCCCAGTCAGACAATGGCACTGTATACCAGTAGTAAAAATTGTGGGTGCACGTAACCCCAATATATTCTTTGAATTCCCAGTCAGACACTGGCACTATATGGCAGTAGCAAGAAATGAGGGTATTTGTATTCCCAATATATTCTTTGAATTCCCAGTCAGACAATGGCACTGTATACCAGTAGTAAAAATTGTGGGTGCACGTAACCCCAATATATTCTTTGAATTACCAGTCAGAAACTGGCACTATATGGCAGTAGCAAGAAATGAGGGTATTTATAACCCCAATATATTCTTTGAATTCCCAGTCAGACAATGGCACTGTATACCAGTAGTAAAAATTGTGGGTGCACGTAACCCCAATATATTCTTTGAATTCCCAGTCAGAAACTGGCACTATATGGCAGTAGCAAGAAATGAGGGTATTTATAACCCCAATATATTCTTTGAATTCCCAGTCAGACAATGGCACTGTATACCAGTAGTAAAAATTGTGGGTGCACGTAACCCCAATATATTCTTTGAATTCCCAGTCAGAAACTGGCACTATATGGCAGTAGCAAGAAATGAGGGTATTTGTATTCCCAATATACTCTTTGAATTCCCAGTCAGACAATGGCACTGTATACCAGTAGTAAAAATTGTGGGTGCACGTAACCCCAATATATTCTTTGAATTCCCAGTCAGAAACTGGCACTATATGGCAGTAGCAAGAAATGAGGGTATTTGTATTCCCAATATACTCTTTGAATTCCCAGTCAGACAATGGCACTGTATACCAGTAGTAAAAATTGTGGGTGCACGTAACCCCAATATATTCTTTGAATTCCCAGTCAGACACTGGCACTATATGGCAGTAGCAAGAAATGAGGGTATTTGTATTCCCAATATACTCTTTGAATTCCCAGTCAGACAATGGCACTGTATACCAGTAGTAAAAATTGTGGGTGCACGTAACCCCAATATATTCTTTGAATTACCAGTCAGAAACTGGCACTATATGGCAGTAGCAAGAAATGAGGGTATTTATAACCCCAATATATTCTTTGAATTCCCAGTCAGACAATGGCACTGTATACCAGTAGTAAAAATTGTGGGTGCACGTAACCCCAATATATTCTTTGAATTCCCAGTCAGAAACTGGCACTATATGGCAGTAGCAAGAAATGAGGGTATTTGTATTCCCAATATACTCTTTGAATTCCCAGTCAGACAATGGCACTGTATACCAGTAGTAAAAATTGTGGGTGCACGTAACCCCAATATATTCTTTGAATTCCCAGTCAGACACTGGCACTATATGGCAGTAGCAAGAAATGAGGGTATTTGTATTCCCAATATATTCTTTGAATTCCCAGTCAGACAATGGCACTGTATACCAGTAGTAAAAATTGTGGGTGCACGTAACCCCAATATATTCTTTGAATTACCAGTCAGAAACTGGCACTATATGGCAGTAGCAAGAAATGAGGGTATTTATAACCCCAATATATTCTTTGAATTCCCAGTCAGACAATGGCACTGTATACCAGTAGTAAAAATTGTGGGTGCACGTAACCCCAATATATTCTTTGAATTCCCAGTCAGAAACTGGCACTATATGGCAGTAGCAAGAAATGAGGGTATTTATAACCCCAATATATTCTTTGAATTCCCAGTCAGACAATGGCACTGTATACCAGTAGTAAAAATTGTGGGTGCACGTAACCCCAATATATTCTTTGAATTCCCAGTCAGAAACTGGCACTATATGGCAGTAGCAAGAAATGAGGGTATTTGTATTCCCAATATACTCTTTGAATTCCCAGTCAGACAATGGCACTGTATACCAGTAGTAAAAATTGTGGGTGCACGTAACCCCAATATATTCTTTGAATTCCCAGTCAGAAACTGGCACTATATGGCAGTAGCAAGAAATGAGGGTATTTGTATTCCCAATATACTCTTTGAATTCCCAGTCAGACAATGGCACTGTATACCAGTAGTAAAAATTGTGGGTGCACGTAACCCCAATATATTCTTTGAATTCCCAGTCAGACACTGGCACTATATGGCAGTAGCAAGAAATGAGGGTATTTGTATTCCCAATATACTCTTTGAATTCCCAGTCAGACAATGGCACTGTATACCAGTAGTAAAAATTGTGGGTGCACGTAACCCCAATATATTCTTTGAATTACCAGTCAGAAACTGGCACTATATGGCAGTAGCAAGAAATGAGGGTATTTATAACCCCAATATATTCTTTGAATTCCCAGTCAGACAATGGCACTGTATACCAGTAGTAAAAATTGTGGGTGCACGTAACCCCAATATATTCTTTGAATTCCCAGTCAGAAACTGGCACTATATGGCAGTAGCAAGAAATGAGGGTATTTGTATTCCCAATATACTCTTTGAATTCCCAGTCAGACAATGGCACTGTATACCAGTAGTAAAAATTGTGGGTGCACGTAACCCCAATATATTCTTTGAATTCCCAGTCAGACACTGGCACTATATGGCAGTAGCAAGAAATGAGGGTATTTGTATTCCCAATATATTCTTTGAATTCCCAGTCAGACAATGGCACTGTATACCAGTAGTAAAAATTGTGGGTGCACGTAACCCCAATATATTCTTTGAATTACCAGTCAGAAACTGGCACTATATGGCAGTAGCAAGAAATGAGGGTATTTGTATTCCCAATATATTCTTTGAATTCCCAGTCAGACAATGGCACTGTATACCAGTAGTAAAAATTGTGGGTGCACGTAACCCCAATATATTCTTTGAATTACCAGTCAGAAACTGGCACTATATGGCAGTAGCAAGAAATGAGGGTATTTATAACCCCAATATATTCTTTGAATTCCCAGTCAGACAATGGCACTGTATACCAGTAGTAAAAATTGTGGGTGCACGTAACCCCAATATATTCTTTGAATTCCCAGTCAGAAACTGGCACTATATGGCAGTAGCAAGAAATGAGGGTATTTATAACCCCAATATATTCTTTGAATTCCCAGTCAGACAATGGCACTGTATACCAGTAGTAAAAATTGTGGGTGCACGTAACCCCAATATATTCTTTGAATTCCCAGTCAGAAACTGGCACTATATGGCAGTAGCAAGAAATGAGGGTATTTGTATTCCCAATATACTCTTTGAATTCCCAGTCAGACAATGGCACTGTATACCAGTAGTAAAAATTGTGGGTGCACGTAACCCCAATATATTCTTTGAATTCCCAGTCAGAAACTGGCACTATATGGCAGTAGCAAGAAATGAGGGTATTTGTATTCCCAATATACTCTTTGAATTCCCAGTCAGACAATGGCACTGTATACCAGTAGTAAAAATTGTGGGTGCACGTAACCCCAATATATTCTTTGAATTCCCAGTCAGACACTGGCACTATATGGCAGTAGCAAGAAATGAGGGTATTTGTATTCCCAATATACTCTTTGAATTCCCAGTCAGACAATGGCACTGTATACCAGTAGTAAAAATTGTGGGTGCACGTAACCCCAATATATTCTTTGAATTACCAGTCAGAAACTGGCACTATATGGCAGTAGCAAGAAATGAGGGTATTTATAACCCCAATATATTCTTTGAATTCCCAGTCAGACAATGGCACTGTATACCAGTAGTAAAAATTGTGGGTGCACGTAACCCCAATATATTCTTTGAATTCCCAGTCAGAAACTGGCACTATATGGCAGTAGCAAGAAATGAGGGTATTTGTATTCCCAATATATTCTTTGAATTCCCAGTCAGACAATGGCACTGTATACCAGTAGTAAAAATTGTGGGTGTATATAGCCCCAATTCTATTGCTAGGGGACTTGCAGGGTATTTCTGGGGTGAAGGTGGGGGGGCACACCGTTGGAACGGGTATCGGGGTATATATCGGGTATACGGGAATACACTGACAGTGTATTCCATTCAGGATCCTGGGAAAGCTGGGTTGCGGCGATTGAGCCCGTCAGTGCCACGTTACACTGACAAGCTTCTCCCTGGAATTTAGCTCTTACAAGAGCTGTTGGTTGTCTTCTCCTTCCTATCCTAGCCTGTCCCTGCCTACCCAGAATCTAAACCCTAGCTAGCTGGACGGAAACCTCCGTCCTCGGTGAATTGCAAGCTCAGAATGACGCGAAGCTGGGCGTCGCTGTTCTTTTAAATTAGAGGTCACATGTTTTCGGCAGCCAATGGGTTTTGCCTACTTTTTTCAACGTCACCGGTGTCGTAGTTCCTGTCCCACCTACCCAGCGCTGTTATTGGAGCAAAAAAGGCGCCAGGGAAGGTGGGAGGGGAATCGAGTAATGGCGCACTTTACCACGCGGTGTTCGATTCGATTCGAACATGCCGAACAGCCTAATATCCGATCGAACATGAGTTCGATAGAACACTGTTCGCTCATCTCTACATATTATCACATCACTTTATGTTTCAACATTCAGAGTTCCATCTCTTTGACATCCTAAACTTAGGCAACATACCTAAACCTCCTGTTCCATGCCACTTTCTGGCACCTCTTCATTACATCAACATTTTTCAACCATTCATTTCACGATTCACATAATCTAACACATTGTGACCGCTCATTGACTAAATACATGTTTAACACAATTTCACACCATATTCCGGATTATTGGATGGACGTCTCAAAATTCCAGATTATCAGAATTTTCCTAAAATTTTACTTTTAAAATCAAAATGTTGCTAACAACACAGTCCTAACAAGAAAAACCTTCTACCGTACCCCTCTTATTGCACTATATGTTTTTCCAACTATCTTAAGGGGTCAGGTACGGCTTTAAAGAAGGCAACACCAAATGCTTTACTAAGACAATTCTATGTGGGATCAGTGACTACATAAGAAGAGAACGGAAGCTAGTGTGATATTGTGCACACTTCTGTATGATACAAATTATACAGATTAATATACAAAGATTAAAATACGGCACAGACCAGATGAGTTACCTTCCCTCATAACCGTGATCTGAGTCAGCTCAGGAAAAGGATTCTGGTCTCTTATGCTAAATTTTTAGACAAGAAGAAGACACGTTAGAATAATTAGCATAATGGGATATAAAATTCCAACATAGGTTTCAACACATAACTATGGGATAAGACACAAAGAAGAAGTTTCATCTCATTATTCCCCATTCCCATAAATAAAACATAAACACATAGATATATAAACAAACAAGTAAAAATCAGAATATTCTCTGTAATACATAGATGATACCAGTAATCCAAGCTCTGTGTGCCTTGAACTTTTGCACAAAGATTTTAACTTGGGGTAAAACCCCAACTTGTAGGTTGCCGAAGCGACAGAGGGTGAGTGGCCGTCTCCCCCTCTGTGACCTCCCATACCTACGCTACAAAGATTCAAATCTTTTTACTGTCACCTTTTTGCTCTTTTGTGGATACAACAGTTTGAAAGACAATAACAATCAATAATTCAAAACATAACCATTACATCATATGCTTGGATATCCCTGTATACACCTGTGTACACCCTTTTTTTCCCCCTTTTTTTTTGTACTAAATCACTCCTTTGGATATAATACATAGACTGTGGACTGTGGTGCTGGCACAAAGCCAAGTTTCGTCTTCTTTGCTCTTCCTCCAGCATCTGGCAGTCTATGAGATAAAATGACCTTGGAGCTCTTGGCAGTCAATTGAAATACTTTGATTGCCCTTTACAGAAATAAAATAGGAATAAAACTCAAACAGCAGTTAATATACTGACACCAAAATTACACATTAATATTTTTGCGCAATTTTTTTATTTTCATAGCAAACCTCACTCTAGTAATTACCACAAGTGTTCAGAATCTCTTAAACTATACTTGACGTTAAGGGAAATTTCCTTCCTTCCCAATTTTCCTTTTCTTTACTAGATCCCAACCAAAGTTTTGAACGGATAATCCTCTAAACATCATAATAGTGGTATACAGTGAGGTCTTTTATAGCTGAACTGGGCATAGACACTCGAACACTCGGAAAGGGGGCTCCCGGGGGTACAGCTATGCCTCTATGCAAATCACTTCTATAACCCCACATAGACCATTGTGCACAATTTTGGGCCCACGTATATGACATATCTGAATTAGAGAGAGTCTCTAAGATAATTAAGGACATGAGTGTATTAACAGTGGGCAGAGATAGATTCAGGCTTAGTTTGGGGTTTCCGTATCCAAACCCATTTAAAAAAAAAATGCAGAGAGAAGTGCGCTACAAGCAGTGCTTTTCTCTTCACATTTTTCATCCTTTCAGGCAGAAACCCATTATCCATTATACTCTATGGGGTCCACAGGTTTCTGCGGGAAACTGTTTTTTTTAAGCAAATTATGTTTCTGTTCAGTAGGGTCCCCATGCAGACCCCCTGAAAGGTAACCTGAACGCAGGTGTGAACCTAGCATAACAGACTTGGGTTATTCTGTTTTTTTTTTTTTTTGTTTTTGTTTTTTGTGATTTTTAGTGATAACTGGCACATTGATGAACAGGAAGAGGAATGAATTTATCACACTATACAAATTGTGAGACAAAACCCCACCTATAACAGTAACTAGTTCAATGCCCAATAAGGTACCTAGCACGTTCTGAAATGGAGACAGACAATCCATCTGTAATTTCATATTCTAGAGCAAAAGACTAAGGACATCCAGAAACGCTTCTTTTATAATTATTATAAAAAGTATATGTCAGATTCAAGATTGGCTTCTGTAATTCATCCATATCACAGTATGATCCTTACTTGTGTTGTATGGCTCATAAATAAGTTACATTAGGTGAAAATCAATATTATTTTGCAATGCATATAATAAGATAATTCCAACTCACTGTTATTTAATTTAATCAGCTATGAAAATAAAACATATTAATGTCATCTTTAGCATTGCATTGGTCCCAATCCAGATTCATCTTATCTAACAGCAGTGTAGAACTTAACAATCCTCATTTCCTTCCTATCTTTAAATTAGTCAATGAAATAAATCTTGGCTGAGATCCAGAAGGCGCTGTGTGGCTACAGATATAGCAATGAAAGCAGTTTTGGACAATAGCTTTAAAGTTAAAAAAATGAATGGTTACAATTCAGCAATCTTTTGGATCTTTCCCACTAAAAACATTATACTTTTACAGATACTTTAAGAATCAGCACAGATAAATCTTATAACTAGCACCTTAAAGGAAACATGTCACCAGAAATGGCCTACTTTAGGAAACCTGAGATGTTGTGTGAATCATATTTTTAAGAACTTTTGATGATTTTATGTTTAATTTTCCATATTACTAACTATATTTAGAAGAGTACTACATCCTAAAATTTTCACTCTGGCCACTAAGCCTAAAATAGACTGACACTTCCCAATTCTATAGGGATCTTCATTGCAGCAATCACTTCATTTACATCACAAACAAGACAGATCGGATTACAATAGAAGATTATACCTCTAAAGATAACACTCTGTGTGACTGCATCCACTACTGAAAGATTATCTTCATCTCCTCCCTGCACAGAACATGGAAGGCCTCATGGGACATCCCGCAGCTAAAAAGTGCTGTGGGAAAAAACGCAGCGGCAACACATTGTGGTTCTTCCCGCAACACTTTAAACATAAAATTTCCTGAGTTTTCCTTTGTGGATTTTCTGTTACAATTATACCTATGGGGAAACCGCTGGTGTTTCCGTAGGTATAATTGACATGCTGCGATTTCCAAAACTGCACCGGTTTTGGAAATCACAGCGTGTCTGCACGGTGGTTTTTATTGCAAAGTGAGCATGGGAGTCGCTAAAATCCCATCCACGTTGTACTGTAAAATGCAGCGGAAAATCGCAGCATTTCCATCCCGTGGGGAAAAAAAAGTTGTCAAACCTTGGGGGCCTCATCCAGGTTCCTGCTACTTAGTTGCACTTTAGTGAGGCTCCCATACCCTGATCTTTTGTGCTGGATTGCTCTAATATTTATCTTTGGCTTGTTACAGGAAATTTGCTTGTCTTTTACATTGTGTAACAAACATTGTAAAATAAAAAGGATTAACATAGAATAGACCTGTTTCAAGACTGGTTGTTGGAGTTCAGTGTAAGGAAGCAGACCAATCCTGCACTAGATATGGCTAGAATCTGACAGAAGTCATGTATCTCTTCACATTTATGGACCTTCATAGGAAACGCTAGAACCTAACATGGACAATTACACAAAGAACCAATCTCCCAACTACCTTTATGAATGAAAATACTCATAACTAAAAGAAAATTCATAAATAGACATAACTCATGACAGTGCAATATACACATTTCATCATTCACTATCTGGTTTTATTCCTACTAATATTATAAATGTGAAAATTTGGTTGTTTGGATGCTTGTGTGTTTTTTACTTGATCATGCAAAAACAACTGAATGGATTTGAATGAAATTTGACAAATAGATAGTTTATAACCTGAATTAACACACAGGCTACTTTTTATCCCAGTAAATGACATGGCTTCAAGACTGTTATGAATTTATGTTCACATGCTATATTAAACTGCTCTTGGCAGCAGCTTATCTTAGCTAATTGCAAGTTGCTGATAAAGCCAGGTCTGTTATCTCTCTATTTAAACACACAGCTAACACTGAGTCCATTGTGTACAAGCATTTGTATATTATCTGCTCCAGGAAAAAGAAAATCTGATTTGTTGCAAAATTCTAAAACAATGAGAACTATAAAGTTAGACAGAAATCAACAGACTTCTCAAGTGGAGCAGTACGAGGAACAAGTTCATCGGCAGGTCAGCTTGAGAGCTGCCGAAACACCGGAGCAGGGGGATCATCAATGCCAACAACACGCTCATTATATGGCGTCCCAGTGAGTTGGAGATGCCGGAACAACACAGGCACGGCACGAGGAACAAGTTCAGCAGGAGGATAGCTTGAGAGCTGCCCAAACGCCGGAGTAGGTGAACCATCGATGGCAGCTATTTGCTGAATATAGGCGGATCATCGACGCCAACAACACACAGACAAAGTTGCAGGCAGAGGCTAGTATATATATCCTAGGTCATAATATTCTTCCGTTAAAATGTATGGGGAATCTGTGAAAGTGTCCCATACTGTCCCATAACATTTATAGTGGAATACTGTATATACATGAAATATTATCAAACAAACATTTTTTTCTTTTTTATTCATTCAACTTTACCATATAATGATGTTGACATTATTATTCTATATAATAATAGTAATACTAATTACAATAATTTTATATAGAGAGTTCTATAGTTCATGTTCTAATTCCATTCAGTTATATGTTTCTATTCCTTTCTTTTCAGAATAATATACTTCACTTCCAAATGCATAAAGTGGATTTTTCTAATAGAAACACAATTTTCCTTGATATAAAAGAATATCATGCATAATGCTGCAAGTTTTTAGAAGTGTGACTAGCATAAAAATCAAATGTTTCTAGTAGAAGGGTGTCATATTGAATGCCTGGCAGTTCTCCAAGAGCATTATCCTCTCATAAAATTATCAGGATCTTTTGGCAATGAGTTTGAGCAGCAGTTATTCCAAATTAATGTTATTAAGCTGAGTAAAGAACTGCCTGGAAAATCTATGTTTTGACTACAGAGTACTGGTTTCTAGCGAGACAATGTACATCATACTCGCTATATACATCCAACATTTGATTTTTTATTCTGCACCGGTTTACATATCCCTGCGCTGAGTGTACTTTGGCAATTATTAGGCATTGCAGTATAATCTGAGATCTCAGTAAACATTTCTCTGTACAGGATTCCTTTTTATACGTCTGGCTTTGAACCTCTAATGCCACATCATCACACATTACGTGTGAGAAAGCATTATGAAAAATAAATGTGGAGATGTGCAAGGAACAAAACCATTTTTGATCATTTTGGATAACTGACAGCAAACAGTTTCTCTGTTTTTCTCCAATGTGGATTTAGCAAGTTTAGCATGAATAACTATTGCTGCAGGAACACTGGAGCTGGTAGGGGAGGCAATTGTGAATGTGAATTTCCTTCACCCCCTTCATTCAGCTGTTTGAAGGGACTGTGACACGCGGATGAGCACTGTAGCCTATTTGTTATATATTAGACTGCTCCCTATTAGAGATGAGCGAACACTAAAATGTTCGAGGTTCGAAATTCGATTCGAACAGCCGCTCAATGTTCGTGTGTTCGAACGGGTTTCGAACCCCATTATAGTCTATGGGGAACAGATACTCGTTAAGGGGGAAACCCAAATCCGTGTCTGGAGGGTCACCAAGTCCACTATGACACCCCAGGAAATGATGCCAACACCTCTGGAATGACACTGGGACAGCAGGGGAAGCATGCCTGGGGGCATCTAACACACCAAAGACCCTCTATTACCCCAACATCACTGCCTAACAACTACACACTTTCCACATTCAAAAAAACCTCTATCAAAGTGGGAAAATACCTGGAAACCTTCTTTACTCCCCAAATGGATGGACACAAACCCCAATTTAAGCTCAACAAACAGTAACAACCACCCCTTTAAATCACGTTCCCCATGACAACCACAAATGGAATAGGCAATGGAAATTCCAAAAGCCCTCACCCTTAACTGTCATTTTGAGTGTGTGTGTGTGTGTGTGTGTGTGTGTGTGTGTGTGTGTGTGTGTGATGTGGTAAGACCTTCCAAAATTCACTTTTCTAGCCCTTAACATGAGCCCTTCCAAACAAAGTTACATGACCTTAAGCTGAGCTACCAGCAGAGATTGAGGCCCTTGGCATGAGTAGAGCCTTGCACCAGCAGTGTTTTTGGCACTTAGGGTGAGTTGAGCCTTGTACCAGCGTGTGTCCCTTAACATCAGGCGGGCCCTAAGTTCTGCGCTTTGCACAAAAGTTCCACATTAACTAGGCTGAATGGTACAAAGATTAGTAGGCCCGAGAACCAGGAACAGGTCTTGCAATGGCTGTCGGATAACGCTTAAAGCACATTGTCCACCAGCCAGTCAGCCTCTACCTCCTCTTACCCAACAGTCTTGTCCTCCTTCCACCCAAAATTCCCAATCTTCTCAGAACAATAACCCCAACTGTCCCTGCTCCCCAGAGCTGTTCTCCCTTCCTTTGACTGTACCGCAACCTGCCCCTCCATTTCGCGATTCCACGGACCTAACAGACGAGTATCTGTGTCCAGATGCTCAAACACTAGAGTCTCCTCCATTCCATCTCCGGTCGATTTGGTGGCGGATGACCAGCAACCCACCCTCATCGACGACGATGAGACGCAGTTGCTGTCAGGGCAGCCAGTTGACATGCGCATTGTGCAGGAGGAGGAGGCGAGACAGGAGTTGGAAGAGGAGGTGGTGGACGACGAGGACACCGACCCCACCTGGACAAGGCAGATGTCAAGCTGGGAAAGTAGTGTGGATGTTGAGGCAGGTGCAGCACCAAAAAGGGTAGCTAGAGGCAGAGACATGTCCAGAGGCAGAGGTCAGCTGCTTTGCCGAAGCCAGGCCAGACCCGGAATGTCCGAAGATGTTCCCTTTTGTACCCAGCCCAGAAAAACTCCCCCATCGAGGGCACGTTTCTTGAAGGTGTAGAGTTTTTTCAAGGAATGCGCCGAGGACAGATATAGTGTCGTCTACACAATTTGCCTCTCGAAATCGAGTAGGGGCCCTGAGAAGAGCAACCTGTCCACCACTTCAATGCACCGTCATTTGGAATCCAAGCAATGGAATCAGTGGCAGGCAGCAACGGCAGGACAAACGTCGCCCGCCGTTCATGCCACTGCCTCTGCTCACAGTGCTGGCGATGCACTCCAGAGGACGAGCCAGGACATCACTTCATCTGCCTCCGCCACTTTGTTGACTTCTCCCTCATCCTCCCCTGTTTCTGTCTTATCTCCTTCTCCTGCACCATCAAAGGCACCATCAGGCGCTTCTTTACAACAACCCACCATCTCTCATACATTGGAGCGCCGGCAGAAATACACCGCTAACCACCCACCCACGCAAGCCTAGAACGCCAACATCGCTAAACTGCTGGCCCAGGAGAGGTTGGCGTTCCGGCTTGTTGAAACTCCCGCCTTCCCGGACCTGATGGCAACTGTGGCACCTCACTATGCCGTCCCTAGCCGTCTCAACTTCTCCCGGTGTGGCGTCCCCGCCTTGCACCAGCACGTGTCACTCAACATCAGGTGGGCCCTTAGTTCCGCGCTTTGCTGCAAGGTCCACTTGACCACCGACACTTGGACAAGCGCCTGTGGTCAGGGATGCTGCAGTGCTTATCTTTAATGACAGGCAGGGTGAATGTGGTGGAGTCTGTTCCCCGGGTGCAAACTGGGGTGGCCTATCTCCTCTCCCAGGCCAAAATTCATGGCAGGAGTAGACTGAAACCCTACGACGCTGCAACCTCCACCACAGCTACTAGCGGCAAACGCTAAAACACTGGTGTGGGGAGACGTCAGCAGGCGGTGCTGAAGCTCATCAGCTTGGGGGACAGACAGCACAGTGCCTCCGAGGTCAGGGATGCCATCCTGGCTGAGATGGCATTTTTTTTTCCCTGCTACACCTGGGGCCTGGCATTTTTACGCCTGTGATAATGGCTGGAACCTGGTAGCGGCTCTGGAGCTTGCCAGCCTCCAACACGTTCCATGTTTGGCCCACGTCTAACCTAGTGGTGCAAAGTTTTTTAAAAACATACCCAAATGTACCGAAGCTACTGTTGAAAATGCGGCGCTTGTGCGCCCACTTTTGCAAGTGCACAGGAGTCGCTGCTAGCCTAAAAACACTCTAGCAAGGCCTACATCTGTCCAAACACAGGCTGTTGTCCGTCATTCACACACGCTGAAACCCTACAATACCATATCTTGAGCAGGGTGTGTGAGCTGCACAGACCTTTGATGGAGTTCCATCTACAAAACCCAAGGGTTCCTCAAAGTCAGCAACCAAAGTTTCTGCACCATGAGTTTCCAGGGGTGGCAGAGTTATGGCTAGGGGAAGAGGCATGGATAGGGATGATGTCTAGGGGCAAAAGCAGTGTGGATGTGGAGGCAAGCTAAGCAGGAAAAACTGGGGGTACAAGCTAAGGCATGGACTGGGGTGATGTCTAGGGGCAAAAGCAGTGTGGATGTGGAGGCAAGCTAAGCAGGAAAAACTGGGGATACAAGCTAAGGCATGGACTGGGGTGATGTCTAGGGGCAAAAGCAGTGTGGATGTGGAGGCAAGCTAAGCAGGAAAAACTGGGGGTACAAGCTAAGGCATGGACTGGGGTGATGTCTAGGGGCAAAAGCAGTGTGGATTTGGAGGCAAGCAAAGCAGGGAAAATGGTGGCTAGAGGCAAAGGGATGTCCATAGGCAGCAAGGGCAAAGATGCAAAACTCTCCCGTTTCAAGAATTTTCCTGACTTGTTTCCCCACAAAACATTCCTGGGAGGAGGGCTGAAACACCACCCTCCTCCTCCTCCGCTGTTAGATTTACCCCAGCTACGAGCTGAAAACGCTGCAACACTGGTGTGGGGAGACGTCAGCAGGCTGGGCTGAAGCTCATCAGCTTGGGAGACGGACAGCACACTGCCTCTGAGGTCAGGGATGCCATCCTGGATGAGATGGCAATTTGTTTATCCCCGCTGCCCCTGGGGCCAGGTTTTTTAGCTTGTTGGAGGGCTCTGGAGCTTGCCAGCCTCCAACACGTTCCATGCCTGGCCCACATGTTCAATGTAGTGGTGCAATGATCTTTAAAAACATACCCCAAATTAGCTGAGCTAAGGGTGAAAGTGCGGCACTTGGACACCCACTTTCCCAAGTCTACAGTACCTGGAGCTAGCCGCAATACACTCCAGCAAGGCCTACATCTGCCTGAAGCACCTACTGTTGTGCGAGGTCACCACACGCTCTAACCCTAGATACCGTATGTTCAGCAGGGTGTGTGAGCAGCAGAGACCTTTGATGGAGTACCAGCTACAAAACCCAAGGGTTCCTCAGAGTCAGCTCCCTCACTTTCTGCACCATGAGTTTCCATGGGTGGCAGACTTATGGCTAGAGGCACAGGCATGGATAGGGGTGATGTGTAGGGGCAAAAGCAGTGTGGATGTGGAGGCAAGCTAAGCAGCAAAAACTGGGGGTACAAGCAGCCGGTGACATCATCACTGACAAGCACAGCTGTCTGTCAGCTGACAGGCTGACTTTCACCAAAATGAACAGACAATGGATAGACTCATCATATACATGTCAGTTACATGACAAATTTAGTGCAATTTGCAAGTCCAAGATGGTTTGGAGATCTGCGGAGAGGAATCTCACCACCTCTTGCGGGTGCCATCATTTGGAAGGCAAGCCCTGGGCTCAGTGGGTGAGAGCAAGCGCAGGATAATCGTCGTTTGGCCTGGCGGCCACTGCCTCTTCCACTGTTGACAGGGCTGGCGCTGCAGTCCAGACCAGGAGCCAGGACACCTCCACATCTGCCTCTGACACTTTGGGGAGTTCACCCTTATCCTCACCTTTTCCTGCCATTTCTCCTTTTGCCCGCGCCATCATGCGCCTCTTCCCATCAACTCCCCATCTCCCAAGCCTTTCATTTCATGCTAAAGTACAGCGCAACCCACCCACATGCCCAAGGCTTCAACGGCCTCATCTCAAGAAATCTGGCCCAGGAGATGTTGGAATCCCGGCTGGGGGACACTCTGCCCTTTTTGGGCAGAGTGTCTACTGCGCCACCGCACTGTGCCGTCCACACCAGCACTTTCCCCCAAACATGAGGCGGTCCCTAAATTCAGCGCTTAGCCCTAAAGTTCCATGTGACCAGTTACGAATGGACAAGTGCATGCGGACAGGGACGCTACCTTTCAATTTGGGCACAGTGGTTGAATGTAGTTGAGGCGTGGACCGGGTCGCAAAATGTGGTGGCCTGACTTGTCTCCCCACACAACATTCCTGGGAGGAGGGCTGAAACACCACCCTCCTCCGCTGTTAAATTGACCCCAGCTACGAGCTGGAAACGCTGCAACACTGGTGTGGGGAGACGTCAGCGGGCCGTGCTGAAGCTCATCAGCTTGGGGGCCAGACAGCACACTGCCTACAAAGTGAGTCATGCCATCCTCGATGAGACGGCAATGTGGTTTTTGCCACTGCACCTGGGCCCAGGCATGTTGTCATGTGTGATAATGGCCGTAACCTGGGATTGGCTCTGTAGCTTGGCAGCCTGCAACATATTCCATGCCTGGGCCACGTTTTTAACTCATTGCTGCTAATCTTTTGAAAAAGGTACCCCAATGTTCCTGAGCTACTGGTGAAAGTGTGGCGCTTGTGCGGATAGTTTTTAAAGTGTATAGTTGCCGCTGCTAGCCTCTATGCACTCCTACAACGCCTGTACCTGCTGGAACAACGGCTGTTGTGCGACGTCTCCACACTGCTGGCACTAAACATATCATGTGTTGAGCAGAGTGTGTGAGCAGCACAGACCTTTGATGTAGTTCCAACTCCAAAACCCTCGGGTTCGTCAAAGTCAACTCCCTCAGTTGCTCAACCATGAGTGGCCATGGGTGGCAGACTTATGTGAAATCCCATCCCATCCATTGCACTGGACACGAAACATTAGCATGCGCTCAGCACAACTTCGGATATGGCAGATGCGTTAAGCAGGGTGCAGGGTACAACACAGACCAGGCCCGAGCACCAGGAACAGGTGTTAGAAATACTGCAGCATCTGCCATTTCCTTCCAATTTTGGGGTTTTGGACCCGCCACCGACTTGTCTGGACCTAAGTGGGGATCATGAGACACAGTTGCCATCAAGGCAAGCTGTGGTCATGTGCGGTTTGCAGTAAGGGGGCAGTGCGCAATTGGAAGAGGAGTTGGTGGATGACGAGGCCACCGACCCCACATGGACAGGGGTGATGTCTAGGGGCTAAAGCAGTGTAGATGTAGAGGGAAGCTAAATCAACAAAAAACCTGGGTAGAAGCAAAGGCATAAACTGGGGTGATGTTTAGGGGTGAAAGCAGAGTAGATGTGGAGGGAAGCTAAGCAGCAAAAACAGTGGGTAGAAGCAAAGGCATGCAAAACTCTACCCTGTTGGAAGACTTATTCCTAGGTCTGGAACACGTTAATGGCCCCCCTGGACAAATTACTGCCACTCAGGGGCCTAGTGTCACCAGGAGGGACAAGTATAGGCGCATGTTGTGGGAATACCTGGCCGACACCAGCTCTGTCCTCTCCGATCCCTCTGTGCTCTACAGCCTAAACTTATTTTCTCATCTTTTTTTCTGAACTGCACATCTCTTGCCTGCTTCCTTTGGGATCTTAGAAATGGTGGTCCACTTCCACAGATGGTAACTTCAATAGACAGTGTAACGGGAGTAGCTGAGGGATCGCTGTCTTAACCACTTTTTGGCACAAAATTAACTTCCAAAGCCAAATATGGTGCAAGTATATGATGCAAGGACACCTACACACCTATCTCTGACACATTGGGGAGTTCACCCTCATGCGCCCTTTTGGCCTGCACCATCATGCGCCTCTTCCCAGCCACTCCACATTTCCCAAGCTTTTCATTGCAGGCAGAAGTACAATACAACCCACCCCCATGCCCAAGCCTGTAACAGCCTCATCGATAAACTGCTGGCCCTGGAGATGTTGGTGTTTGTTTATGCTTCTGGAGACCCAGGCCTTCCGTCAGCAGATGGCAGCTGGGGCACCTCCCTATGCTGGGCCTAGCCGTTACTACTTCTCTTGGTGTGCTGTCTCTGCCTTGCGCCTGCATGTGTCCCATAACATCAGTCGGGCCCAGAGCTCTGCGCTTTGCTGCAAGGTCCACTTGACCACCGACACATGGACAAGCGCCTGTGGTCAGGGATGCTGCAGTGCTTATCTTTAATGACAGGCAGGGTGAATGTGGTGGAGTCTGTTCCCCGGGTGCAAACTGGGGTGGCCTATCTCCTCTCCCAGGCCAAAATTCATGGCAGGAGTAGACTGAAACCCTACGAAGCTGCAACCTCCACCCCAGCTACTAGCGGAAAACACTGTAACACTGGCATGGGGAGATGTCAGTAGGCCGTGCTGAAACTGATCAGCTTGGGGGACAGACAGCACAGTGCCTCCGAGGTCAGGGATGCCATCCTGGCTGAGATGGCATTTTTTTTTCCCTGCTACACCTGGGGCCTGGCATTTTTGCGCCTGTGATAATGGCTGGAACCTGGTAGCAGATCTGGAGCTTGCCAGACTCAAACACGGTCCACGCATGGCCCACGTTTTCCAACTTGTTGGTGCCATGTTTCTTTGAAACCTACACCATTGTGCCTGATATACAGGTCAAAGTGGGGCCATTTTCGTAAGTGAGAACTAGCCTCTGCTAGGCAGAAAACATTCAGAGCACACTCCTCTCATCTTCGCACCGTTGGCTGGCGGAGGAAGACGAGGGGGTTGGAGTGGCATCTGATGTCCCTATCCCACACGAGGCTAGAGGGTGCACTTCAGTGCATCCCATTGCTTCACCACAAATGGTGTGAAGGGGAGTGGAAAATGGAGGAAATGGAGAGTGACCCTTACAGTTGGGGCCAGCAAAGGCATGCCAAGTAACACACTGGCACACATGGCTGACTTCATCTTGGGTTGCTTTTCAACACATATTTCACATCATGAAGAACAAATAATACTGGATTTTTTCAAGCCTCGAACCCCGGTCTAGGTCTAATGTCTGTTCCTTTCTTATATTAGGGGAGAGGGAAAAAAAATTACTTCAGTGATACGTTTAGCGTACATAGACTGACTATTAATGTGTATCCCACTTAGTGTTGTTAGGGTTACACACCGTCACAACCTGGCTAAAGCTTCTATAGCTGTTAATAAAGTCAACATAACTTTACGGTATCCAAAAAGACAGCTGGTACCGACAGAGAGCAAGACAAATGTCACCCAAAGCTGTGAGCTCTGAACACCCACAGTGACTTTGGCGTCATCATCATTATAAGGGAGTGGGTGGTAATAAATAACTTGGCAGTGCCTAAAACCCAAAAAGCTTATACAACTATATTTACATTAAGATACACAAATGAAACTTTTCAGTAGCATGTCATGAGACAAGCTGATAAGCTCTTCCTTTGTGCAGTGCTATTTGAAAGTTAAACGCTGCCTTTATTTTAATTCTGGAGAAGGTGCAGACATTAGATTTAGAACATGTTGTCTTCATTGTCCAAATCCTCTATATAGGTAACGCGTTTTTCGGGCCGAGCTGTCTGGGAACGAGCTGGTGCAGCACTGACAACCTGGGTGAATATGGCAAGAGCCTGAGATGTAGGGTGAATGAATCCCCAAATTATTTGTGGAATTCCCAGTGAGACAATGGCACTGTATACCAGTATTAAAAATTGTGGGTGCACATAACCCCCATATATTCTTTGAATTCCCAGTCAGACAATGGCACTGTATACCAGTATTAAAAATTGTGGGTGCACGTAACCCCCATATATTCTTTGAATTCCCAGTCAGACAATGGCACTGTATAGCAGTATTAAAAATTGTGGGTGCACGTAACCCCCATATATTCTTTGAATTCCCAGTCAGACAATGGCACTGTATACCAGTATTAAAAATTGTGGGTGCACATAACCCCCATATATTCTTTGAATTCCCAGTCAGACAATGGCACTGTATACCAGTAGTAAAAATTGTGGGTGCACATAACCCCCATATATTCTTTGAATTCCCAGTCAGACAATGGAACTGTATAGCAGTAGCAAAAATTGTGGGTGCACGTCACCCCAATATATTCTTTGAATTCCCAGTTAGACAATGGCACTGTATACCAGTAGTAAAAATTGTGGGTGCACATAACCCCCATATATTCTTTGAATTCCCAGTCAGACAATGGCACTGTATACCAGTATTAAAAATTGTGGGTGCACATAACCCCCATATATTCTTTGAATTCCCAGTCAGACAATGGCACTGTATACCAGTATTAAAAATTGTGGGTGCACGTAACCCCCATATATTCTTTGAATTCCCAGTCAGACAATGGCACTGTATAGCAGTATTAAAAATTGTGGGTGCACATAACCCCCATATATTCTTTGAATTCCCAGTCAGACAATGGCACTGTATACCAGTAGTAAAAATTGTGGGTGCACATAACCCCCATATATTCTTTGAATTCCCAGTCAGACAATGGCACTGTATACCAGTAGTAAAAATTGTGGGTGCACATAACCCCCATATATTCTTTGAATTCCCAGTCAGACAATGGAACTGTATAGCAGTAGCAAAAATTGTGGGTGCACGTCACCCCAATATATTCTTTGAATTCCCAGTTAGACAATGGCACTGTATACCAGTAGTAAAAATTGTGGGTGCACATAACCCCCATATATTCTTTGAATTCCCAGTCAGACAATGGCACTGTATACCAGTATTAAAAATTGTGGGTGCACATAACCCCCATATATTCTTTGAATTCCCAGTCAGACAATGGCACTGTATACCAGTATTAAAAATTGTGGGTGCACGTAACCCCCATATATTCTTTGAATTCCCAGTCAGACAATGGCACTGTATAGCAGTATTAAAAATTGTGGGTGCACGTAACCCCCATATATTCTTTGAATTCCCAGTCAGACAATGGCACTGTATACCAGTATTAAAAATTGTGGGTGCACATAACCCCCATATATTCTTTGAATTCCCAGTCAGACAATGGCACTGTATACCAGTAGTAAAAATTGTGGGTGCACATAACCCCCATATATTCTTTGAATTCCCAGTCAGACAATGGAACTGTATAGCAGTAGCAAAAATTGTGGGTGCACGTCACCCCAATATATTCTTTGAATTCCCAGTTAGACAATGGCACTGTATACCAGTAGTAAAAATTGTGGGTGCACATAACCCCCATATATTCTTTGAATTCCCAGTCAGACAATGGCACTGTATACCAGTATTAAAAATTGTGGGTGCACATAACCCCCATATATTCTTTGAATTCCCAGTCAGACAATGGCACTGTATACCAGTATTAAAAATTGTGGGTGCACATAACCCCCATATATTCTTTGAATTCCCAGTGAGACAATGGAACTGTATAGCAGTAGCAAAAATTGTGGGTGCACGTCACCCCAATATATTCTTTGAATTCCCAGTTAGACAATGGCACTGTATACCAGTAGTAAAAATTGTGGGTGCACATAACCCCCATATATTCTTTGAATTCCCAGTCAGACAATGGCACTGTATACCAGTATTAAAAATTGTGGGTGCACATAACCCCCATATATTCTTTGAATTCCCAGTCAGACAATGGCACTGTATACCAGTATTAAAAATTGTGGGTGCACGTAACCCCCATATATTCTTTGAATTCCCAGTCAGACAATGGCACTGTATACCAGTATTAAAAATTGTGGGTGCACATAACCCCCATATATTCTTTGAATTCCCAGTCAGACAATGGCACTGTATACCAGTATTAAAAATTGTGGGTGCACGTAACCCCCATATATTCTTTGAATTCCCAGTCAGACAATGGCACTATATACCAGTATTAAAAATTGTGGGTGCACATAACCCCCATATATTCTTTGAATTCCCAGTCAGACAATGGCACTGTATACCAGTAGTAAAAATTGTGGGTGCACATAACCCCCATATATTCTTTGAATTCCCAGTCAGACAATGGAACTGTATAGCAGTAGCAAAAATTGTGGGTGCACGTCACCCCAATATATTCTTTGAATTCCCAGTTAGACAATGGCACTGTATACCAGTAGTAAAAATTGTGGGTGCACATAACCCCCATATATTCTTTGAATTCCCAGTCAGACAATGGCACTGTATACCAGTATTAAAAATTGTGGGTGCACATAACCCCCATATATTCTTTGAATTCCCAGTCAGACAATGGCACTGTATACCAGTATTAAAAATTGTGGGTGCACATAACCCCCATATATTCTTTGAATTCCCAGTGAGACAATGGAACTGTATAGCAGTAGCAAAAATTGTGGGTGCACGTCACCCCAATATATTCTTTGAATTCCCAGTTAGACAATGGCACTGTATACCAGTAGTAAAAATTGTGGGTGCACATAACCCCCATATATTCTTTGAATTCCCAGTCAGACAATGGCACTGTATACCAGTATTAAAAATTGTGGGTGCACATAACCCCCATATATTCTTTGAATTCCCAGTCAGACAATGGCACTGTATACCAGTATTAAAAATTGTGGGTGCACATAACCCCCATATATTCTTTGAATTCCCAGTCAGACAATGGCACTGTATACCAGTATTAAAAATTGTGGGTGCACGTAACCCCCATATATTCTTTGAATTCCCAGTCAGACAATGGCACTGTATAGCAGTATTAAAAATTGTGGGTGCACGTAACCCCCATATATTCTTTGAATTCCCAGTCAGACAATGGCACTGTATACCAGTATTAAAAATTGTGGGTGCACATAACCCCCATATATTCTTTGAATTCCCAGTCAGACAATGGCACTGTATACCAGTATTAAAAATTGTGGGTGCACATAACCCCCATATATTCTTTGAATTCCCAGTCAGACAATGGCACTGTATACCAGTATTAAAAATTGTGGGTGCACATAACCCCCATATATTCTTTGAATTCCCAGTGAGACAATGGAACTGTATAGCAGTAGCAAAAATTGTGGGTGCACGTCACCCCAATATATTCTTTAAATTCCCAGTCAGACAATGGCACTGTATATCAGTAGTAAAAATTGTGGGTGCACATAACCCCCATATATTCTTTGAATTCCCAGTCAGACAATGGCACTGTATAGCAGTATTAAAAATTGTGGGTGCACGTAACCCCCATATATTCTTTGAATTCCCAGTCAGACAATGGCACTATATACCAGTATTAAAAATTGTGGGTGCACATAACCCCCATATATTCTTTGAATTCCCAGTCAGACAATGGCACTGTATAGCAGTATTAAAAATTGTGGGTGCACATAACCCCCATATATTCTTTGAATTCCCAGTGAGACAATGGCACTGTATACCAGTAGCAAAAATTGTGGGTGTATATAGCCCCAATTCTATTGCTAGGGGACTTGCAGGGTATTTCTGAGGTGAAGGTGGGGGGGCACACCGTTGGAACGGGGATTTGGGGTGTATATATGGGGTATACGGGAATACACTGTCAGTGTGTTCCATTCAGGATCCTGGGAAAGCTGGGTTGCGGCGATTGAGCCCGTCAGTGCCACGTTACACTGACAAGCTTCTCCCTGGAATTGAAGTTATATGTAAGCCCAATATATTCTTTGAATTCCCAGTGAGACAATGGCACTATATGGCAGTAGCAAAAATAGTGGGTGTATATAGCCCCAATTCTATTGCTAGGGGACTTGCAGGGTATTTCTGGGGTGAAGGTGGGGGGGTACACCGTTGGAACGGGTATCGGGGGTATATATCGGGTATACGGGAATACACTGACAGTGTATTCCATTCAGGATCCTGGGAAAGCTGGGTTGCGGCGATTGAGCCCGTCAGTGCCACGTTACACTGACAAGCTTCTCCCTGGAATTTAGCTCTTATAAGAGCTGTTGGTTGTCTTCTCCTTCCTATCCTAGCCTGTCCCTGCCTACCCAGAATCTAACCCCTAGCTAACTGGACGGAAACCTCCGTCCTCGGTGAATTGCAAGCTCAGAATGACGCGAAGCTGGGCGGCGCTGTTCTTTTAAATTAGAGGTCACATGTTTTCGGCAGCCAATGGGTTTTGCCTACTTTTTTCAACGTCACCGGTGTCGTAGTTCCTGTCCCACCTACCCTGCGCTGTTATTGGAGCAAAAAAGGCGCCAGGGAAGGTGGGAGGGGAATCGAGTAATGGCGCACTTTACCACGCGGTGTTCGATTCGATTCGAACATGCCGAACAGCCTAATATCCGATCGAACATGAGTTCGATAGAACACTGTTCGCTCATCTCTACTCCCTATGTTCTATACTGGCCGTGCTTGGTGTTTATGCTCAGTCCCAATGAATGTGATGCCACAGTTTCAAGAAGAGGCGCAGCACTTGCAATAACAAAGTTAGAAAATGTCTACTAAACATGTGAAAAAAATGTGCAAGTGCTAATCTGCTATAGTTCTACGTTTTGGGATCATTTCAGACCCTAATCTTAAGATACTTCTATAGCCTATATAGCTAAACTATCCCCTACTTATGTTTCTGCCTTGTTCATTGATAGAGATGAACGAACAGTAAAATGTTCGAGGTTCGATATTCGTTTCGAGTAGCCCCTCAATATTCGACTACTTGAATCGAATATCGAACCCTATTATAGTCTATGGGGGAAAATGCTCGTTTCAGGGGTAGGCAATGTTTGATCAAATTATACTTACCAAGTCCACGAGTGAGGGTCAGGCTGGATCCTCCGAGAAGTCTTCTCCGTGCAGCTTCCCACGGCATCTTCCGGCTCTGAATTCACTCTGCCAGGCATCGGGCCTGGGCAGAGCCGACTGTGCATGCCAGCACTACAAGCGGACATGCGCAGTCGGCTCTGCCCAGGCCCAATGCCTGGCAGAGTGAATACAGAGCTGGAAGACGCCGCGGGGAAGCTGCACGGAGAAGACTTCTAAAGGTAGGAGAAGAACCGGCGTTGATTGGCCGACTGTATAGCATTCGGCCAATCAATGCTGGTTCTGCATCGAACTTTTCCATTCGAATAGCGAGTGGTACTCGATTGAGTATGAGTATTTTGAATAGCGTAGTATTCGATCGAATACTTCAAGGCTCTAAATTCTCTTATCGCGTAAACACAAACTAATACACATTAGCAATTCCTAAATCCAAAAATACCCAAACCATTAAAATATAAGCACTAGAGATGAGCGAATAGTATTTGAAACTAGAGTTTCGAATACCTCGCTCCCCTAGGAATGCATGGGAGCGGCCGTACAGCAAGGGGTCAACCCCTTGCTGTATGGCCGCTCCCATGCACTCCTAGGGGAGTGAGGAATTCGTAACTCTAGTTTCGAATACTATTCACTCATCTTTAATAAGCACGTTTGTCCCATACGGTAAATGCTGTAGCAGGAAGAAAAATCAAAATGGCTGAATTATATTATTTCTTGCTTCCTTTTGACTTCCTAAAAAATTTAATAAAAAGCGATTAAAACATCATCCATCATGTAATATCCCGCAAAAAAGGACACCTTACACAGCTCCATACACTGAAATATAAAAAAAATTACATGATGATTCAAAGAAGCTTTTTTCCATTATAATTTTGAATTCTTGTAAAGTTATTAAAACAATAAAAAAAAAAAAGTATCACATTGATCATACCAACCTGGAAATTAAAACATTGCATTTTTACCGCATATTGGAAGCCATAAAAACAATACCTGTAAAAAAATGGCGGTACTGCATTTTTTTCCACCTCATTCTGAATTGTGTTCCGCTTCCCCATACATTATACAGAATAATAAATGGTAATAAATAACTGTTTTGAAGGGCAACTTCATATGACTACGTAAAAGGAAAAATTCAAAAGTTATGGCTTTTGGACTCAAGGGAGAAAAACGTTTGATTGAAGTAATGGTTGCTTTCTTGCAAATCCCATGCCCACTTTAGGGATAAAAAACTGCCATGTGAACATGCCACGATTTCCAAAACCCACGCAGTTTTGGAAATTGCATCATGTCAATTATAGCTACGGAAATGCCAGCAGTTTCCCCATAAATATAATTGTAACAGAAAGTCTGCGGAGGAAAAATCTGTGAACTTTCTGTTTAAGGAGCTGCAGGAAGAATACAATGAGTTCCCTCCGCGGTTTTTCCTGCAGCGCTTTATGGCTGCGGAACCTCGCATGGGGCCTTAGCCCTAGGCTAAGGCTTCACGGGCCAGAAACGCCATGCTAAAGCACTGCAGGAACAACCACGGCGGGAACACATTGCGGTTCTTCCCACAGCGCTTTCAACAGAAGGTTCACAGATTTTTCCTCTACAGACTTTCTCTTACAATTGTATCTATGGGAAAGCTGCTGGCGTTTCTGTAGATATAATTGACATGATGCAATTTCTAAAACTGCTTCGGTTTTGGAAATTGCAGCGTATCTGCGCTGCAGTTTTAACTGCAAAATGGGCATTGGGTTCACATGAATCCCATCCACTTTGCATATACTGTATAATGCCGCAATTTTTCCCACTGTGTTTCTAGCCCATGGAGCTCCAGCCTTAGGGTGCATGCACACTACGTAACGCCGGGCGTGTATGAGAGCTGTTACGAGCGCTCCCATTGAAGTGAATGGGAAGTGTTCGGCAGTCTGCTGTAATGCCGGCGTGTACGGCTCTCATACACGCCCGGCGTTACTCCGTGTGCATGCACCCTTAAAGAGGTTTTCTGATCTCCCTCTCGCACTAGTTTGCCTGCTGTCTTTTCTTCTTACTTCTCTTACTCCCTTACTTCTTACTTGTATTCTTCAGCAAGCTGGTGGGTGGATTCTGACTGTGTGATGGACAGGACATCTCAGTAGATATAAATATTGCCTTTACCATGAGAGATTCTATTATGATTAATAGAAATCTAATAAAAATGCAGATCTGTTGGAGACTCCTTTGCAGAGACTGGTGAAAACTGCCAAAGAAAAAAGTCCTGTATGGAAATTGAAGCGTGTCATTTATTTCCACAAAGTGGGGTTGAAGTTTACTAGGATCCCATCAACTTTGCTGTCACTGTAAAATGTTGCAGTGATTACACCATTTGGGGCCCCCGAACTTAAAGCATTTAAAATAGTAAGCTATAATTACATTACAGTGAATAACAGCCATGTGACATCCATTTTTTTTTTTTAACAGATGTCATATGGTAGCCTTAACTTCATGCAGTAATGAGTAATACATGTTACAATATGTTTCACTGGTATGCTAACCTATGCTAATCATTAAACTGAAATCCTTTGGTTTATTGTCAATTTACATGCAGGGGAAATACACATGACCGCTGAGGCCAATCGGCAGCTTCAGCAGAACCTGGGAGACACAGGAAAAGCAGAAGAACATTGGAGCATCGGAGACAGGTGGGCATTACCCTAGACCAGTGATTCTTAACCAGGGTTCGATCGAACCCTAGACCATATGCATGGTTCATTTTTTGTACCAGTAAAAAAACATATACCTATGTCTTGAATTTGGAAAAAAATCATATTTGTTTTATCACTAAAGAAGGGTTCAGTGAATGTGCATATGAAACTGGTGGGTTCGGTACCTCAAACAAGGTCAAGAACCACTGCCCTAGAATGTAATACAGGTAAAGCTCAACAGTAGGTTTCTTGATGCCCAACTGACTAGCTCCCCTGATCTTACTGCACAAGAGCTGTTCAGTGAAAATGAATCCCTCAGATACTGCGGTTCCATCTAACAATGGAATCTAAGAGGTGAGGTGTTGTAATCGGTGTTGTCTCTGATCATGAACATTTTTGCAGGTCTCTGCTATGTAGCAATATTTATTAATGACAAATTCTGGCAGAATTCAAAAATTGTTTGAAAGTTTAGACACGTATTAACTGTGAAAAATGGAAAAAAAAATTTTTTCCTTTTATGTTTTATAACTGTTTGCTTGTGTTGTCTGCCACTTTTATTTTATCTTTTTATTTTGACCACTGAACCTTGTGCATTGACTAATGTCAGTTCCTGTGTGCTCTACCGATCTATGGCTTTTTAGGCTGATGCCCCAAGTTGTAGAAACACAGCTTATTTGTTGCAGAGTCTGCTGCAGATTTTTGAGACAGTCAAGAATAGCTACAAAATGAATGGAAAACATAAAGGAATCCCTCATACTTTTTCCTTCTGCTCAACCCACCCCTGGCTTTGGCTCAAAAACTGAAGCAAAATCTGCAACAAAAAAGCTGCGTTTCTGCAAGTTACGTACGGCCTCAGTGTCAAACAGTGTTTGAAGTCTGGCTGCTGAGAGCAGTGAGTGTGTGTCTCCTGGATTCCTATTGATACTGAATAAAATAAGTAGTGACAGCATGTATCTGCAGTGTGTGAACTGTGACAGGTGTGATTTAGGCTAAGGCCCCATGTACCAGGCCACAGGAAAAAAGGATGTGGGAAAAACCATGGAGGCAATTCAAAGTGTTTTTTCCAATAGGTTTCCTCTGTGGACTTTCTGCTTCCATTATGCCTATAGGAAAACCTTCAGCATTTCCATAGGTATAATTGACATGCTGCAATTCTCAAGACTGCAATGTGCATATGTTTCCACAGTGTATTGATGGGATTCATGAGAATCCTATCCACTACGCAGGGGCTGCTTTTCTACCATGGCCAAACCACGGCATTTATGCCACGTGAAGCCCTGCCTTAACTTCATTTGCAGCTTGAGTGAAGGTTGTACTCTGGATTTAGTGAGTGGAGTCAATTAACCTCTGACAGCTTGCACCCACAGCATATGCTAGGGTGGTCTGTATGGGTCAAACTAAGCAATGCAGAATATTTTGATGCTGTACAAGGGTTGGTTCATACTAGCGCTTGTATTCCGTCCGAAGTAGTCCACATGGAAACCCCCTGGACGGAATACAATCGCAATTGTAAGCAATGTGCTGGCAAAGCACATGGACCCAATAGACTATAATGGGCTCCGTGTGCTTGCTGCACACTGCCCGCACAAATGATTCATGAACGTGAGCTTTAATGGTACTGTAAAATGCAATGTTTTTTTTTGCTTCTGGGTTTTTGCAACCTGGGGCTTCAGCCAGGTCCCCAAGTAGTGTAAGTGCAGAGATTTGGCCAAGGCAGAAACTCCATGACAAAAAATGCATTTTTTTACATTACCTGCAAAGTGGATGAGATTCTGGCTAATCCGATCCACACATTGCAGAAAAAAAAATCCACAGTGAAAATACATTTTTTGTAAATTGCAGCATGTCAAATATACCTACAGAAATGCTGGCTTTTCCATATAGGTGTAATAGATCAGAAAATCCATAGAGGAAAACTCGGCAGACTTTCTGTGAAAAGCTCAGTGGAAAAAAAAAAAAAAAAAAAAACACAATGTGATGCGATTGTGCCACAGTCTTTTCCTCAGTGATTTTTGGCTGTGGCCTATGTGGGGCCTAAGGGTTAGTTCACATCTGCGATTGGTAATCCATTCAGTGACCCCCCCGAATGAACTACTGAACACACTGGCAAGCAGTGTGTAGTGAAAGCATACGGACCCCATAGACTATAATGGTGTCCATGTGCTTTCTACTTTTCTGTCCGCATGTTCGGTGTGGACACCGCGTGTAGAGGACGGACCCCATTATAGTCTGTGGGGTCCGTGTGTTTGGTTTTCTGTCCGGGGGGAGGGGGGGCGACTCACCGAACAGATTACCAAACATAGATTTGAACGATGGGTTAGCCCCGAAGACTGCAGTAGCATAATGTTGTATATGCAAGTTTTACAATATTTTGCTATGGACTCTGACTAAGATTATTTTTTACCTAAAAACCCCATTTACCACAGCACTAAAAATGCAGTAAAATGCTTTGTAATGCTTTGCTTTCTAAAGGAAATGTTTTTAGTAATATAAATATATGGCGCAGGGAATTCATTTTCAAAGTTTATACAGACCAATACCCCCATTTTGGAGATTATCATTGTTAGAGTCTAAGATTGATGTACATTAAAGTGACTTGCTGGTTGTCTTACAGTCCTGAGTGTGTTTTCTAACTACAGAATGTCTTAGTGCATGTGTATATATTTGCCCCCCTCCTTTGCTCACACTCTATAATATACACAGTAATGTCCTGCAGAAGGGTTATGTAATGCAATGCAGGGGATTCGGTGTGGTGTAGATCTCATAGAACAAGCAGTGAGGGGAATACATAGCCAGGCAGACTTTGGCTGTGCAGGAATGATGCTTGCTTTTCCAGGCTCTGCTGAAATGTTTATTTATAACTCCCACTGTCTGGCAGAATCATTGCCAATCAAAACACTTGAAGGATTTTCCAACTGGTTGGGAGCATTCCATTAAAAAAAAGCTTTCCTTTAGGGGGGCATGATACTTGATATGAGTTAAGCTGTAAAATTAGTTTCAGAACAGTGGGTCATCTAAACTTAAGTTCACTTGCGAAAAAAAACATAATTAACCCTTTGCCTACTATTTTTACATGCTTGGAGATTTAGCTTCCAATGGTTTTTTATTAACTGGCTCAAATAGAGCTATTAATAAAATCATTCTAGAGATGAACCTGCATTACAATTATTGTGGAGTAATATTATTGAGTAATGTCCCTCTTTGAACCAAAACCACTTCCACAAACACCTTATGAAAATCTTTAAAGAGGACTTTTCACCACCTCCAGCAACTCCAATGCTTAGCATCTGTTAATAGCTGCTGCTCCAATGATTCCAGCAGGATTGGAATTTTTTCTATAGCTCTCAATGATCCCAGGCCAGCAGTGCAGTCAGTTTTGGTGCTTCATATGCTATTTAGGCTCTACTGGGAAGCAGCACCAGGCAGGAGCAGACAAGAGGCTTGATCCTGACTTCCAACCAGAGATGAACCATGTCAGAGGTCAGAATCAAACTCCTTTCCTACTCTACAGTCCAGACCCAGAATAGCATTTCAGTCTCCAAAACTAAGAACTTTTATTTCTTGGGAATGGTGCGAGATAGAGAAAAGGATTCCAACCGTTTTGGAATCTGCTTGGCAGCACCTATTAAATTATGCCAAGAGTTGTGAGAAGTGGTGAAATGTCTTCTTTAAGGTCCATTCACAAGGAGGAAAATGGTGAGGCATTTGGTGTGGAATTTCAGCACTGAAAAAGGAACCCTTTGAAGTTAAGGGGAGGATTTCTTATCAGCGCTGAAATTCCACACCAAATTCCTCACCATTTTCCTCCGTGTGAATGGACCCTTAAGCTGCCATCAACTGAACTGTTAGCGCAAGTTCTCTTTATGCAATGTTAACTTCAATTCCCAGCACTGTACAGTAGTATTTCACCACTCCAGTCCCCAAATGCTCCCAACTGGCCATGTTTTTAGGATTTTTTAAATGGTGTATAGGTGACAGAATTATTTTCAGGGCATCAGTGATCTATATATGGGACATTTTTAAATCTTGACTTACTGGGGGTTATTTATTTTCTGCCCCTTTTTTTGGTCATATTTTTCACATGTGTGCCATTATATAGAATAGTTTTACTGTAGTGTTTATTTAGGATGATGACACCTCTCCTTGTTAAATGTACACATCTTAGTAAGTGTAGATGTACCTTTTTAGTCCATGTGTACTTTGCCCCTTTTTGGTCAAATGCAAATGCGTTCTAACCTGATGGGCTCTTACCTTTTTCAAAAAAGGCACAGGTCACAAATAGAGCGTGAAAAGGATCTTCATGTAAAACACTCCTCTTTCCTCGCCAAAAAGCAAAGGTGACGAAAGCAGCATTAAAGCATGAAAAAAGGAGGACATGCTTCAGAAATTAAGTGTAGTGCAAAAAAGTCCTCAAATAGATGCAATTTACGCCAAATAAAGGTAGAAGTCGTTTAATAAATGTGCCCTATTAGGTCTGTTTGAGGACTGGAGATGAAAAGCTGCAGATGATGACTATGTAGAACTTAAAGCAGGACAATTTGGTTGCTAACAACAAGTGAAGATGTTACCCCACCTCCAGTGCCTTATTGCTGAAATATCACCTGGCTTTATTGTAGCACCCAGCTATGCCACAGAGGTAAGCCCTGTATTGAGAATAGAAATAAGGCAGGGAAGAGCCATGCCATAATGAGACATGGGCGAACCTCTCAAGGGACTCTATACACTTGACCTCTCTTTGCATAATACAAACTCAAGTGAGGCTCGCCATTTTGTCATCACATAAATAGTTGGCTCTTCTCTGATAAATAAAAGATTCATCATGTAGCACAAACTTAGCAGAAAACAAGATGGCAAGTATATCTACAATTCATGGCTACTGTCCAGGAGTAGAAGCATCTTGTTTATTTATTTCACTTACTTATACGCAAATAAATAATAAAATAAATAATTCTTCCTCTGCTAGGCATATGAAGGGTCTTTTTGCGGTGGTATAGATACCTCTACTGACAAAAGTGTCCACTGAACCTCCTTATCCTTGTATTGCACGTCAATAAATAATTGAGCTGCCATGAGATATTTCTATTTTAGCCAATTTACAGTTCACACCCTGTTGCTAGGGAAGTCCCATCCATGAATATATTAGATAAGCAAGACTTCTTCACAGTGAATGAAAGTCACTGGCCACTGGAGAAGGGTCTGTTCACACAGTTCATGCAAATGAAAGGGGCTGATTCTTCTGCAGATGGGTGTGCTTCACAGAACTTTCTGCAGCATCTCACATCTTTCAATGTAAGTAAAATCTACTTATGTACAGTACTTCTGGCTGCTTTTGTGATTACAGATGGGATATTATTCACAGCAGACAGCAAGTATCTTTAGTGAATGTGCTCATAGATTACTATTTTCCTGTGTCAGTAATTTTATAGGCTACTTCATTTTTTAATGTATTTGGAGCACAGAGTTCTTCTGTATTAATATTATTAACTGTGTTATGCTCACTTTTGCTTCACGTTTTTTTTTTTTTTTGCTTTTGTACAGTTACTGCTGGCAGAATTACATATAAATACACTAGTTGTAATAGTAATATATAGGGAAGGAGGTAGACTGCTCCTTATTTACACATCCCATTCCTCAGAGACAAATGTAAAATGTACTGCAATCAGAATGCAATTATTAGCAGCAGATAACAGATAGGATACCATATATGAAGGCATATACAGTCATATAACAGGGTGCCCAGCAAAACCCTGCAGATATTTCAATTTTTCATGAAAATTCAACTAAGGTAGATGGTTTCTCAAGCCGACATGTCACAATGTCTTCACTAAATGCAATAAGTCCAGATGTTGCCCTGGAATATGCTCACCCTTAGAAAACCGCTCTATGGCTATTGATGAACTAAACAAAAGGTCAATTTCTTCCTATGAACACCTATGTTAGAAACACCATTAAATGCATCTCATCCAGTATGCTTCTACAAAATATACACATACAAATACAATAAGACATATTTCAGAAGGCATGTAATAATAAAGAATGCCCATCACCACTAGTGAGGTCACATCTAAGTCAACTGCTTAAGGCAAACTAGATAGCACTTTACAAGGGATAGATTTCAACACTTTACAACCTGATACATTCACTTAATGCAAAATTAGTGCCATCTAGTGATCGGAACACAAAAACAGTTTTCTTGAGATGTTGGCTGGCAAACTGGCACCTGTTGCATCTGTTTCTTTAATAACCCTTCTCACATTATGACAATCTTAAAGATGATGTGATGATGATCATCCAATATGAGCATAACATTCCACAGCTTAAACAGATTATTGCAGCCTCCATGATTGTTTGTATAGTCAGATGTAGACCACCACCTGTGTTTTCTTAAGGAATAGTGAAGAACATATTTGGAACATGGCTCACAGCGTCACCTAGAGGCTGTTAATGCATACCTACCATTTTCATGTATGTGTGCTATTAATGTATATATTTCTGACTGCAATGTAATCTGAATGAATCCCCCTCTTTCCCCCAGGCACTGGTCCTGAAGTAACATGAGTAGTAGTCAGAGTAGATGGGCCTCTAGGCCACCATTGAGGGGTGTGTATAATTTATGATCTAAAAAATATAAAGTCCTAAAGTAAATGATTGGTAAGGAAAAGATAAGGGATGGTGCTGTAGGATTGAAAAGACCCTATTATGGATACTTAGTTGGCTGCTCAGCAGGTCAGAAATTGCAAATATGTTGAGTGGATGGAATGGAAGGAAATGATGAGTATATTTTATGAATAAAAATGGTAAGAACTAGCGGCAGAGGGACAACAGTAGGTAGTCCAATAAATCATTGGCCATGGAGCAACTATGTATTTTTCAATCAAAGACCATTCTGCCACCAAATACTACCTAACATGATGAAAAACACGTCAGTCTTGTCGGCCAGGGAACTGGAGGGGCATCTGTCACAGCTCTTCTATTTGTCCATATAGCAGGACTACTGCTGGAGGAAGGTGTTTACCCCATACCTGTGATAGACGTGCCCCAGGGCTCAGGAGCCATGTTGTGTGCAGAGCCCGGCGATGTCCTGGGGTCATGACTTCACTACGACTGCACCCATAGCGGAGAGGCGGGAGGAAGCAGCAGCTCTGGGCTGGGGTCTCACAGGCAGGCACCCCCACACAAAGCGTCTGTATCTGGCCTTCAGCGGATGGCACATCCCAGTGTGTGAACGACTATGGCTACCCTGTCTATAGTTTTTAGACTCTCATCTCCCACACTGACCAAATGGACACTTGAGAAAGGAACAACTTTAGTTCTGAAACGCGTTGTGTATTGTGTATTTCTGAAAGCTTGAATAAACGTCCTGTGAGGGTAAGCGCGGATCTATTATTTCTTTCCACTCTGACTATAGGATTGGATGGATTGGTCCTGGTTCTTTTATACCTAACATGATATTCTTTTAAACTACATAATTACTCCAATCTGCTTTTCATCAGCTAGAAAATTCTGATAAATGTTCAGGCTCAGCTCCATGTGTACTGTAGTCATCTTTTCCTTTATAAGACATGAAGGCTAGCAGCATGTCCCCCCACCAATCCGACAGGAGCGGCAGCAGCAAAGCATTTAGTGTACAAAGTATTTACAGAATATTTAGGACAAAGTAACTAAGATTACACAGCAAGGCCTCTCCGAACAGAATACCAAATGCATTAAAAAGCGGTGGGCAATGACAGCAAACGGACCCCATAGACTATAATGGAGTCCGTGTGTTTTCCGCATGGTGTCCACATGAGTCATGTGGAGAGAAAAGTAGTTCTTGAAGTATTTTTCGCTCTGCATGATTCGTGCGGACACCGTGCAGAAAACACACAGACTCCATTATAGTCTATGGAGTCCATGTGGTTTCATTGCTCACCGCTTTTTAATGCATTTGGTATTCCGTTTGTGGAGTCCCCAAGCAGACTCTCCAAACGGAATACCAACTGCAGATGTGAACCAGGCCTAAAAAGACAAATCTTTGGTGTATTGGTCTAATAATTACTAAGAGATAGGTGGTCTGACCGATCAGTTGTATCTCACCTTCCCAAAGTGCACAATTCCTGGCATTTTCTGACATGCCAGGTGCTGCTCCACTCACCCTCACATACTTTTGTTTGTGATGTTATTGGTAGTGAAAGTCTATGGAACACCACTGCGAGTGAGCTGAACGAGATCAGTGCCGCACCCAGCATGTAAATAACAACCTCTTTCATTCTGACTTTTTGAAGGGCACAATGGGTCTAATTTACCATGGTTTGAACACTAGATTTTAAGAATTACAAGATATTAAAAAGTCACAATTTTTGGTCTCAGGTGCTGTATTATGTGCAGAAATTGTGACCAAGACAGAGAGAAGAAACCTTTTTAGGCTAAGACCCCATGTATGGGATACAGCAAAATATCACTGTGGGAAAAACTGTAGCGGAAATGCATCATATTTAGTTCCGTGCCGCTTTTCACACACAGTCCACAGACACTCCATATATAACAAGAGAAAGAGAAAAGGCACAAGAATTTTAAAGGAAAAAAACAAAAAAAGTAAAACATCTTAATGATTTCAAAACCTCATGCACTAGTAAAATGAAAAAAAAAATGTGTATTTTCATGACCAAGTGAAAATATTTTTCGGACTATAAGACGCACTTTTTTTCCCCAAAATTTGGGGGGAAAAGAAGGGTGCATCTTATAGGCCGAATGTGGCGCCTGGCATCCGCTGTAATAGAGAGGCGGAAGCCGGCAAGTGATAGACGCCATTACAGGTGGCGGGGCCTGCGACATCGCTGCGCTCCTCTGCCCTGCATGAAGCCAGCAGCGGGAGGAGTGATGCTGCTATTCCGCTCCTCCGTCCCCCCGCCGCTGGCATCATGCAGGGCAGGGCAGCGATGTCTCAGGCCCCGGCGTCTATCCCTCCCCGGCATCCGCCTCTCTAGTACAGCGGATGCCGGGTCAGTATCAGCGGCCCCTTCTCCCCCGGGGCCGGTCCCCACCGGCCCCGTACCTGTAAAGTTGCAGGCCGGCTCCTGCGCGGCGATATCGCAGGAGCAGACCTGTTCGGGTGACAGCCGGGAGCCTACTGAGGCTCCCAGGCCTGTCATGGCTATATATTAGTATTGCAGCTGGGTCTAGGACCAGCCGTAATACTAATACACAGAATGTCCCATAGACGGCAATACAGTTGTATTGCCGTCTATGGGACTTGCAATCAAGTGACCGCAGGTTCAAGCCCCGGGGGGGGAATAAAATAGTAAAAAAAAAAAAAAAAAAAAAAAAAAAAAAGCTTTAAAAATATATAATAAAAATATGAAATAAATAAAAGTTCTAAATCACCTCCTGTCCCTAGAATATATATATAAAAGTAGAAAATCATATATCATAAACCACCGGGTTTTTTTTCAATAAAAGGTGATCTAAGCAATAGATATTCCCCAAAATGGTATAACTAAAAAGTACTTCTGGCCCCGTAAAAAAAAACTCTATGCGTCCCCGTACAGCTGCAGGGTCACCTGTCAATGTGGCCTTGCAGCTGTTGCAAAACTACAACTCCCATATATTAAATATTTTACCAGTTTTTGCTTCAAAATTTTTTTCCCCTATTTTCCTCCTCTAAAACCTAGGTGCGTCTTATAGTCCAGGGCGTCTTATAGTCCGAAAAATACGGTAGTTTGATCTTGAGCTGGTTAGTATTGCTGCACCATTTGCCGCTTTGTTTTTGGTACTTTTGTATCTGTAGTCTCTCCTTAGAGACATATTAGGAATAGAGATGAGCGAGTAGTATTCGATCGAGTAGGTATTCGATCGAATACTACGATATTCGAAATACTCATACTCGATCGAGTACCACTCGCTATTCGAATGGAAAAGTTTGATGCAGAACCAGCATTGATTGGCCGAGTGCTACACAGTCGGCCAATCAACGCTGGTTCTTCTCCTACCTTTAGAAGTCTTCTCCGTGCAGCTTCCCCGCGGCGTCTTCCGGCTCCTCATTCACTCTGCCAGGCATCGGGCCTGGGCAGAGGCGACTGCGCATGTCCGCTTGTAGTGCGGGCATGCGCAGTCGGCTCTGCCCAGGCCCAATGCCTGGCAGAGTGAATGAGGAGCCGGAAGACGCCGCGGGGACGCTGCACGAACAAGACTTCTCGGAGGATCCAGCCTGACCCTCACTCGTGGACTTGGTAAGTATAATTTGATCGAACGTTGCCTACCCCTGAAACGAGCATTTTCCCCCCATATACTATAATAGGGTTCAATATTCGATTCGAGTAGTCGAATATTGAGGGGCTACTCGAAACGAATATCGAATCTCAAACATTTTACTGTTCGCTCATCTCTAATTAGGAGTAAACAATTCTAGAGATTTTTGGACCACCCATTACTTTCAATAATGAATATTTAGCATCTATCGGTGTATTTTAGAAGAGTTTTTGTAACCAAACTAGGAATGATGAGTGCAGGAATTTGTGTTTTGACAGGAACCGGTGTGAGGTAATGGTAAATTTGAGAGGTGTAATTTTTCAAAGGTCAAGATGGCATTATTGTCAACACACTGCCATGTAGTTCTTCAGAATTCAATTGTAGCCCAAATATCTCTGGTATAAGAAGGCGTGTTATGTGTAGGCATGTGCAAAGGACAAGATGTCAATTCATATGCTGCTATCTGCTATAATACAACCAATAGTACTATGATTATATATTAATATTTGATTACATTGAATTTACTTAGTTAAATATGGCATTTTAGCATTACCTCACACAAAGGTTGTTTGGTGCACATGTTTATCAAATTACTATTGGATAATTCTTCATAAACTACTATAGGAAGTGAAGACACACTGCCTTGCCAATGGAAAACCTGAGGTCTGTAATGTTTGCACAAGAATTGCAGGTATAAGGGGCTTGCATCCAGGTATATTAAAAAACAGACTGTCCCAGAAACAGTATGCTTCTTAGAAGTGGGACGCTAGGTAATAGGGCAGACATGTAAGTCAATAAACAGTACTGTAAGGAATTGGCTCACAAGACGACCTAGATTTAAGGGAGCTATTCATTCCATTTTCTTACTTATGTAGACACATAAATACTCCCAGGTGAAGGAAAATTTTAAAATGAACTAACAAAATTAAACCAGAATATTAAAAATAAAATAACTGAAAAAATGTGCATTTAAATACTAGGCTCTATATATGTATTTTATTATATTAAATGTTATTTTTGTATTCTCTATAATCAAAGAATTATACAAGATTCTATGACTTACTTTCTACAGTTCCCTGCTTTATTTAATTCACAAAACTTTACAGATGACGCTTAGAGAAGTAAAGCTGCAAAAATGCACAAAATAGTTTCCTAGTATGTTTCCTACTTTTCATACTAATCTTAGATGTAAAATAAATTGTAGATTATTATTATTATTATTGTTGTTATTATTATTATTACTACTATTATTACTATTATTATTAGCAGCATCTTATTTTTGTTAATATGATTATTATTATTATTATTATCTAATTAATATTACTGCTAGGATCTGATGTTATTAACAGTGATTATTAAGAAATGCCTGTGGTGTAACTCACTAATTACTACTAATTAGTACCTATTACTATTATCTTACTGCTCTGTTTACTGCAGGTTGGTGTGAGGTGGTACTCTGGAGGTGACAAGCAATAACTATCTAACCTCTTTATATTAAATATAATATATATATGTGTGTGTGTGTGTGTGTGTGTGTGTGTGTGTGTGTGTGTGTGTGTGTGTGTGTGTGTGTGTGTCACATGGCAATGCTATATCTCCGTCCCATTGCAATGACTGAGACTGAGCTGCAGTATGGTCCATCATATTACACTATAACACCCTGACGACATGCCACTCATGTTGCCACAGCTTCAACCACTCAAGCTGACACGACAAGCAACCTTGTTCATCATATTACATCCTGAGGCGCTACTACGTATGTTACCATAGCTACCACAACTCATGCAGTTTTGTCCGGCGCTCTTGTTCGTCAATTACACATGGACTACCACACATGTTACCACAGCTGCCACCTACCCAGGGCTATGCAGTTCCTGAAGAAGTTCACACGTTTCTCAGGTTTAAACAGTATCTGGAATAAATTGGACTTGCTTCCTCTTTGGTACTCTGACTGGTCCTCTAGCTATTATAACCTACCAGTAGTTGAGACTTATATATATGACTAATTCAGCTAATAAATCCTATAAAAAGAACATATACTCCCATCTAAATGTAAAACATGGGGAATCTTCCACTGTCCAATCTGAGTTGAATAAATTTAAATGATCCTCCTCCCCAAAAGCTTGTAATTGCTAGAACACGCTGCAGGCCCTATCCTAAATACTTTAAAAAACCCAGCTCCATCACAACTTTCTTCATCTGGCATAAATACAAAGACCCAAGGACCACTGTATGGATGGGTTACCCGTGGTCTCAGATCCACCTCTGTGGAATATTAGGTGGCCTTCCACTTAGGTATTAACACATTGTGGCTGGTGCTGGATAAACCAACACTACATCCGCGCTATCTTCTCTTGATACATCGATTAGAATGACGTGTGTGACATCTCTGCTGCTAAAGAAATATATCACTATTATGTTCTTACACCTAGGGTTTCCTTATGGCATACCCATCAGTTACTATAACATGATGTCCAAAGTATATTCTCAGATGTGTAATGCCCATTATCATATTACCCAGCAGGGTTCATCTCTCAAAGCCCAAGTGGACTAATCTTGGTTCTGTACACTCACCTTCTGGGCAAAAATCTTAAGTCCACACAGAAGACAAAAGGAGATCACTACTCCATGACCTGTCACCAGAGGATTGGGAGGCATCCTTGGAGTCACCATTGTATGTATTCCCACCATTAATAACTGCAATATCCAACTGTATTTTGAGCAACAATACTATCTCTCTCCGATGTGTCTGCACAAAATGAATGACAGAAGTTGTAGGTTCGATACTTCACAATCAGACTTCTGGCAGGCCTGTCTCAGTATTGGTTCATTTTGGACGGAGGTTGTTGCTACATTGTACAGTATTGTTCTCTCTCCAGTGCCAGCTACTTGGAAAGTCTGTTCATAAAGCCTCCTGGAGTAATCGGCCTGGACACGTTATACACATATGCTCCCGCAAGAGTGCTTATTCCTTGCTAAAAAGACTATACTAATTGTATGGATGAAATATATACTCTCAATTGTGGTATAGTGGACAAAGCTAGTTAATGACATGCTCCAGTTGCTCTTAGGTTGTAGATTTTTGGATACATGGTGCTACTATCTGTTGACTCATCCATGCTAATAAGGACCCTGGTTCATCCAGACTCAAAAGCTCTCGATGAAGGACCTCTGAATAGCTGGATTGTTGCTCCAGTCACACTCTCTGCTAATAGTACATACTGATGCGTTGATGCATGTGCAGTGTTTTAATGTGCATTAATGTGCAGTGCACTTAATGTTTAAAAGGGGTTGTCCAAGGATATTAAAAGTTTTTATATCAATGTGTGTTGCTTATGCATTTGTATTTTTTACATTTTAAAGGGGCTCTATCAGCAAAATCATGCTGATAGAGCCCTACATATGCGTGCATAGCCTTTAAAAAGGCTATTCAGGCACCGTAAAAGTTAAATTAAACTACCCCCCCCCCCCCCGTTTTAAAATAATAACTTAAAAAATAATGTTCTCTACTTACGGAACGTGCACCCTGGGCGGGCATTCAGGGTGCGCTGTCTTCTTCTTCCCCGCCTCTTCTTCCTCTGACGTCTTCGGGTCCCGTCCTCCTCCGGCGCTTGCTCACGGACACTGATAAAAAAAAAATAGCCCGGGCGCATGCGCAGTAGCACGCGGCTTCTACTATGGCTACTGCGCATGCGCCCGGGCTATTTTTTTTTATCAGTGTCCACGAGCAAGCGCCGAGGAGGACGGGACCCGAAGACGTCAGAGGAAGAAGAGGCGGGGAAGAAGATGAAGACGCACCCAGAATGCCTGCCCAGGGTGCACGTTCCGTAAGTAGAGAACATTCTTTTTTAAGTTATTATTTTAAAACGGGGGGGGGGGGGGGGGTAGTTTTATTTAACTTTTACGGTGCCTGAATAGCCTTTTTAAAGGCTATGCACGCATATGTAGGGCTCTATCTGCAGGATTTTGCTGATAGAGCCCCTTTAAACAAATTTTTCCTAAGTCATGTCATGTGATGTCTAATTTTTTAATCCAAATGATGACATGACCCCCACATCGCATGACTTTGAAAGTAAGGGGGGTGTTTTCTTCTGTGGTTAGCGAATTAGGACCAGACTCTCCAAAGAGAAGTACAGAGGCAGCGCTCACCCAAAAAGACTTTATTTGGTAACAGCACAACGCGTTTCGAGCCAATCTTGCTCTTTCTCAAGTGCATATAGATAACCTTCCCACAGTGGATACTGTGGGAAGGTTATCTATATGCACTTGAGAAAGAGCAAGATTGGCTCGAAACGCGTTGTGCTGTTACCAAATAAAGTCTTTTTGGGTGAGCGCTGCCTCTGTACTTCTCTTTGGAGAGTCTGGTCCTAATTTGCTGAATTCCTCACGTCTTCCTGACGGCCTTTTCAGCTGCTGCCCTCCTGAATGTTCCATTTGATTGTGCCTATAGGTTGTTGTGTTTCACACAACCTGCCAAGGTGAGAGGCCATCCTGTTTTCATCTTATATTTCCATTTCATTTATTGAAATTACTGCACTAGGGTCGGCTCGGCGCCCTGTTTTTCTGTTTTTCTTTTCTTCTGTGGTTAGGGTCAGATCACATGACTGCAGGGGATTGGCAACTACAGGATGTCTTTGCAAGCCCCTTCATGTATATATAGAGGTATAATGGGGGGGGGGGGTGTTATCGATCATCAAGGGGACTGGATGTATTTGAGTGCAAGAGATCTGGCACCAAATTCAAATGGACCAATGAAAGAAGAGCCACTAACACTCTTAAGATCAATAGCAACTGCTGGCTCTTTTTTGGTTGGCCTCTTTGAGTTTATCATCAAACCAGGTGTTCTCACATTAAATTCAGATGGAACAATTACAGGAAAGCAGCTGCTACTTTTGATATCAATAGGGGTGGCAGCTTTTCTGCGATAGTGACACCTCCACCGGAAATAGCAGCCATGGTCCTTCTATGATCTATTGCTGTTCTGTGACTTTGGGCTTCGCAAGGCAGAATCCATCCGAAGACACGTCATTACTAGAGATGAGCGAACAGTAAAATGTTCAAGGTTCGATATTCGTTTCGAGTAGCCCCTCAATATTCAACTACTCAAATCAAATACCGAACCCTATTATAGTCTATGGGGGGAAAATGCTCGTTTCAGGGGTAGACAACGTTCGATCAAATTATACTTACCAAGTCCACGAGTGAGGGTCAGGCTGGATCCTCTGAGAAGTCTCCTTGCAGCGTCCCCGCGGCGTCTTCCAGCTCTTCATTCACTCTGCTAGGCATCGGGCCTGGGCAGAGCCGACTGCGCATGCCCGCACTACAAGCAGACATGCGCACTTGGCTCTGCCCAGGCCCGATGCCTGGCAGAGTGAATGAAGAGCCGGAAGACGCTGCAGGGAAGCTGCACGGAGAAGACTTCTAAAGGTAGGAGAAGAACCAGCATTGATTGGCCGACTGTATAGCATTCGGCCAATCAATGCTGGTTCTGCATCGAACTTTTACATTCGAACAGCGAGTGGTACTCGATCTAGTATGAGTATTTCGAATACCTACTCGATCGAGTACTACTCGCTCATCTCTAGTTATTACACTTCTTTTTCCTGTAGCTGGTAAATCAGCTAGAAGAAATCTTCATCTGATTCCCAATTAAATGAATGGGAGGGTTAGAAGGTATTTAATGAGGTAGATTTTGAGCTGCAAAAAAACTCTGTGTAAACATACCCCAAGTCAATAACTTGGAAATAAAAAAAATCCCTCCTCCATACCATGTAGTCAGTGGCAGTGTAGCAGCACTACAGAGGCATTGAAAACACCAAAAAATATTGTGCATAGAGTTTTGGAAAACTGTCCTTAAAGCATTACATCACATGCAGCTAAACAGCATACATTTTGACCTTGTCTCAAAAAACAGCAGCAAAATCTGCAACAAAAAATGCTGCCTTTCCACAATGAGGGACCTAAGCCTTAATGTTCACAAGCTATACACAAGATAAGAAGACACCAAAAATATAGACAAAACATGTCCAAAACAAATTGCTATTCTTATACTATGGGGTCTCTTCACACCCCAGAGTTTAATGAATGGAGGCCTGGGGGAAGTGATTAAACATAACTAACAGTTATTCACCTCTCCTGGAGTCTGGCATTGCTCTTTAGGCCTCTTCAATTATGTCAATTACCGCTGTAGCCTATAATTGGCCTTCATGTGGGTCATGCAGACCACTATGGAGGCATGACCACTATGGGACATTATACTGTCTGTAGGATTCACTGTTGGACTTTATACTGTGTGCAAATGGGGCATTACACTGTGTGTGGACCAACAAAGGGAGTGTTCTACTGTGTGGGGGGCTACCCCATGTGAGGGGCTGAAATCAAAAGTTTTCTAGTGGGCACAATTTTTGCTAATTATACCCCTATTTAATAACCTAATATACTTTCGAAAACATTAGTATTGAATATGAGCCAATATTTATCCAGCACATTAAGTAATGCTAAGTACAGTTGCATAGCCAAAAAAAGACACATACTTTAATATACACTTTTGGCTTTTAAAATCTAGTTATTGTCTTAGCTTCAGGAATATAATCCTGGCAGAGGCCTATTAAGGGGACCACTTATGCCTCTAGATGGAATATGATGCTATCTGATATAGTATTTCTCATTTGCAGTTGGCACAATACTAAAGAGTATGTTTCAGTTACATTAGTAGCATTCATTATTTATACACAATACTTGACTCTTTTTCTAATCACATTCATTGCAGAAAATGTAGTTACGGAGCCAAGTGTAGGCTTCTTTATGGCATCCTTAAATGCTCCTTTTTAAGCTTATTTCTCTTCTGTAAGCCAACAGACATATGCTATGATTTTAGAAATGTCTGACCTTGAACGTGTTCCAGCACATCAACGTGTGTGTTACCATGTACTTTCTCCAGCCCTATGTGATTTTCTTCTGATTTGTTTGAAGTTCACTTAAGGAAGACTTGGCATGAAAAGGATTAGTGACATTGTATAAATAATAATAATTTAGTTCTGCTTTTTGGAGCCCACATTTAAATCAATACAGTTTGAACTAACATTGATAATATTGCGATCAGAATGGTAACATTTTCCAGGGTGTTTTAAGCTTTGAATAGCCATAGCATCATCATGAGAACATGTTATAGCTGTTGTGTAAGGTTAGAAGCAGAACAAATATGAATTGGTCTGAACTTTACAAAAAAAAAAGGGGTTTGAGGTGAAAGTAAAAGAGTCAGAAATGACAGTATGTTTATATCTTCTCATGTATGTCTTCTTCTGGTCTTCTTCTTTGTCTTATGTTAAGATTGGAGTTAAATGACTATATTGGTTGGAGTTAAATATCTACATGTAAATCTTACAGATCGGGACCTTTGGTACTATCAGTAGCAGGAGACATAATTACATCACGCCTGTATATAATAATTGAATTGTAGAGAAAGAAATTAATCTCATGTTAAAATATTAAGTGGCTGCATATGTACATTATTTTTAATGCTATGGTATAATGAGTACCTCACCCCCATTTTATCTTACTCAATATGATTTTTTGCATTTGCTATTTTAACTGATTCCAGACTGTCCATTGACTTTTTATGTCCAGGTGGTCCACTCTTAACTCTGCAAGGACGTACCTCCACAGTTATTACTCCTATTGGCATTACGCTTTTAGGGGGCATTCACACGGACGGCTCCGTTTACGAGTGCTCCCATTGAAGTGAATGGGAAGTGTTCGGCAGCCTGCCGTAGTGCTGGCGTGTATGGCTGTAATACACGCCTGGCGTTACTCCGTGTGAATGCCCCCTTATGTTATTTATGCTGTATGCTGACATAATTTGTTAGGATCATGCTTCTTATAAGAAATTACACATAATAAATTACACATAATAGAAATAATACAAAAATAATAATAATAGAAATAATACAAAAATAATAATAATAGAAATAATACAAAAATAATAATAATAGAAATAATACAAAAATAATAATAATAGAAATAATACAAAAATAATAATAATAGAAATAATACAAAAATAATAATAATAGAAATAATACAAAAATAATAATAGAAATAATACAAAAATAATAATAGAAATAATACAAAAATAATAATAATAATAATAAGAAACAGGAGTGGTCCCTTTAGATTGAGAAATAAGAAATAAGAAATAATAATTAATAATAATAATAATAATAATAATAATAATAATAATAATAATAGAAATAATAATAGAAATTACACATAATAGAAATCAAGTGTAGATGTGAAAATATAGTAGAATGTTTGTATGCCATATTTAATGAAGAATTATGGGTTCGTAATTGTATAACAAGTTTCCAATATACACTTTATATCAATTCCTCACGGATTTGAAGATTTCTACTTACTGTAGCACAGTTGGAACCTTTGTTTATTTTTAGAGGGTAAAACAATGCCATGGTCATACAATAACGGAGGGAAGGTGACAAAAATAAAAAAAAGTTTATTCTCAGCTTCAGTTACTTCGTTTGGGCCTTCTCATAGCATTTGGCTCTCTATCTCTGCCTCCTCGCAACATCTTGTTCTCTCCTTTGACATAATGTTCACTAGGTTACAGTCATGACTCTCAAAGTGCCTATGTCACCTCTGCGTCGCAATCACATGCCTCAAAGGTGACCATGGGTGCATTATGTCACAGAAGAGCGCCATGGAGGGACAGAGACATCACCGGACACTGCAAGGAGGCACAAAAGAGGTAGCAGTAGGTGAGTATAAATGTTTTTTAATTTTTGTCACCTCCCCTATTGTACTTTGGGGTCTGAGGAGAGTATAATAATGTACCGGAATGCATGTTGCAGAAGCAGTTTTAGATAGTCTGAGACAAGAGCCTGAAGGCAAGGGTTAGCAGAATTCCATGGTGCAAAATTCTTAAGCACAAAAATGCACATGAAGGTTGGGAAATCTTCCGTAGGGAAATCATTAAAGCACAGGAACTAACAATACCTAGAAGGAAGAAAAATGGGAAACACCTAAAAATATCAGGATGGATGACCAAAAAATTACATAACCTGCTAAAAAGGAAAAAGGAAACATACAAAAAGTGGAAGATGGGAACTATATCTAAGGAAGAGTACACAGCAGTCTGCAGACTCTGCAAGACAAGCATCAAAGGAGCTAAGGCTGAACACGAATTGAAGCTTGCAAAAGAGGCAAAGAGTAAGGTAAAAGGATTTTGGGGATATGTTAAAAGCAAAAGAAAAGTGAAGGAGACCATTGGAGTCCTGAAGAATGACAAAGGAGAAACAGTTAACATGGTGGAACAGCAGGTGGAGCTACTAAATTAATATTTTGTATCCGTCTTCTCCCAAGAAACTAATGGAAATATCGACATTAATGGTGATGGAGATGAGGGGAAGGAGGACTCCCAGCTGACTATAAGCGAAGGTCTGGTAAGAGAGCACTTAGCCAAGTTACAGGAAACCAAGTCCCCAGGACCAGATGATTTACACCCTAGAGTCCTGAAAGAGATAGCAGAGGAAATAACAGAACCCCTTGCTATAATCTTCGGTAAGTCATGGGAAACAGGAGTGGTCCCTTTAGATTGGAAAAGAGCAAATGTTGTCCCCATCTACAAAAAGGGGAAAAGGGACGATCCAGGAAATTACAGGCCGGTAAGTCTGACCTCGATAGCAGGAAAAATCTTTGAGCAAATTGTCAAGGAACATTTACTTCGGTACCTGGATGGGAAGGCATTAATTAACCAGAGCCAGCACGGCTTTATGACCAATAAATCTTGTCAGACTAACCTGATTTCCTTCTACAACAAAATCACTGAATGGTTGGACCAAGGGAATGCCGTGGACATAGTATATCTTGACTTCAGTAAGGCATTTGATAAAGTATCACATAACCTTCTTATTGAAAAAATGATTAAGTATGGCTTTGACAAAAAATCAGTTAGGTGGATTCACAACTGGCTTAATGATCGGGCACAACGAGTAATACTAAATGGCTACACATCGAACTGGAAGAAAGTCAAAAGCGGGGTGCCGCAGGGCTCTGTTCTGGGCCCAGTACTTTTTAATATCTTTATAAATGATCTGGACGATGGAATTATTGGGGAACTCATAAAATTTGCAGATGATACGAAGATAGGAGGAATAGCCAACACTAGAGAGAAGAGAGAGTGTATTCAAAAGGACTTAGACACACTGGAACAATGGGCTGAGGCCAACAAAATGGTATTTAACAGGGACAAATGCAAAGTTCTACATCTGGGTAACAGAAATGTAAAAAACATATATAGTATGGGAGGAATAGAACTAAGTGATAGCATAGGGGAAAAGGACTTGGGCATAATAGTAGATCACAAATTCAACATGAGCCAACAGTGTGGTGCTGCTGCAAAAAAGGCTAATAAAATTCTGGGATGTATTAAGACAAGCATTGAATCTAGATCAAGAGAGGTCATTATTCCGCTGTACTCTTCCCTGGTCAGACCACACCTGGAATACTGTGTACAGTTCTGGGCGCCTCAATTCAAGAAAGACATCGATATATTGGAGCAAGTCCAGAGAAGAGCAACCAAAATGGTGGAAGGTCTGCAAACCATGTCCTATGAGGAGCGGCTAAAAGAATTGGGATTGTTTAGTTTGCAGAAGAGAAGGCTGAGGGGAGATTTAATAGCAGTCTACAAATATCTGAAAGGTAGTCACAGTGCAGAGGGATCTACCCTATTCTCATTAGCACAAGGAAGTACAAGAAGCAATGGGATGAAACTAAAGGGAAAGAGATACAGATTAGACATTAGGAAAAACTTTCTGACAGTGAGAGTAGTGAGAGAGTGGAATAGGCTGCCACGGGAGGTGGTGGGTGCTCCATCAATGGAAATCTTCAAGCGGAATCTGGATAAACATATAGCTGGGATGATTTAGGAAAACCTGCACTCGCAGGGGGTTGGACCCGATGGCCCTCGAGGTCCCTTCCAACTCTACAAAAAAAAAAAAAAAAAAAAAAAAAAAAAAAATCCCAAATGGAACAATTTGGATTATTGAGGTCAAATTTAGTTTATTACCAACCATTTCACCCTTCTCTAGTTACTAGATATAATTCTATAAACTGTAATAAACCTGTTTGACTATTGCATAACCAGGACAGATTTTCATCCTTTAGTCTTTGGCCACACATTGCAGAAATGCAGAGTTTTTGATCTTTTCAGAAAGAGTGGGAAAAAAATAAACACCGCGTTTCACAGTCCCAACAAAATGAGTGAAATTTTATTTCTATCCATTACTTCAGGCCTTAGCCTTAAAGGGGCTCTATCAGCAAAATTATGCTGATAGAGCCCCACGTATGCGTGAATAGCCTTTAAAAGTTATATTAAACTACCCCCCCCCCTCCCCGTTTAAAGTAAAACCCTAAAAAATAATATGTTAATCTTATCTATCATGCACGGTGGGCGGGCATTCAGGGTCCGACATCATCTTCAGCCATGCCTCCTCTTCCAGTGATGTCCTTGGGTCCCGTCTTCCTCCGGCGCTCGAAAACTGCCATTGATAAAAAAATGGCGTGGGTGCATACGCAGTAGCAGTAGTAGCAGCATGCTACTGCGCATGCACCCGCACCATTTTTTATCAATGGCAGTTCGCAAGCGCCGGAGGAAGACAGCACATGGCTGGAAGAGGAGGTGTGGCTGAAGATGACGTCGGACCCTGAATGCCCGCCCACCGTGCATGATAGATAGATTAACATATTCTTTTTTAGGGTTTTATTTTAAAATGGGGGGTAGTTTAATATAACTTCAGCGGTGCCTGAATAGCCTTTTTAAAGGCTATTCACGCATATGTGGGGCTCTATTAGCATAATTTTGCTGATAGAGCCCCTTTAAGGGGGTATTACCATGTACATACTCATATCTATATTTGTAGATAGTGAAAAGGTAGACATTTTTGTAAATATAAGTAGTTTAAAATTCTGCAGTGTTTTAAAGATTTTCTTTAACTATCTTAGTGGTGACAGTCTGTTTTCTTGATCGGTTGCCAATGGATACGACCACAAATGCAGAAACTTTCTATGGTGTGAGACTTGTCAGGAGCCCAGCAATGATTTTCTTATTGTAGATAAGTTATTGGGCAGGGAGACTACATGTATCAAAATATATCCTGGCCACAATGATTGTTCTTCTGACCTTAGGTCCTGCATTCATGGTCATGGTCGTATCCACTGGCAACCAATCAAGAAAACAATTTGTGACCACAAGATATTTAGAAAAAATTTTCATAACTCTGCAAAATGTTTAATTACTTATATTTCCAAATAGGGCCGGCGTTAGGAGGGGGAAAACTTGGCAATTGCCAAGGGCCCCAGCCCTTGCAGGGGCCCCCTGTCGGTGGAATACTTTCCCTATCAATATAGGGAACGAGTATGTCGGAATGACATGTGTGTAGCTGCAGCATCGGCTAATAGACAGCAGCCAGCGCAGGAGCTGCAGCTATTGATGGAGGAAGCTCTATTCACTGCTCTTAGGATGCCCCCCCCCCCCTTCTCTGGCTGCCCTCTGCCCACCAATGAGAGGGCTGAGGAGAGCCCAGGAGGTGGGGCTTTTCACTGTACAGAAGATGGACCCTGCCGAGCTCCTGCCGTCTGCATAGTGCACACAAGAGAAGAAGGAGAGGACAGCTCAGCAAAGTGAAAGTAAAAAAAGAAAACACCAGGTACATGCTATTTCTATTAATATCAGGCATTTGGGATGATTCATTTAGTTTTAGTAACTGCATGTGCCTCATATTCATGACAATTAATCCCCTCACATTAACCCTTATATGCTTCACATAAGGGTTACTAGTATATGAGATATATAGGGGTACTAATAATGAAGATACTTATTACCTCCATGTCTCACATATCAGTAACTCTTATGTGAAGTACACAGGGGGTTAGTGTGAGGGACATAATGGGGTTAACTGCTATTAATAGGAGGCACATGGAGTTACTAAGGGCTTGTTCACACCTGCACCCCGGTCTTCATTTTGCAGGTTTCCGTTTCCTGCACGAAACTGAACAGGAGACAGAAACCTGTAGGCATTTTTCAAACCCATTCATTTGAATGTGTTTGGGAAGTGTCCAGCCATGAGCGCCGGTGAGCGTTTTGTGTGAAACCTTTTTTTTTTTTTTTTTGGACATGCAAGACTTTGTGTCTGGTTAAAAAAAAACTGGTTTAGCCGTGGAGAGCACAAAACGCTCACCGGTGCTCACGGCCGGACATTGTCTGCCAGATTTCCGTTTTCTGTCAGCAGCAGACAGAAACCTGGAAACGGAGATCGAGCGCTGGTGTAAACCCAGCGTAAGCTGTAATACACATGACCATATATTCAATTGTGGATAAAATTATTGACTATTATATTTCAATAGTCCCATACATACGGCTGTTGTTTTTGCAGCCATGTGTCTGGGCCAAATTGAAGAGCTGCAAATTATGGAGCAGATCCTATAGCTGTCCTATACCTAGACCTTACATGTCCTCAGAGATGGGTGGTATTATATACCACTAGAAAGATGCAGTACACTGAATTCACTGCACTGCCAGCTTTCACGGAATGTGCCCCTGTGCTGGAGATATCGGTGCTATTAATTTCGGCAGCAATATCTCTCCACTGTCAGAAGAGCAGTGTTATAGCTCAGCGTCATTCCTGGGCTGTGAGGATTGCCCTCCTGATTGTGCTCTTCCACTTGCACTGTCATATGGGCATTTTCTACCGCCCAGTGATGCCACTAGGCTAAAAGGTCCACCTTTCCAACAGTGGAGAGATATCTGTGCCGAAACTAACTGCACCAATATCTCCATCATGGCAAATACCGGCAAAGCTGACAGTGCACTGAATTCAGTCGGGTTTCTAGAAGTATATAATACCGCACATCTCTGAGGACATGAAAGGTTGTCTTTCAATACACGTCATCTGCATCAGTTCTCTGGTTATCCAGGACCATTGTCCAACCTGCAGAGGTGCAGTGTATGTCATTGTAAGCTGCCAACACTCACAACTGAGGAGTATATGGCTCCTAGGAACAACCTGCTTACTGCAGCGTCCTATTACAGTGCAGGGCAGGAAGAGGTTAATTGCTGGCTGGCATTATGAGGGGGAATCTGAAAATAAAAGGGGTCTGGTTATGTTCTTCATATGGGGAATGGAGGAAACTCTGATAGTCGTGAAGTGTTTGGTGATGTAAGGGGAACATTATACAGTAAAAACAGCTATTTGTGGATTGTATTATGCGGGCAGAGGCGAATCTGGCATTAAGTGTCTAATGTGACAGTATTTAGTCCTGGTATAGCGGTCAGCGGGTGACATGACAGTATTTAGTCCTAGTATAGCGGTCAACGGGTATTTGATAGTATTTAGTCCTGTTATAGTGGTCAGTGGCTGATGTAATAGTATTTAGTCCTGGTATAGCGGTCAGCGGGTGATGTGACAGTATTTAGTCCTGGTATAGCGGTCAGCGGGTGATGTGACAGTATTTAGTCCTGGTATAGCGATCAGCAGGTGATGTGACAGTATTTAGTCCTGGTATAGCGGTCAGCGGGTGATGTGACAGTATTTAGTCCTGGTATAGCGGTCAGCGGGTGATGTGACAGTATTTAGTCCTGGTATAGCGGTCAGTGGGTGACGTGACAGTATTTAGTTCTAGTACAGTGGTCAGCGGGTGGCATGACAGTATTTAGTCGTGGTATAGCGGTCAGCGGGTGAAGTAACAGTATTTAGTCCTGGTATAGCGGTCAGTGTCTGACGTGACAGTATTTAGACCTGGTGTAGCGGTCAGTGGGTGACGTGATAATATTTAATCCTGGTGTAGCGATCAGTGGGTGAAGTGACAGTATTTAGCCCTAGTATAGGAGTCAGCGGGTGATGTGACAGTATTTAGTCCTAGTATAGCGGTCAGCGGGTGATGTGACAGTATTTAGTACTGGTATAGCGGTCAGCAGGTGACATAACAGTATTTAGTCCTAGTATAGCGGTCAGCGGGTGATGTGACTATTTAGTCCTAGTATAGCGGTCAGCAGGTGATGTGACAGTATTTAGTCCTGGTATAGTGGTCAGCGGGTGACATAACAGTATTTAGTCCTAGTATAGCGGTCAGCGGGTGATGTGACTATTTAGTCCTAGTATAGTGGTCCTATTTCATAACTCTATATGTATATAAATATTTGTTAGTGGGGGGAAGGGCATGAGCCTTGTTGCTTTTGCACCTGATCTTTAAAGATAAGGCACAGAAGCAACTAGTTTACATAGGCAAAAAAAACTTACAAATTTACAAACAACCACTTAAAAGACATTAAGAACACCCCTGTAAGTACCAATGGTAGGCATTGCGGTACATTGAATTAACAGAATGTGACTATGTTGTATGTACAAGTGGGGGCTCCACTTTTAATTTTGGCCAGGGCCCCATTTTGTCTAAAACTGGCCCTGATCAGCAAAGCTTGTTGGCTTCCTTAGTTCCTCTTTACTTCTATGGGAGTTATTGAAGCAGCATAACACTACTGATTAGTAGTAGTAGTAGTAGTAGTAGTAGTAGTAGTAGTAGTAGTAGTAGTAGTAGTAATAGTAGTCGTCTTAGTAGTAGACGTAGTAGTAGTCGTAGTAATCGTCATCGTTGTCATAGTAGTAGTAGTAGCAATAGTGTTTCAGAAACTCCAAGCCTTGGCTTTATGGCTGGGACTTAGAGGACAATGTTGACTGTGTGGTAAGAATTACATGTTAACATATTTGAGTCAGTCCTATTACAATGAAACCTAATACAATTTGGATAATTTTTCCTACAATTTACTACTTTTAAGAAATTTCCTTTGTATTGCCATATTTGGAGACTTTTCATTTTTCTGTTGAGGGAGTTGTATCAGACCTAATTTTGTGGGAGGTCCATTGTTTTTATTGGTACCACTTTTAGGTACATCTGAATTTTTATAACTTTTTATTCCTTTTTTTTTTTAAGTGAACAAGTTAACTTAAAAAGAGCCTGGCATTTTTTTTACATTTTTTTCTTTAATCTCAGTATTCACTGTCTACAATAAATACTGTAATATTCTAATAATTTTGACTTTCAGACTTTCAATAAATGAATTTTTTATATTTTAAAAAAAACTTTAATAAGCATTTTTTCTTTTCTCTTAGTCCCCCATCAGGGGCTAAAAGGTCAATTTTCCAATATTTAGAAGTGTAGCTTGAGTGGGGGCAGAGGGGCCACGGCCCTGGATTCACTGATTCTGCATGACCAGGGCCACCACAAACATCAGCAATGTCAATCATATCTGTGTCTAGGAAACACCAATACAGATGAGGAGTTGGCTTCTTAACTTGTAGGCTACAAGGGAAAAAATTATGTAAGAGAACCTCATTTATATTTGGGACAATATTAACCCCTTAACGACCGGCCCATAGGGAATCTACGTCGGCACTGACAGGTCCTTCCTGACTGCCCTATAGGAAAACTACGTCGGGCAGTCAGGGAAGGATTCCCTGTCAGTGCCGACGTAACTGGAGCGGATCTTAGCTGTATCTGACAGCTAAGACCCTGCTCCATAACCCCCCCATCGGAGGGGTCTCCGATGGGGGGGTTTTAACCCCTTCAGTTCCGTGATCAAACATGATCACGGAACTGAAGCGGTTCCGTGATGGTGCCGGCGGTATAGGCACCCCCCGCGGCGAGATCGGAGGGTGCCGATATACAAAACATGCAGTCTGGGGTCTGGCCAGTGACCCCAGACTGCCTGAGCCCCCTGTTACCTGGTTGATCCTGCCCACGTTGTCAGGAAGCCAAGCGATGCGTCTACATCGCTTGGCTTCCTGATACAGACTGGAGACACATGCAGCCTGTGTCTCCTGCGTCTCCAGCCTGTAACACTGATTCAGCAATGAAATCATTGCTGAATCAAGTGTCCTAAGAGGGACACATAAAAAAATGAAATAAAAAGTAAAAAAAAAGTGAAAAATAAATAAATAAAACTTTTGAAAAAAATGAATAAAGTTATAAAGCCCCAAAAGTCTCCTTTTTTCTATAGAAAATGAGTTATGTAAAAAAAAAACTAAAAATTAATAAAAACAATACATATTTGGTATCGCCACGTCCGTAACGATCTGTACAATAAAACTGAAATAATATTTAATGTATACGGTAAACGTTGGGGGAAAAAAACGGAAACAACCCGCCGGAAGTAGTGATTTTTCACCATCTCACCTTAGAAAATATGCTATAAAAAGTGATCAAAAAGTCATATACATCCCACAATAGTACCAATAAAAAGCGCAGGTTGTCCCGCAAAAAATAAGCCCCCAACCAACACTGTCCATGGAAAAATAAAAATGTTACGCCTCTCAGAAGGTGGCGATGCAAAAATCACTGATTTATGTCCCCAAATGTGTTTTTGTTCTGCAGAATTAGTAACACAAAAAAATACTATAAGTGAGGTATCGCCGTAACCGTACCGACCCGCAGAATAAAGGTCACATGTTACTTATACTGTACGCTGCATGGCGCAAAATTTAAAAGGGAAAACTCAATGCCAGAATTGATTTTATTTTTTTAAATCCAGCAAAAAAAAGAGTTAATAAAATGTACTGAATAGATTGTAAGCACCCAAAAATGGTGTCATTACAAAATACACCTCATACCGCAAACAACAAGCCCTTATATGGCCACGTCACCAGAAAAATTAAGAAAATATAGCATCCAGCAATGTGAAGACAAAAACCCGCAAAAATCGCCAAATCATTAGAATACAACTGGCTGCGGCAGGTAGGGAATATATAAGCTGTGCGAGCGGATATCAAGGGACACCCCAGATTTACACCTTATGAGGGAACGGACACCAGAAATGACCCCCAAAGTGACCCCCAGAGTGACTCGACCAATCATAGGAGCTACTGGGACATAGTAGGGAATTTGGTGTTTGCAATGTTTTCCGCACAGCTTATATATTCCCTCTTCGCCATCCGCTGTGCAATCACGTCTGGGATATGAATACTCACTACACCCCCTGAAATTCTTTGAGGGGTGCAGTTTTCAAAATGGGGTCACTCCTTTGGGGAATCCACTTTTCTGGTACCTTACAGGCTCTACAAACATGACATGGCGTCCAGATACCAAACATCTGAATCTGTACTCCAAAAGCCGCATCGCGCTCCTTCCCTTCTGCGCCCTGCTGTGCGCCCAAACTACAGTTTATGCCACATGTATGACACATGTATGACACTGGTGTACCCGGGATAATGGACGTAATGTCATATGTGAGTATAAACTGATATTAGGGCACAGCCAGACACAGAAGGGAAGAAGGGTTATTGGGTTTTTGGAGCACAGACGGTTTGGTTTTTGGATGCCATGACACTTTTGTAGAGCTGAAACGCCAGTAATGTGGAATCCCCTGATATGAGACCTTATTTTGGAAACTACACCCCTGAAGGATTTATCCAGGGGTACAGAGAGCATTTTTAACCCCCAAGTGTTGCTATAACTTATTATCCATAAATGAATACGAAGCTGATTGTGAGAAGTGAAAATACCAATTTTTCCAGGAATCCGTCATTTCAGTGCATAATATGTTGTGCCCGCCTTGTATCAGAGATGAACGCTCTAAAAGCCGTTGTGCCCGGGATACCCACTTAATTTTTGGAGTGTGTATCTCTGCTGACATAAGTTGGGCACAACATATCAGATACTGAAATGGCGAATCTCTGGAAAAATTTCATTTTTAACTTCTCATTGTCAGTTGCGGTTTCATTTCTGGAAACTAAATAAATGCAACCCTCAAGGGTTAAAAGCGCTCGCTACGCCACTTGATAAATCCCATCAGTGGGGTAGTGTCCAAAATGGGGTGACATGTCTGCAGATTCCACTTTATTGGCAATTCAGGGTCTTTGCAAAAGTGATGTCCAAAAACCAAACTGTGCGCCAAAAAACAAAATAGCGCTCCTTCCCTTCTGTGCCCAAACAGCCGATTCTACCCACATATGGCATTAAGTCCGTTATCCGGGGTACACCAGTGTCATACATGTGGGCATACACCGCCATTTGGGTACACAGCAGGGCGCAGATGTGAAGGAGCGCTATGTGCTTTTGGAGTGCAGATTTACATTGTTGGTGTTTGGACACCATGTCATATTTGCCGAGTCCCTAAAATTGCCCCTACAAAATGGGGTCACTTCTTAGGGAATTCCAGTTTACTGGAACCTCCAGGGCTCTGCAAAAACATCATGGCGCCCAGAGGGTCCCTCTAAATCTGTACCCCAAAAGCTAAAAAGCGCAGTGCTCCTTCCCTTCTGAGCCCTGCTGTGTGCCCAAGCAGCAGTTTACACCCACATATATAATTTTTTGACCCTCGGGATGGCCCCTTAATAGTTTTAGGAGTGCTGGTCTCTGACAACACAAAGTGGGTGCAACGTATTGGGCACCGAAATGGCAGATTTCTTTCAAAATTTCAATTTTCATTTTGTACATTAATTTTTGGGAAGCATTTTTAGGCTCAGAGTGATAATACACCTTGATACATTCTTTGATAGGTGTAGTTTTTAAAATGGGGTCACATTTGAGGGGTTTCCATTGTATTGATACTTTAGGGGCTCAGCAAATGTGACATGGCACCTGAAAACTATTCCAGGAAAATCTGCCCTCCAAAACCCAAATAGCGCTCTTTCCATTCGGAGCCCCACCATGTCCCCATACAGCAGATTATGGCCACATATGGGGTATTGCCGTGTTCAGGAGAAATTGTGTAACAAAATGTGGGGGGCTTTTTCTCATTTAACCCCTTGTGAAAATTAAAACTTTGGGGATAAAGGGACATTTTAGTAATTTTTAACCTACAAGTCCCAAGGTTAGTAAAATCTGTGAAAAGGTTATAGGGTCAAAATGCTCACTATACTCCTCAATTAATACCTTAAGGGGTCTAGTTTATAAAATGGGGTCATTTATGGGGGTTTTCAATTGTTTTGGTAACGTAAATCTTGTTTGAATGTGCAATGGGCCTGAAATATCTGCAAGCAAAATTTGTGTCTTGAAATCCAGTTGGTGCTCCCATCTTTTTGGGCCCTACCGTGCGTCCGTACATAGGATTAAGGCCACAAAGTGTACATTTTTGAACACGGGAGAAATGGGGCCATCTATTTTGGGGTGTTTTCCTTTATTTTCATGCCTTGTGTACAAAAAAACTGCCTTTAAAATGACTCTTTTGTGTAAAGAATATGACAATTTTTTGTTTGACACAAATTCTTTTAAAACCTATGGGGTCAAAATACTCACTATACCCCTCAATGAATACCTCAAGGGGTCTAGTTTATAAAATGGGGTCATTTATGGGGGGTTTCAATTGTTTAGGTAACTCAAATCTTGTTTGAATGCGCAATGGGCCTGAAACATTTGGAAGCAAAAATTGTGTCTTGAAATCCAGTTGGTGCTCCCTTCTTTTTGGGCCCTACCGTGCGTCCGTACATAGGATTAAGGCTACAAAGTGTACATTTTTGAACACAGGAGAAATGGAGTCATCTATTTTGGAGTGTTTTTTCTTCATTTTCATGTGTTATGTGCAAAAAAACTGCCTATAAAATGACACTTTTGTGTAACAAAATGACATTTTTTGTTAAACGCAAATTTTCTAAAAACATATGGGGTCAAAGTACTCACTATACCCCTCAATGAATACCTTAAGGGGTCTAGTTTATAAAATGGGGTCATTTATGGGGGTTTTCAATTGCTTTGGTAACTCAAATCTTGTTCAAATGTGCAATGGGCCTAAAATATCTGCAAGCAAAATTTGTGCTTTGAAATCCATTTGGCCTTCCCTACCTCTTAGGCCCTACTTTACGTGCATATATAGGACTAAGGCCACAAAGTGTACATTTTTTAACACGGGAGAAGTGGGGTGATATATTTTAGGGTGTGTTTCTTCTTTTTGATGTGTTGTGTGCAAAAAAACTGGTTTTAAAATGACACATTTGAAGAAAATGAAAATGTAATTTTTTTCATCATTTGTAATAATTCTTGCAAAACAATATTTGTTTGATCAAAATGCTCACTATACCCCTCAAAGAATACCTGAAGGGGTCTAGTTTTACAAATTGGGTCATTTAATGGGAGGTTCTGTCATTATGTCACCTATTCTTGTCTGCAAACAAAGCTTGGTACAGGAAAAAAATCACAAACTCAAAATTTCCAAAATTTGCTTATAAACTTGATAAACTTCTAAATTGTCTAAATTACTCAAATATGCTAAAATTATTTCAAATATGCTTGAAACACAAAAGGAACATTTGGAAATATATAACTAGTAACTTTTTTGCCCTGTATTATTGTGCATATGTGAGATATCGCAGCTGAAAATGGAAAACATTGTAAAAATTTCAAAATTTTCAGCATTTGCGAGTTTTTTAATAAATTTATACAAGTTATATCAGTCTAATTTTACCTTCTCAGTAAAGTAAAACATGTCACGAAAAAACAATATCAGAATCGCTTGGATGCGCTATACTGTTACAGAATTATTCACTGATAAAGTCACACAGGGCAAATTTCCAAAATTTGGCTTGGTCATTAAGGTCTAAAATAGGCTGGTCACTAAGGGGTTAATATAAGGGGAGCATGTAAAGGTACATATTTTATAAGAGAGAAGTTTAAAAAGGGTGACCTGGCACCCGTCTGGTGGAAATAGTAGACTCCAGTCAGGAGCCCACCGGGCCAATTGCAGCTCTTACCCGGACACCGTCCCACACAGTGGGTGGTGAAAAAATGGAAAGGATATATAGAAAAACCGGGAACTGGCAGAGCGCTAAAGGCAGCAAAATCCGTAATAGACTTGAAAAATAAAAATGACGATGTGCAAGATTAAGATAAATTGGTTCTGTTTTATTGCTCCAAGGACATGAACAACAGCTTAAAACGGCTACGCGTTTCGACACCGGGCAGGTGTCTTCTTCAGGCCACTAAAATATACAGTAACAGACAAATACTAGAATTAAAATCAATAATCAAAACATGATAAAACGTAATCATAAATAAATGAATAAATACATAGATAAATACATAGAAAAAAACAGTGGTAGTAATCATAATAAAAAGTCACATGGTACATATAAAATATCAGGTATAGGAGACATGATTGTCTCAGCAGCTCTAAGCAAAAGTTTTTAGAAAAAGAAACAGAGAACCATGGTAACATTTGGTTGACATAACTAGATACATACATGGGTAACCAGATAGATGGAAAGGTGGTAATGGTCATAATAAAAAGTCATATGATGGATATCAAATATCAGGTATAGGGGAGTATGCTTGTCCCAGCAAGCTCTGAATAAAGAGAATTAAAAAAAAAAAAAAAAGCAGTCATGTGCAGTTCTACGTAGGCTAAATCAAAAACTATGGACATATGGAAAGGTGGGGGTCCCCAAAACCTAAACCAACATCCTAGTAAGCTGGTGATGCGCAAACTTAAAGTTGCTAAGTAAGGTGGTAAAGTGGTAGTATGCTGATAAAACAAGAAATCCCCATATAGCATGTCATAGGTTGCAATAAACACATTCTTTTGCATATTAGTTGTGGATCCCTGTAAGGGCTACAGTGTAATGCTAATGGCTAATGGATAATGAGGAGTTACTTACATCAGGAAGTGTCCAGCAATAGCCTTAGAACCAAGTCAGGCCTTGTAGTGCCATGAGGGGTATATATACCCTGATGTGGGAGGGGAGAAGGAAAAAAAAAAAAAAAAAAGGGGGGGGCAGGTATAAGGGAGTAAGCTTGTCTCTGCAAGCAAGCTATAAATAAAGACAAAAAAAAAAAAAGAGAAAAAAAAAAAAGAAAAAAGAAAGAGTGGGACAGGACCAAAAAGTAGCAAATATAATGCATATAAGGGCATAAAGTGGATAAACAAGTAGATACAGAGAGTAGCAAAAGCATGACGCATGTCAGCGAAGTGGAACAGACAGTTTGTGATGTATAACAATACATAAATATATCATTAATGATCTAGAGATACACAGTAAATAAAAACAATACATTGGGAAATCAAGATGGATATAAGTATTGAAAGATCAAAGGCGACAGGTAACAGTGATAGTGGTAGGGGGCAGCAGGAAGATGAATCAAAAGGACGATTCTACAGTGTCATTAAGACCATTGGGTTCTAGGGTTTGAAGCTGAAATATCCAATAGGATTCTCTCTGTCGTAATTTTTGAAACCGATTTGGGATGGCTGTAGGAATCTGTTCAATTGGCATAATAGTAATATTGGAAAATTTGCTGTTATGAGTGCTGGCAAAGTGTGCTGACAGGTTATGTTTCAGATACCCTTTTGAAACATTAGTTCTATGTCCATTGATCCGACAGTGGAATGGCTGGATTGTCCGACCCACGTATTGGCGGCCACAAGGGCATTCTAATAAATAGATCACATAGTCTGATGAGCAATCTAGATGTGTGAGAATGGGGAAAGACTCATGTGTTACATTTGATTGAAAGGATGTGGCTTTGTGTTTAATATTAGAGCAACAGAGACATCTAGGGTGGCCACATTTGTATACCCCCAGTGGTTTTTGGACAAGTTTTATGAGTGGGGTAGGGGTTTTATTCCGGAGTCTACTTGGTGCTAGGATGTTGCGTAAGGTTGTAGACCTTCTGAAAGTCAGAGTTGGTTTGCTGGGGAGTAATTTAGTTAGGTGCTGGTCACTGAGAAGAATGTGCCAATGTTTCTTGAGGATCGCCCTGATTTTGGTATGCTCTGAGTTATAGGTGGTGATGAAATTCCTTCTACATGGGGGAAGGGAAGTGGGTGGGCTAGATGAGTGGATCGCAGTGGTCAAACATGATTCCTGGCTGAGTACAGACGCTCTATTGAAGGCATGTTTGACAATGGAGTTAGGGTATTTTTTCTCTTGAAACCTTTTTTTGAGAATAAGTGCCTGCTGTTTAAAAGTCTGGTCATTGTCACCAGTTTCTGGTCATTGTCACAGGCTCCCACCCCTCCAGCACTCCGACCTAGGAGAAAACCCCTCCTACGCTCCCTTAGACAGTCCACACACTCCATTAGGTCTGTGCCCCGACCAACTCATCGCCCACCCACCCCTTACATCAACCGCACCTTTTTCAAATCTACCCCCGCCCAGTGCCCCTCATCCTGTGGCAATACAGTCAACCTCCACAGCACTACCACTGTTGCCAACTCATCCCTAGCAGCGGACCTCGTCCCCTCTCCCACAGGTGCATCCATCCTCATTCCTTCATCCCTTCCCAATTATCAGACGATCACACTCGGCAATATCCCTGCTGGAGCCTTTGCGGCCTCAGACCTGGACATTCATTTAGCCGCCATCCTCCCGGCCAACACGGAAGATGACCTACACATCTCCCAGCTTACCACACATGAGGACCCCTCCTCGCCCCTTCTGTCATCTCCATTAACCACCCGTCCTGATTCCTCCTCAATCACACCCCCACTGTTCCTCAGATGCCTCTGGGGCACCCTCCATCAGCCCCACTAAAACCCTGCCCCTTGATACCGCTCTCCCACTTTCACACAACATTAGTATCTCTAGTATTCCCACTGGCTCCACCAATCCCTCTGTTGAATCTTTTTTAGCTCTCCCCTCTCAACTCACCATGCCCCCCATACAACACCCACTTCCGGTACAGCAATCCACCACCACTCTGCTATCTCCGATTACCAGTTCCACAACCATCACTCAGTTTTTTACCAGCAGTCGGAGGGTGTCAACAAAACGAAAAACAGATTCAGAGGGTGTAGAGGGGGAAGAAGAAAACAAAAGACCCAAAAGGAGGAACCTCCCTTAGAGCACCCTCCTTCCTCTTCCACCAAGATATTTAACCTTTCCTCCCACTCCCTCACACCTGATGAAATCAAACTACTCAATAAGGGACTCTCATTTTGTCCAACAGCCAGACCGGATGGGTTTCAACTTTTCTTAGACCTCAACGCATTCACCCGCCAACTAACACTACTACGCCACTTCAGCATCTCTCCTCCCAATCCGGCCCCTGTCACCATATCCATTACTGACACCACTTCCCATCCTCCCCTGCCGATACCTGTTAATGTCCGTCCACCTTCCCAATTCAACCCAACACAACACAGAGGCCCTGCCATTGAGACATTTTTCAAACTAGTACACCCGGATCTCCAAAAATTAGCAGAATCCAAAGGTCCTCTTGCTAGGAACCTATCTCAATCTGAATTATCAGCAATGAAACTTTTAAAATCCAACCATGACATTGTTATCAGACCTGCTGACAAGGGTGTTGGTATTGTCATTCAGGACACCACAGACTACATCAAGGAAGCAGTCCGTTTATTGGGCGACACTGAGTTCTATGAACTACTACCTAACAATCCACTATCCACTTACCATAATCAATACCGACTCCTTATTTCACAGGCCTCAAGCAACAATCTACTAACCAAGCAAGAAAAACAATTTCTGTCCATCACAGAGCCACCCCTTCCATTTTTTTATCATTTACCAAAAATTCATAAGTCGCTCACTTGTCCTCCCGGCCAACGCATTATCTCTGGGATAGGTTCCCTGACAAGCAACCTTTCTCATTTTATTGACCTACATCTCCAAAAAATAGTACTGAAATTACCATCATACCTAAAAGATTCCACACAGTTGATTCAAGAATTACATCACCTTAACAATAACCGCCCACCCAACACAAACTGGACATTGTTGACAGCAGATGTTTCAGCGCTCTACACTAATATCCCCCATGACCTAGGCCTATCAGCTGTGAAACACTTACTATCATCCAACACACTGATGCCGGATACCCAAGAAGACTTCCTGCTATCTGGTATTAAATTCATCCTTGAACACAACATCTTCTCATTCAATGGCAGTATATATAGACAGACGAGGGGTTGTGCTATGGGGACCCGTTTTGCGCCCTCATACGCCAATCTATATATGGGTTTATTCGAAGAACGGTACATCTATAACTCCACCTTCTATGATTCTCACATATCTCTGTATAAATGGTATATCGATGACCTCATCTTCATATGGAATGGTGATGAGCAGTCGGCCAGAGATTTCATTACATCTCTAGGACTTAATGACCTAGGTCTATCATTTACCCATCACTTCTCCACAGAACAAATCGAATTTCTTGACCTACTGATCACTATTACACCCGACGGCTCTTTTTCTACATCTACACATTTTAAAACAGTTGATATTAATAGTTACCTGGAATATACCAGTTCTCACTATGGCCCCTGGCTGAAAAACATACCCTACAGTCAGTTCAAACGAATCCACAAAAACTGTGACAATGACCAGACTTTTAAACAGCAGGCACTTATTCTCAAAAAAAGGTTTCAAGAGAAAAAATACCCTAACTCCATTGTCAAACATGCCTTCAATAGAGCGTCTGTACTCAGCCAGGAATCATGTTTGACCACTGCGATCCACTCATCTAGCCCACCCACTTCCCTTCCCCCATGTAGAAGGAATTTCATCACCACCTATAACTCAGAGCATACCAAAATCAGGGCGATCCTCAAGAAACATTGGCACATTCTTCTCAGTGACCAGCACCTAACTAAATTACTCCCCAGCAAACCAACTCTGACTTTCAGAAGGTCTACAACCTTACACAACATCCTAGCACTAGAGATGAGCGAACAGTGTTCTATCGAACTCATGTTCGATCGGATATTAGGCTGTTCGGCATGTTCGAATCGAATCGAACACCGCGTGGTAAAGTGCGCCATTACTCGATTCCCCTCCCACCTTCCCTGGCGCCTTTTTTGCTCCAATAACAGCGCAGGGTAGGTGGGACAGGAACTACGACACCGGTGACGTTGAGAAAAGTAGGCAAAACCCATTGGCTGCCGAAAACATGTGACCTCTAATTTAAAAGAACAGCGCCGCCCAGGTTCGCGTCATTCTGAGCTTGCAATTCACCGAGGACGGAGGTTTCCGTCCAGCTAGCTAGGGCTTAGATTCTGGGTAGGCAGGGACAGGCTAGGATAGGAAGGAGAAGACAACCACAACAGCTCTTGTAAGAGCTAAATTCCAGGGAGAAGCTTGTCAGTGTAACGTGGCACTGACGGGCTCCATCGCCGCAACCCAGCTTTCCCAGGATCCTGAATGGAATACACTGTCAGTGTATTCCCGTATACCCGATATATACCCCGATACCCGTTCCAACGGTGTGCCCCCCCACCTTCACCCCAGAAATACCCTGCAAGTTCCCTAGCAATAGAATTGGGGCTATATACACCCACAATTTTTACTACTGGTATACAGTGCCATTGTCTGACTGGGAATTCAAAGAATATATTGGGAATACAAATACCCTCATTTCTTGCTACTGCCATATAGTGCCAGTGTCTGACTGGGAATTCAAAGAATATATTGGGGTTACGTGCACCCACAATTTTTACTACTGGTATACAGTGCCATTGTCTGACTGGGAATTCAAAGAATATATTGGGAATACAAATACCCTCATTTCTTGCTACTGCCATATAGTGCCAGTGTCTGACTGGGAATTCAAAGAATATATTGGGGTTACGTGCACCCACAATTTTTACTACTGGTATACAGTGCCATTGTCTGCCTGGGAATTCAAAGAATATATTGGGGTTATAAATACCCTCATTTCTTGCTACTGCCATATAGTGCCAGTTTCTGACTGGTAATTCAAAGAATATATTGGGGTTACGTGCACCCACAATTTTTACTACTGGTATACAGTGCCATTGTCTGACTGGGAATTCAAAGAGTATATTGGGAATACAAATACCCTCATTTGTTGCTACTGCCATATAGTGCCAGTGTCTGACTGGGAATTCAAAGAATATATTGGGGTTACGTGCACCCACAATTTTTACTACTGGTATACAGTGCCATTGTCTGACTGGGAATTCAAAGAATATATTGGGAATACAAATACCCTCATTTCTTGCTACTGCCATATAGTGCCAGTGTCTGACTGGTAATTCAAAGAATATATTGGGGTTACGTGCACCCACAATTTTTACTACTGGTATACAGTGCCATTGTCTGACTGGGAATTCAAAGAATATATTGGGAATACAAATACCCTCATTTCTTGCTACTGCCATATAGTGCCAGTGTCTGACTGGGAATTCAAAGAATATATTGGGGTTACGTGCACCCACAATTTTTACTACTGGTATACAGTGCCATTGTCTGACTGGGAATTCAAAGAATATATTGGGAATACAAATACCCTCATTTCTTGCTACTGCCATATAGTGCCAGTGTCTGACTGGGAATTCAAAGAATATATTGGGGTTACGTGCACCCACAATTTTTACTACTGGTATACAGTGCCATTGTCTGACTGGGAATTCAAAGAATATATTGGGAATACAAATACCCTCATTTCTTGCTACTGCCATATAGTGCCAGTGTCTGACTGGGAATTCAAAGAATATATTGGGGTTACGTGCACCCACAATTTTTACTACTGGTATACAGTGCCATTGTCTGACTGGGAATTCAAAGAATATATTGGGAATACAAATACCCTCATTTCTTGCTACTGCCATATAGTGCCAGTGTCTGACTGGGAATTCAAAGAATATATTGGGGTTACGTGCACCCACAATTTTTACTACTGGTATACAGTGCCATTGTCTGACTGGGAATTCAAAGAATATATTGGGAATACAAATACCCTCATTTCTTGCTACTGCCATATAGTGCCAGTGTCTGACTGGGAATTCAAAGAATATATTGGGGTTACGTGCACCCACAATTTTTACTACTGGTATACAGTGCCATTGTCTGACTGGGAATTCAAAGAATATATTGGGAATACAAATACCCTCATTTCTTGCTACTGCCATATAGTGCCAGTGTCTGACTGGGAATTCAAAGAATATATTGGGGTTACGTGCACCCACAATTTTTACTACTGGTATACAGTGCCATTGTCTGACTGGGAATTCAAAGAATATATTGGGAATACAAATACCCTCATTTCTTGCTACTGCCATATAGTGCCAGTTTCTGACTGGTAATTCAAAGACTATATTGGGGTTACGTGCACCCACAATTTTTACTACTGGTATACAGTGCCATTGTCTGACTGGGAATTCAAAGAGTATATTGGGAATACAAATACCCTCATTTCTTGCTACTGCCATATAGTGCCAGTGTCTGACTGGGAATTCAAAGAATATATTGGGGTTACGTGCACCCACAATTTTTACTACTGGTATACAGTGCCATTGTCTGACTGGGAATTCAAAGAATATATTGGGGTTATAAATACCCTCATTTCTTGCTACTGCCATATAGTGCCAGTTTCTGACTGGTAATTCAAAGAATATATTGGGGTTACGTGCACCCACAATTTTTACTACTGGTATACAGTGCCATTGTCTGACTGGGAATTCAAAGAATATATTGGGAATACAAATACCCTCATTTCTTGCTACTGCCATATAGTGCCAGTGTCTGACTGGGAATTCAAAGAATATATTGGGGTTACGTGCACCCACAATTTTTACTACTGGTATACAGTGCCATTGTCTGACTGGGAATTCAAAGAATATATTGGGAATACAAATACCCTCATTTCTTGCTACTGCCATATAGTGCCAGTTTCTGACTGGTAATTCAAAGAATATATTGGGGTTACGTGCACCCACAATTTTTACTACTGGTATACAGTGCCATTGTCTGACTGGGAATTCAAAGAATATATTGGGAATACAAATACCCTCATTTCTTGCTACTGCCATATAGTGCCAGTGTCTGACTGGGAATTCAAAGAATATATTGGGGTTACGTGCACCCACAATTTTTACTACTGGTATACAGTGCCATTGTCTGACTGGGAATTCAAAGAATATATTGGGAATACAAATACCCTCATTTCTTGCTACTGCCATATAGTGCCAGTGTCTGACTGGGAATTCAAAGAATATATTGGGGTTACGTGCACCCACAATTTTTACTACTGGTATACAGTGCCATTGTCTGACTGGGAATTCAAAGAATATATTGGGAATACAAATACCCTCATTTCTTGCTACTGCCATATAGTGCCAGTTTCTGACTGGTAATTCAAAGAATATATTGGGGTTACGTGCACCCACAATTTTTACTACTGGTATACAGTGCCATTGTCTGACTGGGAATTCAAAGAATATATTGGGAATACAAATACCCTCATTTCTTGCTACTGCCATATAGTGCCAGTGTCTGACTGGGAATTCAAAGAATATTTTGGGGTTACGTGCACCCACAATTTTTACTACTGGTATACAGTGCCATTGTCTGACTGGGAATTCAAAGAATATATTGGGAATACAAATACCCTCATTTCTTGCTACTGCCATATAGTGCCAGTTTCTGACTGGTAATTCAAAGAATATATTGGGGTTACGTGCACCCACAATTTTTACTACTGGTATACAGTGCCATTGTCTGACTGGGAATTCAAAGAGTATATTGGGAATACAAATACCCTCATTTCTTGCTACTGCCATATAGTGCCAGTGTCTGACTGGGAATTCAAAGAATATATTGGGGTTACGTGCACCCACAATTTTTACTACTGGTATACAGTGCCATTGTCTGACTGGGAATTCAAAGAATATATTGGGGTTATAAATACCCTCATTTCTTGCTACTGCCATATAGTGCCAGTTTCTGACTGGTAATTCAAAGAATATATTGGGGTTACGTGCACCCACAATTTTTACTACTGGTATACAGTGCCATTGTCTGACTGGGAATTCAAAGAATATATTGGGAATACAAATACCCTCATTTCTTGCTACTGCCATATAGTGCCAGTTTCTGACTGGGAATTCAAAGAATATATTGGGGTTACGTGCACCCACAATTTTTACTACTGGTATACAGTGCCATTGTCTGACTGGGAATTCAAAGAATATATTGGGAATACAAATACCCTCATTTCTTGCTACTGCCATATAGTGCCAGTGTCTGACTGGGAATTCAAAGAATATATTGGGGTTACGTGCACCCACAATTTTTACTACTGGTATACAGTGCCATTGTCTGACTGGGAATTCAAAGAATATATTGGGAATACAAATACCCTCATTTCTTGCTACTGCCATATAGTGCCAGTTTCTGACTGGTAATTCAAAGAATATATTGGGGTTACGTGCACCCACAATTTTTACTACTGGTATACAGTGCCATTGTCTGACTGGGAATTCAAAGAATATATTGGGAATACAAATACCCTCATTTCTTGCTACTGCCATATAGTGCCAGTGTCTGACTGGGAATTCAAAGAATATATTGGGGTTACGTGCACCCACAATTTTTACTACTGGTATACAGTGCCATTGTCTGACTGGGAATTCAAAGAATATATTGGGAATACAAATACCCTCATTTCTTGCTACTGCCATATAGTGCCAGTTTCTGACTGGTAATTCAAAGAATATATTGGGGTTACGTGCACCCACAATTTTTACTACTGGTATACAGTGCCATTGTCTGACTGGGAATTCAAAGAGTATATTGGGAATACAAATACCCTCATTTCTTGCTACTGCCATATAGTGCCAGTGTCTGACTGGGAATTCAAAGAATATATTGGGGTTACGTGCACCCACAATTTTTACTACTGGTATACAGTGCCATTGTCTGACTGGGAATTCAAAGAATATATTGGGGTTATAAATACCCTCATTTCTTGCTACTGCCATATAGTGCCAGTTTCTGACTGGTAATTCAAAGAATATATTGGGGTTACGTGCACCCACAATTTTTACTACTGGTATACAGTGCCATTGTCTGACTGGGAATTCAAAGAATATATTGGGAATACAAATACCCTCATTTCTTGCTACTGCCATATAGTGCCAGTTTCTGACTGGTAATTCAAAGAATATATTGTGGTTACGTGCACCCACAATTTTTACTACTGGTATACAGTGCCATTGTCTGACTGGGAATTCAAAGAATATATTGGGAATACAAATACCCTCATTTCTTGCTACTGCCATATAGTGCCAGTGTCTGACTGGGAATTCAAAGAATATATTGGGAATACAAATACCCTCATTTCTTGCTACTGCCATATAGTGCCAGTTTCTGACTGGTAATTCAAAGAATATATTGGGGTTACGTGCACCCACAATTTTTACTACTGGTATACAGTGCCAATTTCTAACTAGGAATTCAAAATGCGCAAGGCTCCCGGAAAGGGACGTGGACGAGGCCGTGGGCGAGGTCGGGGGAATGGTTCTGGGGAGCAAGGTAGCAGTGAAGCCACAGGGCGTCCCGTGCCTACTCCTGTGGGGCAGCAAGCATTGCGCCACTCCACAGTGCCAGGGTTGCTTGCCACATTAACTAAACTGCAGGGTACAAACCTTAGTAGGCCCGAGAACCAGGAACAGGTCTTGCAATGGCTGTCAGAGAACGCTTACAGCACATTGTCCAGCAGCCAGTCAGACTCTGCCTCCTCTCCTCCTATTACCCAACAGTCTTGTCTTCCTTCCTCCCAAAATTCCGAATCTTTACAGAACAATAACCCAAACTGTCCCTGCTCCCCAGAGCTGTTCTCCGCTCCTTTCATTGTCCCTCAACCTGCCTCTCCACGTCACGATTCCACGAACCTAACAGAGGAGCATCTGTGTCCAGATGCTCAAACACTAGAGTCTCCTCCATCTCCGTTCGATTTGGTGGTGGATGACCAGCAACCCACCCTCATCGACGATGATGTGACGCAGTTGCCGTCAGGGCATCCAGTTGACCGGCGCATTGTGCGGGAGGAGGAGATGAGACAGGAGTTGGAAGAGGAAGTGGTGGATGATGAGGACACTGACCCGACCTGGACAGGGGGGATGTCAAGCGGGGAAAGTAGTGTGGATGTTGAGGCAGGTGCAGCACCAAAAAGGGTAGCTAGAGGCAGAGGCAGAGGTCAGCAGCTTAGGCGAAGCCAGGCCACACCCGGAATCTCCCAAGATGTTCCAGTTCGTACCCAGCCCTGAAAAACTCCCACCTCGAGGGCACGTTTCTCGAAGGTGTGGAGTTTTTTCAAGGAATGCGCCGAGGACAGATATAGTGTTGTCTGCACAATTTGCCTCTCGAAATTGATTAGGGGCTCTGAGAAGAGCAACCTGTCCACCACTTCAATGCGCCGTCATTTGGAATCCAAGCACTGGAATCAGTGGCAGGCAGCAACGGCAGGACAAAGGCCGCCTGCCGTTCACGCCACTGCCACTGCCTCTGCCACTGCCTCTGCCTCTGCCACTGCCACTGCTGACTGTGCTGGCGATGCACTCCAGAGGACGAGCCAGGACACCACTTCATCTGCCTCCGCCACTTTGTTGACTTCTACCTCATCCTCCCCTGGTCCTGTCTTATCTCCTTCTCCTGCACCATCAAAGGCACCATCAGGCGTTTCTTTACAACAACCCACCATCTCTCAGACATTGGAGCGGCGGCAGAAATACACTGCTAACCACCCACACGCGCAAGCCTTGAACGCCAACATCGCTAAACTGCTGGCCCAGGAGATGTTGGCGTTCCGGCTTGTTGAAACTCCCGCCTTCCTGGACCTGATGGCAACTGCGGCACCTCGCTATGCCGTCCCTAGCCGTCACTACTTCTCCCGGTGTGCCGTCCCCGCCTTGCACCAGCACGTGTCACTCAACATCAGGCGGGCCCTTAGTTCCGCGCTTTGCACAAAGGTCCACTTGACCACCGACGCGTGGACAAGTGCATGCGGACAGGGACGCTACATTTCACTGACGGCACACTGGGTGAATGTAGTTGAGGCTGGGACTGCTTCCCAAACTGGCCCGGTGTACCTCGTCTCCCCGCCTAACATTCCTGGCAGGGACACGAGAAGAACACCCCCCTCCTCCTCCTCCTCTACCGCCTCCTCCTCCGCCACCGCCTCCTCCTCCGCCACCGCCTCCTCCTCCGCTGTTAGATTGACCCCAGCTACGAGTTGGAAACGTTGCAGCACTGGCGTTGGTAGACGTCAGCAGGCTGTGCTGAAGCTGATCAGCTTGGGGGACAGACAGCACACTGCCTCCGAGGTGAGGGATGCCCTCCTCGATGAGACGGCAATATGGTTTGAGCCGCTGCACCTGGGCCCAGGCATGGTCGTTTGTGATAACGGCCGGAACCTGGTAGCAGCTCTGGAGCTTGCCGGACTCCAACATGTTCCATGCCTGGCCCACGTCTTCAACCTAGTGGTGCAACGTTTCCTAAAGAGCTACCCCAATGTTCCAGAGCTACTGGTGAAAGTGCGGCGCATGTGCGCCCACTTTCGCAAGTCGACAGTAGCCGCTGCTAGCTTAAAATCTCTCCAGCAACGCCTGCATGTGCCACAACACCAGCTTTTGTGCGACGTCCCCACACGCTGGAACTCAACGTTTCAGATGTTGAATAGAGTGGTTGAGCAGCAGAGACCTTTGATGGAATACCAGCTACAAAACCCTAGGGTGCCACAAAGTCAGCTGCCTCAGTTTCACATCCATGAGTGGCCATGGATGAGAGACCTTTGTGACATCCTACGGGTCTTTGAGGAGTCCACAAGGAGGGTGAGCTCTGAGGATGCGATGGTGAGCCTTACAATCCCGCTCTTGTGTGTTCTGAGAGAATCCCTGATTGACATCAGGGATAACTCAGATCACACAGAGGAGTTAGGGATAGCATCCGATCCGTCACAGCTGGAGAGTAGGTCCACACATCTGTCCGCTTCACTGCGTTTAATGGAGGAGGAGGAGGAGGAGGAAGAAGAGTTGTCCGATGATGTGATGGTGATACAGGAGGCTTCCGGGCAACTTCGAATCGTCCCATTGTTGCAGCGCGGATGGGTAGACATGGAGGATGAGGAGGAAATGGAGATTGAACTTTCCGGTGGGGCCAGAGGAGTCATGCCAACTAACACTGTGGCAGACATGGCTGAGTTCATGTTGGGGTGCTTTACAACCGACAAGCGTATTGTCAAAATCATGGAGGACAACCAGTACTGGATCTTTGCTATCCTTGACCCCCGGTATAAAAACAACATCTCGTCTTTTATTCCGGTAGAGGGGAGGGCCAATCGCATCAATGCTTGCCACAGGCAATTGGTGCAGAATATGATGGAGATGTTTCCAGCATGTGACGTTGGCGGCAGGGAGGGCAGTTCCTCCAGTAGGCAACCAAGTTCTCACCGGTCCACACAAACGAGGGGCACACTGTCTAAGGTCTGGGACACCTTGATGGCACCCCCTCGCCAAAGTGCCGCCACGGAGGGTCCTAGTGTCACCAGGCGTGAGAAGTATAGGCGCATGTTGCGGGAATACCTTTCCGACCACAGCCCTGTCCTCTCCGACCCCTCTGCGCCCTACACGTATTGGGTGTCGAAGTTGGACCTGTGGCTTGAACTTGCCCTATATGCCTTGGAGGTGCTGTCCTGTCCTGCCGCCAGCGTCCTATCTGAGAGGGTGTTCAGTGCAGCCGGTGGCATCATCACTGACAAGCGCACCCGTCTGTCAGCTGAGAGTGCCGACCGGCTCACTTTGATAAAAATGAACCACCACTGGGTAGAGCCGTCATTTTTGTGCCCACCTGTGTAAAGCACCCCAACATGAAACTCCATGTCTGTACTCAACCTCTCCAATTCCTCCGCATCCTCATACTCATCCACCATAAGCGTTGCACAATTCTGCTAATACTAGGTGTCACGGAGCAAAGGTATACGTCTTCCTCCGGAGGATATCTTGAATCAACATGGACGCAAGAGATCAGGAGACAACAGCAATTTATTGTAATCCACAAAGTTAGTAGCCACATCAACCGTAACAACAATAAGTCCACAGAAGCCACAATCCAATGATAGCTTTGGCTCCTTGGTCCTGTAACTAAATCCTGGCTCTCTACAGAGCTGTGCACAGGCCGGCTAACTCATACTAACTGCTAGCTACATCTATATACTAAACTGTTACTTCCTATACCTGGGGGTGGGAAGGGCTGAGTCACAGATCCTTCCCCCCTCACCTATGCCAAGGAGAGCAGACTCCCTGTCTCTTTTGAACAATGCACAGTCCAACATCTTCTTGGAGACACGGATCAGATTATCTCCACCCATTGTCCTCACTGGTCCTCACTAGTTAGAGGGATTTGCATACAATGTGCTAACACACTAGACCCTAATCAGCCAACTACACACTGATGTTTACAACAGGTTAGAGAATACATTCCACATGAAATATATATTACACATTGCCTATAGTATAGACTCTAACCATCCCGTGACAACCCTTCCCCCTCTCAAAACATGTGCATGACACAATTGGCCTACACAGGTAAATTGGGGAATGCACATCAGTCTCTATAGCTCATATGTCCTCCTGCCGGGATAACCCATCTGTGTTCTGGTGTTGGTTCCCTCGGCGGTACTGAATGGTAAAGTTGTAGGGTTGAAGGGCTGGCATCTGGCAGAAAATCCGGTGGATCCATGTTGGCTTCTCCCTGAGCTTGGCTTCGGGTCACTGCTCCCACAAAGTGGCACTGTAGATTTCCAACATCGTTGCCTAACAGAACATCGGCCGGCAGCCCGCTCATCACACCAATTGTGCATCGTTTTGGTCCATAACCATAGTCGAGTTCCACGGTAGCTTTAGGAATACGTCTTTGAGTACCCCCTGCCAACTTGATAGAAATGCCAGGGCCCTCCTCTAGGGCCTCGGGTCGCACAACTCGGGGGTCCGCTACCGTTAGGAAAGCTCCCGAGTCCCGGAATCCAACAACTGTTCGGCCATCCAGTAGGACCTCCTGCAAGTGCTTCCTCTGAAGGTTTGCGGGATGTGTGGCGGAAGGCTGAATCCCATAGACCCCTGGAGGTGGAACAGATGTGTCATTCATGGAGTCATCTGGAAATGGGGCCAAACTTTCTGTCCTAGGAGTGGTTCCCAGGTAGTGAATAGGCCGGGATGCCACGGTGGCCCGTGCCCCCATGTTAGCAGGGCAACTAGCTTGCAAATGTCCAGGCCGCCCGCACCCAAAACATCTGCGCTCTAGCATTCTTCCAGTGGGTCGTTGTCTAGGGACAGGGTTGTTCATAGCTGGAGGCCAATGGGCTGGGGCAGGGGTAGAGGGGGAATTGTAATCCTGAGGCCGGACACGAAAGGTGGGTGTCTGGCGGACTGTGGTAGTTTTCTGCTCCTCTGCAAACAACCTCTTCCACTGCGGCTTGATGGTCAGGCCCTCATCTGCAAGAGAAGAAGCTTGCTCAACTGTGGCTGGGTTCCTTTCCAGCACCCACTCACGGATCTCAGCGGGGCACTGGGAAAAGAACTGTTCCTTAAGTATGACTTGGAGGATCTTATCGACTGTGACAGCCTCCTCTCCTTCTAGCCAGCGCTTGCATGCTTGCTTCAACTTGTGGGCGAACATGTGGAAGGAGCTTCCCCCATTGTAAGACAAAGAGCGGAACTGAACTCGGTAGGTCTCTGGAGTGACTGCATAATACTTCTGCACCGCTCTTTTAATGGCCTCATAGTCCCGCTGATCACTAGGGTCCATGGCTCTGAGAGCTTCCGCAGCCCCATCTCGTAGGTGTCCCACCAGATACCGGACCCAATCCTTCTCTGGGACTTCCATCAGGCGGCACTGGTGTTCGAAGTCCTGAAAATATCCATCAACATCCCCAGCCGCTTCATCAAAGGTCTTGAAGTGTTTATGGGAGACATATGGTGGTTCTCTCACTGTTGGGCTGGGGGTCGACGTTTGATTATAATTCCGCGCAGTTATCTCAGCCATTCGCATTTCATGCGCCATTCTTTCCTTTTCATACGCCATTCTCTGTTCCTCCTTCTCCGTTTCCTGAGCCCTCTGTAACGCTCTACTCCTTTGCTCTGCAGTTGCTTCTAGCCCCAGCACTGCCAATTCCTCCTCATACAAAACAACCCATCTGCTCTTTTGGGTCTGTACCTGCCACTCCCGTATCTCTCCAGTCTCCTGGGGGCAGCCCTCCTCATGGTCGCTTTGCAGGGTCATCTCCTCCAGTGCCTCGATCAGTTGATCTTTCATTCTTCCCTGGTAACTCAGGTTTAGTTCCCGGGCCCTTACTTGTAGACTTGCCATAGTCCAGTTCCTGTATTCTGAGGTTGTGGCTCCATTAATCGCTGGGCTGCTGTAGTCCATCTCGCTGTCCGCTGTTGATCCCACCGCTGCCAACCAGTTGTCACGGAGCAAAGGTATACGTCTTCCTCCGGAGGATATCTTGAATCAACATGGACACAAGAGGTCAGGAGACAACAGCAATTTATTGTAATCCACAAAGTTAGTAGCCGGTGGCGGTCACATCAACCGTAACAACAATAAGTCCACAGAAGTCACAATCCAATGATAGCTTTGGCTCCTTGGTCCTGTAACTAAATCCTGGCTCTCTACAGAGCTGTGCACAGGCCGGCTAACTCATACTAACTGCTAGCTACATCTATATACTAAACTGTTACTTCCTATACCTGGGGGTGGGAAGGGCTGAGTCACATCCTTCCCCCCTCACCTATGCCAAGGAGAGCAGACTCCCTGTCTCTTTTGAACAATGCACAGTCCAACATCTTCTTGGAGACACGGATCAGATTATCTCCACCCATTGTCCTCACTGGTCCTCACTAGTTAGAGGGATTTGCATACAATGTGCTAACACACTAGACCCTAATCAGCCAACTACACACTGATGTTTACAACAGGTTAGAGAATACATTCCACATGAAATATATATTACACATTGCCTATAGTATAGACTCTAACCATCCCGTGACACTAGGCTCCCTCCACCCTGATTTCCCCCAACTCTGCTGGTTAGAGGCTCCCTCCACCCTGATTTCCACCAACTCTGCTGGTTAGAGGCTCCCTCCACCATGAATTGGTCCAAACTGGGCTGTTTAGCGGCTCCCTCCACCATGAATTGGTCCAAACTGGGGTTTTTAGAGGCTCCCTCCACCATGAATTGGTCCAAACTGGGGTTTTTAGAGGCTCCCTCCACCATGAATTGGTCCAAACTGGGGGTTTTTAGAGGCTCCCTCCACCATGAATTTGCCCAAACTGGGCTGTTTAGAGGCTCCCTCCACCATGAATTGGTCCAAACTGGGCTGGTTAGAGGCTCCCTCCACCATGAATTGGTCCAAACTGGGGTTTTTAGAGGCTCCCTCCACCATGAATTGGTCCAAACTTGGCTGTTTAGAGGCTCTCTCCACCATTAATTGGTCCAAACTGGGCTGGTTAGAGGCTCTCTCCACCATGAATTGGTCCAAACTGGGTTTTTTAGAGGCTCCCTCCACCATGAATTTGCCCAAACTGGGCTGGTTAGAGGCTCCCTCCACCATGAATTGGTCCAAACTGGGGTTTTTAGAGGCTCCCTCCACCATGAATTGGTCCAAACTTGGCTGTTTAGAGGCTCCCTCCACCATTAATTGGTCCAAACTGGGCTGGTTAGAGGCTCCCTCCACCATGAATTGGTCCAAACTGGGTTTTTTAGAGGCTCCCTCCACCATGAATTTGCCCAAACTGGGCTGTTTAGAGGCTCCCTCCACCATGAATTGGTCCAAACTGGGCTGTTTAGAGGCTCCCTCCACCATGAATTTGCCCAAACTGGGCTGTTTAGAGGCTCCCTCCACCATGAATTGGTCCAAACTGGGTTTTTTAGAGGCTCCCTCCACCATGAATTGGTCCAAACTGGGCTGTTTAGAGGCTCCCTCCACCATGAATTTGCCCAAACTGGGCTGTTTAGCGGCTCCCTCCACCATTAATTGGTCCAAACTGGGCTGGTTAGAGGCTCCCTCCACCATGAATTTGCCCAAACTGGGCTGTTTAGAGGCTCCCTCCACCATGAATTTGCCCAAACTGGGCTGGTTAGAGGCTCCCTCCACCATGAATTGGTCCAAACTGGGGTTTTTAGAGGCTCCCTCCACCATGAATTGGTCCAAACTTGGCTGTTTAGAGGCTCCCTCCACCATGAATTGGTCCAAACTGGGGTGGTTAGAGGCTCCCTCCACCATTAATTGGTCCAAACTGGGCTGGTTAGAGGCTCCCTCCACCATTAATTGGTCCAAACTGGGCTGGTTAGAGGCTCCCTCCACCATTAATTGGTCCAAACTGGGCTGGTTAGAGGCTCCCTCCACCATGAATTGGTCCAAACTGGGGTTTTTAGAGGCACCCTCCACCATGAATTGGTCCAAACTTGGCTGTTTAGAGGCTCCCTCCACCATTAATTGGTCCAAACTGGGCTGGTTAGAGGCTCCCTCCACCATGAATTGGTCCAAACTGGGTTTTTTAGAGGCTCCCTCCACCATGAATTGGTCCAAACTGGGGTTTTTAGAGGCTCCCTCCACCATGAATTGGTCCAAACTTGGCTGTTTAGAGGCTCCCTCCACCATTAATTGGTCCAAACTGGGCTGGTTAGAGGCTCCCTCCACCATGAATTGGTCCAAACTGGGTTTTTTAGAGGCTCCCTCCACCATGAATTTGCCCAAACTGGGCTGTTTAGAGGCTCCCTCCACCATGAATTGGTCCAAACTGGGCTGTTTAGAGGCTCCCTCCACCATGAATTTGCCCAAACTGGGCTGTTTAGAGGCTCCCTCCACCATGAATTGGTCCAAACTGGGTTTTTTAGAGGCTCCCTCCACCATGAATTGGTCCAAACTGGGCTGTTTAGAGGCTCCCTCCACCATGAATTTGCCCAAACTGGGCTGTTTAGCGGCTCCCTCCACCATTAATTGGTCCAAACTGGGCTGGTTAGAGGCTCCCTCCACCATGAATTTGCCCAAACTGGGCTGTTTAGAGGCTCCCTCCACCATGAATTTGCCCAAACTGGGCTGGTTAGAGGCTCCCTCCACCATGAATTGGTCCAAACTGGGGTTTTTAGAGGCTCCCTCCACCATGAATTGGTCCAAACTTGGCTGTTTAGAGGCTCCCTCCACCATGAATTGGTCCAAACTGGGGTGGTTAGAGGCTCCCTCCACCATTAATTGGTCCAAACTGGGCTGGTTAGAGGCTCCCTCCACCATTAATTGGTCCAAACTGGGCTGGTTAGAGGCTCCCTCCACCATTAATTGGTCCAAACTGGGCTGGTTAGAGGCTCCCTCCACCATGAATTGGTCCAAACTGGGGTTTTTAGAGGCTCCCTCCACCATGAATTGGTCCAAACTTGGCTGTTTAGAGGCTCCCTCCACCATTAATTGGTCCAAACTGGGCTGGTTAGAGGCTCCCTCCACCATGAATTGGTCCAAACTGGGTTTTTTAGAGGCTCCCTCCACCATGAATTGGTCCAAACTGGGGTTTTTAGAGGCTCCCTCCACCATGAATTGGTCCAAACTGGGCTGTTTAGCGGCTCCCTCCACCATTAATTGGTCCAAACTGGGCTGGTTAGAGGCTCCCTCCACCATGAATTTGCCCAAACTGGGCTGTTTAGAGGCTCCCTCCACCATGAATTTGCCCAAACTGGGCTGGTTAGAGTCTCCCTCCACCATGAATTGGTCCAAACTGGGGTTTTTAGAGGCTCCCTCCACCATGAATTGGTCCAAACTTGGCTGTTTAGAGGCTCCCTCCACCATTAATTGGTCCAAACTGGGCTGGTTAGAGGCTCCCTCCACCATGAATTGGTCCAAACTGGGTTTTTTAGAGGCTCCCTCCACCATGAATTTGCCCAAACTGGGCTGTTTAGAGGCTCCCTCCACCATGAATTGGTCCAAACTGGGCTGGTTAGAGGCTCCCTCCACCATGAATTTCCCAAAACTTGGCTGTTTAGAGGCTCCCTCCACCATTAATTGGTCCAAACTGGGCTGGTTAGAGGCTCCCTCCACCATGAATTTGCCCAAACTGGGCTGTTTAGAGGCTCCCTCCACCATGAATTGGTCCAAACTGGGTTTTTTAGAGGCTCCCTCCACCATGAATTGGTCCAAACTGGGCTGTTTAGAGGCTCCCTCCACCATGAATTTGCCCAAACTGGGCTGTTTAGCGGCTCCCTCCACCATTAATTGGTCCAAACTGGGCTGGTTAGAGGCTCCCTCCACCATGAATTTGCCCAAACTGGGCTGTTTAGAGGCTCCCTCCACCATGAATTTGCCCAAACTGGGCTGGTTAGAGGCTCCCTCCACCATGAATTTGCCCAAACTGGGCTGGTTAGAGGCTCCCTCCACCATGAATTGGTCCAAACTTGGCTGTTTAGAGGCTCCCTCCACCATGAATTGGTCCAAACTGGGGTGGTTAGAGGCTCCCTCCACCATTAATTGGTCCAAACTGGGCTGGTTAGAGGCTCCCTCCACCATTAATTGGTCCAAACTGGGCTGGTTAGAGGCTCCCTCCACCATTAATTGGTCCAAACTGGGCTGGTTAGAGGCTCCCTCCACCATGAATTTGCCCAAACTGGGCTGTTTAGAGGCTCCCTCCACCATGAATTGGTCCAAACTGGGTTTTTTAGAGGCTCCCTCCACCATGAATTGGTCCAAACTGGGCTGTTTAGAGGCTCCCTCCACCATGAATTTGCCCAAACTGGGCTGTTTAGCGGCTCCCTCCACCATTAATTGGTCCAAACTGGGCTGGTTAGAGGCTCCCTCCACCATGAATTTGCCCAAACTGGGCTGTTTAGAGGCTCCCTCCACCATGAATTTGCCCAAACTGGGCTGGTTAGAGGCTCCCTCCACCATGAATTGGTCCAAACTGGGGTTTTTAGAGGCTCCCTCCACCATGAATTGGTCCAAACTTGGCTGTTTAGAGGCTCCCTCCACCATGAATTGGTCCAAACTGGGGTGGTTAGAGGCTCCCTCCACCATTAATTGGTCCAAACTGGGCTGGTTAGAGGCTCCCTCCACCATTAATTGGTCCAAACTGGGCTGGTTAGAGGCTCCCTCCACCATTAATTGGTCCAAACTGGGCTGGTTAGAGGCTCCCTCCACCATGAATTGGTCCAAACTGGGTTTTTTAGAGGCTCCCTCCACCATGAATTGGTCCAAACTGGGGTTTTTAGAGGCTCCCTCCACCATGAATTGGTCCAAACTGGGCTGTTTAGCGGCTCCCTCCACCATTAATTGGTCCAAACTGGGCTGGTTAGAGGCTCCCTCCACCATGAATTTGCCCAAACTGGGCTGTTTAGAGGCTCCCTCCACCATGAATTTGCCCAAACTGGGCTGGTTAGAGGCTCCCTCCACCATGAATTGGTCCAAACTGGGGTTTTTAGAGGCTCCCTCCACCATGAATTGGTCCAAACTGGGGTTTTTAGAGGCTCCCTCCACCATGAATTGGTCCAAACTTGGCTGTTTAGAGGCTCCCTCCACCATGAATTGGTCCAAACTGGGGTGGTTAGAGGCTCCCTCCACCATTAATTGGTCCAAACTGGGCTGGTTAGAGGCTCCCTCCACCATGAATTGGTCCAAACTGGGCTGGTTAGAGGCTCCCTCCACCATGAATTTGCCCAAACTGGGCTGTTTAGAGGCTCCCTCCACCATGAATTGGTCCAAACTGGGTTTTTTAGAGGCTCCCTCCACCATGAATTGGTCCAAACTGGGCTGTTTAGAGGCTCCCTCCACCATGAATTTGCCCAAACTGGGCTGTTTAGCGGCTCCCTCCACCATTAATTGGTCCAAACTGGGCTGGTTAGAGGCTCCCTCCACCATGAATTTGCCCAAACTGGGCTGTTTAGAGGCTCCCTCCACCATGAATTTGCCCAAACTGGGCTGGTTAGAGGCTCCCTCCACCATGAATTGGTCCAAACTGGGGTTTTTAGAGGCTCCCTCCACCATGAATTGGTCCAAACTTGGCTGTTTAGAGGCTCCCTCCACCATGAATTGGTCCAAACTGGGGTGGTTAGAGGCTCCCTCCACCATTAATTGGTCCAAACTGGGCTGGTTAGAGGCTCCCTCCACCATTAATTGGTCCAAACTGGGCTGGTTAGAGGCTCCCTCCACCATTAATTGGTCCAAACTGGGCTGGTTAGAGGCTCCCTCCACCATGAATTTGCCCAAACTGGGCTGGTTAGAGGCTCCCTCCACCATGAATTGGTCCAAACTGGGTTTTTTAGAGGCTCCCTCCACCATGAATTTGCCCAAACTGGGCTGGTTAGAGGCTCCCTCCACCATGAATTTGCCCAAACTGGGCTGGTTAGAGGCTCCCTCCACCATGAATTGGTCCAAACTGGGTTTTTTAGAGGCTCCCTCCACCATGAATTTGCCCACACTGGGCTGGTTAGAGGCTCCCTCCACCATGAATTTGCCCAAACTGGGCTGGTTAGAGGCTCCCTCCACCATGAATTGGTCCAAACTGGGGTTTTTAGAGGCTCCCTCCACCATGAATTGGTCCAAACTGGGGTGTTTAGAGGCTCCCTCCACCATAAATTTGCCCAAACTCTGCTGGTTAGAGGCTCAATCCACCCTGATTTTCAAAACAAATGTTGGTGCCAACCTCAACTTACTACAAGGGCCAAATTCACTGCTGGTGACAAGCTCTCCTCACTGCAAGTGCCAAATACACATGTTTCAAGGTGTTTTCCTACTGTCAGAGATGTGGTATTGAGTGTGTAAAGTGTGTAGTTGTTAGGCTGTGATGTTGGGGTAATAGAGGGTCTTTGGTGTGTTAGATGCCCCCAGACATGCTTCCCCTGCTGTCCCAGTGTCATTCCAGAGGTGTTGGCATCATTTCCTGGGGTGTCATAGTGGACTTGGTGACCCTCCAGACACGGATTTGGGTTTCCCCCTTAACGAGTATCTGTTCCCCATAGACTATAATGGGGTTCGAAACCCATTCGAACACACGAACATTGAGCGGCTGTTCGAATCGAATTTCGAACCTCGAACATTTTAGTGTTCGCTCATCTCTACCTAGCACCAAGTAGACTCCGGAATAAAACCCCTACCCCACTCATAAAACTTGTCCAAAAACCACTGGGGGTATACAAATGTGGCCACCCTAGATGTCTCTGTTGCTCTAATATTAAACACAAAGCCACATCCTTTCAATCAAATGTAACACATGAGTCTTTCCCCATTCTCACACATCTAGATTGCTCATCAGACTATGTGATCTATTTATTAGAATGCCCTTGTGGCCGCCAATACGTGGGTCGGACAATCCAGCCATTCCACTGTCGGATCAATGGACATAGAACTAATGTTTCAAAAGGGTATCTGAAACATAACCTGTCAGCACACTTTGCCAGCACTCATAACAGCAAATTTTCCAATATTACTATTATGCCAATTGAACAGATTCCTACAGCCATCCCAAATCGGTTTCAAAAATTACGACAGAGAGAATCCTATTGGATATTTCAGCTTCAAACCCTAGAACCCAATGGTCTTAATGACACTGTAGAATCGTCCTTTTGATTCATCTTCCTGCTGCCCCCTACCACTATCACTGTTACCTGTCGCCTTTGATCTTTCAATACTTATATCCATCTTGATTTCCCAATGTATTGTTTTTATTTACTGTGTATCTCTAGATCATTAATGATATATTTATGTATTGTTATACATCACAAACTGTCTGTTCCACTTCGCTGACATGCGTCATGCTTTTGCTACTCTCTGTATCTACTTGTTTATCCACTTTATGCCCTTATATGCATTATATTTGCTACTTTTTGGTCCTGTCCCACTCTTTCTTTTTTCTTTTTTTTTTCTCTTTTTTTTTTTTGTCTTTATTTATAGCTTGCTTGCAGAGACAAGCTTACTCCCTTATACCTGCCCCCCCCCCCCTTTTTTTTTTTTTTTTTTTTCCTTCTCCTCTCCCACATCAGGGTATATATACCCCTCATGGCACTACAAGGCCTGAGGCCTTATTCTGGCTCTATTCTCCTGTGTCCTATACTCCTGTATTCTCGCACTATTATCCTGTGACCTATACTCCTATATTCTGGCACTACTCTCCTGTGTCCTATACTCCTGTATTCTGGCTCTATTCTCCTGTTTCCTATTCTTTTGTGTTTTGGCTCTATTCTCATGTCTCTTATTCTCCTGTATTCTGGCTCTATTCTTATGTGTCCTATACTCCTGTATTCTGGCACTATTCTCCTGTGTCCTATACTCCTGTATTCTGGCACTATTCTCCTGTGTCCTATACTCCTGTATTCTGGCTCTATTCTCCTGTTTCCTATTCTCTTGTGTTTTGGCTCTATTCTCATGTCTCTTATTCTCCTGTATTCTGGCTCTATTCTTATGTGTCCTATACTCCTGTATTCTGGCACTATTCTCCTGTGTCCTATACTCCTGTATTCTGGCACTATTCTCATGTGTCCTATACTCCTGTATTCTGGCACTATTCTCCTGTGACCTATACTCCTGTATTCTGGCACTATTCTCCTGTGTCCTATACTCCTGTATTCTTGCACTATTATCCTGTGTCCTATACTCCTGTATTCTGGCACTATTGTCCTGTGTCCTATACTCCTGTATTCTGGCACTATTGTCCTGTGTCCTATACTCCTGTATTCTGGCACTATTCTCCTGTGTCCTATACTCCTGTATTCTGGCACTATTCTCCTGTGTCCTATACTCCTGTATTCTGGCTCTATTCTCCTGTTTCCTATTCTCTTGTGTTTTGGCTCTATTCTCATGTCTCTTATTCTCCTGTATTCTGGCTCTATTCTTATGTGTCCTATACTCCTGTATTCTGGCACTATTCTCCTGTGTCCTATACTCCTGTATTCTGGCACTATTCTCCTGTGTCCTATACTCCTGTGTTCTGGCTCTATTCTCCTGTTTCCTATTCTCTTGTGTTTTGGCTCTATTCTCATGTCTCTTATTCTCCTGTATTCTGGCTCTATTCTTATGTGTCCTATACTCCTGTATTCTGGCACTATTCTCCTGTGTCCTATACTCCTGTATTCTGGCACTATTCTCCTGTGACCTATACTCCTGTATTCTGGCACTATTCTCCTGTGTCCTATACTCCTGTATTCTGGCACTATTGTCCTGTGTCCTATACTCCTGTATTCTGGCACTATTCTCCTGTGTCCTATACTCCTGTATTCTGGCACTATTCTCCTGTGTCCTATACTCCTGTATTCTGGCTCTATTCTCCTGTTTCCTATTCTCTTGTGTTTTGGCTCTATTCTCATGTCTCTTATTCTCCTGTATTCTGGCTCTATTCTTATGTGACCTATACTCCTGTATTCTGGCACTATTCTCCTGTGACCTATACTCCTGTATTCTGGCACTATTCTCCTGTGACCTATACTCCTGTATTCTGGCACTATTCTCCTGTGTCCTACACTCCTGTATTCTCGCACTATTATCCTGTGACCTATACTCCTGTATTCTGGCACTATTGTCCTGTGTCCTATACTCCTGTATTCTGGCACTATTCTCCTGTGTCCTATACTCCTGTATTCTGGCTCTATTCTCCTGTTTCCTATTCTCTTGTGTTTTGGCTCTATTCTCATGTCTCTTATTCTCCTGTATTCTGGCTCTATTCTTATGTGACCTATACTCCTGTATTCTGGCACTATTCTCCTGTGTCCTATACTCAATGCCAATACCAATATAAGCACCAGAACTTTCTTTTTTTGTCTTTATAAAAAAGAAAGAAAGATGTGCTCCATGAAGGGTATTTCAAGTATTAAAAGTTTGGGAAAAACTCCCAGTTCGATGGGGTTGAGGTCAGGATTCTCATTGAGCAAGTCATCTTCTTCCATGACTAACTCGCCCATGCTTTCAAATACCTTTGTGCCCTGGAGCACAGTCATGTTGAAATAAAAATAGCCTTCCCCAATTATTCCTGTAAATTTTGAAAGCATTCAGTTGTTCAAAATGGTTTTTTTTTTGTTTTTTTTTTGTTGAAGCTTTACTATTTCCTTTGACACTAGGTTCACACCTGCGTTCAGGGTCTCCGTTCTGTGCTTTCCGTCTTCTGCATTCCAGAAGATGGAAACCATAGACCGAGTCCGGCCGTGAGCAGCGGTGAGCGTTTTAGACTCTCCGCCGCGAAACCGGTTTTTTTAATCCGGACACAGAGTACTGCATGTCCGACTCTGTGTCCGGATTATAAAACCCAGTTTTGCGGCGGAGAGCATAAAACGCTCACAGCCGCTCACGGCCGGACAGCTTTCTCACCCATTCAAATGAATGGGTGAGAGAGACTCCTGCAGGTTTCCATCTCCTGCTCTGTTTTAGGCAGGAAACGGAAACCTGAAGTACGGAGTGCCGGCGCAGATGTGAACGAGCCCTTATTGGATCTAAAGTGACCAAGATATTTAGGGGAGTGAGTGGATTGGAGTATAGAGACAGATTAACAAATATGGGGTCATTCAGTTTAGAAAAAAAAACAACAACATCTATGGGGAGACCTACTCACTATTTACAAATACATGAAGGGACAGTGCAAAGGTCTTTCCAATGATCTTTTTACTCTAAGACCTGTTACAATGACAATGGGACATCCTCTATGTCTATAAGAAGATATCACAAGTGTAATAATTTGGAATGCTTTACTATAAGAGCAGTGAGCCTATGGAACATACCACAGGATGTTGTGATGGTTCATTCATTGTGCAAATTCAAGAATGGCGTTGATGGCATAGTTGAACAGAAAAATGTTACAGGTTATGGGTTTTAGATTTTTGGTAAAGACAATCAACGCTGTAGGGTTATAGGCTGGTCTTAACTGAAAACTCATCTACTATGTTACTATGTAAAGAACATAAGCCACCCCGTGAAAAAAAAAGTAAAACATAGGATTGTACTCCACCAAATTTTATAGTTGGCACAATGCAATCAACAGATAACATTTTACTTGCATTTGCCAACCCCAGACTTGTCCATAAGATGGAGATGCCAGATGAAGAATTATGATTCATATTGTATACATATAGTGCGTGTCACTGCAGCCGCAGCATCAGCTGCTGACAAGCTTGTTCTCACTGACTATCTCCGCAATCCCCAAGTCAACCCACGTCCCGACCCCGTCACCATCCTCTCCGCACTACGAATGAGGGCAGGGTCTGGGCGCCCCTCTCTGGTTTCCTGTGATCCGCTGCTCCTTTACACAGCTCCAGGGCCAGCCAGAATCGGGCCAGCAGTCAGCAGTTCAGCATGTCATGATGCTGATGCTGAACTGCGATGCTGGCCCGATAACGGAAAAGTACTAAAAAGCCTCCCATTGATTTCAATGGGTAGTGCATGTATGCCGGCACCCATAGAAATCAATGGGAGCTGCTTTTTACGTGCTCATTCAGAACGAATTTTACGTTCAGAATGAGCGCAGCGTGGCCCCTTCACATGGCTGAAACGCGCACGTTTTTTGCACGTTTTTTTACGTGTGTAAAAATGAAAACGTCGCGTTTACGCGACGTTTTAATAGACGGCGCGTAAACGCGGCATTTACGCGGTCAAAAGACGCACAGTAAACGCCGCGTTTACGCGCCGCCTATTAAAACATCGCGTTTATGCGACGTTTTCATTTTTACACGCGTAAAAAAACGTGCGCGTTTCAGCCGTGTGAAGGGGCCCTAACATTGTGTGAAGGCTCCCTTAGAACCAAGATTTGTTTTGAGTGAAGCAAGTACAAACCACACCTTAAATTTGCTTAAAACTTAGGCCTCATACACATGAATGTTTTCTTCATCTGCAATTCCAGACAAGAGTATGGACCCATACATTTCAACACATCCATGCACACTGCCGTAGTTTTTTTGTGGCTGTGTATCCAGGCTGAATTGCAGAGATACAAATTATGGATTAGGACTTATACCTGTACGTAGTTGAGGCTCTGACAATTCATTCAAATGTATGGGTCAGTGAAAGCTATGGATGACATATACACCAATCAACCAATCATACGTTTTTACTGACCCAGAGACTGCACACTGCATGTGCAGGAGCTCTTACTGTAGAACACTCTTAGGGTAAGTATAGTTATTGCCGCCAGCAGTAGCTGAAACATGTCTACCACTACCACCACCAGTGCTAACACCCCCAACCAACGAGCTTCCTCTAGCTCTACCCAGGCAGGCTTTTTGGATGTTGGGCCTGTGCAAATGCTGGAATCTGTACTATTACCACGACCAAAACCCTTTTTATCTTGTCACTCTGGTGCAGTTGCCAGGTCCTATCTATAAAATAATTATCCTCTTCCCCTCTTTTTATGACACATGGCCACACACACTCCCAGAATATCCCCCTCCAGATATCCTCCTAGCTTCCCTACCAGAATGACTGTCAGTAGAAGTACCACACCCCCTGCCACTACTACTTCCACCACCAAAATTATGTCTTCCTCCTTTGCTTGAACACAATGCTTACTGCTTTCTTCCCGCTCATCAAAAAGAGGAGGAACATTGCTCTGACTAGGAAAAATAGATTGCTCAGCAGGTGCCACGCACATCTCTACCTGGGATCTGTGTCAGTGAAGAATGTGAAGGAGACATGGTTAACATTCCAGAAAAGTCCTGACATAAATTATGCATTATGGGGGAGCAGCAGGAACACAGAGAAGCCTGACTCGAGATCACATCACTCTTAGATGCAATCAATAGAGATAAGCCAGTTAATCAAAAACTTTATCTTAATTTTTGATAAGTACAACAATCTTGAGTCTACTAGCCATACCACCAAAACTAGAAACAGCATTGCTGTTGCCACACACATTCTTATTGTTAGTATTTGCATGTGTATAGTACGCGCGTAATACATTTAAAGCAATAGAGAAAAAAGCCTCCCATTGATTTCAATGGGGAGCGCATGTATGCCAACTCCCATTCAAGTCAATGGGAGCTGCTTTTTACGCGCTCATTCTGAACGTGTTTTTACGATAAGAATGAGTGCAGCGTTACATCGTGTGAAGGCTCCCTTATATAGCACTATTAATTCCATGATGCTTTAGTTTACATACAATACACAAAATATACAGGTAGATATAATACTAACAGTGATCGGCTGGCACAGTGGGATAGAGGTCACTGCCCGCAAGGGCTTACAATCTATGAATATTTTTTTCAGTCTAAAAACATTCCATCATGCTTTGTATTTGGAGACCAGAGTACAAAAAATAAAAATGAATTAATGAGAGGTTTATTTTTGTTTTTTTGTTTTGTTTCAGTCTAACATAAATTGGATATTGGGAGAATAAATAGAAACTGCTTAAATGACAGATTAATATGCCTGTGTAATTGCTTGATTCTGACTAAGTTTCCCTAGTCCTCTAGCTATTATTTGAATTCCTACTGCTTTTTCAGAACTATACTCTGTAAAATGCAGTGAGATGGACCATAGATGCATTTCTGTGTCCACCGTTACAGCAACTAAAGGTTTACCACGAGTGTACAACCATATAGTCCTATGACATTGACATCAGCACTGTTAGGTCCACTTATCACTGTCTATTGGCTGAGGGGCTATCAACGGGTACAACAAAGAGTAACGGCTGTAATGCCTCTCTAAATTATTAGAAAGACTTTTGTTAACATGTCCTAAAATTATATAATTCCATAATAAATTGAGTCCTTAGCCATCTGTATGTACGAACCACACAGTGTACAATATAAACCATAGAACATTGCAACAAGGCATCCAAACCATGTAATTGAAAAACCAATTATCTTGTGATTCACTTACTCACTGATGCATTAGTGCCGGGGATACCATGTATAGAAAGAATTTTAATGTAAAGATTATGCTTTTTTATGATAAGATGTAAAAACATGTATATTAAAAACAAAGATAAAAAGAAATAAATTATCTTTTTCTTGCTTTTTTATGATGTCCAATTAAACAATTCACTTAATACTCGTCTTCGAACTATCTGGCTCTTCAGCGTGCATGATCTTTTTCTATTACTAGACATCCTTACAATGATTAAAGCCTTAGCACTTGATACAACTCAAAGACCACTTGTGGTTGTGTATGCAATTAAAAGCTATAGGGATGAGATTGCTGTCAGATAATTCTTCTCTTGGTGCTTCTCAGGATAAGAATTTCAACTAGCTTAAGTGAATTATACATACCCAAGGGTATGAAGTACAATCAATTCCTTCTGTTTATGTGTGTTATTTTTATAGTATAATGGTACAAACATACCTCGCTTCCTGATACCATCAAATAAAGCAATGACAGCTTCATGAATTTCAATATAAATTTTATTATTGACATATAGTTACATTTTATACTTAAAAGACTAGCATGTTATCACTTTTAAATCTACAAACTGATGAATGTTATCATTTATTTATATTCATAATTAATGCATTTCTAGAATTTGTCAAATAATTAAATATTTATAATAGTGAATCAATAACTGTTGTGTTTATGCTACATACATGTGATTTTATAAAATGTAACGCTAAATATAGCAAAATAAAATCCATGAAATATGTATAGGAATAGCAAATATTTATCAATTATCCCCTATTTATATAAAGATGATATACTCTACAATATCAAATTCTATCAAAATATGAAATACCTGACAATGATTGACCCTAAATTACATTACTTATTACATAGTTATTAAACTGCTTAGGCTAAGTTGAAATCTTCTTTGAGTTTTGATATAAAAACTGAAACCAGAAAAATAGAAAAACCTTAACCAGGCCAGGAACCATATAAGGGTAAGTTCACACGTAGTTTTTTGGTCAGGATTTTGAGGCAGTATCCGCCTCAAAATCCTGACCAAAAAGACGGCTCCCATTGAAATCAATCGGAGCCGCTCAGGAGTTTTTTCGAGGAGCTGTTTCTTTTGGCTCCCGGAAAAAAAGAAGTGAGATGTTCATTGTTCAGGCCGAGTCGCCTCACGATTCAGCCCGAAAATACTCCCTCCTCTGGACTAGGCCCATTCATTGGGCCAAATCCAGAGCGGAGTGCGTGGCTGGATGCCGGTGCAGTGCACCTGCTCTCGTGGCTACCCGTCTTTTGTGTTTGTTTTTTCTATGTTGCAACCAATTGTTATAACTATTTATTTTTAAAAACTTCCTCGGGATAGTCACATTGGACACACACATCTATTCTTTATTGTGTGCTTTATGGCAGCTGAACTCAATAAGAGTCAGTTGACAGGAAAAAGTCATAGTTTATATATTAAATAGTTTGTCATAATAGATGATATGAAGAAACACATTTTACATATTCCTTATATAAGATGGAAGACTGGACACACATAAATATAGTAGACCTTTCAAAATAAATCATGCAGTAGATATTTCTCTATAGAAATACATTTTCAGGTTTGGAGTGAAATGGCATGAAATAGTACATGACGCAATACTCACCTGGTAGATCCCCCTTCCATTCTAGAGAGGCTGCTCCAGTTCTCCCTCTTTATTTGACCACAAACTTACTGTTATGGCCAATACCTGACCTCAGTGTGTAGTACTAAACCCTATGATGGACTGCAACAGCTATTGTATGTGTAGTATACACTGTCTACCAATAAGTATTTAAATACCTATGGTCCGAGCGGCAATTATAGCCTCTACCCCCCGGGTCATGCTTTTCACAAGTCCTTGTATGACGGCTAGTGATATTTTATTCCATTTGCCTTGGAGAAGACAGGTATGTTCTTTCACCAATTTGGGATGGCTGCTGCAACCTTAGTTTGGAGATCCAACTCATCGCAGAGGTGCTCAATAGGGTTCAAGTCTGGGCTCTGGGCAGGTCAGTCCAGTCAGTTAACCTCATTGTCACTGTACCAAGCCATGGTAGACCCTACAACATGACAGCTAGCATAGTCATTCTGGAAGTAACATTGGTCCGACCCTTAGAACTGCCATAATGTACGAAGCACATTATTATCTAAAATAGCACAATAGGCGTCAGCATTGAGTTTACCATGCACTGAGACCAAGGGTCCCAGTCCATACAAGGAGAAACACCCCGAGACTTTACTGGGTGTCCAAATACTTATTGGTAGACAGTATATATACTGTAGACTTCACTGCAGCCAAGTAGACAGATGAGGAGTACTGGAGTTGCGGCTCAAAAGCTGCAGAGTAATTTACCAGGTGAGTACTACATTTTTTTTCTTATTTTTTGCCATTTTTCCAAAACCACTTTAAACCTTTCTATTTGTGTACGGCAAAACACTACAAATTGAGATTGTGGTTGAGAAATCGATGAATCATATTGTTGCTATATTTTACCCCAGTCATCCTTCTAGCAAGCAATAATGAATAAAGATACATATTAACTGAAGATTTAGCGTTTACTGTTTTGTCCATAACTTAGGTTGAAGTTTGATATTCACCTACATTTGCTTGATAAAATAGTAAGTAAAATCCCCAGAGCTCTGGTTGATCAACTATTAATGACGGATGGTCTATCTATCAGAAAAGAATATTTATGTTTTCACACTCTTTAGTTGGCTGTTGGGGACTTCACATTTTCAGTGATTTATTACTTAATGGTCAAAGTCAAACTGATTTAGAAAGAATTGTTCTGTTTCTGCACTTGAGATAGAAAATGTATGAAACAATGACTAACATTATGGATTCACAGTAATAGATATAATATAGGTAAATGTTTTTTTTATTATAATAACAGATTGTAACATTATTTTTAAAGCAAGTAGGTTACATTATCCTTATTTACAAAAAACTAAAATCCAGATCTCACAAATTGAAGGACATGTTTTTTGGTTTTTTTTTTCTCTTCTGCATCTTGTTTCTCTACTGGCCCAAGGAATTTAGTGTGTTACCATTAACCAGTAATCCCCTGGGCAATGTTAGCCCTCATTCACATCAGCGTTTGGATTCCGTTTGGGGGAGTCCGCATGAGGACCCCGAGAACGGAATGCCAAAAGCAAGTGCAAGTGCTGGTGCAGTAAAAGCACATGGATCCCATAAACTATAATGGGGTCTGTGTGCTTGCTGCCAGAACTCCGCAAGGATCTTGTGGACAGGAGAGTAGTTCACCATCTACTTTCCTGTCCACAGGATTTGTGCCGGCAGCGCGCAGCAAGCACACAGACCCCATTATAGTCTAGGGGTCCATGTGCTTTTACAGCACTTGCAATGGCATTTTTATTCTGTTTGGGGGGGTCTCTATGCGGACTCCCCCGGACAGAATCCAAATGCTGATGTGAATGAGGGCTTAGTAGAACAAGAGTTGAAAAAACATATTGGAGCATGGATATACCTTATAGTTGTCAAGCTGGATCAATGTTAATTATTCAAGTTCAGTGCCCAAAGATGCAAAAATTCTTAGTTGTGTACAAGAGCCAAAACATTAGGGTATGACCTATGAATAAAGTTGTACTAGCTAAAGTCAGTAAACAGAAGGCCAGCAAACCAGATCCACTACAAACGTAGCTTAGACAATACAATACTGATCAAACACAAACAAATAATGAGCAGAAATATAGGACAGCAGCAAGATACATGGTACTAACTACTAGAACTGGTAATGGCAGCACGCTAAATGGAATCTTCAACATGATGTGATCTTCAGTACCTGGCTGGGCAGTCATGAACACTGCACATATGTCACCAGTATTCCAGCCCCACTACAGAGATTTAAGTGGTGAAAGTTGTAAAAGTTGCAGTGGTTGTTGGATTGCAGGGATATCTCATTTATTCCACTACTCTGCTTTAAAGTTACCTTTCTTTTTACATCTTTATTAATGTATAAGTAGTCATGTTTCGGATCATTTCTGTCTATAGTAATTATTGAATCTGTATCATTTTTAACTTAGGAACATTCAATTAATTCCTCAATTAGAACTAACTTAATTTCAATTTTAGGCAAAGTGGCTAATAATTTGTTAAATACATCTTCTTGTTCATTTAGTATTGCATATCTGAAAATTCCCCTTGACTTAAAAGAATAAATTGGTGAACAAAGCATATTTTATAAAATGTGTGCATACTGTACCTGCATTATTTATTGCCATCTGATAAAGAATTGTAATCGTATTTACACAAAATACAACTAATCCGAGTAGCAGACGTCTGAAGATCGCTGCAATTCTGAGTATTTCTCAGTTGTGTTATGTAAAATTATGCAACTTTACATGAGTTTAAAACCTATCTGAAATAAAAGCAAAAAGAGGTGCATGAGTTGTGGAGTCAACTATGAGAGGTGCAGAGAAAGCAGTCATGTCTAGGCCTTCTAGATAAGGCAATCTAAAGATGCTCCTGCCATATTAGAAGACACCAGTGTCATAAATAGTACATGGTAGGTGGCAGCCCATTACAGATTTTACACTATTGCTTTACAGTATGCTTCTGTACACATTTGTTTTCAGTTATTTAACAGAGATATTATCAATGGATGATATCCGCTTTCACAAGTATTGTCGTGCCCCAGCTTTAACACATCTAAATATAGTGATTTTCTTTAGACATTGAGCAAGGAGTGCTAAAATCCCATAGAATTTCACTATTTCATAGAAATGATATTTGACTATAAGTTTTCATCTCTAATGTTTTTGTATTTGCAATCTTTCAATCGTCAGGTTATAAAACAGCTCATTTTCTTATTATTGCCATGTTCTCTGCTCTTTAGGTTCACCTAAGGACTGGGTAATGAAATATAGCATTGATAAAACAGAAATGGAAGCTGTGGTAAGGTGGCAGAGCTCTTCCTAATCAGACAGGACAGGTTAGGTTTGGAAAGAACGAAGAACCTAAAATTATGTGAAAAAACACATTAAAGTTATCTCAGTGGTGACCGGATAAAAATGTTAATTGTATGGAAAGGTAAAATAAATCTGAATGAAGACTGTGTTTTATGTAAAGTATGGGAAATTAATATCCAAACTATGTATTAAAAAAAGTAAAGCTGATTTACAAGTATGTATGGTAGTTCCCTTTTAGTTCCTGCTAAAATTAGTGTGGCACAATTGTAGCTGACGTCTTGTAGTCAGTCTTTGTAGATTTTTATTTATTTATTTACTAGCTGGTACCCGCGACTTCGTCTGCAGTGATTGTAGAAGTGGGTATATACAGGCATGGGTAAGGTTTTCGTACTGTGTATAAGGTATGGGATATGAAATGTAAGTTTGTATCTTGTTTTTGCTGTAATTCAGAGAATACGTGAGACTTTTGTGTTGAAGGTAATTTGTATTTGAGCTGCTATACGGTGTTGTGAGAAACTTTACATAGTGACTTTGGGACAGAAGTATTTGAAGTTAACCCTTTCCCGCCGATGGCATTTTTTGATTTTCGTTTTTGACTCCCTTCCTTCTAAACCCCATAATTTTTTTATTTCTCCACTCCCAGAGTCATATGAGGTCTTAATTTTTCCTGGGACAAATTTTTCTTCATGATGCCACCATTATTTATTCTATATACTGTACTGGGAAGCAGGGAAAAAATTCAGAATGGGGTGGATTTGAAGAAAAAATGCATTTCTGCGACTTTCTTACGGGCTTTGGTTTTACGGCGTTCACTGTGCAACCAAAATGACATGTCCCCTGTATTCTGTGTTTCGTTACGATGCCGGTGATACCAAATTTATAAGGTTTATTTACATTTTGACCCCTTAAAAAAATCCAAAACTGTGTTAAAAAATTATTTTTTGAAAAGTCGCCATATTCCGACAGCCGTAACTTTTTTTATACGTACGTGTACGGGGATGTATAGGGTGTCTTTTTTTGCGGGACTGGGTGTAGTTTGTAGAACTTTGTAGTTCTACCATTTTCGGGAAACGTTATTGCTTTGATCACTTTTTATTCAAATTTTTATCAGAATCAAAACAGTGAAAAAATGGCGGATTGGCACTTTTGACCATTTTTCCCGCTACGGCGTTTACCAAACAGGAAAAATATTTGTATAGCTTTGTAGAGCGGGCGATTTTGGACGTGGGGATACCTAACATGTATGTGTTTCACAGTTTTTAACTACTTTTATATGTGTTCTAGGGAAAGGGGGGTGATTTGAATTTTTAATCCTTTTTATTTATTTTTTTATATATTTTTTACTTTTTTAAAACTTTTTTTTTTGCATTTATTAGACTGCCTAGGGGTATTGACATGGGTGGGCGGTGTCGCGGATTGTCAGAGCGGTGGGGGTTGGCAAACATGGCTGCTCCGGAGCGTTAAAGAGAGCCTCCTGGAGTATCGTTAAGGTGAGGGGCAAAGTGGTAAAGTATCTGTATATGAGATTGTGTGGGGTTAGGGGCGAGGCTGTAGAGGGCAATATGAATTTTGTGGCTTGCTATGGTCCAAAGTGTGTGAGATTGCAGAGATGGTGATGTGAGTTTGGGTTTTGTGGGGGTCCTGGCACAAACATATGTGCGCTATTGTGACAAAAAGTAGCCTATTGTTTAATCGGGTGTATTAACTATGTTTGTGGAAAATTTCAGCCAAATCGGTGGAGTGGTTTTTCCGTGATTGAGGAACAAACATCCGAACATGCAAACATCCAAAGACACAAACCCACAAACTCACAAACTTTCACATTTATAATATTAATAGGATTGTTATACAAATTTATAGATTCTTAATTGTATCTCTGTATGATGAAACAGAGGATAAATGTGGAACAGTAACAAGTAGGTATTAAAATATCATGCCATGAAATGTACCGTACAGTGGAAAAGTTTTAGGCAGTTGTTACCATGTAAGAATGTTTTCAAAAATAGAAGTGTTAATAGTTTATTTTTACCAATTAACATAATGTGAATGAACTAAAGAAAAATCAAAGTAAAATCAATATTGTGCGACCACGCTTTACCTTCAAAACAGTCAAACAGTCAAATATAGACTTGGCTTTACATTCTGAAGTCAGAGCTGGTGAATAGGTCCCTGTGATATAGCCATCGACTGTCTATGTCTTCCACCTCACACCATGCTTTGATAGGGCAAGGGGATAAGCCTGCAGGAAAGGCCGGGTTACTCAGTATAGAGAAAATAGGAGATGGAGAGAGAGAAATCACATATCTAGGAAAAAGTGTCTTACAGGTTTGTAGATTTGGGCTAATGGTAGGGATTTAAGTTCAGCGGTACGATATGAGTCTAGTCAGAGGAGCAAGTGGAGGGAAATACTTGAGAAGGCATGTTCCAGGGAGAACCATTGCTTAACGCAGCTATGACAGCACCAATCCAAAACTCAGTGGAGCATAGAGGCTTCATAATACCTGTGTGGACTGGGTTCTCCAACCCACTTAATTGCTTTGGTAGGACAAGAATCAAGTGAGCCAGTCTGGGTGGCTTCCCCCACCATATACTGTACAATAATTTAAAAAATCTTAGGAGGAAACCAAATGGGAAGGATTTGCATAACATACAGTAGGAGGGGAATGACATTCATTTTATAAATGGTGCATCAGCAAACCATGTGTAGATCACTCGGAGAATAGGTAGATGGTTCTTAGTATACAGGAGATCTACATTCCTAGGTATTTAATTGTATCCCTATATCATCAAAGTGAAGGAGGTCTCTAAGAGAGTGTGAATCCATGGGAAAAGTGAGACATTAAAAGCCTCAGATTTTTGGAAGTTAATGTGAAAGTTAGCAATGTTTCGGAATTTGTGTCACTCTGACATTAAGTGAGACAGTGAAGAGGATGTCAAGTAGAGGAAAAACAATAGATTGTCTGTGAAAGCCACTATCTTTAGATGTCTGCTGCCAATATGCAGACCACAGATAGCAGGATTGACCCTGATGGTCCGAAGCAGAGGTTCTAGGATCAAGACAAAAGTCAGGAAATCAGGGGAGAGAGGGGGTATGCCATTCTTGATTGGGAAGGTTGAAGATAGCATGATAGAATAGTAAAGGCTACCCCACCCTATCAAAGTCTTTTTCTGCAGTGAAAAAGAGGCAAAACAGGAGGTGATTGATCTTGGTGTATTGGATATGATTCACTACTTTAACATTGTTATCCCTCACTTTGCAAGTCTAGACAAAGTCGACCTGATCAGAATGAATCAGTCAGGCAAGAGGGGACTAAATGCAGAGCGAGCACCTTCACAAATATCCTAAGGTCAATGTTAAGGAGAGATATTGGTCGGTAGCTTGTGTGCATATGTTGTCCTTTTCATACCCATAGTACTAAGTAGTAATAATTCATCTTGTAGGAGACTCACTTATAGCTCAGCATTGAGACCACCATCAATCCTGATCAAGTATCCAATGCCTTTGGCTGTTAAACAACCCCATATCACCAGGCTTCCTCCACCTTCAATTTCTCCATCCGTTAGCCCCTCTTTTCCCTTGTTTCTTCCAGACCCATTTGCAATCAGAGTCCAGTCTATTGACTTTTGTCTCATCACTCCAAGTCACCTATTTCCAATCTTCTACTGTACACTTTTTGTACTTTTTTGCAAAACTCAAGCTGATGTTTCTTATGACAATATTGCATTACTCTTATTTGGTGAGTCAACACGATTGAAGCAATACTACATTTATTTCATTTTTTTTTATTTGTCTTAATCCTTTTAAGTATTCTGAAACCCATAATTTTTATGTATTTTTCCATTAACCTAGTTCTATATATTCTCTGCCCATTTATATATACATTAAATAAATATTTTCTGGTCCATTGTTTCAACCTGTTCTCACACACAGCTACATTTATTATTCACTAGGCCTTTGAGATGAAATCCCCATCATTATCTGCTGGCTTAATTTCTTTACAGAGCTTGCCATGACGGTTTGTATTCCAGCAGCATTTTATGGAGACTGTACAGTAATCCGAAATATAGAAGCTCAGCTAAATATATACATTTGTATAGCTGCTGTGTGTCAATCCTTTACAATATGCATCTGCAAGTATCTAAATATAGTTTTAAATTGGAATACAATCTTTAATTTGAGCTCAGTATAAGATAAAGTATTTGCAAAATTGCTCACCTTGTGTTGAGTATATATCTATCTACTATGGGGCTTAAAAAAGTCAGACTTTTGGCTTCTCCAGATTAACAAACCTTTGTCTGAATGTTTTCAGAACAACATTAAAATGTATTATAAATGTAAAAAAAAAAAAAAAAAACATATCAGCAAACACACACACACCCATATAGTATTTATTAGTTACACGTGTTTTCATTCGACCTCTCAAGCTGAAGCATTTGGGTCGTCCTTGAAAAGAGAACAGAAAAGTCTTGTTTGAATTTAACTCAGTATCTATCCAATTTTCAACTTGCCGTCACATCGAAATGAGAAATCTGAAGCAGAACCAGGCACAAATAGCTGATAACAGACTTTCAGGTGAACCTCTTCACTTATCACTTCTGGGGTCACCTCTGTTTCTAAAGACTTGTTTTACTTAAAACAAGATAGCTTGGGACATTTAACAGTGTAGTGGTGTGATAACAAAAGCAGAGCTGCTTTCATTTTATGCTTTCTTCTTAACTGCTATCTTTGTAGCTCTACAAAGGCACAATTCTTGTATTTATATGAGTAGCTAGAAGGCCAAGATATTCAACCTAGGTATGAAAAGCTGAAACATTGTAAGAAAACGCTAATGTTTCCAAAATGAAATGACACAATATTAGATCTCATCTGTGATTACATTTCATCGCAGTCTGTCGGAAAATATTACAATAATCATTTTACGGAACTTATCTGTTTTTGCTAGAAAAGTTATTCAATATATATTATGAATTGCTTCCCCAATTGGAAAGCTCTAGATTTGATTTTAGTATGTATTAACCTGGAATTACCATGTTTTAGTTTGTGCTGATAACCCCCTTTCACTAAACCCCTCTCCCCAAGCTGCCTTCCTTCTTAGGAGTAACATTTGACTCTTCTCTAATACCTACATTCACAATCTCATAATTTCAGTTCTGTCTCACAACATTTTCCCAATCTGTATCTTTTTTCCATGAAACAAAGAAAACACTAGTTCATTTCCATCTTATATTCTGACTGGATACTGCAATACCTGTCTAGGATACCGATAAACAGACCAGCACCAAAGAATTCTAAGTTATGCCTCAATTGATCCATTTCTTCTTAAACAGGACCTTTCCTGTCCTCAGGACACATGCGGTTTTATATACCGCTAGAAATCTGACAGTGCACCTTGCCTGCTTCTCCCTGACACAAACCACTTGACATAAAAGAGTCTAGTTAGCATATCAGGCACCAAAACTAAGTGAACTGTTTGCTTAGAAATGGGGGTTGTCAGAAAGAAAACCGTTATGGAATTAGCGAAGAGATGATATAAGCTTGAGTAAGTGAATATTCTGAAAAGTCTCTTTAAGAATCAGTTCACACGTGAACAAAGGGGCGGATTTTGACAGCGGATTTCGCTTCAAAATCCGCCCATTTACAATGGTGGTCAAAGGAGACCGCCGGGCTTCTTTTTTCTGCTAGCGGCAGGCTGCTGCTAGCGGAGAAAAGAAGCGACATGTCCTTTCTTCAGGCGTAAGCAGAGGCGCACTGGGCCGCAGCTTCCGCCTAGCGGCAGCACCCTCCTGACACACGTCTCTCTCTGTGTCAAAACCCGCGTGGACCCCCGAACGTGTGAACTAGCCCTAAAACTTCTCTCATATGTCATACCATTAGCAACTCTCACTCAGTACAGAAGGACTCACTCAGACAAGTAATGGGATGAAGTTAATAATAAGAAAATTTAGATTAGATATTAGGAAAATAATTTTTTCAGTGAGGGGGGGGGGGGGACAGAGTGGAATAAGCTGCAACGGGAGGTGGTGAACTCTCCATCAATGAGAACCTTCAAGCAGATGCTGGATAAATACTTAGCTGGGACGATTTAGGATAACCTGCATTGCAGGGGGTTGGACTCGATGGCCCTTGTGGTCCCTTCCATACCATTTCATACCATACGATACTCATACCCTACTACTTTATCTTTATGAGTAAATCCTATAATTTAGGTATTGGTGGCTTCTATAAAATGTCTAATCTAGATATAAGTTAAGCAGCTCTTAATAAACCTTTGACCTGAACTTTGCAAAAACGTCAGACTCTAATGAATCCAAACATTTTCTGGCTAAAGTGGTTGCTGCCATGTGAAAGCATAGAGAAAGCAGAGAAGGATCATGCAGACCATATATTCTATTGATTGATACAATTACAGTGATACCAAATTTATTAAATTTATGTTTAACAACTTCATAAAAATCTGAACTTTCAAAAAAAAAAATTCTTGGATTTGCCATATTCTGATGCCTGTAACTTTATATTTGTATACACTGACTGCATAAGGCATCTTTTTTATGGAATAATAGGCTTTCTATTTACACCATTTTGAGTAATATCTGATATTTGATCTCTTTTTATTCATATTTTTTGGGGAACCAAAATGGCAAAAAATGGCAGTTCACCATTTAGATTTTTTTTCACTTTTTGTGACTATTTGTCACTATTTCTGCTTGCATTCTTATGCTTGACCTCTGGCTTTCCTTACTGACAATTCTTTGGACTCCGATTTGGCACTGCACCGCTCGACTGTTTACTGACCCTTGGCTAGCTGACCTCCCTTTGTTGTTGTCTGTCTTGTCTGCATTTTCTGTCTCACCTATTCAGGAAGGGACTGTCTTCGTGGTTGCCACCAATTACATAGGATAGGGCCTGGCAATAGGAAGGGTCAGTTGGGGGCTTCAGCTTAGGGCTCACTGTCTCTTGTGTCCCGTCCCAGGGTTCAAACAGTTACTGGGGAATTGCTGTCCTAGCAATTCCCTAACAAAAATCTTATCAAAACATTATATGTGCCCCAAATAGTGGCAACTAAAAGTACAACCTGTTGCACAAAAAAAATATGCCTTTATGTGGCCATTAAGGTAATGTATACTTTTGATTTGAAACCTGTATATCAACAATTTTAACTTGTAAAGTTTTTATCTAAAGCTTCTTAAATATAACTGGTGTTCCAACACAGTCTATTTTGCAAGTGCAAGTGGAATACTCACCATAGAGGTAACCTATGCCACCACTACTGGGCCAGCTGTGAATGAATCAATGGTAGCTGTACAAATTCTTAGGCACAAAACCCCATAGTGATAGGTGACAGAGTTTTATTAGAAACTATTTATAAAGCACCTCTTCCTTGTCCATCCACTCAAGTCAGGTAAAAGATGAAAGGTTTCAAATTTGTTTAGAAAGTAACTTGTTTATTTAACAAAATGTCCAAGCTGGCGTGTTTAGTTTAAAGGGAATATGTCACTTTCCCTAAGCAAACACCTCATTACAGAGCACATTACATTACAATGATGACCAATATGCCACTTTTTATAGATTTTGAGAAAAAATGCAGTTGGTGCACTGGGGGTGGGCCTTCAGGTTTGTGATCACCAATCTTGTTGTTCATGTAGGACAGGGGTTGGGAACCTTTGGCTCTCCAGCTGCTGTGAAACTACAACTCCCAGCATGCTCCATTCACTTCCATGGGAGTTCCCAGAACAGCAGAGCCAGTATGCATGCTGGGAGTTGTAGTTTTGCAACAGCTGGAGAGCCATACGTTCCCTATCCCTGATGTAGGATGAGTGATGGGGTGGATCAACTTGCACTCCATGGGGTGATACATGCAAAGGGGTCTGAGTGGCAAAAGCAGTGCTCCAGGGAGCTGAAGACCCATTCCCAGTGTATAAGACATCAAAGTGTTTTTTCTCTAAATCTATACAAGTTTATCACTGTAATATGCTCCTTAACAGTGATTGAATAAATGGTTGAATATTCTTGAGGACTGTTTGCACCAATATTAGCAATTCTCCCCTGAAGATAAAGGATAACTGAATTTTAATGTGTGAATATGCCAGAGCTGAGTGACTGAAGGTGCCCATACTAATATTTGCTATAGAGCCGTATGATTTCTGTGCATATTCCTGCTCACAGAACTCACTGGTCAGTTTAGAGATCAAGGGAATCTAAATTATAAATAGAAGCAAGTAGGGATGGTATGAAAAAACTCCAAAATTTTTAAAAATATCTCCAAAAGAAATGAGAGAATTTTTCAAAAATGTGATTTGGCAGCTTCACTGAATTATCCGATACTATTAATTGATGGCGAATTGCATTAACCCCTTCCTCATATCCGCTCTAATAGTACTTCCCGCAAACATGGCCGCGGCATCTCAGGTGTTTTATTATATATTGGAGTCCCCCTTGGCACCACTCACGGAGAGATTGGAGGTGCCGTCATGATTAAAAATAAAAAATTAGTGATAATCACCATCCTGGGCTCAGCATCCACTCCGGAGCTCTTCCGGCCAGTGACCGAGGCCTTGTTCCCCAAGCCTCACTGCCAGGGCCTGTGATTGGGCCATGGTGGTCTCATGGGGCGCAATGATGTCATTACACTGTTGTGCCAGTGCAATCACGTCATTACGTTGGCGTTATGATGTCATTACGCCAGTGCGCTCCATGTTGGTACTGAAATTTGGATTGAATTCCACTTCATTAGCTTTGACTCACACTCAAATCTCTAGGATTAGAAAAAAACATTTCAGTTTTGTTTTTCAAGAGTATTACTCTTGTCCCTTGGTTATGTCTGGTACTGCAACTCAGCCCCTTTCACTTTAACGACATATGCACCCATAGCCCAAGCACAAAAGCAGTATTGTTTCTGGAAAAACAAAACAAAACATTTATATCCATTTTTGAATAACTACTTCAGCATTTGTCTCATTTTGGCTTTTGAGATGTAAACATAAAAATATAGAATTTGTAACATTTATGTATTAGAAGTTGGTAGATGATTGGATTGAGCTGTCTCTTGTAATATATATAGTCATTAGAGTATGTTATGGAAACCTAAAACAAACACTTAGATATCAGGGAATATATACTGTACGTGTAATTACTAACTCAGTTTTTACATTTGTTGGAGCTTAATGTAAAGCATGTTGTATAAAAGTGTGATGGAAAATGTGAACTAGGCTCAGTTTATTCCTGTAATGTATGTAAACAGTAACACTCCATATTTAATGAAAATAATATAGCTGAAATAGACAACTCCATATTTCTTTCTGTATTGTATATGTTATGGAATATTCTATGTTTCTGTTCTTGTCAATCTAAGACATTCTTTCTCTTCTTCTTGACATATTTGGAAGATAAAGATAAGCCTATCAGCTGACACCACCTGCAAAGTGCATGTCAGATTTTGCTCTGTCCTGGGATTCTTTTGCTTTCTGTTGTGAGTTGTGCTCATTGACTTTGCTCCTACACATTTCTTTCCTATTTTTGGAACTTTCAGTAGTCTTGTAAAACTGACAGCCATCTAGCAAAACATTCTCACTCTGGCTTCCTCTTCATAAACCGTTCGCTTTGGCAGAATTCTACAAAAAGAGATTATTTAAGTAAAGAGAATTTAAATTCAATGTTCAAATCATACAGTGTAAATAGATAACATGCAGGAAATAGAAATATTCTCATATGATATTATAGTGAATTTAGCATAGTACAATATAATGTGTAGGGTAAGGAGAATGAAGCTCTACTGTTCAGCTAAAAATAGAGGGTTTTCTTGGATAATCATTAAAGGGGCTCTATCAGTAAAATCAATCTGATAGAGCCCCACATATGCGTGAATAGCCTTTAAAAAGGCTATTCAGGCACCGTAAAAGTTATATTAAACTACCCCCCATTTTAAAATAAAACCTTAAAAAAGAATGTTATCACTTGCGCATCGCATGCGCAGTAGCATGCGGCTGCTACTACGGCTACTGCGCAGGCGCCCAGGCCATTTTTTTTTTCAGTGTCAGTTCGCGAGCGCCGGAGGAGGACGGGACCGGAGGACATCACAGGAAGAAGAGGTGTGGATGAAGAAGACGGCGCACCCTGAATACCCGCCCATAATGCACGATGCGTAAGTAGATAACATTCTTTTTTAGGGTTTTATTTTAAAATGGGGGGGGGGTAGTTTAATATAACTTTTACGGTGCCTGAATAGCCTTTTTAAAGTCTATTCACGCATATGTGGGGCTCTATCAGCATGATTTTGCTGATAGAGACCCTTTAAAGATAAGATTATTTTTTTTTTATTGTTCCAAAACATTTAAATGGCCACTAATAGAGAAGAGTGAAATTTTTGAATATTCGATTCAGCCGCTTCGACGAATTTTCCCAAACTATTCGATTTGATCCAAATTAATTAGCAAGGAATTGTGTAAAAAAAAGCTATTTCCTAGCTGTAGAGATCCTGTATAGTGGTGTAGAACACTGTGCCATGCAGTAACACGCATAGGGAGTCTGGTGTGGTAGTGAAACAATACAGTGAGTCAGTATGACACGCACATGACTGGCTTCATTCTTAGAACCACTGCACACTTCACTTATTTGGCCACAACTGACCAACTAACTCAAGTGTGAACTCAGCCTTACAGATCGATGTTAGTGTCAGGTATAAAGAACTGTGCAGAGGCCCAAGATCCTACTGTAGCAAGAAAGAGCGCACTCCTTTTACACCCTTGTCTGCGGATTCCACACAGATGTCTACAGAACCTGTTCTATTAAATGCTTATAAAAGTGGAGCTCCCCTATGGAGGGGGTGTCAGCAGTAAGTTTATGTTGACGTCACTGATTATTTGCCCGTCCTCTGATCTATCAGATCAATAACCCCCCCCCCCCCCAAAAAAAAAAAAAAAAATGGATCCTGTTTGTTGAGCATCTGCCTTCACTTGGTCAGGATTTGGTCAGTAATCCATCAGTATTGCTGATGCCAAAAATAAACAGGAGTGGATCTGAAACAGAGATGACACGTGAATGGAATATTTGCATGTCTTCTTTATTTTGTACCCACTCCTGCTTTTGACTACCAAATCATAAGCCAAATCTGATGGGACCATGTCATGCAGGTGTCACACATGAGCTGCCACTGGCTAACATTGAAGTTACACAAGTTACCTCTGTCCCCTTGGATCAATTGTTTATAGCCTTTTTCTGTTCGAACAGTCGGACCAACGGATGGAAATGCCACACATTAGCCTATGTTGGGGAACACCATTCTGCCACTAGGAGGGTGTACCTCCAGGGTGTGTCGTTCTGCCTCTACGAGGGTGTGCTTGGCAGTGTATGAGTGGCTGAAGTGCATGCAAAGTTTCCTGGCCATTTTTAGGATGGCTTGCAGATGGGTGGAAGACGTAAGGAAAAGCTTAACAACCAGATTGAATATGTGAGACATGCAGGGCGCATGGCTCAGCCCTCCTTGATGCAGCGCCGACACCATGTTCTTCCCGTTGTTATTCCAATTTTGAGTTGTCATGTAGAAAGACAGGATTTGATTTCATGATGAAGGACACAGAGCAACTTCTCCCTATGTGACTCTGTTTGTCCAGGCAAACGAGGTGTAAAAAAGTGCAACATCGCCTTTCCTGCACATGTGGTATGTTGGAGGAGCACTGTCAATTGTTCCTGCAGTGGAGGCTGAGGAAACAGTGGAGGATGAGGCAGGCATTGTTGCAGGACCAACGACATAAACAACATGGTAGTGGAAGTGGCTTCACCTGACTAAGTTCACCATTAGGTACACCATAGTCTCTCTCAACATTGCCCCAACTTGGGAAGTGGGCTGCAGGACTCTACTACTCTCTGCTACTATTACTCTCATTCTCCATTTCCTTCTAGTCAATTGTATTTTCACCGAAGGGAAGCAGTACTTAACAAAGACCTGGATGTGATAAGATGTGTTTTTAGGGTATGTGCTAAACTGTGGACATTGGGCATTAACCATTCTGTTAGATATATAGGATACGCATAGTTAGTAGAGATGAGCAAACAGTGAAATATTCGAGATTCGATATTCATTTCAAATAGCCCCTCAATATTCGACTATTCGAACGAATATCGGACCCCATTATAGTCTATGGGGAAAAATGCTTTATTTCAGGGGAAGCCACACTTCGACTCAGGAGAGTCACCAAGTCCACTATGACACCCCAGGAAATGATGCCAACACCCTGGAATGCAACTGGGACAGCAGGGGAAGCATGCCTGGGGGCATCTAACATGCCCAAGTACCTGTATTGCGCCACTCTTGTCGGGATCCCTGTCAGCTTGCGATATGCGGGAGCTGACTTTTTCCCATAGGAATGCATTGACCAGCATTGATTGGCCAAATGCCATACAGAGTACAGCATTCGGCCAATCAACGCTGGTTCTGCCGGAGATGGCAGAGTCTAAGATCGGTCCACAGCAGTGTCCATTCTGGTCCGATCGGAGATGTAGCAGAGCTGACTATGCGCTGAGCTCTGCTACACCTGAGATGTAGCAGAGCTGAGTGTGCGCTGAGCTCTTCTACATCCAGAGATGTAGCAGAGCTGAGCATGCGCTGAGCTCTGCTACACCAGAAATGTAGCAGAGCTGAGTGCCGGAGGAAGCGGAGTCTAAGATTGGTCCACGGTCCGATCTCCGGTGTAGCAGAGCTGAGCGCTCAACACTGTTACATCTGAGATCGGACCACAATGGAGACAGATGTGGACCGATCTTAGACTCTGCCTCCTCCGGCAGAACCAGCGTTAATTGCCGAATGCTGTACTCTGCATGGCATTTGGTCAATCAACGCTTGTCAATGCATTCCTATGGGAAAAAGTCAGCTCCCGCATATCGCAAGCTGACACGGATCCCGACGAGAGAGAGCCCCAAAGAGTTGTTTGAGTAGCATTTCCACCTAAATAAAGCTAATCCCTAGCTAACCCTGCCAGTACATCTATCCCTGTCTTACACTCACATAGTTCATAGTCTCATATGACCCGGATCTTAAATCCACTATTCGTATAAATTGGAGGTCACCCGATTTAGCCAGCCAATTACTTTTTCAGATTTTTTTTTCGATGCCTCCGTTGTCGTAGTTCCTGTCCCACCCACCCCTGCACAGTTATTGGTACAAAAAAAGCGCCAGGGAAGGTGGGAGGGGAATCAAATGAATTTTTAGTGCGTTTGCCTCGTGGTATTCGATTGTAGTCGAATACCTCGAACGGCCTGATATTCGATTGAATAGTTAGATATGTTACCAATTGACTGTATACGTATTATTGAGGGATGTTCTGGAAAGCATAGTATACAGCGATTGCCATTAACAGTGAAATTAAAGGTATAACAATGTATCCTGCCTAAAGATACAGTATGACAAAATAATACTCTGGGAAATTTATGGTGAAAGCATTTTTATACATGCCATATTGACATGGCCTAACTGAAGTTGCTTTGGCAGCTCTAGTGATAGGAAAATGTAGTGAAAAATAATAAATAAAATAACAAAGTTCCTCTAAAGTTTTTTCTGACCTTTCTTTTTCAGTTTATAATCTAAGTTTAAAAAATGTAATAATAAAAAAACCCTGCAAAATAGAAATTAGAATGTCTCTAAAAAGACATAATTCTGAAAAACACATTAATCATAAAATATAGCAACATAATTAGCTCTAAATGTATTTTGCCTAAAATATCTCCAGTTTCCGAACACTGAATGACTGTAGCCGCACTATATATGTATAGTATGCTATGTATATATCTATATACTATACAGGACAGTAGTAGCTTTTACTAGTGACTGCGCAAACTGCAGAAGTTATTCTACCCAATTTATGTTGTGAGCATTTTATTCTGCATTCACTTGGCACTTTTGCTCAGCTTCACTAGTGTTCTTCAAGGAGCATCTTTTTCATTTTCTTCTGAATGTATGAATAATGACAATGATTTTCATTTGGGTTCAGAACTACATAATCGTGCCAGCATGCTATCTTCAAGAGAAATTAAACCTGTCAGTCCATAATTCAATACTGTATGTTACATTATGCAACTAAGTTTCAGAATACAGCAGTTATAAAATTGGTATCTTCCATTCCTTTCTTTCTTCAGTAAAAGTCCTCACATTGTATCACAATGACGCTATCTTTATAGCAATTATACAGTACTATACAGTCATGGCCAAAAGTTTTGAGAATGATACAAATATTAATTTTTACAAAGTCGACTGCTTCAGTTGTTCTAATGGCAATTTGCATATACTCCAGAATGTTATAAAGAGTGATCAGCTTAACAGCAATTACTTGCAAAGTCAATATTTGCCTAGAAAATGAACTTTATCCCCCAAAACACATTTCAACATCATTGCAGCCCTGCCTTAAAAGGACCAGCTAACATCGTTTCAGTGATTGCTCCATTAACACAGGTGTGGGTGTTGATGAGGACAGGGCTGGAGATCAATCTGTCATGATTAAGTAAGAATGACACCACTGGACACATTAAAAGGAGGCTGGTGCTTGGCATCATTGTTTCTCTTCTGTTAACCATGGTTATCTCTAAAGAAACTCGTGCAGTCATCATTGCACTGCACAAAAATGGCCTAACAGGGAAGAGTCACAGCTAGAAAGATTGCACCTCAGTCAACAATCTATCGCATCATCAAGAACTTCAAGGAGAGAGGTTCCATTGTTGGCAAAAAGGCTCCAGGGCGCCCAAGAAAGACCAGCAAGTGCTAGGACCGTCTCTTAAAAGTGTTTCAGCTGCGGGATCGGGCTACCAGCAGTGCAGAACTTGCTCAGGAATGGCAGCAGGCAGGTGTGAGTGCATCTGCACGCACTGTGAGGCGGAGACTCTTGGAGCAAGGCCTGGTCTCAAGGAGGGCAGCAAAGAAGCCACTTCTCTCCAGAAAAAACATCAGGGACAGCCTGATATTCTGCAAAAGGTACAGGGAGTGGACTGCTGAGGACTGGGGTAAAGTCATTTTCTCTGATGAATCCCCTTTTCGATTGTTTGGGACATCTAGAAAACAGCTTATTCGGAGAAGACGGGGTGAGCGCTACCACCAGTCTTGTCTCATGCCAACTGTAAAGCATCCTGAAACCATTCATGTTTGGGGTTGCTTCTCAGCCAAGGGAATCGGCTCTCTCACAGTCTTGCCTAAAAACACATCCATGAATAAAGAATGGTACCAGAATGTCCTCCAAGATCAACTTCTCCCAACCGTCCAACAGCAGTTTGGCGATCAACAATGCCTTTTCCAGCATGATGGAGCACCTTGCCATAAAGCAAAGGTGATAACTAAATGGCTCAGGGAACAAAACATAGAGATTTTGGGTTTATGATAAATAGTGTTAGTTAACCCCTTCCTGTCGCAGGCGTTTTACGATTTTCGTTTAATCTCTATCTTTTTAATTTTTCCATTCACAAAACCATATGAGGGCTAACCTTTTGCAGAATGGTACAATTTAATATTCTGTACACTGTGATGAGAAGCTGGAAAACAATTCCGAATGGGAGGGAGAAAAACTGCATTTGTGCGGCTTTCTTTCTGTCACCTGTATTCTATGGGTGGATACAATTCTGGGGATACCAAATGTTTAATTTATTTACATTTTAACCCCTTTAAAAGTCTAAAACTTTGCAAAAATCATTTTTCTTAGAGTCACCATATTCTGACACCTGTAACTTTTTTTTAGATTTCAGTTTACAGGGATATGTCGAGCATTTTCTTACGTCGGTCCAGATGTACATTTTAGATATACCAGTTTGGGGAATGTCTATTTTATTTGATCACTTTTTATTCAAATTTTTATCAGTGGCAGATGATAAAATATGTATGTGTTTCCCAGAATCTATGTACTTTTACAAGTGTTCTAGGGAAAGTTGGGGAATTAGAATTTTTAATTCAAACTCCATGGCGTCTGATCACTAGTACAATGCATTACAATGCTACAATTATAGTCTGCATAGAGCAATCCAGAGACTGACGATCATCCCCAATATGGCTCCTTGGTCAGTTTTGACCATGGTGCCAGGGGCCTTAATGCCAGTGATCAGTGCATTCATTAAACCCAGGTATTTGCTGTCAAAGACCCAATGGCATTTTCTGCCACATGGGGGCTTCTGCAACAACTAATCTGTGCGATATTCACGAGTCAGTCCCCCACAAATCACATACTGAACATCTATCTTGTGAATATTCAGGTTCAGTAAAATGAAACTAAAACACCAGGTACATACTGGGGCTTCTATTCCTAGTAATGTCAGACATTTTGGGTTATTAACTTAGTTTTAGTAACTCCATGTGCCTCACACTAATAGCAATTAACCCCATGATGTCCTTCACATTAACGCCTGTGTACCTCATATAAGGGGGAGTTTACACGGAGTTACGTGCTGCGTGATGTGGCACGTAGACGCCGCGGGACCCTTTGCGGGCCGTACACGCTCCCATTGATTTCAATAGGAGCGGGGATTGTATGCGCCACGCTAGTTTGAGGCCGTGAATAAATGCACGGCCGCAAACTAGCGCGGCGCATACGATCCCCGCTCCCATTGAAATCAATGGGAGCGTGTACGGCCCGCAAAGGGTCCCGCGGCGTCTACATGCCACATCACGCAGCACGTAACTCCGTGTGAACTCCCCCTAAGGGTTACTGATATGTGAGATATATGGAGGTAATAATAAAGGACCTTAATAATGAAGATGCCTAACTATTACCTCCATGTCTCACATATCAGTAACCCTTATGGGAGGCATACAGGGGTTAATGTGAGGGACATGATTGGGTTAAATGTTATTAATATGAAGTGCATGGAGTTACTAAACTGTAATGCACATGACCAGGATTTTTATCTGTAAATGTGGCTAAAATTATGGACTATTATATTTCAATGAGCCCATACACATAGATTATGTCGTTTTTGCATCTGTGTGTCCGGGCCAAATTGAAGAGCTGCAACTTATGGAGCAGGTTCTATATGTTTCCTATACCTGTCCTATAGCTGTCTGAATTTGCGGCCCTGTCAATTCATTTTAATTGTTTAGGTCAGTGAAAACCACATTGGTGCCATTTGTGTGCTGCTCCCATAAGGCTGAGGCCCCACGTTGCAGAAACACAGCATTTTTGTTGCAGATTTTGCTGCATTTATTTGAGCAAAAGCCAAGAATGAATACTAAAGGAATGGGGAATATCTAGGAAGTTTCTTATGTCTCCCTTCTGCTCAATCCACTGCGGGCTTTGGCTCAGAAAAACGCAGCAAAATCTGCAATAAAAAAAGCTGCATTTCCATTATGGTGGGGCCTCAAACTTAGGGTGTTTCTTTTCAGGTGGTGACACACTGTGTATCCAGATGCTGCTATAGACAAATCCAGTTCCTGGGCACCATTGCTGTCACTTTGGGGTTAGTATGACATCCATCAATTCCTGACTTCACTGACGTCTTGACACAGAGTGAGGGGGAGGATTTCTACAGAGGAGCCAAAGACCATCATTGTGGAAAGTAAGTACTACTTACCCACACAAACAAAAACAACTTTTTCCCCCTATTTTGCCCCACCCCCTAATCTTTTAATTTCACTGAACCCTCTGAGAACTGCAACTCCCAGCAGCTGCTGATGCTGTGGTTCTGTTGACAGTTGTAGACCCCATCCCCCCTTCCCCAGCTAATTTCCCATTGCATTGTTATGCTTGTGCCTGGTCTAGGGTTCCAGCATAACAATACATAAGTCGCAGGGGGCCCCCGTATGCCACACATCACGTTATTGTGATGTGATCTGCCGTGCACAAGGCCCAGCATGCTACAGAAACAGGAGAGGTGGCAAGTAGGAGCGGATGAGGTAAGTGATGCAACCAGGTTCTCCCCAGTTTCATGATCGGATTTTAACAACCAAAAAAAACATGCTCACCTGTCCCCAGCACCCCATTGTCTCACGCCTGGAAATCCTACACCTAATTGGTCTCAGCGGTCACATGAGGTGCAGGACTCCCAGTAAGAAGGAGCCAGCATGAGACTGAATGGACACTGGGGCGGACAACAGATTGCCGGGGACAAGTAAATGTGCCTTTTTTTTCTTTTTTGCTTGCTTTTTACTTTTTATCTACTGATTGCCTCATGGGTTGCTCCAATTCCTGGACAACCTCTTTAAAGGATTTATCCATCTTTCTAATATTGATGGCCTGTCTTTAGGATAGGCCATCAATATTACATCTGTGAGGGTACAACAGCCAGAACCTCTGCAGATCAGCTTTTCTAGTACAGTGTGGGTACAGGCAATCATAATAATTCTAGGAGCCATGCTGTTCACTTGCCATACAAGGTGTACTAATGGGTTTAAGTAGTGCAGTAGTGAACATCATATGGTAGGAGAGCAGCATGGCATTGTTATTACCTGTAGCTGTGCTGTCTCTGTACAGCTGATCTGCAGGGGTCCTGGTGATGGACCCTGGTGATGGGCCCTAGACACAATTCCACTGGTGGGCCCTAGGAAACCCAATCTGACACTGGATTTTGGGTGTTAGTATATAATTTATTCTACATAATAAACACCATAGTAACCAAAATTAAGATGCCAAAAGTGATGTTTTCCCATCATCTCAACTCTCAAAAACAAAAAGTAACAAAAATCACATGTACCCACAAAATACAAGGTCTCATGAAGCTGCACTGAAATAATATGTAAAAAAATAGAAAGGTTGGAATGCAGAGAGGGATAAAATGTTACTGGTTTAAGACTAAATGTGTTAGAGCACCAAAGAGTTAAAATGCACTTAATTCGCCAGAGTTATGTGTCAGTAATATTAATTGCTGTCATGAATTTAAAATCTGCAATAAAATAGTGACAATTTCAGGGTTTTATTTTTGCAATCTTAATATGACTGATAGGGAGTTAAGAGTCCATCCTGCGATGCCTCAGCATAGCATCACTTGGGCAACTAGAGACAGTGCTATCTCTACCTGCTGGAGGACAGTGCAAATGTAATATTCTCTATATTCAGCATACAGTTAGTGAAGCTGGGCTAGGAGCTCATTATAACTATATGTCATCTTAAGCAGTAACTATGAGAAGACTGTATGGTACAGTCCATCTAGTTTGCATTATACTGTAAGGTATGTTGCCTGAGTTTTTGATCTTCATGAAATGAATGCTATTCTCAGAGGTTACCATGAAATCACATGAGCCAATTGAACAATCTCATGAATTTTCAGATGGAAAACATTATCTAAAGCAGGGGTAGGGAACCTTCGGCTCTCCAGCTGCTGTGAAACTACAACTCCCATCATGCTCCATTCACTTCCATGGGAGTTCCAAAGACAGCAGAGCAAGTATGCATGCTGGGAGTTGTAGTTTTGCAACAGCTGGAGAGCCGTACGTTCCCTACCCCTGATCTAAAGTAATAAATAATTACTGGAAGGGTCTCTTAGCTAATTTGATGACCAGTTAAGTTTACGCACATCCATAACATGCAATATCCTTGGTTTTCTACAAGTAAAACTACTGAGCTATCTTTCCTTAGTACGTAAGTGTCATAGTGCACAAAAGAAAAGAGCCAAACTCTTCAACTTCCGTATACAGTATATTTTCTGGCTGCCATTTTACACCACTCTGTAAGACATATACTAAATATCTATTTAGCAAAAGTATGTTTCTGCTCTACAGTACATTACGACATTTCATCTGCTTTATATTTGAAGAGGTTCCATAACTTTTTATATGTTGCAACCGATCCTTTCCCTATTGTTCTTTTTTATATCTTTCCTGCTTTATGATTGCACTGTAACTTGTGAGTGAGCCATGGATATATGTATTACAGTATGTAATATTACCACCTTCTGACTTATGAACTCCCACAGAAGATATATTCTTGCTGTAGCATGCTTATGAATTTCGATGGCTTTTGCAATATTTTATTTTCCTGTTCCTGTTATGTTTTTTAGGTAATATGTACAGTTTTCCACTTTCTTAATAATAGTACTTCACATCACCTAGAATGAAAATACGGCAGTATATGGAAATGTTAGCGGTGTTATACAGCTGTTTATTTAACAAACATCTGTCAGGTATTTCATAGTAGGGGTGTTGTTGCGGGTTTGCGTAGGTTGAGCATGATTCCATGTTTGTTAGTAGAACAGATGCAAGATCTATTTTGCACTAGAAAACAACAAGAATTATTTACAAGCTACCTCATGCTGAAGACATAATAAGACCCCTTCAACAGGCTTGGTGAACCCTAGCTTTGGTTTCCCAAGTGTCCTACGCATTTACGCACTCATTAAAGGTGTTATTTGCATAAATAGTTTTTTTAACATGGTATATGTTCCAGGCTCACAATGAAATCTGTGATACAGATATGTTCGTGACACTAAATAAATGTTTGAGTTGAAGACTAATTTATCAGTGTGTGGTGTCTAAATGTCTTTATAAGTATCCTATGATTTCTAAAGAACTGCAGAATATCTTTTAGCTACATAAATAAAAATTCTTATTATTATCATCATCATTATTATTAAGGGGCAAGAAAGAAAATTTGTTGCTATAAATGGGGTCACATTTTAACCTTTGTTATCAGGATCCATTTATTTTCCACCGACAGATTAATAGGTCACACTCTGGGGTGAACCTAGCCTCTCAACCCCTTCCCCCCCCCCCCCCCCAAAAAAAAAAAAAAAAAAAAGAAAAAAAAACATACTCAAACCAACTATATTTCTTTTATATTTTCTTTCTATTTGGTTGCATGTTTGGGCCTCCTAATTAAATTTTTAGGATGCCCCCCCCCCATTTGCAGGGAAGAAAATACTCTTATTTGGCCCCCACATAGTATAGCACATCCTTTTTTCACCCCCACACAGTATACTACCCCCTTTGTTAAGCCCACACATGGCATACAACCAGTGGCATAACTAGGAATGGCGGGGCCCCGTGGCGAACTTTTGACATGGGGCCCCCTCCAAGAGGGGTACATGGGCGTGCAAGCTGTTTGTGAATAAGAGGATGATGTGGGGTGCAGGGTGTGTATAAGCAAAAGGGGAAATGAGGGTTAAAGCTGTGTGCGAGCAAGAGGGTGATCTGGAGGGGGGAACTCCCCATTTCACAACACTCTTGCTCACCCACAGCCTGCACCCCCACTCCCCCTTCTTGCTCACACACAGCCTGCACCTCCCATTCCCTCCTCTTTCTCACATAGGGCAGAATGGGGGATGCAGAATGTGAATAGGAGGGGTACATAGGTGTGCAGGCTGTATGTGAGAAAGAAAGGAATGGGGGTGCAGACTTTCTCACACACAGCCTGCACACCCATATATCCCTCTTCCTCACAGCTTATAACCCATCCCCCATTGTACAATGACCTGTACAATCTGGTTAGCTTCACCCACAAAAGACACTGAGTCTATGTTAGTAGATTAAAGGACCTTTGATGATGGGAAAATGGCCGCTTGCACAGTATTGTTAGTGGCCATTTTCCTGTGGCCTGTGCGCCTGCGTAGCCTGCTCTGCTCAAGGCCCAACGCCTAGAAGTTATGAGCCTGCGCCGGAAGAAGACATTGAAGATGACGCTGCGGACGAAGAAGAAGGCGGCACTGGAGACAATTCTCTGGCAGTGGTGGAGATGCTCTCATCGCTGTTTGAGCGCTGGGGCCCGCCCCCATCGCTGCTAGAGAACCCATTTGCATACCGGTAAAAAACGGTATTTCTAAGGAACGGCGCAGTGGAGACCACGTATAAAGGTAAGAGACGAATAGCCTTTCTAAAGGGTATTCCGTCGTCTTATCCACAAAATATAAGGTTTTAATGGTAGAATCCCTTTAAAGTCGAGTTTCACATTTTCAGATTTTTTCAGATTTCAGACAACTGCAGCGAACCCACTGTCCCAACCTAAAATGAACTGTGAATTAAGTTGAATGTGTTATTTAGGCTGGAATAAGCTGTATAAGTAAAGCAAAATCCACAAAGTTTGATAGGTTGTGGGACCATAGTAAGATGACCCCACCATCTTGCAGGATCTTGTGCATCACTCTGGGATCATCTCCCTGAGAAGGCTGAGGGAAGTTAGGCAGGCATCACCAGGGAATTGGAGGCGTTAATTTGTACATACTGAGGCTCCAATTATATCTAATTCTTTATAATCTCATCGATGAATCACCCTTGGGTATCTTGTTCATTGGCCTCATTGGGCTTAAGATCCCCTATAAGATGTGGGTAGCAAGATCTGGAAGAGCTTTAATAAGTGGGGAGTGAGATGTCCCCCCTTTTTGCTGATATCACTGCTGCATGCCTCAGTTACGACTGAGTTTTGGAAACCTATACATCTCTATGATTGTGTACTCTTGCCTAATTTTTTTTAATTTTATTTTGTTTGTTGTATGCTGTTTATTCTTGTGTAAACTCGGAGAAGGAAAAAAAGGCAGTGGAAAACAATAAAATTGCCCTGATTTAAATAAAATAAATAGTAATTTCTTAATATACAAATATTATAAGAACATTTTTATTGCAATATTTGAGAAATCAAACTAGATCTATAATAAAGACTAAAATGAGTATAGAGAGATTTTCCGATCTATTAGGAAGTGGTAGATGCCAGCGATGGCAGGGAAATGATGATGTAGAAATTAAAATTCAGCTCCAGCAGAAGGTTGTACTGTTTCAACGTGCAGCTCAGCGCATCGATCTGTTCCAGCATTTGACTTTCAACCATGACAAAACTGTGGGCAAATTAATTGTTCTCCAGGATATTAGGCATCAGAGTCTATTAATCCTCTCTGGAGTCGAATGCTTCATGAATACTAATCAAAGTGAGAGCTGCAGTCTTGTCTCTCTGGTCTGACTCAATGTTGTTGCTTATTTCATGGCACTGAATCTAAAAAACGAGTCAGCCATTTGTGTTTATTTTCTGATTACAATTTACACTCTGGCATCAATGAAAGCAAAGTACATGTGCTGGGATTTGTTACTATTATGTCACACAAAGGTTACATAAGAAGCACAATGCAATATTTATTTTTAGAGAACATGGGTATAGATTGTGTTTCTTTTTTTATTTAATTGGAAAATTAAAAGGGATGTTCAATTCCTTATAAAAATTCCCCATGTGGCACAAATAGTGACAATAAATACAACGAAAATCCATAACTAACCTCTTCCCGTTCCTCAGTTACCAGCATTAGCTGATCCTTTCCTCCGAGGCCAGATAGTCAAGTGCCGTTTGTTAAGAGGTCACTGCTCAAGCCTCTCATTGGCCAGTGCAGAGACCAGTCCTTGATATGAAGTCACTGCCGACGTGAACAGGATCAGTAAGCAGAAGAATGGAGTAGCCGATGCTGGAAATGGACAACCTAGAGAGGACTCTTTTGTGTTATTGTCGCTATTTGTAGCACATATGGAAATTTTATAAGGATCTCAACTACTTCTTTAAATTAGAATAAGTGCTGCATGGCCAAACATGATTTGCCACTTTATTACACATAAACTATATTATTTGATGCTATTATTGTGAAGATATAATTATTTGTATAATAAAAGCTTATTTAAAGGACCGAGTCTTGGCAGTGAAACTTGGTCCATTTGTGTGACGGATGTATAGTATGAGGAGAGACAAACTCCTTATATTATAGTTATATGTGATGCTAAGAGCCCCTTTCATCCCCCATAATACTGTCACTAACCGATTACTCTATAGGACAGTATTATGATGGGAACAGATAACTACAATGCCAGGACTTTGTCTCTCCGCATACTGTTCAGACTGGTAAATCTAGTACACACATGGCCTGAATTTCACTACCAAGACTTGGCCATGTGAATAAGGGCTAAGGATGATGTCATGAAGAGGTAATATGAAAAGGAGGTAAGATAATTAGTAAGATTTGGTTCACTAAGAGTTTATGGGATGTCACAGACATGCATGCACAGTTTTCTGAGAGAAAAATAGAAACATTTGTCAGATCAGGAGGAGAAAGGACAGGAAGACCTTATTACCAGGGATAGACATATGATATGTGTGGCCACAACAGAGGTCATATAAGTGATGGGACCATTAACTTTACAGACAGTAAAATATGGAACGTATTTGCTAGTTGGCATGTAATTGAACTAATTCTTTCTATGGTTTGTTTATAGCATGGTCTGCCAATTGAATTGATATGGGGGTCATAGCATATGCACACCTATCTTGTGAATGCTGAAGGTCTTTACTATGACACTTATACACACAGTATAAATTGTAAAAGGACAATACAATAATGTACTTTATAAAACCACAGTCAAATCAGTATGACTGTTCTATTCAAGACTAACTAGAAAATTCATTAAATGATCCACTTTGCATTTTATGGTAATTGCCACCCATCCTTGGAATCTCAACTCTCAAATCCTAGAAATCCGAGGACTGAAGAGTTACCCAAAATGAGTTCATCGTATGTTTGATTAAAAGCAATGAACTTTCACTATCCTCAGAATTCTCAAATATTACCCAAATCTGACACATAGGCATCAAGTGTTTACCTATGTGCAGTTGACTACCAATGCAAAACATAACCCATTTCAAACATTCATCTAGCTTTAGTTTAAGGTACCCCTAGAAATCTTTTTTACAAGTTATCGGGCCATTGTAAAATATTTTGCTTATCACTACTGATCCTTCTCAATTGGATATGGAAATATACTGCTTGTATATTGTTGATGGAAAATTCCATAGTGCAGCAATGTATTGGTGACTGTTATGATACCCACACATTATATTGAAATTACCTTTGACTGATACCAAAATGTCCAAAAATTACACAGATTGTGCGCTGTACTGTGATGTAAATCTCATATTCATAAGGTTGGCATTATTGACAAACTCAAATTTATTTTTCAGATCAAGATCACACTATAAAGATATTGTCTATGGACCTCAAAAATAGTTTTATGTATCCAACAAATGGATTTGGCACAATGATGACATACATCTCTTCAAACAAAGGAAATATCTGGCTATGTACATTCAATATCAGTACTTGCTTTCTGATAATATGATCTGTCTCTGAAGGCATCATTACAGACTTGAAGAAGCATTCATCTCACAAAACAGCTGTTGCCTGATAACATACACTTCTTGCTATACAGAATTGGTAATGGTTTTGCTAAAGAGTCACTAAGTGGTGATTGACAATGTGTATTTCATTTTTTGCCAGTTGACTATTATGGTGTAAGAGACACACACACACACACTCACACTCACACTCACCTCTCTCACACACTCTCCTGCAGAGGGTTTCTTTACTGTCTGTTTCTTCCTTTGCTGGGAAGCATCACAGATATCACACATGGAGAATTTTGGTGTTGTTTTTGCAATTAAGCAGTTACATTTATCTAATATTTTACAACTAGAGATGAGCGAACAATGAAATGTTCGAAGTTCGAAATTTGATTTGAGTAGTTGCTCAATACTCGACTGTTTGATCAAATATCGAACCTCATTATAGTCTGTGGGGAAAAAATTCTCGTTAAGGGAGAAACCACTATTCAACTCAGTAGGGTCACCAATTCCACTATGACACCCCAGGAAATGATGCCAACACCCTGGAATGCAACTGGGACAGCAGGGGAAGCATGTCTGTGGGCATCTAACATGCCCAAGTCACTGTATTACGTCAGGATCCCTGTCAACTTGCGATATGCGGGAGCTGACTTTTTCCCATAGGAATGCATTGACCAGCGTTGATTAGCCAAATGCCATACAGAGTACAGCATTCAGCCAATCAACGCTGGTTCTGCCGGAGGCTCTTCTGTGAGGAGGCGGAGTCTAAGATCGGTCCACAGCAGTCTCCATTCTGGTCCGATCTCAGATGTAGCAGTATTGAGCACACAGCTCTGCTACACCTGAGATGTAGCAGCGTTGAGCGCACGCTGTCCTCTGCTACACCCTCAGATGCAGCAGAGCTGAGTGTGTGCTGAACCCTGCTACTTCTCAGATGTAGCAGAACTGGCTGTGACTGGAATATAAGACATGATGTAACAGTGGAATAGTGACTGCAGCTCTGGATGCGACTGGAGTATATGACATGATGTAACAATGAAATAGTGACTGCATCTCTAGATGTAAATGCAGTATAAGACCTGATGTAACAGCAGAATAGTGACTGCAGCTCTGGAGGTGACTGGAGTATAAGACATGATGTACAACAGAATAGTGACTGCATATGTACTCCAGTCACATCCAGAGCTGCAGTCACTATTCTGCTCTTACTTCATCACTTATACTCCGGACACATCCAGAGCTGCAGTCACTATTCTGCTCTTACATCATCACTTATACTCCAGTCACATCCAGAGCTGCAGTCACTATTCTTCTGTACATCATGTCTTATGCTCCAGTCACATCTAGAGCTGCAGTCACTATTCTGCTGATACATTATGTCTTATACTCAGTGCCGCACCTCCCATGAGGCGACCTGAAGCGAGCGCTTCAGGTGGCACTGTGCCAGGGCCTCAGGGAGGGCGGCATTTTTGCCAACCTAAGCCAGTCCAGGACAAGCTGTCCTGGACTGGCTTATCACCGAGCGGTGGTTTGGGGAGGCCACTGGAGCAGCGTAGCTCCAGCAGCCTCCCCTCACGCTCAGGCAGAGAGCAGGCAGACTCCGGGCCTACTCTCTGCCGGCGAACGGGGCTAAGCCCCGCCCCTTCACTTGGCCACGCCCTGATCCGCCCAGCCACCCCCCCCCCCCCCCGATCCGCCCCCTCCTCCGGCGGGGGGGGGGGCGGCTTTCTGCAGTTAGCCTCGGGCGGCGAAAGGAGCAGGCTCACCCCTGCTTATACTCCAGTCACATCTAGAGCTGCAGTCACTATTCTGCTGCTACATTCATGTCTTATACTCCAGTCACAGCCAGTTCTGCTACATCTGAGATGTAGCAGGGTTCAGAACACAGTCAGCTCTGCTGCATCTGAGGGTGTAACAGAGTTCAGAGTGCGCTCAACGCTGCTACATCTCATATGTAAGAGGGTTCAGCACACACTCAGCTCTGCTGCATCTGAGGGTGTAGCAGAGCACGACGTGCGCTCAACACTGCTACATCTGAGATCGGACCAGAATGGAGACTGCTGTGGACCAATCTTAGACTCCGCCTCCTCCAGTAGAACCAGCGTTGATTGGCCTAATGCTGTACTCTGAATGGCATTCAGCCAAACAACGCTGGACAATGCATTCCTATGGGAAAAAGTCAGCTCCTGCATATTGCAAGCTGACAGGGATCCCAACAAGATAGAGCCCCAAAGAGCTGGTGAGTAACATTCCCACCTAAATAAAGGTAATCCCTAGCTAACCCTGCCAGTACATCTATCTCTGTCTCACAGTCACATAGTTCACAGTCTCATATGACCTGGATATTGAAATCCACCATTCGTATAAATTGGAGGTCACCTGATTTAGCCAGCCAATTACTTTTTCCGATTTTTTTTTCAATGCCTCCATTGTCGTAGTTCCTGTCCCACCTCCCCTGCGCAGTTATTGGTGCAAAAAAAAAAGCGCCAGAGAAGGTGGGAGGAGAGTCAAATTTTTAGTGAGTTTGCCACTCGGTGTTTCGACTGAAATCGGACATCTCGAACAGCCTGATATCGAACATGTACTCGATCGAACGCTGTTCGCTCATCTCTATTTACAACTTTAAAAACCCTTAAAACCTGTTTATAAATTTGTTTTCAAAGCAAATCTATTACCTAACAAGTATGGTCATATATCATTTATGTCCCTGCTGCATTCAATCTCTGGCCTCAATTGTCACATGTAGTAGAGTATAGGTAAGACCATTGCGGTCAGTGATTGGCTGAAGTGGTCATGTGACTTATGTATGGCACGTGACTACTGTAGGGAGATTGGATATTTTTGCACAAAGAAGAGGTATTCTCCTCTCACCATTATGACTAAAGGATATAAGATGCCATAAATATATATCTGATAAATGCAGTTCTCATCTCTGGGATCCCCATCCATGTTGAAAATGGAACGCCCTCAAGGCTCACAATTGAATCTGAGAAGGATGTTTGTGAGTTACAGAACTAGACAAAGCTGCCTGCTTGGCTTTCCATAACTCCTGTACTTGTGAATGGAGTGACGTCTACATGTCCTTGTGGGAAGACAAGGCTCTCCATTCATGATAAATGAAGGTCCCAGAGAAACAACCTAAATCTGCAAGTAATTCCTAGTATATTCTATGGATATAAAATATACATACTATATACTCTTCATATACTATACTGAGAAGGAATATCCATATAAACGGAGTTTTTAATCCAAATTGAATAAACAAAACAAAATTCAAAACTGAAATGAAATTCAATATTCAATCAAATAATAATCATAAAGGATAAAACAAGTTAAATGAGTTGTGCTTAGCCCTTCGTGTGCCTGAGATGAAAAGTGAAATGACAACCCCACATAACATTTCTACCACCCTGAATAAAATTCTGAGAATTACACCTAATATACAGAACAAGAGAAGAGGGACTGTGCACTTTACATACAGTATATACAGAATAAAAGAAATTGTACTGTTCATTGCTCAGATATACAGAATAGCAGGCAGACACTGAGAATTAGACTTAGTGTATAGGGCAAGAGAAGTGGCCCATATGCAGTCCATATATACACAATAGGAGCAGATACTGATATTACACCCAGTATACAGGACAAGAGAAGTGGTACTGGGCAGTGTCCATACATGCAGAAATAGAGCAGATACTGACAATTACAGCTAGTATTTAGGACAAAAGATGTGGTACTGTATTGTATCCGGATATATACAGGGCAAGAGTACTGTTACTGTGCAGATAACCAGGACAATAGAACTACTGCTGTGCTGTGCATTGGCTGTACAAACACAGCCACAGAAATATTACCATACATTGTCTAAATAAAGGGAAAATACATATCATGCAGTACACAACAACCACAACGCATATACAGTATACACAAAACACATATACACATAGCACACATATACATTCATGACACACATGTACACTCACAATACACGTATACATTTACAATACACATATACACTTGTAGAAACACAAAATACACTTAGAGCACACATGTACCTGTACACTCACAACATGCATATAAATTTAAAATACACATATACACCCACAGAACACATAAAATCCAAACACATATACGGTATAAACTCACAATGTATAATTATAATCACAACACAAAAATACATTGACAGCACACATATACAACTCACAACACATACGTACATTGACAGCACACATAAACACTCAAATAGTACACAAACACTGCACACAGACTTTTTATCTTTTTCTGTCTGGACTAGCTCTTTTGATTCATGGAACTTTTGATCAAGTCATGTCATCATATGATGTGCTCTGCAAACGTTGTGCTGTGAAAGGAAAGTGAATACCATGGAGAGGAGGCTCCTGCACACATCAGTTTCTGTTGGGTTTGCCATAGATCAGTTATACAATATACATTTCACCATGTACACAAATATTTAAGGGCTGTACAGGAGTGAGGGCAGAAGGCTCTACTGCCACCTCGATACACTCCTGGGAAAGCATTCTCTGAAGCATGCTGCTCACCTCACCTCATGGATGGTGTGGCCCTGGGGGCTGAAATATCTAAAAGTTTTACTTGCCCTCTTCTTTCCTGTCCCTTCCAAATCCTTGTTTCAGTGTCAAATCACAGTGTCTGTGATGTACAGATCAGGACAGAAGTGTGCTCCTTTACTAAATTTCACAGTTATCAATGGATTTGCATCCAGAGATAACATTGATCAAGCACTGTTCTAGCCCTTATGAGGGCTCAGCAGCTAAGTGCACTTTGCAGAGCTGACAGAAGGCTCCAATCCGTGAAAAGAAGAGAATCAAGGTGGCTGGGAGCAGGGAGACATGTCACAAGTCTGACCAATACAGCTAGAGAAGAGAGGTGGTCTGAAACTTAGGCAATGAGCTGTGAACACTGAGGACAGTATCTGCCAAACAGAGCAAGCTAGCTAAAGCAATGTATTAAGTAAAATCCTTCATTTTGCTTACAGTACAAGTTTAAATGTGATCCTAAAAGAGCAATACCCCTTTGAACATTACCTGTCACCTCTCCTGAAATGTATTTAAAAAAAAAATGCTGGGCTATCTTTACTTAGAAAATGTTTTCAGAGTGCACAGAAATACACCCTACAGAGGAATACATGTTAAACGGATTCTATCATTAAAATCACATTTTTTCTCGATCACACGTAGGAATAGCCTTAAGAAAGGCTATTCTTCTCCTACCTTTGGATGTCTTCTCTGCGCAGCCGTTTTGTAGAAATCCTGGTATTCGTCTGTATGCAAATGAGTTCTCTCGCAGCACTGGGGGCAGTCCCCAGTGCTCAAACAGCACTGGGGGCGTTCCCAATGCCGCGAGGGACATCTCCAGTGCCACCTCCATCTTCTTCAGGAAAGGTCTCTCCCTGCGTCTTCTTCATCCTTGGTTTCAATCTACTAGGCATGCACAGTCGGCTCTGCCATCAGGCCTCGAGCAGAGCCGACTGCGCATGCCCGACAGCCACAAGAAAATGGCCGATTACACAGTAAGCTATGTAAGCAGCCATTTTCTTGTGGCCGTTTACACAGCAAGCTGGTGTAAGCGGCTATTTTCTTGTGGTTGTCGGGCATGTGCAGTCAGCTCTGCTCAAGGCCTGATGGCAGAGGTGACTGTGCATGCCTAAAAGATTGAAACCCAGGACGGAAGAAGACACAGGGAGATTTCTCTTGCAGCACTGGGATGCCCCTAGTGCTGCGAGAGTACAAAAATTTTGATTTTAATGGTAGAATCCCTTTAATATCCAGTTAATAAAGCATTTCTGGAAAAAGAAGATATTCCAGGGTTGTTACTTTCTGCAGAATATAATTATTTACTAAAACAGGTAGATGACAAGATACTATTGAATAGATTGTATAGTACATTATATATACCAGTTCTACTATATCTTCCATATTGTTTTCTATCAGATGTGTCTGGATAGAGCTGAATGTGACCTGTCTTTTTATGTTGGAGGGAGCATGTGGTTGTAATTGCTTCTTATATTTGTCTAATCAGAATACTTAAATGAAAATTATCAAAATGAGTCATTGAACCAGTTCAATAACTTCTTTCTTATTGCGCTTTTAATTATTCATATATTAAAGCTTGCAAATGACTGTAAATAACAAAAGGGAAAAGGACAAAAATAAAAGGATCACTCATGGAATTGTTTCATCACACATCTAGAATAGCTGTTAGATGCGATACGTTGTCAAATTGTCATTGCTTTAAAGGGTCAAGGCTAAACAAAAAAGAAAAAATGGTTATTATTAGAGATGAGCGAACACTAAAATGTTCGAGGTTCGAAATTCGATTCGAACAGCCGCTCACTGTTCGAGTGTTCGAATGGGTTTCGAACCCCATTATAGTCTATGGGGAACATAAACTCGTTAAGGGGGAAACCCAAATTCGTGTCTGGAGGGTCACCAAGTCCACTATGACACCCCAGGAAATGATACCAACACCCTGGAATGACACTGGGACAGCAGGGGAAGCATGTCTGGGGGCATAAAAGTCACTTTATTTCATGGAAATCCCTGTCAGTTTGCGATTTTCGCAAGCTAACTTTTCCCCATAGAAATGCATTGGCCAGTGCTGATTGGCCAGAGTACGGAACTCGACCAATCAGCGCTGGCTCTGCTGGAGGAGGCGGAGTCTAAGATAGCTCCACACCAGTCTCCATTCAGGTCCGACCTTAGACTCCGCCTCCTCCGGCAGAGCCAGCGCTGATTGGCCGAAGGCTGGCCAATGCATTCCTATGCGAATGCAGACTTAGCAGTGCTGAGTCAGTTTTGCTCAACTACACATCTGATGCACACTCGGCACTGCTACATCAGATGTAGCAATCTGATGTAGCAGAGCCGAGGGTGCACTAGAACCCCTGTGCAAACTCAGTTCACGCTAATAGAATGCATTGGCCAGCGCTGATTGGCCAATGCATTCTATTAGCCCGATGAAGTAGAGCTGAATGTGTGTGCTAAGCACACACATTCAGCACTGCTTCATCAAGCCAATACAATGCATTAGCCAGTGCTGATTGGCCAGAGTACGGAATTCGGCCAATCAGCGCTGGCCAATGCATTCTATTAGCCCGATGAAGTAGAGCTGAATGTGTGTGCTAAGCACACACATTCAGCACTGCTTCATCAAGCCAATACAATGCATTAGCCAGTGCTGATTGGCCAGAGTACGGAATTCGGCCAATCAGCGCTGGCTCTGCTGGAGGAGGCGGAGTCTAAGGTCGCTCCACACCAGTCTCCATTCAGGTCCGACCTTAGACTCCGCCTCCTCCGGCAGAGCCAGCGCTGATTGGCCGAAGGCTGGCCAATGCATTCCTATGCGAATGCAGACTTAGCAGTGCTGAGTCAGTTTTGCTCAACTACACATCTGATGCACACTCGGCACTGCTACATCAGATGTAGCAATCTGATGTAGCAGAGCCGAGGGTGCACTAGAACCCCTGTGCAAACTCAGTTCACGCTAATAGAATGCATTGGCCAGCGCTGATTGGCCAATGCATTCTATTAGCCCGATGAAGTAGAGCTGAATGTGTGTGCTAAGCACACACATTCAGCACTGCTTCATCAAGCCAATACAATGCATTAGCCAGTGCTGATTGGCCAGAGTACGGAATTCGGCCAATCAGCGCTGGCCAATGCATTCTATTAGCCCGATGAAGTAGAGCTGAATGTGTGTGCTAAGCACACACATTCAGCTCTACTTCATCGGGCTAATAGAATGCATTGGCCAGCGCTGATTGGCCAGAGTACGGAACTCGACCAATCAGCGCTGGCTCTGCTGGAGGAGGCGGAGTCTAAGGTCGGACCTGAATGGAGACTGGTGTGGAGCGATCTTAGACTCCGCCTCCTCCAGCAGAGCCAGCGCTGATTGGCCGAATTCCGTACTCTGGCCAATCAGCACTGGCTAATGCATTGTATTGGCGTGATGAAGCAGTGCTGAATGTGTGTGCTTAGCACACACATTCAGCTCTACTTCATCGGGCTAATAGAATGCATTGGCCAGCGCTGATTGGCCGAATTCCGTACTCTGGCCAATCAGTGCTGGCCAATGCATTCTATTAGCTTGATGAAGCAGAGTGTGCACAAGGGTTCAAGCGCACCCTCGGCTCTGATGTAGGAGAGCCGAGGGTGCACTTGAACCCTTGTGCACCCTCAGCTCTGCTACATCAGAGCCGAGGGTGCGCTTGAACCCTTGTGCACACTCTGCTTCATCAAGCTAATAGAATGCATTGGCCAGCGCTGATTGGCCAATGTATTCTATTAGCCTGATGAAGTAGAGCTGAATGTGTGTGCTAAGCACACACATTCAGCTCTACTTCATCGGGCTAATAGAATGCATTGGCCAGCGCTGATTGGCCAGAGTACGGAACTCGACCAATCAGCGCTGGCTCTGCTGGAGGAGGCGGAGTCTAAGATCGCTCCACACCAGTCTCCATTCAGGTCCGACCTTAGACTCCGCCTCCTCCGGCAGAGCCAGCGCTGATTGGCCGAATTCCGTACTCTGGCCAATCAGCACTGGCTAATGCATTGTATTGGCTTGATGAAGCAGTGCTGAATGTGTGTGCTTAGCACACACATTCAGCTCTACTTCATCGGGCTAATAGAATGCATTGGCCAATCAGCGCTGGCCAATGCATTCTATTAGCGTGAACTGAGTTTGCACAGGGGTTCTAGTGCACCCTCGGCTCTGCTACATCAGATTGCTACATCTGATGTAGCAGTGCCGAGTGTGCATCAGATGTGTAGTTGAGCAAAACTGACTCAGCACTGCTAAGTCTCTGCATTCGCATAGGAATGCATTGGCCAGCCTTCGGCCAATCAGCGCTGGCTCTGCCGGAGGAGGCGGAGTCTAAGGTCGGACCTGAATGGAGACTGGTGTGGAGCGATCTTAGACTCCGCCTCCTCCAGCAGAGCCAGCGCTGATTGGTCGAGTTCCGTACTCTGGCCAATCAGCGCTGGCCAATGCATTCTATTAGCCCGATGAAGTAGAGCTGAATGTGTGTGCTTAGCACACACATTCAGCTCTACTTCATCAGGCTAATAGAATACATTGGCCAATCAGCGCTGGCCAATGCATTCTATTAGCTTGATGAAGCAGAGTGTGCACAAGGGTTCAAGCGCACCCTCGGCTCTGATGTAGCAGAGCTGAGGGTGCACAAGGGTTCAAGTGCACCCTCGGCTCTCCTACATCAGAGCCGAGGGTGCGCTTGAACCCTTGTGCAGCCTCGGCTCTGCTACATCAGAGCCGAGGGTGCGCTTGAACCCTTGTGCACACTCTGCTTCATCAAGCTAATAGAATGCATTGGCCAGCACTGATTGGCCAGAGTACGGAATTCGGCCAATCAGCGCTGGCCAATGCATCCCTATGGGAAAAAGTTTATCTCACAAAAATCACAATTACACACCCGATAGAGCCCCAAAAAGTTATTTTTAATAACATTCCCCCCTAAATAAAGGTTATCCCTAGCTATCCCTGCCTGTACAGCTATCCCTGTCTCATAGTCACAAAGTTCACATTCTCATATGACCCGGATTTGAAATCCACTATTCGTCTAAAATGGAGGTCACCTGATTTCGGCAGCCAATGACTTTTTCCAATTTTTTTCAATGCCCCCAGTGTCGTAGTTCCTGTCCCACCTCCCCTGCGCTGTTATTGGTGCAAAAAAGGCGCCAGGGAAGGTGGGAGGGGAATCGAATTTTGGCGCACTTTACCACGTGGTGTTCGATTCGATTCGAACATGGCGAACACCCTGATATCCGATCGAACATGTGTTCGATAGAACACTGTTCGCTCATCTCTAGTTATTATTCAACAACAGTGCCTTATCTAAGTGTCTGATCCTTGGATTGTGCTGCTTGGACAGTCACTTACTTACAGGTGTCCTATATGGCACATGCACACTGCTGCTTCATTCTATTTCTTTTGGCTATAAATAGTGAAGTCCCGTACTCCTCTATCATCATCAGTTCCAGATCATGGCAATACACATAAGCAACCATTGCTCTATTCAAACAGAGACAAGGGACTCCTGTTTTCATGACTGGTGCAAAACTCAGTGATCAGACACTTAACACTTATCTTGCGGATATGTAGCTGCTTGAGAAATTCTGAGAAAGCCATCTTAGTTAATGAGCATTATACTAATAGCAAAGCTTTACATCTTAAGCTCACTGACATGTTTTTCTAAAGTATGTCTTCGGTTAAATCAGAATATCATTTGCAATTATGTTTTCTTTTATGACCTGGGTTGATATTGCGAATAACAAATACTAAGATTAGCCCTGTAGGGCTTTAGTCTTTTTGCTCCATTTTCTTTTGTATATACTTTAGGCCTTTAAACCATTGGATGGAATACATTTCTTATGTAAAGATTCAACACCAGTGATGCTAAGTTTGAACTGGCATTGCCTGTCTGTTCTTCTGGCCTCTAGGAAGACCAGAACAATGAATTGGTGGACCACTAAACTAGCGGTTACATTCACAGACCGGAGGACCCCATCGACTATAATGGGGTCAGTCAGTTTTCCGTTACTTTAAAATCAAAACAGTTGTGAGTGCTGGGATCCTTTGCCATCAGTTTGAGGTGGACATTACAACAGAGTTTTCAACATTAACCCCTTCCCGCCGATGGCATTTTTTGATTTTCGTTTTTCGTTTTTGACTCCCCTCCTTCTAAACCCCATAACTTTTTTATTTCTCCGCTCCCAGAGTCATATGAGGTCTTAATTTTTGCGGGACAATTTTTTCTTCATGATGCCACCAGTAATTATTCTATATAATGTACTGGGAAGCAGGAAAAAAATTCAGAATGGGGTGGATTTGAAGAAAAAATGCATTTCTGCGACTTTCTTACGGGCTTTGGTTTTACGGCGTTCACTGTGCAGCCAAAATGACATGTCCCCTGTATTCTGTGTTTAGGTACGGTTCCAGGGATACCAAATTTATATGGTTTTATTTACATTTTGACCCCTAAAAAAAATTCCAAAACGGTGTTAAAAATTTTTTTTTCTAAAAGTCGCCATATTCCGACGGCCGTAACTTTTTTATACATAGGTGTACGGGGATGCATAGGGCGTCTTTTTTTGCGGGGCCGGGTGTACTTTTTAGTTCTACCATTTTCAGGAAATGTTATTGCTTTGATCACTTTTTATTCAAATTTTTAGCAGAATTAAAACAGTGAAAAAACGGCGGTTTGGCACTTTTGACTATTTTTCCTGCTACGGCGTTTACCGAACAGGAAAAATATTTGTATAAATTTGTAGAGCGGGCGATTTCGGACGCGGGGATACCTAACATGTATATGTTTCACAGTTTTTAACTACTTTTATATCTGTTCTAGGGAAAGGGGGGGTGATTTGAACTTTTAATACTTTTTATATTTTTTTATATTTTTTTTTACTTTTTTTTTTATTTTTTTTTTGCATTTATTAGACCCCCTAGGGGTGTTGAACCCCAGGGGGTCTGATCACTAATGCAATGCATTACAATGCTAATGCATTGCAATGCATTGCAAAAAAGCATCATCTCTTTTGCAGGCTGTATACACCAGCCTGCAAAAGAGAGAATTTGCAGACTGGCTGGGAGCCTTTAACAAGGCTCCCGGCTTTCATGGCAATGGGGGGGTCGGCCCTGGAGCATGCTCCAGGAGCCGGCGATCCCTGCCAAAATGGCGGCGCCCATGCGCCGCCGGGAAGATGGCGCCTCCGGCGCCTTTGACAGCAGCGCCGGAGGGGTTAATTCCTCCGATCGGTCCGGGGACCGATCGGAGGCATTAGAGCCGGTTGTCTACTGCTTGAAGCAGTAGACACCCGGCGGCTATGACGGCCGCCCGGCTCCCGGGCGGTCGCCATAGTTACAGACCCGACACGCGCCGTACTATTACGGCGCATGTCGGGAAGGGGTTAAAGGGTTTGTCCAAAATTGACACTTATTAACTATTTACAGATTATGTGTTACATATTTAGATAGCTAGCATGGTTGAAAAGGTATATGTTAATCAAGTTGAACCAAGAAATGGGAAATGGCATGACTGCAGGGATGAGTGAAGGAGATAAGTATTTTATATTCCAAGTCTTTCTTTTCTTTTTGTTTGCTATGACTCCTAGTATCTTTTTCTATCTGCTATGAACTTGTATGTGTTCTCTCTTGTAATATATTACTGTATTATCCATGCTGCTATAACACACTGAATTTCCCCATGGTGAGATTATTAAAGGGATTCTACCATTTAAACACTTTTGTTTCTCGTTAACATGTCAGAATAGCCTTAAGAAAGTCTAATCGTCTCCTACCTTTATAAGTCGTCTCTGTCCCACTGTTCGGTGAAAAATCTGTTTTTTGTTGGTATGAAAATGAGTCCTCTCACAGCACTGGGAGCGGGCCTCAGCGCTCAAACAGCATTGGGGGCGTCCCCAATGCTGCCAGAGAACTCTCTCCTGCAACGTCTCCTTCTTCTTCTGCAACCGCCTCTTCTCTCTTCTTCTTCCACCTGAGGTCACACTTCGATGCCTTCGCAGACGGCTCTGCCATCGGGATGTAGTACTGTGCATGCGTGCAAGAGCGGCCTCCAAAAAATAGCCGCCAGCCGGCCTGCGCACTCGTCTCTGCCTGTATCCCGATGGCAGAGCCGACTGCGCAGGCATTGAAGTGTGACCCCAGCTGGAAGAAGATGAGAGAAGAGGTGATTGCAGAAGAAGATGAAGGCGTCGCTGGAGAGAGTTCTCTGGCAGCATTGAGGACTCTTCCAGTACTGTTCGAGCACTGAGGTCCACTCCCAGTGTTGCAAGAGAACGCATTTGCATATCAACAAAAAACGGACTTTTCACCGAACAGCGGGCCGAAGACGACTTACAACGATTAGAGATGAGCGAACACTAAAATGTTCGAGGTTCGAAATTCGATTCGAACAGCCGCTCAATGTTCGTGTGTTCGAACGGGTTTCGAACCCCATTATAGTCTATGGGGAACAGATACTCGTTAAGGGGGAAACCCAAATCCGTGTCTGGAGGGTCACCAAGTCCACTATGACACCCCAGGAAATGATGCCAACACCTCTGGAATGACACTGGGACAGCAGGGGAAGCATGTCTGGGGGCATCTAACACACCAAAGACCCTCTATTACCCCAACATCACAGCCTAACAACTACACACTTTACACACTCAATACCACCTCTCTGACAGTAGGAAAACACCTTGAAACATGTGTATTTGGCACTTGCAGTGAGGAGAGCTTGTCACCAGCAGTGAATTTGGCCCTTGTAGTAAGTTGAGGTTGGCACCAACATTTGTTTTGAAAATCAGGGTGGATTGAGCCTCTAACCAGCAGAGTTTGGGCAAATTCATGGTGGAGGGAGCCTCTAAACACCCCAGTTTGGGCAAATTCATGGTGGAGGGAGCCTCTAAAAACCCCAGTTTGGACCAATTCATGGTGGAGGGAGCCTCTAACCAGCCCAGTTTGGGCAAATTCATGGTGGAGGGAGCCTCTAAAAAACCCAGTTTGGACCAATTCATGGTGGAGGGAGCCTCTAACCAGCCCAGTTTGGGCAAATTCATGGTGGAGGGAGCCTCTAACCAGCCCAGTTTGGACCAATTAATGGTGGAGGGAGCCTCTAACCAGCCCAGTTTGGACCAATTAATGGTGGAGGGAGCCTCTAACCAGCCCAGTTTGAACCAATTCATGGTGGAGGGAGCCTCTAAACAGCCCAGTTTGGGCAAATTCATGGTGGAGGGAGCCTCTAAAAAACCCAGTTTGGACCAATTCATGGTGGAGGGAGCCTCTAACCAGCCCAGTTTGGACCAATTAATGGTGGAGGGAGCCTCTAACCAGCCCAGTTTGGACCAATTCATGGTGGAGGGAGCCTCTAAACAGCCAAGTTTTGGGAAATTCATGGTGGAGGGAGCCTCTAACCAGCCCAGTTTGGACCAATTCATGGTGGAGGGAGCCTCTAAACAGCCAAGTTTTGGGAAATTCATGGTGGAGGGAGCCTCTAACCAGCCCAGTTTGGACCAATTCATGGTGGAGGGAGCCTCTAAAAAACCCAGTTTGGACCAATTCATGGTGGAGGGAGCCTCTAAACAGCCCAGTTTGGGCAAATTCATGGTGGAGGGAGCCTCTAACCAGCCCAGTTTGGACCAATTAATGGTGGAGGGAGCCTCTAAACAGCCCAGTTTGGGCAAATTCATGGTGGAGGGAGCCTCTAACCAGCCCAGTTTGGACCAATTCATGGTGGAGGGAGCCTCTAACCAGCCCAGTTTGGGCAAATTCATGGTGGAGGGAGCCTCTAAAAAACCCAGTTTGGACCAATTCATGGTGGAGGGAGCCTCTAACCAGCCCAGTTTGGGCAAATTCATGGTGGAGGGAGCCTCTAACCAGCCCAGTTTGGAAAAATTAATGGTGGAGGGAGCCTCTAACCAGCCCAGTTTGGACCAATTCATGGTGGAGGGAGCCTCTAACCAGCCCAGTTTGGACCAATTAATGGTGGAGGGAGCCTCTAAACAGCCAAGTTTTGGGAAATTCATGGTGGAGGGAGCCTCTAACCAGCCCAGTTTGGACCAATTCATGGTGGAGGGAGCCTCTAAACAGCCCAGTTTGGGCAAATTCATGGTGGAGGGAGCCTCTAAAAAACCCAGTTTGGACCAATTCATGGTGGAGGGAGCCTCTAATTAGCCCAGTTTGGACCAATTAATTGTGGAGGGAGCCTCTAACCAGCCCAGTTTGGACCAATTAATGGTGGAGGGAGCCTCTAAACAGCCCAGTTTGGGCAAATTCATGGTGGAGGGAGCCTCTAACCAGCCCAGTTTGGACCAATTAATGGTGGAGGGAGCCTCTAACCAGCCCAGTTTGGACCAATTAATGGTGGAGGGAGCCTCTAACCACCCCAGTTTGGACCAATTCATGGTGGAGGGAGCCTCTAACCAGCCCAGTTTGGACCAATTCATGGTGGAGGGAGCCTCTAAAAAACCCAGTTTGGACCAATTCATGGTGGAGGGAGCCTCTAAACAGCCCAGTTTGGGCAAATTCATGGTGGAGGGAGCCTCTAAAAAACCCAGTTTGGACCAATTCATGGTGGAGGGAGCCTCTAACCAGCCCAGTTTGGACCAATTAATGGTGGAGGGAGCCTCTAAACAGCCAAGTTTGGACCAATTCATGGTGGAGGGAGCCTCTAAAAACCCCAGTTTGGACCAATTCATGGTGGAGGGAGCCTCTAACCAGCCCAGTTTGGACCAATTAATGGTGGAGGGAGCCTCTAACCAGCCCAGTTTGGACCAATTAATGGTGGAGGGAGCCTCTAACCACCCCAGTTTGGACCAATTCATGGTGGAGGGAGCCTCTAAACAGCCAAGTTTGGACCAATTCATGGTGAAGGGAGCCTCTAAAAACCCGTTTGGACCAATTCATGGTGGAGGGAGCCTCTAACCAGCCCAGTTTGGGCAAATTCATGGTGGAGGGAGCCTCTAAACAGCCCAGTTTGGGCAAATTCATGGTGGAGGGAGCCTCTAACCAGCCCAGTTTGGACCAATTAATGGTGGAGGGAGCCTCTAACCAGCCCAGTTTGGACCAATTAATGGTGGAGGGAGCCTCTAACCACCCCAGTTTGGACCAATTCATGGTGGAGGGAGCCTCTAAACAGCCAAGTTTGGACCAATTCATGGTGGAGGGAGCCTCTAAAAACCCCAGTTTGGACCAATTCATGGTGGAGGGAGCCTCTAACCAGCCCAGTTTGGACCAATTAATGGTGGAGGGAGCCTCTAAACAGCCAAGTTTTGGGAAATTCATGGTGGAGGGAGCCTCTAACCAGCCCAGTTTGGACCAATTCATGGTGGAGGGAGCCTCTAAACAGCCCAGTTTGGGCAAATTCATGGTGGAGGGAGCCTCTAAAAAACCCAGTTTGGACCAATTCATGGTGGAGGGAGCCTCTAATTAGCCCAGTTTGGACCAATTAATTGTGGAGGGAGCCTCTAACCAGCCCAGTTTGGACCAATTAATGGTGGAGGGAGCCTCTAAACAGCCCAGTTTGGGCAAATTCATGGTGGAGGGAGCCTCTAACCAGCCCAGTTTGGACCAATTAATGGTGGAGGGAGCCTCTAACCAGCCCAGTTTGGACCAATTAATGGTGGAGGGAGCCTCTAACCACCCCAGTTTGGACCAATTCATGGTGGAGGGAGCCTCTAACCAGCCCAGTTTGGACCAATTAATGGTGGAGGGAGCCTCTAACCAGCCCAGTTTGGACCAATTAATGGTGGAGGGAGCCTCTAACCACCCCAGTTTGGACCAATTCATGGTGGAGGGAGCCTCTAAACAGCCAAGTTTGGACCAATTCATGGTGAAGGGAGCCTCTAAAAACCCGTTTGGACCAATTCATGGTGAAGGGAGCCTCTAACCAGCCCAGTTTGGGCAAATTCATGGTGGAGGGAGCCTCTAAACAGCCCAGTTTGGGCAAATTCATGGTGGAGGGAGCCTCTAACCAGCCCAGTTTGGACCAATTAATGGTGGAGGGAGCCTCTAACCAGCCCAGTTTGGACCAATTAATGGTGGAGGGAGCCTCTAACCACCCCAGTTTGGACCAATTCATGGTGGAGGGAGCCTCTAAACAGCCAAGTTTGGACCAATTCATGGTGAAGGGAGCCTCTAAAAACCCGTTTGGACCAATTCATGGTGGAGGGAGCCTCTAACCAGCCCAGTTTGGGCAAATTCATGGTGGAGGGAGCCTCTAAACAGCCCAGTTTGGGCAAATTCATGGTGGAGGGAGCCTCTAACCAGCCCAGTTTGGACCAATTAATGGTGGAGGGAGCCTCTAACCAGCCCAGTTTGGACCAATTAATGGTGGAGGGAGCCTCTAACCACCCCAGTTTGGACCAATTCATGGTGGAGGGAGCCTCTAAACAGCCAAGTTTGGACCAATTCATGGTGAAGGGAGCCTCTAAAAACCCGTTTGGACCAATTCATGGTGGAGGGAGCCTCTAACCACCCCAGTTTGGACCAATTCATGGTGGAGGGAGCCTCTAACCAGCCCAGTTTGGACCAATTAATGGTGGAGGGAGCCTCTAACCACCCCAGTTTGGACCAATTCATGGTGGAGGGAGCCTCTAACCAGCCCAGTTTGGACCAATTCATGGTGGAGGGAGCCTCTAACCAGCCCAGTTTGGACCAATTAATGGTGGAGGGAGCCTCTAACCACCCCAGTTTGGACCAATTCATGGTGGAGGGAGCCTCTAAAAACCCCAGTTTGGACCAATTCATGGTGGAGGGAGCCTCTAACCAGCCCAGTTTGGACCAATTAATGGTGGAGGGAGCCTCTAACCAGCCCAGTTTGGACCAATTAATGGTGGAGGGAGCCTCTAACCACCCCAGTTTGGACCAATTCATGGTGGAGGGAGCCTCTAAACAGCCAAGTTTGGACCAATTCATGGTGAAGGGAGCCTCTAAAAACCCGTTTGGACCAATTCATGGTGAAGGGAGCCTCTAACCAGCCCAGTTTGGGCAAATTCATGGTGGAGGGAGCCTCTAAACAGCCCAGTTTGGGCAAATTCATGGTGGAGGGAGCCTCTAACCAGCCCAGTTTGGACCAATTAATGGTGGAGGGAGCCTCTAACCAGCCCAGTTTGGACCAATTAATGGTGGAGGGAGCCTCTAACCACCCCAGTTTGGACCAATTCATGGTGGAGGGAGCCTCTAAACAGCCAAGTTTGGACCAATTCATGGTGAAGGGAGCCTCTAAAAACCCGTTTGGACCAATTCATGGTGGAGGGAGCCTCTAACCAGCCCAGTTTGGGCAAATTCATGGTGGAGGGAGCCTCTAAACAGCCCAGTTTGGGCAAATTCATGGTGGAGGGAGCCTCTAACCAGCCCAGTTTGGACCAATTAATGGTGGAGGGAGCCTCTAACCAGCCCAGTTTGGACCAATTAATGGTGGAGGGAGCCTCTAACCACCCCAGTTTGGACCAATTCATGGTGGAGGGAGCCTCTAAACAGCCAAGTTTGGACCAATTCATGGTGAAGGGAGCCTCTAAAAACCCGTTTGGACCAATTCATGGTGGAGGGAGCCTCTAACCAGCCCAGTTTGGGCAAATTCATGGTGGAGGGAGCCTCTAAACAGCCCAGTTTGGGCAAATTCATGGTGGAGGGAGCCTCTAACCAGCCCAGTTTGGACCAATTAATGGTGGAGGGAGCCTCTAACCAGCCCAGTTTGGACCAATTAATGGTGGAGGGAGCCTCTAACCACCCCAGTTTGGACCAATTCATGGTGGAGGGAGCCTCTAAACAGCCAAGTTTGGACCAATTCATGGTGGAGGGAGCCTCTAAAAACCCCAGTTTGGACCAATTCATGGTGGAGGGAGCCTCTAACCAGCCCAGTTTGGACCAATTAATGGTGGAGGGAGCCTCTAAACAGCCAAGTTTTGGGAAATTCATGGTGGAGGGAGCCTCTAACCAGCCCAGTTTGGACCAATTCATGGTGGAGGGAGCCTCTAAACAGCCCAGTTTGGGCAAATTCATGGTGGAGGGAGCCTCTAAAAAACCCAGTTTGGACCAATTCATGGTGGAGGGAGCCTCTAATTAGCCCAGTTTGGACCAATTAATTGTGGAGGGAGCATCTAACCAGCCCAGTTTGGACCAATTAATGGTGGAGGGAGCCTCTAAACAGCCCAGTTTGGGCAAATTCATGGTGGAGGGAGCCTCTAACCAGCCCAGTTTGGACCAATTAATGGTGGAGGGAGCCTCTAACCAGCCCAGTTTGGACCAATTAATGGTGGAGGGAGCCTCTAACCACCCCAGTTTGGACCAATTCATGATGGAGGGAGCCTCTAACCAGCCCAGTTTGGACCAATTCATGGTGGAGGGAGCCTCTAACCAGCCCAGTTTGGACCAATTAATGGTGGAGGGAGCCTCTAACCACCCCAGTTTGGACCAATTCATGGTGGAGGGAGCCTCTAAAAAACCCAGTTTGGACCAATTCATGGTGGAGGGAGCCTCTAAACAGCCCAGTTTGGGCAAATTCATGGTGGAGGGAGCCTCTAAACAGCCCAGTTTGGGCAAATTCATGGTGGAGGGAGCCTCTAACCAGCCCAGTTTGGACCAATTAATGGTGGAGGGAGCCTCTAACCAGCCCAGTTTGGACCAATTCATGGTGGAGGGAGCCTCTAAACAGCCCAGTTTGGGCAAATTCATGGTGGAAGGAGCCTCTAACCAGCAGAGTTGTGGGAAAGCAGGGTGGAGGGAGCCTCTAACCAGCAGAGTTGGTGGAAATCAGGGTGGAGGGAGCCTCTAACCAGAAGAGTTGGGGGAAATCATGTTGGAGGGAGCCTAGTATTAGCAGAATTGTGCAACGCTTATGGTGGATGAGTATGAGGATGCGGAGGAATTGGAGAGGTTGAGTACAGACATGGAGTTTCATGTTGGGGTGCTTTACACAGGTGGGCACAAAAATGAAGGCTCTATCCAGTGGTGGTTCATTTTTATCAAAGTGAGCCGGTCGGCACTCTCAGCTGACAGACGGGTGCGCTTGTCAGTGATGATGCCACCGGCTGCACTGAACACCCTCTCAGATAGGACGCTGGCGGCAGGACAGGACAGCACCTCCAAGGCATATAGGGCAAGTTCAAGCCACAGGTCCAACTTCGACACCCAATACGTGTAGGGCGCAGAGGGGTCGGAGAGGACAGGGCTGTGGTCGGAAAGGTATTCCCGCAACATGCGCCTATACTTCTCACGCCTGGTGACACTAGGACCCTCCGTGGCGGCACTTTGGCGAGGGGGTGCCATCAAGGTGTCCCAGACCTTAGACAGTGTGCCCCTCGTTTGTGTGGACCGGTGAGAACTTGGTTGCCTACTGGAGGAACTGCCCTCCCTGCCGCCAACGTCACATGCTGGAAACATCTCCATCATATTCTGCACCAATTGCCTGTGGCAAGCATTGATGCGATTGGCCCTCCCCTCTACCGGAATAAAAGACGAGATGTTGTTTTTATACCGGGGGTCAAGGATAGCAAAGATCCAGTACTGGTTGTCCTCCATGATTTTGACAATACGCTTGTCGGTTGTAAAGCACCCCAACATGAACTCAGCCATGTCTGCCACAGTGTTAGTTGGCATGACTCCTCTGGCCCCACCGGAAAGTTCAATCTCCATTTCCTCCTCATCCTCCATGTCTACCCATCCGCGCTGCAACAATGGGACGATTCGAAGTTGCCCGGAAGCCTCCTGTATCACCATCACATCATCGGACAACTCTTCTTCCTCCTCCTCCTCCTCCTCCTCCTCCATTAAACGCAGTGAAGCGGACAGATGTGTGGACCTACTCTCCAGCTGTGACGGATCGGATGCTATCCCTAACTCCTCTGTGTGATCTGAGTTATCCCTGATGTCAATCAGGGATTCTCTCAGAACACACAAGAGCGGGATTGTAAGGCTCACCATCGCATCCTCAGAGCTCACCCTCCTTGTGGACTCCTCAAAGACCCGTAGGATGTCACAAAGGTCTCTCATCCATGGCCACTCATGGATGTGAAACTGAGGCAGCTGACTTTGTGGCACCCTAGGGTTTTGTAGCTGGTATTCCATCAAAGGTCTCTGCTGCTCAACCACTCTATTCAACATCTGAAACGTTGAGTTCCAGCGTGTGGGGACGTCGCACAAAAGCCGGTGTTGTGGCACATGCAGGCGTTGCTGGAGAGATTTTAAGCTAGCAGCGGCTACTGTCGACTTGCGAAAGTGGGCGCACATGCGCCGCACTTTCACCAGTAGCTCTGGAACATTGGGGTAGCTCTTTAGGAAACGTTGCACCACTAGGTTGAAGACGTGGGCCAGGCATGGAACATGTTGGAGTCCGGCAAGCTCCAGAGCTGCTACCAGGTTCCGGCCGTTATCACAAACGACCATGCCTGGGCCCAGGTGCAGCGGCTCAAACCATATTGCCGTCTCATCGAGGAGGGCATCCCTCACCTCGGAGGCAGTGTGCTGTCTGTCCCCCAAGCTGATCAGCTTCAGCACAGCCTGCTGACGTCTACCAACGCCAGTGCTGCAACGTTTCCAACTCGTAGCTGGGGTCAATCTAACAGCGGAGGAGGAGGCGGTGGCGGAGGAGGAGGCGGTGGCGGAGGAGGAGGCGGTAGAGGAGGAGGAGGAGGGGGGTGTTCTTCTCATGTCCCTGCCAGGAATGTTAGGCGGGGAGACGAGGTACACCGGGCCAGTTTGGGAAGCAGTCCCAGCCTCAACTACATTCACCCAGTGTGCCGTCAGTGAAATGTAGCGTCCCTGTCCGCATGCACTTGTCCACGCGTCGGTGGTCAAGTGGACCTTTGTGCAAAGCGCGGAACTAAGGGCCCGCCTGATGTTGAGTGACACGTGCTGGTGCAAGGCGGGGACGGCACACCGGGAGAAGTAGTGACGGCTAGGGACGGCATAGCGAGGTGCCGCAGTTGCCATCAGGTCCAGGAAGGCGGGAGTTTCAACAAGCCGGAACGCCAACATCTCCTGGGCCAGCAGTTTAGCGATGTTGGCGTTCAAGGCTTGCGCGTGTGGGTGGTTAGCAGTGTATTTCTGCCGCCGCTCCAATGTCTGAGAGATGGTGGGTTGTTGTAAAGAAACGCCTGATGGTGCCTTTGATGGTGCAGGAGAAGGAGATAAGACAGGACCAGGGGAGGATGAGGTAGAAGTCAACAAAGTGGCGGAGGCAGATGAAGTGGTGTCCTGGCTCGTCCTCTGGAGTGCATCGCCAGCACAGTCAGCAGTGGCAGTGGCAGAGGCAGAGGCAGAGGCAGTGGCAGTGGCGTGAACGGCAGGCGGCCTTTGTCCTGCCGTTGCTGCCTGCCACTGATTCCAGTGCTTGGATTCCAAATGACGGCGCATTGAAGTGGTGGACAGGTTGCTCTTCTCAGAGCCCCTAATCAATTTCGAGAGGCAAATTGTGCAGACAACACTATATCTGTCCTCGGCGCATTCCTTGAAAAAACTCCACACCTTCGAGAAACGTGCCCTCGAGGTGGGAGTTTTTCGGGGCTGGGTACGAACTGGAACATCTTGGGAGATTCCGGGTGTGGCCTGGCTTCGCCTAAGCTGCTGACCTCTGCCTCTGCCTCTAGCTACCCTTTTTGGTGCTGCACCTGCCTCAACATCCACACTACTTTCCCCGCTTGACATCCCCCCTGTCCAGGTCGGGTCAGTGTCCTCATCATCCACCACTTCCTCTTCCAACTCCTGTCTCATCTCCTCCTCCCGCACAATGCGCCAGTCAACTGGATGCCCTGACGGCAACTGCGTCACATCATCGTCGATGAGGGTGGGTTGCTGGTCATCCACCACCAAATCGAACGGAGATGGAGGAGACTCTAGTGTTTGAGCATCTGGACACAGATGCTCCTCTGTTAGGTTCGTGGAATCGTGACGTGGAGAGGCAGGTTGAGGGACAATGAAAGGAGCGGAGAACAGCTCTGGGGAGCAGGGACAGTTTGGGTTATTGTTCTGTAAAGCTTCGGAATTTTGGGAGGAAGGAAGACAAGACTGTTGGGTAATAGGAGGAGAGGAGGCAGAGTCTGACTGGCTGCTGGACAATGTGCTGTAAGCGTTCTCTGACAGCCATTGCAAGACCTGTTCCTGGTTCTCGGGCCTACTAAGGTTTGTACCCTGCAGTTTAGTTAATGTGGCAAGCAACCCTGGCACTGTGGAGTGGCGCAATGCTTGCTGCCCCACAGGAGTAGGCACGGGACGCCCTGTGGCTTCACTGCTACCTTGCTCCCCAGAACCATTCCCCCGACCTCGCCCACGGCCTCGTCCACGTCCCTTTCCGGGAGCCTTGCGCATTTTGAATTCCTAGTTAGAAATTGGCACTGTATACCAGTAGTAAAAATTGTGGGTGCACGTAACCCCAATATATTCTTTGAATTCCCAGTCAGACACTGGCACTATATGGCAGTAGCAAGAAATGAGGGTATTTGTATTCCCAATATACTCTTTGAATTCCCAGTCAGACAATGGCACTGTATACCAGTAGTAAAAATTGTGGGTGCACGTAACCCCAATATATTCTTTGAATTCCCAGTCAGACACTGGCACTATATGGCAGTAGCAAGAAATGAGGGTATTTGTATTCCCAATATACTCTTTGAATTCCCAGTCAGACAATGGCACTGTATACCAGTAGTAAAAATTGTGGGTGCACGTAACCCCAATATATTCTTTGAATTACCAGTCAGAAACTGGCACTATATGGCAGTAGCAAGAAATGAGGGTATTTATAACCCCAATATATTCTTTGAATTCCCAGTCAGACAATGGCACTGTATACCAGTAGTAAAAATTGTGGGTGCACGTAACCCCAATATATTCTTTGAATTACCAGTCAGAAACTGGCACTATATGGCAGTAGCAAGAAATGAGGGTATTTGTATTCCCAATATACTCTTTGAATTCCCAGTCAGACAATGGCACTGTATACCAGTAGTAAAAATTGTGGGTGCACGTAACCCCAATATATTCTTTGAATTACCAGTCAGAAACTGGCACTATATGGCAGTAGCAAGAAATGAGGGTATTTATAACCCCAATATATTCTTTGAATTCCCAGTCAGACAATGGCACTGTATACCAGTAGTAAAAATTGTGGGTGCACGTAACCCCAATATATTCTTTGAATTCCCAGTCAGACACTGGCACTATATGGCAGTAGCAAGAAATGAGGGTATTTGTATTCCCAATATACTCTTTGAATTCCCAGTCAGACAATGACACTGTATACCAGTAGTAAAAATTGTGGGTGCACGTAACCCCAATATATTCTTTGAATTACCAGTCAGAAACTGGCACTATATGGCAGTAGCAAGAAATGAGGGTATTTATAACCCCAATATATTCTTTGAATTCCCAGTCAGACAATGGCACTGTATACCAGTAGTAAAAATTGTGGGTGCACGTAACCCCAATATATTCTTTGAATTACCAGTCAGAAACTGGCACTATATGGCAGTAGCAAGAAATGAGGGTATTTGTATTCCCAATATACTCTTTGAATTCCCAGTCAGACAATGGCACTGTATACCAGTAGTAAAAATTGTGGGTGCACGTAACCCCAATATATTCTTTGAATTACCAGTCAGAAACTGGCACTATATGGCAGTAGCAAGAAATGAGGGTATTTATAACCCCAATATATTCTTTGAATTCCCAGTCAGACAATGGCACTGTATACCAGTAGTAAAAATTGTGGGTGCACGTAACCCCAATATATTCTTTGAATTCCCAGTCAGAAACTGGCACTATATGGCAGTAGCAAGAAATGAGGGTATTTGTATTCCCAATATACTCTTTGAATTCCCAGTCAGACAATGGCACTGTATACCAGTAGTAAAAATTGTGGGTGCACGTAACCCCAATATATTCTTTGAATTACCAGTCAGAAACTGGCACTATATGGCAGTAGCAAGAAATGAGGGTATTTATAACCCCAATATATTCTTTGAATTCCCAGTCAGACAATGGCACTGTATACCAGTAGTAAAAATTGTGGGTGCACGTAACCCCAATATATTCTTTGAATTCCCAGTCAGACACTGGCACTATATGGCAGTAGCAAGAAATGAGGGTATTTGTATTCCCAATATACTCTTTGAATTCCCAGTCAGACAATGGCACTGTATACCAGTAGTAAAAATTGTGGGTGCACGTAACCCCAATATATTCTTTGAATTACCAGTCAGAAACTGGCACTATATGGCAGTAGCAAGAAATGAGGGTATTTATAACCCCAATATATTCTTTGAATTCCCAGTCAGACAATGGCACTGTATACCAGTAGTAAAAATTGTGGGTGCACGTAACCCCAATATATTCTTTGAATTACCAGTCAGAAACTGGCACTATATGGCAGTAGCAAGAAATGAGGGTATTTGTATTCCCAATATACTCTTTGAATTCCCAGTCAGACAATGGCACTGTATACCAGTAGTAAAAATTGTGGGTGCACGTAACCCCAATATATTCTTTGAATTACCAGTCAGAAACTGGCACTATATGGCAGTAGCAAGAAATGAGGGTATTTATAACCCCAATATATTCTTTGAATTCCCAGTCAGACAATGGCACTGTATACCAGTAGTAAAAATTGTGGGTGCACGTAACCCCAATATATTCTTTGAATTCCCAGTCAGAAACTGGCACTATATGGCAGTAGCAAGAAATGAGGGTATTTGTATTCCCAATATACTCTTTGAATTCCCAGTCAGACAATGGCACTGTATACCAGTAGTAAAAATTGTGGGTGCACGTAACCCCAATATATTCTTTGAATTACCAGTCAGAAACTGGCACTATATGGCAGTAGCAAGAAATGAGGGTATTTATAACCCCAATATATTCTTTGAATTCCCAGTCAGACAATGGCACTGTATACCAGTAGTAAAAATTGTGGGTGCACGTAACCCCAATATATTCTTTGAATTCCCAGTCAGAAACTGGCACTATATGGCAGTAGCAAGAAATGAGGGTATTTGTATTCCCAATATATTCTTTGAATTCCCAGTCAGACAATGGCACTGTATACCAGTAGTAAAAATTGTGGGTGCACGTAACCCCAATATATTCTTTGAATTACCAGTCAGAAACTGGCACTATATGGCAGTAGCAAGAAATGAGGGTATTTATAACCCCAATATATTCTTTGAATTCCCAGTCAGACAATGGCACTGTATACCAGTAGTAAAAATTGTGGGTGCACGTAACCCCAATATATTCTTTGAATTCCCAGTCAGAAACTGGCACTATATGGCAGTAGCAAGAAATGAGGGTATTTGTATTCCCAATATACTCTTTGAATTCCCAGTCAGACAATGGCACTGTATACCAGTAGTAAAAATTGTGGGTGCACGTAACCCCAATATATTCTTTGAATTACCAGTCAGAAACTGGCACTATATGGCAGTAGCAAGAAATGAGGGTATTTGTATTCCCAATATATTCTTTGAATTCCCAGTCAGACAATGGCACTGTATACCAGTAGTAAAAATTGTGGGTGTATATAGCCCCAATTCTATTGCTAGGGGACTTGCAGGGTATTTCTGGGGTGAAGGTGGGGGGGCACACCGTTGGAACGGGTATCGGGGTATATATCGGGTATACGGGAATACACTGACAGTGTATTCCATTCAGGATCCTGGGAAAGCTGGGTTGCGGCGATTGAGCCCGTCAGTGCCACGTTACACTGACAAGCTTCTCCCTGGAATTTAGCTCTTACAAGAGCTGTTGGTTGTCTTCTCCTTCCTATCCTAGCCTGTCCCTGCCTACCCAGAATCTAAGCCCTAGCTAGCTGGACGGAAACCTCCGTCCTCGGTGAATTGCAAGCTCAGAATGACGCGAAGCTGGGCGGCGCTGTTCTTTTAAATTAGAGGTCACATGTTTTCGGCAGCCAATGGGTTTTGCCTACTTTTTTCAACGTCACCGGTGTCGTAGTTCCTGTCCCACCTACCCTGCGCTGTTATTGGAGCAAAAAAGGCGCCAGGGAAGGTGGGAGGGGAATCGAGTAATGGCGCACTTTACCACGCGGTGTTCGATTCGATTCGAACATGCCGAACAGCCTAATATCCGATCGAACATGAGTTCGATAGAACACTGTTCGCTCATCTCTAACAACGATAGGAGACGAATAACCTTTCTTAAGGCTATTCCAACATGTTAACGAGAAAAAAAAAGTGTTTAAATGGTAGAATCCCTGTAAAGGATTATCTTATGTTATGATGCAGAGGTCATTTCATTGGTCACATGAAAGAAGGCAAATTAACCGGTTAAGGACCGCTGGCCGTAAATTTACGGCCAGCAGTCCTGGTCTCTAAGACCAGCCGATAGTAAATTTACGGCCGGTCTTCAGAGACTCTCTAGGCAGGGGGTGGGGCGGGGGGAGGGCAGGGGTTAGGTGTTACTGACACCTAACCACCCCCTCAACAACGTTCAGTTGGACTCAGTTCCGACTGAACGCTTTAACCCTTTCGATCCTGCCGTGAAACATCACGGCGCGATCGAAAGGGATCCGCCGCAGATTGAAGCTGATCGGCACCCCCCGCGGCGAGATCGGGGGGTGCCGATGTCAGTAGAAGGTAGTCTGGGGTCTGGCCAGTGACCCCAGACTACCGGAGCCCCCACATACCTGGTTGATCCTGCCGACCGATGGAGGAAGTGAGCGATGTGTCTCACTTCCTCTGCTGCTTGCAGGACACAAGCAGGCTCATGTCCTGCTCGTGTCTTGCAAGCTACTATACAGAATCAGTTGGTGCTTTCATCAAAGCATCGACTGATTCAAGTGTCCTAAATGGACACATGAAAAAGTTAAAAAAAAATAAAGTGTATGAAAAAAGTAATAAAGTTATAAAGCCCAAAAATCCCTTTTTCTCTATACAAAATGAATTATATAAAAAAAGGTACTAAAAATTAATAAAAACAATGCATATTTGGTATCGCCGCGTCCGTAACAACCTGTACAATAAAACTGAAATAATATTTAATGTATACGGTGTACATCTGAAAAAAAAAACGGAAAAAACCCGCCGGAAGTAATGATTTTTCACCATATCACCTTACAAAATATGCTATAAAAAGTGATCAAAAAATCATATGCACCACACAACAGTACCAATAAAAAGCGCAGGTTGTCCCGCAAAAAATAAGCCCTCAACCAACACTGTCAACCGAAAAATAAAAATGTTACGCCTCTCAGAAAATGGCGATGCAAAAATCACTGATTTATGTCCCCAAATGTGTTTTTGTTCTGCAGAATTAGTATCGCATAAAAAAATACTATAAATGAGGTATCGCCGTAACCGTACTGACCCGCAGAATAAAGGCTACATGTTACTTTTACTGTACGCTGCATGGCGCAAAATTTAAAGGGTACAACTCAATGCCAGGATTGATTTTTTTTTTTTTTTTTTTTAAATCCAGCAAGAAAGAGTTAATAAAATGTATTCAGTATGTTGTAGGCACCCAAAAATGGTGTCATTACAAAATACATCACATCCCGCAAACAACAAGCCCTTATATGGCCACGTCACCAAAAGAATAAAGAAAATATAGCATCTACCAATGTGAAGACAAAAAAAACCCAAATCGCCAAATTATTAGAATACAACTGGCGGCGTCAGGATAGGGAATGTATAAGCAGTGTGAGCGAATATCAGGGGACACCCCAGATTTACAGCTTATGAGGGAACAGACACCAGAAGTGACCCCCAAAGTGACCCCCAGAGTGACTCCCCCAATCATAGGAGCTACTGGGACATAGTAGGGAATTTGGTGTCTGCAATGTTTTCCGCACCGCTTATATATTCCCTCTTCGCCATCCGCCGTGCAGTCACGTCCGGATACTAATACTCACTACACCCCCTGAGAAATTCTTTGAGGGGTGCAGTTTTCAAATGGGGTCACTCCTTTGGGGAATCCACTTTTCTGGTACCTTACAGGCTCTACAAACATGACATGGCGTCCAGATACCAAACATCTGAATCTGTACTCCAAAAGCCGCATCGCGCTCCTTCCCTTCTGCGCCCTGCTGTGCGCCCAAACTGCAGTTTATGCCACATGTATGCCACATGTATGACACTGGTGTACCCCGGATAACGGACGTAATGTCATATGTGGGAATAAACTGATATTAGGGCACAGCCAGACACAGAAGGGTTATTGGTAGAGATGAGCGAACAGTGTTCTATCGAACTCATGTTCGATCGGATATTAGGCTGTTCGGCATATTCGAATCGAATCGAACACCGCGTGGTAAAGTGCGCCATTACTCGATTCCCCTCCCACCTTCCCTGGCGCCTTTTTTGCTCCAATAACAGCGCAGGGTAGGTGGGACAGGAACTACGACACCGGTGACGTTGAGAAAAGTAGGCAAAACCCATTGGCTGCCGAAAACATGTGACCTCTAATTTAAAAGAAAAGCGCCGCCCAGGTTCGCGTCATTCTGAGCTTGCAATTCACCGAGGACGGAGGTTTCCGTCCAGCTAGCTAGGGCTTAGATTCTGGGTAGGCAGGGACAGGCTAGGATAGGAAGGAGAAGACAACCACAACAGCTCTTGTAAGAGCTAAATTCCAGGGAGAAGCTTGTCAGTGTAACGTGGCACTGACGGGCTCAATCGCCGCAACCCAGCTTTCCCAGGATCCTGAATGGAATACACTGTCAGTGTATTCCCGTATACCCGATATATACCCCGATACCCGTTCCAACGGTGTGCCCCCCCACCTTCACCCCAGAAATACCCTGCAAGTCCCTAGCAATAGAATTGGGGCTATATACACCCACAATTTTTACTACTGGTATACAGTGCCATTGTCTGACTGGGAATTCAAAGAATATATTGGGAATACAAATACCCTCATTTCTTGCTACTGCCATATAGTGCCAGTGTCTGACTGGGAATTCAAAGAATATATTGGGGTTACGTGCACCCACAATTTTTACTACTGGTATACAGTGCCATTGTCTGACTGGGAATTCAAAGAATATATTGGAAATACAAATACCCTCATTTCTTGCTACTGCCATATAGTGCCAGTGTCTGACTGGGAATTCAAAGAATATATTGGGGTTACGTGCACCCACAATTTTTACTACTGGTATACAGTGCCATTGTCTGACTGGGAATTCAAAGAATATATTGGGGTTATAAATACCCTCATTTCTTGCTACTGCCATATAGTGCCAGTGTCTGACTGGGAATTCAAAGAATATATTGGGGTTACGTGCACCCACAATTTTTACTACTGGTATACAGTGCCATTGTCTGACTGGGAATTCAAAGAATATATTGGGAATACAAATACCCTCATTTCTTGCTACTGCCATATAGTGCCAGTGTCTGACTGGGAATTCAAAGAATATATTGGGGTTACGTGCACCCACAATTTTTACTACTGGTATACAGTGCCATTGTCTGACTGGGAATTCAAAGAATATATTGGGAATACAAATACCCTCATTTCTTGCTACTGCCATATAGTGCCAGTGTCTGACTGGTAATTCAAAGAATATATTGGGGTTACGTGCACCCACAATTTTTACTACTGGTATACAGTGCCATTGTCTGACTGGGAATTCAAAGAATATATTGGGAATACAAATACCCTCATTTCTTGCTACTGCCATATAGCGCCAGTGTCTGACTGGGAATTCAAAGAATATATTGGGGTTACGTGCACCCACAATTTTTACTACTGGTATACAGTGCCATTGTCTGACTGGGAATTCAAAGAATATATTGGGAATACAAATACCCTCATTTCTTGCTACTGCCATATAGTGCCAGTGTCTGACTGGGAATTCAAAGAATATATTGGGGTTACGTGCACCCACAATTTTTACTACTGGTATACAGTGCCATTGTCTGACTGGGAATTCAAAGAGTATATTGGGAATACAAATACCCTCATTTCTTGCTACTGCCATATAGTGCCAGTGTCTGACTGGGAATTCAAAGAATATATTGGGGTTACGTGCACCCACAATTTTTACTACTGGTATACAGTGCCATTGTCTGACTGGGAATTCAAAGAATATATTGGGGTTATAAATACCCTCATTTCTTGCTACTGCCATATAGTGCCAGTTTCTGACTGGTAATTCAAAGAATATATTGTGGTTACGTGCACCCACAATTTTTACTACTGGTATACAGTGCCATTGTCTGACTGGGAATTCAAAGAGTATATTGGGAATACAAATACCCTCATTTCTTGCTACTGCCATATAGTGCCAGTGTCTGACTGGGAATTCAAAGAATATATTGGGGTTACGTGCACCCACAATTTTTACTACTGGTATACAGTGCCATTGTCTGACTGGGAATTCAAAGAATATATTGGGGTTATAAATACCCTCATTTCTTGCTACTGCCATATAGTGCCAGTTTCTGACTGGTAATTCAAAGAATATATTGGGGTTACGTGCACCCACAATTTTTACTACTGGTATACAGTGCCATTGTCTGACTGGGAATTCAAAGAATATATTGGGAATACAAATACCCTCATTTCTTGCTACTGCCATATAGTGCCAGTGTCTGACTGGGAATTCAAAGAATATATTGGGGTTACGTGCACCCACAATTTTTACTACTGGTATACAGTGCCATTGTCTGACTGGGAATTCAAAGAATATATTGGGAATACAAATACCCTCATTTCTTGCTACTGCCATATAGTGCCAGTTTCTGACTGGTAATTCAAAGAATATATTGTGGTTACGTGCACCCACAATTTTTACTACTGGTATACAGTGCCATTGTCTGACTGGGAATTCAAAGAATATATTGGGAATACAAATACCCTCATTTCTTGCTACTGCCATATAGTGCCAGTGTCTGACTGGGAATTCAAAGAATATATTGGGAATACAAATACCCTCATTTCTTGCTACTGCCATATAGTGCCAGTTTCTGACTGGTAATTCAAAGAATATATTGGGGTTACGTGCACCCACAATTTTTACTACTGGTATACAGTGCCAATTTCTAACTAGGAATTCAAAATGCGCAAGGCTCCCGGAAAGGGACGTGGACGAGGCCGTGGGCGAGGTCGGGGGAATGGTTCTGGGGAGCAAGGTAGCAGTGAAGCCACAGGGCGTCCCGTGCCTACTCCTGTGGGGCAGCAAGCATTGCGCCACTCCACAGTGCCAGGGTTGCTTGCCACATTAACTAAACTGCAGGGTACAAACCTTAGTAGGCCCGAGAACCAGGAACAGGTCTTGCAATGGCTGTCAGAGAACGCTTACAGCACATTGTCCAGCAGCCAGTCAGACTCTGCCTCCTCTCCTCCTATTACCCAACAGTCTTGTCTTCCTTCCTCCCAAAATTCCGAAGCTTTACAGAACAATAACCCAAACTGTCCCTGCTCCCCAGAGCTGTTCTCCGCTCCTTTCATTGTCCCTCAACCTGCCTCTCCACGTCACGATTCCACGAACCTAACAGAGGAGCATCTGTGTCCAGATGCTCAAACACTAGAGTCTCCTCCATCTCCGTTCGATTTGGTGGTGGATGACCAGCAACCCACCCTCATCGACGATGATGTGACGCAGTTGCCGTCAGGGCATCCAGTTGACCGGCGCATTGTGCGGGAGGAGGAGATGAGACAGGAGTTGGAAGAGGAAGTGGTGGATGATGAGGACACTGACCCGACCTGGACAGGGGGGATGTCAAGCGGGGAAAATAGTGTGGATGTTGAGGCAGGTGCAGCACCAAAAAGGGTAGCTAGAGGCAGAGGCAGAGGTCAGCAGCTTAGGCGAAGCCAGGCCACACCCGGAATCTCCCAAGATGTTCCAGTTCGTACCCAGCCCCGAAAAACTCCCACCTCGAGGGCACGTTTCTCGAAGGTGTGGAGTTTTTTCAAGGAATGCGCCGAGGACAGATATAGTGTTGTCTGCACAATTTGCCTCTCGAAATTGATTAGGGGCTCTGAGAAGAGCAACCTGTCCACCACTTCAATGCGCCGTCATTTGGAATCCAAGCACTGGAATCAGTGGCAGGCAGCAACGGCAGGACAAAGGCCGCCTGCCGTTCACGCCACTGCCACTGCCTCTGCCACTGCCTCTGCCTCTGCCACTGCCACTGCTGACTGTGCTGGCGATGCACTCCAGAGGACGAGCCAGGACACCACTTCATCTGCCTCCGCCACTTTGTTGACTTCTACCTCATCCTCCCCTGGTCCTGTCTTATCTCCTTCTCCTGCACCATCAAAGGCACCATCAGGCGTTTCTTTACAACAACCCACCATCTCTCAGACATTGGAGCGGCGGCAGAAATACACTGCTAACCACCCACACGCGCAAGCCTTGAACGCCAACATCGCTAAACTGCTGGCCCAGGAGATGTTGGCGTTCCGGCTTGTTGAAACTCCCGCCTTCCTGGACCTGATGGCAACTGCGGCACCTCGCTATGCCATCCCTAGCCGTCACTACTTCTCCCGGTGTGCCGTCCCCGCCTTGCACCAGCACGTGTCACTCAACATCAGGCGGGCCCTTAGTTCCGCGCTTTGCACAAAGGTCCACTTGACCACCGACGCGTGGACAAGTGCATGCGGACAGGGACGCTACATTTCACTGACGGCACACTGGGTGAATGTAGTTGAGGCTGGGACTGCTTCCCAAACTGGCCCGGTGTACCTCGTCTCCCCGCCTAACATTCCTGGCAGGGACACGAGAAGAACACCCCCCTCCTCCTCCTCCTCTACCGCCTCCTCCTCCGCCACCGCCTCCTCCTCCGCCACCGCCTCCTCCTCCGCTGTTAGATTGACCCCAGCTACGAGTTGGAAACGTTGCAGCACTGGCGTTGGTAGACGTCAGCAGGCTGTGCTGAAGCTGATCAGCTTGGGGGACAGACAGCACACTGCCTCCGAGGTGAGGGATGCCCTCCTCGATGAGACGGCAATATGGTTTGAGCCGCTGCACCTGGGCCCAGGCATGGTCGTTTGTGATAACGGCCGGAACCTGGTAGCAGCTCTGGAGCTTGCCGGACTCCAACATGTTCCATGCCTGGCCCACGTCTTCAACCTAGTGGTGCAACGTTTCCTAAAGAGCTACCCCAATGTTCCAGAGCTACTGGTGAAAGTGCGGCGCATGTGCGCCCACTTTCGCAAGTCGACAGTAGCCGCTGCTAGCTTAAAATCTCTCCAGCAACGCCTGCATGTGCCACAACACCGGCTTTTGTGCGACGTCCCCACACGCTGGAACTCAACGTTTCAGATGTTGAATAGAGTGGTTGAGCAGCAGAGACCTTTGATGGAATACCAGCTACAAAACCCTAGGGTGCCACAAAGTCAGCTGCCTCAGTTTCACATCCATGAGTGGCCATGGATGAGAGACCTTTGTGACATCCTACGGGTCTTTGAGGAGTCCACAAGGAGGGTGAGCTCTGAGGATGCGATGGTGAGCCTTACAATCCCGCTCTTGTGTGTTCTGAGAGAATCCCTGATTGACATCAGGGATAACTCAGATCACACAGAGGAGTTAGGGATAGCATCCGATCCGTCACAGCTGGAGAGTAGGTCCACACATCTGTCCGCTTCACTGCGTTTAATGGAGGAGGAGGAGGAGGAGGAGGAGGAAGAAGAGTTGTCCGATGATGTGATGGTGATACAGGAGGCTTCCGGGCAACTTCGAATCGTCCCATTGTTGCAGCGCGGATGGGTAGACATGGAGGATGAGGAGGAAATGGAGATTGAACTTTCCGGTGGGGCCAGAGGAGTCATGCCAACTAACACTGTGGCAGACATGGCTGAGTTCATGTTGGGGTGCTTTACAACCGACAAGCGTATTGTCAAAATCATGGAGGACAACCAGTACTGGATCTTTGCTATCCTTGACCCCCAGTATAAAAACAACATCTCGTCTTTTATTCCGGTAGAGGGGAGGGCCAATCGCATCAATGCTTGCCACAGGCAATTGGTGCAGAATATGATGGAGATGTTTCCAGCATGTGACGTTGGCGGCAGGGAGGGCAGTTCCTCCAGTAGGCAACCAAGTTCTCACCGGTCCACACAAACGAGGGGCACACTGTCTAAGGTCTGGGACACCTTGATGGCACCCCCTCGCCAAAGTGCCGCCACGGAGGGTCCTAGTGTCACCAGGCGTGAGAAGTATAGGCGCATGTTGCGGGAATACCTTTCCGACCACAGCCCTGTCCTCTCCGACCCCTCTGCGCCCTACACGTATTGGGTGTCGAAGTTGGACCTGTGGCTTGAACTTGCCCTATATGCCTTGGAGGTGCTGTCCTGTCCTGCCGCCAGCGTCCTATCTGAGAGGGTGTTCAGTGCAGCCGGTGGCATCATCACTGACAAGCGCACCCGTCTGTCAGCTGAGAGTGCCGACCGGCTCACTTTGATAAAAATGAACCACCACTGGGTAGAGCCGTCATTTTTGTGCCCACCTGTGTAAAGCACCCCAACATGAAACTCCATGTCTGTACTCAACCTCTCCAATTCCTCCGCATCCTCATACTCATCCACCATAAGCGTTGCACAATTCTGCTAATACTAGGCTCCCTCCACCCTGATTTCCCCCAACTCTGCTGGTTAGAGGCTCCCTCCACCATGAATTGGTCCAAACTGGGCTGTTTAGCGGCTCCCTCCACCATGAATTGGTCCAAACTGGGCTGTTTAGCGGCTCCCTCCACCATGAATTGGTCCAAACTGGGGTTTTTAGAGGCTCCCTCCACCATGAATTGGTCCAAACTGGGGTTTTTAGAGGCTCCCTCCACCATGAATTGGTCCAAACTGGGGGTTTTTAGAGGCTCCCTCCACCATGAATTTGCCCAAACTGGGCTGTTTAGAGGCTCCCTCCACCATGAATTGGTCCAAACTGGGCTGGTTAGAGGCTCCCTCCACCATGAATTGGTCCAAACTGGGTTTTTTAGAGGCTCCCTCCACCATGAATTGGTCCAAACTTGGCTGTTTAGAGGCTCCCTCCACCATTAATTGGTCCAAACTGGGCTGGTTAGAGGCTCTCTCCACCATGAATTGGTCCAAACTGGGTTTTTTAGAGGCTCCCTCCACCATGAATTTGCCCAAACTGGGCTGGTTAGAGGCTCCCTCCACCATGAATTGGTCCAAACTGGGGTTTTTAGAGGCTCCCTCCACCATGAATTGGTCCAAACTTGGCTGTTTAGAGGCTCCCTCCACCATTAATTGGTCCAAACTGGGCTGGTTAGAGGCTCCCTCCACCATGAATTGGTCCAAACTGGGTTTTTTAGAGGCTCCCTCCACCATGAATTTGCCCAAACTGGGCTGTTTAGAGGCTCCCTCCACCATGAATTGGTCCAAACTGGGCTGTTTAGAGGCTCCCTCCACCATGAATTTGCCCAAACTGGGCTGTTTAGAGGCTCCCTCCACCATGAATTGGTCCAAACTGGGCTGTTTAGAGGCTCCCTCCACCATTAATTGGTCCAAACTGGGTTTTTTAGAGGCTCCCTCCACCATGAATTGGTCCAAACTGGGCTGTTTAGAGGCTCCCTCCACCATGAATTGGTCCAAACTGGGGTTTTTAGAGGCTCCCTCCACCATGAATTGGTCCAAACTTGGCTGTTTAGAGGCTCCCTCCACCATTAATTGGTCCAAACTGGGCTGGTTAGAGGCTCCCTCCACCATGAATTGGTCCAAACTGGGTTTTTTAGAGGCTCCCTCCACCATGAATTTGCCCAAACTGGGCTGTTTAGAGGCTCCCTCCACCATGAATTGGTCCAAACTGGGCTGTTTAGAGGCTCCCTCCACCATGAATTTGCCCAAACTGGGCTGTTTAGAGGCTCCCTCCACCATGAATTGGTCCAAACTGGGGTGGTTAGAGGCTCCCTCCACCATTAATTGGTCCAAACTGGGCTGGTTAGAGGCTCCCTCCACCATTAATTGGTCCAAACTGGGCTGGTTAGAGGCTCCCTCCACCATTAATTGGTCCAAACTGGGCTGGTTAGAGGCTCCCTCCACCATGAATTTGCCCAAACTGGGCTGTTTAGAGGCTCCCTCCACCATGAATTGGTCCAAACTGGGTTTTTTAGAGGCTCCCTCCACCATGAATTGGTCCAAACTGGGCTGTTTAGAGGCTCCCTCCACCATGAATTTGCCCAAACTGGGCTGTTTAGCGGCTCCCTCCACCATTAATTGGTCCAAACTGGGCTGGTTAGAGGCTCCCTCCACCATGAATTTGCCCAAACTGGGCTGTTTAGAGGCTCCCTCCACCATGAATTTGCCCAAACTGGGCTGGTTAGAGGCTCCCTCCACCATGAATTGGTCCAAACTGGGGTTTTTAGAGGCTCCCTCCACCATGAATTGGTCCAAACTTGGCTGTTTAGAGGCTCCCTCCACCATGAATTGGTCCAAACTGGGGTGGTTAGAGGCTCCCTCCACCATTAATTGGTCCAAACTGGGCTGGTTAGAGGCTCCCTCCACCATTAATTGGTCCAAACTGGGCTGGTTAGAGGCTCCCTCCACCATTAATTGGTCCAAACTGGGCTGGTTAGAGGCTCCCTCCACCATGAATTGGTCCAAACTGGGGTTTTTAGAGGCTCCCTCCACCATGAATTGGTCCAAACTTGGCTGTTTAGAGGCTCCCTCCACCATTAATTGGTCCAAACTGGGCTGGTTAGAGGCTCCCTCCACCATGAATTGGTCCAAACTGGGGTTTTTAGAGGCTCCCTCCACCATGAATTGGTCCAAACTGGGCTGTTTAGCGGCTCCCTCCACCATTAATTGGTCCAAACTGGGCTGGTTAGAGGCTCCCTCCACCATGAATTTGCCCAAACTGGGCTGTTTAGAGGCTCCCTCCACCATGAATTTGCCCAAACTGGGCTGGTTAGAGGCTCCCTCCACCATGAATTGGTCCAAACTGGGGTTTTTAGAGGCTCCCTCCACCATGAATTGGTCCAAACTTGGCTGTTTAGAGGCTCCCTCCACCATTAATTGGTCCAAACTGGGCTGGTTAGAGGCTCCCTCCACCATGAATTGGTCCAAACTGGGTTTTTTAGAGGCTCCCTCCACCATGAATTTGCCCAAACTGGGCTGTTTAGAGGCTCCCTCCACCATGAATTGGTCCAAACTGGGTTTTTTAGAGGCTCCCTCCACCATGAATTGGTCCAAACTGGGCTTTTTAGCGGCTCCCTCCACCATGAATTGGTCCAAACTGGGCTGGTTAGAGGCTCCCTCCACCATGAATTTGCCCAACTGGGCTGTTTAGAGGCTCCCTCCACCATGAATTTGCCCAAACTGGGCTGGTTAGAGGCTCCCTCCACCATGAATTGGTCCAAACTGGGGTTTTTAGAGGCTCCCTCCACCATGAATTGGTCCAAACTTGGCTGTTTAGAGGCTCCCTCCACCATGAATTGGTCCAAACTGGGGTGGTTAGAGGATCCCTCCACCATTAATTGGTCCAAACTGGGCTGGTTAGAGGCTCCCTCCACCATGAATTGGTCCAAACTGGGTTTTTTAGAGGCTCCCTCCACCATGAATTGGTCCAAACTGGGCTTTTTAGCGGCTCCCTCCACCATTAATTGGTCCAAACTGGGCTGGTTAGAGGCTCCCTCCACCATGAATTTGCCCAACTGGGCTGTTTAGAGGCTCCCTCCACCATGAATTTGCCCAAACTGGGCTGGTTAGAGGCTCCCTCCACCATGAATTGGTCCAAACTGGGGTTTTTAGAGGCTCCCTCCACCATGAATTGGTCCAAACTTGGCTGTTTAGAGGCTCCCTCCACCATGAATTGGTCCAAACTGGGGTGGTTAGAGGATCCCTCCACCATTAATTGGTCCAAACTGGGCTGGTTAGAGGCTCCCTCCACCATGAATTGGTCCAAACTGGGCTGGTTAGAGGCTCCCTCCACCATTAATTGGTCCAAACTGGGCTGGTTAGAGGCTCCCTCCACCATTAATTGGTCCAAACTGGGCTGGTTAGAGGCTCCCTCCACCATGAATTTGCCCAAACTGGGCTGGTTAGAGGCTCCCTCCACCATGAATTGGTCCAAACTGGGTTTTTTAGAGGCTCCCTCCACCATGAATTTGCCCAAACTGGGCTGGTTAGAGGCTCCCTCCACCATGAATTTGCCCAAACTGGGCTGGTTAGAGGCTCCCTCCACCATGAATTGGTCCAAACTGGGTTTTTTAGAGGCTCCCTCCACCATGAATTTGCCCACACTGGGCTGGTTAGAGGCTCCCTCCACCATGAATTGGTCCAAACTGGGTTTTTTAGAGGCTCCCTCCACCATGAATTTGCCCACACTGGGCTGGTTAGAGGCTCCCTCCACCATGAATTGGTCCAAACTGGGGTTTTTAGAGGCTCCCTCCACCATGAATTTGCCCAAACTGGGGTGTTTAGAGGCTCCCTCCACCATGAATTTGCCCAAACTCTGCTGGTTAGAGGCTCAATCCACCCTGATTTTCAAAACAAATGTTGGTGCCAACCTCATCTTACTACAAGGGCCAAATTCACTGCTGGTGACAAGCTCTCCTCACTGCAAGTGCCAAATACACATGTTTCAAGGTGTTTTCCTACTGTCAGAGATGTGGTATTGAGTGTGTAAAGTGTGTAGTTGTTAGGCTGTGATGTTGGGGTAATAGAGGGTCTTTGGTGTGTTAGATGCCCCCAGACATGCTTCCCCTGCTGTCCCAGTGTCATTCCAGAGGTGTTGGCATCATTTCCTGGGGTGTCATAGTGGACTTGGTGACCCTCCAGACACGGATTTGGGTTTCCCCCTTAACGAGTATCTGTTCCCCATAGACTATAATGGGGTTCGAATCCCATTCGAACACACGAACATTGAGCGGCTGTTCGAATCGAATTTCGAACCTCGAACATTTTAGTGTTCGCTCATCTCTAGTTATTGGGTTTTTGGAGTGCAGACGGTTTGGTTTTTGGATGCCATGACACTTTTGCACAGCTGAAACGCCAGTAAAGTGGAATCCCCTGATATGAGACCCTATTTTGGAAACTACACCCCTGAAGGATTTATCCAGTGGTACAGACAGCATTTTTAACCCCCAAGTTTTGCTATAACTTATTATCCATAAATGAATACGAAGCTGATTGTGAGAGGTGAAAATGACCATTTTTCCAGGAACCCGTCATTTCAGTGCGTAATATGTTGTGTCCGACTTGTATCAGAGATGAACGCTCTGAAAGCTGTTGTGCCCGGGATACCACCCGCTTACCAGTTTTTGGAGTGTCTCTGCTGACATAAGTTGGGCACAACATATCGGGTACTGAAATGGCGAATCTCTGGAAATTTTTCATTTTTAACTTCTCATTATCAGTTGCGATTTCATTTCTGGAAACTAAATAAATGCAACACTCAAGGGTTAAAAATTCTCGCTACTCCATTTGATAAATCCCATCAGTGGGCTAGTGTCCAAAATAGGGTGACATGTCTGCGGATTCCACTTTATTGACAATTCAGGGGCTTTGCAAAAGTGACGTCCAAAAACCAAACTGTGCTCCAGAAACCAAAATAGCGCTCCTTCCCTTCTGCGCCCTGCTGTGTGCCCAAACTACAGTTTATGACACATGTATGACACTGGTGTACCTGGGATAACGGACGTAATGTCATATGTGGGTATAAACTGATATTAGGGCACATGTATGACACTGATGTACCCGGGATAACGTACGTAATGTCATAAGTGGTTATAAACTGATATTAGGGCACAGACGGACACAGAAGGGTTATTGGGTTTTTGGAGCACAGATGGTTTGGTTTTTGGATGCCATGACACTTTTGCAGAGACCCTAAACTTGCCCCTACAAAATGGGGTTTACAGTTACCTCCAGGTCTCTCCAAAAGGAACATGGCCCCCAGAAAGTCCCTCTAAATCTGTACCCCAAAAGCTAAAAAGCGCAGTGCTCCTTCCCTTCTGAGCCCTGCTGTGTACCCAAGCAGCAGTTTACACCCACATATATATTTTTTTGCCCCTCGGGATGGCCCCTTAATAGTTTTAGGAGTGCAGGTCTCTGACAACACAAAGTGGGTGCAACGTATTGGGCACCGAAATGGCATATTTCTTTCAAAATTTCAATTTTCATTTTGGACATTCATTTTTTGGAAGCATTTTAGGCACAAAATGATAATACCCCTTGATTCATTCCATGACAGGTGTAGTTTATAAATGGGGTCACTTTTGAGGGGTTTCCATTGTATTGGTACTTTAGGGGCTCAGCAAATGTGACATGGCCCCTCAAAACTATTCCAGCCACATCTGCCCTCCAAAATCCAAATACCTCTCTTTCCATTCTGAGCCTCACCATGTACCCATACAGCAGATTATGGCCACATATGGGGTATTGCCGTGTTCAGGAGAAAATTTGTAACAAACTGTGGGGGGCTTTTAATTCTTTAACTACTTGCAAAATTAAAAATATGGCGCTAAATGGACGATACATTGTGAAAAAAAAGTAATTTTTCATTTTTACGTCCCAATGTTAATAAAATCTGTGAAACAGCTGTGAGGCCAAAATGCTCACCAAACCCCTAGATAAATTCTATGAGGGGTGTAGTTTCCAAAATGGGGTCACTTTTAGGGGGTTTCCACTATATTGATATTTTAGGGGCTCTGCAAATGCGACATGGGACTTGAAAAATATTCCAGCAAAATCTGTCCTTCAAAAGCCAAATAGCGCTCTTTCCATTCTGAGCCCCGCCATGTTCCCATACAGCAGATTATTACCATGGGGCATTTCCGTGTTCAGGAGAAATTGTTTAACGAACTTTATGGAGCTTTTTCCCCTTTATCCTCTTGTGAAAATGAAAAATTTGGGGCTAAATTGACAGTTTATTGGAAAAAAAGTAATTTTTCATTTTCATGCCCCAATGTTAATAAAATCTGTGAAACAGCTGTAGGGTCAAAATGCTCACTATACCCTTTCATATGTTCTGTGGGGGGTGTAGTTTCCCAAATGGGGTCACTTTTAGGGGGTTTCCACTGTATTGGTTCTCTAGGGGCTCTGCTAATGCGACATGGCACCTAAAATTATTCCAGCAAAATCTGCCATCCAAAAGCCAAATAGCGCTCCTTCCATTCTGAGCCCCGCCATGTTCCCATACAGCAGAATATGGCCACACATGGGGTATTGCTGTGTTCAGGAGAAATTGTTTAACAAACTGTGGGGGACTTTTACTCCTTTATCCCCTTGTGAAAATTAAAACTTTGGGGATAAAGTGACATTTTAGTAATTTTTCATTTACACATCCCAATGTTAGTAAAATCTGTGGAACAACTGTAGTGTCAAAATGCTGACTATACCCCTTGATGAATTCTGTGAGGGGTGTAGATTCTAAAATGGGGTCACTTTTGGAGGGTTTCCATTGTTTTGATACTCTAGGGGCTCTGCAAATGAGGCATGGTGCCTGAAAATTATTCCAGCAAAATCTGCTGTTCACACACCCAGTGTCGCTCCTTACCTTCCATGCACTGCTGTGTACCCAAAAATCAGTTTACGCCCACATGTGGGGTATTTCTGTGTACGGGAGAAATTGCATAACAAAATGTGAGATGCATTTTCTCCTTTAACCCTTTGTGAATGTGTTAATTTTAGGTCTAAATGAATGTATTAATGAAAAAAAATGAAATGTCTAAATTTCACTTCCATATTATGTTTATTCTTATGAAAAACTTAAAGGGTTAACAAACATCCCAAATGCTGTTTTGAATAATTTGAGGGGTGTAGTTTTGAAAATGGGGTGATTTATGGGGGTTTCTATTATATAGGCCTTTATAATTCCTTACAGAACTGAAGCGGTCCCTAAAAAATTGGTTTGGAGAATTTTCTTGCAAATCTAGAAAATCGCTGTTACACTTGTAAGCCTTGTAACGTCCAAAATAAATTAAAAGACAATCAAAAGATGATGCCGATATAAAGCAGAGATATGGGAGATAATATTTATTCATGTATTTGGGTGGTATGACTATCTGCCTGAAAAGCAGAGAATTTCACATTTTGAAAATTGCAACTTTTTCCAAATTTCCATCAAATTTCCTAGTTTTTTTATAAATAAATACAAAAATATTGATTAATATTTACCACTAACATGAAGTATAATGTGTTACGAAAAAAACAATCTCAAAATCATTTGTGTAAGTTAAACCGTCTCAAAGTTATTGCCATTTAAAGTGACACATGTCAGTTTTGAAAAAAAAGGCCTGGTCTTTAACATACTTTTGGGCCTGGTCCTTAACCGGTTAAAGACTAAGAATTGTCTTCTGCCGCAATAATGACTTGTGATTGCAGTTGTACCCTGGATGCGTTTTAGTTATAGATGTGTTAGGACATCCTTGGAATGTTGTGTTTAGACTGTGGGTTTCGCTCTTCATTCTCCCATCCATGTGTGCTCTCTGTCATCTTCCACATGCAATGCATAACATTTTTTTCCCACAGACCAGTTTTCTGCTTTCATTATATCTATGGCGAAACCGCTAGCGTTTCCGTAAGTATAATTGACATGCTGTGATTTTCAAAACCGCAATAGTTTTAGAAATCGTAGCATGCCCCCTGCGTGTATTTTTCCACCATGTGTGGATGGAATTTGCTAGAATATGGGATTTGCAGAAAATGAATTATAAAAAACACTACCACGACATTACACATGTATTATTATTGTAAGACTTTATTTTAGCTTCTAGTTGATGCCCAATACTGCTGTGTAATGTGCATGAGAAGTGGAAAAGTTAAATAAATTCATAAGCATGTGTTGCATACTGAATATATACTGTACGTTCATATGTATGTGTTGTATACTGTATATATTGGCCACTTACACAAAAGAGCTATGCTCTGACCACAGCCTGTAAATATAGCCAATGCATTCCACACCTCGTGCACTATATACAGTACTCTATTTAATCTCCATTGCAAAACTATACATCAGAGGAAATGCTTTTTAAACCATGCAATTTTTTCCATCTTTACATCAATTTCAATCAGCCAAAATACACTTGCATTGCGACTAATTTAAGTGAATGTTTTTCATTTCAAACACATTTACTCTCTACTTTAATCCTGGCAATAATATATTTACTGCTTGAAAAAAAAAAAAAAAAAAAAAAAGTTTTGAAGTGATTGCATTTGCAATGAAACAGCGGGATTTCAGATTTCAGTGTTGCATAAACAAGCCCCTGGGCAGTTTTTAAAAGGATCTTGTTTGTTCAATGGGATAATCAGTTAAAAGCAAATTGCTGTAGTTCCTGCAATACGGTGGGCAAATAATACCAGCTAAATCCCAGATCTAAAATTTCCTTTTGAGCTGAATTCCACATGTAGTGAAATTTATATGTTTTACATTGAAATCATACAGGCAAACAGCACTTGCTTGAATACCCGTTACATTTATAGCAAGAACAGTCCAACTTGTGGAGTATAGTTATTAGCCGAACAACCTAACTGAGAGGTTATTTATGGCTGTGCAAACACAGCGTGATTTGTACGCATGATTTGGAGCTAAATGCGGTATTACTTAATTACTGCATATATAATGTGAATGGCTATTACACCTATTAAAGATGTAGTGCAATTAAACTTCTACTGTTTTCTGCCTGCATTCACATGAATTACTTTGTTACTATGTAGCAGGATGAGGTTCTACATAAACTGTTAACTGTTAATGGTTGCTTTCACGCATAAAATATTTAACTGTTACTAATGTTACTCATTGATTAACTGTTAAATGAGAGGTCATAAAAAAATCTACAAAGACCAAATTTAAAACATATGTGCCCAGTACTATTAGTCACATACTAAAGCGCACAGCAGTGTATACGTAGCTTAGATAATCCTCCAAAGTAGGACGCACTACTAGGCAGGTTATGGTAATTCTCAAACTGGGATCTCAAGATATTAATTTTCATTATTGACCTGCATTAGTTTGTTTCAGCTCATTACTGTGGCATAGTGGAACATTTGCATATATTTTACATAAAAGGCATCATTGTAACTCTTTATCAGTATACAATATTACAAAGAATTATTCTGCAATAAAAGCAATCTTGGCATATTTATTAGTCATGAATAAGTACATACAATAATACGGTTGACAAAAGTGTGGTTAAAACTAAAGCTAAATAGTCCCACTAATTATGAGGCTTTCACACATTCCAGGATTTTGGTTTTTTTTTCCCTATCAAATAAGTTCCTCTGGAATTTGAACTTTCACAGGTACTTGGCAGCAGTAATGATAAACAGATTATGATCAGACTAGCATAGCATTGGGAAGGGGCATTAGGCAGGGTTGTTCCCTGTTGACCCTCCTTTTTGCATTTGCTATTGAGCTGCTGGCATGTCTTGTCCCATCCCATCAGTGACGTAACTACCGGGGAAGCAGCAGAGGCAGCTGCCACAGGGCCCGGGACATTAGGGTCTGCTACCGCTGCATTTTTTTTAAAAGGCCGTTACCGGCTGGAGTTACTTTTAAACATTACTTGGCATTACTTGTTTCAGGTGTAACGAAATTAATGTATTTCACTCTATGCAGATGATACCTTTTTATATCTGGATAATTGAGAAGTGTCCTTGGGTCCAGCAATGGATATTATACAGCAGTTTAGGTGATGATCAGGGCTGTTGATCAATGGAGACAAATCTAACCTTCTCCCAATTGATCCTTTGTTTCCTGGCTTGTCAATAGCACATATGGTGACTATACCTCTGTATTATAGTAACTGCATGTCCTACCAATATTATTAGACTAAACCGTATCTCCCTGTTGGACAGATTTGGGACCAAGATAATGACTGGTTGTTGTAATCTCATTAAAATGATATTGATATATCCTATTACAAGGTGAACCCCACTAAATCCCAGAACCTGCCTATTGTAGTGCCCCCCTCCCTACGGGTGTCACATATTTGGGTATTGCTCTGACTGTCCCGAGCTTTCATTTGTACTCTATGAATTATGTCTCACTTTTGCATAAAGTATCTTCTCTTCTGGCATCATTCTCCAAACCCATGTTGACTTGGGCAAGCTGAATAGCCATTTTCAAAATGATGACATTGCCCCTGATATTGTACATGTTTCGAACGGTGACAATGCCCCTTCCTGACTCCTACTTAACAAAACTCCAGTGTATTTTATCTCATTTTATTTGGGAGGCTAAAAGGTCCAGAATCCGCCTCCATGTCATGCACTGGCCCTGGTCTTGTGGGGGAGCGGGAGTCCCGGATCTTAAAAATATTATGCAGCAACGGTCCTGGAACAGCTCAAAGTTAGCTGGGCTGAGTTGTCTGATTGGAGATGGGCAGATATAGAGGAAACGTTGTAGGAAGCCCCACTCATGAGTTTTCTTCACTCCAGGGACTCTGGTCCTTCCTGTATCCAGGCCCCTCTGTTGAGCATTAAAGCCTCTACTTGGGCTTGGAGATATCTCCTGTCACACACTGCCATTGAGCACCTGGTCCCCTTGATAAAAATGCCTCTGCTTTACATGACCGCATTCCTTCCCCAGCTGAAAATCCGTGGTTGGATTGATAGAGGTCTCTATAGGATTTCACAATTATATGATAATGACTGCCTCAAATGTTTTGCTATGTTGCGTACTGAGTTTGATCTCCCTAGCAATGATTTTTTTTAAGTACCTCCAAATTCGGCACATTCTACAAACTCTTGGAGCCTCGAGACTTGTTTTTCCAAGGCTAGCCTTTCTGTTATGGAGACAGTCTCTTCCTGCCCGAGGTGGCACCTCTGCATTCTATAGTTTTCTCTCGACTCCATCTACGCAGGGCAAACCCCTTTGCCTATTGCGTTGGGAAGCTGACCTAGCCAGAACCATTCCCCTGATGGAGTAGCATGAGGCCTTTGAATTTGTTAAGAATGTGTCCGGGGGTGCTTCCCATTGGGAGATGGCGCAAAAAATTATGCTGCGCTGGTATAGGACTCCTGTTCAAGGTCCCCCAATTCAGGCATTTTGGGTAGCAGTTTTTCAGTTCATGTCTTCCATTGTTGGTCTCCCTATTCCTCCCTCCCCAGGGTTAGCGCTGTGTTTCTTGGATCCCGGCTCTTTTCCAACGGGTACGCAGGTTGTCTTGGGCCAAATAATCCTAGCGGCTAGGTCCATGATTGCCCAACAATGGAAATCAGCATTATGTTTGACTGTAAACGAGTTGTTCCATCACGTCAACCTAGCTTTTATACTGGAGCGTATGCTGAGCAGTAAAGGGCAAACTTTTTCTAAATTTCAGACCAAATGGACCCTTTGGTCTTCTTATGTAAGGAGCAAAAGGGACTCCCAACCCCGGATTTTGCCTCCTTCCTCTGGAGCTCCCTGATAGCAGCTTTTCTTAATTGAGTTATTGGTGACTGTACCGCTGGGCACCTCCTTATTCTCTTGACCGAGAATTAAATTTTATATGCTGTGAAGCTGAGTTGGACGTAGATAAGTGTTATTTCTATTATGTTGTTGCGGTTGTTATTATTTTACTGTTTTCTCACATCCTCCCTCTCCCTTCCTTCCCTTCCCTCCCTTTCTTTTTGCCCGGCTCCAAGATCCAGTTGAAGCGACCTTGAGTTGTCGACGGAAGGAGTCGTACTTACTTATGTGGTGTGCAGTTGTTCTTATTCTTCAACTGTACACTGATATTGTATTTCTGTTTAATATTTATGATGTCACTCCTTCCATGCTATATTTATGGTCTGTTGTAGGAGCGTGTTATTATTTTCCCTGCATTCTTTTTCCTTTCCTGTATTTGAAAAAATTTTTCTCAATAAAAACTAAATTTAAAATAAAATAATATTGATGCCCCATCTATTGTACATTTTGCATAATGCCCCCATGTGGATCCACTTATGTTATTTCTATAAGGTCAATAGTTTGTTTCACTCATTAATTTGGCAGAAGAATTATGCTAGGCAGTGGTGTAACTAGGAATGGAGGGGCCCCATGTCAAAAGTTAGCCACGGGGCCAACGGACACCAAAGACCCTGACCGACCGACATCCTCCCCGCAAAATTATGCCCTATAGTGGCCCCTGCACACAGTATTATGCCCCATAATGGCCCCTGAACACACAGTAAGATGCCCTCATAGTGGCCCCTGCACACACAGTATTATGTCCCATTGTGGACACCCATGGAGACCCAGGGAGGGGATACAAATGTAAAAAACACAGGCGCCACACGGTGGCTCAGTGGTTAGCACTGCAGCCTTGCAGCGCTGGAGTCCTGGTGTTCAAATCCCGCCAAGGACAGAAAACCATCTGCAAGGAGTTTGTATGTTCTCCCCGTGTTTGCATGGATTTCCATCCCATATTCCAAAAAAGACATACTGATAGGGAAAAATGTACATTGTGAGCTCTATGTGGGGCTCACAATCTACATTTAAAAAAAAAAACAAAAAAACACTAACTTACCTATCCACAGCTCCGCTGCACTCACCGCTGATGTCGGTCATCTTCAATGACGTACAGGATATCACATAACCCGGGCCTGCGTCATGACGCATATGGACACAGGCCCTGGTCATGTGACATCAGGGATGTCGCACTAGTAAGCCTGAAGCCTGCCCAGAGAGGTAAGTAAATGGGTCCCGTAACGACCTATTAAAAAAACACACACAAAAAAAAAACACAGCGGTAGTGGCTGTCCCGGGCCCTGTGGCAGCTGCAACTACTACTACCCCAGTAGTTACGCCACTGATGCTAGGGTTTTCATAGAATATTTACAAAGAGGCAAAGATGATGGAAGTTTTGCAGTACTAAGTCCATGGTTGTACTTTTTGGCAGCACAGCTGCAACATATGAAGGGATAGGGAAAACTCACTAACTTAAATGTGATGGGAAGGTTGGTGTAGGAGGAAACCCTGTGGGTCGTAACTTATTCTATGCTGCAAACTGTGGGTGATCTGGATCCAAGGGTCACTGCCAGATGCTGCAGTCATCTCATTATCATTGCAGGGAGCTTTACATTTAAGGCTAAAGACCCACGGGACATCCTGCAGAAAAAATTGCTGCAGGAAAAAACGCGGCAGCAAAGCATCACGGTTCTTCCTACAGTAATTTAGACAGAAAGTTTGCAGAGTTTTGCTCCGTAGACTTTCTGTTACAATTCTGTTACAATTATACCTATATGGGAACCTGTCTCTGTAGATCTGTAGATACAATTGACATGCTGCGATTTCCAAAACCAGTCCACTTTTGGAAAATGTGGTGTGTCTGCACCACGGTTTTTACCGCAAAGTGGACATGGGATTCCCTAGAATCCCATCCACTTTGCCCTTACTGTAAAATGCCGCAATTTTTCCTGTGGTATTTCAGCCGTGGGCAAATAGCGGCGTTTCCATCCTGTGGGGCCCCCGGCCTAAAGGTAACACCTCCATTATAAAAGTCAAAGCTAATAACACAGAGTAATACAACTAACAATAGGTAATGGTCACTGGTTAGCTACTCCCTACTCTGCACACTGACCTCTGTACAGGTTACAAAGAATATCAAGAAAATTCTCCCATCTAGGTCAATAAGTCCCTTTTTTTCCTGTAGTTTTAATATCTGTAAACTTGTACATTTCTGAACTGTTGTTCACACCTCAAGATAACTCAGCCCGCCATAATCATGTACAGAACAAAGAATAAATGATACATTGGTGTCACATGGTAGCTCAGTGGTTAGCCTTGCAGCACTGGAGTCCTTAGTTTGAATCCCGCCAAGGGCAAAAATCCATCTGCAAGGAGTTTGTATGTTCTCCCCATGTTTGCATGGTTTTCCATCCCATACTCCAAAGACATACTGATAGGGAAAAATGTGCGTTGTGAGCTCTATATGGGGCTCACAATCTACATAAAAAAAAAAAAAAAATGATACATGATAACAAATAATAACAGATGAGAAAACAAATCTGTCTCAATATATAGTTTTAAGTGATAAAAATAGAATGAATACATCACCTTTAAAAACGGATTCCTTTGAACTTGTGTGAAAGTTATTGAAAAAGGAAAAAGAAAGTGCAATTACAAAAATTGTAAAAAGCAATAATTGTAAAAAGCAGTAAATTTCTCGGGAATTATTATTAGATTTAGTGTAAATTGAATTTGTGCACACACGTGCGTCACTAGAAATTGCAAGCTTGGTTTGTTTATCCCCATTCACCAAATATGTTATTTACTGCTAAAATAAATACTTTTACAATGCATTTAAATGTGCAGTTCTGGTCTGTACACTACCCACTGGCAACCTTTAAATCAGAAAGTGCAATGAAACGTCTAGCAGGAAGAATGTACGGGCATTAAAGTATAAATATTGTTTCCATTACTGAGGGCACACTATTTACACTCCTGTAATGGAGATTAAACCCAGAGGCTCAAGATTGAAAGTGGCCATTGCACAGAACAGACCTGCTTTAAAGCAGAAGATCAGTTGTCTGCTAAAGATGGTTAGTACTCTTCTGGGAAAGGCAATCACGCTTGGCCTTTAGATGGCAACTACCCTTATGAAAAATAGGAAGTAAATCTACCGCTATTCAAAGTAAGATGGAGTATTTTAATTGGCTGAAAAAAACAACATTGGTATAAAAAAAAATAGTAACACACAAATTCTAAAGCACTTGAAAACAGTTTGATTTGTCCTCCAGGGAATGGTGTTGTTGTAAGTAAGGAGGCCCCACCGTTAAATAACCAGAACATTCGGACAATTTTTTTCTTTATCCCTGCTATGCATTATCTCAGGATTCTGTATTCCATTTTTTTTTTCAAATTTGACTTCAAATAATACAACTCTTTTGAAAAACTGCAAAGCATTTTATTCATTATTAAGTTTTGCCCAAAGACTTTTGACAAGAAAATAGGTGAAGCAGCAAAGAGAGCTTTCATTTTCTTCTGCATAAGAAACCCATTATACTCGTTTTTTCAAGTTATTCCCTTTGAAAAAGTGTGACCCTGCTGTCATAAGAACAAATACAAACCCAAATGTATCTAATGTCGAACAGACTTGTATTTCAGTAGTTATCTTTAACTGTTTGCATTACTTTCATTACACCCCTGGTATACATTTATGACTTCATATAAAAGAGGTTTGATATAGACTAAAAATAATAGATCATGTGATCAGTTATTCAGGAATGAAATAAAAATATACTTACTGCTATTTCATATTATGTATGGACCCATAGGCATAGTGGAAAAAACTAAGAAGGCGCACATAGAGTTAATATGTCGAAATAAATCAGAGGCTCATCATAGGTAGTTGTGCGAAGATAGACACAACACTATAGGAAAATATCTAGAAGTAGCAAAACTGGATGTTTCCGGCATCTGTGCTTTCTGCAGGTTCAGGTCAGGTTTTTAGAATAACTCAATAGTAGTGGACAAACGTCTTCATAGTGCAAGGTAATAAGATCCATTCCCATGTTAGAAGATAAAATAAGCTCTTTTTATTGATGACTAGCAGTTACTCGCGACTTGTCTCATGTCCCCCCATTTCTGCCCCCAGTTTATTTCACCCCCATCTCTGCCCCCAGTTTCTTCCCCCCATCTCTGCCCCCCAGTCTCATGTCCCCCCATCTCTGCCCCCAGCTTCATGTCCCCCCCCCCCTACATCGGCCCCCTGTGTAGTACGACTCACCTTTGTCTTTGTCCTCCGCTGCTGTCTGTGCTGACTGAGTGCACACACTTCTCGTACTGCTGCCTGTGGCGTATATGTAGCAGAGCAGGCCCCGCGTCATAGCAACCTGACGCCGGAGCTCGCTGTGCTTCATATAGGACACAGGCAGCAGCAGGCCGAGACCTGTGTGCACTCAGCCAGCACACACAGCAGCGGAGGACAAAGACAAAGGTGAGTCGTACTACACAGGGGGCCGATGTAGGGGGGGAAAACTGAAGCTGGGGAGACCGACCGGGGGACACCCCTTCCCCCCGGACACCCCCTCCCCCCGGGACACCTCCTCTTTCCCCCCTTCCCCCCGGGACACCCCCTCTCTGCACTGATCTGTATGTGTTGAGTGGGGTGCAGCAGCCTCTTCCTTAGCCTCTGCAATGTGTGTAGGCAGCCTGTTATAGCTGCAGCTTCGGGACCCTGTGGGCGGCCGCCATGTTGTTCAGTGTGTCCCTGCTGAATCGGCACGCCCACATTCAGCCCCAACCTATGGTGCCGCAGCCCTGGCTCTATAGCCCACCCACAGCCTGCCATGCACCAATAGGAGGAGCGTGGACAGACCAGCGCTGGCAGAATGCAAGCTTCTATAGCCGAGCCCGGAGGGGTCTTTGGAGGCTGACGGTGGCAATTTGGGGTGAGCGACCCACATTTAAAGTAGCCTATTGCACCTTCCTGGGAAATATGTAGGTGTGTGAAATTTCACCAAAATCCGTTCAGCCGTTTGGCTGTGATTGAGGAACAGACATCCGAACATCCAAACACACAAACCCACAAACTCACAAACATTCACCTTTATAATATTAATAGGATAGTAGAAAGATCTCATACAAGTATCTTTCAGGGCTTTAGAGTCCCTTTATCTACATGCAGAGGCATAGGTATGATGACATAGGGCCACATTCATATATGACCCTTCTACTATTATTTATTAAAAGGGTCTGTTTTTATTGTCTGGTTAAAACATGCTATTGGTTTGCGCCATTAGGGTCCATTCACACAGAATAAATGTGCTTATTTTGACAAAATACACGTGTAAAAAATACACATGTAAAAATAACACTCCCATTGATGTCAATGACATTTTTTTACACGTGTAAAAAAACACGTCAAAATACACGTGTAAAATGTAATTGAAGTCAATGGGAGTCTTATTTTTACATGTGTATTCTTTACACTTGTATTTTGCCACAATGAGCGCGCATTTACTCCGTGTGAATGGACCCTAAAGGGTCCATTCACACTGAGTTTTTTGGCACTGATTTTGAATCCATGTCAGAATCCACATGGAAAAAATCCTCCCATTGACTTCAATGGGTTCCGCTAGCGGAAAAAGGAAGGCTGAAGCCCACATGACATTAATGCTATTGAATCCCATTCACACATTGCATAATAATACCCACAGCAGAAATGCTGTGATATCTAAAACAGTTTTGGAAATCGCAGCATGTCAATTATATCTATGAAAATGCCAGCAGAGTATATATATATATATATATATATATATATATATATATATATATATATATTAAGGTATAATCGAAGCAGAAAGTCTGCAAAGGAAAACTCTATGGACGTCCTGTGAAAAGCGCTGTGGGAAAAACCGCAATGTGTTTAAGCTATGTTTTTTTCTCCACTACGTGGGGCCTTAGGGGTCGTGCACTCTACCGCTTGGAAACTTCAGTAGTGTCCATTGCTATTGTCAGTTACAAGATTTTAGCAATGGACACTAACAGAACCATCACAAATAAGTTAAAAATTCCATTGATTTTAATGAGATTTTATCTGGTGTCCATTAGTGACCATCAGAGTCCGTTTACACCAAATCCTTCACATCCGTCGTTATTTTTTGCGGACAAAAAATCCTGCATGCAGGACTTTTGTGTCCATGAAAATAATCGTTTTATGACAGACATCAAGGATCCGTTATTTTTTAATATTAAAGTCTATGGGTAACAGACGGGTGTGTATTATATTGCATGCTCAGAAAGAAGAAACAAAAAGAAAAAGTATAAAAAAAACGCACAGTATAAAAACGAACACTAACTGATGCCAATGTGTCTGCTATTTTTAACTGATCCATTAAATGCTGCTGGCTGCTCATTAGAAAATCGGCCCTCTAACCAGCACCAGCGTCTTTTGAGGGAGTTTATTTATTTATTTATTTTTTTTGTGTGTCTTTTTTTTTTTTTTTTTTTGCATCCTCTGTAAAGGCCACTGTATGGGTCAGTTTAGGGGCTTTTTTCCCTAATAATCTAAATTTTAGATGAGATTAAATTATTGTAGTTTTTTTGCTATTTCTCTTTTTTTTGGTTAATACATTTTTACATATTATGAGAGAGTGACAGGTAAAGTCCTGGAAGGACGCTATATCTCCCCCAGATTCCTCACTTATGTGTGGTGAGTGAGGCCATTGCAGGCTGTAGTAAACCTCACCTGTGTTTTGTTTTAACCACTTGTTATCCTACAGCAGTAAGGAGCTCTCATGCACAAGTAGGGCCTCATTACAAGCCTATAAACTCAGACAAGACCTCAGTCCTGGGCAGCTCCTGTGGGAGAGAGGAAGTGCTGAGTCCTGTCTCTATAGCCTGTCCACTGTGTGTGAACTATAGCCTCCATTTTTGTTTTGTTTTTTCCATGTGGCTGGAGCAAGCCACACGTATAGCTAGTGTATTTGTGTGTAGATAGCCGCTCAGCCGAGCAGGTTTTTGTGTTCCTATTTTTGCCTGACGTTAAGGCCTGTTTAATTTCTGACATTTTTCAAAATAAACGTGCAGGTTAAAACCTACTTACACCCGATTTTTGTGTCTGTCTCTGACTGTCTGGGTCCGCTGCTGCTACCGCTGAGCCTACTCCCCCATAATATATACACAAAGCATAGCATACACTCCACATTCTTAATAAGGGTCAGTTCACACGTGAACTGCCCGCGCGGGTTTTGACATGGAGAGAGACGCGGTGAGCCGCGTCTCTCTCTTGTCAAAACCCGCCTGCCGCGACCATCGCGGTCGCGGCTTTCCCCTCCGCTGTCGGCTCAAATGAATGAGCCGACATAGGAGGGAGCTGCCAGGGGCATGCGCCTGAAGAAAGGGCATGTCCTTTCTTTTCTCCGCTAGCGGCAGCCCGCCGCTAGAGCAAAAAAAAAGCCCGGTGGTCTACATAGACCACCATTGTAAAGAGGCGGATTTTGAAGCGAAATCCGCTGTCAAAATCCGCCCCTTTGTTCACGTGTGAACTAGCCCTAAAGGTTCTATAAACAAAGTTTATATACACGTATAAAAAAAACACAACGCAAAGCTCTCAAACGTCTCAAAGAATGTATTCAGCAGAAGAGGCGTATGCCTTACTGGCCTCTGACAATGGTACAGCACTATTCCTCAATGTTTCCTCTTCCTTCTCCTCCTCATCATCCAGTGTTGAGAGACCCCCTGGTCAGAACATTTCTACAGATGAATCTCTGATCAGTTTCAAAGGGGGGGGGGGGGCTGCAATAGCTCTGCCCAGTAGGATGGAGTCGATCTTGAGATTTCAGAATCATTTTTAAAATCCGATTTCTAATCATCTTTCATCCGAACCCGATCCCAATTCCGATCCTAATGCAAATCAATGGGATTTTTTATAGATCAAAAATCAGATTTTACAAACGATCCTATTCACTACACAGGCTTCAATTTTTGGTCCCCCCTGCTGTCCAGTAACCTGCACAGAACTGCTGCCGCCTCCACGCCTAGTGTGTATGCCACTTCCCAGAGCTCCGGCCGTTGTTCTCTTCTCTCATTCAGATGCCGACAGAGTGCTGTATGTGCCCCTGCCTCCCTAGAGAATCGCTCACGTCTCCCCGCCCTGTACCTGCCCACACTCTCCTAAGCCACAACAAGCCCCGCCTACTCCCAGCATCGGTAACACTAGCATAGGGAGGCAGGGGCACGGACGGCGCTCTGAAGGCGGCCTGAGTTCCGGGGAGCAGCAGCGGTTCTGTGCAGGTAACTAGGGTTGAGCGATCAGGATCGGAATTCTGTTCCCAATCTTTTTTAGGTGGGATCGGAACCCGATCGCGATTGTGAAGTTTACTTGATCGCCAATCGGGATCTGATCGCTTACGATCCCGATCGCTCAAACCCACTGCCAGGTAAGAAGGCCAATTCGCCAATACCTGCCTAGTAAGCAGGCATAATACAGCATTAAAATGTATAAACCAGCGAGACCAGCTCAGGGAACACCCACAAGTTTAGGGTTTATAAAGGAAGGGACACAAGAACTGAGCCCCAGAATTCCACCCGATCCTGGGAGTTAGAGGGACAATAGTGTGGGATTTGCTGCACCCACTGCTGGACAAGAGTTATCACCTGTATGTGGATAACTTCTACTCCAGTATGCCATTCTTTAGGTCTCAGTTCCAAAGGAACTGCAGCTTGTGGAACAGTGCACAGAAATCATAGAGGCCTCCCTAGGACACAGATTGCACAGCCCCTCAGAAGGGGTGAGAGTAGGGCATACCTCCCAACCGTCCCGATTTCCGCGGGACAGTCACGATTTGGGTGACATGTCCCGCGGTCCCGGTTGGAGGGAGGTATGTCCCGATTTCAACTCAGATCTGCGTCCAGAGGACGCAGATCTGAGTTGAACACATATGCGGCTGAAGCAAGGACCTGACACAGGTCAGCTCCTCGCTTCGCCGCTGCCCGCCTCTCTCCCTGACACATGCGGCTGAAGCTGCTCGCGTGCTCACTTCGCCGCTGCGTCTCTCTCTCGCTGACACATGCGGCTGAAGCGAGGAGCTGACCTGTGTCAGCTCCTCGCTTCGCTGCTGCCGCCGGCTCCTGGCTTGTAGACGCGATGTACAAGCCAGGAGCTGGCGGCAGCGGCGAAGCGAGGAGCTGACACAGGTCAGCTCCTCGCTTCAGCCGCATGTCAGCGAGAGAGAGGCGAAGCGAGCACGCGAGCAGCTTCATCCGCATATGTCAGGGAGAGAGGCGGGCAGCGGCGAAGTGAGGAGCTGACCTGTGTCAGCTCCTTCCTTCAGCCGCATGTGTCAGTGAGAGAGGCGGGCAGAGAGCGGCGAGGGAGCGGAGGAGAAGGTAAGTTTAAAGTGGAGGTGGAACGTGAATCTGGGGGCAGATGAAGGAGAGGACGGCATGACACTGGGGGCAGAGATGGAGTGGACATGAAACTGGGGGAAGAGATGGGGGACATGAATCTGGGGGCAGAGATGGAGAGGACATGAATCTGAGGGCAGAGATGGGGGACATGAATCTGGGGGCAGAGATGGGGGACATGAATCTGGGGGCAGAGATGGGGGACATGAATCTGGGGGAAGAGATGGAGAGGACATGAATTTGGGGGCAGAGATGGAGTGACATGAATCTGGGGGCAGAGATGGAGAGGACATGAATCTGAGGGCAGAGATGTGGGACATGAATCTGGGGCAGAGATGGAGAGGACATGAATCTGGGGGCAGAGATGGAGGGACATGAATCTGGGGGCAGAGATGGAGGGACATGAATCTGGGGGCAGAGATGTGGGGATATGAATCTGGGGGCAGAGATGGAGTGGACATGAAACTGGGGGCAGAGATGGAGTGGACATGAAACTGGGGGCAGAGATGGAGAGGACATGAATCTGAGGGCAGAGATGGGGGACATGAATCTGGGGCAGAGATGGGGGACATGAATCTGGGGGCAGAGATGGAGGGACATGAATCTGAGGGCAGAGATGGGGGACATGAATCTGGGGGCAGAGATGTGGGGACATGAATCTGGGGGCAGAGATGGAGAGGACATGAATCTGGGGGCAGAGATGGAGTGGACATGAATCTGGGGGCAGAGATGGAAGAGGGACATGAAACTGGGGGCAGATGAAGGGTGTATATGAAACTGGGGGAGAGATAGAGGGGGGACATATAATTTACGGGTGACTGTAGGAGGATTATACTGTGTGCGGGCACATGAAAAATTAATGAGTGGGCGGAGTCAACACAAAAGTGGGCGGGGTTAAATTTGCCGCAGCGCGCTACGCGCGCCGCACATTTTGTCCCTCTTTCGGTTCTTCAAAAGTTGGGAGGTATGGAGTAGGGTAGTCTGTAATGAGAATATGCTGTTAGTCAAGTATAAGGACAAGAGGGATGTCCTTGTGTTCACCACAATTCATGGTACTGACAGCACCCTTGTGTATCTTTGTGGTACTAGTACCCTTACCCTAACCCCTTGTGAATGTGTAAATTCTAGGGCTAAATGAATATATTAGTAACAGATATTTAAAGGTGTATATTTGACTTCCATATTGTTTAAATTGCTGTGAAATGCTGAAAGGGTTAAGAAACGTTCTAAATGCTGTTATGAATTCTTTCAGGAGTGCAGTTTTGTAAATGGGGTTATTTATGGAGGTTTCTATTAGGCCTTTCAAGACCCCTTCAAAACTTGGCTGGTCCCTTGAAAAATATGTTTTGGAAATATTCTTGAATATTCCTTGACTTGTAAGCTTTATAATATCTCATGGAAATGGTAAATTATATTTATGGAGTAATTTGGATAGCATGACTTTCTTTATGAAAGATAATTATAAAATTTGAAAACTGCATTTTTTTTCAAAATTTTCACCAAATTTCCTATTTTCACAATGACAGTCAAAACATATCGACCAAAATTTACCATTGACAAGAAGTACAATGTGTCCACAAACAACAATTTCAGAATCTCTTTGATATCTTAAAGCATCTCAAAGTTATTATCACATAAAATGACATATGGCAGATTTGAAAAATGAGGCCTGGTTCTTAAGGTACTTTTAGGCTGTGTCCCCAAGGGGTTAAAATTTATAAAAAGTGTACTATCTGCTTTTAGATTAAGGCCCCAGTCAGTGTCCCGCAGCCAAAAAGCTCTGTGGGAAATACCACGGTGGCAACACAGCGGTTTTTCATGCAGCTATTTTAACAGAAAGTCCGAAGAGGTTTCCTTTGTGGACTTTCTGCTTCAATTATACCTATAGGAAAACTGCTGGCCTTTGCATAGTTATAATTGAAATGCAGCAATTTCCAAAACTGCAACGGTAGTAGTATAGTAGTATTTGAATATGGTTCCTCTGGCCCCACAAAAAAAGACACCTTATGCATCCCCCTACATGGGAATATAAAAATGTTACAGGTGCCAGAATATGATGAATCTAAGTATTTTTTTAAGTAGCTAAAACATAAATAAAATTATTTCAATTTTGTATACCTAGAAATATAAAAACCTATAGAATACAATAAACTGTTATTTTGGTGGCACAGTGAACACCATAAAAACAAAACCTCTAAAGAAAGTCACACAAAGGGTGCATTCACACTGAGTAAACGCTAGCTTATTCTGAATGTAAAACACGTTCAGAATAAGCGGCGTCTAAAGCAGCTCCATTCATTTCTATGGGAGCGGGGATATGAGCGCTCCCCATAGAAATGAATGGGCTGCTTCTTTCACTCCGTGCAGTCCCATTGAAGTGAATGGGGAGTGCCGGCGTATACGGCAAGCTCTGCTCATGCCGGAGCGTACACGCCGGCACTCCCCATTCACTTCAATGGGACTGCACGGAGTGAAAGAAGCAGCCCATTCATTTCTATGGGGAGCGCTCGTATCCCCGCTCCCATAGAAATGAATGGAGCTGCTTTAGACGCCGCTTATTCTGAACGTGTTTTACGTTCAGAATAAGCTAGCGTTTACTCAGTGTGAATGCACCCAAAAGCTGTTTTTCTCCAATTCCATTCTGAATTCCCCATTCTTAATTTTTTCCCAGCTTTCCAGTACATTGTATGAAAAATTTAATGATTCCATTACAAAGGACAATTTATTCCGTAAACAGTAAATCCTTATATGGCCATGTCAATGGAGAAATAAAAATGTTATGGTGTTCGAAAGGCAGGGTGTCCAAAAACAAAAAGCAAAAAAGGCCTGCAGCAAGAAGGGGTTAACCAGCACTAACCATCCATTTACCCATAGACATATATATTGCTGTCACTTTGACATTGGCTGGGCTATATTTGCAGAAAGAACCGGAGAACAGTTGGAAACGGTGCTCAAAGAGTCATATGTAACTTTCCAGGGCAAATTGAATTTTCAATTCACAAACATTTGCAATAGAGCATTTTTTTTAAATACACTGTCAGAGTTGCCATATATTGTTGTTACAGACAAAGTAATTCCTTGTAGTGCTAAATCTTTTGTTAAGGTCTTTTTTGTCAGTAGTGTTGTCAACCAATGAAGACAGTTCCATTATCATGGCAAAAAGAAAAAGAACAAGATGAGTCTCTCACACAGTTTGTTGCACACTTTGTCTTTAATGTAAAATTTGCTTTTGTTAAGTTTTTTTGTTTACCAAAACAGAAAAAGTGTACTCATCATTGCACCCCCCCCCCCCCAAAAAAAAAAAAAAAAAAAAAAAGAAAAGCTGACTCATGTGATGTATTATATCCATCTAATATTGCCCAGGCTACCCTTTCAAGGCTAAATCTAATTTTATTTCCTAATTTTCTTCTAATATATATATATATATATATATATATATATATATATATATATAGTCAGTAGATTAGAAGGAGGAAACACTTGTGCTGCTGTCATACCATCCACCAATCAAAATGCTAATACTAACAATAAAAATGTGGGTGGCAACAGCAACATTTTTTCTGATCTTGGCAGACCCACTGATTGTACTTTATAAAGAATAAAGCACACTTTGAGCTTTTTCACCAGGGCCATTGATCCTTTAGTTATACCCTGTTCCATACTTACATGAAATTGTGTCATAAACTCATTTCATAAAATAGAATTAGCAGACGTAATGACAAACAAAGTGAGCAAAACTGTCCCACTCTTTCTCTCATGATAATCTTTGTAGATAGTCCACATCCACAATTTGCACATGGTCATTGACATTATCATTTCTGTCTACTTCTCCAGATGGTAGTCCACATGGCGGGCTGGAATTCTGGAATCCTGTAAACTGAGACTACTTGGTGCCACATATGCTACTATAAAGGGGTATTTTTTTTTTCTACACTCAATTCTTTATTACTTTTCAATTGCCTTGCACACTGTGTGCCACAAATTTTTCTCCAAGTTCTGTAAATTGTCACCAGAACTGTGTTTTTATTGCATTTGCAAGGGATATTTGGGAAAAAAAAAAGTCCAGGTTCTCTTCTGGATCCTAAATGCTGTTATCATGGTCATAGAATTTTTTTCCATTTCAGGAGATATTCTAGCTTTTTCAGTTGCTGCTATATGCAATATAACAGCTATGTTTTTATAAAAAAAAAAACAAAAAAACCCCACAGATAAGCATCTTAAAGAAAATGGCATTGCGCAGTGTAAGGGTAAACTAGCAGTTTACTACCATCACTAGGCATACATGTTACAGTCACTTTGACATAACTGCAGCTCTGTTTGCCCTAGAGAGCCAGAAATGGGCTAGATAGAGTCCAAGGGGCCCTGACAGTATCATGCACTATTTTTTAAAACTAAGCTCTGGTTCATGGCAAACTTACTCACCCCGAAACAAATCTTTGGGTCAAACCTTAAACTAGAGTTTTTAGAGGTTTACTCATCTCTAGTGATAAATACATCCACAATGAACTGTTGTAATATGCATGTATTCGAAAAAGTACTTTTATTCTGACACTTTGCTTACTGTACAGAACATTTTTGCATAGTTTATTTTATGTACAGTAGATGCTAATTTTTTATTTCAACCAATTTGCTGCATGAATGCATTTCAATCAAAATGAGACACTGCCTAGTCATTGTTTCCATGAGTTTCAACATCATGCTATAATAGTTTGTTTCCTCAATCTCTGATTTCTCTTTTTTTTTCATTGATAAGTTCAGAATTTACATCTTCTTTGTCACGCCAAAGATCCCCAAATTGTGTAGTGTATAATTCTCCATTTGGTAATCTGTAATCATGTGAAAAGGATCTTGATATAGTGACCTTATTATATTCTATTATCTATTTTGCAGTATCCAACATAATGTAGACCAAAGAGCCTGTAATAAAGGCAGCCTGATTATTCCCATTGTTGTCACCATGGTAATATACAGAAATGACATAGCATATGTGCAAGCTGTATAACAGATGTTCTGTAGGTAAACAGGCCATCATTAAAAAAAAGAACTTACAACTAGTTTGCATGTAAGACCCACTTGGTACTATTTTTGCTACTGTTCCCAAATGGTTGTTGGGAACAGTGAGTTTTACATTTTAACCAACAGTTTGTGGTGAGACGGACAGCCACACACAGTTATGCAAAGAGGCCCTTTTTACAAAGATTCAATATACTTAAAGAAGACCTTTCACCACCTTCACCAATTATCATCTGAATAGGTGCTGCTCCAATGATTACAGTGAAGTTGGATTTTTTTCTGTAGCCTCCACCATTCTTGAACAACAAGTGCAGGTAGTTTTGATGCCTGATGTACTATTTAAGCTTTGAAGGTCAGCATCAGGCAAGGGGTGTGATTCTGAGCTCCAATAACAGGCAGCCAGCGTCAGAGCTTAGAATCACACCCCTCATCTGCTCTTGCCTGGCACTTCCCTTCTAACAGTACAGAGCTTAAATAACTAGAGATAAGTGAGTAGTACTCGATCGAGTAGGTATTCGATCGAATACTACGGTATTCAAAATACTCGTACTCGATCGAGTACCACTCGCTATTCGAATGGAAAAGTTTGATGCAGAACCAGCATTGATTGGCCGAATGCTATACAGTCGGCCAATCAACGCTGGTTCTTCTCCTACCTTCACTCTGCCAGGCATCGGGCCTGGGCAGAGCCGACTGCGCATGCCCGCTTGTAGTGCGGACATGCGCAGTCGGCTCTGCCCAGGCCCAATGCCTGACAGAGTGAATTCAGAGCCGGAAGACGCCGCGGGGACGCTGCACGGAGAAGACTTCTCAGAGGATCCAGCCCGACCCTCACTCGTGGACTTGGTAAGTATAATTTGATCGAACGTTGCCTACAACTGAAACGAGCATTTTCCCCCCATAGACTATAATGGGGTTCGATATTCGATTCGAGTAGTCGAATATTGAGGGGCTATTTGAAACGAATATTGAATCTCGAACCTTTTAATGTTCGCTCATCTCTATAAATAACCTATCTGGTACCAAAATTAACAGCATTGATTTCTCAGGAATGGTAGGGGTTAGCGGTAAATTCCAATTGTTCCAGAGACAATGGAGCAGCAGTTATTCATTGATGTAAAGAGATGAACTTGTTGGAGTTGGTGAAAGGTCCTCCTTAATACTCTTACTTCAAATTACACTTACCTTGGAGAAAATCTTATTTATTTCTTTTTTGTAGCTTTTCTTATTGTGAACATCTTGATTTATAATTGCTGTGTATAATATGCTGTTTTATTAAATTAAAGTGATATCCTAGGGAGAAAGGAAAAGTCAGAACTCTTTCATTAAAGGTGCATTCCAGTCACAGCAATCTTTTGAATAGAGGGTAACTTGCTGATTGGTGGGAGACCAACCACTGGGACCACCACCGATCATGTAAACTGGGGTATGTTTTAGCTATCTCTAGTAGTCCCATTGAAATAAATGGAATAGTATGCATTGTTTGACAAGTCACTCCATTCAAAACCTAAAAGTACCTCATTTCTAAAGATTGGGAGAGGTCCAAAGAGTTGCATCCCACCTACAGTATATGCATCCTTTAGTTTAAGGCTCCACGTAGTGGGCCGCAGTAAAAAAGTGCTGTGGGAAAAACTGTGATGGAAATGCATGGTGGTTTTTCCCACAGCACTTTTCACAGAAAGTCCACAAAGTTTTCCTCTGCAGACTTTCTGCTTCAATTATACCTATGTGGAAAATGCTAGCATTTCCATGGGTATTATTGACATGCTCTGATTTACAAAAATGTGGCAGTTTTCGAAATCGCAGCATGTCCGCTGCAGATATTTTCTGCGATGTGTGGTGGATGGGATTATCCCAAATTCCATCCACTTTGCAGTACTGTAAAACTGCAAAATGCAGCGTTTTACAGAGCCTGAAAAATGATTCTGTCTAATCCCATACACACATTGCAGAAATAAACTTGCAGCTGAAATGATGCATTTTCAAAGACACCCGCTTTTATATACCTACAGAAACACTGACGGTTTCTATAGGTATTTAAGTATAGGGGGTATATAGGTATAATAGGTGCATAAAATTCACAGAGGAAAATGCTGCAAATGAAAAACGTGGAAAAAATGTGATGCGTTTCTGCAACGTTTCTGCAGAGTTTTTTTTTTTTGCTATGTCTCGCTACATGGGGCCTTAACCTCAAAGAGAACCTTTCACTACCTACACCAATTTTAGTTCTTACCATCTGTTAATAGGCCCACTTCGCTGATTCCAGAGCAGTTGGAATTTTCTCTTTAGCATCAGCTCAGTTAGTTTTGTTGCCTGATATGCTATTTAAGTTCTATAATGTCAGAAGGGCAGTGTCAGGCAGAGGTGTGATTCACAGCTCCAATCAGAGGCAGACAATGTCACAGCTCAGAATTACACCCCTTACCTGCTCCTGCTAAGCACTGCCCACTTGACAGTACTGATAAATAGTATATCAGGAACCAAAACTAAAAGCACTAATTCCTCAGGAATGGAGGGGTCTAGAGAAAAAAAAATTCTAACTGCAGTACAATCAATGAAGGGGCTCCTTTTAATTGATGCAAATGGCTGAAGTTGTTGGAGATGGTGCAAGGTTCTCTTTAAGCTTTTGGCATCGTTTATAATTTTCCAAGAGACAATTTGTCAAATACATTTAAATTTAATTGAAATCCAGTTTGGAATCCTTTAGAAGATGTAAAAGTATTTTTATCCATAACCAACCAGATGCACGTCAGCAAATGCACATCTGCCACAAATGTGAAGAACATTACGTTTGGGAAAATGAATCAATCAAGGATTTTCATATACCTTCAGCTTAACCTAATGAATACTTCTGCTATTGTTGATGATGGGGATGATGTCACTGCAACTGTCTGACTGTCTATCAGATTTCCTACAATCCTGTTTTTTTAATATTTTTCTGTAAAATAATACCCCACTTATTGCTACTCCCCAAAACGGGACTAATTTTGGACTGCTTGTAAAATTCATGATTCTTCTAATAGACTGCATGTATATAAATATTTGCAGGTATCTACCCCCTAAAAAGCATTGCAATGCTTTAAAAAAAAAAAAAAAACAGTTCTATTGCAAGCTACAAAGAGTAGAGTAGTATTGCAGGCTACATAGAGTAGAGTAGTATTGCAGGCTACATAGAGTAGAGTAGTATTGCAGGCTACATGGAGTAGCAAGGCTCCCGGCTGTAATGAGAACAGGATGCCGGTCCCGGAGCTTGCGCTGGATGCCGGAGATCTCCGGGAAAATGGCAGCGCCTACGTGACGCCAGTAATAAGGCGCCTTGGTCAGTTCTGACCGAGGCGCCAAAGGGCCATTTTTAAAATATACATATGTAGTTCCATGTTTAACACCCTCTATGTGCAACATGTAGGTGGAACAAAACTACAGCCCATTGCCCCTGAAAATATTGCTAGAATTCTAATATTAAACCCTTGCAAAGAAAACAAAAGTTCAATTTGATGATACATGTACTTGATCCCTTTTCTACAATGCATCGAGTGGTGTAGATTTTGTTGTTGTCTGTGCTGAGAAATTTGCAGGCAAGCATGATGATGTTATTGTATTCACCAACTTATTCCAAAATATGGAAATTTGTCTGCATTTGCCATTTCCTGCAGTCAAGGAAGAGCATAAGAGCATTGCATGAGGTGCGGCGCTCATCTCATAGATGAAATGTCCATCTCACTGCAGCTGCTGTATTATAAAAGTGTCATTACACATTACTTCATGCACATGACCATATACATACAAGTTGCGAGTTGTTCTAAATCCTGAGTCTGTGGGCTCATACTATACCCCCCATGAATGCTGATTTATTTTGCATTTATATGGAACCGAACAGAACAAAGGTTCAGATGGAAGGTACAATATTGGTCACAAACCACACTACTTTACAACTTCTCCAGATTTTACAATTCGTAATATTTTAGTTATGTGATATATATATATATATATATATATATATATATATATATATATACAGTATATTTAGAATAACATCCAGCAGGCCTGTGCTAGTGGGACATCAAGAGCAGCGCAGGTTCAGCAAGGTATATTGGTTTGTGATTATTTTTATCTTGGCCATTAAAAAAATCTATTTCTCTTTGACTGACATTTCAATTACACATAATTAGTTTTGAATGATTTCCATTTACTTCATTTGTTGGGATACTGTGAAAGCTTAAACCACAGACATTTCTAATGACATTGGGGTACGTATGTGGGTCAAAAGAGAAAATCACCCATGGCATAATAGTGTGAATTAGCTTATGAAACCTTATTTTTTATTCAAATGCATGTGTAAAGTTATATACTAATACAGTTATAGTATTTTTAAAAATGAAATGCAAAGAAGACGCTATTGCTAGTTCTCTAATATATTTTATGTCATTATTAGAGATGAGCGAGTACTATTCGAAACTCTTGTTTCGAATAGCACGCACCCATAGGAATGAATGGACGCAGCTGGCATGCAGGGGGTTAAGCGGCCGGCCACCGGCAAAGTCTGCGTGCCGGCCGCTTCCATTCATTCCTATGGGTGCGTGCTATTCAAAACGGCTGTTTCGAATAGTACTCGCTCATCTCTAGCATGCTTTAGGTACAGTATTTATATACTGCATTTATATGTGGTTATATACTACTATTATTTATTTTTAGTTTATTGTATTATAAATAGTAAAAAATATATATATATATATATATCGTATATACAGTGTGTATATATATATATATATATATATATATATATATATATATATATATATATTTAAAATGGTTTAAGATTTTAATCAATATCAACATTAAGTATCATAATCAGCACAAGAATAGTTTCCACAATTTCAACAACACTGAGTGTGATAGAACATTTGTTTAAACCATAGCATGAAAGTAAGGTTAATAATATAAATTAAATTACAGCATTGTTAGGTTTATGCAAATTATTTGATGCAAAAATGAATATTTCCCACATCTAAAACTACTATATCTAATATTTTGTATGACTTCCATGATTTTTAATTTCAGCACTAAGTCTTCTAGGCATGGAATGAATGAAGTTGGTAGCATAACGCAACATCTGTCTTTTTCCGTTCTTCAAGAACAACGTGTTTTAGAGTATGGGTGGTGGATGGAGAGTTATGCTTAGCTTTTTATCTTCAGAATTCTCAGTAGGTTTTCTATTAGGTACAGGAGACATACTTGGCCACTGAATCACTTTAACCCTGTTCTTCAGAAATTCAAGAGTGGCTTTTGGACCACTGTCATGTTGGAAAAGTGTTCCAGTCCCTGGAATGAAATCCGTTGGCATCACAGCCGGGAGCCTATTGAAGGCACCCACTAGGGTGAATCTATAAGCTCCTCTCTGTGTAGCACTGATTCCCTGGAGGCATATTAGATTAGCATAATCAAAATAGCCTTCTCTATATATGTGTTTGAGAAGGAGCTCTTTTTGTAGGGGAATAGCTGACTTTAAGAGGTACACACCTTCTTATTAGTGCACTCCCCTAGCAGGGTGAATATAATTGCTCCTTGCTATACCCTACTAACTGCCGGAGACAATATAGGAGAAATATTATAGAACGTCTATAATATGTATCTACAGCACTAATAGACTACTCTATTATTTGGAGCTATAAATATGTCTTCTTGTAGGATCACTTACATGGAGTGAAGGCTCAATGATACAAAAAAGCCAATAGTTCCTACAGACATTTATTGGACAATTACAGCTACAATCACTGGCTGATACTTATAATAAGCTATATGCACTGAGCACTTCAATTTGGGTTATCTGTTTTTACCCCATGGTTTGAAACCTACATTTTTCTATTAGACTGTATGTCTATCTAAGACAGCTAAAAAAAAAAAAATGCATGCATAAATCTATGTTTTTTGTATTTATTAAAAGTTTAATGTTATTTTATTTTCTATCTATGCAAACCTTTCTATTACTATATATGAATTAACAAATCACTGAGCAAGGATGGGTCGACCTAATTGTCAAAAAAAATTACTGAAGTATTTCATAGGTCTAAATCAACTGGTTTAAAACCTATTATTGAAAGCCAATAAAAAAAAAAAAAAAAAAAGTGTTTTTGTGATCAAAGTAACATGTTAAAAAGAAACTAAGTGTGATAGAAACACACTAATGAGTGCTGGTTGAGATATCTTTTTTTTCCTTGAACCAGGACCCCTAAATTATACACCGGGCAACCAATTGGAATCAGCCCCATGTATAGCAATCCAGACACAGCTGTCCCTAAGAGGCCCCCAGGCATTTAGCCCAGGTACGAGGTCTCCTGCTAAACAAGCTATCTAATACAGGCTGGAGGCTAGGCTATTGCCCTGAACTAGCATGACCATTACGCATTTCCCCTATCTAAAAGGTTAATCAGAGGTCAGATACTGCAAATAAAATAAATATTAAAGTGTCACACACTGACAGCATGTTTGCATGGATAGCAGCGGCACACTATAGTGAGCAAAGCTTCAGGCTTTTAAGGAAGAGACTCCTCCCCTTAGAAACATCCACCGGGGAATAGGACCAATAAGGACATGCCACGTCAGATGGGACACACACCGTGACGTCATAAGCATCATCTGGGCCCGCCCACCTCTGTCAGAAATGTCCTGCTCACTCACCACCCTAGGGCCAATCAGGTGATGGTAAACAAGGGGGCTCATCCTATTCACATGGCACAGGACACTACAGTCAGAAGTGTCCGAGCTGACAATGTTATTGTGCAGGTAACTGAATGTTCAGATGCTGGATGACTGAACCAGTTGAGCAGAGAATCAGCAAATATCGAACATTAGTAACCACACATTCATCTATACGCCTTCATGTATCAATAGATAAAGAGAGTTCAGTGAGCAAACAGGCATCAATCTGTAGCAACAACAAAAGCCATATCCATGTGTACCTATGCAAACATCTCTCTCTCTATTACTGCATCCATGCTATACAAATGGTATACCACACATGATGGTAAACCCCAAATGATGATTACTAAACTCCATGAAACTATTAAATATTATAAAGTTGGTTATTCATAGTGCATAGTGCAAGCTGCACTAATTACTAGCGATGCATGTATCACTGCATGATGCATAGTGAATTTATTATTAGTGATACATGTATTGCTGCATGATGCATGGTACATTTATTATTAGTGATACATGTATTTCTGAATGATGCGTGGTGCATTTATTATTAATGATACATGTATTTCTGCATGATGCATGGTACATTTATTATTGTCCCAAGAGCTCTCACCGTGTCATACACTTTGTTTTAAAGCAATTTAAACTCTGGTTCTTGACAAACTTTGACCCAAATTGCATCTTTGGACTGAACCACCAGGATAAATCTCCACAGGTTCACCCATCTCTAAGTGAGGACCCATCTGCAAACTGCTGTTTCAAGGTTATTGCCTCTCATCGGTACAAAGCAGATTCCTTTCCAAGGATTCTTATCAGAACGTGCATGGTCTAATGAGCCCTTGTATAAGCCGCTCCTCCTTAATGAAACATAGTACCCCTTCTTTCACTCTATTTCAAGACATTAGGAGCTTTATTGTACTATATTGTGGGTCACCTATTCTTATAGTTATATAAATATAAAATCGCAAATTAGTGGGGTTTTCCTCATTGTCTATCATGCAAACTTTTGGGTATTTGGTAATAACAACTGTGCCAGACTTCAACAGTGAGCAGAACTGATATGCTCTGGACGGTAATAAAGTGTAAGCCTCTGCAAAGGGCAGGATCTGTGTTTGGTAAGCAAACAAGGAACCACCAGTTGATATGTGAGCGTGACAGATGTGAAACCACCATTGATTTGATATACAATCCAATATTGATGTATTTTCCTATAGAGAGGCCATGAATATTGTGACCCCAGAAAAACATATATTCTAAAAATATAAATATGACAATTATAATATTATTATTAATTTAGATAATTTAGATAAGTATGTAGAAACTAAGAATATTTAAATTAAAAAAAAAAATATTGAACCCTTTAACTGAACGGCAGAAGACACACAATGCCAACATGACCTAATTGTGAATAAGGTTTAGAATGTCAGCAGTATACAGAAAATAATTACATATAGTCCATTACTGCCTGTGCATACGTTCCCATCATGAATCTAACAAATTGAGAATCATCAGGCATTTAGCTTATAACATATAAATAAATTGCCAGAGAAAAAAAAATATGGTAAAGACGTACTTAATGGCAAAATAAAAAAAGCAAAGGTGAAAATTTTAAAGCAATTATTATCTTGGAAACCACATACTTGTACAAGCAAAGTTAATTATCTGTCTAAGAGACCATTCAAGCAATAAAAATAATTTCAAGAGGTAGGCAGTGTTGAAATTTTCCGTGGATGTTGTATCAGCAGACAAGATGACATTACATGCAAGGAACAGTTGTGAAAATTGTTGTAATTAAAAGTTTTCCGTCTCATATAACCATTTCATTAAAAAAAAAGAAAAAAAATCTATTCTAAAGAGTTAAAGGGATTATTTTACATATAAAAGATACTGCTAATATGTAGGTAAATAGATAGATTAAATGTTTAAATATATGGTTTATAGTGTATACTACTATAAATCCAGGTAACCTTGGTATTAAAGATAGATAGATGATAGATATTTAGATAGACAGATAGATAGATAGATAGATAGATAGATAGATAGATAGATAGATAGATAGAATAATACATAAAGCTTGAATGATACAGTTTGCATTTCAAGACAATTACACATATTGGGGCAAATTTACGAAGTTATTGTAAATTATTTAGTTTTTTTTTTTACTTGAGTGAAAGTACTAGCATGCATGCTTCCACCATATTTATTATGTTTTTGACACTTTGTATGCCTTGATTGACATGGCGTATGAGCCATCCTGTTTCCAAGGCTCATGGCCTTATGGAAGGCTTCCAGGCCTGCCATAGAAATATTACTATTGAGACTGGTCTATGACTATTCTTCAGTGGAGTCACCATACATTTTTCTTTGCATTGGTCATCTTTGCAGCACCATGCAGCTTAGAAGCTATCAGTTCCAAAAACATGTATCTTGGTCGAATCATTCTAGATTATAGAGTCCCAGTAGTCTTAATTTTCTGTCCTTAATTTGGGTCCTGGAAAATTGTTGATGGGATTTTTGTGCATGGGCTTTAGGACAGGCTTCCTTCGTGGACAACATCCATGCATGCTATTCCTTTCCAGTATATGATGTATTTTGTCACGGGAAACACAACAGTTTGGCTTTCTACTTCCTTAGCAGAGTGCAATGAACTTGCATGGGGATTTTCTTCAACCCTTCTCATCAGTAAATATTCTGCTTAAAGGGGTATTCCCACCTCACATACTCATCAGTCTTTACTGCTGTAAAATCTTCTTTCTTCCTAGTTTCTTGCATCATTTGGTGGGCGGGGCTTCACGTACAAACCTGCCGTTTAGCTCCGCCCCCAAATTTGTGTGTAGTTCCGCCCAACCATATTGGACTATGAAGTACAGGCAGCAGCAACTCCATTCTGCGTTACATACAGACACTGCCTGTCTCTGCCATAATGAACACAATTGAGTTAGCTAGCCTGATAACTGGGAGAACAGAAGAAATGAAAGCAGCTCCTCTCCTCTATCTGCTAACAGGAAGCTAGGTCACGTGGTGTAGACACAGGAATAGCTAGATACACAGGCTCGCTCCCTGCACTTAGCCCCTCCTCCCTCCCCCCTGAGAGCAGCAGATACATCACTTGACTCATGAGCAGCTAAGTCAGGGCTGTGGCCACAAAGAATTGAATAAAGTAAGATAGTGGACAAACAAAGCAGTTTTGCTGAAGCAATGTATTTAGGAAGAGTCTTACATCCACATTAACAAGCAGTATAGATAGGATCCTTGTGATGGGACAACCCCTTTAAGTATTAACTTCTGTGGATAGCCCAGACATCTCTCTATGAGGTGGTGGCAGTTTTCTTTCTCAGGTCCTGTGATATTTGTCTTCCATGTGTCACCATTGCTGACAGTATAAATTGGGAATGGGGTACTCTTTAAAGGGAATCTAGGAAAACTGGTTTCAAACTAATGGCAGCACCTTGTAGAGTTGCTTCTACACTTTACAAAGATGCCTTTCTCAATAAGCATTGCAGCTGTATAAGGATGAAGGGAATGGCCTAGAAACAGTGGTTCGCCCAGATATAACCAAATGAATCCTTTTCAGTACTGAAAATTTTTAAGAAAGTCTATTATATTTTGATACATAATCACTTGCTCTATTAAATGAGACTAAGTGGTCTGAATAGTTAGTGGCCAGTTAAAACTACAGTTAAAATCTATAAAAACCGAAATAAAATCAAGTAAAATGAATATGAAAGCAGGTGGCCAAGGAAAGCAAAACAAATCCCAAAAAACTCCTTGAATATACATGGAGGAGAAAACCAAGATCAGGACAGCTAGGTTCCCTAAATAATGGTAAAGGGCAATTGGTCCCCTGGGAACCAAAAGAAAGCAGAAATGCTAAATGTTTTTTTTGGGTTTTTTTTAGCTCAGTATATACAGAGGAACCGGGAGTTGTTGATACATGCTAAACTGCATATACATAGAAAGGGTCCAAACCAAGATAAACAATTTACACATCAACAACGCTCTGGATCCAGATGAATGTTATCCAAGGGTGCTTAAAGAACTCAGTCCAGTCATTGCTCTACATTTATTTTTAATTTTTAGGAATTCTTAATGACTGGTACAATGTCAAGGGACTGGTACAGGACAAACTTGGTGCCTATTTTTTAAAAAGAGCTCTAGGTCTTCCTCAGGTAACTTTAGCCCAGTGATCTTGATATCATTTGTGGGGAAATGGAAGAGTTCTTACAGAATGATATGTCCCTGAATAATATTAAGTAACAGCATGGTATTACTAAGGACAGAAGCTGTCAGACTAGCTTGATTTTTATATGAAGGGGTGAGTAGAAGTCTGGACAGAGGGGAAGGGCCTCTACTTTCCCTGTCTGCTCTGCCAGCTGGGAGCCTTCCTGCTGTTACAGTCCTTTCTCCTATGATAAACTAGTGTTCAATTTACAAAGACACTATGGAGCCATAAAATAAGCCATGCTGAATATAAAACCATATAATCTAATTTTCGTTAAAAAGATATATAAATGTTTAACCCCTATAATAGGAAAAATGTGCAATAGTACATATAAAAACAATTCTGCTTTAGATAAAAGGAGCAAAAATTTACATTATTTTCACTTTTTATATAATTTTTCTACTTCTAGTTAAAAAAAGGTTCAATTTATTTAACAAACAAGGCCATTTATTTCAAGCCTTATGTGTCCTGAAAAAAACAAACATGGTAAAATAGTTGAGATATACAAAGCCATTACAAAGATATCGGTGTTTGAAGCAATGTATACCAAAAGTACTAAATTTGGCCTGATCATTGGGACATGAAAAATCCTTGGACCTGAAAGGCTTAATAGGTATAATCAGGTCTGTTGGGTTAAAATAATAGATAATTGGATCGGAAACTAGCTAAAGGATCATATCCAGAAAGGTGTAGTCAATGAATTATCTAGAGCATAGAGTGAAGTCCCAGTAGGAGAAGAAATGGCCCTGAAGCCCTTTTCAGCTAACTTGTATAACAATAAAACACTGATGTTCATGGACATGGAGCTGCAATGCAGAATAAGAAAGGTATCTTTGGAAAATTTAGAAGCCGCTCTACAAAAGTACCTTTATTAGATTGATACCAATTTTCCTGCTGACAGACTCCCTTTAAGGTTTTAGCTCCGAAAACAACAAGCTTTTTCACTGTAATAACTGTAAATCTGTGTTATAGCTTTTTAGAAGAGTTGATCACAGCAGCAACAGCTGATAGTTTCAAAAAAATGGCTTTGATATCTTTGTAAAGCAAAACGGCATTGGTGTCTATGAAAATGTATAGAATGTTTATTTCCTTCACTCTTCAAAAAATATCCAGAAAGCTAATCAGCAAGCGGAAACTGGAGAATGATATAAAACTACAGATCCATTAGGGAAGAAAATGAAAAAATGTAGACACAATGAACCGCTGATGCTTTTTCAGGACTCAAAGCCACTTAATCATAGCACAAAGTTCGCTGCAAAGACATCACCTTAAAAACCCTCAGGTGAGATTCACTGACATGGGTAACAATTAATAAAACATTGTGTCAAGGCAAAAGCAAAGACCATAATTACCTATGTAAACATCAATTGAAATTATCATATGCATACATGCGTAATTGATAAACAATACATGTTAAAACCAATAATATTTTCCTGCTGGCTCTGAATGGTAACAGGCAGCAAAACATTACATGACCATCAAGATTTATTGATAGTTGTCAGATAACAGTGCATATGGATAAAAATAAAATATCTATCTATCTATCTATCTATCTATCTATCTATGTTACCAAAAAATTCCACCAAGAGAAGTTTAAAAACTAGAAATAAATAAAAAAATCACCTATGGATTGTAGATATACAAAATTGTAAATACTGAGTCTTAGCACATCATACCTCACATATGTGGCAGATACCAATGTCAACCAAAATACAAAAATTCCTATTTCCAAAAGTTTTCCAGTGTCATAAATTTAATTTGCAAATCCTTGTAGTTCCATTATGGGTCTTTTGAATTGATCTCAGAGTAAAGAAATAATATGTCCAACGAACCAAATCTTATATAAAAAAACAAATGTGTTTGATTTTTTGTGGCAATATGAATAATCATTTGAAATGTATATGATCTAAAATCTGATCTCAAAAACATCACTAGGTGAAATCTCATTTTACCAAGATACCCAACCAACAAATCACATTGTCGCTAAATTTAAATGTGAACAAAGCTCTAGGTCCAGATGGATTACACCAGCCAATCAAAAAACAAAAAGGTGTTAAAACAGTAAATGATTACAGGCAATAACACAATTTTGCCTGAAACAACTGGATTCACTCATGACATGAAGAGTTTAAAATAGTTATTAAAGGGATCCTATCATTCAGAAGTAATTTGTTCTCCCTAACACGTCAGAATAGCCTTAAGAAAGGCTATTTGTCTCCTACCTTTAGATCTCTTCTTTGCCCCGCCATTCTGTAGAAATACCAGTTTTCGCTGGTATGTAAATGAGTTCTCTTGCAGCACTGGGGCAGGCCCCAGCGCTCAAATAGCACTTGGGGCATCTCTAATGCTGCCAGGGAACTCTCCAGCGCTACCTCCATCTTCTTCTGGAACGTCATCTTCCTGTGTCATCCTCCGGCGCAGGCTTTAAAAATTGTAGGCCTCGGGCAGAGCCTACTGTGCATGCCCGTGGCCACAAGAAAAATAACTGCTTGTGGCCTCGCTTCTCTTCACTTCTTCACGCACCCAACCCATATAGAGTGTGAAGTGGAGAGGTGTATAGTGTGGGAGAACCGCTATTTTTCCCCAAGACTGTTGCAGTATGCACAGGCGTTTAGCTTGTAGGTCCCGGACTGGAGTAAAGTTTGGGCCAGTCCTGCAGGGCAATCCGTTCCAGGCTTGGAAACAGACCAGCAGAGCTCTGTAAGTAGCACAGGTGTGCTGGTTAGTGAGGGAAGAAATTGTTTAGTAAGCCGCTGGACAAGCGTAGGTCTTTATTTTCGTTTGTTTGTTTTGACATGCTGAGCTGCTGAGCAGCACTACCTGTACCTTTAAGCTTGTCTGCTGCAATAAAGGCCGCTTTTGGGAAAGAAACCAGAGCTTCTGAATCCCCCATACATCACAAGATATATATATATATATATATATATATATATATATATATATACCACAGCGGCCCTTGCAGCCTTTATTATGGCCCACACTGGCACAATAGACTGTGGAACATAATAGAGGTTGCAATGGGCATAATAGAGGTTACAGGGGCCACTACCTTCTCCTGCCTGCGCCACTGCCAACATCATCCATCAGTTATATACAAGAGAATCCAGAAGGTGGGGCTGAGCTACTGAACATGGAAATAGGCACATTAGATGCCTGGTTTGAAAATAAAAATAAAAAAGACCACCAAGGGGTGCCAAAAAGGTCTTTAGCAGCAATGACTAGACATTTGTGCATTATTATAAAATTATTCCAATGAAATAATTCTTTGGTTTTGCATTTTCTCACAGTTTAAGCCTATGACTCATCATTTCCAGGTGCCATTTTCTAAGCCTGGTCTGAGTGTAGCTGTATGTTTCCAACTGACATGTGTGTCGTGAGATGTATTTAACACATGGCTAACTCAAATACTGACCTGGAAAACTTAGTGTCATTGAGGCGGTACTAGGTATTAAAATGCAAAAATATACAGTGCTGTACCAATAAATATTAGGCAAAAGAAAGCTTTTTTTTAAAAATGTAGATTGTGAGCCCCATATAGGGATCACAATGTACTTTTTTTTTCCTTTTCCTATCAGTATCTTTGTAGAATGGGAGGAAATCCACACAAACACAGGGAGAACATACAAGCTCCTTGCAGATGTTGTTCCTGGCGGGATTCGAGCCCAGGACTACAGCACTGCAAGGCAACAGTGCTAACCACTGGACCACTGTGTTGCCCCTGCAAAAGAAAGCTTTATACATACAAGTAATACAATATATTGTGGCTGATATTTCATTTTTGTTTTTAGTTTTTCAGTTTGGAGCGCACAAAAAAAATGTCTTGGTGATGCATGTTCATGATTGAAGTAACATATGATGTAAGACATTGCTTCAAAATTTTGTTTTCATTGTCCTCTGATCATGTGACAGTAACAATGGGGTGTTTTTGAAACATTATGATCACGTGGGTAATTCTTCTACTAGCCACACAAAATGTCAGGCATGATGAACAGATTTATATGTACAGATTGGTTCCTTGAAAAATTGGAGTCCTTAAAGGGGTTGTCCCATCACAAGGATCCTATCTATACTGCTTGTTAATGTGGATGTAAGACTTCTCCTAAATACACTGCTTCAGCAAAACTGCTTTGTTTGTCCACTATCTTACTTTATTCAATTCATTGTTAACACAGCCCTTGACTTATCTGCTCAAAATTCAAGTGATGTAGCTGCCTGCTCTCAGGGGGGAGGGAGGAGGGGCTAAGTGCATGGGAGAGAGCCTGTGTTTCTAGCTATTCCTGTGTCTACACCACATAACCTAGGTCCTGCACTCAGATAGGGGAGAGGAGCTGCTTTCATTTCTGAACGTCTTCTGTTCTCCCAGTTATCAGGCTAGCTAATTCAATTGTGTTCATTATGTCAGAGACAGGCAGTCTCTGTATGTAACACAGAATGGAGTTGCTGATGCCTGTACTTCATAGTCCAATATGGGTGGGCGGGGCTACATGCTATTTTGGGGGGCGGAGCTAAACAGCAGGTTGAATGTGAAACCCTGCCCACCAAATGATGCAAGAAACCAGGAAGAAAGAAGATTTTACAGCAGTGAAGACTGGTGAGTATGCGACGTGGGAATACCCCTTTAACCAAATTTGAGCTAAGGTAAGGGTAGACCTTTCTTAAGCCATGGTTAAGGAGGTGGAGCCATGCCATCTTTGTAAGAGTTAAAGGATATGTTTATGGGCTGTTGGGCCAATTACTAAGTCATGATTAAGAAGGAGGAGCCATTGCATCTGGATTTCCTTATGACTGACCAGCCCTGTGTAACACTTGCATGATCTTTCATATTAATTACATGATTTATTAATTGACTTATTCATGCATTCAAACCACTACACATCATTTTTTATGCTAAAATATAAGTATAGATTGAAATGTAGAATATTAAAGCTCTAATGGATCATTTGCATTTATATATAAATGCTGTACCATATCTGATGATAATGTAGTGAGAGTGTCTGATGACTTTATAGTGTGAATTTGCACAAAATTGAAAATATATGCAAACCTCTGTCACTGAAGATTATTAGTATGTATACATATTAATGACAACATTGATTCAAATTAACAGATTGATTAATGAATAGTTGTGCTTCTGTTATTCTCATAGACCACACATTTTCTCCTAACCCACATAATTAGTTTAAGGTTAACATACAGGGAGAGAGTCAGAATTCAACAGACTAGCCAAAGGAAAGGTATACTTAAAGGTTCTAACCCTAGAACACTCTTGACAATATAGGGTGATTTGGTTCCAGCTGTGTAAATGTTTTCAGTTACACTGTTGAGGCCATGATTTTGATTTCCTGCCAAGACAAGCTTTGCTCAAGTTGTTTTTGGCAGATTATGCTGGCTGAGGAATGTCAGCATGACTTTAAAAATATGATGCTTTGCAATTCAGACCACAGATTGAAAGTTGAGCTTCTGGTACATTTTGCGATCTAATTACCAGGTCCCCAATTACGGTCTGGGAATATGCTCATACATACAAACATGCATCGATGTTCATGCACAGAAATAATAAAATATGCAGAAGACAGTCACTATGAAGTGTGCAATATTTGTTTTGGAAATAATATTCAAAAAAAATTGCATTTTTGTTTAGACAAATAATTATTGTAGTATATTCTCAATCACATATTATTAAAGCTTGAAAATTCCATTTCCATTAAATTGATTTTGTCACTGTAATTATAAATGTACAAAATTATATATATATATATACACTCACTGGCCACTTTATTAGGTACACCATGCTAGTAATGGGTTGGACCCCCTTTTGCCTTCAGAACTGCCTCAATTCTTCGTGGCATAGATTCAACAAGGTGCTGGAAGCATTCCTCAGAGATTTTGGTCCATATTGGCATCACACAGTTGCCGCAGATTTGTCGGCTGCACATCCATGATGCGAATCTCCCGTTCCACCACATCCCAAAGATGCTCTATTGGATTGAGATCTGGTGACTGTGGAGGCCATTGGAGTACAGTGAACTCATTGTCATGTTCAAGAAACCAGTCTGAGATTATTCCAGCTTTATGACATGGCATTGCATTATCCTGCTGAAAGTAGCCATCAGATGTTGGGTACATTGTGGTCATAAAGGGATGGACATGGTCAGCAACAATACTCAGGTAGGCTTTGGCGTTGCAACAATGCTCAATTGGTACCAAGGGGCCCAAAGAGTGCCAAGAAAATATTCCCCACACCATGACACCACCACCACCAGCCTGAACCGTTGATACAAGGCAGGATGGATCCATGCTTTCATGTTGTTGACGCCAAATTCTGACCCTACCATCCGAATGTCGCAGCAGAAATTGAGACTCATCAGACCAGGCAACGTTTTTCCAATCTTCAATTGTCCAATTTCGATGAGCTTGTGCAAATTGTAGCCTCAGTTTCCTGTTCTTAGCTGAAAGGAGTGGCACCCGGTGTGGTCTTCTGCTGCTGTAGCCCATCTGCCTCAAAGTTGGACGTACTGTGCGGCGTTCAGAGATGCTCTTCTGGCTACCTTGGTTGTAACGGGTGGCTATTTGAGTCACCGTTGCCTTTCTATCAGCTCGAACCAGTCTGGCCATTCTCCTCTGACCTCTGGCATCAACAACGCATTTCCGCCCACAGAACTGCCGCTCACTGGATGTTTTTTCTTTTTCGGACCATTCTCTGTAAACCCTAGAGATGGTTGTGTGTGAAAATCCCAGTAGATCAGCAGTTTCTGAAATACTCAGACCAGCCCTTCTGGCACCAACAACCATGCCACGTTCAAAGGCACTCAAATCACCTTTCTTCCCCATACTGATGCTCGGTTTGAACTGCAGGAGATTGTCTTGACCATGTCTACATGCCTAAATGCACTGAGTTGCCGCCATGTGATTGGCTGATTAGAAATTAAGTGTTAACCAGCAGTTGGACAGGTGTACCTAATAAAGTGGCCGGTGAGTGTGTATATATATATATATATATATATATATATATATATATATATATATATGTACACACACAGTCCAGTCAAATTAATGTGACCACCACGTACTTTTGACGTCAACGTTAACTAACCAATCGCAGAAGGCGCGTGTCATCAGCCATCTGGGTGCACTCATCATTGTGGAAGGCACGATGGAACAACACAAGTATGCATCTAATTTTGCAGACCATGTTCACCCCTACATGAAATTTGTTTTTCCTCAGGATGATGGTATCTACTAGCAGGACAATGCGACGTGCCAGAAAGCTCACAGTGTACATGCGTGGTTCAAGGAGCACCAGGATGAATTTACCATACTCCCTTGGCCAGCAAAGTCCCCGGACTCAAACCCAATCGAGAATCTATGGGACCACCTTGATTGGGTTGTTTGTGCCATGGATGCTCAACCACATAACCTAGCGCAGCTGGACATGGCACTGGAGTCGGCATGGCTCAACATACCAGTGAACATCATCACAACATCCCCTCTCTTCTTGCACGTCTCTCAGTGGTCCGCTCTGCAAAAGGTGATTATTCTGGATTTTGACTTGTTGGTCACATTAATGTGACTCGACTGTATATAAAATTACTGCCAAAAAAATAATAATCCACCAAGTCCTTGAAATCAAACAAAACTTAATATGTGTAAAAGTGATGATGATACCTGCATGTCAGTGACAGTATTAGAGGAAAAGGATGTGTTTTTTGATTCCATGAACGGGGCTGGATTATGAGTCCTACAAATGGGTGGACAGGACTTCTCTTTGTTAGATATTACATAGGAGATGCAGCTCAGCCTGTAGATATGTCCAATTTTTCCACTAATCTCCACGGCCAGGATTGTAAGAGGTTGGTTCTTTGTTATCTTTTCTTTCTTTTTTTTTTTGTACATTTTTTGCATTTTATATGTTTTAGTACACCTTTATTTGTAAGCATTGCACTACTATTTTGTGTGTATTAAATCTAAAGTTTTAATAAAATTGTTCTTGGCTCTAAACATCCCCATAATATCAAAGAAAGAAGATACTGCTTAGATTTGCAACATTTTGTTTGCCAGTGTGTGCCAATGTGTATCATGAAAAGAAAAAGACAGATATTAACACAAATGAGAAATACTGCCATCTTCTCTAGACCAAAGCTCTCTGTTCTGTGCTCAGGAGAATCATGGTATGGGTTAACATCAGTGCCTATGGTATGAGCAGCTTACCCATCCTCAAAGGCTCTATCAATGCTGAGCAGCAGATAGAACAGCATATGTCCTCATTCATACAAGGTCTTATTCAGGGAAGGCCTTACATATTTCGTCAAGCTAAACCACATAAAGTAGCATGACTTCACAGAAGACTAGTCCAGGTGCTGAATTGGTCTGCCTGCAGTCCAGACCTTTCCAATAGTAAACATTTGGTGAATTATGTATCAAAAATCTGACAAAGAAGACCTAGGACTGTTGAGCAGCTAGAATCCTACATCAATAAAGAATGGGACAACATCCAAATGGTCCAGCAATGGGTCTCCTCACTTCCCAGACAGATTGTTGTAAAAAGAATAAGGGATGCTAAACAATGGTAGACAAGGCCTTGTCTCAACATGTTTGACTTATATCACTGCCATTAATTTTCAAGTTAAGTTAATTTTCTTCATATGAAATGGAAAACAGTCTAACTTTCACCTTCTGATATGTTTTCAATGATATGTTTCCAAATCATTGCATTTTTGTTTTCTTTATGTTTTACACAACATCCCAACTGGAATTGGGGCTGTACCCCTGTCCTGGTCATAATGTATTTGTTTTCTCTACAGACAGTTGAGATGTCACTCAAGTGAGCTCACATTCTGAACATAAATAAAGGTAATTTATTAAAGTATTTACTGAACAAGGGTACAAGCTCTAGCCCAGACTCAGCCCAGGCAATGTACGGCCCGCGGGCCACATCCGGCCCTCTGACTGCTTCTATCCGGCCCGCATAGCTAGTTGAAGTGTTTTCAAGGACCTGGGATGATGTCATCACAGCTTATCACCAGGATAGGCTATGACTCGTTAGTGGGCGGAGCCACATGAGACTGTGTGCTTCCTGCAAGCTGCCGGCAATGGGCAATGGCAGCTGGATGATAAAGAGAGAAGAGACAGCATATGTGAGCAAGAAGGGGGAACTAGGGGTGGATGTAGAGGGGCAGTTAAACTGAATGCACATGGAGAGGGGACATTAAACTAGGGGGCAGATGAAGGGTGACATTAAACTGGGGCAGCTGGAGGAGGATATTAAACCATGGGGGGTAGCTGGAGGGGGACATGTCTCCCTCTAGTTGCCACCAGATTAATGTCCCCCATCCAGCTGCCCCAGTTTAATTTCCCCTCTAGATTCTGCCAGTTTATACTGGGACACCAGGAGAGGGACTTAATACTGTGGGACATATGGAGGAAAACGTTATAATGTGAGGGTGTATAATGTTAGGGTGACTGTAGGAGGATTTTACTTTGTGGAGCACATGGAAAACTGATTGAGGATGGGCGGAGTCAGAAGAGAAGTGGGTGGAGCTAAATTTGCCGCTGTGCGCATGGCCCTCTAGAACCATTACAATTTCTCATGTGGCCCCATGGGAAAATTAATTGCCCACCCCTGCTCTAGCCTATAGATTTATTCAGGAGATACTGTCAGAAACAGTTTACAGTCACCCCACTATCTTATATGAGTAACACACTTATTTAGATGGGAGGATATGTCTGCTACAAATAATAGGAAATCTGTAATTTGCCAATACAAAATCATATACTTGATGTTCAGAAATGCAAGAAACTAGTATCCTGAGTAGAATATGATCATATTCACAAGGTATGTGATCTGTGATAATGATACTGTTAGGGTCCATTCACATGGAGGAAAATGGTGCGGAATTTGGTGTGTAATTTCAGTGCTGAAAAAAGCCTCCCATTGACTTCAATGGGTTCTTTTTTCTGCTTCTTTTTTCTGCTTCTTTTTTCAATGGAACCCATTGAAGTCAATGGGAGGCTTTTTTTTGGTGCTGAAATTTCACTCCAAATTCCTTCACCATTTTCCGCCGTGTGAATGGACCCTTAGGGCACTGGTCAGGGCTGACATGGGTTAATCTGTTTGTCTAGATTCTCTGGTTTTGGGTGGGATTTTTCCCTGAGATTATGCCCCACCCTCTAGTGTGCTATTTAAGCTGGGTTCTGGCTGCACTCCAGTGCTGGCTGTTCAGTTGAACTAGTGTCCTGATAGTAAGTGGTCTAATTACATTGTGTTAGAAATGCTGTTTTATTTGCCTACTATATGGAATTATTCCTCCCATTGTTTATACATTGCTTCCTTGGTCCCCATCCTGTAGCTGATAACAGGTCAGATGACTGACTCTGATTGCACTTGCTATGTTCAGCTCTTCATCAGGACAGTCATGTCACTTATTTGCAGTTTGGTGATAAAGGTTCATACAATGTCTCCCTAGTAAACACAAAACTTACATTGAGTTTACTGAAAGTCCATTTGTCCTGCCAGATTTTTTTCTCTCCAAACCTGTTACTGTACATAATTGACCTGAATTTATATTCGATTTCTAGTAATCATAATAAATATTCTCTCATGGTAAAGGCAATGTTTATATCTAGTGAGCTACTTCATAGTGTCCTGTACATCAAACAATCAATGCCACCCATCAGCTTGCTGAAGAATACTTGCACCCTCGCACCCCTCAGGCTTTGTCCCTGGGCAGAGCAACTGTCTTCTTCTAGTACTTTCTAAAGTATAATAGAGCAGTGTTTGATGACTCTGTGTTTTTTTTAATAGGCAGATATATTAGGGGTTCTGTACAGACTTTGTAAGGTCTTATTCCATATTAGCTAAAAAAAAAAAAAACACAACAAACAAACAAGATATTCTCCTCTATACCATTTCACCAGTGCAGTGCTTGAATTTACATGCACATTTATGTCTCATTTATCATTTATTTCAAAATTGTGAGATCATGTGGATAAAACATTATATTTCTACTAAACAACCTGATATTTGCACAATGACTGTTTACTCATTTTCTTATAGTTCCCTTTGATTTGATGTCAAAAATATATACATAAACACTTCATTACATTAAATGTGTACTGGTCATAATTAACTAGCAAAGTACATATAGGAGCAAATATGTAGGTGTGATGCCACTGTGCATTTATTAAAGGATATTATAATAGTAGTTTATTTAATAGAAAAAAAAATTATATATATATATTGGGGAAGGAGCAGACCCAACCAGTCAGAGACACGGACACAAAACTGTAGCAAACAGGTTTATTTAAAAAAAAAAAAAAAAGAAAAAAAGCAAAGTAAATAAACCTTCACATGAGGCACAAAACAGGGCAAAATAAAATACAGCCTTTACTTCAGGCAAAAACTGTATAAAAACAAAATCCTGCTTGTCTGAGCGCTAATAGTAAATACTAACTGTACATGCGGCTTGATACCAGCCACAAGAATCGACCAAAAATAGCACAATACTGTCTCAGTAGTCTCACAGTGTCAGGACAGACGCATGCACTTCCTCTCACTCCCATGATTTGCCCTGAAGTGTAGGCTAGGCAGCCTTTTATGGCCCAGTAACCAGCCTGAGACTTTTACCTGGGGCTAAGGCCTAGTCAAGAGCCGCACTGGACCACAACCAGCCTGAGACTTCCACCTGGGGCTAAGACCTAGTCAAGAGCCGCACTGGACCACAACCAGCCTGAGACTTCCACCTGGGTATAAGATCTAGTCAAGAGCCACACTGGACCACACATAAGTTAGAAATTTGGCGGAGATATGAAATATACCGGGACTCCAGTGCTCTGCCTATCAACTTCTCATTATATATATACCGTTTTTTATTAATGAACATGTGACCGATATTGCACCGTGGTGGCGCTGCAGGTAGACCGAGATGTTGGTTTCCTATTCCTCGCTGCACCATGTGAAAGGAGAAACGAAGAAGATTCTTTCTTGTGGGGACATGTCAAGTCCGTTGTGTATGCAACGCCTCTGCCAACCCGCGAAGAGCTCATGAACTATCCATCTCCTACCGTTGCACTGCTTGCATTGAGGCAGGCGGCCAGCACTTCGAGCAATTCTTGTAAATAAGTGATTAAATTGATTTCCCATTAAAGCGCTTTCTGTTCTTTGTTTCTCTTTTCACATGGCACAGCGAGGGATAGGAAACTGACATCTCGGCCTACCTGCAACACCACAACGGTGCATTTCCGGTCACATGTTTATTAATAAAAAACGCTTCATATATCAGCTAAAGTCCACCCTTTTAAAAGAACTTTAAAGTATAGTGTATTTTTAAAACGTTGCAAAGGTTAGTCTGAAATCAGATATGTTACATCATTTATCTTTTTCTTCAGTTAAAACTTTCCCCAGCAAACTACAAAAATATTGTCAACTATCATCTATAATCCAAGGAGACAGTTGTGTCACTTCAATTTACGGTGCTTTTATGCTGACTACAGAGATAATTAAGATTGCAAGAAAATTGTACAATATACCCTGAACAAAAAGAATGGAACTTGAAGAAATGGCCAATTATCATTATTTCATTTTTCTCCTCGCGTTCAATGACTTATAGCTTTTATATTTTTCTGTCAACATAACCAAACAAGGTCTTGTTTTTTGTAGGACAAGCTGTATTTTTAAGTGCACCATAGTAAAACACAATAATTCAGGCACTGCAATTTTTTTGTTATGATGTTCATATTGCAGGGTAAATAGTTTGGACATTTTCAGAAGTTACTTTTAAGCAGTATGTAAAATGAGAACAAGAGTGTTTTGTTTAGTTTCTTTGTAGATTTTTAAAAACTTTGCTTATTTTTTTTCACTTTTAATTTTAGACTTTAACATACAATCACTCAAGTGTTTATACTATACACCATTATACTTTAGTAGCTAAGTAGGAATATTACCATGCAGTGGCGTAACTAGGAATGGCGGGGCCCCGTGGCGAACTTTTGACATGGGGCCCCCCCGACACCGAAGATCTCGACCGAGTCCCTCCTATGCATTCCTGCGCACTCTATTATGACCAATAGTGGCCCCTGCACACAGTATTATGTCCCATAGTGGCCCCTGCACACAGTATTATGTCCCATAGTGGCCCCTGCACACAGTATTATGCCCCATAGTGGCCCCTGCACACAGTATTATCCCCCATAGTGGCCCCTGCACACAGTATTATACCCCATAGTGGCCCCTGCACACAGTATTATGCCCCATAGTGGCCCCTGCACACAGTATTATGCCCCACAGTCGCCCCTGCACACAGTATTATGCCCCATAGTGGCCCCTGCACACAGTATTATGCCCCATAGTGGCCCCTGCACACAGTATTATGCCCCATAGTCGCCCCTGCACACAGTATTATCCCCCATAGTGGCCCCTGCACACAGTATTATGCCCCATAGTAACCCCAGTATGTACCTGTTTTCTTTCTTTAGTTTCATTTTCCCGGAGCAGCTTCTTCTTCCTCTCCTCTTGAGCGCAGGACATCAGGAGCTCGGCAGGGATAAGCCCCGCCTCCTGGGCTCTCCTCAGTCCTCTCATTGGTGGGCAGAGGACAGGCAGAGAAAGGGAGGGGGGAGAGAGGGGGAGCGTCCTGAAGCGCTGAGAGGAGCCAGACGTGCAGCTCCTGTGTGTCAGCCGTAGCTGCAGCTTCTGGGCCCCCTGTTGGTGGAAAGTATTCCACCAGCAGGGGGCCCCGATCATTATACTCAGGGGTCCGAAAAGACCTCTGAGAATAATGATAGCAGCGGTAGCAGCTGTCACCGGGCCCCTGATGTCCCGGGCCCTGTGGCAGCTGCCTCTGCTGCTATGGTGGTAGTTACGCCACTGTTACCATGGCATGTCTGGGAATGCCCATAAAGTTCCTGGCTGCTATTTAAATAAAACAGCAACTCACAATCAATGGAGCACTCCCCCTTTCAGAAGATGTGGACACTATAGAGTTAAACGTCTTGGATCTGACAATCATGAACACTTCTCAAATGTGTTACCCAGCTGGCCCAGACAATATCTTCCCTGTGCACATCGCCCATTCATGTACAGTGGATGTCACCAAATTGGAAAAGGAGGTTTTCATATTGATGACCTATCCTTAACAAAGAAAAGAGGTTCCAAGCAGCACCCTTTCAAGTCAAATCTACAGAGTACATATTCTAGGAGGGGACTGGCAACACTTCAGTAGAGAGAGAGCAAGGAACAGAACTTCAAAAGATAGTCTAGCCTAATCCAGACAAATGATTAGCAAACTAGGCCACCCTGTCGTTGACTGCTTTGTTGAGCTCCTTGAGACTTTGCATCCTTATTTTTGTTCACTACAATTACTGTATACTGCAAGTACTGATGAAGAGCTATTACCTAAAATGTGGCATATTATGTAACTGGCAGTAAAAAGCCTGGATACAGCTGTATATATCTACACTAGAATAGATGTATGGATATATAAAAGTCACCTTGATTTTATCTACTAGATTAAACAGATCATTTATATTGCTTCAATGAATGTCCAACTCCCAGGACCAAATCTTGATAAACTGATTGAAGACTATGGTGTTTGGGCAAGCAATATGGCTTCTTCATTGTATAACTGGTATATTGCATTGCAATTTTACCTGGTATTGCTGCTGAATCCTGTTCATTTTAATGCAACTACGGTACAGAAGAACCACCCAACAATTGGATATGATTCCACAGTCACTAAGAACTTACAGTGCTTATCTGAATACTGCATTCCCTGATCAAATATAAGAATAATAATACTCAGCACAGATAAAATCTGATTCTTCAAAATCTGAAGTGTGATTGAATTGAAGAGATTTGGAATAAACCACACATCCCAAATTTCCCAAAAATTTCATCTTTGATCTCTGTTATGTTCTGTGGTCTCTTCAGACCCGTGAGTATAATAAGTGGAGGCCCAGAGGAGGTGCGAAAATATAATAAACACTTTCAAGGTCTGAGGTTGCTAGGTGGGGTGGCATAGACACACAAGTCCAGTTTCTTTAGTCCAAAACAAAGGTAGACTTTTATTTTCACTCAAAAATATAGTGCAGCAACAAAAATAAATACCTGCCCAGGTAGGCTCTAAGTAAACATAGAATAGGTTACCTCACCTAGAATAACAGAAATTCAAAAGATAGTTGAATCACTCAGGACACCGCTCCAAAAATATTACCTCCTTCTTTGGCTCTCCAGCCAAACTCTGTCCAAAGTCTGCTGCTGAAGCTGGCTTTTTAAGCTCCCTTGATGAACAGACTCTGCAGCTAAGTCGCTGCTGGAACATCCCCAAAGTGTGGACTGAAGGGGAGTGAAATGACAGGTCCCACTGCCAACCTACCTGCCATTCCTAAAAATCCAGCCCAATACTGAGCATTTACCAAAATTCTCAGCAGATAAAAGTTGTCTGCTGAGAACAAACATTCCTTCTGGAGTTTTCTCATCTCACCCACCTTAGTAGTCTGGGTGAGATGTGCATCCCCTCCATTACCTGACCAGCCATCAGCTTACATACCCCCTCTGTTCCAGACTGGAGGGCTAGGCATTTGTGGCCATCATACAATGGACCCATGACAGGGCATCAGCATTTCCCAATAATTTCCTGGGTCTATGCTCCACACTGAAAGAAAAATTTTGCAAGGAGAGGAACCATCTGGTAACCATATAATTTCTGTCCTTATTCATTTTCATCCATGTAAGAGGAGCATGGTCAGTTATTAACTTAAATTTTCTGCCCAGGAGGTAGTACCTCAGAGCATCCAGTGCCCATTTAATGGCCAAGCATTCCCTTTCCACAATGGCATAGTTTTTCTCTGCAGGAGACAGCTTCCTGCTAAGGTACATTACTGGATGCTCCTCACCATTTACAACCTGGAACAGCACTGCTCCTAGACCTGGATTTGAGGCATCTGTCTGCACCAGGAACTCCTTCCTAAAGTCAGGGGCTATCAGCACTGGCTGTTGGCATAGAGCTTGCTTTAACTTCTGGAACGCCTCCTCTACCTCTGATGTCCAGTGGATCATTACTGACTTCCCACCTTTCATCAGGTCAGTGAGAGGAGCTGCAATAGAGGCAAAGTTTGGCACAAACCTCCGATAGTAGCCCGCAATGCCAAGAAATACCCTGACTTGCTTCTTGGTTAGCGGTCTTGGCAAGTTTTGTATTGCCTCCACCTTATTGATTTGGGGCTTTATTACCCCTTTGCCAATGACATAGCCCAGGTACTTGGCTTCTTCCAGCCCTAAAGCACATTTCTCAGGATTGATAGTAAGGCCTACCTTACTTATCGGGTCCAATACTGCCTGCACCTTACAGAGGTGACTTCCCCAATCTGGGCTATGAATGACCACATTGTCCAGGTAAACTGCTGCATAGTCACGATGTGGCCGCAAGATCTGGTCCATCAACCTTAGAAAGGTAGCAGGAGCTCCATGCAAACCAAATGCCATAACCCTGTACTGGAACAGACCTTCTGGAACAACAAAGGCAGTTTTCTCCTTGGCTTCCCTAGACAAAGGTATTTGCCAGTAACCTTTTGTAGGGCCCAGTGTGGTTATGTACCTGGCATTACCCAACTTCTCAAACAGCTCATCAACCCTGGGCATGGGATAAGCGTCAAACTTTAAAATCTCATTCAATTTTCTAAAATCATTGCAAAACCTCCAAGTACCATTGGGCTTTGGTATCAATACAATTGGGTTAGACCATTCACTTTTGAATTCCTCAATCACTCACAATTCAAGCATGTGTTTAACCTCAGCTGACACCACCTCCATATGTTCCTCTGGTATTCTATAGGGTTTGAGGTTTACTTTCCTACCAGGTTCTGTCTCTACATGGTGTTCCATCAGGTGTGTACACCCTGGTAGGCCAGAGAACTTGCGTCTATTCTTCTGCAGGAACACTCTTGCCTCCTGTTGCCGGGGCACTGAGAGAGTCTCATTCACACGGACTGGAGGGATTGGTGGCAACAAATCGCCCACCTCTGTATTTGAGGCCACCAAGGATTCCCTCTGGTTCCAGGGCTTAATGATATTCACGTGTTAGATTTGAAAAGGCTTCCCTTTCCCCGGTTGGTGAACCTTATAGTTGACTGGCCCTACTTTTTCTACAATTTCATAAGGGCCTTGCCATTTCACTAAGTACTTGCTCTCCACAGTAGGCACCAAAATAAAGACACTGTCCCCTGGGTTAAACTCTCGGACTCTGGCAGAACGTTTGTAAATTCTGCTTTGGGCCTCTTGTGCTCTTTGCAAATGTTCTTTTACTATTGGCATGACTGTTGAAATGCGATCCTGCATTTGAGCTACATGCTCTATGACACTACGGTATGGGGAAGCCTCCATTTCCCAGGTTTCTTTGGCTATATCTAGTAAGCCCCTGGGGTGTCTACCATAGACTAATTCAAAAGTGGAAAACCCTGTAGACGCTTGTGGAACCTCTGTAATAGAGAACATCAGGTATGGCAACAGGCGATCCCAGTCATGACCATCTTTTTCTACCACCTTTTTAAGCATATGCTTGAGAGTCTTATTAAAGCGCTCCACTAACCCATCTGTCTGGGGGTGATACACAGAGGTCCGTATGTAGGTAATTTTAAACAGCTTGGATAGCTCTTTCATAACCTTTGACATGAACGGTGTGCCTTGGTCGGTCAGTATCTCTTTAGGTATGCCTGTCCTTGAAAACATATAGAATAACTCATGGGCAATACTCTTTGATGTCATATTACGCAAGGGAACCACCTCAGGATAGCGAGTAGCGTAATCCAAGACAACCAGAATATATTGGTGACCTCTAGCTGACTTGACTGTTGGACTGACCAAGTCCATAGCAATCCTTTCAAAAGGTACTTCAATTATGGGCAGGGGAACCAAGGGACTATGGAAATGTGAGGCTGGGGCATGTACCTGACACATAGGACAGAACGAATAGTAGTCCTTCATTTCCCTGTACACGCCTGGCCAATAAAATATTTGGAGAATCCTCTCCTGTGTTTTCTCAGCTCCTAGGTGTCCCCCAAGGACATGATTATGGGCCATATCAAGTACTGCACGGTGGTATGGCTTCGGTACAAGAAGCTGCTCCACAATTTCCCCATTACTTTTTGCAACCCGATACAAGAGATTATTTATAGCAAAATGTGGGAATTGGTGGTCAGCATCAGGTTCCTGAGGCACATTGTTAATAACTTTCACGTTATCACGAGCATTAGCAAGAGTGGGATCTCTCAACTGTGCAGTACCAAAATTATCCCATGAGACCTCTAATTCAGGTATATTAGGCTCAGAGGTAAATGGACAGTGAGCAGCAATATGTCCCCGCTCATGGTATCTCCAACATTGTACCAGCCCTGGTTTCTCCAGCAAAGAGTCCCTTCTTGGGCTGGTGGACTACCTAGAAAACACCTCTCAAACTCTTCTCCCTCCGCTCTCAAATAATGGAACAGTCTTACCCGGAGGTGCCCTCTGCCGGTTGTTCCTGGGGGATGGTCAAGCTATAGGGTCATCACGGAGTTCATCCTCAGTCGCTAGGTACCTCTCCAGAAGGCTGAAGAGCTGGTTGGCATCTTTGGGGTCTCCATGCCCAACCCAGCGCTGCAACGCCGGAGGAAGAGCTCTGTTGAACCAGTCTAGGACCACATTTTCCACCACCTTTGCAGGGGTACTGGTGTCTGGTTCCAGCCACTTTCTCACTAGGTGAATCAGGTCGTACATCTGGGATCTGGCAGGCTTGTCCATATGGTAGCTCCAGGTATGTACCCACCAGCAAGGACAGCAGTGGTTACCCCCAGCTGAGCAAGAATTTCTGTGTTTTTAATTTGTCATAGTCCTGGACATCTTGCTGGCAGAGGTCATAATAGGCCTTCTGGGGTTCACCGGTCAAATAGGATGCGATGACATCTGCCCAGTCAGCAGCTGGCAGTTTCTCCCGTTCGGCCACTCTCTCAAACATAGTCAGGAAGGCTTCCACGTCATCGTCTGGGGTCATCTTCTGCAAAGCTCTTTGCACAGCCCACTTCTCATCTCTGTGCTGCACAGGTCTTTGTGGGCTACTGACAACAGTCTGTTTAAGGAGCACAATTTGCTCCATCAGCAAACAATTCGTTTGTTGTTGCTGCACATTGGACTTTACGAGATGCTTCATTATCTCCTCCATAGTCTGGGTCTGTATAGCGGCAGCAGCCTTCACCCAGGACATTTTTTTTTCTCCAGCAAGGAACGGATGCGTCATTGCCCCTAGCAACCGCTGTATGTCCGCATCCTCCACCAATTATCAGGGTCTGGGGTTGCTAGGTGGGGTGGCATAGACACACAAGTTCTGTTTTTTTAAGTCCAAAACAAAGGTAGAGTTTTATTTTCACTCAAAAATATAGTGCAGCAACAAAAGGAAACAATACAAAAATAAATACCTGCCCGGCTAGGCTCTAACTAAACATAGAATAGGTTACCTCACCTAGAATAACAGAAATCCAAAAGCCAGTAGAATCATTCAGGACACAGCTCCAAAAATATGACCTCTTTCTTTAGCTCTCCAGCCAAACTCTGCCAAAGTCTGCTGCTGGAGCTGGCTTCTTAAGCTCCCTTGATGAGCAGACTCTCTGCAGCTGAGTCGCTGCTGGAACATCCCCAAAGTATGGACTGGAGGGGGGGGGGTGGAATGACAGATCCCGCTACCATCCTACCTGCCATTGCTAAAAATCCAGCCCAATACTGAGCATTTACCAAAATGCTCAGCAGATGAAAGTTGTCTGCTAAGAACAAACATTCCTTCTAGAGTTTTCTCATCTCACCCACTTTAGTAGTGAGATGTACACCCCCTCCATTACCTAACCATTACCTGACCATCGGCTTACAACACTTATACTTATATTCATCTACTCTTACCTCTCCTATCATTCCTCACAGTGCCTGGCACTCTCTAAGGGTTCTCTTCCAGCCTCCTGGCTAATGTTATGTGCCCTGGAAGACAGCTTCGGCCTTAGCAGTCATGTTTTAACACACGCATCTTAAGTATGCGTGCTCCATAGGACCGATCACTGATATCCAAAAACAAGCTTTTGTTGCTCTCTGGGGCACATGCTAGGAGAGAACCCAAAAGAATGCTACAACGGAGCCCAGGAAAGGTAGGGTAAAGTGAGCATAGGTGCTTATTTTGCTTCTGCACCTCCACCAGACTTACACTTATTATATTCTCGCATCTGAAGAGACCTCAGAGGCCTTTGGTGAGGCACTAGTGACATATGTGAGTTATGTCAAGGGTCCATGTCCACTGATTGCTCTCAGTGGTGACAGGAGGGACAGGACTTTCAGCAATGAGTAGCTCCAGCTCATGGACAACCTCAATATTATTCCCTTGTAATGCCCCACACTCTTTAATGTTCCTCGAAAGGATACGGTGAAGGGCCCAACAATGAGATTCACCAGTACTCCTAGTGGATAAATCCCTCTAGTTTGAGGGTTCTAGAAAATTAACTTTGTGGACAGAAGTGACATTTTACAAATCATGGTTACAGATGCAAGAGAGTTAAGACAAGCAATATACAATTGTCATTGTTTTACATATAGTGCTTGAGACAGAGTCCTCTCAACTGTTGTAAAAAGACTACTGTTAGGAACCTAGTGCAATAATAACAGACAGCTAGTCCCAGGCAACCAGAATCCCCCACACACCGAGGCAAAATAGCACGGAGTGTTCAACGCTCTCCAAACCGGAGCAGAACCAGGCCCCAGAGGTCTTTGCAAGGGCTGGAGCTGGACCTGGTAAATCCAGGGACCCAGTGGAACCAGAAAACCTGAATACCACTCTGTAGGTGAAGAAACAGGAGAAGCTGGTTAGCAGGGTTGAGTGCAGTACGGTTGATCGCCAGGCGATGACAGAAGCACCGCAGGAAAGTCGTAGAGGTCAAGTCGGTACAAAGGAGGTCATGCAGAATCCAGAGGTAGTCAGGATGTATTTAAATAAGCTGGGTCAGTACACAGGAGGTCATGAGGTATCCGAATCAGTGGTCAAGGAGAGGTGGTCTTTAGACAAGCCAGGGTTATCCACTGGAGGTAATAAGGTATCTGAATCAGAGGTCAAGGAGAGGTGGTCTAGGAGACAAGCAGGGTCATACACGGAGGCCAAAACACAGGAACACAGGAAGGCAAGGGAAAAGCAGACAAGAAGGAGTGAGGCACAGGGGAGCTGATTCCCAGAAGTAAACTGAATAACCAGTGGCGGGCTGGAGCCAGATGAGGCCTAAATAGTCTCTAGCCCACCACTGACCCTTCTGACCCCGGAAGTATAGTTCTGGTCCCAGGAGGAGACCGGAATTCCCAGCAGACTATTGCAGAGATTCCGGCCCTCCTCCTGTAGGGACTGGAAGCGCCATACCCGGTGCAGAAGACAGAGGGGACTGGCAGCCCCCATGTAGTGCGGCGGAGGCTCCAGCCCGGAGCATAACAACTAAATACTATATACATCTTGTTTGGAAGAAATGCTACAATTACAGTTTCAGACAAGCACAAAACACTCTGTACACCTCTTTTCCTACTCAAGATTTCTCTTTATCATATTTCTATCTTTTTTTACAGTTGATGATTTTTGATTTTCAATAGATCCTTTCTTCTCACAGGCTACTCTACTATCTTTTCTTGAACTTTCACAGGATTAGTGCAGTAATGAGCTGCTACAAAGACAGTTCTGTCTGTTTCTCCAGTGCCTACTATCTGCATGGCCTCCAGTGTTGAAGTAGGATATGCTGCATTTACTACTAATATGGTACACTGCATAATGCATTAAGAAATCTCACAAAATCAGGATAATCTCATTACTGAGCTTCCCAGGAGTAAAAAGGGTAGAGAAACAGATTGTCAAAAAGATGTAATGAAGTAATTAAAAGTAAAGTAAATGTTAAAAACCCTCCTCAAACTAGCTACAATATGCATATAAATATATGTAATCTAGCTCAGGTTTAAACATAGACACTTGTAGAGTAATATTGTAGCTCAAGATCAAAACTTGTACCTTAATAATGGAACCTTGAAAGGAGCTTCTATTGTACTGATTTGAGAAAATTCTTTCCACTGGAGGCAAACTTTTTCACAGTATTTCATCATATTTTTTGATGTGTTAGGGCCCCTTCACACGGCATAAGCGCTCTGCTCATTTAGACACGTATACACGCGGCGCTTCAAAACAGAGCCCATTGATTTCAATAGGAAGCGCGCGTATATGCCGATATACATTTAGCTCAGACAGGGATAGACAGGGGTCATTAACAGAGTAACAGTCAAGATCTGGCAAGTCAGAGAATGAGACAAGTCAGAAGACATCCCAGGTCACTAGTAGAAGAAGCATAAGATCCAAGTGACGAAACCATGTTCAAAGACAGGGCGTAATCAATTCACAAGGGCAAAATCAAGGGTCATGACAAAGAGATAGGGATGGAATCAAAATAACACAGGAACAAGAACCAAGCAAAGGATGTACCTTGCTTATAGGCAAGGTGCAAAAGCCAAAATTTCCTTTAAATGGGACATCAAGACAATCTGTTTCTGTGCCATAGGTGGAATAGAGATTGCCATACCGAGGTGAACCTAGCTTCTCTGCTGCCTGAGGCGAACTACAGAAGGGCACCTCCTCATGTATCCAGCCTTTACAGAAAACTGAGGAGGAGTTTTCACCTGCCATTACTTGTCTTCAGCTCAGCCTATTTGGCGTGGCTGATATTGACAGAGTAACACACACAGAGAAGAGGTGAGTTTGATGCAGACACCAGAGAGTCTACAAGATGTCTGTATGTGCAACCATTGAGTGCAGTATTTGTATATCACCGTCATGTCACCCTAGGACAGGCCCTGGTCAGTGCTTTTTTTTTTTTTTTTTTAAGTGCCATTTCCTAGGCTGGTTTTCGCTTAAAGAAATATTCTGCCAAAATAACATCCATAGGATTTGGATTTTATTGGAAACTCATCATAGGTGAACATCTTATTTCCTATTTATCACTACTGTCTCAAGCATAGAATCCTATTTAATAAATCCTATTTTTTAAAATAAAGTTTTATATGTGTGTTTTGGGAAAAACAAAGTAGACAATGTCATGTGTACAGTGACTCACACATCATGTGATAGCAACATCTGACAGTCTCAGCCAATAGACAGTGCTAGGTGGACCTTACAGTGCTGATATCATATACACTGTATAAGCTTGTGCACTCATGACCAGCCTATATTTACTGTAATGGTGAAATCCTGAAATGCACACACATCTATCTCAGTGCATCTCCTAGCCAATGATATTCTACTAGCTAGACTATAGGCAGCACAAGTCAGAACTGAAACCAGAACAATAGTTGTTATTATTATTATTATTATTATTATTATTATTATTATTGTTTATCTATATAGCACCATTAATTCCATGGTGCTTTACATTTGGGGGTTACATACAGTACACAAAATATACAGGTAGATATAATACTAACAATGACCGACTGGCACGGTGGGGTAGAGGGCCCTGCCCGAGAGGGCTTACAATCTATGGGTTATAGTAGTATTTAGAGAGAATCAAACAATATAAACAGGCAGATTAGTGCTGCAAGGCTATAATAGAATTGTATTAACAGACATAGATAATCAGAGCAAGTTAACCCTTTCATTGCCAGGCAATAATCTATATTGTCTAACAGTACTTGTAATAGAACAATTTCACCTCTTCTCTATGCACTTAACATTCTTTCTTAGAATTGTAAATCTGAACAGAATATACAGTATGTGCAGCATGCCAGAGTGCTACTGCTTTAAGTATTTGTCTTTTGTGTTGGTATGTCCCATTCTCTATGTTTACCTTATTTTTCCCCCTCGGTGTTTGAAACTTTCACTTGGTTCAGCGCTGGCCAATGACAGGCCACTGGACAGGGTTGTAGGAGACCTAGGTCTGTAGGCTGTCCGCTGAGGCCTCAGTTCAGAGGCGGATAACAGAAAGCCCCCCCCCCCGGCAGGGGGTGGAGTGGAGGGGTGGAGTGAAGGGGGCGTGGCGGAGCAGCGTTAGCAGGCAGAGAGCAGGCAGGGAGAGGACCTGCTCTCTGCCTGAGCATGAGGGGAGGCCGCTGGAGCAGCGATGCGTCCACAGGGCCTCCCCAATCCACCGCTCGCTTCCCGTGCTGGGCTGCTGAGACAGTGACGCTAAGCCAGTCCAGGACAGCTTGTCCTGGTCTGGCTTAGGTAAGCAAAAATGCCGCCACCCACCTCCCCCAGGAGCCCTGGCATAGCGCCGCCTGAAGCGTCGCCTCATGGGAGGTGCGGCGCTGGCAATGATCCTATGCAGCCTATGCTGGACTTTACAGAGAGGATATCAGCTCTGGACTTCAACGGCTACCCATACAGAACCTAGTAAGTTACCTATAACATTGCGCCAGGCTCATCTAGAGACAGCCCCGAGAAGAGGGTACCGCTGTCTAGACTACTGGACACTGTGCCAGGAGGAGCAGTGGAGGATACTGACAGGAAGAACTCATTTGGGCCTAACCAGAAGGTAACCAGATCCCTGTCAAGACTCCCTGTATCACTACTATTTCATTGCTTTCCATTGGTTTTTCCATAGGCATACATATCACGTTCACTTTGACTTAACTTTGGCTGTGTTTTTCTTGGAGAGTTAGAAATTAGATAGATAGGCTCATAGGAGCTCTAATAGTGTTGCTCTAGCAGTTAACCCCATCATGTCCCTCACATTAACTTCCTGTGTGCCTCACATAAGAGTTACTGATATGTGGGACACATGGAGGTAATAATAAGGTAGCTTCATAATTAGGGTACTTTATTAGTACACCCATGTGTCTCACATATTAGTAACCCTTATGTGGGGCACACAGGGGTTAATATGAGGGACATGATGGGGTTAACTGCTATTAAAGTGAGGCACATGGAGTTACTGAAACTAAAATAATAATCCCAAATGCCTGACATTACTAGGAATAGTAAACCCAGTATGTACCTGTGTGTTTTACTTTCACTTTGCTGTAGCTTCCTCTTCTCGATGCAGGGCAGCAGCAGGGGCCTCCTGTGCTTTCATCTTTCTCCACGGAGCATAGAGACCTGCAAGTACCTGCATAAATTAAATGAAGGGGAGGTCCTTTAGTGCTACAGTGCTAGAGAAGGGGGAGTGTCCTATATCATTACTGTAGCACTAAAGGACTCCCCCCCCTTTTTTTCATTTATGCAGGTCCTTGCAGGACCCTGAGTTGGACCCTGACTCGAGTATAAGCCGAGGGTTTTTTTTTTTTCAGCATAAAAACTGTGCTGAAAAAGTCGGCTTATACTCGAGTATATACGTTAATTAAACAAACTATTATTATCAATTTACTGAATAACAATAATACTGCCCCCTATGGATAAAAAAGCAAAAGAAAAAAGGGAAAAAAAAATGTATAGCTCACTAATTTAACAAAACAAAAAAAAATTAAAAATTCTAGATACTATAAAAACACCAGTGTTTTAAGGGTGTTCACCTTTAAACCATTTTATATTTAAGGGCTTAAAAAGAAAAATGTATAATAATCTAAAGAAAGTGGACTGAGATCTGACTTGTCAGATGCATAATAATACTGGAATAACTAAGAAGAAATCTTGAATTTACACTATAAGTAGTGGTTTGATTCTCATCAGAATGCTCATTAAAATTCACTGTCTTTTTGTTCTATTCTCATTTTATGAAATATTAACAGAAATACCCAAAGTTGGTCGATTTAAATAAACTACATAGTGAATATATCTTTTGCATAAAACAATATTCAAGCGGGGTGATTTTAATGTTCATTGCTATTTTTGACTTTCTGTGGATTGTTTTTTTTGCATACATTTGCATGCCCTATGAGAATTATACCAAGAATATGCTAATGAGATAGCAACGTCTAGAGTAAGGCTTTTTTATTGCATTTCAACAAAGCTGCCTTGTCTAGCTCTTCTTGACAACTGGCAGCAAAGGTTTTAAATCCAGCTCTGATAATATTGCAAACAGTGTCATTATTTTTGTAGATTTGCTCTATGTGGATGTTTTACGTAATCCGGGGGCAATTAAGAAGTTGCTGTTTATAATAATATTTCTGTTATATTAGGAGACATTTCTATTTCAATGATCCCATATGACTAACAGATGATCCTATCAATAACCATTCTTAAACATTTGCTCCTAGGCCTTGATTTATATGTTCTACTACCCTTTATAACCTTTCTATAATCCATTCTTCTATATAAGTGCATTTTCAAGGTTAGAACAGCAAACCAACTCATGCAATGCAAGCGTACCTATCATTTTAGAAGAATTTTCAAAATAAGCTGTCATGTATGGTACTATGCAAAACTTTTAGGTAGGTGTGGAAAAATGCCACAAAGTAAGGATGCTTTCATAAGTGGATGAGCATACAATAAATCTAAATCCCATCAATATTTGACCAACCTTTGGAGATACAGTTTTGGAAGTAATGATATGACCTCCACAGAAACGTGATCTCAATATCATCCAGTTTTCGTGGGATTACATAAAGAGACAAAAGGATTTGTGCACGCCTACATCCACAGGAGATTTGTGGTTAGTTCTCCAAGATGTTTTGAATAACCTCCCTGCCGTGTTCTTTCAAAAACTGTGTGTAGCTAGTAATACTGTTTTTAAGACAATGAGCACACCAAATACTGATATGATTTAAATTTCTCCCTTAGTCATTCACTTTTGTTTTTTTATTTTGGTTCATTGATAAAAAAAATAAACTATTAATAGTTCTGCTTGCAGAACTTTTCTCTCCGAATGATTTGTGCGGACACCGAGCAGAAACCAGACAAACCCCATTATAGTCTATGGGGTCCGTGTGGTTTCTTAGCTAACCGCTTTTTAATGTGCATAGGTTTCCATTCGGAGGTTCCCCAAACGGAATACCGAACGCAGATGTTAACCAGGCCTACAGTTCAGTGCCACAGCATTGTTAAAGGGATTCTACCATTAAAAATCTTTTTTTCTGTGGCTAATACGTCGGAATAGCCTTTAGAAAGGCTATTCGTCTCTTACCTTTAGATGGGATCTCCGCCGCGCCATTCCTTAGTAATACTGTTTTTTACCTGTATGTAAATTAGTTCTCTGGCAGCGATGAGGGCGGGCCCCAGCGCTGAAAAGGCGATGAGGGTGTCCCCACCGCTGCCCGAGAACACGATCCTGCGCCGCCTCTATCTTCTGCTGGTTCCTCCCCTTCTTTCTTCGTATTTCTTCGGCGACTTCACCTCTGTCGGCTCTGACTCTGACACTAGTAGAGCCGAATGCGCATACGCGCAATTGCGAGCTCGGAACTATGGCCGCGCATGCGCATTCGGCTCTACTAGTGTCAGAGCCAACAGAGGTGAAGCCGCTGAAGAAATACGAAGAAAGAAGGGGAGGATCCAGCAGAAGATAGAGGCGGCGCAGGATCGTGTTCTCGGGCAGCAGTGGGGACGCCCTCATCGCCTTTTTCAGCGCTGGGGCCCGCCCCCATCACTGCCAGAGAACTAATTTACATACAGGTAAAAACCAGTATTACTAAGAAACGACGCGGCGGAGATCCCATCTAAAGGTAAGAGACGAATAGCCTTTCTAAAGGCTATTCTGAAGTGTTAGCCACAGAAAAAAGATTTTTAATGGTAGAATCCCTTTAAAGTGTTGAGTACTTTGCTACATTTGTATATATTTTTCAGACTTTATAACTAATGAATTAGAATAGGCAGGCTATAACTTCTATGATGCTCTCCTACTCTCAGGAACATTCACTGTGCTATTGTAAAGTGCCTTAGTTTATTGCAATATTTTCTTGTACAAGTACTGCATTGGTAATATCTCTATAACACATCAGGCAGAGGTCCATGCCATAATCTTGCTCCTCTGAGGTATTATATGACCCCATATGAAAGCCAATCACACAAAGAAGAAAGGATGGAAGTGCTCAACATAAGTAAAAATGTACAAAAATATTGAATCAGTAAATAAATACAAAAAACAAATGAGGGGAACACATACAAGTAGATAGACAGCAAAAACAGGCCACGGACAGGGTTGAGGACAGTAACTGCATGATATATATATATATACTCCAATAAATGTATCAAATGTAACAACACACATGCATAGAAAAATGAGTATACTGCACATAAGAATGATGCATATGATGCATATTCAATGAAGGGGAAACACCTATATATCTGAAGATGCCGGTACCTATCCATTAAAATACAGATGACTAGTTCAAGTCCCAAGTATGGGGAGAGGAACAAGCATAGTGATTGTGTGCTAAATACACACAGAGTAAATATATTTATAAATCCCCATAACTGGACAGCATCAATAGGTCACTAATACCTATCCTCAAAAGTACCAATGACTAGTTCAGACCTCAAAATGTGGGGGGAGGAACAGGAGTAGTAAATATGTGCTAAATATATACAGGGTGCATCCCAGTGGCTGAGCAGCATCAGTAGGTCACAATTATAAAGATGAGTATGCATGAAGGTGTCATAGAAAAAGCAGTAAAATCATACTCATGTTACAGCATAAATGAGTCCACAATGTGACCCCCAGAGGAAGGCAAGGTACACCGAAACGCACATGGGGGTGGGCCTACTGACAGTATTGTGGACTCATTTATGTTGTAACATGGGTATGTTTTTACTGCTTTTTCCATGACACGTATAAACTGTATATCTTTGAATGCCTTACACTATGTATGTATGGGAGAAAAGAAGTATAACAAACTCCTCTTGTTCACAAATGAGGCCTTATTTGTATATTCCTTACCCAGAATTTTTAGCAGGGCATGGTCTAATAAGTCCTTGTACCAGTCTCTCCCTAATGAAAAACATTACCTCTTCTGAATCATGGAGAGAACATTTTTTGCCCAGAAGTAGTTTTCTATTTTCCAGGCATTCTGCTTGTGACATGGGAGACCTGATACTGCAACAAATGATACATGTCATTACTTCTGTCCCTGAAAAAACTAGTACTGTAGATGCTCTTTTAATGCTTTGATTAGAAAAAAAACCAAAAACATCATTTTAACGTATAGCATTCTCTGGCAGGCTAGAAAACATCCCATAATTATCCCATAATCCCATTACCTGCTTCTCTCATCAGTATATAAATATGAGATTTCATCTAAAGAATGCAACAAACACATAATATACAGTGCAGAAATAAAGCTATTAATGCATAATATACCAAAAAAGCTTGAAGGGAGATTTTAAAAAGTAAACATTGTTCCATTGGAAATAAAATTTGTAAGACATTTACTAGAAAAAAGATCCTTTAGGCTGAGGCTCCATGTTATAGCTGTTTATTTGATGCAGATTTGCTGCGATACTAGACAGCAGTACTACGACTCTGCACAGTTTCTTCGGAATTTACTGAATATGCCTGGGTTCCTTATTTCAGTATTTGGGATACACTTTTAATTTTCCTCAGGGCAACAATTTTCGGGACCTTTCCGTTATCGGGCTAACATAGTTCAGCACCAGCATCGGGACAGCAGTCAGCAGTTCAGCAGCATCAGGAATTACAATTACATCCAAGGACTGCTGGCCCGATGCTTGTGCCCAGTACCCAGTACATTGATGCCCCCATCCTCCTCCAGTGCTTCCCCCCAGCTCTCCTTACAGCTGTCCTGTACCCTCTCCTCGCCACACGACTAGGCCTCACCTCAGCGCTCTCAAACTGGCCATTTACATTAAGGAGGAAAAGACGCCCGCACTGGAAGCCATGGCTGGTACTGAGACCGAAGACCAGAAGGAAACACACCGGGCTCAATCCAGGCCCTGAAAGGGACACGCCGACCATAGTAACGGGGAGCTACAGCAAGCGGGAGGGACTAACTTCCTGCAGTGTCTGGCTACTAACTAGTAGTCTTGGTCAGTATTTATGGTGTGGCCTACTCGTGTGGCAGGGAGAGGTTATGGGGCAGATGTAATGAGAGCTGGGGGGCAGCACTGGGAGGATGGGGGCATCGATGTACTGGGTACTAGAGACAGGACACAAGCATCGGCCTCTGTTATCGGGCCAGCATCTGCAGGGAGGGTACGGGGCAGATGGAAGGGGAGCTGGGGGGCAGTACTGGGAGGATGAGGGCATCGATGTACTGGGTGCTAGAGACAGGGCACAAGCATTGGGCCAACAGTCCTCGGATGTAATTCCCGATGCTGAACTGAACTGCTGACTGCTGTCCCGATGCTGGTGCTGAACTGTGCTGCTGCTGGCCCGATAACGGAAAAGTACCCAATTTTCTAAGACTGACCCCTTGACACAAAACAATACAACATTTTAAGCAAGACTATTTACAAATTTGCTTTCTCTTTTATTTTGAAACTTCATAGGAAAAATATAAACTGGTTTTAAAAGGGTTCAGTGTTTCCCTGTCTATATATGCTTGAGGACCAGACAAGTGTTGCATACATAGCCACCATATTATCTAAGAGGAGGGATATAGAAAAGATAACGTCACTAAATCATATTATACAGCCTTAACCACATCGTGCAATTGCTTGGCTGCCACCTAAAATGCAGGGAGAGAGTTGGTAGCTCGATAGAGAGAAGTAAACAGCAATAAGATGATATTTGCTTGTGTAATGCTGTTGGTTTTGATCACAATAGCTATGAGAAAACCCTTCTACCTGCAATGGTGTTTAAAGCCAGGGCCACATGTGGCGTATACACCGGGATTTGCTCACGGCAGAAACACCACAGGAAAAATTGTGGTGTTTTATAGTCAGGGCAAAGGGGATAGGATTATAGCAAATCCCATGCCCACTTTGCGGTAAAAACTGCACTCTGGACATGCCCTGATTTTCCAAACCGCCGCGTTTTTGGAAATCGCAGCAAGTCAATTGTACTTTGGGAAATGCAAATGGTTTCCCCATAGATGTAATTGAGACAGAAAGTCCACAGAAGAAATCTGTCACTATAGGAAGAACCACAATGCATTGCCACCTCTGTTTTTCCCGCAGTACTTTTTTGCTGCAAGACGCCACGTGGCGGCCTTAGCCTTATACGCACGGTGAACAAGAGCAAGTACAGTATAATGAGAACTACATTGCTGGTGCTTTGGAATGTGCTGGACCTGATAGATTGCTTGATGTGGTTGGGTCTGGCCCAGCTGTTTTGGTCCATGTTAGCACTTCTGATAAAACAGACCGTCGAGAAAATGGACATGTAATTCAATACGTTCTCAAAATGGACATGTGCAAAAACCGCAACACATCCAATTCTCACTTGTGTATGAATAAGCCCTAAGTGTTAGAGAGAGATCCTAGAGTCACCTTCTTGTCGCGTAGAATTGTTTATGGTGAACATTCCTTAGGCAGCAATCCGGAATAGTTGCTACAATTGTTCGAAATGTATATATATATATATATATATATATATATACATGAAGAGCTCAACGGAAAAATGGCCTAAGTCCAAAAATCAATATTGTGAGAAAAACGAAATTTAAAGTTTTAGCCTAAAGCGAACGGGCATTATTGTGGAATATATCTATCCAATGTAATCAGCTAATGAACACCGTTAATCCTAATCATAAATTGTATTATTTATTAAAAAAAATTGCAGCTTCATGTATAAATATATAATATATTATTTATTTAATATTATTAATTAATTACTACTATTATTTATTATTAATAATTATTACTATTATTTATTATTATTATTATTATTATTATTATTATTAATTATTAGTTTAAATTATTGATAGTTTCTAAAATGGAATTTTATTATTTATAGCACTAATGCTGTGGCTCTGAAGGAATACAGCTACTTCTATTCTAGATCTTCGGAGCTGCTCGAACAGTCAGAGGTGGAATTTTGTATTGGACTTAGGCCATTATTCCATTGAATGTAAATTCTTCTGCATTGAAATATATGGACTTAGGTCATTAATCCTAGGTACCTTGTAAACCCAATGCATAGAACGAGGTACAAAGAAGCTTTCTAGGTAATAATTTGAAATATGACAAAATGTGGACTTAGGCCTTTTTTCCGTTGAGCTCTTCATATACATATATATATATATATATATATATATATATATATATATATATATATATATATCAAAAGAAGTCAGAAAAAAGATTAGCTTTATAAAGGTGAAAAAGTTTTTTTTTTGCAAGTCTGCACAGGAAAAAAAAAAGGTTACAGCTCTCAATGGAGGGATAAGAAACCCTTAAAATAGCCAAATTATAATGTTCCTCTATTGTGGCTACCAATACATATTTTCAGTAGGTTAATCACTTGTAAATGACTGCTTGTACTTTCTGAAGGACTGACTTAAAAACAGACCTGTCACTAAAAGACATGAATCATAAATCAGTTTGCCTTAATTTTGCTTTTATTGAGTGCAATGTTCTGTAAATAATTCTATAAATAATACATAGGCATTAACTTTCTGAAATGGAATGCAATAGAAAATTGTCACAGTGGGAACATTTGTTTATTAAGTAGCATAAAAAACTGATATACAGGTGTTTTAGCTACATGAATTTCACACGCTCACTAACTGCTTTTTAAGATGGCTGCAGAAAAATTGTCATGCTACGTTGACACTAGCAATATAACGTTACGCTTTAGGAGTTTTCTAATGGTTCACATCTGTGAGAAAGCAAAAGATGTGCCGGGTTGTTAAGATTCGGTTTTAGGAGGAGTAAAACTGTATGGAGCAACACAAGGCTTCCCTTGAGATTACAGAGGGCAGCCATATGAGATTACGACATACTCCAAAAATGTATTTATTCTGCAAAGTTTGAACATGGGGAAGGGTCTGGGGGTAATTTCTGTTTTGAAAATGCAATTCTTTTGCATGATTTCATATCAGTTTCACACATTTCTTTTATTTCGTGACTTCATTTACAATCTATATGGGATTTTTTATTATTATTATTTTTTAAGTTTAAGCAAGATCATCGTGAGCAAGAAAAGATTCCTATCAGAAGATGAGATAAAATTTGTACCTTTTAGTTTGCATTATGTTTTTAGAAAAAACACTATATCTGCCTTATAAAAAAAAAAACAAATAGAAAAATGAATGCTACTTATCATCTATTTGTGAATTAAATAGGGAATTTCTTAATGTTATTAAAAAGTAGTTATTTTACATGAACTGACATTATAAATAACTGCCGAAGGGACAGATAAGTGACAAGTGAGTTATGAACTGCTAGGAGGGATTTACACAGGGCATTTTTGGCATCTACGCTGAGTTTTTTCACCACATCAGCCAGATGTGCATGTAATTGAATGGTAACTTATCAAGTTCCATTTCATGCAAGTTCCATTTTGGAACAGTTCAGATCTGGGTTAGTATTTTTTGCTGAAGCCATGAGTGTTTATTATAGTATAATGGATAGATCACTGATTTTACTATTAACTACGCACTCTATGTTTTGGCTATAAAAGCATTAGCAAAAACTGCACTGTGTAAATCCAGACTAAGCCCTCCTTCATACTTTATATGTGTTTTTAGAAAGTATAATCTTTTTTCATTATTATAGTGCCTTTGTTTTGTTTACTATGCATTTTCTTTATTCAAGTTTGATCATGCGGGTTTTATGCATTCATAACGCATGACAAATTTAAATGCAGTTCACACACAATGGAAGAACTATGATCCATACAGTGTTGGCCAAAAGTATTGGCACCCCTGCAATTCTGTCAGATAATACTCCGTTTCTTCCAGAAAATGATTGCAAGCACAAACTCTTTGGTATTAATATCTTCATTTATTTTGCTTGCAATGAAAAAACACAAAAAAGAATGAAAAAAAGTCAAATCATTGATCATTTTACACAAAACTCCAAAAATGGGCCAGACAAAAGTATTGGCACCCTCAGCCTAATACTTGGTAGCACAACCTTTAGGCAAAATAACTGCGAACAACCGCTTCCGGTAACCATCAATGAGTTTCTTACAATGCTCTGCTGGAATTTTAGACCAAACTGCTCCAGTTTTGGCAAACTGCTCCAGGTCTTTGAGATTGGCCATTTTTGGGAGGCCGCTCTTGCTCTTGTAATTCAATACAGGAGCGTACTGCGCAGGCGTCAGAAGTTGGACCAACAGAAGAAGACAGAAGAGGCGGGGTTGCAGCTGAAGATGGAGGCGGCACTGGAGTGAGCTCTTGGGCAGCAGTGGGGACGATCCCATCGCCGTTTGAGCGCTGGGGCCCGCCCTCATTGCTGCGGATAACTCATTTGCATACCAGTTAAAACTTTTATTTCTGAGAAACGGAGCCACGGAGACCAGGTCTAAACGTAAGAGACATATAGCCTTTCTTAAGGCTATTCCGATGTGGTAATTAGAAAAAAATGTTGCTTTAGTGGTAGAATCCCTTTAAAAACACAGTTTGGAATGTTATTTTATATACAGAATAAACTGCTGCTATAAAGCTCAAATTGCTGACTATGTTTCTAATTGGCAATATCTCAGGTTACTTTACAACTAACACTGCGGTCTTGGTAGTGTATAAAATCTGAGAATCTGATACCAGAAACATTTTTCTAGCTTGTGCAAAACTGCACATGCACCCATTTGAATTGGCCATTCCCCTTTGGTAAAGGCTACAGCTCTACATACGTACATGCATGTGTATGGGTTTTCCTGATAACATCTCAGTTAGAGGGTTGCTAGGGAGAAATTTAGAGCATGATTTAAATTAAAAGTAAGTTAGGTTAAGTAAAGGGGTTTTCCGGGCAGAAAAATAACTTTTAAAAAAAGGTCTGTTAGTGCTATCAATGAGTTATAAGCGCACCCAAATACCTTTAGCAATGTTTCAAGTGATTTCTGGCTTTCTCTGGTGTCCTCTGCATTTGTTTACATGGGAATCTTCCTGCTGTTCCAGCCTACAACTACTATGATGCATTGCAGTTCACTCAGATCTCCTCCCTCACTTTCTCCCTCACAACCCCCACCCCGTTTGTTTAGCTAGCCTGTGGACTACAAGCCCTATTTACCTACCTAGCTACCTAATTCAGTCCCCCAATCCCCTTCCCACTCCATCATACCTGTCTTGTCATCCTGGAGATAGGTAAGTAGAAGATACGGCTTGTGACACTCATATTTAAAATCCAGTCTTTAATTTAGTCCATTTAAAATACAGGATACAAACATGAGAAAAATGTGGCAAGGAAAAATGATAAGGTGCATGCGTTAAAATAAACACTAACGCATTTTGGGGTGGACGGACCCCTTAGTCATAGCGTCCTGGAGATGACTTTGGGGTGCCCAGTCCCCTCTTCTGCCTCTTCACCAGGGATCCAGAACTGGTACCTGTGCAATAGAATGCTGACAGAAGCCAAGCATGCACAATAAAATGGAGGGAGAGAGGAATACTGGTGGCCTCCCATCTCCGGAAACAGAAAGTCACCAGTAAATCAGAAAATGTGCCGGGGGGAGGGGTGGGGGTGGGGGGTTGTCACATGATTGCCCCTGGTATATGGGTAAATATACATTTTTTTTAGAGTATACTTGAAGTTAGGTGGTAGGAGGGGGTTTAGCTTAGGGGTAATTATCCTGGGCAAACCCTTTGAGTATAATATACTGTGAGTTACACTTTAGAGTGAATGTGAGTGCTTGCTATCATGGATAAGCATTGGAGATATTCTGTGAAGTAAACACAGAAACTGAACAAACTTATTTCCTGGCAAGGATTGCAGACTTCTAGCTCAAATTCTTATTGCTTCTGTGAATCTGTATTTTTCAAGTTCTAAACTCACTACCAATAATTCTAATCTTTGTTCTTGGAAGAGTAAATAACTGATACACAGAATGTGGCAAAACTTTGCAGAACTTTTCCCTTTCTAGAGAGTAAGCCATGTTTACATAAAACTAAACTGTAGGATCAGACAACGCACAAAGTTTATTTGTAGTCTCTAACCATGGAGATGAAGTTGCTTGAACTTATTGTATGATGCTCTATATAAAAAGTCCAAACAGCAGGAAATTTTTAAGTATAACTATTTGCAAAGTTTTTATTTTGAATAAAAAAAGGCATAGTTACACACTACTGCAATGTAAGAGCTATTTAATGAGATTTACTTATATTTTATATAAATGTGCTTTATTGGAAATGCATCTGTATAAAACAGTGATAAAAATGATATCTAAAACTTAAACATATTTGTTTGTATTCGTTTAGATTGTTTTGTCATTTTATAAGACACTACTCTTGTGTGCTTTCATATTCTGGATTTTTTTTTTTTTTTTTCATTTTAAACATATGTGTCTCCTCATTTCTTTTAGAACAATGTATACAAACCTAATTCCATTTATATAATCACATTTACATCCACCATCACTGTTACAAATACTACAGCAGAGCAAATTAATTTAGGTATAATGTAAATAAGGGACACGTTTATTTGAGTTTTTCATTTGATTTAAAGAACAGTTCCAGATTAATAAAAATAACAGTATTGTTTTAATGATAAGAAGAACAATAGCAATAACCCACAACAGTGCAGGCCACTGATGTGCCAACCAGTCACATTACAATTATAGTTGAAGGGATGTGACGGGGCCCAGAGGGGTAGGGAGCCCGCGAGAAGCTGGAGGTAGATGGGACCCTGCAGCACACGGATAGAGGTCAGGGAAAGCCAAAATCCCCAACCACTATGTATCTCAGGTAGCATAAATCATCAGGCAAATGGTCTGATGTATGTGATGCATGTACATGCTGCTGGGCTCCTTTCCAATAGAAGCCTGCCCAGGGGAGATGAGTAAATATAGAAAACACTTATTCTCACCTCTCCTGGGAATACAGTGGTCCCCAGGGTGCCTTAGGGTTCATCTGACCTATGATTGATGTCATGTGATCCAGGGGTCACCACTGGGGCCTGTGATTGGCCCTCAGCTGTCACATAGGGCACGCCAGCATAATCACATCAGTGTGCTCCATGTAACTACTCGGGTTCAATCACAGGTCCCAGAAGTGACCCATGGGGTGCGTGATGGTCAGTCAGTCGCAGGCAGGAGAGGCCCGAAGAGGATGCTGGAGAGAGAAAGGTAAGGTGAGCATAAGCGTTTGTTATTTTTACTAATTTACCCTGGCCTTAACTTATTATACTCTGGGGTCTGAGGAGACCCTAGTCTACAATAATAGCGCCAAAATAAACTGGAGGGTCAAACCGTCCGAATATTTGTTGAAACTAATTTCATGCAGTTTGCCTGAAGTGGCTCAAGCTTCCAGAGAATATTATACAGGAAAGAAGTGACAATTGGGAGCTTACTATAATGTGTGGGACCACTGTGTGAGCATATTATTCTGTGCGGGCCCCTTCACTATTTTCATCACTTGCCTACCTGCCCAATAGACACCAGCTGCACCACCCCCGCTAACTTTAATCCTATTCCCCCGCTTATGATGTATCTAAAAATGTATGCAAAAAACTTGGTTACTAGTTTATTAAAATAAAAGAAGACCAAGTTGGGTTTGTTGCAGGTCGTCCAATGCCTGATGGAGTGCAGAGTTTTGTTGACTTTTTGCATACCACTCAGCTATATCATATGTCTTCCCTGCTCCTGGCATTGTACATGGAGAAGGCATTTGACTAAATCCATTGCAAATACTTATGCAGCATTTTCTACACCTCTGGACTCTCAGGATTAATTTAAAATGTTAAACTAGCCCCGTACGCTATGTCATCTGCTACAATCATCTCCTCTGGGTTTCTCTCTGATCCCTTCCTAATCATGAATGGTATCCTTCAGGGATGCACCTTACCACTCTTGATCTTTGTTATGATCATGGAGTCCCTGACGGAGTCTATCCCCTATAGATTAAATTCATTCTCTCATGTTTTGGCTTCTTGGATACAGTCCTATGAAAAAGTTTGGGCACCCTATTAATCTTAATCATTTTTTGTTCTAAATATTTTGGTGTTTATAACAGCCATTTCAGTTTGATATATCTAATAACTGATGGACACAGTAATATTTCAGGATTGAAATGAGGTTTGTTGTACTAACAGAAAATGTGCAATATGCATTAAACCAAAATTTGACCGATGCAAAAGTATGGGCACCTCAACAGAAAAGTGACATTAATATTTAGTAGATCCTCCTTTTGCAAAGATAACAGCCTCTAGTCGCTTCCTGTAGCTTTTAATCAGTTCCTGGATCCTGGATAAAGGTATTTTGGACAAACAATTCAAGTTCAGTTAAGTTAGATGGTCGCCGAGCATGGACAGCCCGCTTCAAATCATCCCACAGATGTTCAATGATATTCAGGTCTGGGGACTGGGATGGCCATTCCAGAACATTGTAATTGTTCCTCTGCATGAATGCCTGAGGATTTGGAGCGGTGTTTTGGATCATTGTCTTGCTGAAATATCCATCCCCGGCGTAACTTCAACTTCGTCACTGATTCTTGAACATTATTCTCAAGAATCTGCTGATACTGAGTGGAATCCATGTGACTCTCAACTTTAACAAGATTCCCGATGCCGGCATTGGCCACACAGCCCCAAAGCATGATGGAACCTCCACCAAATTTTACAGTGGGTAGCATGTGTTTTTCTTGGAATGCTGTTTCTTTTTGGACACCATGCATAACGCCTTTTTTTATAACCAAACAACTCAATTTTTGTTTCCAAAATGAAGCTGCCTTGTCCAAATGTGCTTTTTCATACCTCAGGCAACTCTATTTGTGGCGTACGTGCAGAAACGGCTTCTTTCTCATCACTCTCCCATACAGCTTCTATTTGTGCAAAGTGTGCTGTATAGTTGACCGATGCACAGTGACACCATCTGCAGCAAGATGATGCTGCAGCTCTTTGGAGGTGGTCTGTGGATTGTCCTTGACTGTTCTCACCATTCTTCTTCTCTGCCTTTCTGATATTTTTCTTGGCCTGCCACTTCTGGGCTTAACAAGAACTGTCCCTGTGGTCTTCCATTTCCTTACTATGTTCCTCACAGTGGAAACTGACAGGTTAAATCTCTGAGACAACTTTTTGTATCCTTCCCCTGAACAACTATGTTGAACAATCTTTGTTTTCAGATCATTTGAGAGTTGTTTTGAGTAGCCCATGATGCCACTCTTCAGAGGAGATTCAAATAGGAGATCAACTTGCAATTGGTCACCTTAAATACCTTTTCTTATGATTGGATACATCTGGCTATGAAGTTCAAAGCTCACTGAGGTTACAAAACCAATTTTGTGCTTCAGTAAGTCAGTAAAAAGTAGTTAGGGGAATTCAAATCAATAAAATGATAAGGGTGCCCATACTTTTGCACCGGTCAAATTTTGGTTTAATGCATATTGCACATTTTCTGTTAGTACAATAAACCTCATTTCAATCCTGAAATATTACTGTGTCCATCAGTTATTAGATATATCAAACTGAAATGGCTGTTGCAAACACCAAAATATTTAGAACAAAAAATGATTAAGATTAATAGGGGTGCCCAAACTTTTTCATAGGACTGTAGGTGACACATCCATTGTTAAGATGATGATCATGACCACTATACTATATTTTTTATGAACTCCCAAAATCCCTTTACCCTGGGCTTTTCTTAAAGAGGATCTTTCACCACCCCAAGCCTGTGCACTTTTCTGCACCATGTTACAGGCGCAGCTGTACAGACTCTGGGGCACTTTGAATTATCTCTCTAGCCCCCTCGTTGTGGAGCTCTTAGCCCCGTTATTTTTGACGCCCTATATGTTAATTAAGCCGTTCAGTGTCAGAAGGGTGTTTCAGTCAATCAGGACAGGAGGAACGCTTACTACCAGGACACAGAGTACAACTTAATAGTCAGTGGTGGTTCGGAGCCAAAGCCCTCCTTAAATAGGCTCTGGCTCACCACTAGGCCAAAGATTGGAAGACCCCCATCTGGTTCTAGAGAAGAATGGGAACCCCGCACACCGTTACGGAGGTTCCAGTCTGCCTCCCGAAACCCAGAAGCAGGGGACTCGGGAGTGTTGGAGCGCGAGGGCCGGCAGCCTCCGCACAGTGCTGTGGAGGGTCCAGCCCTGCCCTGCCCCTAACACCTCCCCACCCTGATTCCCCCTGGTTTCTCCATAGTCGATCAGACAATGTGGGCATACAGTCCTATCCTTTATTATTATGGGCATACTGCACTCTCTCTGTATGATGATCTTTGACCCTTTTATTGTCTAACATTATCCCTATGAGGCGGAATCTGGCAGACTGTACCATACCTTTGCTTATGTACTTTTGATCTACACCACTGTTTAACTTTGTCTTCTGTTTATTCACAAAAACATTTTGAGAAAAATGTATCTTTAAAAAAGACTAACTTCCTGGACACTTGGTATCAAATAGTTCAGAAATCTTGATTCCTTTACAGGACAGTCAAATAGAGATTAATTTTTATAATAAAGATTACAAGGTCTGAAATAATATGTAAAACATATAATTCATCATCATATGAACAAGTGCAATGAGGAACATTTCTTGGTATCCACATTAATCCAGGAAGTGTTTTCACAGGCAATATTCCTTCTCAGTTTTCTACAACTTGTGACCCAAATGGTAAATGATAAGCTTATCTGTCACAGATAGCCAGACATTGACAAAATCTTAAAATGCACAAAATAGTTAACCTGCTTTTATCCGCAGCATGTTCATAGAACTTATGTATAAAAATCCAGCATTCAGTAACTGCAGCCTCTTTTCATAAAACAAATAGCGCAGAACTATATCTGTAGCAGCTGCCTATCATTTTCTGACAAGTATCACAACATAAGACTAAGCGGAGCAGAAAACAAAACTCTTATCTCAACCAAATAGATTTGGTCAAGGCGGGGAAGAGTAACAATCAACTGCCAAAGCTTAAGAGGAATGGACAAAATGGTTTTGAGATGCATCTTTAATTGTTGTCCATTTAGAGTCCAAGTTGACATTGATATGTTTTCCTTTTTCTCTTCAGATACTGCTGTCCCTTAGGGATCGCAGTCTCAAACATTGGCTGTATGTTTCCTTAGAGACAATACTGCAGCTCAACAGTTTCTTTCCCCAGGGGCTTTTTGAAAACAGGATTATATACAGAATTTTTCCTGAAATGATTGTCTACATTATGTACATATACACATTACCATTAAGGAAAATCATTGAAAATTGTTACATATGTCCATTATTAATTCATGTTATAATTATTGTGTGATTATTTTTTCTGCTTGTGTAGAAGAACAATGCAGGTTACATTGTTACTTGAAAAAGTAGGGAAATTATTGATAAATGAGTCACGTTCTGGAGAACTCTATAGCCCTATCTACCCTTATCTGCAAATTATGTTTAAAAAAAAAGTGGTGCTGGTGCTTCATAGATACAAAATTCAACACATTTGCCTACATTAAAGGAGTAATCCCAGAAAAATAACCATTTTTAATTTGTAGATGATTAAAAGTTGAACATTTTTGCTAATATAAGCAATTAAACATTTTGCAAAGTTTTAGGCTAAGGCCCCACTTGGCATCCCGCAGCAAAAAAAAGCTGTGTGGAAAAACCACGGTTCTTCCCGCAGCGCTTTAGACAGAAAGTTAACAGAGGTTTTCCTGACTGTAAAATGCTGCCATTTTTCCCACAGTGTTTTCACCATGGGAAAATCACGCTGTTTACGCTACATGGGGCCCCGGCCTTAAAGATTTTCTCTAAATATCTTGTGGTCACAAGTTGTTGTCCTTATAGGCTGCCATTAGATATGATCATGAATGCAGGACCTTTCTAAGGTCAGAAAATTAGCTATGATTTCTTTATTGTGGCCGGAATATCTTCTCATACATGTAGTGTCCCTGCCCTGCCTGATAACTCTGCTATAGGGTTGAGCGATCGTGTTCGGAAAAAATCGGATTCTGATCGGCGATCGAGAACAATTAACGATTGCGATTGGAATCCCGAACACGATCTTTTTAGGTGGGATCGAGATCGGTGATTATTTCCCACAATGCTTTGCTAGCTAGTCTCCCATTCATTCTAATGGGAGACTAGCTAACATCACTAGTAGCTATTTACCTGAAGAGATGGCTGGTCCGGTGCCCGATCTTCTTGTTCTTCTTCGCCTCGCTGTCCCCTGCATCCCAGGTTAGGAGAGTGTGGGCGGGTACTGGGAGGGGAGACATCACGGCTCCCCGCCCTGTTCCCGCCCACACTCTCCTAAGCTACAAGCCCCGCCTTCCTAGCTCTTTAAACACTAACCTGGGAGGCGGGGGCAGCGAGGCAAAGGAGACCGAGAACACCGAGCACCGGACAAGCCATCTCTTCAGGTAAGTGGACACCAAGGGGGACTAAGTAGCCAGAGGATTAAAAAAAAATCATCTGGCTGCTTAGTGATTAAAAAAATTCACTACACAGCGTGGATTCTAACAATTAAAGCGTTCAATTGTTAGATTCCATGCTGTATAGTGAATAGGATTGCTTTTAAAATCTGATCTCCAATTAGTAAAAAAATCCCATAGACTTGCATTGGGATCGGAATTGGGATCGAGATCGGGTTCGAATGAAAAATGATCGGAAATCGGATTTTAAAATCGATCCTGAAAAGTCAAGATCGGCTCAACCCTACTCTGCTACAAAAAAGAAATCATGGCTGAGTTCCTGTCAAGTGCTAGACCACAGAAAGTTTCTGCTTTTGTAGTCATATCTATTGGTGACCGATCAACACAACAGATGTGACCAGTAAGAAAGTTAACAAAAATCTTTAAAACTCTGCAAAAATTTTTAACTACTTATATTTGCAAAAATAACCACATGGGACTATCCCTTTAATAATTGGCAGGGGCGTAACTAAAGGCTCATGGGATCAAAAGTTGAGCCTGGGCCCTACTCCGTAGCTTCTTCTCACAACCGTCAGCCATCGATACATTTTAGAAGCATTTACATTTCCTTTCCTTCTCTACCTGGGCTCAGACTGCCATAAAGATTTGTTCACAACAGGTCTATGCACAAAAGCTTCTTCTTATTTCATAGTGTATTGGTGTACCACATGGTAATAATGCTACCTTATGTGCCACAGCCTCCACAGAATCCCTCCTTGGCTATATGCTGCTTATAAACATTATTTTTGGTATTATAGTACATTTTCTGACAGTGGAAGGCAGTGTATTATAATTCTTAATGTGTCTCATTCCAGGCAACTAAAGGGCACGTGTAGTAAATTTGCTATGTACAGAGAGATATTAAAAGCAACAGCTGTCAGCTATCAAAAGAAATCAGGAAGGAGATCAAAATTATCTAAACTTTTTTTCTTTTGGCTCCCCTACTCACTTTTTTGTTAAAATTGCTTCACATCTGTCTTCTCTACTTGGCTCATGTGTATCTTTCACAGACACATAATAAATTAACCTAGAGTAGTCTGCGGCTACTACTCGGTGCTGTTGCTAGGCAATGATCTGTCAGTTACTTAGTGCTGTTGCTAGGCAATTATTTGAGGTCTATAGAGAAATAAAATAAAGTTTTTATTAGAAAGCATGAAAAAACCCGCCATGGGTAAAACTTGGATAAGATATTGATGAAACACAGTGCAAATTTTGTTTAAACTAAAGTGATCCAACCAGAGATATAATACATAAACATTTGCGATAGCGCTCTGTTCCAAAATAAGCATTACCATTATTATATTTTTCACATACTGAGCCTTGAATTTTAAGCTGAATAATGTGGCCCTTTCCCAAAAGTCTAAATAACGTTCACAGTGAAATAATACAATTTCGTACACACTGGAATTTTTTGCTAAGTTTTCTAAAAAAAAAAAAAAAGTAGTTACATTTGTTGATTTTTGTTTGATATGTGATTGCATTGATTTGGGACACATGCTTTTTATTACTGAGGAAGGTTATACTAAAAACAAAAAATGGGGAGCACAAGCCAAGAGCGAAAGAACATTGTGTAGCTTAGAAGAACAGACAGAGCATAACAGCAATATCCCCTTTTCCTGTATAAAATAAGTAATGTAAAATTAGCATTGTCTGTAATTTTGCTCTGAACACGAGCCAGAAAAAGCAAGCTGTATTTCATTTTTTACCATGCAAAGAATCAAATTAATCAATAGAGCTGAATATCATTATGGAGGACCAACATTAGCGAAAAGTTATGACAAATTCATTAAATGAATAAATATAATATAGTTAGTATAGCTTTCTGTACCATATACACTTTAGGTATAAAACAATCCCCAATAGTGAAATACAATAGGCATATAAAAGTGAAAGTTAGACATGTTTTCTGTCATAGGAAAAATTTTAGTCACAGGCAGGAAATGCCATTAAGGCTAAAGCCCAACGCGGCGTTCTACAGCAATAAAGTGCTGCGGGAAAAACCGTGGTGGTAACACATCATGGTTCTTCTCACAGTGCTTAAGACAGAAAGCTCACAGAGGTTTTGGAAATCTGGGTTTTTACCGAAAAGTGGGCATGGGATTCACTTGAATCCCATCCACTGTGCCCTCACTGTAAACTACTGCAAATTTTCCCACGGTGTTTCCGCCGCGGGCAAATCACGGCGTTATTTAGGCCACGTGGGACCCAGGCCTAAATAACAAATGATCAATTCTTCACCTTGAATCAAATCTCAAAATAAAAAAAAACACTGTGGGAAAAAAAAAATGCACGGAAACACATCACAGTTTTTTCCACAGTCTTTTTCATTGTGATTTTGCAGAGTTCTCCTCTACTGATTTTCTGCCCAATTATACCTATACAGAAAACCCCAGCATCTCCAAAGGTGTAATTGACATGCTGCGATTTTTCAAAAACAAACAAATCCCCCCTTTCCTTTCCGGTGTTAGGGGGGGTTTCACATGTTTGATGCTGAATATGAGGTGGAATCCACCTCAAAATCTAATTAAAATACTGCCTGAAATCTGCCTCCTATTATGTTCAATAAGCGTTCCACTCGTTCTTCAGGTGGATTCTGCCTGATAACTCCAATTGAAGTGAATAGAAGGCAGAAAATGCACTTTTTCCGTTGGCACAGAATTTGTTGCAATGTGATCATGGAATTTGGCTCTGCCCAATAAAGGCAAAAATACAATAGTACTCTTCTCCAAGTTCTACTTCATGTTGTGGAAACACCGCTTTTTGGTTGCAGATTTTGCGTTTTTTCAGGCAAAGCCAGGAGTGGATTAAGTAGAGGGTAGAAAGTAGAAGTATAAGAACTTCCTATGTATGTCTTATTCCTTATGTAGCCATGCCTGGGTTTTGCTTAAAAAAAAATCTGCAACAAAAAACCCAAGTGTTTCCGCAATGTGGGGCCTTAGCCTCAAACTTAGCATCAAAATCCCCATCGGTTTGAAATTCCTGAATTTCTGCTTGACAAATTAAGTGTTAAACTTCTATGTGTGAAGGTCCCCTCTAGTGTTTCCAATCCTGTGGTCCCCGCTAGGTCTCTGTTGATATTCTCACAGAGATGATGTGCTGTACCCCCATGTTACCACCCAACACAGCCAATCAATAACCTCAATAATCGGGATTGGCTGGAAAATGATCAAAATTTGGATTTTAAAAATTATCCTGAAAGCTCAAGATCAGCTCAACCCTAGTATACATAAACTCCTAAATAGGGCTGAGAGATTGGGATTGGTAAAGATCGGATCCTGATCGGCGATCGAGCAAATATCATGATCAGGATCAGCTGGAAAATGATCGAAAATTGGATTTTAAAATGATCCTGAAATCTCAAGAACGGTTCAACCCTACTCCCCAATCATTTAAGATGATCTTTTACCACTCCTACCATGTCTTTATAGTAAATACTTATATTCTCTGTGTAAAATTAATGTCACCCACAAAAAATCCTTCCACCTACAAATAATAATGAATGCTGCCCCTACCCATAGTACAATGAAATGCTGCCACTCACCTCCAGTTACTGCCATCATCCATATCCAAGTGGTGATGCCAGTAGCATTGAATATGACTGCTAAGGCTGATATATGGCTGCAGTGGTTGGTCATGTGTTAGTCCTATAAGTAAGATTGGGGTTTGAAGTACGGTTTTGTTAATTAATCAAAACTAATAATAAACTGATAGTGATCAATAAAAGTAAAACTGTGAAGCCAGCCTGCTATAAAATCTATGATATTAAAGGCTTGCGCATTTATTGAAATTACCAAAAACCAGTCATCTGCAACTGTCCACACAGGACACCACAAAGGTGCCAGTAATACTGTAAGTGCAGGAATGTGTGCGGGGGCTTGATCTCATGTTGTATCTCATACAATGAGTCTCCTTTCCTACTGTTTTACAACCTGATCCTGTTTGCCCTCTTTCTTCTCAGAATTCCTCATTTTCCTGATGCCGCCAACTTATTATCTGACACTCTTGTTAGGTTGAACAAAGAGGCTGTGACATTCATATTTTTTTTGGTATCAACACTGTTAACTACTAAATTACTAAAAGTTCTTGTCTGAGTTCCTGAATTACTACAGTAATTTAATGTGATTTAATGATTTCATCTTCCATGGACCATGGATGACTGTCAAGGAATCCAAATACTGAAAGTGAGATGTGTTTCTTTACATTTACAAAAGTTTGTAAATTCATTAACATATGCATTAATTCGACTGCTAGGTTTATATGTCTTGTTATTGTACCTTTAATGTAGCAAACCACTTGATTTGAAAGCTGAGCACTTGTATTCTTTCTTGGGAACTATGAGTAGGGGGGAGACAGTAGTTAGTCTCTTTTTCCCTGAATTAGGAGGAGGGAGTAGTGTAGAGACTGAGCCAAAGCTGTGTTTAGGCTGATAGCCAGCTGAAGGACAGCCAAATGCTTAAGTCAGGAGATGAGATTTATCTCTACTCATTTTGTGCAAGATACATCCGTGAGGGTAATGTTATATGGAACAAATAGCTGTAACACTGTCTGTAACCTAAGGGCATTGCAGACATCTTTTTTTTTGGTCAATTCAGCGCACTGTTCAGAGGAAGACTACCCCAACAGGAACACATAGACTGCAATCGGGAGGTACCATCTCAAAGTTCAACTACTGCTCCAGTTGAAAACTCAAAATAGCTGAACCTCTGTACAGTATCTGGAAGCTGTTTGGATTTACCCTGTTCTACCTCAGTAAGCGCTATGAATTATTTTGTTCTGCAAAACTGGTCTCATAAGTCTTATTGCTGCATCTACCATGGGTACTCCAAACAGCATCAGGCTCAGGGAGGCTTACTACTATTAGGACACTAGTAAGAACTAGGACTACCACCATGAGCCACCCTACAGGCTTCCTCGGCACTGCACCAGTTTAGGAGGGGTGTCCAATGACCTGCTCAAGATTGCTACCACCATGACCACAGCAACTACTACACATAGCTTCTTGTCCTTCCTCCCAACAGACAGCTTTTAAATTTTCTTGATAAAAGTGATGATGAGTCCTAAAAGCTTCCTTTATCACAGTGTAACTTGCTGACAGTAACTTCAGCATAGAGATGCTGGTACTGATGGCTTTTTTTTTTTTTTTAGCAGAAATATGTTATTTGGTTGTGTACCATTTTGGATTATGAGTAACCTTTTGATCAATGAAATTTTTTTGGAGACAATGTGACCAAAAAATAGGATTTTTTTTGGCAGGATAATATCCAGGATAAATAACATTCTATTTTTATTCTAAGGATAGTTCTGAATGCATCATTACCACATATTACTTTTTTATTATTCATTTTCTGTGGGGAAAAAAATGGCAAAATGGACATTTTTTATTTCACGACTTTGCTTTTTTTTTTTTACATTCACACATACCCTCATACTGATACTTGAATACTAGGTGGCGCAATAACTTCAGTAATACACATTAATACTTCTACATTACCCTGTATTACAATATTGGAAAGTGAAAGCTTCACTATAAAAAGTTGCCATTGGCCAAATTTTATAGTGACGCTTGTGAGGGTCACATAGGGTCTTTTGTAGACCCCAATGGCAATGCATTTACACCTTGCAATCGCATCACTGGTGCTGTCTTCATGACTGTGTACTACTCTAATTCATGGGAGTGGGTTCCTGCCACTGATGATATTATGTCATAGGACCAGAAAATATTTTTTTTTTTACCACAACCCATGGAAAAGAGTGGTGCTGTCAGTGGAAATAAAACAGACCCTTACTAATCTCAAACAACCTTTTATAAGATGTTGCCATTGAAACCATCAGCTAATACACACATCTGCACAAGCTTGTGTTCAAGTCTAATCTCTCTATTATAATAAGCTATTACTCAATGCATTTAATGAAAATTTCCCATAGACTGAAAAACATAATTGCTCTATAGAAAAGTACATTATGTCCATATCATAGCTTGGCTCTAAGTACAGGAAATACCTTGGTAATGATAATCATTTATCAGGAGTGGCTGCCAATTCCTCAACTTTTATTTAGGAAGAATACAATTGAATAACCATTTAACTTTAGGGAATGTCGTGTTACAGTGTATTAGCATGACTCCCTGTTCATCTGGTTTTGCTGTATATGACTGTATATTTTATGGAGAGATTGTATCCAATATATAATGCTATATCCACAATTTAATTTTATAGCTTGTAGGTGAAAAAAGAAAATCATTGACTTCACAGATGGTATTTCCTACATTTTAAGCACTGTTTTAGAAGCTCAACACAGAAGCCGCCAATTTGGTGATGAACTTACCAGCTACTGATCTTGCATTAATGGGGAATACAAATGTTCCATTGCAACTTAAAATATATACTATAAAAGGAAATATTTCCAATGCCCTGGCTATGATATTGTTATAAAAAAGCGAGAAGATTTTCTGTTTCCCCAAAAGACTTACAAATTGCTCCATGTAAGTAGTTTCTAAGTACTGTAGACCAGATTGTTGGAAAGGGAAAACCATTTCCACCCAGATAATTCCATATTTTTATTGAAATGTTATACTTTTAGCTCAAATATCCTATTTTGAACTTCATTCTGAACTGTTAAACAAATTATGGGACATTCGTGGTGTTTCAATTCACAATATAGAAAAACTAGATAAGACTAGACAGAATCTTCAGAAATGGTATTCTATCTATCTATCTATCATCTATCTATCTATCTATCTATCTATCTATCTATCTATCTATCTATCTATCTATCTATCCCCTATCTATCTATGTCCTATCTATCTATCTATCTATCTGTCTGTCTGTCTGTCTGTCTGTCTGTCTGTCTGTCTGTCTATCTATCTATCTATCTATCTATACAAAATATTCAGACAGTGTTTTTAGCTGCATGTATTTGTCTTCTATTTACAATCCATTGTCCCTGGACCTCCTATATTATGGTCACTTGTGTTTTTCTCAGGTACAGTGCCCCCTTGAATTTTTCAACCTTTTGCCACATTTCAGGCTTCAAACAAAGATATAAAATTTTAATATTGGGGGGGGGGGGGGGAGAATCAACAAGTGGGGCACAATTGTGAAGTGGAACAACATTTATTGGATATTTTAAACTTTTTTAACAAAGAAAAACTGAAAAATTGAGCGTGCAAAATTATTCGGCCCCCTTGCGTTAATACTTTGTAGCACCACCTTTTGCTGCGATTACAGCTGCAAGTCACTTGGGGTATGTCTCTATCAGTTTTGCACATCGAGAGACTGAAATTCTTGCCGATTTTTCCTTGCAAAACAGCTCGAGCTCAGTGATGTTGGATGGAGAGCATTTGTGAACAAAAGTTTTCAGCTCTTTCCACAGATTCTCAATGGGATTCAGGTCTGGACTTTGACTTGACCATTCTAACATCTGGATATGTTTATTTGTGAACCATTCCATTGTAGATTTTGCTTTATGTTTTGGATCATTTTCTTGTAGGAAGATAAATCTCCGTCCCAGTCTCAGGTCTTTTGTAGACTCCAACAGGTTTTCTTCCAGAATGGTCCTGTATTTGGCTCCATCCATCTTCCCATCAATTTTAACCATCTTCCCTGTCCCTGCTGAAGAAAAGCAGGCCCAAACCATAAAGCTGCCTCCACCATGTTTGACAGTGGGGATGGTGTGTTCAGGGTGATGAGCTGTGTTGCTTTTACGCCAAACATATCATTTTGCATTGTGGCCAAAAAGTCTGATTTTGGTTTCATCTGACCAGAGCACCTTCTTCCACATGTTTGGTGTCTCCCAGGTGGCTTGTGGCAAACTTTAAACAAGACTTTTTATGGATATCTTTGAGAAATGGCTTTCTTCTTGCCACTCTTCCATAAAGGCCAGATTTGTGCAGTGTACAACTGATTGTTGTCCTATGGTCAGACTCTCCCACCTCAGCTGTAGATCTCTGCATCCAGAGTGATCATGGGCCTCTTGGCTGCTTCTCTGATCAGTCTTCTCCTTGTTTGAGATGAAAGTTTAGAGGGACGGATGGGTCTTGGTAGATTTGCAGTGGTCTGATGCTCCCTCCATTTCAATATGATTGCTTGCACAATGCTCCTTGGGATGTTTAAAGCTTGAGAAATCTTTTTGTATCCAAATCTGGCTTTAAACTTCTCCACAACAGTATCTCGGACCTGCCTGATGTGTTCCTTGGTCCCCTCTCTGTGCTTTAAACAGAACCCTAAGACTATCACAGAGCAGGTGCATTTATATGGAGACTTGGTTACACACAGGTGGATTCTATTTATCATCAGTCATTTAGGACAACATTGGATCAGAGATCCTCACTGAACTGAACGGAGTGAGTTTATTGCCCTGAAAGTAAAGGGGATGAACAATATTGCACACCCCACTTTTCAGTTTTTTCTTTGTTAAAATTTTTTAAAATATCCAATAAATTTTGTTACACTTCGCAATTGTGTCCCACTTGTTGTTGATTCTTCCCCCCAAAATTAAAATGTTATATCTTTATGTTTGAAGCCTGAAATGTGGCAAAAGGTTGAAAAGTTTATGGGGGCCAAATACTTTTGCAAGGCACTGTATTTATTTTAGTAGTTACTCCAAACCACTTGCCACTTTTAAGACAGTGGGAGGAGCAAGAAACTAAGTAGGCCAAATCAGGGACACCTCAGTCCATCAGATTTACTTAACTTTTGGCATTAGTTAGGCTTACGCCCACGGGACGTTCTGCAGCAAAAAAGTGCTGCGGGAAAAATCGCAACGACAATGCATCAGGGTTCTTCCCACAGCGCTTTAGACAGAAAGTTCATGGAATTTTCCTCCGCGGACTTTCTGTTACAATTATACCTATGGGGAAGCATTTCCGTTGTGGGCACATCACGTGTTTCCATCCTGTGGGGCTCTGGGCTTAAGCAGCTTTTTTGCATTATCAAAAGGGTGCAACTATGATCAGTTATGGGTGAAATAGTCTGAAAGAACCCTTTATTAGATTGTGGGGGGGGGGGGTTTCCCTCTCTGGTTTTACTGGTTGTAGTTTGGATACTTGATTGTATTTTGATATGTATGGAATAGCATTTTTACTTAAAATAAAGGAAAAGTTGTTCCATTTACTACTTTTTTACTTCCCTTATAATATAATTCTGGTTTCTGTTAATTTTACTTATCTATATGTACTCATTGTGTCTATTATTTGGTAAACCAAGTAGGAAAAAAAATAATATTGAAATATTTCTGCAATAAATACTGTCTTCATAAGATAAAATTATAAATGTGAGCACTTTTTTCATTTAGGTTAAAAAGCAATGACATAAAAAGTCACACTTCTAAAATTATTCTTACCCTCTATTTTGCCAGTAACACACCTGCATCCTTTCCTCCAAAAACACATTTACAAAATATTAAACATTGAACAAACTAGCTTCTTATTTTAACATCTGATCGAAAGCCACACAAGAGCAAATCCTATGCATTGAACACCTGGAAAAATAGAGTAAGCATAAGTGTTGTCTTGATGGCTCAACTATGCATTGATTTATACACATTAGGTCCACAAAATAATGAAACAAAAAATGTAATAATTGGTAATCAAATTTGTTTGGATTATTAATATTAATGTTATATAGTTTTTACATGTGTCTATTTATAATAAACTACTGTATACCATGATAGTTTGTTACTAATTTGTAGCCTGCTCAATATTTTATTTTGGTTCCTTGCAATCATTAGTCTTAGGGCTCATTCACAAGGGGCAAGAGGGGGCAGAATTTGACGCGGAATCCGCCTCAAAATCTGCCCCCTCACAATAGAGGTCTATGTAAAAAAGAAGCAACATGACCTTTCTTCAGGCGGATTCCGTCTCAGGTAATCAATACAAGTCAATGGAAGGTGAAAAAACTGCTAGCGTTTTTTTGGCAAAAAACGCTAGCTTTTTTGGCGCTTTTTTGGCAAAAACCACCTCAAAAAACGCCAGGCAGTTTTTTCAAGGTCCATTCACTGTGCTGGAGGAAAAAACCTGAAACAAAAACTGCCTCAAAAAACGCTCCAAAACTGCTTCGTGTCCAAAAAAAGCTTCCTAATTCCTGAAGCAGATTTTTTCCTGACCAAATTCCTTGACCACCCTAACATGTGTGTACTAGCCCTTACAGGAAGTTGGCTACTGTTCTTGGATAAATGGCAATTTTTTACCTTATACTTTCTTTTGATATTTTGCCTAATTTGAGCACCTATAGGAGTGATAGCGAACCTTTTAGCTACTGAGTATCCAAACTGCAACCCAATACTCACTAAATTATTGCAAAGTGCCAACACATCAATTTAAACCTAATACTGTGCAGATCCATAAGTGCGGACAGTTAAATACAGTTAGGTGAATGGGGCTTTACAGAGCTTTCAATTATAGAAACTACTTGGTACCGCATCTGGTATAATTTTGAACATTTAATGTTCACTATTTACATCGCACAGATCTGTTATATAGTGATCATGCAATGTTATTATGACCTATAATAATATCACATGCCTGCTATATAACTGATACTGTGTGGTATAAATAGTGAAGGGCCCCCACTTAGTACAATCTGCCCCACAGTGACCCCCACACTGTCCAATCTGCTTCACAGTAGACCACACACAGTACATTTTGCTCCACAGTGGCCTCCACACAGTATGATCTATGCCGCAGATAGAAAGGCCTCTGGGCACCACCTCTGCACCCATGCCATAGGTTCGCCATCACTGACCTATAGGATAAATTGATCCCACTTTTTCAAACTTCATCTACAAGGAAAGAAAACTTTTCCTATAAAGTAAAAATAATACCAAGTTAGGCTAATGCCCCACATAGCAGACCACAACGGAGCGGTGTTTCCACTGATCGTCCGTTTCTGCATTGTGTGGATGGGATTCACTAGAATCCCAACCATTTTGCAGTGACTGTAAAATGCTGCGGTTTTTGCCTCGGCATTTGCTCCATGGCCAAACTGCAGTGTTTATGCCATGCGGGGCCCCAGCTTAAAAGGTTTTTGAAGATTATGAGCCTTGTTTGTCATTTTGGGCCATTTTCTACCAGAATTCTGAAAAGTTTTTCATATTTGTGCCCTTTATCCTGCCTAATGTGTGCCTGATTTATTCATTGATACTTCCATTTTTAATTGTTTTGTACCTAATGTAGCCTTTTGTAAAAGTAACCATGGACATGGTTTAGAGGGCACATAAGCGCACGCCAAATTCTCTATATCCTGCTTTTCACAAAAGTTGCAGAATTTTTTCACAAGCATATCACTTCTAATTTTAATATATTAATGGGGTTATTATAAATGTATCATCAAGGTAAAAATGCTAGGATCACTTATGAGTATTCAAGGGAGGTATATAGTCCTAGCATAAAATGTAACATTTATTGAGTATCATTTAAAAACATATATATATATATATATATATATATATATATATATATATATATAGCAAAAAATAGCTTTGTTACTCAGTGTGAGTGTAATTCCTTGGAAGATACAAGCTGAACAGAATACAAAACGCAATTTCAAGTGCTGTGCAGTTAAAGCACATGAACCCCATAGACTATAATGGGGTCCATGTGCTTGCCGCCAGATCTCTGCAGAGATCATGCGGACAGGAAAGTAGTTGATAATCTACTTTCCTGTCCGCATCATTTGTGCGGGTAGCACACGGCACACATTATAGCCTATGCAGTCTGTGAAAATCCTTGACACAAAAAGATCTAGCAAAAGTCTGTGGTGGAATAAAATTCTTCTTCTTTATTAGTTACATAGTCATCATAAAATCGCCATGGTATACAAATGCAAATGCGTCAGACTGACGCATTTCGGATTCAATTCTTCTTCCGAGTCTGACTCGGAAGAAGGATTGAATCTGAAACGCGTCAGTCTGACGCATTTGCATTTGTATACCATGGCGATTTTATGATGACTATGTAACTAATAAAGAAGAAGAATTTTATTCCACCACAGACTTTTGCTGGATCTTTTTGTGTCAAGGATTTTCGTGTGCATCGCTCCGAGCCGAGGGAGCAGTTTTCCGGGCAAAGTGAAGCTGGTCATATACGGCTGGATAATAATTAGCTGCAAGAAACTACAAGTCATATTTGGGCTGAGTATTATCTTTATTTTTCTTTTGTCTTCAGTTGATTTATATGGAGTCTGTGTGCTTTTACCGGCAGACCGCTTGCAGTTACATTTGGTATTCTGTTCAGGAAGGGGGGGTCCTCATGCGGACTCCCCGAATGGAATACCGAATGCAGATGTGAACGAAGGGTAAGGGCCACTTGAAATACCAGCCAATGTATTATGCTTTATACACCATTTTCTGGTGTACAAGACATGACAGAAGTCACAATTTTTGGTGCACTGCTTTGTTGCACAAAATTTTGCAACTTTGCCATTTGCTGCCACAAGTGGGAAAAGTAGAGCTCAAACCCGAGGTATTATACCATCTAGTCTTTTAAATAGAAATGGCCAGATGGGTATTCAGAACCTTCTTATGTATTGTAATATTTACCTAAAGAGTATTCATCTTGTAAAAGCAATACTTATTTCTTTTTAACTTTACATAACTTGCTGTAATAATCTTATGGTACTTTTTTCTAAGTCAATTAATGTTAAATATACAGTATGGAAAAAATAAATGAATAAATAATTCTACATTAAATGTTGCACTGTAGGTATGTGGAAACCAATTCTGTTTGCAACAAATGTATGTTGAGGGTTGACTAGGAATTATAAACCTTTTAATTTGACAGAAGCAAGAGTTGTTTTTTTTAGATTTTTAATTTTTTTTTATTGTCCCTATTTGTAAAATAATTCTTAATTAAATACCACATAAATGATTTCTCTGTGCATGTGAAATATAAATCCCAGAAGGAATGTCTATTATATTGCAAAGGAAAATCAAATCCTTTTTCTATAAATTGTACAGACTGATTAGTTTTAGTGTTTGAAAATTCTGGCCTTTAAAACTGTTGTTTTTTTTACATGCTGGCAAATATGAAATGAAATAGGATTACCTTTACACGTTTGTCAAAAGTAAATTGATTTCTAAATAGCACATCCTTTCTACCATTGTTTCAAGAAAAATTACAGCCGTGGGTGCTTAAGGATTTACTCGCACAGGCAGCCTGTCTTCCATTTTGATCTCTAGCATTTGTCCATCTGTAGGGCAGAAACTATATTTTTGTAACCAGTGTGAACTATGATATAAATCATGTGTGAGATGTGGCATTACTAGAGCATTATTTCTTTTTTTAGGCATGGTTCTAATGACACTACTATATATTGTGCTTCCTCTGATGTTTGTCACTTCATTGTTGTCTGAGACCATTAAACTGTTCACACTAAATGAATCTATGACAACGTAGCACAGAAAATATACTTGTTTTATTTCTCTTGTTTTTATAGATATTTTTGAAATGTCTGTTATTTTTGTTACTTAAAATATTATTAATTTAATAAATATTGGTGAATAAAGCTCATTTAATAATAATAATAATAATAATAATAATAATGATTTTATTGATTTATGTATTGCATTTACAAAACCTATAGGGTTTGAGATAAAGAGACTATCCAGGACTATGATATTGAGCTCCACTTACTTAGGTCAGTGACATAACATCCATTGTTCACATGTTAGTTCTACAGCTCAGTTCTATTCAAATGGATGGGGATGATCTGCAATACCAAGCAAGGTCGCTTTACAATGTATGGCACTGTGCTTGGACACACTGCACAGCACTGCTACCTTGCAGCACTGGTTCTTGTGTTTGGACCCAGCCAAATAAATCATCTGCAAACATGTTCTCCCCATGTTTGGTTGGGATTCCTTCCACACTCCAAATATATTTAGGATATTTAGATTGTGGGCCCCATTTGAGATAGTGAGTGGTGACAATATCTGTAAAGTGCTGTAGCATATGCTATGTAAGTAAAATAAAGTCCCATACAATCTGATGAACAGAAAGGAAGACTCCTGCCAATACTTCCAAGAAATAATATATAATTAATATCTGCTAGAAGGAAAGTAGACTCTTTTTGTTTTGTGTTGTACTGAGTCATAATGAAGAAACTCTAAAATATTTGGGCCTCCTTCTGTGTATGTTCAGCTGTTTTTACCGACCTTTCATGTTCTTCGGGCACATGCGGTATCATATACCGCTAAAAAGCCAAATTCAGTGCACTATCAACTTTGCTGTTATGTGTCCCTAGTGAAGAGCTATTGGTGCCATTACCATAGCTCTTCAGTGTCAGAAGGGTGTTTCTGACAGCCTGTCAGGAACGCCCCTCCTGACATTAGAGTCCATAACACTGTCCTGTCAGAGAGGGCGTACTTTACTGCCCAGTGATGACAGTGAGCGGTAAGGAATGCCCCTCCCCATGCCTCCTGACAGTACTCGTCCATAGACTAGTAAGGAACGCCCCCACTGTTAGTACAGTAGTATGGACTCTACTTTCAGGAGGGGTGTTCTTGACAGACTGACTCTTCACCAGTGGCAAATAACGGGAAAACGGATAGTGCGCTGAATTCATCGCACTGTTGGCTTTCTAGCAGTATATAATACCACATGTGCCCGAGAACATGAAAGTTCCTCTTTAAAAAAATTTCAGGCTCTCAGGTAGAAGTAATGCCAATGGAACATGCCATAATATCTGTGAAATGCACTCAATGTCATTTAATATTAACATAGCCTCAACACCTAGTGGACAATTACATTTACAGTCCTATGAAAAAGTTTGAGCACCCCTATTAATCTTAATCATTTTTAGTTCTAAATATTTTGGTATTTGCAACAGCCATTTCAGTTTGATATATCTAATAACTGATGGACACAGTAATATTTCAGGATTGAAATGAGGTTTATTGTACTAACAGAAAATGCGCAATATGCATTAAACCAAAATTTGACCGGTGCAAAAGTATGGGCACCTCAACAGAAAAGTGACATTAATATTTAGTAGAGCCTCCTTTTGCAAAGATAACAGCCTCTAGTCGCTTCCTGTAGCTTTTAATCAGTTCCTGGATCCTGGATAAAGGTATTTTGGACAAACAATTCAAGTTCAGTTAAGTTAGATGGTCGCCGAGCATGGACAGCCCGCTTTAAATCATCCCACAGATGTTCAATGATATTCAGGTCTGGGGACTGGGATGGCCATTCCAGAACATTGTAATTGTTCCTCTGCATGAATGCCTGAGGATTTGGAGCGGTGTTTTGGATCATTGTCTTGCTGAAATATCCATCCCCGGCGTAACTTCAACTTCGTCACTGATTCTTGAACATTATTCTCAAGAATCTGCTGATACTGAGTGGAATCCATGCGACCCTCAACTTTAACAAGATTCCCGATGCCGGCATTGGCCACACAGCCCCAAAGCATGATGGAACCTCCACCAAATTTTACAGTGGGTAGCATGTGTTTTTCTTGGAATGCTGTTTCTTTTTGGACGCCATGCATAACGCCTTTTTTTATAACCAAACAACTCAATTTTTGTTTCCAAAATGAAGCTGCCTTGTCCAAATGTGCTTTTTCATACCTCAGGCAACTCTATTTGTGGCGTACGTGCAGAAACGGCTTCTTTCTCATCACTCTCCCATACAGCTTCTATTTGTGCAAAGTGCGCTGTATAGTTGACCGATGCACAGTGACACCATCTGCAGCAAGATGATGCTGCAGCTCTTTGGAGGTGGTCTGTGGATTGTCCTTGACTGTTCTCACCATTCTTCTTCTCTGCCTTTCTGATATTTTTCTTGGCCTGCCACTTCTGGGCTTAACAAGAACTGTCCCTGTGGTCTTCCATTTCCTTACTATGTTCCTCACAGTGGAAACTGACAGGTTAAATCTCTGAGACAACGTTTTGTATCCTTCCCCTGAACAACTATCTTGAACAATCTTTGTTTTCAGATCATTTGAGAGCGGGCTGTCCATGTTCGGCGACCATCAAACTTAACTGAACTTGAATTGTTTTGTAGAAAGAAATGGTCCAAAATACCTTCATCCAGGATCCAGGAACTGATTAAAAGCTACAGGAAGCGACTAGAGGCTGTTATCTTTGCAAAAGGAGGATGTACTAAATATTAATGTCACTTTTCTGTTGAGGTGCCCATATTTTTGCACCGGTCAAATTTTGGTTTAATGCATATTGCGCATTTTCTGTTAGTACAATAAACCTCATTTCAATCCTGAAATATTACTGTGTCCATCAGTTATTAGATATATCAAACTGAAATGGCTGTTGCAAACACCAAAATATTTAGAACTAAAAATGATTAAGATTAATAGGGGTGCCCAAACTTTTTCATAGGACTGTATACTTTTCAGGACTCCCACACGTTTGTTTTCTTCTTTCCTGCTCAAACATGTGGCGGTGACCTTTTTAGTTCATCCAAGACAAATCATCATTTGTTTTTATATTACCTTACAGTAGAAACTCAATTTTTGGTTCATAAGTGGATCCCATTAATTACTTTGAGGTTTCACTAGAATTGATCTTATTATCTGCTTTGTGCAAAGCAGAAGTCCAAGCCCCCCACTCTCACGGTCAAGTGAAAGGCACTGTCCAGTTTCTGCCGAATAGAATCCAAGCACCCATACCCATGGGTCAGTGTGCTAGTAGTTAAGAACAGTGCTAGCACTGACAAAGCATACAAAAACATAGATCAACACAGATCAAATTAAAAATAAGCCAATAAGGATTGTTATTTTACTAGTTTTGTAAATCCAAGATGTTTTCAGTTGCAGCACAATTCATTTTACTCGTTTATATCAGTATTTGAAAAATGCTTCCGTTGCAAGGCCTGACCGACCGTTGTAATGCTTATTTACATAGTAAATCTGTTAATGCTCCCTTCTCACAACATGTAATTGAGTGATATTCCTAGAAAACATGTGCACTGGGTCAAATTCATAGAAAACAACTTTATAAATGTCAAAAATAATCACCAAATAATTGATTGTTTGAATGGCAAATTCATGAATATTTTAATTGTATGATGAAGATACTTTGCTATCAAAAATAGTAGAATAAAGTTGATTATTATTTGGCATCATGTCTTCTTGAATTATCGACAATTTCTTGCTGAACTTGCAGAATCCTACTCCATTAAGCTCACATTGTTTCTTTACCTTTTCAGATGAAAATAAAAATAAGGCCTCATTTTTCATTGACCATATTTCAGATTTTCTTATGTCTGTTATTGCCTTAGATGAATTTTGCATAGTGCAATTTTTGTAACAAGGTGTAGATGAAAAAAATTATGTATTTATATGCTACTTTAAACTTCAAAATTTTGCTATAAATATATACATTGAACAGTGCAAAAAACTTGAAGGTAAAAGGGTTCTCATCTCAACCAATGCAAATGCACATATACGTTTTGTGCCGACACCTGTTGTCAATTCTTACTAATGGAGAAGAGACCACGCAAGTGCGGTCCATTTCTGGCTATTTTTTATTGATCACTCATAGATTCAAGTCTATAAAGGATAAGTGAAAATGGGTGTTGCAAATCAGATGTAAAATGTGGACCGATTCACCTGCTTTTCAGTGTCTATCATGATTGTATCATGGTCAGTGCAAAATTCTACTCTGAATCTGCCTCACCATTGGAATTAATGGAGGCAGAAACCAAAGTAGGATTCTGAAAAAATAAGTAACCTACTCGAACTTTCCAAAAATTCTGTGGCTGATTCATTTGCAGAGACTGCGGCGTGAGACACTCCACTGATTCACCCCATTCATCCGAGCCTAATATCTGGCTTTCTGCCACAGGAAGTCAGAGGGCTGTAAAAGGAAGAGGAAGTCTAAAAGTCAAGTTAGGTTTTGTTAAGATCTGCATTCATACATTGAACTCAAGGCGGTATCTAACAAAAATGCCTAACTTTCACTAGTGCCAGCAACAGCAGGCAGAGTTTTATCATTAAGTTCTGTGTTAAATCAGAGGATACAAATCGCAGCATTAGAAAAACTGAGCCCCACCTGCAGTGAATAGATATTAAGAAATTAATCTGCAAAGAATTGTATTTTGATTGTGAGATTGTGTGTTGCCTTGTGATGTTTGCACAGGATCTCTAATGTTTCTTTTAGTTTATGTAATAATTCATAGTTTGATTTCTTGGAGGAGGCCAATATATCAGCATTAAGTAGTGCTGTCCATGCTCACCATGGAATTAAGTGGATTGAAAGGTGTAATTTTGAATTTATGAGACATTTTAGCCATTTCCAGTGCATTGCGGCAATAGGGCATGACCACTATATGTGGGCTAAAGAACTAAGTTCACCACAGTTCCTGAAGCAGGAGTCTCAGTGAGTAGGGAAAAGTTTAGATAAACAAGCTGGAGTTGGGTACCATCTTGTAAGGATTTTCAATGATGTTTCTTTGATATCATTAGATTGAGAGACTAAATTGGTTTTGTTGGAAATATGTTGCATATTTGATACTTGTGTGTCAACCAGGCAAAAGTATTGTGGTTATGATAACATTATTGCCTAACCAGAAAAAATTACATTTGCAAGCTGTAAGGGAATTGCTATAAGAGCAGTTCCCCAGTAGCTGCTGGCGAACCCTGGGGGGAGGGACACAATAGACAGTGAGCCCTAAGCTGAATTCCCCCCACTGTCCCTTCCTGCTTGTTGTCCTATCCTAAGCAATAGGAGACAACTGGTCGACGGGCCCTTCCTATATAAGTGACAAGACAGAATGAAAACGAGACAAACATCAACAAAGGGAGGTCAACTAGCGAGTTCCAATCCAGTATCCAGTAACAGTCAAGCAACGCAGTGCTGAATCAAAATCCAAGAGAATAGTCAAAGCATAAGCCAGAGGTCAGAGGTCAGTAATACAATAATAGCAGAAGAGGAGCCTAGCAGAGACAAATTAACAATTGCCAGCAGGCCAGTGAGGGCCAATCTCTTGTATATAGAAAACCCAAGACCCGCCCTGAGATAGACTGAGATAGAGAAGTGTTCACACAGTGCAACGAAAAAGACTAAGCAACGAATCAAACTAAACACGCCTCCTACGCCAAAGCGTGCGATCAGAGGGTGGCAGAGAGACCGAACAGGCAGAGACGTTACACTAGCATTCAAAGCATAGAGGCTTCTTCTTCACGCATTAACAAATGAATGACTGAGAACTCAGCACAACATGGATTTTCTGCTGAGATTGTGTGTTGCCTTGTGATGTTTGCACAGGATCTCCAATTTTTCTTTTAGTCTATGCAATAATTCATAGTTTGATTTTGTCCATGTTATAGGAATCACTCTAAAATTGAGCCCTGTCAAGTGGTTTACAACACCAACTTATCATCAGCAAACAAAAGAAAATCAACAGACTAAAGGGAGGAGCTGGTCTCAAAGTGCCAAATGGAAAGCAAAACCCACAGAACAATTAAAATATACAATCCTTTGTTATAAACTTTGCACCCCCTGATGAGACTGACTCCAAATGACTTTAAATCCCATCCCCCTCCAAAGTTCTGACCCCTATAACCTCAGTTAGTATCTTGCCTTACCTTACTAATATATCACCCTATGAGCTTTTTTTTTTGGTTAGCCAATAAAGGTATCATACCTACAATATGTTTACCTTTTTGACACAAAAGTATCAAATACCACTAGTACAAAAATGCCTGGCTTCTCAAAGATCCATTCAGTGGGTCCAATGCTGTGAAATTTGTTGCTTCTTTACTATACAATCAATTTCATTTCATTGCAGGATCTAGAATGTGTCAATGGGAGATAAAACTGTTTGCATAATGTTGTATAACATAGCTAACCTAAAAGTAAGTACACAGCTTCCAGCTCTTCTTGACTTTTAATAGATCTCTGAGCAACCAGGGTTCTTGTTACTACAAGTAAATTATGGAAATAATGCACTGTTTAATAAAAGGTTAAAAAGAAGGTCAATAAAACCACTTTACATTTCGAGCCAGAGTATTAATTTCCTTAAAGTAAATGATAGTTTATTTTTTATGCATATTCTATATTCTGCCATTGATCGTAACACGTAAATATGTAGGTACAATGTATAATTAGTCCAGAACAAGTTGTTTTTTTTAATTTTATAGTAGCATTTTTCATCAATAAGTTCTCTGTTTTTCTACCTAGCTGAATTAATAGTACCAGTACTGCGTGGCATTGAGCTCTTCCGAATGATACGTTTTCTGTTTATCTGATTAGCTTTTCTTGTTGCTTAATTATATTGAAATGATACCAACTTTTCTCAATTGCAGCATGAGATGATTATTATTACCCAACAGGAATTTTTAACATCTTATGATGATGTTAGAAGTTCTCTCAAAGTATCTTCTTGATTGTTCTATGAATTTTATTGAATGTAATTATGCCACCCTATTCTTCTAAGAAAATTGCACAGACATCATGCAAGATTCTTGATGTATATTAAGTGGATCAGCAGCTGGGATGTTACCATGTGAACCTAACTAGAACATTTATCGCAGTACATTTTTCTCTTCGGGGTGGTTAATTATCTTAATTACTTGTATTATGTGCTAGGATCCAAAATTACTTTTTTCTCCTTGTGTTGCCAAAAGGAGTATTTTTCAGAAAGCTCATTCTAAGCAAAGGTACTGATAGATTATTAGAAACATTTTTTGTGCTTTATGTAAAATAAGGTTTGTCTACATAGCAAGTAAGGCTTTCTGTACAGCAGACGTTGATGCCCACACAACCCTGTGGATGGACACTTTGGCTATTTTCACATGGCAAACACATGAATTTCTTTTGGCCCTTGAAATCTGCAAGTCAAAATCACAAAAAAATGCTAGTGAATGGAGTATTCGTAAAACCCCTTTCACACTTAGCAGAAAACATGCACAGTGTGTGCAGCAGATATGCCATGCATGGCATTTTTTGAGTAGAATTTGCCCAAATTGATTAAGAAATCAATATAAAAGTCCACCTATAATTTAATGATGATAATCCAAATCCATAGCAGCAATGAATGTGGTGTGGACTGAAAAATTGTAATGTGCTCATTCTTCTATGCAGATTTTATAGGGAACACACAAATGTGTTATACAATTACTTGTGTTACCAATTTAAGGCAAGCAGACACATGTTCAGTATGCTTTCAGGATTAGGTGTGGGTTTTGCACCCTAAACCTAACAAAATCCTGTATAAATATAGCCATAAAATGTAACTACATGAAAAAGTGACATTTATGACATATTCATGTTATAGTCTCATATGTTCGGGATATACAGATGTGTTCACCCTTATTAACATATATATATATATATATATATATATATATATATATATATTATAATTAGAGATGAGCGAACAGTGTTCTATCGAACTCATGTTCGATCGGATATTAGGCTGTTCGGCATGTTCGAATCGAATCGAACACCGCGTGGTAAAGTGCGCCATTACTCGATTCCCCTCCCACCTTCCCTGGCGCCTTTTTTGCTCCAATAACAGCGCAGGGTAGGTGGGACAGGAACTACGACACCGGTGACGTTGAAAAAAGTAGGCAAAACCCATTGGCTGCCGAAAACATGTGACCTCTAATTTAAAAGAACAGCGACGCCCAGCTTCGCGTCATTCTGAGCTTGCAATTCACCGGGGACGGAGGTTTCCGTCCAGTTAGCTAGGGCTTAGATTCTGGGTAGGCAGGGACAGGCTAGGATAGGAAGGAGAAGACAACCAACAGTTCTTATAAGAGCTAAATTCCAGGGAGAAGCTTGTCAGTGTAACGTGGCACTGACGGGCTCAATCGCCGCAACCCAGCTTTCCCAGGATCCTGAATGGAACACACTGACAGTGTATTCCCGTATACCCCATATATACACCCCAAATCCCCGTTCCAACGGTGTGCCCCCCCACCTTCACCTCACAAATACCCTGCAAGTCCCCTAGCAATAGAATTGGGGCTATATACACCCACAATTTTTGCTACTGGTATATAGTGCCATTGTCTGACTGGGAATTCAAAGAATATATTGGGGTTACGTGCACCCACAATTTTTGCTACTGCTATACAGTGCCATTGTCTCACTGGGAATTCAAAGAATATATTGGGGTTATGTGCACCCACAATTTTTACTACTGGTATACAGTGCCATTGTCTGACTGGGAATTCAAAGAATATATGGGGGTTACGTGCACCCACAATTTTTGCTACTGCTATACAGTGCCATTGTCTCACTGGGAATTCAAAGAATATATTGGGGTTATGTGCACCCACAATTTTTACTACTGGTATATAGTGCTATTGTCTGACTGGGAATTCAAAGAATATATGGGGGTTACGTGCACCCACAATTTTTGCTACTGCTATACAGTGCCATTGTCTCACTGGGAATTCAAAGAATATATTGGGGTTATGTGCACCCACAATTTTTACTACTGGTATAAAGTGCCATTGTCTGACTGGGAATTCAAAGAATATATGGGGGTTACATGCACCCACAATTTTTGATACTGCTATACAGTGCCATTGTCTCACTGGGAATTCAAAGATTATATTGGGTTTATGTGCACCCACAATTTTTGCTACTGCTATATAGTGCCAGTTTCTGACTGGTAATTCAAAGAATATATTGGGGTTACGTGCACCCACAATTTTTGCTACTGCTATACAGTGCCATTGTCTCACTGGGAATTCAAAGAATATATTGGGGTTATGTGCACCCACAATTTTTACTACTGGTATACAGTGCCATTGTCTGACTGGGAATTCAAAGAATATATGGGGGTTACGTGCACCCACAATTTTTGCTACTGCTATACAGTGCCATTGTCTCACTGGGAATTCAAAGATTATATTGGGGTTATGTGCACCCACAATTTTTGCTACTGCTATATAGTGCCAGTTTCTGACTGGTAATTCAAAGAATATATTGGGGTTACGTGCACCCACAATTTTTGCTACTGGTATATAGTGCCATTGTCTGACTGGGAATTCAAAGAATATATGGGGGTTACGTGCACCCACAATTTTTGCTACTGCTATACAGTGCCATTGTCTCACTGGGAATTCAAAGAATATATTGGGGTTACAAATACCCTCATTTCTTGCTACTGGTATATAGTGCCATTGTCTGACTGGGAATTCAAAGAATATATTGGGGTTACAAATACCCTCATTTCTTGCTACTGGTATATAGTGCCATTGTCTGACTGGGAATTCAAAGAATATATTGGGGTTACAAATACCCTCATTTCTTGCTACTGCCATATAGTGCCAGTTTCTGACTTGTAATTCAAAGAATATATTGGGGTTACGTGCACCCACAATTTTTGCTACTGGTATATAGTGCCATTGTCTGACTGGGAATTCAAAGAATATATTGGGGTTACAAATACCATCATTTCTTGCTACTGCCATATAGTGCCAGTTTCTGACTGGTAATTCAAAGAATATATTGGGGTTACGTGCACCCACAATTTTTGCTACTGGTATATAGTGCCATTGTCTGACTGGGAATTCAAAGAATATATTGGGGTTACAAATACCCTCATTTCTTGCTACTGGTATATAGTGCCATTGTCTGACTGGGAATTCAAAGAATATATTGGGGTTACAAATACCCTCATTTCTTGCTACTGGTATATAGTGCCATTGTCTGACTGGGAATTCAAAGAATATATTGGGGTTACAAATACCCTCATTTCTTGCTACTGCCATATAGTGCCAGTTTCTGACTTGTAATTCAAAGAATATATTGGGGTTACGTGCACCCACAATTTTTGCTACTGGTATATAGTGCCATTGTCTGACTGGGAATTCAAAGAATATATTGGGGTTACGTGCACCCACAATTTTTGCTACTGGTATATAGTGCCATTGTCTGACTGGGAATTCAAAGAATATATTGGGGTTACAAATACCCTCATTTCTTGCTACAGCCATATAGTGCCAGTTTCTGACTGGTAATTCAAAGAATATATTGGGGTTACAAATACCCTCATTTCTTGCTACTGCCATATAGTGCCAGTTTCTGACTGGTAATTCAAAGAATATATTGGGGTTACGTGCACCCACAATTTTTGCTACTGGTATATAGTGCCATTGTCTGACTGGGAATTCAAAGAATATATTGGGGTTACAAATACCCTCATTTCTTGCTACTGGTATATAGTGCCATTGTCTGACTGGGAATTCATAGAATATATTGGGGTTACAAATACCCTCATTTCTTGCTACTGGTATATAGTGCCATTGTCTGACTGGGAATTCAAAGAATATATTGGGGTTATAAATACCCTCATTTCTTCCTACTGCCATATAGTGCCAGTTTCTGACTGGTAATTCAAAGAATATATTGGGGTTATAAATATCCTCATTTCTTGCTACTGGTATATAGTGCCATTGTCTGACTGGGAATTCAAAGAATATATTGGGGTTACAAATACCCTCATTTCTTGCTACTGCCATATAGTGCCAGTTTCTGACTGGTAATTCAAAGAATATATTGGGGTTACGTGCACCCACAATTTTTGCTACTGGTATATAGTGCCATTGTCTGACTGGGAATTCAAAGAATATATTGGGGTTATAAATACCCTCATTTCTTGCTACTGGTATATAGTGCCATTGTCTGACTGGGAATTCAAAGAATATATTGGGGTTACAAATACCCTCATTTCTTGCTACTGCCATATAGTGCCAGTTTCTGACTGGTAATTCAAAGAACATATTGGGGTTACGTGCACCCACAATTTTTGCTACTGGTATATAGTGCCATTGTCTGACTGGGAATTCAAAGAATATATTGGAGTTACAAATACCCTCATTTCTTGCTACTGGTATATAGTGCCATTGTCTGACTGGGAATTCAAAGAATATATTGGGGTTACAAATACCCTCATTTCTTGCTACTGGTATATAGTGCCATTGTCTGACTGGGAATTCAAAGAATATATTGGGGTTATAAATACCCTCATTTCTTGCTACTGCCATATAGTGCCAGTTTCTGACTGGTAATTCAAAGAATATATTGGGGTTACGTGCACCCACAATTTTTGCTACTGGTATATAGTGCCATTGTCTGACTGGGAATTCAAAGAATATATTGGGGTTACAAATACCCTCATTTCTTGCTACTGGTATATAGTGCCATTGTCTGACTGGGAATTCAAAGAATATATTGGGGTTACAAATACCCTCATTTCTTGCTACTGGTATATAGTGCCATTGTCTGACTGGGAATTCAAAGAATATATTGGGGTTATAAATACCCTCATTTCTTGCTACTGCCATATAGTGCCAGTTTCTGATTGGTAATTCAAAGAATATATTGTGGTTATAAATACCCTCATTTCTTGCTACTGGTATATAGTGCCATTGTCTGACTGGGAATTCAAAGAATATATTGGGGTTACGTGCACCCACAATTTTTGCTACTGGTATATAGTGCCAATTTCTAACTGGGAATTCAAAATGCGCAAGGCTCCCGGAAAGGGACGTGGACGAGGCCGTGGGCGAGGTCGGGGGAATGGTTCTGGGGAGCAAGGTAGCAGTGAAGCCACAGGGCGTCCCGTGCCTACTCCTGTGGGGCAGCAAGCATTGCGCCACTCCACAGTGCCAGGGTTGCTTGCCACATTAACTAAACTGCAGGGTACAAACCTTAGTAGGCCCGAGAACCAGGAACAGGTCTTGCAATGGCTGTCAGAGAACGCTTACAGCACATTGTCCAGCAGCCAGTCAGACTCTGCCTCCTCTCCTCCTATTACCCAACAGTCTTGTCCTCCTTCCTCCCAAAATTCCCAAGCTTCACAGAACAATAACCCCAACTGTCCCTGCTCCCCAGAGCTGTTCTCCGCTCCTTTCATTGTCCCTCAACCTGCCTCTCCACGTCACGATTCCACGAACCTGTGTCCAGATGCTCAAACACTAGAGTCTCCTCCATCTCCGTTCGATTTGGTGGTGGATGACCAGCAACCCACCCTCATCGACGATGATGTGACGCAGTTGCCGTCAGGGCATCCAGTTGACCGGCGCATTGTGCGGGAGGAGGAGATGAGACAGGAGTTGGAAGAGGAAGTGGTGGATGATGAGGACACTGACCCGACCTGGACAGGGGGGATGTCAAGCGGGGAAAGTAGTGTGGATGTTGAGGCAGGTGCAGCACCAAAAAGGGTAGCTAGAGGCAGAGGCAGAGGTCAGCAGCTTAGGCGAAGCCAGGCCACACCCGGAATCTCCCAAGATGTTCCAGTTCGTACCCAGCCCCGAAAAACTCCCACCTCGAGGGCACGTTTCTCGAAGGTGTGGAGTTTTTTCAAGGAATGCGCCGAGGACAGATATAGTGTTGTCTGCACAATTTGCCTCTCGAAATTGATTAGGGGCTCTGAGAAGAGCAACCTGTCCACCACTTCAATGCGCCGTCACTTGGAATCCAAGCACTGGAATCAGTGGCAGGCAGCAACGGCAGGACAAAGGCCGCCTGCTGTTCACGCCACTGCCACTGCCTCTGCCACTGCCTCTGCCTCTGCCACTGCCACTGCTGACTGTGCTGGCGATGCACTCCAGAGGACGAGCCAGGACACCACTTCATCTGCCTCCGCCACTTTGTTGACTTCTCCCTCATCCTTCCCTGTTCCTGTCTTATCTCCTTCTCCTGCACCATCAAAGGCACCATCAGGCACTTCTTTACAACAACCCACCATCTCTCAGACATTGGAGCGGCGGCAGAAATACACTGCTAACCACCCACACGCGCAAGCTTTGAACGCCAACATCGCTAAACTGCTGGCCCAGGAGATGTTGGCGTTCCGGCTTGTTGAAACTCCCGCCTTCCTGGACCTGATGGCAACTGCGGCACCTCGCTATGCCGTCCCTAGCCGTCACTACTTCTCCTGGTGTGCCGTCCCCACCTTGCACCAGCACGTGTCACTCAACATCAGGCGGGCCCTTAGTTCCGCGCTTTGCACAAAGGTCCACTTGACCACCGACGCGTGGACAAGTGCATGCGGACAGGGACGCTACATTTCACTGACGGCACACTGGGTGAATGTAGTTGAGGCTGGGACTGCTTCCCAAACTGGCCCGGTGTACCTCGTCTCCCCGCCTAACATTCCTGGCAGGGACACGAGAAGAACACCCCCCTCCTCCTCCTCCTCTACCGCCTCCTCCTCCGCCACCGCCTCCTCCTCCACCACCGCCTCCTCCTCCGCTGTTAGATTGACCCCAGCTACGAGTTGGAAACGTTGCAGCACTGGCGTTGGTAGACGTCAGCAGGTTGTGCTGAAGCTGATCAGCTTGGGGGACAGACAGCACACTGCCTCCGAGGTAAGGGATGCCCTCCTCGATGAGACGGCAATATGGTTTGAGCCGCTGCACCTGGGCCCAGGCATGGTCGTTTGTGATAACGGCCGGAACCTGGTAGCAGCTCTGGAGCTTGCCGGAGTCCAACATGTTCCATGCCTGGCCCTCGTCTTCAACCTAGTGGTGCAACGTTTCCTAAAGAGCTACCCCAATGTTCCAGAGCTACTGGTGAAAGTGCGGCGCATGTGCACCCACTTTCGCAAGTCGACAGTAGCCGCTGCTAGCTTAAAATCTCTCCAGCAACGCCTGCATGTGCCACAACACCGGCTTTTGTGCGACGTCCCCACACGCTGGAACTCAACATTTCAGATGTTGAATAGAGTGGTTGAGCAGCAGAGACCTTTGATGGAATACCAGCTACAAAACCCTAGGGTGCCACAAAGTCAGCTGCCTCAGTTTCACATCCATGAGTGGCCATGGATGAGAGACCTTTGTGACATCCTACGGGTCTTTGAGGAGTCCACAAGGAGGGTGAGCTCTGAGGATGCGATGGTGAGCCTTACAATCCCGCTCTTGTGTGTTCTGAGAGAATCCCTGATTGACATCAGGGATAACTCAGATCACACAGAGGAGTTAGGGATAGCATCCGATCCGTCACAGCTGGAGAGTAGGTCCACACATCTGTCCGCTTCACTGCGTTTAATGGAGGAGGAGGAGGAGGAGGAAGAAGAGTTGTCCGATGATGTGATGGTGATACAGGAGGCTTCCGGGCAACTTCGAATCGTCCCATTGTTGCAGCGCGGATGGGTAGACATGGAGGATGAGGAGGAAATGGAGATTGAACTTTCCGGTGGGGCCAGAGGAGTCATGCCAACTAACACTGTGGCAGACATGGCTGAGTTCATGTTGGGGTGCTTTACAACCGACAAGCGTATTGTCAAAATCATGGAGGACAACCAGTACTGGATCTTTGCTATCCTTGACCCCCGGTATAAAAACAACATCTCGTCTTTTATTCCGGTAGAGGGGAGGACCAATCGCACCAATGCTTGCCACAGGCAATTGGTGCAGAATATGATGGAGATGTTTCCAGCATGTGACGTTGGCGGCAGGGAGGGCAGTTCCTCCAGTAGGCAACCAAGTTCTCACCGGTCCACACAAACGAGGGGCACACTGTCTAAGGTCTGGGACACCTTGATGGCACCCCCTCGCCAAAGTGCCGCCACGGAGGGTCCTAGTGTCACCAGGCGTGAGAAGTATAGGCGCATGTTGCGGGAATACCTTTCCGACCACAGCCCTGTCCTCTCCGACCCCTCTGCGCCCTACACGTATTGGGTGTCGAAGTTGGACCTGTGGCTTGAACTTGCCCTATATGCCTTGGAGGTGCTGTCCTGTCCTGCCGCCAGCGTCCTATCTGAGAGGGTGTTCAGTGCAGCCGGTGGCATCATCACTGACAAGCGCACCCGTCTGTCAGCTGAGAGTGCCGACCGGCTCACTTTGATAAAAATGAACCACCACTGGATAGAGCCTTCATTTTTGTGCCCACCTGTGTAAAGCACCCCAACATGAAACTCCATGTCTGTACTCAACCTCTCCAATTCCTCCGCATCCTCATACTCATCCACCATAAGCGTTGCACAATTCTGCTAATACTAGGCTCCCTCCACCCTGATTTCCCCCAACTCTGCTGGTTAGAGGCTCCCTCCACCCTGATTTCCACCAACTCTGCTGGTTAGAGGCTCCCTCCACCCTGCTTTCCCACAACTCTGCTGGTTAGAGGCTCCCTCCACCCTGATTTCCACCAACTCTGCTGGTTAGAGGCTCCCTCCACCCTGCTTTCCCACAACTCTGCTGGTTAGAGGCTCCCTCCACCCTGATTTCCACCAACTCTGCTGGTTAGAGGCTCCCTCCACCTTGCTTTCCCACAACTCTGCTGGTTAGAGGCTCCCTCCACCCTGATTTCCACCAACTCTGCTGGTTAGAGGCTCCCTCCACCATGAATTGGTCCAAACTGGGCTGTTTAGCGGCTCCCTCCACCATGAATTGGTCCAAACTGGGGTTTTTAGAGGCTCCCTCCACCATGAATTGGTCCAAACTGGGCTGTTTAGAGGCTCCCTCCACCATGAATTGGTCCAAACTGGGGTTTTTAGAGGCTCCCTCCACCATGAATTGGTCCAAACTGGGGTTTTTAGAGGCTCCCTCCACCATGAATTTGCCCAAACTGGGCTGTTTAGAGGCTCCCTCCACCATGAATTTGCCCAAACTGAGCTGTTTAGAGGCTCCCTCCACCATGAATTGGTCCAAACTGGGGTTTTTAGAGGCTCCCTCCACCATGAATTGGTCCAAACTGGGGTTTTTTAGAGGCTCCCTCCACCATGAATTTGCCCAAACTGGGCTGTTTAGAGGCTCCCTCCATCATGAATTGGTCCAAACTGGGGTTTTTAGAGGCTCCCTCCACCATGAATTGGTCCAAACTGGGGTTTTTAGAGGCTCCCTCCACCATGAATTGGTCCAAACTGGGGTTTTTAGAGGCTCCCTCCACCATGAATTGGTCCAAACTGGGCTGTTTAGAGGCTCCCTCCACCATGAATTGGTCCAAACTGGGGTTTTTAGAGGCTCCATCCACCATGAATTGGTCCAAACTGGGGTTTTTAGAGGCTCCCTCCACCATGAATTGGTCCAAACTGGGGTTTTTAGAGGCTCCCTCCACCATGAATTGGTCCAAACTGGGCTGTTTAGAGGCTCCCTCCACCATGAATTGGTCCAAACTGGGGTTTTTAGAGGCTCCCTCCACCATGAATTGGTCCAAACTGGGGTTTTTAGAGGCTCCCTCCACCATGAATTTGCCCAAACTGGGCTGTTTAGAGGCTCCCTCCACCATGAATTTGCCCAAACTGAGCTGTTTAGAGGCTCCCTCCACCATGAATTGGTTCAAACTGGGGTTTTTAGAGGCTCCCTCCACCATGAATTGGTCCAAACTGGGGGTTTTTAGAGGCTCCCTCCACCATGAATTTGCCCAAACTGGGCTGTTTAGAGGCTCCCTCCATCATGAATTGGTCCAAACTGGGGTTTTTAGAGGCTCCCTCCACCATGAATTGGTCCAAACTGGGGTTTTTAGAGGCTCCCTCCACCATGAATTGGTCCAAACTGGGGTTTTTAGAGGCTCCCTCCACCATGAATTTGCCCAAACTGGGCTGTTTAGAGGCTCCCTCCACCATGAATTGGTCCAAACTGGGGTTTTTAGAGGCTCCCTCCACCATGAATTGGTCCAAACTGGGCTGGTTAGAGGCTCCCTCCACCATGAATTTGGCCAAACTGGGCTGTTTAGAGGCTTCCTCCACCATGAATTGGTCCAAACTGGGGTTTTTAGAGGCTCCCTCCACCATGAATTGGTCCAAACTGGGGGTTTTTAGAGGCTCCCTCCACCATGAATTTGCCCAAACTGGGCTGTTTAGAGGCTCCCTCCATCATGAATTGGTCCAAACTGGGGTTTTTAGAGGCTCCCTCCACCATGAATTGGTCCAAACTGGGGTTTTTAGAGGCTCCCTCCACCATGAATTGGTCCAAACTGGGGTTTTTAGAGGCTCCCTCCACCATGAATTTGCCCAAACTGGGCTGTTTAGAGGCTCCCTCCACCATGAATTTGCCCAAACTGGGCTGTTTAGAGGCTCCCTCCACCATGAATTGGTCCAAACTGGGGTTTTTAGAGGCTCCCTCCACCATGAATTGGTCCAAACTGGGCTGGTTAGAGGCTCCCTCCACCATGAATTTGCCCAATTTGGGCTGTTTAGAGGTTCCCTCCATCATGAATTGGTCCAAACTGGGGTTTTTAGAGGCTCCCTCCACCATGAATTGGTCCAAACTGGGGTTTTTAGAGGCTCCCTCCACCATGAATTGGTCCAAACTGGGGTTTTTAGAGGCTCCCTCCACCATGAATTTGCCCAAACTCTGCTGGTTAGAGGCTCAATCCACCCTGATTTTCAAAACAAATGTTGGTGCCAACCTCAACTTACTACAAGGGCCAAATTCACTGCTGGTGACAAGCTCTCCTCACTGCAAGTGCCAAATACACATGTTTCAAGGTGTTTTCCTACTGTCAGAGAGGTGGTATTGAGTGTGTAAAGTGTGTAGTTGTTAGGCTGTGATGTTGGGGTAATAGAGGGTCTTTGGTGTGTTAGATGCCCCCAGACATGCTTCCCCTGCTGTCCCAGTGTCATTCCAGAGGTGTTGGCATCATTTCCTGGAGTGTCATAGTGGACTTGGTGACCCTCCAGACACGGATTTGGGTTTCCCCCTTAACGAGTATCTGTTCCCCATAGACTATAATGGGGTTCGAAACCCATTCGAACACACGAACATTGAGCGGCTGTTCGAATCGAATTTCGAACCTCGAACATTTTAGTGTTCGCTCATCTCTAATTATAATATAATATTATAATATGGTCATAGAAAACTCTAATAGACTGTAATCCACATTATAACCACTGGCAGGTTGAAAATAGACAATTATAGCACATGCATCTTTTAATATACCAGTGTTCAATCATGGCTTTTTTTTATACCACACATCACTCTTGGAATATGGTGTGCCAAGAGTAAAGAAGAGCAAAGACTCATATTTTTGCACAGTTTATACACTCTTTTGAACAGAAGGCATCTTCCAGCCTTTTTTTTTACCTCTGGGGGGTCACTGCTGTGATTGGCCCTTTGGTCAAAGAGCCAAAGCATCAGCGAGACCCACGTGACCGCTTAGGCTCAATCACAGGCTTCATCAACAACCTAGAAGCTCATGACAACAACCACAAGCTGTGAGAAGCTGGAAAAGGGATCCAAGGCAACCACCAGTCTAGCCCAGAATTCCATGGAAGGGTGAGGCAATGTGAGTATAACTGTTTTTTTGTTTTTTTGTTTACTCACGTTCCATGGGCTTCCACTTATTATACTCTTTGTTCTGAAGAGATGCCAGGGTATAATAATGTTTTGTGGGTGTTGAACCCAAAAAATGTTGTTTTTGGTTGAGCCCAAAACCTTTGAAAAATTCAGCTTGAATCCGAATCCAAATCAATTTGCTCATCCCTAGTTGTTTCAACTTTTAATGTAGCAACATCTATCTACCTGCAGTTTTAAATCCTTGAAGAAACTAAATGGAAATCTAAGTAGAAGAATCCCAAATGTCTTTAAGTATAATCCTATTATTTCTTCAAATTATAACCATTATTACACAATTTATGATCATACGAAGACTTTATTATTTCATGACCATTCTAAAAAGGATTGAAAAAAGGCAAGCAGATGACTTCTCTAAATGCCTTGGACCAGAAGCTGTTCACCTGAAGATGTCCTAAGCTAGTTAAACTGACAACTCCTAGGAGATATTTCTTATATGCCACACATATGTAAAAACTCTTCCGCAGTCATGACTACTTAATTTTTTGCAAATTTTGTAATAATTTCATATTGATTATCTATTTAAATTCATACAGTTAAGCTTTAGGCAGTTAAAATGCATCATTCTGCTCACACTTGCACCCGGTATCCGCCCTGTGACATTCTGCTGGGTTTCTGTCCTCAGCCCGGAGAAACTGGATAGGGGATGGCTACCCTTGAATGGATTTGTAAAGGTGACCGCCAGTGTCTGCCTGCAACCATTTTTTTTGGCTGGACACAAAATCCTGCATGTATGAGTTTGTGCAGAGCCAAAAAAAAAGGTTTCCCCACAGAGAGGCCACTGGCAGACACCAGTGGTTACCTTTACAAAACCATTCAAATGAACGGGTTTTAAAGCTAACTGCCAGAAGCCATCCATTCTCCAGTTTCTCGTGGCTGAGGACAGAAACCCAGCAGAATGGCACAGGGCGGACACCGGGTGGAAGTGTGAACACCCCCTAAGGGATAACAAACATATAGTCTTATAGGAGATGGTCTGACTTTTCAGAAACTTTGGGATCATTGGTCAAAAAATATGACATACTATTGCACATTGGGTAGGAAATTAAGGAAATTTGTTTTTCTCTAGCTTGAAGAGAATATGGGTGGATAAGAAAATACATTATCAATGGCTATTGCTGTTAGTTATGCTGCAGCATCTTATAAGTTTTAAGTTAAATTTGCTACAGCTGCCATCTTATTTGTGATCTCTGTGCCGTCCATGTACCGAAATAGCAAGTTTACAGAAAGTTTAACTTGACACCTATAGTACCGTATGGCACAGAACTTTAGTTCTACCAATTCAATGGCTACAGGCAATGAATTGCTGAGTGATTCATTCAGTTCTTATACATGGAAGATTTGCCTGGTAATTCAAATGAATAATGCCTGTGATATTAATGGCTGCTACATCTGTATATGAAACATGTTTGGTTAAGGCAAAAATATATTATGATTAGAGATGAGCGAACAGTAAAATGTTCGAGATTCGATATTTGTTTTGAGTAGCCCCTCAATATTTGACTACTTGAATTGAATATCGAATCCTATTATACTCTATGGGGGGAAAATGCTTGTTTCAGGGGTAGGCAACGTTCGATCAAGTCCACGAGTGAGGGTCAAGCTGGATCCTCCGAGAAGTCTTCTCCGTGCAGCGTCCCCGCGGCGTCTTCCGGCACTACAAGCGGGCATGCGCAGTCGGCTCTGCCAAGGGCCGATGCCTGACAGAGTGAATTCAGAGCCGGAAGACGCCACGGGGAAGCTGCACGAAGAAGACTTCTAAAGGTAGGAGAAGAACTAGCATTGATTGGCCGACTGTATAGCATTCGGCCAATCAATGCTGGTTCTGCATCGAACTTTTCCATTCGAACAGCGAGTGGTACTCGATCGAGTACGAGTATTTCGAATACCGTAGTATTTGATTGAATACCTACTCCATCGAGTACTACTCGCTCATCTCTAATTATGATTAAGAAATACTTTCTTTTTACACTAAACTAGTTAACTTAAAAAAAAGTTGGAAGGATTTTTTTCTCCACAAAACAATGTACTCTTGTCCACAAATAAGACTGATGTTGTTTCTGAGAAAAGGGCCGAATCTTTTTACTAATCCCACACAATCATTCTAAGCTATATACAGAGTGAAAGTAGAGATGAGTGAATATTCCAAAAATGGTTTAAGGTCAGATTGGCTCAAATTGGCCAGCAGACTTCGTTAGAAACAAAAGTGCTACAATTGTGAAAGACTTAAAATGTATTGTCACATATCACTTTGAAACAAATGTACGTGTATTGCGGCATTGTACTGTTCAAATTCTAGCATAATACTGAAATACTAAATCTGCTGCAGCAGAACTTCTTGGATATAGAAACTCGTTGCTCATTATTTCTCATTAAAGTACATTTTGGAAAGTTATTTTTACCCAGGAAGCAATATATTGATTGACAGCTGACTTTCTAAATACGGCATAGATGGTATCAAATATTTCATTTGACAGACAAGCAGTCTTAATGAAAGATTTTTCCATACCAGCCTTTATGTAGATAATATAACATATTCTTTGTATCTTTATGATATATTTGCAACTTTTCAAGTACTGAATTTCACTTTTTAGCATTACAATTCATAATAAAATCACTAAATTCCTGCATAAATGATTTATAAGCTGAATCTATTTTGCAATAATATTGTATATGTATTATGTATTTGACATACTCTTATATCACACAAGTTTATAAAGACAATTGCTGGTCATTAAAATGATCATATGTGCAGTAGCCTATCTATCTATCTATCTATCTATCTATCTATCTATCTATCTATCTATCTATCTATCTATCTATCTATACACAATACATGTACAGAAGTGTTCTCCTTTACCTTTCCTCTTGGCTGTACATGTTCAGATATGTGCATTACAGGTTAAAATAAACAACACAATCTCCTGAAAACTTTACACAATGCGGTGTACTAACTATCTCATTTATATCAATGTGCGGCCAATCAGTGGGAGGCCTTTTTTATTCCATAGTATTGTATTGAATTGGTTTCATGAGAAATTATTTAATTACATTAATAAATAAATAAATAAAGAAAGAAAGAAAGAAAGTGGAGATCTGCCAAGTCTGGTCACTTCCATATCTGGGCTAGGAGAAGGCCTACATCATAATGTCTACTGTAAAATACAGTCCTATGAAAAAGTTTGGGCACCCCTATTAATCTTAATCATTTTTAGTTCTAAATATTTTGGTATTTGCAACAGCCATTTCAGTTTGATATATCTAATAACTGATGGACACAGTAATATTTCAGGATTGAAATGAGGTTTATTGTACTAACAGAAAATGCGCAATATGCATTAAACCAAAATTTTACCGGTGCAAAAGTATGGGCACCTCAACAGAAAAGTGACATTAATATTTAGTAGATCCTCCTTTTGCAAAGATAACAGCCTCTAGTCGCTTCCTGTAGCTTTTAATCAGTTCCTGGATCCTGGATAAAGGTATTTTGGACAAACAATTCAAGTTCAGTTAAGTTAGATGGTCGCCGAGCATGGACAGCCCGCTTCAAATCATCCCACAGATGTTCAATGATATTCAGGTCTGGGGACTGGGATGGCCATTCCAGAACATTGTAATTGTTCCTCTGCATGAATGCCTGAGGATTTGGAGCGGTGTTTTGGATCATTGTCTTGCTGAAATATCCATCCCCGGCGTAACTTCAACTTCGTCACTGATTCTTGAACATTATTCTCAAGAATCTGCTGATACTGAGTGGAATCCATGCGACCCTCAACTTTAACAAGATTCCCGATGCCGGCATTGGCCACACAGCCCCAAAGCATGATGGAACCTCCACCAAATTTTACAGTGGGTAGCATATGTTTTTCTTGGAATGCTGTTTCTTTTTGGACGCCATGCATAACGCCTTTTTTTATAACCAAACAACTCAATTTTTGTTTCCAAAATGAAGCTGCCTTGTCCAAATGTGCTTTTTCATACCTCAGGCAACTCTATTTGTGGCGTACGTGCAGAAACGGCTTCTTTCTCATCACTCTCCCATACAGCTTCTATTTGTGCAAAGTGCGCTGTATAGTTGACCGATGCACAGTGACACCATCTGCAGCAAGATGATGCTGCAGCTCTTTGGAGGTGGTCTGTGGATTGTCCTTGACTGTTCTCACCATTCTTCTTCTCTGCCTTTCTGATATTTTTCTTGGCCTGCCACTTCTGGGCTTAACAAGAACTGTCCCTGTGGTCTTCCATTTCCTTACTATGTTCCTCACAGTGGAAACTGACAGGTTAAATCTCTGAGACAACTTTTTGTATCCTTCCCCTGAACAACTATGTTGAACAATCTTTGTTTTCAGATCATTTGAGAGTTGTTTTGAGTAGCCCATGATACCACTCTTCAGAGGAGATTCAAATAGGAGATCAACTTGCAATTGGCCACCTTAAATACCTTTTCTTATGATTGGATACATCTGGCTATGAAGTTCAAAGCTCACTGAGGTTACAAAACCAATTTTGTGCTTCAGTAAGTCAGTAAAAAGTAGTTAGGGGAATTCAAATCAATAAAATGATAAGGGTGCCCATACTTTTGCACCGGTCAAATTTTGGTTTAATGCATATTGCACATTTTCTGTTAGTACAATAAACCTCATTTCAATCCTGAAATATTACTGTGTCCATCAGTTATTAGATATATCAAACTAAAATGGCTGTTGCAAACACCAAAATATTTAGAACAAAAAATGATTAAGATTAATAGGGGTGCCCAAACTTTTTCATAGGACTGTATATAATGTAACATTTTGTGGAGAAGGGATAATGGTATAGGGCTAGTTTTTCAGGGTGTTTCCAATTTTTTTTTTTTTTCAATTCTATGGTCCATATTCCAGCATCACATTGTCCCTGTGCACAAAGAGTATTAAGTCAAATAGGTTTGGTGAGCACAATTTGGGATTAATTATAATGCTGATGGTGAGCCAGACCTTGTTGTCCATTAGTGCTTAACCTCACAAATTGTCTTTTAGCTAAATGGTACAGATGTGTTCTTCCTTATCTCTTGACTGGACAAGTCAAGATTTGTTTGTCTCATGATGACCAAATTTTAAAGCATCATGATTTTAAGTCCATCCTATATATGAGTATGTGTAATCACTTAGAGTAGTTTGTATTGTATATTGTAGATAGTCAAAAGTTTTGCTACCATTTTACAATGTTGCTTTTGATCAAATTTGAGATAACCTAACACTTCTTTATGTATATTTATGCCTTCAAATTCCCCTCAGTTTTGGACATCAGTTCCCATCAGTTCCTGATGTCATGTGCCCGGGGTCACCACTGACACCAGTAGTTGGGCATCAGTGGTGACCCTGGGTTCGTGATGTCACTGAGGAGGCCAAACAATTTGAAATATTCAGGTCGAACCCGGTTCAGTATGCTTCAGTCTATATAAATATAAACATGTACAGTATTCTTTTGTTCCTTTTTTTTAATCCTAGGAAGATCCTAGGGGTATTCATCAAAGATGGTCATACATGGAATATATTCATCGGTGGAAATGGACGATTTTAGCATTTTTGGAAGATGAACAGTTCTAAAAATATTTCAAATAATTGCAATGGCCAATAGAAGACAAAATGTATTTTTATTCAGCCCAAAAATATTAATGTATGCCTTGATCTGCTGAATTTGGCTATATGAATTTGGTTATACTATCCACACTTTCCCCCCTAAACTGCCCCCCTAATTGGCCAGTTTAGATATATATGTTAATGGTGGGATATCGTTTATAGCCAGCTAAACCTTGTTTATGTAACACTTTGCAACTTTATCGTAAAATGAAGGAAGCCATATGATGAAGGATATATAGTCTACGGTATGTTGGATGACCTATAATACAGTACATTGTATTAGTAGATAATGAAGTAAATTTATAGAAAAATACTGTATATTGCTATACAAGTGTATTATGTCAAAAAGGGAACTGAAGCAATTGTACGACTGTTAAATAAAAAGCTCATGCAAACAAAGCACATAAAAAATCTGTGTTATAAAAGAAAACAAACCCTTATGATTTCCAATGAGTCTGTTTTAGTGCCTGCATTTTGTGTAGTGGCAAGCTCAAATAAGCATTCAACATACAGTATACTTCTTCCAGACAAATTTTAATAGAATCACTTAAAACAATTAATTACTAGAGTTTTCACTCAAGCTATACTGGAAAAGATATGCTGGCAATAAAAGCCATTTACTTGCTGCTTTCTGGAGGCCTGTTTGTTATTAACATGTAAATTAAATCATCACAGCTGTTCCATTTTTAATCTGGGAATATGAAGTGTGGGGCCAGTCTTGGACCAAACAGCCTTTTCCTATTACACGCACATTCATTAGGACGTAACAGCAATATTGGGCATAATTTCTTATGCATTTTTTAAACAATTATTTTTGTAATTTGTTAATGTATTTTCTTATTTGTTTTTACTGAACAATTTTATGTTTTAATTTCAGGAGCAGATGTATTTAGTAAAAGCTCAGATAGGAAAGGATGTTGGAAAGCATGTTGGTGAAACAGACCAAGGGATTTTGAGTTACGGAAAATGATAGACAATGGGCAATAGACAGTTCTTAAATTGTGGTCACACTACAGCTGCTTTGCATTTCATCAGTGCACCACAGCTTAATTAAACATGGAAGATTTGGTGTGAAATTATTAAATTCCCAGTAGATGAAAATAGGTGTACTATGAAATACCACACAAGGATGTGTCTTTAGGATTAAACATAATTTACATAAATTTAATATACTCACATAACAAGATTATAGGCAATTATTAGAACCCTTTTTCTACTGCATATTCACTTAATGAAGTTCTATGGCATGGTCATTTTGGACTGATTTATTTTTACAGTATTTTACTTTGTGTTAATATTTAATTTATTAATGCACCATGTTTGATAGAAATATTGTATGTATAGTTAGGGTGTCAAATTCAGGTATACAATATACTACTGTAGATTTTGTTATATTAAACTGTAGATAGTAAGTACAGAAATATACAATATTTTTTGTACATGGGTGGACAGAAATATTTTATCTTCGTTCAAACTATATGAAGAGATTATGTGATGTAATTGAACAAAGAACAATGAAAAAACAACATTCAAATAGGTTAAGTGTGAAAACAATCAATATATTCTGTTGTGGGTGCTGTTAATGGCAAAGTGAACATACTTTTGTGTGTCAATATTCAATCTTGCACCTAAGAAAATCTACTTTTTATCTGTATATAAATAGGCTGGTTGATGTACTGGTCGCATCGGTTGGATTACCTGCCATTGCATGGGGACCCCCCCCCGAATGGACTACCAAACGCATTGGCAAGTGCTGTGCAGTGAAAGCACACAGACCCCATAGACTATAATGGGGTCCATGTGCTTTCTGTGCGGTCTCCACATGAGTCATGCGGACAGCAAAGTAGATTGTGAACTACTTTTTTGTCCACGTTCTGTGCGGAGACCATGTGGAAAACACATGGACCCCATTATAGTCTATGAGATCTGTGTTCTTTCACTGCACAACATTTGCCAATCCGTTCGGTAGTCTGTTCAGGGGGGTCCCCAGGTGGACTCCCCTGAACCGATTACCGATGCAGATGTGAATAAGGCCTTAGCTGGTGCTGTTGGATGGCAACCCCTTAGCTTTAAAACTAAGTATTGCCTCCTGTGTCAGAAACAACTTCTAGCAGGTTATTTAACTCTTTTAGGCTAAGGTCCCACGTAGCGGACCGCAGCAAAAAAAAGTGCTGTGGGAAAAACAGAGATAACAATGCATTTTTGTTTAAGCTCATCCACACATTACAGAGGAAAAAAATCTGCAGAAATGCTGCTTTTTCAAATAGACTTGCATTTAGAGCAGCATGTTAATTTTAGATGAAAGAATTTTTCTTATATATTTAATAGAAGAAAAAAGTTTTAAAAATGCAACGTTTTTTTTGTTTTTTTTTTCTGCACGTTTTTTAAACTGTGTCTTACTATGTGAGACTTTAGCCTTATAGTCTCTGAAATTAACTAGGAGAAATGTCTCCCACTCCTAGCGAAACAGAGAAAAAACACAAAAAGGAAACACTACTGAAAAAAAATGCTTGTGGTTTTCACTGCTGTTGTGCTGCATCTTTGTTTTTGCTTTCTCCACATTATATAAGTCAATAGGACAAATCTACCATTTCTACAGGCAAAAATTAGATTCAACAAAATCCCCTTTGCTAGTACTGTAAAATGAAGCTTTTTTCTGCTACATTTCTGCAGCAGCTAGAACTCTGCCTTTATAGAATGTGGGGCCTTAGCCTAAAAGTGAGTTGTATAAAGATATACAATGGTTGAAGTTTTCTTACGGGCACAGCCTATTTAATATGTTATTTTTTAATGACAAAATTACATTATGAATTATGAAGAAGTATCTGCAAATCAATCATCATAAGGTTCTGTATTGGGCTAAAACCCCACTTAGTAGGCTGCAGTGAAAAAGTCTGGTGGGAAAAACGATGGCGGAAATGCAGAGCGGTTTTTCCCAAAGCACTTTTCAGATAGGGTCCACAGAGTTTTCCACTTCAAGTTTTCTGCCTCAATTATACCGATTGGGGAACCACTGGCGTTTCTGTAGGTATAATTGACATTTCCAAAAATGTGATGGTTTTGGAAATCACATCATTCCCGCTCCACATACAGTTAGGGCCAGAAATATTTGGACAGTGACACAATTTTCGCGAGTTGGGCTCTGCATGCCACCACATTGGTTTTGAAATGAAACCTCTGCAACAGAATTCAAGTGCAGATTGTAACGTTTAATTTGAAGGGTAGAACAAAAATATCTGATAGAAAATGTAGGAATTGTACACATTTCTTTACAAACACTCCACATTTTAGGAGCTCAAAAGTAATTGGACAAATAAACATAACCCAAACAAAATATTTTTATTTTCAATATTTTGTTGCCAATCCTTTGGAGGCAATCACTGCCTTAAGTCTGGAACCCATGGACATCACCAAACGCTGGGTTTCCTCCTTCTTAATGCTTTGCCAGGCCTTTACAGCCGCAGCCTTCAGGTCTTGCTTGTTTGTGGGTCTTTCCGCCTTAAGTCTGGATTTGAGCAAGTGAAATGCATGCTCAATTGGGTTAAGATCTGGTGATTGACTTGGCCATTGCAGAATGTTCCACTTTTTTGCACTCATGAACTCCTGGGTAGCTTTGGCTGTATGCTTGGGGTCATTGTCCATCTGTACTATGAAGCGCCGTCCGATCAACTTGGCAGCATTTGGCTGAATCTGGGCTGAAAGTATATCCCGGTACACTTCAGAATTCATCCGGCTACTCTTGTCTGCTGTTATGTCATCAATAAACACAAGTGACCCAGTGCCATTGAAAGCCATGCATGCCCATGCCATCACATTGCCTCCACCATGTTTTACAGAGGATGTGGTGTGCCTTGGATCATGTGCCATTCCCTTTCTTCTCCAAACTTTTTTCTTCCCATCATTCTGGTACAGGTTGATCTTTGTCTCATCTGTCCATAGAATACTTTTCCAGAACTGAGCTGGCTTCTTGAGGTGTTTTTCAGCAAATTTAACTCTGGCCTGTCTATTTTTGGAATTGATGAATGGTTTGCATCTAGATGTGAACCCTTTGTATTTACTTTCATGGAGTCTTCTCTTTACTGAGACAGATACACCTACTTCACTGAGAGTGTTCTGGACTTCAGTTGATGTTGTGAACGGGTTCTTCTTGACCAAAGAAAGTATGCGGCGATCATCCACCACTGTTGTCATCCGTGGACGCCCAGGCCTTTTTGAGTTCCCAAGCTCACCAGTCAATTCCTTTTTTCTTAGAATGTTCCCGACTGTTGATTTTGCTACTCCAAGCATGTCTGCTATCTCTCTGATGGATTTTTTCTTTTTTTTCAGCCTCAGGATGTTCTGCTTCACCTCAATTGAGAGTTCCTTTGACCTCATGTTGTCTGGTCACAGCAACAGCTTCCAAATGCAAAACCACACACCTGGAATCAACCCCAGACCTTTTAACTACTTCATTGATTACAGGTTTACGAGGGAGACGCTTTCAGAGTTAATTGCAGCCCTTAGAGTCCATTGTCCAATTACTTTTGGTCCCTTGAAAAAGAGGAGGCTATGCATTACAGAGCTATGATTCCTAAACCCTTTCTCCGATTTGGATGTGGAAACTCTCATATTGCAGCTGGGAGTGTGCACTTTCAGCCCATATTATATATATAATTGTATTTCTGAACATGTTTTAGTAAACAGCTAAAATAACAAAACTTGTGTCACTGTCCAAATATTTCTGGCCCTAACTGTATTTCTATGCAATGTGTGGATGAGATTTGCTAGAATCCCATCCACTTTTCAGGCACTGTAAAACGCTACCAATTTTGCCATGCCATTTATGCCACATTGACTCCCACTTTAAACCACAGTCAGTTTGGTCTAGTAGGGTTGTGATACTCTAGTCCAATAAGTCTATTCCGTATGTGTCTATGAGGCTCAGCAATTTGTTTAGTTGGTGTCCTTCTGAGATTACAGCGAAACCATTTTTGATAGATGTTGCTCGACCAAATAAGTGTCTGGTATTTTATTACATAACTAATATTATCTGAACTACAATGAGACTATCCTGGTAGGAACAACTTTGTAATTGACCCTATGGGGACAATTAGAAGGTATCAAAGGTAAAATGGATATTCTAGAGAGTGGTAGTTGTTTATCAGTATCAGAGTGTATAGGATAGAGGTCCTGTCTATCTATACCACATCTACCTGTCAACCAATTTAGACAAAGGCTGAAGGACCCAATTTCTCCATCACAGGCAGCAGACAAGCTAAATACTCCAGATATAATAAATCAATGAAATAACCGCAGAAAGTATAATACTTTTGTTGTATGCATTACCCAGTAAGTTACATTTTAGTGAATGTAATTTCAATTATATCAAACCCTCTTGAATCAATTACAACCAGAGCAAATCAATTTTTGAGGTAATTTGCATGACAATGATTTTTTTCCTCTTCTGTATGGTTCTTAGTTTGTGGAATAATATGAACATTTAATCTGATGCACACTTTCTGAAGGGAAAATAAAGCATTCAGATAGAAATTAGAGATGAGCGAACAGTAAAATGTTCGAGGTTCGATATTTGTTTCGAGTAGCCCCTCAATATTCGACTACTCAAATCGAATATCGAACCCTATTATAGTCTATGGGGGGAAATGCTTGTTTCAGGGGTAGGCAACATTCGATCAAATTATACTTACCAAGTCCATGAGTGAGGGTCGAGCTGGATCCTCCGAGCAGTCTTCTCCATGCAGCGTCCCCGCGGCGTCTTCCGGCTTTTCATTCACTCTGCCAGGCATCGGGCCTGGGCAGAGCCAACTGCGCATGCCCGCACTACAAGCAGACATGCGCAGTCGGCTCTGCCAAGGCCCGATGCTTGGCAGAGTGAATTCAGAGCCTGAAGATGCCGTGGGGAAGCTGCATGGAGAAGACTTCTAAAGGTAGGAGAAGAACCAGCTTTGATTGGCCGACTGTATAGCATTCGGCCAATCAATGCTGGTTCTGCATCGAACTTTTACATTCGAACAGCGAGTGGTACTCGATCGAGTACGAGTATTTCGAATACCATAGCATTCGATCGAATACCTACTCGATCGAGTACCACTCGCTCATCTCTAATAGAAATGTGAAATTGCTGAAAATCCAGCATGAAGTTATTCCTCAGGTAGATATGGGAATGGTTATAGGTGTGGTCTGATATAACATTAGGTCTTTGCCACAAAAATGCTTCCCCTGATGCCCTATAAAAAGGCTCTCATAGGCTACTTTTCAGTTGTGTACCTCTCGGTAACAGATCATTGACTGCTAAATAGGACGTTTTTCCAAGTTGACAGATTTTGAGAGGGGGCAAAACAATGGCAATGAGAGAAGCAACTTCCACAAATTGTTTGTCCACCATCTGGACATGGGTGGCACCTTCATTACACACCTCTATCGCTGTCAAGGACATTACGAGGTGCTTAAAGAGAAAATTTGCTGACACAGTTTCCATTACTTGTCCTGCTATTGAGACCAAGATTTATTCTGGCATAAACTGATGAGCAAAAAGATAACAATGTCACCATCCACTACAGTTTCCAATTTGAGACTAAAATCATTTTATAGACAATTATCCTGTCTATCTTGAATCTATTTTGCATAATTAGTTATGAAGATTCTTGTTATATAACTGCATTGTTACTGTTTCGCTCCTAAAAATCTAAATTTTTATTATATTGTAAATCCACCTTTGGCTTTCAGCACTGCCTGAATTCTTCTAGACATGCTCTCGATTTGAAGCATGTCTTAACCGAAACCTGATTCCAGGTCTTTCTACATGTTCCCAATGTTGGTGCCTACTGGTCAACTTACTTGGGTACGAATGAAGTTGCAAATCTGTCTGTCTGTCTGCAAAAAATGTGCAAACATGCACAAATAACTTTAAGGCCAACTAATAAGTGGTATAATGGTAGACATTTTAACAATAAAGCAGATTTATCAAACAACATTGACAATACTATCAGATTTGTATTGGGGCAATAACTTCATTCCTTGCTAACCAACAAATAACTGTACATCTAATACTATAGCCCACACACATTTATGGGACTAAGAGAGGCATTAACAGATAGCATTAAATGTGATCATCCCCTTATAAACAGCTAGAATGGTTTTAATTGGTTTAAATTTTTAGAGTGTGCAAAATAAAGATTTTTTATATTTGTCCTAAATATTTTGGGAAAGCACCTTTTTAGCATAAAGCTTTGTATTTTGTTTATCAAATAACATCAAACACTTTGATAAATCTGGTGCAATTTAAGACTGTCTAGTTTAAAGGTTTCTCAGGGTTCTACAGAGCACACTAAGTAGAAACCACTGCAAAATGGTCAATGGAGCAGGCACAGTCAGCTCTGCCCAAGCCCAAAGTGGCAGAGCTGACTGCGCATGCGTGGGATTTCGATCCTGAAGAGGAGTTCGGCAGATGCTGACAGAGCGAAGAGTAGGAGATGAGACAGGAGGAGAGGACAGAGGCGGAACTGGAAGCGATGCCGACGCTTTGCTCTGAGCACGGGGGGAAAGCCCCCTAATTAGTAAAGGAATAAAACTCGAAGAATTTGAAAAAGACGATGCAGACCTGCCAACTAAAAGTAAGAAATGAATAACCTTTATAAAGGTTATTAATAGTATTAAGTAGATCATGTTATAAATGATTAAATAATATAAAACACTAAAATCCTATTAATATTATAAATGTGAAAGTTTGTGGGTTTGTGAGTTTGGATGTTCGGATGTTTGTTCCTCAATCACGGAAAAACCGCTTCACCGATTTGGCTGAAATTTTCCACAAACATAGTCATTACACCCGATTGCGCAATAGGCTACTTTTTGTCACAATAGCACACATACGTTTGTGCCAGGACCCCCACAAAACCCAAACTCACACCACCATCTCTGCAATCTCACACAGTTTGGACCATAGCAAGCCCCAAAATTCATATTGCCCTCTTCAGCCTCGCCCCTAACCCCACACAATCACATATACATAGACTTTACCACTTTGCCCCTCACCTTACCGATACTCCAGGAGGCTCTCTTTAACGCTCCGGAGCAGCCATGTTTGCCGACCCCCACCGCTCTGACAATCCGCGACACCGCCCACCCATGTCAATACTCCTAGGAGGTCTAATAAATGCAAAAAAAAAGTTTACAAAAAGTAAAAAAAATATAAAAAAAATAAATAAAAAGGACTAAAAATTCAAATCACCCCCCTTTCCCTAGAACACATATAAAAGTAGTTAAATACTGTGAAACACATACACGTTAGGTATCCCCACGTCCGAAATCGCCCGCTCTACAAAGATATACAAATATTTTTCCTGTTCGGTAAACGCCGTAGCGGGAAAAATGGTCAAAAGTGCCAAACCGCCATTTTTTTCACTGTTTTGATTCTGATAAAAAATTGAATAAAAAGTGATCAAAGCAATAACATTTCCCAAAAATGGTAGAATTACAAAGTACACCCGGTCCCGCAAAAAAAGACACCCTATACATCCCCGTACACGCACGTATAAAAAAGTTACGGCTGTCAGAATATGGCGACTTTTCAAAAAATAATTTTTTAACACAGTTTGGGATTTTTTTAAGGGGTCAAAATGTAAATAAAACCATATAAATTTGGTATCCCCAGAGTCGTAACCAAACACAGAATACAGGGGACATGTCATTTTGGTTGCACAGTGAACGCCGTAAAACCAAAGCCCGTAAGAAAGTCGCAGAACTGCATTTTTTCTTCAAATCCACCCCATTCTGAATTTTTTCCCTGCTTCCCAGTACATTATATAGAATAAATAATGGTGGCATCATGAAGAAAAATTTGTCCCAGGAAAAATTAAGACCTCATATGGCTCTGGGAGCGGAGAAATAAAAAAAGTTATGGGGTTTAGAAGGAGGGGAGTCAAAAACGAAAACCAAAAAATGCCATCGGCGGGAAAGGGTTAACTTCAAATACTTCTGTCCCAAAGTCACTATGTAAAGTTTCTCACAACACCGTATATATAGCAGCTCTAATACAAAGTAACTTCAACACAAAAGTCTCACGTATTCTCTGAATTACAGCAAATACAAGATACAAAGTTACATTTCATATCCCAAACCTTATACACACTACGAAAACCCTACCCGCGCCTGTATTTACCCACTGCTACAATCACCGCAGACGAAGTCGCGGGTAACAGCTAGTGATTATATAAAACATAACATAGGATAATAAAGTTCAGGCTGGCTGCTGCTGTTACTACTAAGCAGTACATATTGCATTCACACAGCTTTTATTGAACATAATAAATCCTATTAAATTATGAAATGGTTACTGAAAGTATTTCTCTGAGGTTACCAAGCAAAACTGGAAAAATGTAAAGGGTAACTCACATTAACATAACTTGAAGCTCTTGGACTCCAATGTAAAATCTGTAATAGAGTCTCCCATCCACTAAGTTTGAGTCATAATATTGGTGTCTTTTCAAGTGGCAAATGGACCTATAGGTCCTCAAGTACAAGAGCCAGCTGTGACTGCTACATCTGCACTTCTATTGTTATATTCCAGTTTACACTGTCTGAAGAGTTATTAATCTTTTTTAAAGTGAAGATATAAAACCCATAGCCAGAAATGATAAGTGAATATGGAAGTTCAGCCTAAAAAACATTTTGCATGCCTCTATGTTTGTCAAGAATGAAATGTACCACTTAATAATATGAAGAATACAAATATGAATAATAAAGCCCATAATTGTCTCTTGGTCCCAGGAATGAGTTATGTTCACAGTTGTTTGTTTTCTGTCTATCCTCAAAAGAATTGCTTGTATGGGTTTATGTTGAGTTAAAGGCATAGTTCCCAATCTGTATTGACTGGCGAGGATTTGTAAATAGTGCATTCTGTCTCTTCACTACACCACACAGGTACCGCCAATAGGGTAAACCATTAATGTACATTCACAAGTAGAGAGGAACTTTTCAAAGTTAATTCCAGTTTGGACAAAAATTGTGATTGGCATCAAAAATTGTTGGTTCTTCTGGTATCATCTCCGTCATAGGACTTTGAAGGACCTTTACCAGGGAGGAGACCCACTTTCTCGTGACTCACTACAATGCCTCCTACCTAATTGTGACATAACATACCTGCATTACCTCCATTATCACTGGTGTGCCTCTACCCTGACTAAATTGGCATCCTTTAGTAAAGACCCCACCGCTTTTGAAAAATCCCTTCTGCTACGGTCGGTCTCTGCCAGGAAGCTGTCTAACTGCAGGGTGAACATAGATTCGATTTCTGCTCCTATCGTCCCTGGTTATATCCACTTATGGGAAAGAGAGTTAGGGGTGACCGTCACATCTGAAGAGATCGCCTTTGTCTTGAAACTCTCGCAGGGTTTCTCGACCTGTGTTTGATTACAAGAAATGCACTATAAACTCCTTTCACGGTGGTACAAGACCCCGGAGTGGCTATTTGCATATAATCTGTCACCATCTGCTGACTGCTGGTGTTGTTGCAAATCAAGGGGCTCCTTCTTTCATATATGGTGGAACTGTGAACTCATCCAACCCTTCTAGAAAGAGTTTCAGAAAGTGATTAGATCCGATACCAGGGAGCAGATCACTCTAACACTGTCCCTGATCTTCCTATCAACCCCCCAGCAAAGCTTCACACCGTCGAAGAACAACCTGGCGACCCATCTGATAGAAGCAGCTAAATCCCTCATTCCACTACATTGGCGTCAAAATGCACCTATCTCACCTTCTAAGGCAGACCAGATCTCAAGATTCAAGGAATTACTGAGCTGTTGTAGATTCACGCATGATCAATACTGCAAAATTTGGGCTCCTTGGATCCGACTTCGTAATTCACGGATTTCTTCTGACAAATTGATTTAGTGATTCTGTGGTCTGTCCCCTCTGCCTGCTGTGCCTTGCCCAACACGAGATGTACTTTTTCTCCCACTCCCCTCTACTCCTTCTCCTTTTCATCCCCCCCCCCTTTACTCCTCTTCCTTGGTCAATCCACATAACGACATTAAGACTACTGTTGTTTTGTTAATTTGAAACAGCTTTCTTATCATCCATTATTTTCGCAGGTGATTGTATTCTCGTGTCTTTTTCGTATATATTTACTCATTTGCACTGTTACTCACAGCTGTATTTTCTGAAAACTTTCAAAGTTGTATAATTTTGAAAAAATGTTCAATGAATCTTGATTTAAAAAAAAAAAAAAAAAAAATTGTTGGTTCTGTACCAAAAGTACAAATTACCTTTTGGCTGAGGCCCCACGTTGAAGAAACACAGCTTTTTTGTTGCAGATTTTGAGCAATTTTTTGAGCCTAAGCCAGGAATGGACTGAGAAAAAGGCAGAAGTATAAGAGCTTTATATATATTTTCCATTCTATTTGTAGCCATTCTTGGCTTTGCCTCAAAAAACCACAACAAAATCTACAACAAAAAAGCTGTGTTTTGACAACATGGGCCTTTGCCTTAAGGGCTAGTTCACACGTAGTTATTTGGTCTGGATTTTGACGTGAGAAGCCGCGTCAGAATCTGGAACAAAATGCTCCTGCCGCGGATAGCCGCGACTGTCATGACGTCCGACAGTCGCGACTTTCTGCTCCGGTCTAGGCCCAAATGAATGGGCCTAGTCCAGAGGGATTGTCTTGACGCGGACGCCATGGTGGTTTCCGCCATGGAATCAGTGTCAAAATAAGGCAGGGCAGGAAATAACCGGCTCCCATTGAATTCAAAATCTGCATCAAAATCTGCATCAAAATCCGAACCAAATAACAAGTGTGAACTAGCCCTAAGAGTCAGGCACTCTGAGGGCTCCTAGGATTCTTTCTGATCTGTTTCTAGTACAGTTTTGGTTGTGTCATACTAGGTAATTTGTACTTTTGGTACATGGAATTGAGTAGAGATGAGAGAACCTGATCCCACAATCTAAATTGGCATAAAACATAGGGTATAATACTGTCAGAGCTCAAACGAACCTACCTATCAAAATTCTACCGCTTTTAAGCCACTACATAGGTTTATAAACTGATGAACCACCAGATTAAGCACATGCGCCATACAGGGACATTGAGTGACTTGACCTAACTGCAGTGCAGCAACAATATTGATGCCAGTCAAAACATTGACCCAGTAGGCTATGAAAGCCATGTACTGTCCTTGCCCTTAACTGGTACTCATGTATCAACGATGGCATGCTAACTTCCCCATACTGTCATAAGGAAATGCCTGCAATCTGTGACATATGGCAATATAAAACAAGGACTGCTTTCTTAGAGAAATAATGGTGGCTAGGTATCCTCTGTCAGGGATGAGCACATGCCATCAGTTGGTGAAACGCAGTGGATCCATTAAGTGAAGCCCATGAGGTATAATTTCCTCTGTAGTAAGCCCCCTCCTTTGTGGCTCCTTAGAACAAAATGTCCACTTATGCCCCTCAGACAGTATAATACACTCTTAGTGGCCCCCTCACAATATAATACAGTTTATTACCCCCAGGATAACTTACCAGTATGTTCCTCACAGTCTAATGCCTCCTTAGACTTACTGTGTAAGCGGCCATTTTTCTTGTGGCCGCGGGCATACGCAGTCGGCTCTGCCTGAGGCCTAAAATTTCACCGCCTGCGCCGGAAGAAGATGCACAAAGAGGAAGTTCCAGAAGAAGATGGAGGTGGCGCTGGAGAGTTCTCTTGTAGCATTGTTGACGCCCCCAGTGCTGTTTGAGCGCTGGGGCTCGCCCCCAGTGCTGCGAGTGAACTCATTTGCATACCGACAGAAAACGGAATTTTAACCGAATGGTGGGGCAAAGAAGACATCTAAAGGTAGGAGAAGAATAGCCTTTCTTAAGGCTATTCTGACATGTCAATGACAAAATAAAAGAAGGAATCCTGTAAGCTAATTTCTGAGCCTCACGAAGAGTGCTATACTATGTGCTATGAGCTAGCTAGGAGACAGATTCTTGTATATATAAGATACATGTTTTATGGAGAGATTCTTCCCTTCAAATGTTTTTGTGTCTGCTTAGTAGGGGCTCAGTTTTCTGCCATACATGAAATTGGGATTGTTTTCTTAGACATCGATTGATTTTCCTGTGTTTCATTTACACATTAGGTTGAAATTCGTAAAGTAACAAATGTAAATAGAGTGGTCTTTTCCTTAAAAGTGCACCCTGATCTATGCTGAGTATGATACTTAGTGCTCCTTTTCATTGCCTACCATTTAATTAGTACTAGAAGAGAAACACTATCATTAATGGGTTACATTAACTCAAGGGTAGCATTGATTAGCGTTTTTGTTAAGGTCACTCGCTGCACACTCTAATTATGGTTCTATTCACCAAAGGCAATCGGAACAATAATATGAATTGCAATGCTAATAGGCTTAGGTTTCAAAAAATCGAACAAACTGATCCACCTACAATAACAGAGCACAATTCTTATAAGAAGAAAAAGTAAAATACATATTGTTTTATTATAAAAGCATCCAAATCTTGTCTTCTTTGCACTGTGTAAAATAGACTTTAACATCCTATTATATTATATATCATTACTGAATTCAGTTATTGGGCTTTAAATCAATATTGATTGTTCTTGGAACTGGAATTGTATAGAATATTCAATACATAATACACAGTATATATCAGAGGTCTGATCTGTTGTGATTATCTGTATATGAGATGGATGTGGCATTTTTTTGAGAGGTGTGACGTTCTAAACCAGAGGTTGACAACCTCCAGCACCTGTGCCAGGGTCGGCACTTCAGGCACATTTACCCAGCACAGAGCTCTCTCATGTTTAAAACCCTACTGTTCAAGGTGACACTAGGAGAAAAAGCATAAGGCATGATGTCTAGGTTGTAAGCTAGCCTAGACAGAAGGCAACATTTGCCTGTGCAATTCATTTTTGCAACCTTGAAGCAAGTGCAAAAGTATAATATGGCTGCTGAACACACTAAGGCCTGGTTCACATCTACGTTCGGTATTCCACTCGGGAAGTCTGCTTGGGGACCCCTCCGAATGGAATAAAAAGCAGTTACCAAAGAATCCACACAGACCCCATATATTATAATGGGATCCATGCGTTTCCCATGTGGTGTCTGCACGAATCATGTGAAAGAAAAGTACTGCAAGCAGCAGTACACTGTGCGGAAAACACCCGGACCCCATTATAGTCTATAGAGTCCATGTGGTTTCTCTGCTAACCGCTTTTTAAAGGGATTCAATCATTAGAATCCCATTTTTAGCTAAATCCACGTCGGAATAGCCTTAAGAAAGGTTATTCTTCCTTTAGCTTTTGATGCCTTCTTCTTGTCACAGTTCCTTAGATATCGCGGTTTTCATCCATATGCTAATTCGTTTTCTCACAGCACTGGGGGTTGTGAGATGCTGTGAGAAAACTATCCAGCACCGCCTTCTTCTGTTTACCACCTCTTGTTTCCTGTGTGGCCACCAAGTCCACGAGTAGCAGGAGGAGAGTGTTTAGGAGGAGAGCTGTGCGGTTAAAGCGCACAGACCCCATTATAGTCTATGGGGTCCATGCGCTTTAACTGCACAGCGCTTGCAGTTGCGCTGATATTCCATTCAGGGGGGTCCTCCTGCGGACTCCTTGCTGACAGGAGGCAAGCATTAATGTGAACCGGCCCTTACTCTTCCTGCAGAACCAGCATTGATTGGCCGAATGCTTTACACTGTATAGCATTTGGCAAATCAACGCTGGTTCTGCAATAGGCTCATCCTTGCTAGTCAGGAGAGCTGGCAGCTTGCATTTATGCTCTCCCGACTAGCAAGGATGAGCCTGCTGCATAACCAGCGTTGATTTGCTGCAGCTCATCTTTGCTAGTCGGGAGAGCTGGTAGCTTGCGGTTATGAGGGAGCTCACTTTTTCTCATAGGAATGCATTGACCAGCGTTGATTGGGAGGTGTATAGCATTCAGCCAATCAACGCTGGTTCTGCCAGAGGCTCGTCTGTGAGGAGGCGGAGTCTAAGATTGGACCACAATGGAGACTGCTGTTGCCTGATCTTAGACTCTGCCTCCTCACAGACGAGCCTCTGGCAGAACCAGCGTTGATTGGTCGAATGCTGTACACTGTATAGCATTCGGCCAATCAACGCTGGTCAATGCATTCCTATGAGAAAAAGTCAGCTCCCGCATAAACGCAATCTGCCAGCACTCCCAACTAGCAAGGACGAGCCTGCTGCAGAACCAGCGTTGATTGGCCGAATGCTATACAGTGTATAGCATTCGGCAAATCAACACTAGTTCTGAATCGAATCTTTACTGCGAATAGCAATAGTATTCGAACGAGTGCGAGTATTTTGAATACCTTAGTATTTGTTCAAATACCCACTCGATCGAATACTACTCGCTCATCTCTACTTGTAAACATAGGAACACACCCATAGGCTGAGGCTGCACATTGCTGAAACGCAGCTTTTTTTGTAGCAGATTTTGCAGCAGTTTTTTGAGCCAACGCCAAGAATGGCTACAAAAGCAATGGGTAATATATAGGAAGTTCTTATTCTTCTGCCTCTGCTTAATTCACTCCTGGCTTTGGCTTAAAGGGATCCTATCTTTCAAACCCTTTTTTTCTAACACGTTGGAATAGCCTTAAGAAAGGCTATTCATCTCCTACCTTTCATTGTCTTCTCCGCGCCGCCGTTCGCCTAAAATTTTTTGTCGGTATGTAAATTATTTATTTTGCAGCACTGGGGGCGGCCCCAATGCTGCAAGAGAACTCTTCAGCGCCGCCTCCATCTTCATCTGGAAAAAGGTCTTCACCGCGTCTTCTTCCGGCGGCGTCTTCTAACTTCTAGGCCTAGGGTAAAGCCGACTGTGCATGCTCGTGGCCAGAAGAAAAATGGCCGCTTACATAGTATTGGAAGCGGTCATTTTCTTGTGGTCGGCGGGCATGCGCAGTCAGCTTTGCCATAGGCCCAAGGCCTAGAAGTTAGAAGACATGGCTGGAAGAAGACTCGGTGAAGACCTTGTTCCAGATGAAGATGGAGGCGGCGCTGGAGAGTTCTCTCGCAGCATTGGGCCCGCCCCCAGGGCTGTTTGAGTGTTGGGGCCCACCCCCAGTGCTGTGAAAGAACTCATTTACATCCCGTCAAAAACCGAGATTATTAGAAGAGACCATAGACTATAGAACTCAAACAAGAACTGCAACCTTATCACTACTTACCAAGCTTACCAAACTTATCCACTCTTCACAAAACTGCCTCAACAATAATAGTAAAAAATTGTATGTGGAATTGCATCTCAACCCATTCACTTGAATGGGACTAAGCTCTAAATAGGCCATGTGAATGATAAAGGCCTACAAAGCCTATGAAGTACAAGACAGACTAAGCTAATTTGATCAGTTGATTAGTTGGTCCTAATTGTCGGATCAATCATTAGACCATCGATATTTTAGTCTAGGAAATCCTTTTATCCTGCTGAGATATTCAAACGTCTTAGATGTATGTTGAAGAAACTTCATTAAAGTGGAGGCTGATGTACAGTATGTATATTGTAAGAGTAATTTCTATAGCATTCAGACACAGACTATCACGAACAGTCAACTAATCATTCTTTAGTGACAGGGCTCTGTATGATTCCTTCAGAATGAATACAAGCAGAGAGCTTGGAAACCAAGAAGCAATGAAGAAAGTATATTAGAAAACTGTTTAACATTTCCGTTTGCTTATTTGTAAATAGCCCTTTAACTCTCTCCTAAAAGTACAGCCAATCCTGTTCTACATAGTGAAATTGTGGATTACGTGTGCACAAATTTCTTCTGCGAAGGTTTCACCTGTGTATGACCATTGGTTATATAAAGTTCTAGATTAATCCTGAATAACAATTTAAAGAAGTATACAATGAATCTATATCTGGTTATACAGTATACACTATCACTATCATATACTATAACAGCAACTGGAGCGCAACAGACAGTAAAGTACGGTCACTAGTAGGCTGGCTTGATAGCATAATGTGAAATAATTCCAAACAGAGAAGACAAAATTAACATTAAGCAACCAGACTTGGCAATAATGGACACACTTAGTTTACATAGCAAATCAGCAAGCAAATTGGTTGTCTCTGGTTAGTGATGAGTTACATAGAGCACTGCACTATAGAACTGGCCAAGTGTTGCAATGAACTGTGTAACATGGACCATAAATTTTATTGGATATCCAACACGGCAGTTATGCATGTACTCCATGCATATTAAATTAACGTTGTCTACCATTTTTTTCTAAAGCAAAAAATATCAGTGAATAATGTGATGAAAAACAAGTATTGTTTAGCAGCATTAACCTTTTTTTCTGAAACCAGCATGCATTAGAGCACGAGTGTCATGCTCATATTCACCGAGAGCCACATCAGCCATATGGTTGTCTTCAAAAGGCTGTAATTCTGTGACTGTAAAAATGTAGCTCTGTCAGTATTGTAGTTACATTTATAGCCCATTGAAGGCAACCATAAGGCTGTTCTCATATTGATAATACACATAGGTAATAGTTTGCCCACACATAGGTAATAGTTTGCACCACACATAGGTAACAGTGTGCCCGACACATAGGTAATAGTGTGCTCACACATAGGTAATAGAGCGCCCACACATAGGTAATAGTGTGCCCAAACATAGGTAATAGTGTGCCCAAACATAGGTAATAGAGTGCCCACACATATGTAATAGTGTGCTCACACATAGATAATAGAGTGCCCCCACATAGGTCATGGTGTGCCCACACATAAGTAAATGTGTGTCGTCGTCATCCCCCCCCCCCCCCGGTCCTCCGTGGGGTTAATTTTCATAAATAAATAAAGCTGTTTATAAAGAAACGATGAGGACAACTGAAGGAGTAAAGGTAGAAATAAAATAGCCTTTTTAAAGGCTATTCAGATATGTGTTCAGTAGAGATGAGTGAACGTATTCGTTCACAATCGAATACAAGGCCGCATACGCAGTAAAAATTTGTATCCCCTCCCACCTTCCCTGGCACGTTTTTTGTACCAATAACTGTGCAGGGCAGGTGGGACAGGAACCACGACAACAAAGGCAGTGAAAAAAATTGAAAAAAACCCATTGGTTGCCGAAAACATGTGACCTCCCAATTCATAAGAATAGTGTCAGCCATCTATGTCTCATTCTCGTTTTGGAGTCATAGCGAGAGTGTGGTGTCAGACTGTCAGTGCGATACAGTGCTTTGGTTAGGCAGGAATTGTCAATAATAACAGCTCTTTTCAGAGCTCAATAATAGCTAGCAAGCTAGCAAATCATGCAGCGTAGCAGCAGGGTACGTGGACGTGGAAGTCGATACCCAGCTGGGTATCAGATCCAGAGTCGATGAACTGGAGAGAGGCTGTCAGCAGTGCCCCTCGCCAGCACTAGGGTGCGAGGATGTGGACGTGGATACCCAGCTTTATATCCACTCCAGAGTCCAGGTACTGGAGAGAGGGTGCTGCTGCATGGCTCTAGTCACCCCAAGGGCCAAAAAATGAAAAACTGCTGCTACAAGGCTCTGGTCACCCCAAGGGCAAAAAATAAAGCAATGCTGCTACAAGGCTCTAGTCACACCGAGGGCCAAAAAATAAAACACTGCTGCTGCATCGCTCTAGTCACACCAAGGGTCAAAAAATGAAAAACTGTTGCTACAATGCTCTAGTCACCCCAAGGGCCAAAAGCACTGTATTTTAAAGGCTCCAATCACTCCAACAGCCAAAAGCACTGTATTTTAAAGGCTCCACTCACCCAAAGAACCAAGAAATCTCTGCTGTGCAAGGCTGAACTAAGTTAAAGGGCCTAAAACTCTGCTAGTAAAAGGCAGAAGTCACCTGAAGGGCCTCAAACTCTGCTGGTAGCTCAGCTTAAGGGCCTGTAACTTTGTTTGGAAGGGCTCACGTTAAGGGCCATAAAAGTGAATTTTTTAAGGTCTTACCACATCACACACACACACACACACACACACACACACACACATCCACAATGACAGTTCAGGGTGGGGACTGAAGGATTTCCCATTGTCTATTCCATCTGTGGTCGTTGTTTGTTGAGCTTAAATTTGGGTTTGTGTCCATCCATTTGGGGAGTAAAGAAGGTTTCCAGGTATTTTCCCACTTTGTTAGAAGTTTTTTTGAATGTGGAAAGTTTGTAGTTGTTAGGCTGTGATGTTGGGGTAATAGAGGGACTTTGGTTTGTTAGATGCCCCCAGGCATGCTTCCCCTGCTGTCCCAGTTGCATTTTAGAGGTGTTGGCATCATTTGCTGAGGTGTGATAGTAGACTTGGTGACCCTCCTGAGTCGAATGGTGGGATCCCCTGAAACGAAGCATTTTCTCCCATAGACTATAATGGGGTTCGATATTCATTCGAGTAGTCGAATATTGAGATGCTATTCATAACGAATAACGAACATCGAATATTTTACTGTTCGCTCATCTCTAGTGTTTAGCTCAAAAGCACTTTTCTCAATGATAGACTCCCTTTACGCAAAAAAAGGCAGATGAATTAGGACATATATGTATACATTCCAGTCATCACTTTGGAGTTTTGTAAATTGGTAAATTATTGGGAGGATGTTGGATTATGGACAAATCATAGAGCATCTACATGTGACCCCTTCATAGGTTAACAATAGTGATGACAACGCGCTATAATGCACAGCCATCTACTATACAGTGTTCTCTGACATCAAATTGCACATTTTTGAACTTACTACAATATAAGTAGGTAGTTTAGTAAATCTGAATAATCATTTTATTGTATATTATATGTAAGGAATCAATGCAGCTGACTCCTACATTTCACAGCTCTTTCTAATAAGGATAATTCTTCTTTGGCCCTATGCATAGTCTCTTCTACTTCTGCTCCACATAATTTAGTTTTACATTTCTTTGTTATTTGCATGTACATCTTAATAGATATGTTCATACATACTGAATATGAAGCAGATTTTATACCAAAAATCCACAGTGGTTTCAGAAGCTGTTGCGGTTTTGTAAATCGCAGCATGTGAATCATACCTAGCGTTTTCCGTATAGGTATAATTGAAGCAGAAAGTCTGCAGAGTAAAACTCTGCAAACTTTCTGGGAAAAGCTCTGCAGGGAAAACCACAACGCCTTTCTTTGCCTTACAAAGTGTTTGTGCATAAATACTTGTATTTGTGCATACAATTTGTGTATTTGTGCATAGATGAATTTGCCCTCTTTCTTGAATGCTACTTAGGAAAGTTTACAGAAGATATTAATACTGCATGGTATTGCCAACAACCAAACTAAATAAATTGACTTTTAAATTGACAGTATTTTGTTGCCAACTTGAAGCAATAATATGGATTTGAATATATGAGTGTATATATATAAACCTTTAAATTCATACATTGTTTTATTGAAATAATTGTGAATATTCTGTTTCCCTGTTACAGAAAGAGAATAAAAGAACACCCATGACATTTGTTTAATGAGAGGCAGAAATAACAATGCACTTGTAGTGATGTGTCTAATTATTAGGATATTTTCAGGATTTTTTTTTCCCAGAGTCTCTTTATGTAGGAGCTGCCAAATTACATGTCACCTTGGAGGGCATATTTTCTGTACTTCACAGCTTCTACAATAGCAAACTCATGAATATTTACTGTGCTGATCAGATATGCAGCAGTGAGAACAAATAAAAAATGCTAGTATTTGCATATTCCGTGGCTATTAGGCATGCAATGGACAGAGGGAAGAGAAATAGGAGATACCTTTCCATAGGGATACTGAAGAAAATATTCCTGTATAATAAGAACCACTATTAATAATAACATTGACTTTTAAATTGAAAGAGGTGACTACTTTGCACCATTCTTGCTGTTTATTTACTCCTTATATGCTGAGATAGTTCTTAATGGACTTCACTATTAATAATCAGTCAATTGTTGTTTTTTGGCACCAGACCAAAAAAAAACAAAACATCATACCATATAAAAATATATGTTAGAAAATAATGTTTCAATTATACTGGCTGCTGTGATATATTTGTTTTATCTATTAATAAATATCTATTATTTATTCTGTGCACAAAATTTACAGGATATAGAAAGAAAACACTGTATTTCAATTACACACAAGAATATTACATAACTAATAAGCAATATCTTTGGACCTCATGATAGGAATCATAGACACTTGCTATTGCCCTAGACATTCTATATGCAACCATACAATGCTCTTTCAGGCTGTTAGGATTTTTAATATGCTTATGTGGATGAGGCCTAAGACATACATACCAGCTAAAAGAGGAAAGGCTAGCTATCAAGGCATTTCAGTTTAAAGAGAGCCTACCACCTTCTCCAAGCATACCAAACTGCCACAATTGCATTAAAGAGCACATTAGAAGCTACACACCTTTGTTAAATTTATCACTTTTGTAGACTTGGAGAACAATACGTGTGAAGTAATATGCAAGTGAGACACTCGGTCCACTAAGGCCAGGTTCACACTGGGTTTTTTGGACTGGATTCCGCATCAAAATCCGGACCAAAAAAAACCATGTGAACCCGGCCTAAGGGTATAACTGCAACTCCTGGAGAACTGCTCTTGCTGCTTGGATACCTCCTTCAACTACCGTGGCATCATCCATTCTACTTGGTGAAATCTCAAGAAGGAGAAGAGAGGGGTCCAAGTGGCAAGAGTAGTTCTCCTGAAGCTGAAGGCATGTCCCGAGTGCACCAACTGCCTCATTTGCATATTAATTAAAATGTATTTTTCTCCAAATCCTCAAAAGTGGCATACATAATAAAGTTGTTATTTTTCTCTCAGTAATGTGCTGCAATATGGTGGAAATTGAATATGCTTAGGGAAGGTGATAGAGTTCACTAGGCTACTTTGTATTGTCTGAGAGATAGAAAAAAGAGAGAAAGGAGAAACAATCCCTGAGTCAAAGAAATAAGGACATAATTAGGTTTTAACTCCATGTCACCCTCTTGTGTGTATAACCCAGTGATTCCCAAAGTGGTCCAGGTGGAACCTCAGGGGTCCACGGGAGACTCAACGGGGTCATTGTTAGATCTCATCTTCATATTTTTTGACGAGTTTTGGGAATTTGGTAGAAAGCAGCAGGGGGTCCACCAAAACCAGTAAAATTTTGAAAGTGGTCTACGAGAAAAAAAAGTTTAGGAACCTCTGATATAACCTGTGCTGAGAGACATGATACAGAAGAGGCAGCTGAAGCAGGGAGTTCCCCTTCCTTCAGAGCTCAGCAAGAAGGATCCTGCTAAAAGAACAGAAAAGAGGCATGCGAGGAGAGAAAATGTAGTAGTAAGGGCATCACTGAGAACTAGAGCAGAGCTACCGAGGGCTCATCATATCTGAGGGACAACAAGGGCAACAAGGGCAGCTGTACATTAGGAATGGAGTCCAAATAAGGGCAACCAGTAGAAGGCAGCAGTAGCCTCTCTGCCAAGACAATTGCCAAACTGCATCATGAGAGTGCCATGACAGTTGGAAGTACATATATCCATTCAAAAGCCAAGAGGTTGACGTCCAGGAAAAAATATATCAAAAACTCATCTCATCACTAGGTATTTGTGTTTTTAATTAAACTTATGCATCACCGAAAAAAAGCATTAAAAACTGACTCCTAGAAAACTGGGAATGTCAGATTGGAAAATCTGACAAAGATAGGACATTTCCTATTTTTTAACTTACATTATATACTTTCAGTTTTTTTTAAAAAAAACTGTCATGTATATACCCATTGACTCATTCCATTGGTCTAAAAACTATAATGTAACATGCATTAGAAAAATGTCTATTACATCTCCATTTTTTCACTATATTATAGGTAAAAGAAGAAGCCTGATGGCATACACCTTAGGATACAACAGCGAATGTAGAATTTTTATTGGTTCAGATAACACGTTTTGGGGATATACCCCTTCGTCAGCTCTAATACAAAAATACAAAATAAAAAAACAAATAAATAAAAACACAAATAAAAAACTTGTGTTAAAAAAAAAATCAAAATACTCCAATTTAAACAAGGAACAGAAACAAACAAATACAAAACTTTGATAGATTGTTAATATGTCTCTGAAAAATTATATCAATGTGAATTCACAGACATTGTTATTGGTTTCCTCCTATGTATATCTATAATAACATAAAAATAATTTCTGGTAACAATCAGACTAATTAATAAATATTAATATTTAAAAATATTAAAAAGCATTAGTTATGTACACCTACTTAACATCACAAGCATGTAACAACATGCAGACACATGTTGCAGGGGCTTGTGGACCTCACTGCAGTGTCTTGCAGTCTAGCAGTTCTGTCGATGTTAAAAAAAATTATTATTTTCATATATATAGACAGAGCCGTAACACTATGCAAACAGCCAGAGGAGAGCCAGAGGGTTAAGCCTGGAGTGAAAACACAGGAAAAGTTTTTGACCACATTAACTTCCTTGTGTATATAGTCTGAGCTAAATGGTTTACCTGGAAGCAGAAGCAGACAGCTCTCTTTTTCTTAGACAGCAACAAGGAGGAGCCTGCAGACCATTGAAACAGAGGTATTAAGGGCCCATCATAACTAAGAAACAAGAAGGGCACCCCATCATTAGGAATGTGGTCGTGAGGAGGGAGACAAGTTTGAGAAGCACCAACAGTGTTGTGGTCTCCTAGTCTGATCACCAAGAATGCCAAGTCAAGGCCTGTGAATAGATGCTTGACCAATGTCTAACCCACAGGTGTAAAAGAACAGTGAGTGTCCCATCATTCTCTTTTTACAAATGTGCCAGAATTATATAAGTATCAGTGTTACAGGGATTGTGTTCTATATTTTTTTAAGCTTGGGAAAGCTGTAAAATCACACTAGCCAATGTTTCCTATGTGAGAAACGAGTAGTCATTGACCTCTGGAGGCAACTTAAATGGATGAGTATTGTTTATTTTATTGCTCTCTAAAGCTCTCCTAGATATTTCAATAAAATTGTAACCACTAAACCCAGTCTGATGTTGGAGAGTAAGAGGACTGTTCAACTTTGTGTGACTGTTTTAATCACATCCAACATTGTCAACTATTCATTTTATTTCATAGAGGAGAAGTCTATGGTACCATGGAGTGTTAGCCCACTGGTGAAAAGATAACCACCACTAGAACCAACAGTGCATGCTTGCAGTGGGACAAGATCCTTTCAGATGGGGTATCCCTCTAGGAGGAAGCACAGAGATTGCAAATTATATTTATCTAAGTGTCTCTAGACATTGGTGGGAACTACTGTGATGTTAAAGACCCCAAAGCTTTAGTAAGATTATTCTGATGCAGACATAACATAACATCTTGTTGCTGTTAGGTTACAGTGCTGAATAAAATACAGCTTATGAACAATGTGACTCTGTGGTTGCTTGAAGGGCTATTACACTAAAATGAGCACCCCTGCACATACAATGCACAGTATTAACCGTATGTATCTGATCTGTTATTGTATATTAGTATTTTAGTTATAGTGTCCCAAAATCTGCTACATAAATTTATTGCAACCTAAACTGGAGTAAAATCTCTACACAGTCTGCAGAACGTATGGTTGTACATATGCTGGGATATACCAAGTGCATCCTCACTGTTAGGCTGTTGGTAGATAAGGTAAAATAGAAAAGCAAGTTAGTAAATATAGCTTGTAAAATGCTTTCATTCTCACATATTTTCTTCACTTTATGCATTATGATACTTGGATAATGACCCCTAGTATTTTGCTTCAAACCCATATGGTGTAAACCCATATTCATACAATCCAACGTGTGGTTGGATTGTATGAATCTTATACCTTTTATATTGTACAGAACTATTTCGTACATAAATCTGATCTAAGCCAAATCTCTAATAGGATTTTTTAATGAACAACACAAAATTCTATCCCTCCTCTTTGCCTTACTGATCTTCAAGCAACTTATTTTGCTTGCAACTAGAGATGAGCAAATTTTTCAAAAATTCAATCAGCCAATTCGCTGAATTTTCCGTAAAAATTCAATTCGATCTAAATTCATTAATGGCGAATTGTGTTAACCCATTCCTGACATCCGCCCTAATAGTACGACGCTGCTGGGAAGGACTTCCCACAAACCACGGTGGAAGCATGCTGCACACTCAGAAACTGTGTGCACACCCTGCTTTGCAGGTGTCAGCCGCATGTAATGGCTGACACTGTCCTCTAACATCCCCGGTCGGAGCTAAGCTGGGCGGGTGTTAGCCCCTGAGATGCTGAGGTCAAACATGACTGCGGCATCTAAGGGGTTTTAGTATATATTGGGGTCTCGATTGTCCCCCTGCAATGTTTTTAGGGGGTGCTGCTGCTCCTATTTGGCAGCCTTAGGTCTGTACAGTGACCCCAGATCTGTCCCATCACTGTCCCTATGCCTGGTTGATCCTGCCTTGAATGGAGACTGTCAGCCTATGCGTCTGCATGGTCTGACAACCTCCTATACACTGCAATATATGTGTATTGCGGCGTATACCTATTGAAGCTGCTTCAATCCTCTATAGGGACAAAAATACTTTTAAAAAGTAGTGACCCCTACACAGTGTTATATGCTACCAAGACCCCTCCCCCCCCATCCCCAGAGCTGGTGCTGTTATTATACTCTGGGATCTCCTCTGGAGTGGTGCTGAGCCCAGGACAGGTGAGTATCACTATTTTTTACATTTTCAATCACAACGGCACCCCCGATCTTGCTGCGGGGAGTGCAAAGGGGGACATGTGGCATGGTGGAACCCCTTGGATGCCACAGTCATAGATGTCGTGGTCCCAAGTAGGGCTCACCATCTAAATTCCTTACCAGTATGTCTTTGGAGTCTTAACTCATTTAAATGAAAGTTCTCATATTTAAATCATAGGATTATGTATTGCAGTTTATTTTGGGAAATAAACTCAACTACAAAAAATCCAAAACTTGCTAACAGAACAAAGGAAGTGTGTTGTACAAAGATATGACATCTTACATATCTTACATTTTGACTCATCAGACCAAAGTACATATTTGCTCTGGTCTATTGTCCATTTCTTGTATTTCTTTATGTTGATGTTGAGATATCACTGGTGCTTGATCTCTGTGAAGCATTTATGTGGTCTCTAACCTGAGCTGCTAATTTCTGGTTTCTGAGACTAGTAACTCCTATGATGGTATCCTCTGCAGCAGTGGTAACTCTTGGTCTTTCTTTTCCGGGGCAATCTTCATAAGAGCCAATTGTTTTCATGACTGCACTTTAAGATACCTTCAAAGCTCTTGAAATTATCCAGCATGATTAACCTTCCTGTAGTAATAAAGGACTTATCATGAAGCTGATTGGGAGACTACAAAGATTTTTCAAGGGTGTCATCAAAGCAAAAAAGGGCTACTTTGAAGAATCTAAAACATAAAGCATACTGTATTCTAGTTTGTTTAACACTTTTTTGTTTACTACTTGATTCCATATGTGTTTCTTCTTCATGTTTCTTTTTTCATTCACACACATGGTGGAATCAGCCATGGATTTAGGGACAGATTTCACTCATTTGAATGGATTTTGAAGCTGTCCGGCCGTGAGCGCTGGTGAGCGTTTTGTGCTCTCCGCTGTGAGACCTTTTTTTTTTTTTTTTTAACCGGACACAAAGTTGGACATGCAGGACTTTGTGTCTGGTTTAAAAAAATGGTTTCACCATGGATAGCACAAAATATTTCCCGGCACTTACGACCAGACACTGTCGGGGTTCCCTCTTCTGTCTGCAGAAGACGGAAATCCGAAAGACGGAGATCGGGCGCAGATGTGAACAAACCCCTCATTAGGACCATTCATCTGGGTCTAATCAGCTGTGGAAAGTCGTAACAGACTGCCAGTGCCCTGCAAAAGCATCCATCCAAAAATGCTGGCAGTGGAAAATGAAGAGGAATTCCTCTTCATTTTCCACCATGTGAACATACCTTAAATATACTATTTAGAAAATAAAAGTTTTACAAAAAAACAAATAAGAATAAGGGTCAGTGCACATGGCATTTCTTGGCGCTGATTTTGAGGCTGAATCCGCCTCAAAATCATTCTCCAAAAAAAGTCTTCCAATAGAACTCTATTTAGAGAATTTTTTTGGAGGCTGATTTTGGGGTGGATTCAGCATCAAAATCAGCACCAAAAAATTCCACGTGCACTGACCTTAGCCATGGGATAAGAATGTGTGTCCAAACTTTTAACTGGTTTTATACACTAGTAAGAAAATCCAGGCTATCAGAAAATTATGATGAACAGACAAAAGCAAATTACATAGAATTAACCACTGTAATCACTTGTGAAGCGTCTAAAAAATGTAAATAGGACACCTTCCTGTCTATTTGGTTCAGCAGACATTTAGAGGGGCAGCTAGAATAGAAGGATGTCATTAGAGCGTGGTAAAGTTATTTTATTACAATAATGTTAGGCTTGGCTTGGTCATTTATTGTTTCAAAAAATTATAGTCAATGGAGTATTTGATATGATAAACTCTGGTCATACCGAGACCGTGAGACTTCATGTGTCACATGATAAGACTGTGAGGTTTGGCCAGTTTGGTACTATGTCATATGGCTCAAGTGTCAGATCATCTTCTCAGTTTCTTTCCCACAGGCTTTGGCTTTTTGTTAGAGAATGCTCAATACTCCCAAAGGCATTTTTATTTTGTGATAACTTTCAGCTTTCAAGTTCACCCTTGATTTGTTCCAGTGGCTTCACTCAAATTAGAAATCAAAAATGCCTCATGTTTCCTCGAAAATAAAAATGAATTACTGAAATGTAGCATGTCAATTGATTAATATGCAGCTATTAATTTATATTTGGATATTAATATGATAAGGTTTATTTACTTCCCGCAGCTAGAAATGTAACATTAGAAAGTCATCTATGAAAACGTTCTAATGCCTCACGTTCGAATAATAAAATTACATTTTATCCACAGCTCTATAATGAAATTGATGATTGCAGAGTATAACAAAATGTAAGCAACAATATATTCCAAATTAATCACACAAATGATGTCTTTGTAAAGCATTTTTCTACATCGTGGTGAGTAGGGAAATAAAAAATACGCAGTCAATTGGAAGGTAGCAATTTTCCAGAAATTAAGCTACACACATTTTTCTAAAGAAGGAATCTAAATATTTCAATAAAATAGGTAATTTTTGATAAAATAGTTAAAAATACATTAATGGGCAATGTACGACAAATTTTAGATAACAAAAACAACTCACAGTTTTCAATATGAATAATGAAATGTGTAAAGATTTGTTTATCTATAAACATCAAATAAATAAGAAATTAAAGTACAGATGTATCCTTAGTTGGTGTGAATTTGGTCAGGACTCAAGTCCTCACAAACTAAAATGAAATTTTGTTACATGCTACAAAGACCCTTGACAGGCTGCAGTTCGCTATACAACCTTTATGGATCTTCACATAGACACATATAAAATATGTATCTCAAGACATATTATTTCAAAATCAAGGTTTTTTTTTTTTAATAGCTGGTCACAGGTGTTGCAGCTAAGGCCGGGGTCACACAGAGTTCTTGGGGCCAGATTTTGATGCAGAATCCGCGTCAGAATCCGGCTCAAAAAACCGCCTCCCATTGAAATCAATGGGATCCGGTTATTTCCAAAAAAGAAGCGACCTGCCCTTTCATCAGGCGGATTCCACGGCTGACGTCCACCTCGTGATACCTCGCTCCCGACTAGGCCCATTCTTTTTGGCCAAATCCGGATTGGAATACCACAACTGGATGCTGGTGCATTGCACTGGCATCCAGACGCAGTTAGCCATTTTTTGGTCAAGAATCTGAGGCAGCCTCCGCATCAAATTCCAGACCAAAAAACCCATCTGAACTCAGCCTAAGGGTCCATTCACATAGAGTTTTTTGGCGAGGATTTTGGCGAGGAAAAAATCTGCTTCAGAAATTAGAAAATGTTTTTTTTCCTACAGCACAGTGAATGGACCTTGAAAAAAATGCTAGTAGTTTTTCCACACATTTTTTGCCAATTCCATGTGGATTTTCCACCTCCCTGCATTGGTTTTTGCAGGCAGAATCCGCCTGAAGGAAGCTTTTTTTCCGCTAGCGGGGAAAAAAAGCTAGCGGAACCAATAGACTCTATGGGGAGGCATTTTTTCCATGTGGATTCTGACACTGATTCAGCGCTAAAATCCTTGCCAAAAAACTCTGTGTGAATGGACCCTAAGATGCACATGAAAGAGAATTACCAGACAAGAATTGGAAAAAAAAAAAAAAGTATACTTTTCTTGCAATAAGCTACAAGGAAAGTAGTAAAGTTTTTTTCAACTAGAAACCCCCATTTGCTATTTGCCATTTATGCTTTAGTAGAGGAAATGTAGTTCCACAAAGTAAACCAATGGTGGACTAACAGTGTACAAGTCGATACCTATAATGGGATTATTTGCAGTAGAAACGCTGATAGGAAACCAGTAACCATTTATGAATAGAATACACTGTCCAGCAAGACTGTGCAGATATTTAAAGTTTTCAACTCCAATGCCCTTTCATTGCAGAGAGTTTGAGGAAGTACAAATAAACAGAATATCTTCATGAGGATTTCCAGTTGTGGAACACAGCATATTAAAACTTTTCTTTCTGACTACTTTCTATCAACTACTATATACATCATAATTAGTATGCCTTAAAGGGATTGTCCAGGCAAGAATGGACAACTCCTTTAAAGTTTAAATCAGCTGGGGACAGTAAAAAAAAAAAGTATACTCACCTGTTCCCATTGCTCCAGTGTCCTCCCACGCCTCCTGTGTCATCTGCTCCAGAGGTGTCTCCTATCATTATGCTGAAGCCGCTGATTGGCTTCAGCAGTCACATGACCACTGAGGCCAATCAGTGAATGGCCTGAATGTCACTACCTGTGACATCACGGGTCCTCTTGCTGAGGCCTGCTGAGGCTGCTGATTGGCCTCAGCGATCACGCGACCACTGAGGCCAATCAGCCGGTTCAGCACAACACCGGAAGAAACCTGGGAGACAACAATGGAGCAACTGGGACAGGTGAGTATGAAGTTTTTATAAAAAATTTTTTACTGCTCCCAATATATTTAAACTTTAGAAATTTAGCCTGGAAAACCCCTGATAAGGTCAGAGGTCGTGTTTATGACCAAATGACCAATATACTTGAGTAACTGTCCTTGTCCTAATTGATACCAACTAATTGATACCATCTAAGAGGAAGATGAGACTCCACGGTCTGTTATACCCCAAATCACCCACCCCATCCCAACCCCCCCATACTCTCCCCCTCCACTCCAGCTCCCCCCCCCACACACACACTTTACTAGCTTTGGCAATGCCAAATATCTATTCGGACGTGCCAATAAAGCCTGTTTGATTTGATTTGATTTGGTAAGGCTGAGGTCCAGAAGTAAAGATAACGACATCAGCCGAGGTGAACTGAACTAGTTTATTTAAGACAAAGTGAAGTTAAACAGCGGCAGACAAAGAAAAAGAGATAAGAACAGCGTAAGTTCTCCTGATTGGTGTAATACATCTTAATCATTCAAAAAGAAAGTTTAAGCAGTTCTATATATAGTCAGCTATTTCTGTCCCTGGTGGTGTCTTCTGGTGAGGGTCTCCTGGCAGCGAGCCAAGCATGTGCTCTTCTTTACACAAAGGGGTCTCATCCTGGGTGCAGCCACCATCTTGGATTTCAGTTTCAAACATAAATAACAATATCTAGCATTCAACTTTTTAAGGATAACAATGTTTTTCATACATTATGAAATTACAACCTTCACGCCCCTTTAAAGGGGTTTTCAGCTCAGTCCGGCAGCATATTCTGTACTTGCTTCTAAACTGCAGTCATATCTGGATTTGCATGCAGAGTTAATAGAGGATCTGCTCAAAAACCATTTGTTCCTTATCAGGCCTCACAAATTAAAATAATTTGTACTAAAAAAAAAAAAAAAAAAAAGACAACACATGTGGCTGAAAACAGGGTCTGATTCATCAGCCTGACCAGTAGAGATGAGCGAACAGTGTTCTATCGAACTCATGTTCGATCGGATATTAGGCTGTTCGGCATGTTCGAATCGAATCGAACACCGCGTGGTAAAGTGCGCCATTACTCGATTCCCCTCCCACCTTCCCTGGCGCCTTTTTTGCTCCAATAACAGCGCAGGGTAGGTGGGACAGGAACTACGACACCGGTGACGTTGAAAAAAGTAGGCAAAACCCATTGGCTGCCGAAAACATGTGACCTCTAATTTAAAGAACAGCGCCGCCCAGGTTCGCGTCATTCTGAGCTTGCAATTCACCGAGGACGGAGGTTTCTGTCCAGTTAGCTAGGGCTTAGATTCTGGGTAGGCAGGGACAGGCTAGGATAGGAAGGAGAAGACAACCAACAGCTCTTGTAAGAACTAAATTCCAGGGAGAAGCTTGTCAGTGTAATGTGGCACTGACGGGCTCAATCGCCGCAACCCAGCTTTCCCAGGATCCTGAATGGAATACACTGACAGTGTATTGCCGTATACCCCATATATATACCCCAAATCCCCATTCCAACGGTGTGCCCCCCCCACCTTCACCTCAGAAATACCCTGCAAGTCCCCTAGCAATAGAATTGGGGCTATATACACCCACTATTTTTGCTACTGCCATATAGTGCCATTGTCTGACTGGGAATTCAAAGAATATATTGGGGTTACATATAACTTCAATTCCAGGGAGAAGCTTGTCAGTGTAACGTGGCACTGACGGGCTCAATCGCCGCAACCCAGCTTTTCCAGGATCCTGAATGGAATACACTGACAGTGTATTCCCGTATACCCCATATATACACCCCAAATCCCCGTTCCAACGGTGTGCCCCCCCCCACACCTTCACCTCAGAAATACCCTGCAAGTCCCCTAGCAATAGAATTGGGGCTATATACACCCACTATTTTTGCTACTGCCATATAGTGCCATTGTCTGACTGGGAATTCAAAGAATATATTGGGGTTACGTGCACCCACAATTTTTGCTACTGGTATATAGTGCCAGTTTCTGAGTGGAAATTCCCCAAATAATTTGGGGATTCATTCACCCTACATCTTAGGCTCTTGCCATATTCACCCAGGTTGTCAGTGCTGCACCAGCTCATTCCCAGACAGCTCGGCCCGAAAAACACATTACCTATATAGAGGATTTGGACAATGAAGACAACATGTTCTAAATCTAATGTCTGCACCTTCTCCAGAATTAAAATAAAGGCAGCGTTTAACTTTCAAATAGCACTGCACAAAGGAAGATCTTATCAGCTTGTCTCATGACATGCTACTAAAAAGTGTCATTTGTGTATCTTAATGTAAATATAGTTGTATAAGCTTTTTGGGTTTTAGGCACTGCCAAGTTATTTATTACCACCCGCTCCCTTATAATGATGATGACGCCAAAGTCACTGTGGGTGTTCAGAGCTCACAGCTTTGGTTGACATTTGTCTTGCTCTCTGTCGGTACCAGCTGTCTTTTTGGATACCGTAAAGTTATGTTGACTTTATTAACAGCTATAGAAGCTTTAGCCAGGTTGTGACGGTGTGTAACCCTAACAACACTAAGTGGGATACACATTAATAGTCAGTCTATATACGCTAAACGTATCACTGAAGTAATTTTTTTTCCCTCTCCCCTAATATAAGAAAGAAACAGACATTAGACCTAGACCGGGGTTCGAGGCTTGTAAAAATCCAGTATTATTTGTTCTTCATGATGTGAAATATGTGTTGAAAAGCAACCCAAGATGAAGTCAGCCATGTGTGCCAGTGTGTTACTTGGCATGCCTTTGCTGGCCCCAACTGTAAGGGTCACTCTCCATTTCCTCCATTTTCCACTCCCCTTCACACCATTTGTGGTGAAGCAATGGGATGCACTGAAGTGCACCCTCTAGCCTCGTGTGGGACAGGGACATCAGATGCCACTCCAACCCCCTCGTCTTCCTCCGCCAGCCAACGGTGCGAAGATGAGAGGAGTGTGCTCTGAATGTTTTCTGCCTAGCAGAGGCTAGTTCTCACTTACGAAAATGGCCCCACTTTGACCTGTATATCATGCACAATGGTGTAGGTTTCAAAGAAACATGGCACCAACAAGTTGAAAAACGTGGGCCATGCGTGGACCGTGTTTGAGTCTGGCAAGCTCCAGAGCCGCTACCAGGTTCCAGCCATTATCACAGGCGTAAAAATGCCAGGCCCCAGGTGTAGCAGGGAAAAAAAAATGCCATCTCAGCCAGGATGGCATCCCTGACCTCGGAGGCACTGTGCTGTCTTTCCTCCAAGCTGATCAGTTTCAGCACGGCCTGCTGACGTCTCCCCACACCAGTGTTACAGCGTTTGCCGCTAGTAGCTGGGGTGGAGGTTGCAGCATCGTAGGGTTTCAGTCTACTCCTGCCATGAATTTTGGCCTGGGAGAGGAGATAGGGTACCTCAGTTTGCACCCCGGGACCAGACTCCACCACATTCACCCTGCCTGTCCTTAAAGATAAGCAGCATCCCTGACCACATGCGCTTGTCCAAGTGTCGGTGGTCAAGTGGACCTTGCAACAAAGCGCGGAACTAAGGGCCCACCTGATGTTGAGTGACACGTGCTGGTACAAGGCGGGGACGCCACACCGGGAGAAGTTGTGACGGCTAGGGACGGCATAGTGAGGTGCCACAGTTGCCATCAGGTCCGGGAAGGCGGGAGTTTCAACAAGCCGGAACGCCAACATCTCCTGGGCCAGCAGTTTAGCGATGTTGGCATTCTAGGCTTGCGTGGGTGGGTGGTTAGCGGTGTATTTCTGCCGGCGCTCCAATGTCTGAGAGATGGTGGGTTGTTGTAAAGAAGCGCCTGATGGTGCCTTTGATGGTGCAGGAGAAGGAGATAAGACAGAAACAGGGGAGGATGAGGGAGAAGTCAACAAAGTGGCGGAGGCAGATGAAGTGATGTCCTGGCTCGTCCTCTGGAGTGCATCGCCAGCACTGTGAGCAGAGGCAGTGGCATGAACGGCGGGCGACGTTTGTCCTGCCGTTGCTGCCTGCCACTGATTCCAGTGCTTGGATTCCAAATGACGGAGCATTGAAGTGGTGGACAGGTTGCTCTTCTCAGGGCCCCTACTCGATTTCGAGAGGCAAATTGTGTAGATGACACTATATCTGTCCTCGGCGCATTCCTTGAAAAAACTCTACACCTTCGAGAAACGTGCCCTCGATGGGGGAGTTTTTCTGGGCTGGGTACAAAAGGGAACATCTTCGGACATTCCGGGTCTGGCCTGGCTTCGGCGAAGCTGTTGACCTCTGCCTCTAGCTACCCTTTTTGGTGCTGCACCTGCCTCAACATCCACACTACTTTCCCAGCTTGACATCCGCCTTGTCCAGGTGGGGTCGGTGTCCTCGTCGTCCACCACCTCCTCTTCCAACTCCTGTCTCGCCTCCTCCTCCTGCACAATGCGCATGTCAACTGGCTGCCCTGACAGCAACTGCATCTCATCGTCGTGGATGAGGGTGGGTTGCTGGTCATCCGCCACCAAATCGACCGGAGATGGAGGAGACTCTAGTGTTTGAGCATCTGGACACAGATACTCGTCTGTTAGGTCCGTGGAATCGCGAAATGGAGGGGCAGATTGCGGTACAGTCAAAGGAAGGGAGAACAGCTCTGGGGAGCAGGGACAGTTGGGGTTATTGTTCTGGGAAGATTGGGAATTTTGGGTGGAAGGAGGACAAGACTGTTGGGTAAGAGGAGGTAGAGGCTGACTGGCTGGTGGACAATGTGCTTTAAGCGTTATCCGACAGCCATTGCAAGACCTGTTCCTGGTTCTCGGGCCTACTAAGGCTACTAAGGTTAATGTTGAACTTTTGTGCAAAGTGCAGAACTTAGGGCTCGCCTGATGTTAAGGGACACACTCTGGTACAAGGCTCAACTCACCCTAAGTGCCAAAAACACTGCTGGTGCAAGGCTCTACTCATGCCAAGGGCCTCAATCTCTGCTGGTAGCTCAGCTTAAGGTCCTGTAACTTTGTTTGGAAGGGCACATGTTAAGGGCTAGAAAAGTGAATTTTGGAAGGTCTTACCACATCACACACACACACACACACACACACACACTCAAAATGACAGTTAAGGGTGAGGGCTTTTGGATTTCCCATTGTCTATTCCATCCGTGGTTGTCATGGGGAACGTGATTTAAAGGGGTGGTTGTTACTGTTTGTTGAGCTTAAATTGGGGTTTGTGTCCATCCATTTGGGGAGTAAAGAAGGTTTCCAGGTATTTTCCCACTTTGATAGAGGTTTTTTGGAATGTGGAAAGTGTGTAGTTGTTAGGCTGTGATAGTGGGGTAATAGAGGGTCTTTGGTGTGTTAGATGCCCCCAGACATGCTTCCCCTGCTGTCCCAGTGTCATTCCAGAGGTGTTGGCATCATTTCCTGGGGTGTCATAGTGGACTTGGTGACCCTCCAGACACGGATTTGGGTTTCCCCCTTAACGAGTATATGTTTCCCATAGACTATAATGGGGTTCGAAACCCGTTTGAACACACGAACAGTGAGCGGCTGTTCGAATCGAATTTCGAACCTCGAACATTTTAGTGTTCGCTCATCTCTACTGACCAGTAGAGCGTATAAGAGAAGTGGTCTGAAGTCTAAGCAACATGCTATAAAAACTGAGGAGACATAATGAGCAGTATCTGACAAATGGTATATTGGATAAAACACTTCAGTTAGCTTAAGGACAAGTTTAAATATTATACTGAATTTGGGACTAACTTCTCAAACATTACCTATCTAGTGATGTCAGTAGTTGCAATGGGTAAAACAGCCGACAGACACCCTTAAAATTTGCCTTAATATAGGTTACCTTAGAAAATGACTGCACCAGAATTTGGTGAGTATACTATGGTTGGTCCGCACCTCATCAAAGTTGCCAGTCATATGTGAATTCTTGAAAGTGTATGCCTTTGATGTACAATGAGTGTACAAGCTATAAATATGTATTACCTGATATTTATGATTCATTATGATTTTGCAATTTGTAAAATTGGTTGTGTTTTTTTTGGATAAGTTCTAAAAATATCAGTTTGGCGACTTCCTCACCTAAGGGGGTGACATATATAAGAGTACAGAATCATTTACAATGGCTTAAAAGACACTTTTGTACTGACAAAGCATCATCTGGCCATTCATTTTTCCATGTATATTTGCTTATCATTTCTGTCCTTCCCCTGTTTGAAGAAATAACAAGATGTTTCTTCCAGCATCTTATTGACTGCAGCCTCTATAAATTTAAAAAGGCAATTGAGTCACATATATATGCGCATCTGATTTTTTTTCCTACCTTATCTTTAAATCCTATCAAGCACTTTCAATTTACTTGAAACTATTGCAAACACGCGTAAAACAGAGACTCGGTCTCGGCTATTATTTCTTGTGGTGTTTAAATTTACAGGGAGAGCAAATGCCGGCTTCACATGAACACCGAGCAGTTTTAATGAAAACAGGAATGCCTTTTTACCAAACTGTCCACAGATGGAAGAAGATAAAGGATTAGGTGGGAATGTTACCTTTTCTTTTGTCAAATACCAAGTAGAAACATTGGTTAAAGGCCTTAAAAAAAGACCCATTACCACAGGGCAGAAAGTCAAAGAGCTTGGCTGCCCTAATACTCAGTTATCTCGTTTCTGGATAATGGAATGACCCCTCGCCTGCCCGAGCTGTGCAGCAATATAATAGCATAAGCAGTGTGAATAAAGAGGTTATTTTTGGAATCCAATTGAAACTGTGTTGGAGTCTCTTTGACAAGGAAGGAATTGAACAAGATGCAATGCTCTGGGTGGAAAAATATTGAATTTAAAGGAGGCGGATCTACTTTTGAGATGCTAAAAAAGATTTGTAATAGAGACTTGTCTGCTTAAAATACATTTAGGCTTTTTTTGCGTTAGAAATATCAGTTTTTTTAACAAGACGCAGTTTAAGTTTATATGGAAAATGGAAATTAATCAAATAGGATCAAAATGTTACATTTGTTATAGCTTTGATATATATATATTTTTTAATTCTTTAAAGATTTTTGTCTCATATATATTTCATATATATTTAGGTCTACTCCAACAGTGTTTCTCCATTGTTCTTTTCACCCAGAGGAGAGGCAGACCACTAGCATAGCAGTTATACATAGTGTCCAACAGAGGTCGGCCCAGACAAGAGTGTGGACAGGTGAGTAAAATTCTCTGTGCAGGTAGAAAGTGGGTCCTCAGCTGGGTCGGTTGTGAAAAATGGGGTTATATACTGTGAGTGGGCTTTAAAAAGGGATTATACACTGTATGCGTGGCCATAAATACTGGGATCATACACTCACCGGCCACTTTATTAGGTACACCATGCTAGTAACGGGTTGGACCCCCTTTTGCCTTCAGAACTGCCTCAATTCTTAGTGGCATAGATTCAACAAGGTGCTGGAAGCATTCCTCAGAGATTTTGGTCCATATTGACATGATGGCATCACACAGTTGCCGCAGATTTGTCGGCTGCACATCCATGATGCGAATCTCCCGTTCCACCACATCCCAAAGATGCTCTATTGGATTGAGATCTGGTGACTGTGGAGGCCATTGGAGTACAGTGAACTCATTGTCATGTTCAAGAAACCAGTCTGAGATGATTCCAGCTTTATGACATGGCGCATTATCCTGCTGAAAGTAGCCATCAGATGTTGGGTACATTGTGGTCATAAAGGGATGGACATGGTCAGCAACAATACTCAGGTAAGCTTTGGTGTTGCAACGATGCTCAATTGGTACCAAGCGGCCCAAAGAGTGCCAAGAAAATATTCCCCACACCATGACACCACCACCACCAGCCTGAACCGTTGATACAAGGCAGGATGGATCCATGCTTTCATGTTGTTGACGCCAAATTCTGACCCTACCATCCGAATGTCGCAGCAGAAATCGAGACTCATCAGACCAGGCAACGTTTTTCCAATCTTCAATTGTCCAATTTCGATGAGCTTGTGCAAATTGTAGCCTCAGTTTCCTGTTCTTAGCTGAAAGGAGTGGCACCCGGTGTGGTCTTCTGCTGCTGTAGCCCATCTGCCTCAAAGTTCGACGTACTGTGCGTTCAGAGATGCTCTTCTGGCTACCTTGGTTGTAACGGGTGGCTATTTGAGTCACTGTTGCCTTTCTATCAGCTCGAACCAGTCTGGCCATTCTCCTCTGACCTCTGGCATCAACAACGCATTTCTGCCCACAGAACTGCCGCTCACTGGATGTTTTTTCTTTTTCGGACCATTCTCTGTAAACCCTAGAGATGGTTGTGCGTGAAAATCCCAGTAGATCAGCAGTTTCTGAAATACTCAGACCAGCCCTTCTGGCACCAACAACCATGCCACGTTCAAAGGCACTCAAATCACCTTTCCTCCCCATACTGATGCTCGGTTTGAACTGCAGGAGATTGTCTTGACCATGTCTACATGCCTAAATGCACTGAGTTGCCACCATGTGATTGGCTGATTAGAAATTAAGTGTTAACGAGCAGTTGGACAGGTGTACCTAATAAAGTGGCCGGTGAGTGTATGTTGCGGGGGGAGAAAAAAAAAGTGGTCATATACTGTGGGAGGCCATAAAAAATCTGTCATATATTTTGTGTAGGAAATTAAAATGGTGATATACTGTAGGGGGCCATAAAAACAGCGTGATATACTGTGGGGGGAAAAAGGGGGGATCACATATCACATGGTGGGCTGAAAAAAAAGTGGGTAATACATTGTGTAGTGGACCAGAAAAAAGGAGTTTTATACCATGTAGGGGGGGGGGGGCAGAAAAAGGGGGTCATATATGGTGTACAGTGGCAGAAAAATTGGGTCTTATACCATGTCGGGGGCCAGAAAAAGGGTTTTATATACTGTGTGTGGAGCCAGTATATGGTTATAGCCAAAGTAAAACCAAAACCAAACATTATGGACCAATCTGAAGGAACTAGAACTTGATAAAGGCCCAATACAAAAAAAAGTATGCTTTAGTAAACCTTATACTTCAGTTTAAATATTATATAGCATGAAGAAAATATCTGAGAGAATGACAGCTTTGTAACAAATTCTTGCTTACATCTCAGTACTTTCTTGCATTCCTTTGCTTATGACTAGAGTTGAGCGAACACTAAAATGCATAGCCGACTGAGCAGAGCCGACTGCGTATGCGAGGGCATCCCCGCGCATGCGCAGTCGGCTCTGCCTAGGCAGAGTGAATTCCAGCCGGAAGACGCCGCGGGGACGCTGCACAGAGAAGACTTCTAAAGGTAAGAGAAGAACCAGTGTTGATTGGCAGAATGTATAACATTCTGCCAATCAACACTGGATCTGCATCGAACCTTAAACTTCGAACAGCGAGTAGTGTTCGATCGAGTACGAGTATTTCGAATACCGTAGTATTCGATCGAACACCTACTCGATCAAACACTACTCGCTCATCTCTACTTATGACTTCTTCTCTTCATTGTCCTCATGTTCTAGCATGTCCAGATATGTGTAGTCAGGCAATTTTTCTACACACAACAAGTCATGGTAAGGTAATATTTTTTAAATAAAGACTGGTAAATACAATAGGTTTGTTATCTTGAAGAAAAATTTGTGACAGTGTACCTGGTGAAAGAGTGATGAAGTGGATGTAGGTTTTCCAAAAAAATGCCTCACCAACTTCGAAGAAGTCATGATGATTTACTTATTATATCAACAGTGTGGCAGTGACAACTGTAGAATTTAAAGAAAAATGTATGAGACACTGTCAGTGTGCCTAGATTGTCTGCCAGTTATAAAGGGAAGAGTTGTCAAAAAATTATCCCTTTATGGGAGCACACGCCACAGCAGCATAGTGTTAGAGGTGGAGAAGTGATATTTGCAGAATTTCAAGAACAAATTGTGTCACACTGTCAATGTGTTTAGCCTGCCAGCTGCAAAAGCTAGAATATCTTCTGAAATTGAAAGGATTCTATGATCATGAGAACAGCACTTGGGAGCTAGAAAAGAAATTTGGATTATCTTGCCATCCATATCTTTATGGAGCAAATGCCACAGGAATTTACAGTGACAATTTACAGAATTAAAAAAAAAAAAAAATTGTGGCACACTATCGGTGTCTGGCCTACCATCTAAAAAGATGGAATACTAGTGCATCTCATAAAATTAGAATATCATCAAAAAGTTCTGGACTTATGCTCAGTGATCAAAGGTGTTTTCAGTTGAAAGTAAATTTTGCATTCCATTTGGAAATTAAAGTCCCAGAGTCTGGAGAAAGAGTGGAGAGGCTGCTGGACACACTTCATGCTTCACTCTGCTGACAAGCTTTTTGGAGATGGAATTTTCATTTTCCAACAGGACTTGGCACCTGTCCACACTGCCAAAAGTACCAAGACCTGGTTTAATAACCACAGTATCACTGTGCTTGATTGGCCAGCAAACTTGCCTGACCTTAAAGAGGACCTTTCACCATTTTTCCCAAAGGCAGTTCTATATACTGCCGGAAAGCTGACAGTGCGCTGAGTTCAGCGCACTGTCTGCTTTCCCGATCTGTGCCCGGTGTGAAGAGCTTACGGTGCCGGTACCGTAGTGCTCTATGGTCAGAAGGGCGTTTCTGACAGTTAGCCAGGAACATCCTTCTGCCTCGCGGCGCCTATCGTGCTGTGCTGTGGAGCAGGGAGGAACTTCACCCTCCCTCTCCTGATAATACTCGTCTATGGACGAGCTGTGTGAGCAGAGGGAGGGGGCGTTCCTCCCCGCTCCACAGCACAGCGCGATAGGCGCCGCGAGGCAGAAGGACGTTCCTGGCTAACTGTCAGAAACGCCCTTCTGACCATAGAAGAGCTACGGTACCGGACCGTAAGCTCTTCACACCGGGCACAGATCGGGAAAGCCGACAGTGCACTGAACTCAGCGCACTTTCAGCTTTCCGGCAGTATATAGAACTGCCTTTGGGAAAAATGGTGAAAGGTCCTCTTTAACCCAATAGAGGGGTATTGTCAAGAGGAAGATGAAAGACACCAGATGAGCTGAAGCCTGCTATCATACAAACTGGGCTTCCATAACACCTCTGTAGTGTCACATGCTGACCGCCTCCATGCCACATTGCCACATTGGTGTAGTCATTCATGCAAAAGGACCAAGTATTGAGGGCATACTTTTCATTTGGCCAACATCACTCACATCACACCTGTAGCTCTCTGAAAAGTCCATGAGAAGAAATAAAGCAGCTGAGGAGCAAGAAGTGAGTATTAGTGATTTTATTATGTTAAACTTTGGGGGTGATATTAAACTGGTGGCAGATGAAGGGGGCAGTTAAAGTGGGGCAGATAAAGGGGCAGATGAAAGGAGAGCTTAAATTGGAGGCAGATGAAAAAAAATCCCATTACTATTCTTGGGAGTTGATGCCGAAAAGGCATTTAATAGAGTCGACTGGGAGTTTATGGCTGCTGCATTACATGCTTTCGGAATACCACCAGACTATCCAAGCTATACTGATGCTATACACACACCCACATCCCAGGCTCAGGGTGAATGGAATTTTATCTGAATGTTTCCATATTACAAACGGCACAAGGCAAGGCTGCCTTCTCTCTCCCACACTATTTATACTTGTGTTAGAAACACTACTTCAGAAGGTTAGACAGCACCCTAACATTCAAGGATTTTTAGCAGGTTCTTCAGTTCTTCAATCGTTTGTTTTCGCCGATGACATATTGTTTTTGATTGCAAACCCTGAATGGGGCCTACCCGCTTTGAATAACTTAATTGCGGAATATAGCTATATTTCTAATTACAAGATCAATGCCTCTAAATCCGAAACTCTTAATATTTCAATTCCAGAGAGAATTCAGAGGAAAGTGAAGGACTCCTTTCCATTTGTCTGGAAGGAAACGTCCCTGAAATATTTAGGAGTTCAACTTCCAGCAGACTTAGGGAAAATCTATGAGTTGAATTATGCTCCTTTATTGCAGTCTTTTACATCCCTCCTCAAGAAGTTTGACCTACCCTACATCTCCTGGATGGGTAGAAGGAATGTACTCCAAACATATATTGTGCCGAAAGTAACATACTGTTACGGTTCTATCTATATATATATGAAAATAATATTTTAACACTGACAGAACCGCTGGACTGAAGACACTGCAGTGAGGTCCACAAGCCCTAGGGGGAAGGGGTGGCCGTGTGCCTGAAAGGCTAACCGCCAGTTAACTGCACTGGCAGTGGTGTTTGTGCGGTTCTGGTGTGAACTGACAGCAATGAGGCTTACACCATTTGACTTCACTGGGCAAGTCTTGTTGTGCAGCTTTAACGTGAATTGACTGCAATGAGGCTTACATCAGTTGACTTCACTGGGCAAGTGTTTTTGTGCAGCTTAAATGTAAACAGGTGGCAACAATGGTTCACCAGTAACTTGTTGGGGAACTGCACCTGAGTATAGGCTGCCAAGGGTTAAATGTCACCCCTGGTCAGAAACACAAAGGGCTCTACAATAGCTTGGGAGCTACAATATTACTGGACAGAAACAACAGGCTATTCAGTTCCCTACCTGCAGTACCCAGGAATCCTAACTAGAATACCTGAACTGGCAACCTGGCATTAACAGGAACCTAGCCCTGACCTCCTGTCTCAAAGTAATAGTCAAAGTGTGAGCACCGAGTGGGCGTCGGCTCACACTATTTAAAGGCTAGTCTCCGCCCAACAGGGGCAGTGGCATGACGTCACCGATCATGCTCAGTAAGGCCAAAATGGGACTTAGCCTCTGCGCGGACCCAAAATGTCTGAGCATGCTCAGTAGGGAGAGAATGGCACTTAGCCTCTGAGCGGCTCCAAAATGTCTGGGCAGGCTCAGTGGGCCGAAAGCTGGACTTACACTTCAGACACCTCACTGCGCAACGAGGGTGAGGTTTGGATTGGCCTGCAGGTGGCGTTATGGGCTGGACAAGAAGCCTGCGGGACCCAATCCTAACACATACCTCATGCAGATGTTGCCGATTGCCCTTCCAAAACATTTTTTTACATCCGTCAGATGTCTCTTTTCTGAATACACATGGCGACATAGAAGACCGAGACTTGCCTACTCTCTTTTAATTAAGAGAAAAGTTGGAGGGGGCATGGGTCTTCCGGACATTGAATCCTACTATAGAGCAATCCAACTCTCTAGATGGTGTTCCTACACTCATTGTAAACCATCCAAATTAACTACTGATCTGAGACACTTACATTTCAGCTTAGATTTCCAAAAAACATTGTGGCTCCCTGATGTTGCTTCCTCATGTCCCAATAGTTATGACCCTCTTTTGATTGGTATAATTTCCACTTGGAATAAACTTAGAGACTATCTCCATCAGTCTCACCACTCCTGCCAGCTCATTTCATTCCAGCTTCTCTGTCTCAGTCATGCATAGAAAATTCTGATGTATGGAGCAAACTTGAAATTGTTACCATTTCAGACCTACAGTATATATTGATGGCAAACCCATTCCTATATCTTACCTACAATCTATGCTCTGTGACACTCGCACAAATTTTAGACACTATGCTCAAATTAGATCATCATTCGGGGCCATACAGTGGCTCAGTGGTTAGCACTGCAGTCTTGCAGCACTGGTAGTCCTGGTGTTCAAATCCCACCAAGGGCAAAAAAACATCTTCAAGGAGTTTGTATGTTCTCCCCATGTTTGCATGGATTTCCATCTCATATTCCAAAGACATACTGATAAGGAAAAATGTGCATTGTGAGCTCTATGTGAGGCTCACAATCTACATTAAAAAATAAAAATTAGGTCATCATTACTTAGACTTATGTGTCTGCTTACACCCTGCAGAAAACTGACAACCTTTGAAACTATTTTGAAAAAAAAGTAACCCTCATCCCCTCTCAGTATCCACCTGCAGGAAATTTGTGACGGCCTCTATAACAACTGAAAAACCCCAATATCTCCTGGCCTGGGAGAAGAATTTGGGCAGAACCTTTGATGATGATGATGGTGATGATACTAAAGCCATTCTAACCAGATCACAGGGTTCTTCTACATGTGTTAGAATGCAGGAAGCTCATTTCAAAACACTTACGAGATGGCATAGATCCCCTGCCTGGCTCCACCGCCACAACCTGAAAGACACTGATTTACGCTGGAGGTGTAAGACTCTATCAGGTACACATTTGCATATATGGTGGTCCTGCGAGAGTATACCATCTTTCGGGAGTCAGATTGAGTCACAGATTAACCGCATTACTGGGCTGTCCCTCAGCCTGACACCAGAACTGGCCTTGTTGTCTCTGCCCCAGAACCAACTTTACCCCTCTGTACGTGACCTTACTACGATCCTATTGGAAGCAGTGGAAACCCTAATACCTCTTTTTTGGCTTAAGCAGTGCATACCCCCCATCAGTCTATGGTTGGAAAAAGTCCACCAACTGCACAGATTTGAGGAAATCATAAGCTGGACTAATAGGTGTCATGACAATTATCTCTAGACTTGGTCCCCCTGGATCTCTTTCGTCAAAAGCAAACAATACCAAAAAAAGGATAATGGTCTCTGCCTTATACCCCCCTCCCCCTCTTCATTCCCGCCCACTACCCTCCCCCCTATTTATTTTGCTATGTAGGCTTATCCTTTTTTTTTGTCTCCCTCTTTTCGGATCCTCCATGGATCTCATCATTACCAGAATTTTAAACCCATGAACCATATTTCTTGCCTACATATTTTAAGTAGTCGAAGTGTTGTTTGTTTCACTCTTTGTTTTACTTAGCAGTGAAACTGCTTATTATTGTGTTGTATATTCAACTGTTGGAGTTAATGACTCATTTGACTTTCTACTGTCAGGATACAGAGACGCCGCGGTCTCCTTGATGCGTGGCGTCTCCCTGGGAGACGTGTTAGGAGTTCTATTGGGTGTGCTTAGGTCATTAAGGGTTAATCTTTTCCTTGCTTTCAGTCTCCATGCCGTTAGCCATCAGGTGTGTTCTCTGCTGCTATTTAAACCCCACCCAGGCATGGATCCTTGCCAGCCATTCACTTTGTGTTTCCAGGTCCCCCTGCTCAGTCTGATTCCCTGTCTGTTTGTATGCCATATGTTTCTTGGTTTTTAGACCCGGCTTGTATTTTTGACTATCCCTTGTCTTTTGATTTGGTACCTTTATTATATCTCCTGGCTTGACCTCTTGCTCGTCTGACCTCGCCTTCTCTTCTGTGTCTTGCTGGGACTTGTGGTCCCACACATTATGTCCCTCTTTCTGTCCTTCGAAAGTTGGTAGGTATGCTATAGTATAATATAATGAGGGCAGGGACTGTAGAGGCAGACTACATAGTAATACTAGATGTAGGCAGTGTGTATAAAACAGATAATAGATACTGTATGTAAGATGGATGCTCCTTAGTAAGGATTATTTGAAGACTTACTAAGTAGAGACTTTAAGCCTGCAGCCTCACGTTGTGAAAACTCAGCGTACTGAAAAAAATGCTGCATTTTACATTACCTCTATAATGGGTGGAATTCTGACTAATCCCATCCACACATTGTAGAAAAAAAGAGAACAAAAAATCACAGCTTGTCACAGCTTCCATATTGGTATAATAGAGGTAGAAATTCTGCAGAAGAAAACTTTGCAAAAATGCAATGAAAAACTCTGCAGAAAAAATTTGATGCTTTTCCACCATGTTTTTTCCCTCCAGTATTTTTTTAGCTGCCTTTTGCTATGTGGGGCCTTAGCTTAAAGCTAGTTTTTGTAACAAAAGGAAGTAAAATCATTTAATCAACTATGTTATAGAAATGTAGGCTCTTGCAAGCAGGGTCCTCAGTCCTATTGTGTGAAGTGACTATTTCTTTGTGATGTATCTTTTTTGGCTATACTTGAACCCTAAAAAGTGTGCAGTGCTATAATATGTTGTACTAGAATATGTTGGCACTATATAAATAAAATGTATTATTATTATCCCCTATATATACCCTACACAATAGCAAAAAAAAAAAAAAAAAAAAACACAAGAATTTGAAACAATGGTTATGTTTTAAGGAGGCACAAACTGTAGCCTATGAAGAATTGTGAAGTGCTTAGTTAAGTGTTTAAATATGTGCACAATATTTATTCAGGTTAGAAACAAGGAGTCCTTGATCCCCAAAGAGTCCAGATCTCAAAATCATTGAATCTGTCTGGGATTACATGAAGAAACAGAAGGATTTGAGCAAGAAGACCTAGGATTAATTCTCCAACGTATTTGGATGCAATGGGTGGTCACATCAAATTTTAATTTGATTTAGATTTCTCTTTCGTTCGTTCATTTAGCATTTTCTTAATTGAGAAAAATAAACTATTAACACTTCTATTTTTGAACATATTCTTACTTTTGTAGCATTTTTCCACACCTGTCTAAAACTTTTGCACCAATTTGTAATTAAATATATTCCTGATAAAATTCACATATTTTAGAGACAGCTTTGTGTTGCTTACTGAGCAACATTTGAAGAAGAAAAAAAAAAACATTTTATAGATATTAGCCAAGTCATTTTATAAGAGTGCATTTTAAGGCTTCTGAAAAAGATCAATTTAAACTCTCAGCTCTAAATAAGTCATCTTTTTGAGACATTTATAGTGAAGTCTAAAGGACACAATAGATGATTAGTTGCTGTTGGTTCAAAGGATATTTATGAATCAAGCTTAGCTTTTGCCTTTATGTCTACACTAATATTACAATGTTAACATTTCCCACTGAGCTTTTAAGTAAATAACACAAATTCATTAAGTAAAAAAGCAAATACTGTACATGGCAATAAATCACAATGTAGATGAAGAATAAAGTTTAGACAAGTACAATGTATTCAGTGTATTTTATCTATTAATTTAGTAATGCACCATTAAAAGCAAGTCTCAATCCAGTATCAGAAAAGTAGGCGCAGAGGTTGATTGCATTACATTTGACAACGCAATTGACTCAGCCTGAGATTGGAAGCATAGATATACTGTATGGTCCACATCTCACTGTGATATATCAGCAAGTTAAAATGTTCTTTATAGTCTTTTACATCAAACGGATAAGAATGTATTTGTTTTATTTTTAGGCTTATATAGGATAATATAATGGCCCATGCGGTTACATGTAGGAAGATTTTTTCCCATCCTTAGGCTGGTCTTACATGACCATATTGAATGTACGGTCTGCAAGTTGCTGATCAGCAACATTATTTGCTGATTGGCAACATAGACTCCTCAGATGTCTGTGTCCTGCCGCACTCGCACATAGAGTTCTATGGGTGAGTCCGTGCAGTGCCGCAATTTACGGCCATTACGGACATGTCCTATAAATTGCGGACCACGGTTGTGGCCTGGCCACACCACAGATAAAATATCCAGTGGTGTAAGAGGCCACATTGAATATAATGTGTCCGAAAATGGTTCGCAATTGAAAAACCTCAATTGTGGACCATTTGCGGACTTACATTACGGCCGTGTAAGACCAGCCTTACCCTTTGCAAATATGTCATCCAATCTAGCAATAAACAGTTCAGCGTTCATATGATGCTGATCACATACTTTATGCAGGCTTAAAAATAATTGTGAACAGCAAATCCCCTCGTATAGACAGAGGATGTGCTGCTCACAGTATTGCAAACTCTGTAGAGATGAATGATTGTACAAATTGTTGGTCTGAGCATATTTGTGTCAATCGCTCCATGTAAATGGAAGTAAGCAAGAACCATACCATGTGCTATATTGTTGATCCATAATGTTATTGACGGATTATCTACCAGGTTACTTGGGCTCTTATTCCCAACAGGTTGTAGTTATTAGAATGTCAGTAAACAGCAATTGAATGTATTACAAATTTACCAAAAGTTTCATATTTCACTAATCCAAAACCTTTAGCATTTGTCCTTCGCAAATTGCAAAAATGGTGGCTTCTATTTTATAGATCAACAGACAATAGAGAAGAAAGACCTTTTTTTTTTTCTTAAACAGGATTTTTACTACTAACTACCATCTTTTTACCTATATAGCCATATATGTTGCTGCCACATTGACAATACTAATGCTGTACTGGCTTGAAATGGGCATGAAACAGTTTCTGGACTCCTCAGAGTGTCAGACATGACTTCCCAGGGCAGACTGGCCTTTTTGAGTTAGACTGAATTTATTCAGACTTAATATAATATGAGGGCCAATTTGCCAATTTTATTAAATCCAATCAAAAACAAATATTGGAAAATCTGCTAATATCTATTGCAGTTATCTTCATTAGGCAAACCATACATAACTAAAATGTTCTTTTGATGTGTAGATATAGGCACTTTGTTGGCTTCCATAGTATATGTTATTTATTACATGTTGGTTATATAGCCTTCTGTATCAATGCATTTCTAATATGAGCACCAAATGTGCCATATTTTTGCTGGTTTACATATCATGGTATAAAGCTTTAATGATTTCCTCTTGGATTAGATTGCCTCGGTGTGCAATACTGACAACCCTCAGAAAGACTGGAATTTTTTTGCTGAGAACTGCTGCTTTCCTATCCATTTCTACAATACAAGATTTACACCTGGACCCACAAACTTCTGAATTGAATGTCCTATATCTGCTTGGATGTATAATATTTTTTGGATGATTATAATATATGTATCTCAGTATTATCACACATTAATTAAATAACCATCGAGCTCATAAAAGAGTGCTCTCCTGTTCCTTCTCATGTGATTTTTTTGTTTGCTGGGATTCCGGCCAGTCAACTTATGAAATTGCACCCACCGTTATAATAAAGGAGTGTGCTACTGGTCTACTGAATAAATATCCATAGAAATATTGTAGTCCAGAGAGCTAAGGAAAAGTAAAGAAACATCCATTACATAATGTACATGGTGACCGAAAGATTCTGCTCCACAAAAAAGTTGATTATTATCTTGAGGTGGGGAGAGTATTGACTGCTAGTTATAAAATTCTATATATGAACTGTGAAGGGGCCCATTCATTTTTTGGGCAGCATGGAGGCTCAGTGGTTAACACTGTAACTTTGCCGCACTGGTGTCCTGGGTTCAAATACTGCCAAGTACAGCATCTGCAAGGAGTTTGTATGTTCTCCCCATGTTTGCGTGGGTTTCCTCTGGGTACTCCGTTTTTCTGCTACACTCCAAAGATATACTGATAGGGAATGTAAATTGTGAGTTCTATATGGGACAGTGACTGACAATGTCTGTAAAGCGCTGAGGAATATGATAGCGCTATATAAGGAAGCAAAATAAAAATAAATGCAGATTGATTGGCTTCCTGATGGTCAGACCCCCACACTAATTATATATTGTATAATCAGTATAACTCCCCAAATAGTAATTGCTGAATCTTCCTATAAGACTAGAAAAAAAACATCTGTGTATATTAACAAGAACTGTAGTGCACATGGACATTTTTCTTGTTTTTGTGTCCTCTTATGTCTATATAACAGGCAATTTTCTTATTTTATTTTATTTTTTGAAATGCCTTACAAGGTTTAGATTCGATTGTCCATTTTTACACAGAAAAGATTTATTAAAATTGCAGAAATTGCTCAATTTTCTTTTTGGGATATTGGATCTAATATAATAAGTTATTAAATTATATCCAAACAATTCTTCTTATTTGATAGGCTTATCTGATTTGGCTGTGTTATTTATATAATCTCATGCCATAATGGGTAAAATCAAAACTAGTTTTCTTCATTTCGTCTTCTTTTCATAGACACAGGCTAATATCCTACCCCCACCTGAGCTCACAGCTTTTGTACTGATGCAAATTAATGGGCGATAGCTATTTATAGCTGCGGTTTGTGCTACACTTATCACAACCACTGCAGACTTTTTAAAGAGAGAATGCACATACAGTATATCTTTCCCCAGGAAATAAATTCCCCATCCCAATGCTGCCTGGACCGTCACATGCAACATTGATTGTCTGTTATATTACATTTATTAAGGAGTGATAACTTGTAATAATTGGATGTTAAATTAAAGAACTCTTTCCTAGTTATTGCCGTCTCAATTATAATTGTCATTTGCTGGCAGTTATGATGATATATGAGGGTTGTATTTTACTCAGTCGACCATGACCCGGTGAGTAATATTCCCTCAGCTATAGGGGCACTGATGCGCTCGCTGGCTCTTAATGTAGTAGCTCAGTAGCTGATTGGAATATTAAGTTTCTGAGAGACTAACAGACGCACAAATCCACATGGATATACATTACTGCACAGTTGAGAGTTCCCTCTGGCTATTTCTTTTTCTCTCTGCTGGTACATGTCCAACTTGTTTCGGTTTTGTTTTATGGTTATAGGAATCAGGTTTATGTGGTAAGTTGTAAAGTCATAAAACCTGGGGAAAAGACAAAGTCGCTTTCATTTAAGAATCACTTCTTCTAATTAGCTCTACGCAAAAACATAGAGATTAAAGCCATGAAAATTCTATTATGTGACGATAAGTAAATTTTGCATTCAGCCATTAACTACTTTTTGCCATTTTAAATTTTGCAAAATGGCTATTAAAATTAGCTTTTTATTAATGTTGGCAAACTAAATATAACAAAAAAAAAAAAATCTGTATTTATTACACGGTTAATATTTAATAGGTTTTACTGTATAACACAATAAAAATATAAAACATATTTGTTCTAGAAGGAAGAAAATTAGGGACAGAGTTCTTAAGGCTGTCCAACTTAATAAAGACCCCAACTGGTGCAGGGTACGACTGAGTTTTAATAAATATGGCGAGCCGAGGCATCCTCAGCCCACTCCTACTCCCCACCCAATCTGCAAAATGTCACGAGTAGGGGTAAAGCCCCACATTGCGGAAACGCAGCTTTTTTTGTTGCATATTTAGTTGCATTTTTTTTGAGCCAAAGTCAGGAGTGGATTAAAAAGAATGTAGAAGTATAAGAACTTCCTATATATTTCCTATTCCTTTTTTAGATATTCTTGGCTTTGGAACCAAAAAAAAACACAACAAAATCTGCAACAAAAAAAGCTGAGTTTCCGCAACGTGGTGGCCTCAGCCTTAGGCGCAGAACAGAGGCTAGAAAGGGTCCTGCTCCAAATGTGCACCAAAATATCCTACTACAACAGAAAAAAACTGACATAGGGATTGATACATTTCTCCCAATGTATGTCTTGTGATTTTATTTAATGACATCACATAAAATTAATAAATAATTGCTTTAATTGCAGTATAAAAGAGATAATGTTTATACACAGGTACACAGCTTTCTTGCATCTGGAGCTGGAACCAGCATGGCCGTTAAGTTGCATGCCACATAATATATCTAATGGGCCCTAATTTAAGACTTACAGTAATTCACAATGTATTTGGATATATATATATATATATATATATATATATATATATATATATATATATATAGTACTACACAGACAAATGTATAGTACAGTAGTACAGTATATAAATATATATATTTTTTTTGTGTAGAGTTTTGATTATTTATATATTCCAAATACGATATACAATGTTACATTGGATTTTTACAGGCATTTGTCAGTAACTGAGCAGGTTACGCAGTGTACATTAAATATCTCTTAAGTGGACAGAAACAAGGTCAATTCCTTCGCTAACAATTTATAGTCAAGGGACCTATTTTCTTTGAGTTTCATATTAATATTTTTAAAGGCTGTCATTTGGCACTAGCTTGCAGGCAGCTGTGATTTCTTCTTATAGAGGTGACCTCTCTACCATTAAATTCCATGTCATTGTATGAGGAATATGCTTGCCTCGACAGGTAGGTTGACTGCATTTTCTGACCTCCACTGTTCTCATACTGTGAATCAAGCTGAGTACTACTTTGAAATACTGTTCATTAACAGCATGTTTAGAAAAAGAGCAGTTCTTTCTGTTTTACCCTGAAAAAGAAGATTTTACAAATTCAGGAGATGAACCTATATGTCATATATAAAGAGCAGTACAACTAAAGTCATATTAGTTTTAGACTACACCCTTTATATTAATTGTACTGTAGTACATTTTTATCACAGTGTGTGCATAGCCTGCTTGCTACCATAAAGGCACTAAGTATGTATCAATAGTAAAGGCAAATAATATGCACATATTAGCCATAACGGCCCAAATAATAACCAAGTTCAAGAGGATTTGATTAAATAATAAATTAAAGAACAGTTTTTATTTTTATAAATGAGACATACTCTAAAACTGCCTCTAAATTGGATTCTTGGTTAGAACACAGCTGATGGGTATTCAAACAGTGTATGCATAGGCAGTAAACTTGTTTCAAATTTATTACAGTAGCTGATGCTGGTTAGTTAAATGTGGCATAGCTTTAGACTTTCTAGTATGATGTCATACCACCCTTTAAGTTGGCTTACTTTGAGTCACAATTATAGGACACCATTGTGGCACATTTATTTGCAAATCTTGCCCCATTTTGTCCAGTTTGTGTATTATGGGACTGTGATAAGCAGAATGGTCAATTTGATGAATTGGCTGTCATCTAAGCTATGCTCACCTAGCTGTTAGGAGGTGTTGGGAGTAGGGGATATATGAGCATACGCACAAATGCTAAACAGGTTCTGCACAGTCCAGACAAGAAGAGATGACGGATCTACGGACAAGCAAGATCATCTGCCACAAGTTCCTTGTCCACCATGCAGACACAGGTGACACCTTCATTACACACCCCTGCCTCTGTCCAGATCCTATTTAGGTGCTTAGCAAAAGGACATTTGGTGTCACAGCACCCATTTCCAGTGTTGTCATGAACAAGAATCCCAGAATGCTTTGGACTGGAACCATATTGTCTTTAGCAACAAATCCAGACTCTGTTTGGGATTCAGTGATAGGTTCAAATATAGAGACCTCATGGTATTCACTTCAATCTTTCCTATGCTGTGAAGTGGCACACTGATCCATCTGCTTGTTTGACCACTTGGGGAGCCTTCATACGTTGGGTCTCCCCTAGTATTAATACTAGTTCTAAGGGTCAGTGCACACAGAGTTTTTTGGTGCCTGATTTTGACACTGAATCCGCCTCAAAATCAGCCTCCAAAAAAGCCTCCCAATAGAGTTCTAACAACTCAGTGTTAAGTGCAGGACATCCTGTAGTCACATGTGTTGCCTCTAATGGAAGGTCTACCAAATATAATTTTTCGGCAAGATAATGCTTGTCATAGTAATTAAGATTGGCATTATATTGGATCATATTTTTATATTTGATTCAGAGTAATGTGTTAATAATCAGAATGGTGACATGGTTTGCTTTTGTCTCAAACTTTTGTTTTTCAGACTCAGTGATAGTTGTATTGTTATACTGGATATAATATAAAATTACACACATTGGCCAGACTATGATGAATAACCTTAACCAAGTTCCACATACCTGACCTTGAGATCAGAAATACAAACATGTACCAAATACCAAGATATATACATAGGCTGATTAACTCATCCTGATGGCTACATCTATGGACCATATATGTACTTGCCATTTAAATATAAACACGATTGTTTGATCAGATATCAGGATAGTAAGAGGCATTGCTTTAGCATTTCTAGAAATGATTGGTTGTCTGAGTGACCACTCCTGTACATAGGTGTGTTTTTCTACTTCCAGCCAATGACGTAACCCTTCCTGAAGAGGAACGGCTATTTCTAACTTGACATGATTTGAATCCTACAGACAAAATGAAAGTGCATTTGGATTAATCAATTTCTGCAGCAATATGCTCATCCACATACAGCAAGGGTTTTCCAGGAATGTCTCTGCCAGATTTGGCCTGTATGGTCACCAAATTTATAATCAATCAACCATTTATGGGACCGGCTGTGATGCCAACTTCAGCAAGTGATGAGAATGCAGTTTTTTTTCGGTCCAGTTGCAGCATCTGTGGTTAAATGTGTAACCTGTATGCCTCCATTCCTAACCATATGTCTTTTTGTATCTAAGCTACAGATAGCCCATTTTACATAAGATCTGTAGATTATGTGGTGAAGTGATGGAACACAAATGTTCTGCCTGATTTCTGTGTGTTTCTCCTCCACTGCTGTTTTAATACATATTTTACCAAGCTCCCTTCCATTCCCTAATAGTCATGAGGACTCTGCTGAGAGATATATTCTTCCTATCCCAAGTCTTCCTTTTCTCCCTCTTCTTGGTGAGTTTGATGAGAACAGACAGATGTAGATGAGACAGAGGTGAAAGACATGACTGTTGGTGGTGGAGGTAATAAAGTCATATAAATCTGTGTCTGAAGACCAATAAATCACTCTTAATCTCATCAAGGTGTTCATTACCTATTATAGTCATAGAAAATAATAAGGTATAAGTAAATGTGTGACAGTAAAACTTAGCTTTTATTATCTCCTTAAACGGATGTGACCACAAATGGTTAAAAGTATATAAATGTATACGAACAGGCAGCTTGAACCTGGAATGAGACCAACAAAAGCAGTGGGATTATCACCTGCTATCAACCGCCACTAGAAGAGTTAGTTGGCACATACTGTATATAGTCACTTAGGGCACAGCAAAAATTGTCCTGTTGTCTTGTTTAATTTATTTCTGCCAACTTTATATAAATAAAGGAATAAAGTTACAAGGTTTTTAAGCCACATAGCAAAAGTTATAGCATAAAATAGCAATGGCGAAATTACTCTGTTCTTTCTAGTTCTTCACAGAAAGAGTTAACACAAGTTAATAAATAAGGGATCTACATACACAACAAAATAGTGCAATAAACACTACAACTTGTCCCACAAAGAAATCATATCCTCATACGGTTATATTGATGAAAAATAAAATAGCTATAAGCCTTTGCATGTGACGACAGAAAAACATAACAAATAATTTAATCATGTTTGCATGTGGTTTGGATGTGACATTAACTCGTGTGCAACTACAGTCGCTTTCTTTATAATATTTCCTTTAATTTTGCTTACTGTCCAGATTATTGCATGTACTTTTTATTTATGTGTATCTGTGCTTATGTAGACAATTTCAATCTTTAAAAGTACATTGAAAAAACAAGCAATCGCAGACACATACATAATGCATCAAAATTGCATTGTAAGGGTGCATTCACACTAAGTATATGCTCATCTCATTCTGAGCGTAAAACACGTTCAGAATGAGCGCGTACAAAGCAGATCCCATTCATTTCAATGGGAGCCGGCATACGTGCGCTCCCCATAGAAATGAATGGGCTGCTTTTTTTCCTTTTGGTTTCAATGTGATATGCGCGTATCACATTGAAAGTAATAGGGAAAAAAGCAGCCCATTCATTTCTATGGGGAGCGCACGTATGCCGGCTCCCATTGAAATGAATGGGATCTGCTTTGTACGCGCTCATTCTGAACGTGTTTTACGCTCAGAATGAGATGAGCGTATACTTAGTGTGAATGCACCCTAACATTACATTGTATTAAAATCATGTAACTTTTTGTTGCACAATTGTGATGCGATTTTTAATCATGTAGCAAATGTTGCTTTGTAGCTCTAGTCTAAAACAGGTCACTAAAGGTTTAATACCACATGTGTACATATACAGTATGACAGTTTACCCTGAATAGTATTCCAAAAGGGTAGTATGTATCCAGCATGTGTCCCAACTGCAAAGTCATTGGTGGCGTTAATTTTAGGACTGATATCACTGTCAGAGGGGCCAGCCTGACAAAACAGCTGCAGAGAAAAGCCCTCCCAACAATACACTTCAATAGCCTTGTACTGTTATGAAATATAAGCCGTTACTTTAAAAAGTTTCAATTGCTTCATGTATGTGCCAACCACTATTCCACTCATTCCGAGCCGTACACACGAGCGCTTCTAAACACTTCCCATTCACTTCAATGGGAGCGCGCGTAAAGCCAGCTTTACGAGCGCTCTCATTGAAGTGAATGGGAAGTGTTTAGAAGCTCTTGCTTATGTCGTGTGAAGGGGCCCTAACAATTCCTAAGCCCTATAAGTCACCCACATCAGTCCAATACCTCTACTGAATTGTGAAAAATAAGAATATATTCATAACTGTTAGTGATTGGATTGTCTTCCCTAATACCCACTGATATTAAAAAGATCAAATAAAGACAAACCCTCAGCAGAATGCAATTTGTAACCCTCAACTACATAGTTTAAAAATTGTTGTGTTGGCCGTCTTGCTGCTTCTGGCATGAGGCCTGCAGAAGAATCCATACTGGATGCTTCCCCTGCAGGCTAATCTGAAGCTCAGGCAAGTGCCTCAAATTTATATTCCACATTGTAGAGGTCCATTACTCTGAAGTGGCTTTATCCCAAACTTGGACGTATTTTACCCCCTCCTCCCCACCACCACCTGCTTCTGCAGCTACAATATAAACTACTTTAAAGGAAGAATTTGGGTTAACCCACGGGTATACCTTCTCCTAAGACTGAGTTCACACAATGTTTTTTGGTCAGGATTTTGAGGCTGAATTCGCCTCAAAATCCTAACCAAAAAGATGGCTCCCATTGATTTCAAGAATGGACATGCTCATAGTTCAGGCGGATTGTGCCTCGCGAATCTGCCTGAAGACACTCCCGACTAGGCCCATTCATTTGGGCCTAATCCGGGTTGAAGTGCCAAGACTGGATGCACTGCACTGGCATCCAGTCATGGCTACCCCGTATTTTGGACCGGAAAGGAGGTGGCCTCTGCCTCAGATTCCAGTCCAAAATACTCCATCTGAACTTAACCTAACACTTCACCACTTACCCTGGGGAACACCCCCTGTGCTTTCTGAGCACAATTAGCATAATGAAGAAAAGAAGAAAAAATTCAGAAACTGTGGTGCAGATCTTCAAAATAAAGGTAAGAGATGAATAGCCTTTCTAAAGGCTATTCCTATGTGCTGTTAGTTTAAAAACATTATTTTTTTAATGATAGAATCCCTTTAAATACTTTTTTCTCTGCTGTTTCCATCTTAAAGGTCCATTCACACGGAGGAAAATGGCACTTCATTTGGCGCTGAATTTTCAGCACGATATGTGGGAAAATTCTGCTAGTGGAAAAAAAGCTAGTGGCACCCATTGAAATCAATGGGAGGCTTTTTTTCAGCACTGAAAATTCAGCGCCAGATAAAGCGCCATTTTTCTTCGTGTGAATGGACCCTTAAAAGCCAGCAGAGCCTGCACTTCAGGGCAGATCTTGGGAGGAGAGGAGGTGCCTGGGTCTGTCCTGATACTGTGAGACTGTTGAGATGGTATTGTGCTATTTTTGGTTGATTCGTGTGCCCCAAATACAGTTAGTATTTACTGGTAGTGCTCAAACAAGCAGGATTTTGTTTCATACTGTATTTCCTGAAGTTACGGCTGTATTTTATTTTGCCAATTTTTTTGTGCCTGACTGACTGTTTGGGTCAGCACCATTGCTGCTATCGAGCTACCTTCTCCACATATGGTGCTTTGGATGTGGGCATTTCTAATTTAAACAGTCTTAAAGAGACATACACCCATGTTTTTCTCCTCTATGTCCTAGGTGAAGGCTGCAGGAGAGATTAAAAAAGAGACCCCCAGCATGGAGGACTTTGTGAAACAGTTTGGTCAGGTCATCCTACAGCAGCAGCAAATGTTGTCACAGGAGCAACAAGCCCAGATGGAAGCTGAGAGGAGACAGCAGCAAGCGCAGGCACTAGAGCACGAGATGAACTTACTGCTTATGAAGAATCTGACTCTGCTCAGCAAGACTTTTATTGACCAGAGAACGGCAAGAGAGTGCACTGGTGCAAGAGAGACCCAGAGGGTACAGACTGTTGCCTGAGCTGCCCTGCAAAAGATAGTGTCCACAGATGACATGGAGGCATATCTTTGGGTTTTTTGAGTGAGGTACCGAGTGGGAGAAACTGCCTAAGGATCAGTAGGTTGATGTATTGGCACCGTTTCTCACAGGGGAATCTCAGAAGACCTACTATCACCTGTGTGAACAGCAGGCTAAGGACTACTCTAAATTAAGAGGTGAGATCTTGGCATGTCTCAGTGCAAACATGCATGTACGTGCTGGGAGAGTGCACCGATGGACTTTCTCTCAGAGTCTCCCACCCCAATCCCAGATACATGATCTAGTGTATCTGGTAAAGAAATGGATCCACCTGAGGAGGAGGAGGCATGGCATTGTGGGTAGAGAGTGCTTAGCTATTAAGTGGGCCCTAGAATCATTAAGGTTCTACCTACTAGGCCAACAGTTTAAACTGGTCACTGATCATTCCCCTCTTACATGGATGTGTCGTGCCAAGGAGAGAAACGCCAGAGTCACCAGGTGATTTCTGACCTTGCAAAATTTTAAGTTCGCTGTGGAACACAGGGCAGGCAAGTTTCAGGGGCATGCCCTATCAAGGTATGTGGGCTAAAAGTGTCTGCCCCTACAGGTCTGAACAAAGGTGGGGGAAGGTATTTGAGAAGGTGACAGGCAGAGTCCTGGAGTCCCGATATATCTTCCCCAAATTTCTAACTTATGTATGATCCTGTGTAGGTCTTGAATAGGCCTCAGCCCCAGGTGTGGGTCCTGGATTCGTTACCATAAAAGGCTGCATTTTAGGGCAGATCCTAGGAGGAGAGGAAGTGCCTGAGTCTGCCCTGACACTGTGAGACTGCTGAGACGGTATTGTGCTATTTTTGGTTGATTTGTGTTGCTTGTGTCCGTGTCTCTGACTGGTTGGGTCCGCAACATTGCTACTACCAAGTTACCTTTCCCATAATACACACACTAACAATGGAAAACTGTGTAAGAAGGCTGACGTACTACAAGTTCAACAAATCCCATTGCATAGTGCACTGAATTATAGACTTTACGAAATTAACATGATTAAAACTTTCACAGCTTATCTATCACGTTTGTCACATCACTCACAGTAGATGTACCAATGAACAACATTTTTATCTCTACACAATATAATTTATACATAATTCATAACAATAATCAAGAATGTTCATACATTCAAAACAATCAGCAATGTTCTCTAGAGTATTCTCACTGATTCACCAGAAAGGGTATTTGAAATCTTCCCTTTTCTCTGCCTATTTCCAATTTTTTTCTCCAATTGTCAGACAGCATATTAACTACATATATTTACATATATGCAATAGGCAACAAACAGTATGAAACAACACTTACACTGCCAATCGGTCTGCCAATACACTGTCTACCAATAAGTATTTGGACACGCATGCAAATGAAGATATCTGCGGTCGTGATGTAGGTCACGCCTTCTGCCAGTAAATAGGAAACAGCATTGGCATTAATGCATTGGGATTAGTCGCATGCAAGATGCCACGAGGTGCAGAGTTGTCCGAGTTTGCGAAAGGGGTAATGTGGGGTACCTTAGAAATGGTCGACCCCTAAGGGACATAGCAAGTGAACTGAATTACCAAAAATTGACAGTTGTTATGTGATTGCGAAGTGGAAGGTGAACGGTGATTGTCAGAATGTTCCCCAAAGTCTGCAGCCCCCGAGTGCTGGCTAGAGAAACCGCACCCAACCAATGGCTCACATACAGCAGGAGTTTCACCAGGCATCCGGGAGTATTGTGTCGATCAATACCATCCGTAACGAAGCATCTGCTCGGTTCTACCAACTATTCAATATGTATAAATGTTGTTTTTCTATTCTACCACAGATGTCCAAATACTTATTGGTAGACAGTGTATAATGTCAACAAAAAGTGTTTGTTTAAATCACATTTTTTCCTACCAACATAAACTTTTCTCCTCTTCTTTTTGGACCCTGCAGTAGTCAACAGCAGGGTTTAATATTGAATGCATGAATGCAGGGCCCTCTTATGAATCTACAGTATTGTTTGTAATTGAGCAAATACTTCTGCATCACAAGAAACAAAGAAAATCATACAGCATCATACTACAGTTGCATAAAGAATATAACATATACAGTCCTATGAAAAAGTTTGGGCACCCCTATTAATCTTAATCATTTTTAGTTCTAAATATTTTGGTGTTTGCAGCAGCCATTTCAGTTTGATATATCTAATAACTGATGGACACAGTAATATTTCAGGATTGAAATGAGGTTTATTGTAGTAACAGAAAATGTGCAATATGCATTAAACCAAAATTTGACCGGTGCAAAAGTATGGGCACCTCAACAGAAAAGTGACATTAATATTTAGTAGATTCTCCTTTTGCAAAGATAACAGCCTCTAGTCGTTTCCTGTAGCTTTTAATCAGTTACTGGATCCTGGATGAAGGGATTTTGGACCATTCCTCCTTACAAAACAATTCAAGTTCAGTTAAGTTTGATGGTCGCCGAGCATGGACCAGTGTTTCTGACAGTAACTGCTTTTTTAAGAAGATTAGGTTTGCATTTGGGGGGGGGTTCCCCAGGTGGACCCCCTGAACATAAAACCCAAATATATGTGTGAATTTTTTTTTTGGGGGGGGGCAAAGTATGGTAATATGGCCATTTTGATTTTTCTTTCGCACTAAGGTGTTTAACATATGGGATACATATTTTTATATTTTAATAATTCAGGAATTTTTGGATGCAGACATACATGGTCTTTATTTTTATTATTGGTTATTTTTATATGTGATCTAAGAAAAGGGCAGTGATTAGAATTTTTTTATTTTTTGTGTTTATTAAGTTGAAGATTTTTAAAAACACTTAACTTTTCAGAACCCATAGGGAACTTGAACCCTAGGGGCTCTGACCATCCATACTAATGTATTTCAGGATAGTCTAAAAGCCATTGACACACTTTCAACAGCCTCATGGCTGATATGGTAATAGATCATTGCCCTCCAATGACGTTCCGGGGGCTGGTGATCACTCCAATATCGTGTTGGAGATATTGTCCCGGGGAAGGGGGGGGGAGTGTTGCCTACGTACTATGTGGGGCCCACCCTTGGCTGCCATTATTATATGCAGTTCTTATAACCCACTTGAATGTGCTTGACACCCCCCTTCATACTGAACCCCTAGCAATTCTTTTAGTAATTAGTAATTCTTTTTCTCCCTTTCAATCGATCCTTAACTCTGCTGCCTGATATATGGCTCCTTGTTATTCGTATGCCTTTTCCATCTACCAATAACTTTACTGGTTACTTATTGGCAAAAAATTAAATTGAAGATATTAGTTATGACTAAAAAAAGTCCACAACCTATACATTTCTAACTTAATCTTCTGCTACCTCCTCATATGTAAGCTAAGTTCTACACAGGACCTCCTTTTTTTGTTCTGTTTTAATTTGATCTTCACACAACCGCCTCCAAGATTTCACACGTGCATCTCCTTCACTCTATAAATCACTACCATGGTTTATAAGCCTGTTCCTCATAATTGCAACCTTCAACTGCACCCCAAAGACCCACCACTTTAGAATAGCAAACAACACACATTGAGTAACTGTTTCCCAGACCTATTGTGTACTACTGTATGTATGTAAACCCCTTCAAAAATATACAGGAGCATGGAATTAATGGTACTACGTAAATGTATTATTATTATTATTATTATTTTTTTTTAAATTGTATTGACATTTTTTATAAATAACATAACAGGCATGGAACATATGATACATTAAGGAGACAACACAGGATTATAGCAATACAGAGTCCAATCTATTCTAAATCTACAAACATAAAATCGGATTATTATTATTATAACACATAAACAGGAAAGATAAAGAAAATGTTTGATTATGTTGTCATAGCATTATAAAGTGAAGTAAAGACTGAATGGCCAGCAAATGTTTTACTCCCTATTCAGGGAGAGGGATTTTTAGGGGTGAAGGAGATCAAGATATCTCAGTGTGGAGGCAATAGCTTGGAAGGCTTGGAAGGGTGTAACCTCCTATGTGTCATGGTTTCCACAATGTGATCAGACTTGAGTAAGATGAACGGTTCCTTAGTTGTCAGAAGGGTATTAACTCTTCAGGACCTGGAAATTAATATTCGGGCAGCCAGGATAATGCTACCCAGCAGATGTCTAAATGGTAGCTTGATGGAGTCGAGGCCCATGAAAAATAACAGCAGGGGGGCTGTCATAACAAAGATACCTTAGATGACAATAGAACTAGATTGGGAGCCTGCCATTCAAAAGTTGTAGATAATGACTTTGAAAATCTATCAATGTCTATGTCAGAGGGTTGAGGAGTTGTCTTTTAGCCTTTATAAGGACTCGTAATATAATTAAAATTGATCTGCTATTAAGGGAGGATCAATAATCTTATGGCCATGAGAATTAACTAAATGCACAATATGAGATTCCGCTGGGTTTGTTTGACTTTTCAGGCCAGAAATGAGCCAACTCTGTTATTATGTAAATAAGTCTAGTGTTGAAACCGTTTTAGGGTTCTATCATATTGTGTGGCCAATAGGGATTGCAGGCACAGTCTGAGGAACCAAAGTTCTGTAGAAATCGAGATGGAAGGTGACACTTTATATTTCTTCTCCACACTATAGATATTAGTGATTAGAGTCTGAAACTTTTACTTCCTCTTACACTTCAGATGAGAGAAAAGTTTAATTGGGACTCCTCTAATATACTCTATGCTTTATGGGAATTCCACAATGTATGTGGGTTAGAAAGCATCCCTATGTTAACAAGGAAGAAATCTTTTAGTTCGGACAGGACTGAATCAAAACAGTCAGCGGAGATCAGAAAGGAATCATTTAGTTTCTACTGCAAGGGGAGTGGGGAGGAGAGAAGCTCTTCAAGCTCAAGCAAAATTGGGGCATAGTCAGACCAAGTAATATCACCAATTCTTGTAGATTTGGAATGTGGTGCTAGATACCAGGGAAAAAAAATCAACTCTAGAGTACAATTGATGTGGTGGCAAGAAAAATGTATAATCTTTCTCTTTTCTGTACCACACAGGCCCCCCCATCAGTCTCTGGCCTGGGAGGTAGGGGGGGATTTCGGTTGAGTGTACTCAGCCAACTCTGAGACTTCTTCACTACTATTCCCATCCACCAATTCCCTTCATCCTACACTTGACTCTGCAGTTTGTACAGTGAGTAAGCAGCTGTCTCAGTACAGGTGATCTGTGGAGATCCTGGGTGTCGGATCCCTGCAAATTTAATATTCATGGCCATCAATACTAGAAACTGCATACCTGATGGGTGAGGCCTAACCCACATTTGAGTTGGATGCAGGGAGCTGAGTTCTCGGGCCCCATTCTACATTATACTGCACTACCAGCCATACAATGCCAGACTGGTCTGATCTGCTCTGATCTGCTATTGTTTCTTGCTGCCATTCCCTCTGATGACCCCCTCCAGGAGAGAAAAGGAGATGCATGGCCACAATGTTGGTGCTTCTAATATGGCTGTTCCACTATCTACTCCAGGACAACACTAGTCCACTGATGCTGCTACATGTCTGGAATGATTTGCAAAGCTCCCTGCTTTGCCCCCTTAAACCTTATCTGCCACCGAAGAGGGACCCCTGTGCTGAATGTCCTGGTCCAGCCAGTAACACCACCAGTCCTGGACCCCAATGTGGACCATGTCTACTCTGGTTCACATGACGGGAGGTTGTAAAGAGGAAGTCACCTTTATTGGACATGATCTTCAAATGGTCATTGATTGAGTGAGAGGGGTCGATCAGCCATGTTGAGGACCAAGTACCATCTTTGCAATAAGACCTTAATGCCGAGGTCCACAATGTTATACAGTTCTTTGATAATATAGATAGCTTAGAAAAAAGCTCCATAGGAACAATATCCACCTAGTGAGGGTTCCAGAGGGGACAGAAGGTCACAGTATGCTAGAATTATTTGAAGCATGGCTGAAGAATACTATAGGCAAGTATTTTCTTTCCCCCTTCTTTGCTATTGTATGAGCCCACAGATCTCCCACTTTCCTGCTATCTGCTGGTGCCCCACCTCATCCCATCCTGATAAAGCATTTCAAAGATTCAGAACTCCATCAAAAGTTAGAGACCATTCTGGACTTATGGTAATCTCCATCTATCCATTTATCCCGATTTATCATTGGAAGTTCAGTGATGCAGGGTTTCTTGATATCAAGAGTAGACTGCGTGTCCTTCAAATACTATTCTCTATGGAGCTAACTTTTTTGACTCCCTGAAGGATGCTCTAATTTGGCTAGACATGAATGAATACAATATTTGGGCTGAGAACAGACCTTCTCCTGTTTGTTTATTCTGTTTGTTGCTCCTGGGAGACTGCATCCCTTCCATTTTTTGATTTTGAAAAATGCCTCTTTTCTTTTGTTCCCCCATGCAATGTGGTATAAGCAGTACCCATCTCTCTCTTCGATTTTTCCCATTTCAAGAGAGGTTCACAGCTCCCTTACTACGACTGGCTGCTGGTTATACCACTACAAAAAAGGTACCCATTCACTTCAATGGGTGCTGCTTGCTTTTTTTCCCCCTAGGTAGCTAGTGGAAAAAAGAAGTTACATTTTCTATCTTGTCATGGATTTCGCAGCTCGAAACGCACTCGCAATTAGACCCATTCATTCGGGCCTAATCAGGAGCTTTTCCTACTGTTGCTCTATGATATAAAGTTTGGGACAGGGATAGAAATATATTGGAGATAACGGGTTGTATCAAATATACACCTCTTTGGAAGAATCAAAGCTGGATTCAATAAGTTAACTGACCTTCATATATGGGAGGATAAGGGGATGTAATGAGATTAGTGCAGGATGAAACCTTTAGGCTACGGCCCCACGGGCCGTAATCGCAGCACTAAAGCGCTGCGGAAAGAACCACTGAGTGAACGCATTGTGGTTCTTTCCCCATGTGCTTTTAAGAGAAAGTTCACAGAGTTTTCCTCTGCAGACTTTCTCTTAACATTATATCTACGGGAAAGCTGCCGGTGTTTCCGTAGATATAATTGACATGCTGCGATTTGCAAAGCCACAACGGCTTTGCAAATCGCAGCGTGTCCGCGCTGCAATTTCTTACGCAAAGTGGGCATGGGATTTGCATGAATCTCATCCCCTTTTCTTGCACTGTAAAACGCTGCGATTTTTCCAGCAGTGTCTCCACTGCGGGCAAATCGCGGCGTTTACTTCGTTAAAAGCTTTATGCAGCTACCGTTCGATTACTCTTTACCACATAAGTTCTTTTGCCAGTATCTTCAACTTAAATTCAGTCAAGATCTCATGATCTAACAATGAGTGATCATGCCATGCTGGACACCATCCTATCTGTGGATATTGCAAGAATAATCTCGAGGCAGATGTTGGAGCCTTAACAGAAGAGCAAGGGAACAAAGTTAATGAGCTAAACCCAAAAATGTCACTCTGTAAGGTGCAGAGACTCTATCTATATATTTTGCACAGAGTCTTGATCTCATGTATGCACTGACATGTCCTCAGTGTTAGGGGGCTGTTAGGATAGCAGATTCAGTACCGAGCCAATAGTGAAAAACAGTACTAGACATACTAATCATAATGGCAAACAAGGCGCTGAGCATTCAGCACCATCCAGACCGCACCAACTCTAACTCCCACAGAGGTGTTCATGGTGGGGATGGACTTGGTGGCTACTGCCAGGCAGATCATTATGGGGCAGGGAAAGCTGAGCACATAGCACACCACAAATCACAGCAGAACCAGAAACCAGGAACTCTTACCAGAAGGTCTTCATAGTTGAGATTCAGGTCTGAGGAACCAGAAGGCAGGGGCAGGCAGTAGTCAGTAGATGACAGCAGAGTAGTCATCTAATCCCGGTCGCCAATGTGAGGGCAGTGCAGTACCAAGGGTAATCCAGAGAGAAGGTCAAGCAGGTTGGGTTGGCAACAGGAGAGCAGAGCAGTACAAAATCAGGTTCAAGGAGCAAAGGGTCTAAAGGAAAGCTGAGGTCATCAACAAGAGTAGGTACAGTACACAATCAAGAGGCAGAAGTCAAAACAGGGGTCACAAACAGAGGCAAACTAGACACAGGCAAATGGTAGCGCCTACTATCAGGAAACTGAATAGCCAGAAGTGAGACAGAGTGAGAACCCATCTTAAATAGGTTTAGGCCCGCCATCTGACTTTAAATCCTGGAAGTACATGGTTCGTGGAGGTTCGGATCTGCCTTTCGAAACCTGGAAGTAAAGGACTGGAAGCAGCAGAGAGGAGAGGGCCGGCAATCTCTGCACAACGTTTTGGAGGCTCTGGCCCTACTCCTAAAAGCAAGGCTTAACTGTTGTATATCTAGAGTTTGGGGTTTTGGAGGGGTTTTTCCCTGAGGTTCTGCCCCAGCCTTTGGTGTGCTATTTAAGCTTGGGGCTTGCTCCATTCTAGTGCTGGTTATACACTTGTAATCAGTCTTTCCTGTGACCTGTAGTTCTACTGCCTCTTTGGTTTTGTATCCTAGCTTTGTCTGTTTACTCTCTGACCTACTGGGAGGGTGTTTGTGTTGTGGTCTTTGTCACTGTGTGGGTACTGTCCTCCTGAGTTTCTGTTAGGGTGAACTCCAAGGGTCTTTATTTAGATTCCTTTGAGGCATCCTCATATAGGCAGGTTTAGTCAGAGTAAATGTTAGGGATAGTTCCCCTGCTATTGTCCACCTGCTTATTTTATTTTGATTTTCTCTTATTTTGCCGGCTTGTGTTTATTTTGCATTTCTAAACAAAGCAGTTTATTTCACACATTTGTTTGTTACTATTCTGTTCGGAGACAAACATAACACTCAGATTATCACCTCTTTTCAGTTGTCCCTCACGTTTACTATTCCGGGAGTGCTATAGTGCCATTTATACTTTTACCTTATTGTAATTTACTACAATGATTTCAAACTGGATAACCCTTTAAAGGGATTCTACCATATAAACACTTTTTTTCTCGTTCACATGTCGGAATAGCCTTAAGAAAGGCTATTAGTCTCCTACCTTTATAAGTCGTCTCCGGCCTGCCATTCAATGAAAAATCCGGTTTTTGGCGGTATACAAATGAGTTCTCTTGCAGAACTGGGGTCGGGCCCCAGCGCTCAAACAGCACTGGGGGCATCCCCAATGCTGCCAGAGAGCTCTCCAGCACTGCCTCCATCTTTTTCTGGAACGAGGTCTTCACTGTGCCTTCTTCCAGCGGTAGCTTCTAACTTCTAGGCCTCGGGTCAAGGGCAAGCCAACTGCGCATGCTCGCAGCCACAAGAAAAATGGCTGCTTGCACAGTATTGGAAGCGGCCATTTTCTCGTAGCCGGCGGGTATGCGCAGTCGGCTTTCCCTAGGACCGAAGTATAAAAGTTAGAAGACACCGCCGGAAGAAGACCCGATGAAGACCTCGTTCCAGAATAAGATGGAGGCAACACTGGACAGTTCTCTTGCAGCATTGGAGATGCCCCCAGTGCTGTTTGAGCGCTGAGGACCACCCCCAGTGCTCATTTGCATACGAACAAAAAACGAACGGTGGGCTGGAGACGACTTATAATGGTAGGAGACGAATAGCCTTTCTTAAGGCTATTCTGACATGTGAACGAGAAAAAAAGTGTTTAAATGGTAGAATCCCTTTAAGAGTGGACACATATGTTATATTGAAGCATTCACAAATGTATACTTGTAACTTTGTGAGACTAGGTTCACACCTTCCCCTGGCTCTCTGTGGTTCAGATCCGCAGACATCATTTGACACACAAACACCAACTAACTTAGGGCTCATTCACATCTGCGCCCAGGACTCCATTCTGCAGGTTTACGCTTCCTGCACAAAACAGGGCAGGAGACGGAATCCTGCAGGCATCTTTCAAACCCATTCATTTGAATGGGTTTGAAAAGTGCCTGCCCGTGAGTGCTGGTGAGCGGCGAAACCGGTTTTTTTTAACCAGACACGGAGTCTGACATGCAGCACTCTGTGTTCATTTTTAAAAAAACGGTTTCGCTGCAGAGAGCATAAAATGCTCACCGGTGCTCACGACCGGACTCGGCATGACAGGTTTAACCAGGTGAAACCTGGTAACGGAGTCCAGATGCTGGTGTGAACCCAGCATTTTTTAAGAAAAAAAAAATATGGCTTGCAAAGTATCCAGAGGAAAAGCATACAAACACTATGCAGATGTTCTCAAACCGTACTGAGTAAGGCAAAAGTGTTAACCATTTGGCCTTGTAACCAAACATAAACCTCCACGCCAAAGGGATTTATGTTTGGGAATGAACTGCAATAGAAGAAAGAGAAAAAGAACAGGAGTGGGGAAGTTGTGGAATAAAATAACAGACACTTTTTCAAGTTACCACTTTTGGTTAGTCAAGATAAAATGTGTCTAATCTGCAATATGTCCTATTAAATTACATATGGAGAACAACCAATGAGATGCATGTAAACTTATTTAGAAAATAGTTTAGCAGAAAGAAGTTAATAAATAAGAAAAAAAATTGCTGCAGACAATCCTAAAGTACTGAAATGTGAATCATAAAATTAACTTAATTTATCAAATCCACTCAATTAAGAAAACTGTGAAGACTGTGTTAGAGGAAGATTGTAGAACTTAAAAAAACAGGTTTTTCATCCTTGTGTAGGCTGTTTGCACTGCATTGAAATAAGCAGCTTGAAAGTAAACAGTAACGGAAACCTATTCTCATTAGACTAATTCACGAATAAATTACCATATTCAATGGCCTTATTTTTACTGCTCATTAACAGGCCCGTGATAGGATGATAATTATGGGATTTTAAGTGGCTAATGGCAGCTGGGGCGTCAAAAGCAGTTTTTACAAATCTGTTTATGGCATGGAAGGTGACAGAAGGATGAAAATGTTCAGAGCTGGAATCGCACTTTGGAAAAAATAGACTGTAATTGCTCAGTATGTATTATCGAAGAGGAAAGGCCATAATTTGTAAGTGAAAGTTTTGAACATATGGAAATATATTTCTATACTGGTCAACATGAGGTGCCAGAATTAATGATACTTTATATTCTTTCGCTTGTTAGAAGATATTTCCAGTATCATTTGGTTTGTGAGATGGGCTAAATTTTTGTTAGAGTTGCCAGATAAAAATGTGTCTCATGTATATGAATGAATAAAGATTTGAACCTGTATTTTTGTAGCATTTATTGGCGGTTGTCAATAATCTACATGTATACAAGGTTTTTTTTTTTAAGCACCACTTGTAAGTCCGGTAATATATCGCATACTGATATATAAAGAATGGTGCGATCTATCACTGGGAACATTCTTCTCTTTATGTCATTGTTAAATTAGTTTCCTGGCTTGTCATGTGATTGGTAACCTGCTTAGGACTGGTTCACACCTGCACCCGGTCTCTGCTTTAGCCAATCCGGTGGGTTTCTGTCTTCTGTTCAAGGAACTGGACAGGGGACGAAAACCTGGCAGTCAACCTCGATGTAATGCTCTCATAGACTAGTAAATAAAACAGTGACTTCTGGCTGGAGTATGAATAGGCAGGCCAGTCTGCAGATCACATAACCAATTATGAAACCCATTTAGCAAAAGGATAAAGTGAAGGACACATTGGGTGAGTGACTGCACCATTTATTACTCATCAGTACAACATTTACTATAAGGCTAAAGAATAAAAAGAAAATATCTAGAGTATGACTCTAAATCTCAGGATGTCATAGCAAGATAAAGTAAGGCAATAACAATCCCCTCTCTGCCCCTGTCCCTCTCTCATTTTTAAAAAGCAATACTCGAGTAACCCCTGCATTTCACAATCTCTTTTAGTGACAAGCTTCAAGTAACCACTGTGGATAACTTACAAGTACCCAACATGTTACTGCAGACACCTCAAGCTCTGCACTTATGTCCCAGTCAGTGTAGGCAATGGATAGAAAGAGGGGGGCGCCGTCTGAACAATGGGCTAGATAGGTAGGTGACTATGACTTTCTCTTTTTTTTTATCAGATGAATCAAATCCAGTGCCCACTGCAGAGTATGAAGTGTGCCCACTGTGATTTACATTGGTGATCTAGTTATCCTTGATACATGTGTCCTTCCTTACCTTTCCTTTTGACTCGATACATCCCAAGATATGGAGCAGGAGATGACCAGCTTTCAAAAAAAGCATGATTTAGTAATACTCTGCCACGAGATGTCTATCCTAAATCTGTCTGTGTTCAGTTACCTAGGGGTTGTCTTGTTTAGGAGAATGTTGCGATATTGTATTAAATGTGCTTCATTACAACTTGAATCTCCTACCCAAATTCAAGCTAAGGACACGTAGATATTATATAGGACACTTACCGTATTTTTCGGACTATAATACGCACTGGGCTATAAGACGCACTTAGGTTTTAGAGGAGGAAAATAGGGAAAAAAAATTTTGAAGCAAAAACTGGTAAAATATTTAATGTATGGGAGTTGTAGTTTTGCAAAAGCTGCAAGGCCACATTGACAGGTGACCCTGCAGCTGTACGGGGACGCATAGAGTGTTTTTTTTTGCGGGTCCAGAAGTACTTTTTAGTTATACTATTTTGGGGAATATCTATTGCTTAGATCACCTTTTATTGAAAAAAAAAAAATGGTGGTTTATGATATATGATTTTCTACTTTTATATATATATTCTAGGGACAGGAGGTGACTTAGAACTTTTATTTATTTCATATTTTTATTCTTCCCCCGGGGCTTGAACCTGCGGTCACTTGATTGCAAGTCCCATAGACGGCAATACAACTGTATTGCCGTCTATGGGACATTCTGTGTATTAGTATTACGGCTGGTCATAGACCCAGCCGCAATACTAATATATAGCAGTGACAGGCCTGGGAGCCTCATTAGGCTCCCGGCTGTCACCCAAACAGGTCGGCTCCTGCGATATCGCCGCGCAGGAGCCGGCCTGCAACTTTACAGGTACGGGGCCGGTGGGGACCGGCCCCAGGGGAGAAGGGGCCGCTGATACTGACCCAGCATTCGATGTACTAGAGAGGCGGATGCCGGGGAGGGATAGACGCTGGGGCCTGAGACATCGCTGCCCTGCATGAAGCCAGCGGCGGGGGGACGGAGGAGTGGAATAGCAGCATCACTCCTCCCGCTGCTGGCTTCATGCAGGGCAGAGGAGCGCAGCGATGTCTCAGGCCCCGGCACCTGTAATGGCGTCTATCACTTGCCGGCTTCCGCCTCTCTATTACAGCAGATGCCAGGCGCCACATTCGGCCTATAAGACGCACCCTTCTTTTCCCCCCAAATTTGGGGGGAAAAAAGTGCGTCTTATAGTCCAAAAAATAGGGTATATGTGATAAGGTGGGTCCTTGTATATAAGTATAGGAATAGATAACTGTGAATACGTTTTAGAATATAATAGGCTATTATACAAACTGTAACTCAATATCAGTACAAAATAACTTGACATATACTGTATATTATATGCAAACTGTGAAAGGGTATTCTAGACTTTTATTACCTTAGGATATACGATTCTTTCTCCTGTCCTAGTTGCGTAGATTGATCTTTGGCTTAAGTAAGCAGTACTTAGAAAAGCAAACCTGTATAGATAGAAAGTGGGGAAATAATGGCATGGATATGCTGATTAGCATTTGATCCCGACCGACCCTTTATAAACTAATACAATATGACTCCTTGGCAATATTAAATATTGAATCATGTGGTCAGATCTCTTACTCAGATGACTTGAATTTGTTCTAAGATAAATCCAGGAAATTACATTTAGATCATCTTTTCTACTTTACACTCTTTTTTTCCCCATAGCAATGTTAGTTTTTAAAGTAAAGAAACATTTTATAAGACACATTTGTATTTTTATTCAACTAGTGCATATTTTTATCATTTTTTTTTTTTCCTTTTGGAAGAAAGTCTGAAAAGGAAAACCAAATCTAAAAGTGATTTCTTTCAGTGTGTCATTGAGTTTTAACAAAATGTTCAAAATGAACATACCGTATATACTCGAGTATAAGCCGACCCGAATATAAGCCAACCCCCCCTAATTTTACCACAAAAAACTGGGAAAACTTATTGACTCGAGTATAAGCCGGGGGGGGGGGGCGGGGGGATGCAGCAGCTACTAGAAAATTTCAAAAATTAAAATGGTTGGAGTTTTTGAGTGCAGTAGTTGCTGGGGAATGGGAGCGGGTGTTTTGGTTGTCTGTCCGCCCCTTCCCTGAGCTTGAGGACTGTTTTTTTTCTTCCCCCACTTGGAATTCAGCCTGGCTGAATATAGGGTATCTGCAATGCTCCTATTAACCCCTTCCCAATGGTACAAGAGCACTGTAGATACCCTATATTCAGTAGACCGGGCACTTTCACACACAGGGTCACCTAATGTGTATGTGTTTCACAGTAATGAGTAATTTAGACCTTTTATTTATTTATTTTTGTATTATATTTTTTAAAGCTTCTTTTTTTCACTATTTTTTGGGAGATTCTATACTTTACTATTGCGGCTGGTCAAAAAATGTTTTTATTTTTTTAAGCTTGACTCGAGTATAAGCCGAGGGGGGCATTTTCAGCACAAAAACTGTGCTTAAAAATTGGGCTTATACTCGAGTATATATGGTAATTGGTTGATGGAACATGTTACAAATGTAGAAGATATAGGATTGTAATTGGGTACGATGCATGATGATATGGAAGTGATAAATGTGGGTTTAAACTATATTGTCTAGATAATCTTAACTAGGATATAAAACCTCTGTAATATGGCATCTGATGAATATACATATATAATCCAACAGAAAATACTTCCACATGAAATTGAAGGCATTCATAGACACAGTAGAAACCAGGAGAAGTCTATAGATACAATAACATGGATACCAACATAAGGCTGGATTCAGACAGTATTTTTTTCGTTAAGAATCACATGCTGGCTTGTTTTAAATTGTAATGATTAGTACATTACTACTATGTCAGTACATCAGAGGTTTTCAAGGAGCCCCATGAAAACCCAACTTAGGCCTGGTCCACATCTGCGATCGGACTATTCTGTTCCCTTCTCTGCATGAAAAATGTGGAGAGAAAAATCCTGCAAGCAGCACTTTCTCTCTACATTTTTCATGCGGAAACCACACAGACCCCATTATAGTCTATGGGGTCTGTGGGTTTCCTTAGGTAACTGCTTTTTATGCGGATTAGGTATCTGTTCAGCGGGTCCCCAAGTGGACTCCCCGAACAGAAACCCATACGCAGATGTGAACCAGGCCTTAATCATAATAACAACGTTATATCTGCGGTGCCACAGGTTGTAGAAGGGCAGCTTTTTTTGTTACAGATTTTGCTGCATTTTTTTGAGCAAACGCCAGGAGTGAATTGAGTAGAAGGTAGAAATAGAAGAACTTCCAATATATTTTCAATTACTTTTTAAGCCATTCTTGACTTTGATGGAAAAACCACAGCAAAATCTGCAAAAAAAAAAAAAGCTGTGTTTCCACAACATAGGGCCTCAGCCTTAATGTTCCTTTTTCACCTTAGTTAATCTGTAGCTGTTGTGCCCCCAATTGTTCCCCTGTGGTAAGTTTGATGGGTGAAGCCATGTTAAAGACAGCCCAAGGTCTGGTAAGTGATCCTGGGCCTAACTCTTGCTTTTCTCTTCTTTGGATCCTACATGATTAGATTATTTAGTCAAGCTTGTATACATTGAAATACATGTGTATTGCTGTGTATTACATTGAACCAGCTATCAGAAGATAGTGGGAAAACAAAAAATATGGAAAAAAAAAAGTAAATTAAATTCAAAATATGAAAAATATATAAAAAAAAAAACGTTTAGAATGTATAAAAAAAAAATATATATATATATAATAATAAAAATTTGGTATAGCTGGGTCCGCAACAATCTATGCAATAGAAGTGAAACGCTATTAAATCAGCATTGTGATCATGGTTAGAAATGCGTTTTTAATTTTTATAAAATTAGTAACATACAAAAAAACTATGGATAAAAATATAATAAAATAAAGATATTACGTTAATGATACCGTATGGTGAATGGCCAAAATTCCTAAAGGGACTCTATCATTAAATGCTATTTTTTGTCCCTAATACGTAGGAATAACCTTAAGAAAGGCTATTCTTAAGAAAGGCTATTCTTCTCCTACCTTTAGATGTCTTCTCCATGCCGCCGTTTGGTAGATATCCCAGTTGTCTTCTGTATGTAAATGAGTTCTCTCTTGGGTTTTTCTGTATGTCCTGTCTTCTGTGTTCCATGTTCTATGCTCTGTGTACCCTATGTATATTGCTTTGCAGATGACCCCTAGTTGTTCCCTGTAGTTCCCCCTTTGTTTCAGACCTCATACCTTTGTACAGCCCTGGCCTATTACAAGTCAATGGGCAGGTTCTAAGGAGACTTTTGTCTCTTGGGAACTTTTGGAACTCAGTCGAGTTAGTTAATGAGTCAGTTCCAGTAATAGCAGTTGGCAGAGGAGTCAGTGCAAGCCAACACTCTGAACTGAGGTTCATTGTCTCTTCACAGCCTCAAAGAGGAAGGTTCAGCCCAAGGCTCTACTAGAGACAGCCTTGAGCTAGGCAGAGGCGGAGGAGTTATAGTTGGAGTGGAATTTAACCCTCGAGTATTAACATTTCTGGGTGCCCTCCTAAGACCAAGGCAGGGGGAGTTGGACGCTGGAGAACTTCAACCACCATTTGAAAGCTGCTTCTTGTTTTACTGTTCAGTTGCTGAGTAAAGTAACACTTTGTTTCAACTGCACAACTGCCTGCCTGAGCCATTCCTACCTTACCATGATGGACTTTCTAACTTCCATCACATCGATTCAAAGTAGAGAAGTCCTCTCTCCAACTGGAAGTGCCCCTGGGGAACTACTACCACCACCATCGGGTAGGTTTAGTCCAGGTCTGGTAGGAGATCCCTCAGGAGACCAACATGAACATTCCCAGGCATTGTAGGGAGGTCATACAGGCACGTGGAGGCCACTCACACTACTGAGCCTCATTTTGACATGTTTTAAAGACATTACTTCAACGTTGTATCAGCCTTTAGTGTTTTTTTCCACTTCAATTTTGGGGGTGACTATAAATCCAGGCCTCCATTAGTTAATAAATTTGATTTCCATTGATGATTTTTGTGTAATTTTGTTGTTATCACATTCAACTTTGATCAGAACAAAGTATTCAATGAAAACATTTAATTCATTCAGATCAAGGAGGTGTAATCTGAGTTTTCCCTTTATTTTTTTGAGCAGTGTATATATATATGGGGTCGGGTACATGGAGAAGTGCAAAGTCAAAGATGTCTGTGTTGTAAACTTTACAGAGTCAAGTCACAGCTGGAAGAAGTGGTCATGGTGGTCCAAAGGGAAGATGTCTGGAAATAAGGGAGCCTGGAAATGTGGGAAGATATCTCCTGTAAGTTACAAAATATTACTGAACCCCTCTTCCCCGCTGCCTGTTGCGAATGATCAAAAGAAAAACTACATCAAGCAGCAGAGGGCTAGGTTCACCACTGGGAATAAGTTATCATAAATCACTCTCTCTCCTAGAAAAATGTCAAAGCTGGTGCAAAAGTGAAAACATTTTTTATTTAAAACTTTTTTATGGTTTTTATGGTTTTTTTTGGTTGCATCATTTTGGCAACTGTTTTTTTTTCAGGTAGTTTTATTTTTTTCCTGTACACACAAAAAAAAAAATACAAAAAAATATCTTAGAGTGTTTCCTATTGGCCTACCATGGCATTTTTGTGTGACCAAATGTTTCCTGTACAAATGTTAATAAAAAACCCATAACCTTTCTACAAAAAGCATGGCTGAGACTGCCGTTGGAACTGCAATAATAACATCATTTGTTTTCCCAATGCATATAACTAAAAATTCCAACCAGCTAATATTGTAGAAATTTTCATGTAAAGAAACATACTACATTCATTTATATTCATACCATTCTATTTGGCCAATTAAAATATTGTATTAAAAAATGAAATGAACAAAATAAGCTGTAAAAATGTATTTTCAAATAGCATGTATATATGTAAATGCGTCAGATTCTTGCATAGAAAAAGTTTAAAAAAACAGGCAATTTGTCACCCAAAACAGAAATTAAAACAGCAAATGTTTTGCTGTGCACAAATGATCACATTAACTGTCTGTTATGATAGTAGATTAAGTATGGGATGATTTTAAATAACAGATGAAGAGGGGTGTAAGTACTGAATGCCAATGCCTTCTGTGTATTGCTGTCTTTTCAGCTTTACGTACAGTAAGTGCCCTCCAGTGCCTCATCCTCAGGCACGCTTAAATCAAAGCCTGTAATGCAAAGCCATTATAATTAGTGGAGTGGAATGAGTAACAGCAAAGGGAAGTTTGTGACTTAATTAAAACACAAGGATACAAGTATACTGGGAAGTAAATAATTTTGTCTGGAGTGATTTGGGTACATCTAATCTAGATTACACTTCAGGACTGTGCATTTGGGACATTGTACATTATGATGATTCAGAAATAATTGCCCTCATCATTTATATTTATCCATTTAAGCAGCTTTAGTTTACTGCAATTTGTCCAATAATTTCAGTAAAACATGATACGAGTGATCACATGGGCAATATTGATAAAGCTACAAATTATGAAAATTACCTTATCAATATATTTATGATATATATATATATATATATATATATATATATATATATATACTTAACCTTGTGAGAGATAATTAAGCTATACTTATATGTCAAAGGTTTACAAAATTAGAAAGTGATGTACAATAACGGGTTTTCCGACCTTGATGAAATCAGCATGTGATTTGTGATGGTCCGACACCTAACCCCCCACATATTAGCAGTTTCAGCAGCCTCCAAATGTCTATAAAGCACTGCAGAATTTGTTGGTGTTATACAAGTAAGAGAAATTAATAATAAATAAGCACGTTGCGCGAGCTCCACATTCACCACAGCAGCTTGTGACAGCCTCTAGCTAATCTATGAGTGGTCTGGGTTTCAGACCCATATGGATCACATGCTGATGACCTATATAAAGTATGTGATGACTAGGGATGAGTGAATCGATTCTGAAGAAGTGGAATTTGATACGAATTTCAGGAAATCTTTGATTCGCTTAGAATCTGGATATCTTCACGCTTTGATACGTCGAATCACATTTTTTAATACAATGGCCGCTGCACTCGTTAGGACAAGGGGCAGGGAACTCTGGCAATGTGGGATCAATCATAATGCCAATTTGTGCAGCTTATCAGCAGACCGTTGCTCTGCTGATGTCACACCCCTATAAAAACCAGCGGCCATTATAGGTACTCTTCTTTCACATTGCTCTTACTGCAGGGACAGACATCAGCAGCAGCTAGGGACAATGTTAGAAAATAGAAGTTCAGGGAAAGAGGATTGCTAGTGAAGGGGAAGTGTAGGGAGAAAATAAAAGAAGAATTTGGAAACTTAAGACACATTGCAGCGTTCACTTCTGTTATACTGCTGCTCATTACTCATAACTTTGTGTTCAAGGTGGAGCACAGCAAGCCTCATCCGCTAATTATCCTCAATTATCATCCACTAATACCTGCATTCAGCTCATCACGCCTTCTTAAAGGTGTTCAACAGGGGGGAAAGAAATTAGGGATTCATTAGCCATTGTGTTCAGAGTATACTGCTGCTCATTAGTCATACCTGTGTGTTTAAAGTGAAGCACAGCAAGCCTTTTACAGTTTACCTGCACTCATCTGTTCTCACACCTTTTTAAAGGCGTTTAATAATGAGGAAAACAATTAGGGGCTCATTAGCCATTGTGTGCAGAGTATACAATTACAGGTCATTTCTCAATACAGTTGTGGCAAAAATCAAGAATTTTAAGCCATCAATCTCCACTGTTACCAGTTATTCTTACTCTTATTTTAAAGCCATTTAATAGTGGGGAAACAAATAAGGGGTAAATTAGCCATTGTGTTCCAAGCATAATATTACAGGCCATTTCTCAATATAATTGTGGCAAAAAAAATCAAGAATTCTTAGCCACCAATCTTTGCAGTTACCAATTATTCTCACTCTTATTTTAAAGGTGATGACCTATCATCAGTATGAAAAATCCACTTTAGTCTAAGGCCCCAAGGTAGCAAGCCGCAGCCAAAAAGTCTTGTAGTTTTTCCAGAAGTGCTTTTCACAGAAAGTTCGCAAAGTTTTTCTCTGCAGGATTTCTGCCCCTATTATACCTATACCGGAAATGCAAACACAACAGTTTTTGAGATCCCAGACTGTCTGCTACAGATATTTTTGTGCAATGTGTGGATGGAATTAGCCAGAATCCCACCCACTTTACTGATACGAAAAACCGCTGCATGTGTTTACGCTACACGCCGGCCTTAGGTTGGAAAATCCCTTTAAATTTAAAGGAACTTGTCTAGTGGTTTTTCCACCATAAATTGATCTCATGTGCAGTATCAAAGGATGGTAGTTACAAAGGTTCCTCCTTTGCTAAGTTTTCCCTTGCATAAAAGTCAAGTAAGATCAGGGCCCATGGGACGGAAATGCTGCAAATTGCCCATGGTGGAAACGCCACGGGAAAAATCATGGCAATTTACAGTAAGTGCAAATTTCTAGTGAATCCCATGCCCACTTTGTGGGAAGAACCACAGTGCAGACACGCTGTGATTTCCAAAACCTGTTGTCATCTGTACACTAGCCAGAATCCTTTCCAGATATGGTGCTACAGGGGTATTGAGATTCGGCGTATGGGCCTATTTACTTTACAGATAGTCAACCAAGATTTATCGCCACATGGAAATGTCACTCTGTCTATAGGTCACCACAATGCTGTGTCATTGATGTTCTACTGCAGTCTATGGAGGGAGCACAGGGTCATTTGCTGCTTTGGGTGGTGCAATTGGAAAGCTCCACACAGCAGATGGACAGGCAGTCACACTAAGAATAATTTAGGGTGGAAAAAAACCCAGAAAGTGTATAATTTTTTTAGCAAGAAATTTATCACACATCAATTGTACACAACATATGAAAAAGGGGTCAGCACAGGTACAGATGTGTCCTTCATTACTTTGTATTCTTAGCTGGACATGTCCAGATATATGTGTCATAAAGTGATTAACATTTCAAGCATAATTTTGTGATATTGTGTCCCAAAGTGATATCATATATATCTGGGTGGTGCAAATGGAAAGCACCACACAGCAGAAGGACAGAAGATAATTTATGTAAATATGGGAATAGTGTGTCAAATTGTCCATTGTCACATGCTATTGGCCTTAATGGTCAACTGAATGTGCTGTGCCAGCTAGATGCTGCCATTAATGTATCTGATTTGCATTGCAAAGTATCGGCTCCTGCAAATAGTTCTTAAGTCAATGAATATCAAAGTCCTGAAGTGTCAGATCACACTCCTTACCAGTCTTAATGATGGGGGTAAAAATCTGCTAATCCTGCAATAAAAAACACAAAACCCATCACCACCTCTCCTTTCCTACATTTACCCATGTTGGACAGCCCACTGACATGGACCACTGGGAATCTGTTCTATTGTACAGCCCTGAAATCCACAGATCCATGTACAGGTATGTTATTTTAAATTGAGCTTTATAGTAACAATGTAAACTTCTACATACTAACAAAAGCTAGTTTTATCAAACTTCTGATAACAAACACCAAAAAGCATGTCCTTCCCAAATATCCAGGGGCCAACATAGCTATAATCATAAATCTTTAGTTTTTCTAATAAGCAATACATCCTCTAACTTGTCACAATTTGGGAACAAAGAGGTCTGTGGAATTACAGTGTAAATGTTCTGTATAAGAAACTGGCTGACAACAAAAAAACATTATCCTGTGGTTACACAGCATGTGGCCAGTAATGCTATTTCTGATGTCAAGATTTCAAATGAATACTTGATGGTACCCCCTTAAATCCAGACTGAAGCACATATTAATAAAGGAATTTGCCAACCGTGCAACTTGATTTAAAGAGCTGTGACCTTCTCGCTCTCAAGAAGAAAAATCCCATTCGCTCTGCTGCATCTTTGCTTTTCACCACTTTTTACTGTCTCCTGAAACATTAGAGATCCCATTCTCATTTGGGGAAATGCCAAGAACTGGCAAGGCATTCTTTATGATGCTGGGACACAAGGGGTGAGTGAACACCTTTGGCAGTTTAAACTTCACTTATGTTTTGATGCTTGAATGATACATCTTAGTAAGTCATGGGAAAACTGTGAAAAATGATTTTCTGCACCATGTCTTTTGGCTTTAAACGGAATCACAATCATACACAACAACAATAACATTAGTGTGAGAACGTTATTTTGCTCAGCTATTTCCAAGAGAACCTTATATAGACTTTTTCCATGGGCTGAGCCCTTATTGTGTTTTTTTCCACGCTCCTTCCACTTGTAGGGACTACAGTATTACTACTGTATATGGACATCATAACATAGTTTACATTTTAGAACTGCAAAAAGACAAATAATAGCTAATTTTCCAATTGCTAAAGTCTAAAATACTTGAATTGTTTCCAAGTTAGGTCAGTTTGCTGCTTAATAAATATTATTCTAGTAATGAATATGGAATTTAGACATTGAAATGGGAATACTGACAGAAAAACACATCATTTGATATGACATCTATAGCATGATATCAGTAGATAACGCATACCATAAAATAATACTAAAATTACTACAATATAAACAATATTAGAGCTATAGTAGGGAACTATAAAGGAATAATTGGAATCTGCAGCATTTGTGTGTGCTTAGTTGAACAATGTTGTGCTGACAACTCCCAGACTATGGCAACCATTAGCTGATAGACATGGGTCTCATTTCTCAAACTACATATCTGTGGAAAATTGGGGTCAACCCAACAGTACTTCATGTAGGCTGGGGACTTAGTGAGCTCCCTAGGTCACTCAAGGCAGAACTATCATGCCCTACTACAGACTAAGATAAAATAAGATAATCCTTTAATAGTCCCACTATGAGGAAATTCAGTGTGTTACAGCAACATAGATAATAATAATAATAATAATAATAATAATAATAATAATAATAATAATAATAATACAAAAATGCTAAATACAAATACAAAAGCTCCACAGGGGCCACACGGTGTCTCAGTGGTTAACACTGCAGCCTTGCAGCGCTGGAGTCCTTGGTTCAAATCCTGCCAAGGGCAAAAACCATCTGCAAAGAGTTTGTATGTTCTCCCTGTATTTGCATGGAGTTCCATCCCATACTCCAAAAAAGACATACTGATAGGGCAAAATAATGTACATTGTGAGCCCTACGTGGGGCTGACAAACTACACTTAAATAAAAAAAAAAAAATACAAAAGCTCCATGGTAGAGGCATTACATTGACAGTAGTTACAGATTAAAAGATAAAGGTAAAGAAGATAGTAGAAGGGATATCACAACTTCAGGATCTTTCAGTTTTCTAGAGTGATCTTTGCTTAGCTCGGTGTTGGTTGTACAGCCTAACCACAGCAGGGAGGAAAGACTTCCGATAATGCTCCTTCTCACACTTAGGGTGAAGCAGTTGGTCACTGACAGTACTGCCCAGTGCTATCATGGTCTCATACATGGTATAGGAGTTGTTCTCCAGCTTGGAGCGCACCATGGACAGTATGTTTCTGTCACCCACCACCTGTACTGGATCCAGGGGGCTCTCAAAGGCCAGAGCTGGACCTTCTAATCAGCCTGTCAAGTCTATTTCTGTCCCTAGCTGATATGCATCTCCCCCAGCAGACCACTCTGAAGAAGATGGTTGACGCCACTACAGAGTTGAAAAAGGTCTTAAGAAGTGTCCCCTGGACTCCAAATGTTTAGCCCCCTGAGCAGGTAGTGGCCCTTTCTGTACAGTGCCTCGATGTGATCAGCCAAGTCCAGCTTATAATTGAGGAGCACACCCAGGTACTATATGTATTTATAAGTCTAATTACGTCAATTTTCCTAGTTTTTTTTTTAAATTAACATAGTTCTAGTATAGCAAATAAGGTGAAATGGTTCAAATGCTCCAAAGTGGGTTAAAACATAAAAATAACATGATTTATTTTTTTTTACTTCAAACACAATAGTCTCAATTTATGATTTTAACCAAAGGGATTTTTTCACAGACGACATTAAGGGCAGTTGATCTGAAAATGGATGCAAACTATTCCTACAGGGGTCTCAATATTTGGAGATTACTTTCAAACCTTCTGATTCTGAATATCCAGTGTGGAATGGTCTGCATTAGAACAACCTCTGGGGCAGGATTTGGACAGTTTCGCTCTTCAGGACAGAGTATATTACTCTCATCATGGCAAGAAAAAGGCAATTAACAAAGAAGGCCAACAGACAAGTCATAAGTAGAAGTGTAAGTCTGTTCTACAGAGAAATCGGCAAAAAAAAAATAAAAAAACAAGTTGGCAATCTGTGCAGTTCCGATGCCATAAACAGACACTTGGACACAGGAGAAAACTAAGCTATAATGTCAGAAAGGCAGTGTCAGGCAGGGGAGTGTGAATCAGAGACCCACTCAGAGGCAGCCAGTGTCAGAGCTCAGAATCACACCCCTTGTCTGTCCCAGCCTGACACAGTGGGGGCTAGAAAAAAAGTTTAAACTGCATCATAAAAAATGGAGAAGCTCCTATTAACCATTTCAGTACCAGACCAGGACCAGACACATTTTAAGGGTTTTTTTTATGTGTGGTATGAGGGCTGTAATATTTTTCTCACATGTCTCATTCTTTTTTGGGGGGACACATAGGGCTTTATTTTTATGTGTTTTTTTATTTTTGAATGTGTTTTAATTTTTTTATATTCGGGGAAAATATAAAAAAAAAAAATAGGAGGGAAATCGTGTCTGGTTTCACTTTTCTTTTATTTATTTAATAACAAAAAGCGCTACTGAAAAAACTTTATAAAATAGTTTTTCCTGTTACAGTAATTTTTATTTTGTATGGTGTCGTCAGGGGTGGGTCTATAACCTTCAATAACGGCGTTTTATTGGTAAATTATTTTTATATTATTATTTTATTTACATTTTTTTTTTAACTTTTCTATTTTTTTTTTTTTTTTTCAGATTGTGTCCCCATATGGTCATAAGAGACCGTTGGGGACATCTGATCACTATTTTTTTTTTGTATTAGAGACTGAAAAATAAATGCTTCAATCATAAAATTAGGCTGGTTATTAAGGAGTTAACTATTGTAGGTATCTACGCAGAAAATGTGGACCTCATTTTTAAACTCCATTCACTTGAAATCACACTTGAAGTATGTTACTGTGTAAAAGTGTGTGCATAAAATATCAAACAAAACTTGATGAAATTACATTATGTTGGTTGAGTACATATTAGGCTTGTAAGATAAACCATATGGATATATGAACATGAAATTATATATTTAATAATGCATGCCAAGATCATTTAATTAACAAAAATTAGGTTATTTTTACAAGGCAAGTGCATTTAAATGCCCATCACATCAGGAAAAGTGCTTGTGATTCTGCGTTAGTTTTTGATATCCCCTAATTTCTCCATGCTGAGGCGAATTTGTCACACACGCACAGGTCTGTTTGATTTCATTAAACAGAATATTTAAGCATAAAAATTGTTTAATCGTCTTGTGTCATTAGAAGATGAATTTCATTTTGCATATATTTGCATATTTCATCAAAATTAAAGCTGCTGCTATGCAAATGAGGCGCAGGTTGTGGTTGAGGTGTTTATTGTTTTAGCTTCAGGCTCCTCCACTTGAAAAGATTTCAAGGTGGTTGTAGAAAGATGAAGAGATTATATTTCATTGAATCACTTAAGAAATCACAAACATTTTCTTTTTGGTTTAATGGCTTAATAAGATCAAATAACAATCTAGGCTTCTGGTATACTAGACGTACATTTCAAATACAAGGAACACACTTATTTTTAGAAACGCGGTTGACTTATTCTCGCAGTACATATAATACTGATATAGTAATGTGTCCTCGAATACTAAAATAATGAGAATACCAGTAAATAAATTATTAGTACCTTGGTTCCACCATAGGTAATAGGTTTGAGGGTTATCCTCTAGCTATACAAGGCTCAAATATTTACCGTTTACAAATGGATTCACCTTAAGGGTTTTTCTAGCATGTTACAAATATTATGTTGAATTGGTTTTTTTTAAGAAATTTAAGTCAAATTTCAGATCTGTTAAGTAGGATTGAAGGTTCAATAAATTTTCGTTAAGTGGTTAGTAAAAAGATTAGAAGAAACTTTGTAATTTTTTATCAGAGAGAAACGCCTCTTCCTGCCCTTATCAGACTGTCTCCCTGTCCCTCCATCTGGGGGGCGAAAATTCCTGTTTTAGGCCGGGGCCCCATGGGATGTAAACACCGCGATTTGCCCGCAGAGACGCTGTGGGAAAAATTGCGGCGTTGTACAGTGCAGGCAAAGTGGATGGGATTCATGCGGCTTTGCAAGTCGCAACATGTTAATTATATCTACGGAAACACCAGCGGCTTTCCCTATAATGTTAAGAGAAAGTTCACAGAGGAAAACTCTGTGAACTTTCTCTTAAAAGTGCTGCGGAAAGAACTGCAATGCGTTCACGCCGCGGTTCTTTCCACTGTGCTTTAGCCTCATGTTATGGCCCTCAGCAAAACAGCGCTTTTCACAGAAAGTCTGCATAGGTTTCCTCTGCAGACTTTCTTCTTCAATTATACCTATAAGGAAACCAAAGGCATTTCTGTCGGTATAATTGATGTACTACAATTTCCAAAACCACGACGGTTTTAGATATGACAGCATGTATTTTCTCACAAGGAGTGTAGCATGTATACTATGAGTGATGTGTCAAGCAGATAAAGGATAGATAAGCAATGAAAGTTTTAATAATGTTAATTTGCTAAAGTTTATCATTCTGTCCACTATGCACTGGGATTTCTAGTACTTGTAAGTACCTCAGCCCTGTTACCCATCTGTCCAATGTTAGTGGGTGGGTATATCTGTAAGTATAATGAGTAGTCATTGGTCGGTGTAAATGTATGAAAATTATAAAACTCAACAAAAAACATTGTAAGTTGATGAAATTTGTTGGGTAAAGATGGTGCCTTACAGGAGGCAAAGCCAATATTATATTATTTTTGACATTTATAGCAAAAGCCATGATGCAAATGTGAATAAAGCCTTAAGGCCGGGGCCCCACGTGATGTAAACCGCAGCGTTTACAGTCACTTTGCGGTAAAATACACGGTGCAGACACGCGGCAATGTTCCTCCCTTCCAGTGGCACTTCTGTGATATCCAGACCACAGCTATAATCTATACCTGTGATATTCTAATAATACAGGAATAATACAGGTATAATTAACATTACTATTAGACTGTGGTTTTATGGAATTAGATTCCCAAAAATTGAACACTGTATAGCATTCGACCAATCAATGCTGGTTCTGCAGGATGAGTAAGTTCACATTAGCGCTTGCCTCCCATCCAGAAGGAGTCCGCAGGAGGACCCCCCCCCCCCAAACAGAATATCAGCACAACTACAAGCGCTGTGCAGTTAAAGCGCCCGGACCCGTTATAGTCTATGGGGTCCATGTGCTTTAACTGCACAGCGCTGCTCCTAAACACTCTCCTCCTGCTACTCGTGGACTTGGTGACTCTCCTTTAGTCGAATAGTGGTTTCCCCTGAAACGAGCATTTTTTCCCATAGACTGTAATGAGATTTGATATTCGATCGAGTAGTCAAATATTGAGGCTCTACTCAAAACGAATATCGAATCTCGAATATTTCACTACTCACTCATCTCTAGTAATGATGAGAAATCTAGAGCCCACCAGTGGAATTGTTTCTAGGGGCCCAACACTAGGACCCCTTCTGTCTCGAGACACAGCAACTACAGATAATAACAATGCCAGGCTGCTCACTCACCATACGATGAGCACTACCTAAACAAACCACTACACCCTGTATGGTAAGTAAACAGCAGGGCTCCTGGAAATCTTACCTGTACCTGTAGCCGAACTGTCCTAAAAAAGCTGTTTTGGCTATTGTACACCTTAGATGCAATATTAATGGCCTATTGTCAGGACTGCCATCAATGTTAGAAAGATGGATAAATCTATTAAAGAGCTTGTCCAGGAATTGGAGCAACCCATGTGGTGAGCAGGAGGTGTGAACTAAAAAATAAATAAGAAGCATACTCATCTGTCCCCAGCACTCTGCTGTCCGCCACCAGTGTCCATTCATTCTCGTGCCAGTGCCTTCTTTCTGGGGGTCCTGCAACTCATGTAAACCACTCAGACCAATTACATAGAGCAGCGATCCCCAACCTTTTTTCCACCAGGGACCAGTTTCAGCAAGACAATTTTTCTATGACCTGGTGGGGGCGGGAAGGGGTGAATGGGGGCAGGGAAAGGGTGTGGTTGGGGGCGGGGTTAAGCATGGGAGTGTAGATTACTGATGACGGACACTGCAGGTTATGATGATGGCTTCTGATGACAGAGACTGTTATGAAGATGGATACTGATGATGGATATCACTCCTAATGCTGCTACTAACTTCACTACAGCCTCACTACAGCTACATTACACGTCACAGGGAGAAGTGATGTGTAATGTAGTTGCCCAAAGTTTGGTAGGTGAGTGCGCGGTGGAGCCAAGACCCACTGCATGTCCTGCATAGTACTAGAATCCCGGACATACATTCTTGGTTGACCAAGAATCAGTGTGGCTAAGCGTCAGCGGCTGGCGGGTCCTGGTTCAACCCCGGGCACTCGCTGGCTCCACAGCAGCTGCTGACTCCTCGCCGCCGGTACGTGGACCGGTGCAACATGACCTGCGGCCCGGTACTGGTCTGTGGACCGGCAGTTGGGGACTCCTGCCACTCCGCTGGTGTATTTGTGCAGTGGTTTCACTGTGATCCTTCTAGATATCTTCTGTACGACTCAGGGGGTCAGTGCAGTTGAAAGATTTGTGGGAAAAATAGGATAAAAAGTTGTTTTGGGTATGTGTAAGTTGTACTTACCTTCCACACTGCTAATCTGAGCTCTACTGCTGAATCCCGTACGTCAGTGAGATTAGCAGCGATAAGCTGCAATTGGATTGGTTCCAATGGCTGCCCATCAGAAGCCAGGTTACAGGGGAAGGCCTACAAGCAGGGTCTGTTTTAGATAAAGTAGGGCCCATGCTTTTTTCCTGCGGGACTCTATGTGCCACGTTTCTGAAAAGCAACTTTTTTTGTTGCAGATTTTGCTGCAGTTTTTTGAGCCAAAGCCAAGAATGGCTACCAAATAAATGGGAAATATAAAGGAAGCTTTTATACTTCTCCATACTGTTCAATCCACTCCTTACATTGGCTCAAAAAACGTCAGCAAAAGCTGCAACAAAAAAGCTTATTTCCATAACATTAGACACAGCTATTATGGCGGCTGTAGAAGTGAGCCAATAAAGTGGATAAAACATCATCATTTAATCTCATCCACAGAAGGTTCATTTTAGCTGTGTAGTCACAAGCATTACCACACATATTTAATAGGGGAAGAAAGTGCAGAGAAAATGCATCAAAAACTCAATGACAAACACTGTGGAAAGATACAATGTGTTTTTACTGCTTTTTTTCCCACAGTGTTTTTTTAGCTGTGTTTTGCTCTGTTGGGTCTAATCCTTAAGGGTATGTTCGCACAAAGGAAAAGACCGCCAAAACCTTTTCCACTGAAACATCCCGCGGCTACCCACTCCTGATTAGGCCTGAATAAATGGGCCTAAACAAGAGTATATCTCGAGCCACGGACACCGCAGCTGAATCAGCCGCGGAATCCGCAGCAAGATAAGCATCTCGCTTCTTTTTTCTGCTTCTAACTAGGGGGGGGGGAGGAGTAAGTAGAGGGGCAACACAGTGGCTCAGTGGTTAGCACTGCAGCCTTGCAGCGCTGGGTTTGAACACTGCCAGGAACAACATCTGCAAGGAGTTTGTATGTTCTCCCTGTGTTTGTGTGGATTTGCTCCCATTCTACAAAGACATACTGGTAGGAGCAGTGTAGCACAATCACGATTGCATATTTCCATAGCTCCCTGCTGGGCCTCACAGTCATGTGTTCCTATCTTAGCCCTGCCTAGCTTTGATAGGAATATTACTTTAATATAGTTTTGTACAAATATAGTCATTAACCTAGGGAAAGCCCAATCCCAAGAGGTAGTTATGGCACATACTATACAATGACAGTAGGCATAAAAAGACTCGAATCCCATCTACTGACAAATAGGTAAGAGGTTATCAATAAATTAGAACTGAATTATGTGTACCTGATCTGAGATGACATAATAATTAGAGATGAGCGAACAGTGAAATAGTTTCGAGTAGAGCCTCAATATTCAACTACTCGATCGAATATCAAATCCTATTATAGTCTATGGGAAAAAATGCTCGTTTCAGGGGAGTGTTTAGGAGAAGCGCTGTGCAGTTAAAGCGCACGGACCCCATTATAGTCTATTGGGTCCGTATGCTTTAACTGCACAGCGCTTGCAGTTGTGCTGATAAAAAGTAAGCTCCCTTGTAACCGCAAGCTGCCAGCTCTCCCGACTAGCAAAGACGAGCCTGCGGCAAATCAACGCTGGTTTTGCACAGGCTCTTCCTTGCTAGTCAGGAGAGTTGGCATCTTGCGGTTACGAGGGAGCTTACTTTTTTGTCATAGGAATGAATTGACCAGCGTTGATTGGCCAGTGTACAGCATTTGGCCTATCAACGCTGGTTCTGCCAGAGGCTCGTTTGTGAGGAGGCGGAGTCTAAGATCGGACCACAATGGAGACTGCTGTGGTCTGATCTTAGCCCCCTCTCCTCACAGACAAGCCTCCAGCAGAACCAGCGTTGATTGGCCAAATGTTGTACACTGGCCAATCAACACTGGTCAATGCATTCCTATGAGAAAAAGTCAGCTCCCTCATAACAGCAAGCTACCAGCTCTCCCAGCTAGCATGAACGAGCCTGCTGCAGAACCAGCGTTGATTTGCCGAATGCTATACACTGTCTAGCATTCAGCCAATCAACGCTGGCTCTGAATCGAATCTTTACTGCGAATAGGAGTAGTATTCGAACGAGTACGAATATTTCAAATACCGTAGTATTCGAGCGAATACCTACTCGATCGAATACTACTCACTCATCTCTAATGATAATGTCATATTTTCGACCATGTACAGTGTTATATTACATTTAAACAATAGAGTGGACCTTCCAGTTCTAAGACTATTATTATCACGGTTACTTGGATTAGTGGAACATGATTGGATTTCTTTTAGGGTACAATTATCTTTTCCGAGTTTATGTTGCATACCGGATGGTAGAATCTGCTGGGAGTTGTGCCAATGCCCTGGGCTACTGATCTTGTTTGAATCGAAACATTTACACCTTGTCTTATTTAAACAGCACCGTGTGTACTAAAGTGACAGCGCTCCAATCACACCAAATTCTGTTTATTGTGAAGTCGCAAACATCGTTCCAGTTGTGACAACATGCATGTTATTCTATCACAAGTCACCACGTATAGAACTTTTCTAATTCACAGAACGCCCCTGTAATGAAGAAAAGGCCATTATTATATTGATAAAACAGAATAGTGACTGCAGAAATAGAGTAACCTGAGAGCATATTTTCTGACTGTCAGACAGGGTCACCGAAACCAGACTAAACAGTCTGACTGCAGGGTAGAGCGCTAGTGCTGTCTGAAAAATGATCCTCTGGACAGAAAAAGTAACGTGAAAGAGGAACATAGCAGACAAGAAGAAAATCCAGCAGTTCAGATCCAAATCTTATGCAGGATAAAGATTACCATTGAGATTAAGTCTGTTTTCTTCTAGGAGAATTGAGATTTTCCTATCCAACCCACTAAGCACTCTATCTTGCAACCTTTTTTCCCATTTTCCCATATTGTCGGTGTGCTCCATACATTTCTGGAATAGTTATGTTACTACTACTACTAAGTTGGAATTCCCCTCTATGATAGATAGATAGATAGATAGATAGATAGATAGATAGATAGGAGATAGATAGATAGATAGATAGATAGATAGATAGGAGATAGATAAATAGATAGATAGATAGATAGATAGATAGATAGATAGATAGGAGATAGATAGATAGATAGATAGATAGATAGATAGATAGATAGGAGATAGATAGATAGATAGATAGATAGATAGATAGATAGATAGATAGGAGATAGATAAATAGATAGATAGATAGATAGATAGATATAGAAGATAGATAGATAGATAGATAGATAGATAGATAGATAGATAGATAGATAGATAGATAGATAGATAGATAGATAGAGATAGAAGATAGATAGGAGATAGATAGATAGATAGATAGATAGATAGATAGATAGATAGATAGATAGATAGGAGATAGATAGATGATAGATAGATAGATAGATAGATAGATAGATTATAGATTTTCCATTTGCAATGTAATTTACATACATGAATGCATAGACATCATACTTTCATCTTTGCAGAGCTGTAATGAACAACTATATACAAAATGATTGTTGGAATTCACTTTGGCCTATGGAGTTTGCCAAAATCTGACATACAAAACAGTGAGTATTCCCTGTTTAAGATATACTTCATCTGTGTTTAATTCAGCATGTAAAAATGTGATGCCTCATTGAAGTATACTAGCTTTTGTAGTCAGATTGGAGCAGACTACTGATATAAGTAGACAAAACACATTTGGCTTTATTTAAAACCATGTTGCATAAGAATGTTGATTTTTTTTAACTTTACTGTTGTTTTCTCAGAGGATATATAAAGGAATTTGTTGCTATTAGCCTTGATATATTAAAGATTATAACTATGGAGCAAGCAGCCATTCTATGAGAGAAGAATACTTTCTGATACTGTACCACAGCTTAACACAGGAGTATGTTGCGTTCCTTGGTCTAACTCTGCATATTGATGTTCCTGGATGCAAACTGTGTATGAAGACCACCAACTACTGCATTCAACAATATCATCTATCTCACACTAGTTCATCATTAAAACATTTTGTGTACAAAATTATCAACCTCTAAATAAGTGAAATGTAAGAGATCGAAAATGATACAAGAGTTCAGATCTGTGCTAGTAGTCCGTCCTGCGCAGATCCATCAGGAATCCTTAGAAAAAGTGCAGCCCTACTTTTTTATCTTTTTTTAAAATGTAGATTGTGAGCCCCATATAGGGTTCACAATGTACATGTCTCCCTATCAGTATGTCTTTGGAGTATGAGAGGAAATCCACGCAAACACAGGGAAAACATACAAACTCCTTGCAGATGTTGTCCTTGGCAGGATTCTAACCCAGGACTCCAGTGCTGCAAGGATGCAGTGCTAACCACTGAGCCACCGTGTTGCCTCTCTAGCCTGACTTTTTTGTCCGGTAATTCCAGTTAAAATAGCAACTCCATTATAGTTAATAGAGGCCCTTAGGCTCCATTTTTGTCTTTTATTTTTGGGGTCCATTGTCCATCTTCCTGGTCATGCAAAGGACCAGAGGAGTTGAAATAAAAGCATAGATATGAAAGAAGCGTAAGGATTGTGAGCCCCATATAGAGCTCACAATGTACATTTTTTCCTATCACTATGTCTTTGGAATATGGGAGGAAACCCACGCAAATACAAGGAGAACATACAAACTCCTTGCAGATGTTGTCCTAGGCAGGATTTGAACCCAGGACTCTAGCGCTAACCACCGAGCCACTGTGTTGCCCATATGAGATCCAAATTTAGAAGCAATCTACATCTATTAAAATGTGCAATGGCCAATCAAAAAGATCCCATCATTTTGTCTGTACAACATCATAGACCATATGCAAACATATATATATGATCCATAAGTTTTTATATGTCTACTTGAATGGCCGCCCTCAATAAGAGATGAAAGTAATAACATATTTTTCTGCTATGTATACGCCGTCCACTGTCAGCATTCTATGATATCTCTCTTTGCACTGTGTTGGAATTGGCAAAGGGTAAAGGTGTGGGAATCCAACACAAAGCTGGAAATGGAGGTTTTGCCTTGATTTCTGCCTATGAATGTGCCAGATGAATTCAAGCAAATCCGAGAGCCAACCTGGATAAAGTCCAAAATAGACTGCTGGAATTGCTTGGAATGTGAGCCTTCCGAACCATTCACTAGTATGTGACATTGATAAACCAGCTTTCCTGGACCAACTCGGTATGAACAACACTAGCCCAAACAAACATGTGTCAACTTCTAATTAACACTGTAAATAAATGACAGTGCTAGCTAATATTGAATAATGCACCCAATATCAGAGTGTAACCTCTTGTTTTTCGAAATTTAGCAGATCTTTTGAAAAGTACAGTAGGTTTGTTTTAAAGATTTAAACTTGCCATACTGGCTCGTGTATATGTCAGTGAGTCTTCATAAAGTATTCAGTCTTAATTAGAATGATCAGTTTTTCATACAGTACAGTCTATAAGTAATTAGTAGCCTATTTGTCTTCAATGTAAACTATAAAAATCATAATTTATTTTATTAACTTGGTCTTTGCCATGATTCAACTGTGTTCAAGAAACTTCTGTGCACAGTCATGTGCTCTACTACGGGGTTAAAGGGGTTGTCCAGAAAAATTCAGAACTGGGGCAGTATGGTGAAAACTTTGGTGAAAACTTGATGAAAAACTTAGTGAAAACTTTGAAACATCCCATACTCTTTTGTCCTGATCCCTGCTGGTTGCTCCATTTCCGATAGCAGAAAAAGGAAGGCTTTTTTTCCACGTGGATTCTGACGCAGATTCAGCATCAAAATCAGCGCCAAAAAATTCTGTGTTAATGGACCGTTAGGGTCAGTGCACACAGAGTTTTTTGGCGCTGAAACTGTCTCAAATCAGACTCCAAAAAAGCCTCCCAATAGAACTGTATTGGGAGGCTTTTTTTTGGAGGTTGATTTTGAGGTGGATTCAGCATCAAAATCAACACTAAAAAACTTTGTGTGCACTGACCCTTACCGAACTCCTCCTGGTCCCTCAGACATTTATGTGAGGGATCTATGCAGAGAGTAATTTTGTCCCAAAATTCATAGCAAAAATGACATTAAATCCTTGGACAACTTGGGTGTCTATTGGCCCCTGGGAGCCTTAAATTTCCAAAACTGCCAATATAATAATTCAATATCGCAACCACTTGCTCTGGTAAGTAAATTGTGTCTATGATGGATCTTGCCAGCAACATTGTAGGAATAGGCCTATGGAGACCCACCTAAGACCCAGGTGTTTCAGCTATCAGAAAGTAAACTAAAATGGTAATATTTGGGGTATGACTATATCTACTAGGCAAATACCATTTTATATATATATACACACAGTATATTATATATATATATTTTAGTCATGCATAGTATAATAATATACATATATGAACACTTCGAACATTCATTTAATAAAAGCATTATTAACACAATATCATTAAATAGGCTGAGCATTTATAGCCAGTGAAATACAGTGAGACAGCTGAATAGGAGACTGCTACATCTTGTCCACACTTGTGTAACTTATTAGAAAGTGTGAGAAACCAAAATAAATACTTTTCTAAACCTGTAGTGAGGTCTTTATTGCAACCTATGATAAAAGTGCATTTTTCTTTGTTATTGTACTGCACACTTCTAGCTCCACTTTAAGAGCAGAGCATCTACAATGATCTTACATTTTTTCCCCTCAATGTGTTGAGCCAGGGAATACTGACAGGGACAAGTGACAGCTCTCTAATTATACCCTTACTGCCACTGCTGTTCTTGTTTTGGATGTGTTGCTCATTTTCTTCTGCTCTTCTCACTGAATAATGCATAGTCCTCTATCAGTATTCATGCAATAACACTGGAAACTGCCAGCCTAACTAGCTGATAACTGATTCAGTTTGTAACAAGTGCCTTTGGGACTTGCTAGGAAAAGTAGCCAAGAACAGATGTACTTTAATACTTCCTACGGACATGAAAGAATTCCATAGAATGCTGCTAGCATAAAATCTATTGTTGTGGCTTGTACTGTATGTTTCCTGTATTAGTCCACATCATTTATATTATGAGTATTGCCCTACACCCTGAACTATGAATGTTAAGCCCAAGTCTGGTATTAAAGATATCATTCCTTTAAATAAATACTATACTGTATATTAAAGCACTGCAAATGCTTTTAGTCTCTACTGAGATTGAGAGATATAGATGACTTTCCTACCGTTCCTGTTGACTTGAATTATTCCAAGTATACCAACTGGTATGAGTTGACCAGCTTTGAAAAATAAGAAAAAATCTTTAATGTTATTATTTCAGGCATTGGATGTATTGAATTTTTTATTTTTTTTTTGCATAATTTGGTATAAAGCTGGTTATCTTCCTCAAGTCTCTTCAAGATTTCTATACTCGAAGAAAGTTAAGGAAGGACATCTTTAGTTTTCTCTATACAGAATTTGCTTTTGTCTTGTTACAATACAGGTTATGCTACAATATGTAATTAGAGCTACATTATATGTAGCAAAAAGATCCCTGGATCCAAATTTGCAATACTTGATGATTGGGGTTGAGCCAATCTTGAGATTTCAGGATCGATTTTAAAATCCGATTTCCGATAATTTTCCAGCCGATCGTGATCGCGAAATTTGCTTGATCGCCAAATCAGATCCGATCTTTTCCAATCCCGATCGCTCAACTCTATTGATGATGATTAAACACATTGGTAGAGATTTATTAAGACTGGTGTTTCTTATGCCAGTCTTAACCAATCTACTATTGATGCAAAATGTGCCATAATTATAATTATTAAGAGACTCCTTCCTCTTAATAATTCTAATTAGAAGATTGTGTGTGTCAAAATTTAAATCTATTCAAACCAGGGGTGAGTTTAGATTTCACCTACAACTCAGTTCCCATTCTACCACCTTCCACCTTAATCCCTAATCTGCTCCAACCACTTAACCACATTTAAAATTGTATTTTCAATACATTTCCTCCCTCATCTCTGTCTACCGCCCAACCCGTACTCTCCGTTCACTCAATGACCTAACACTTACATCCTCTATTATCAGAACCTCCCACGCTCGTATACAAGACTTCTCCCGAGTTGCACCACTTCTCTGGAATACTCTACCCCGGACAATCAGATTAACTCCCAATTTCTACAGTTTTAAACGCAAACTAAAAAAGCATCTTTTCAGACAGGCCTATCACAATTCCTAATGTAAACCCTTCCGTACTATAATTAGAATCCCCAAAATTTAACAGTCCTCTGTCCCCGCTCCCACATTTCCCCACATGATATGATACCATTTCAGGCTAACTTTATATGTCCAAGCTCCATCCACATGTTACAGGACACGACTAGTGACAGTTCAAAGTTTTATGTTTGTGTAATGACAGTCAATTCTATTACAACATTGTCTGAACTCTGCATAAGTAATGCCGCCCCTGCTACCTCTTGTGTCACTCCCTCTACCTCATAGATTGTAAGCTCTTGCGAGCAGGGCCCTCAGTCCCATTGTGTGAAATGACTTTCTTTGTTATGTTATCTTTCTGTCTGTATTTGAACCCTACAAAATGTACAGCGCTGCGGAATATGTTGGCGCTATATAAATAAAATGTATTATTATTATTATTATTATTATAAGTTTGTTTGTATTTTGGTGGATTTTGTCACATCTAGTTTTAAATAAAATGTTTCCATCTTGTGTTCCTGTCTCAGTTTGGTTTTGTTTTGTTCCATAGCATCCCCTGCCTGGACATGTGCAGACATATGCAAGCAGTGACATAGTTGATAGTTTCCAGGGATTTTATAATTCTTTGTATGCTCAAAATGTGCATTATTTTGCAACTAAACCAATTATTAGACACCATTACATGTCCTAGCTTAGTTATTAGAGAGATAGAGATTGGAATATCAACCAAACGAGTGAAATTATTAATGCAATTGCCTGGTTCCAATGCATTGGGGGTTGACGGCCTCCCTACAGAATATTATAAATCATTTAACGTAATACTCTAAGATTATCTGCTGATGACTTTTCAGGATACTTATTTCAATGAGAAGTTTCCTCCTTTCTATATGACGCAACTATTACATTACTGTTAAAGGAAGGCAAGAACACATCTTTTGCAGAATCTTACATATTCATCTCTTTAATGAATTGCTATGTCAACTCATAATCTTGTCTAAAATATTGGCAAGCTGCCTTGGCCAGATCCTTGATAAGTTTATACATGAAAATTAAGTCAGACAAGTCAATGACTGTAAATCAACCCCCCCCCCCCCATGGCAATGATCCTCTATTGTAGTGCACCATCAATGACATGGGCCTTAGATGGCTACTGCAATTTATCACTGGCCCCAGCAGGCAAGCGGGTATGTCATTGTCCCAGAAAAACATGAAGAGTGCCTCCTTTTATTATTGTAACCCACTTCTCTGTCCTTCTCTATATTTTTCTGGGGTCTAAAAGCCACTTTAATTCTCTGTTTTTATTCTTTTCTCTTTATCTTCTAAGAGTCATATGTTTTTTTTCCAAACAACATAGCTGTATGAGGACATTTACTTGCAGAACAACTTGTATGTTCTAATGGCATGTTTTTATTTCCCATATAATCCACTGCAAAATACTATTCCTCTATCGACCAAGGCATCTATTTATAGGCAATGCATTTGCCATAGGCAGCCTGTAATAGAACTCTATGTATTCTACAATACACTGCAAGGCAATAGCCTTGCAGTGTATTGTACGACTGATCAGATTCCCTGGAGTTCAAGACTTTTAGGGGTCTTAAAATAAAAGTTACAAATAAATAAAAAAATTGAAAAAAAATCATCCCCCTTTCCCTACATAAAAAAATAAAGTAAAATACATATACATTAGTTATCTCTGTCTCTGAAAATGCATGAACTACAAACTTATAAAAATATTTTCCCCATGCTATGCAAAGAGCCCCATATGTGTAAATCTAAAAAGTTATGGGTGTCAAAATATGGATACTGTAAAAACAAAAGCCATCAGACAATGGCAAAAATTCCACCCCACCTCAAACCTCATTTTTTTAAGGCTTCCCAGTACAATATATGGAGGATTCAATGATAACATTATGAAGTACACATTGTCCTGCAAAAATTAAGCCCTCATGCGTGAATTGAATAATGTTTTATTAAAAATTATAACTTTCGGAAGGCGAGGGGTATAAAACAAAAATAAAAAAAATGGCTGTAGCAGTATACACTTATGACTTTTCAGGTTTCAAACATAAAGATATAAAATTTTAATGTTTGGTTGGAAGAATCAACAACAAGTGGGACACAATTGTGAAGTGGAACAAAATTTATTGGATATTTTATACTTTTTTAACAAATAAAAAACTGAAAAGTGGGACGTGCAAAATTATTTGGCCCCCTTACATTAATACTTTGCAGCGCTACCTTTTGCTGCGATTACAGCTGCAAGTCACTTGGGGTATGTCTCTATCAGTTTTGCACATTGAGAGCCTGAAATTCTTGCCCTTTCTTCCTTGCAAAACAGCTCGAGCTCAGTGAGGTTGGATGGAGCGCATTTGTGAACAGCAGTTTTCAGCTCTTTCCATAGATTCTCGATTGGATTCAGGTCTGGACTTTGACTTGGCCATCCTAATACCTGGATACGTTTATTTGTGAACCATTCCATTGTAGATTTTGCTTTATGTTTTGGATCATTGTCTTGTTGGAAGATAAATCTGAATCCCAGTCTCAGGTCTTTTGCAGACTCCAACAGGTTTTCTTCCAGAATGGTCCTGTATTTGGCTCCATCCATCTTCCCTGTTCCTGCTGAAGAAAAGCAGGCCCAAACCATGATGCTGCCACCACCGTCTTTGACAGTGGGGATGGTGTGTTCAGGGTGATGAGCTGTGTTGCTTTTACGCAAAACATATTGTTTTGCATTGTGGTCAAAAAGTCTGATTTTGGTTTCATCTGACCAGAGCACCTTCTTCCACATGTTTGATGTCTCCCAGGTGGCTTGTGGCAAACTTTAAAGGAGACTTTTTATGGATATCTTTGAGAAATGGCTTTCTTCTTGCCACTCTTCCATAAAGGCTAGATTTGTGCAGTGTATGACAGACTCTCCTACCTCTGCTGTAGATCTCTGCAGTTCATCCAGAGTGATCATGGGCCTCTTGGCTGTATCTTTGATCAGTCATCTCCTTGCTTGAGATGAAAGTTTAGAGGGACGGCTGGGTCTTGGTAGATTTTTTGTTTTGTTTTTTATTTAGATTGTGAGCCCCACACAGAGCTCACAATGTACATTTTTCCCTATCAGTATGTCTTTCTTGGAACATGGTATGGAAATCCATGCAAACACAGGGAAAACATACAAACTCCTTGCAGATGTTTTGTTTGCCCTTGGTGGGATTTGAACACCAGGACTCCAGCGCTGCAAGGCTGTAGTGCTAACCACTGAGCCAACGTGTAGCTCCTGTTTTGGTAGATTTGCAGTGGTCTGATACTCCTTCTATTTCAATATGCTTGCTTGCACAGTGCTCCTTGGGATGTTTAAAGCTTGGGAAATCTTTTTGTATCCAAATCCGGCTTTAAGCTTCTCCACAACAGTATCTCAGACCTCCCTGGTGTGTTCCTTGGTCTTCATGATGCTCTCTGCACTTTATACAGAACCCTGAGACTATCACAGAGCAGGTGCATTTATATGGAGACTTGATTACACACAGATGGATTCTATTTATTATCATCAGTAATTTAGGACAACATTGGATCATTCAGAGATTCTCACTAAACTGAACGGAGTGAGTTTTCTGCAATGAAAGTAAAGGGGCCGAATAATATTGCACGCCACACTTTTCAGTTTTTTATTTGTTAAAAAAGTTTAAAATATCCAATACATTTTGTTCCACTAAGGGGCTACATGTTGGCTCAGTGGTTAGCATTGCAGCACTGGAGTCCTGGTGTTCAAATCCTGCCAAGGGCATAAAACCATCTGCAAGGAGTTTGTATGTTCTCCCCGTGTTTGCATGGATTTCCATCGCGTATTCCAAAGACATACTGGTAGGGAAAAATGTACATTGTGGGCTCACAATTTACATAAAAAAATAATAATTTCACAATTGTGTCCCACTTTTTGTTGATTCTTCCCCCCAAAATTAACATTTTATCTCTTTATATTTTAAGCCTGAAATGTGGCAAAAGGATTAAAAGTTCAAGGGGGCCGAATACTTTTGCAAGGCACTGTATATATCTCACAACCAGCCCCTTCAGCATAATGTTGGGCTCATCTACTAAGCACACATCTGCCTTATATGTACAGCAGATGTTGCTAAGTTGTCAATTATTCTCTGGTCACAATTGACAGAGTAGTCTTTTGACCATATCAAGCAAGAATTTATTTTTTGAGATCTTGTCTCAATTGGACCTTGTATTACATAAGCGCTCTGTCCATTGTACCCCCTGCCTGCGCAAGTGCAGATATGTTCAAACATATACAAATATCTTTCAAATATGTCAAGCTGGCCAGACGACCAGATGGAAGAGTTGCGGGGGGCACATGACCACAGCCACACCACCACCTCCATTTCTTTCTTTGCAATTGTTCACATGTGCCCCTGTCCCACACATATTACAATAAAGAAGTACAATTCTAGTCTCATTATTTTCCTTTTAGGGATAAATATGCAAGGCAATTTTGATAATAATTTGTTTTAGGTATGTAAACTATTACTTAAAATTTATAAGTAGCAGAATTTTTTTAGTACACATGTACTAAAAAATTGACTTGTGAAAGATTGTTCCCCATAACAAGCCAAATTCTACATTGCATCCCATTAAATTTAATTCATGTTCTTTACAGCATCAGAACAATGACATTAATGTTACACCTTCATGTGTATTTTACATGATGCAATAAATATATAGCTGCAGGTTAAATTGCAATGTACTTTGAGCTGCTGAAGACTCAAAGGTGTCTTTGTCGCATGAAGAAGGCATCAAGTATCTGAAACAAGATTATATTTCAAGATTCTGAACATGGAGCCAAGAAACTCCTAAGCTCAGTTAAACTTAATAAGAATGCTGTTCGGGGCTTTAAAGTTTAAATAGACCTTATCTTAACCCATTAACTGAGAAGAGAATCCAATGTTCTTACTGACTAAAGGTTTAAAGAGCCCAAACTCAGAAAATTGGAAATGTCAACTACAATATTGGCCACAGATACAATGTTCAACTGATTAAAACCATTTCTACCATGTAGCAAATAACAATCCAGCCCTATTAGATTTTAGCATATTATAATGTTAGGACATGTTCATGAGAAAAATCTTTTAATTATTTTAGTGGAGATTTGTTGGTATGATATACTAATATTGTCCAGATCCCTCCATTTACTGGCATGTGCATAGTATATTATGTGGTAAGTGTCGTGTTAGATTGTTTGCATTCATTTATACATTTCTGAGGTTATCTCAAGAATTCTGCTCATAAGCCATAAACTGCTAACCAAACAACAGTGTTCAAAGTATTACACAAGTTATGATAATGAAGATGATGATAATGATTATAATTTTAACAATTATTACCACCATTATTATCAATATTACAAAGTTATTTAATCTGGAAGGCATTTGTCCCAAAAGTCAAATGAGATGACATTTCTATCCAGTACAGTAATGAAATGTAATATGAAATAAAAAAAAAATAAAGACCAGAAGCAGAGAGCCAAGCAGACCTGATGGAGGAAATATTTCCAAGTGACAGTTTGTTAAAAGGGTTGTCCAAAACCGAGGAGCATTGAATACCGATTACCTATACACAGGATAGGTCACCAGCATATGATCAGTTGCTCCTATTCAAATGGTAACAGAGCTGTAGTTTCCTGGCACTACAGGGGTGTATGGAGAGTATCATTGGTGCTGAGGAACTGCACCTCTGCTCCCATTCACTTGAACAGGAGCAGAGCTGCATGTATAGAGCTTCTGATGCCTGGAGACAGATGAATGCTGAGAACGTGTGTCATACCCTTCCTATTGAGATACTGTGTATAATTAATCAGTATCCAATTGACTGTTATAAAGTTTTTTTAAAAAAAAAATAATAATTAAATGGTGTAACTAGTCATTTATTTGTTTATTTTTCTGTTCTTTCTATGTGTAGAGGGAGTAATTGAGTCCAGTGGGTAGTCCTAACAGTGAATAACATTTATCTCTGCGGGAAAGGTAGCTCAGAAGAAGTAGTGGTGCAGACCCAAAAAGTCAAGACAGGGACACAACCTGTGGAGCAAACAGAAAATAGAAAAATAAATAAACCTTCACTTCAGGCACAAATGAGCAAAACAAAATACAGCCTTAACTACAGGCACAAATAAAACAAATTCCTGCTCGTCTGAGCAAATAACTAAACGGAGGTAATAACCTAACTATACGTGTGGCTTACTACCAGCCACACAAAAAACACAAGCACAAACTGGTCTCACTGGACTCAGCATTACAAGACAGACCCATCCACCTCCTCACTTTCTGGATCTGCCCTAAAGTGCAGACTCTGCAACTTTTTATGGGCCAGTAATGAGCCTTAGCACCCACACCTGGGGTTGAAACTCATTCCAGACCCACACTGGACCACACATAAGTCAGGAATCTGAGGCTGATATAGCGGGACTCCAGCACTTTGCCTTTCACCTTCTCACTATAGCAATCTTCTTCAGCATCTCCTGTAACATGCTGTCTGTGGATTACACAACTTTAAAATTAAAATTTTAAATTAAATAAAGTAAATACCCAGAAGAAGAAGAGTTTGTTTCCAAGGAAAGAATTTGAAAGAGCACAGAAAGTAATCAGTGTTCAAGCAGGATTCCTGTGTGTAGGAGACCAAATACATAGTGGGTGAAAGTGTTCTGAAAGATTCACAATTATTCAGTAGAAGTAGAAAAGTGAAAAAGGGCCATGGTCATGGATAAGAACCAATGTCAGTTAGTTCCAGATTGGTGGTCTCAGATCCAGAGGTCAGGATTAGGGTTGAGTGATCAGGATTGGAAAAGATCGGATGCCGATGGGCGATCGAGTAAATTTCACGATCGCGATCAGAATTCCGATCCTAATCTTTTTAGGCAGGATCGAGGTCGGAGGTTATTTCCCACAATGCTTTGCTACTGGCCAAGCATTGTGGGAAAAGCTAACAATGTTATGAGTGAATGAATGCCCCCTGCGCGCCGGCTGCGTCCATTCATTCCTACGGCATAGCAAGGAGGAAACAGAAGTGTAGATGGTATCTACTTTTCTGTTTCCTCTCTGCTGTGCCGTATCCTCGACTCTGCTACATCTGCATTATTGTACATTGACTTGTTTATCTACTCTTCTTCTTCATCCCTGCTTTACCGTATACTCATCAGCTCTGCTCCATCTGAGATCTACTATTAATCACTTTCCCAGGGCCCCACTTTGTCTAAAACCGGCCCTAACAGTATGTCTGGGACCATGTTGTCCAATCTCAAAGATTACTAATGATAAGGTGTACTGGACTCTATATACACAAGCAGAGGTGTAATCTGAAGTTCCTGGGCCTCAATACAAATACTATAATGGGGCCCCTACCTATCTTGTGGCATTTAGAAGAGTGATATATTTTATGTAGTACAGGGACCAAGGTTCAATAGCGACTGCTACCACTGCAGTTTTTATAGTTACACCCCTGTAGACCATCACAAACACTTGGTTCCACATGGATTAAGCTCTGTAGGCCACTTTTTAGGAACATTTTTGGGAAAATAATGGTATAATGTGTGCACTTAATTTATGTAACATATGACTGTTTACACTGCGGGCACCTCTTTTGGGGTGGTTAGGGCAGGAGTTACCAGTCAGCCACTTTATTTAAATAAATTGCCAAAAGATGCGTCCTCAATACCTTAGGTTGAGTTCAAATAAGCCACAAATATAAAACCAACCGAACCAACCTACCTTACCAAGGTAAATGTCATAAATTTTACAAATTTGACAAAAGGTGTGTAACCTTAGAATCATTTGTCTGATTAATACAGATCTGATACATGTGGGCCTTGGTGTCAGACTACCATTTTTATTTTCGTTTACTATCTTGGTCTTCAGTAATTTATGTCTTAGGATTTCTATATTCTTCTGCAGTCATGTGAAATTACTAATCCCTTGACGAAACATTAATGCTTTCTATTGGCTTCAGTGAGGTTACAGTAAAGGATATGGAGAGAAAGGATAGAGGGATTGTAGACACAAATAGCCTGGCAAGGTTGAGCGACCTAAGCGATAATGCGAGACATAGTGCTGTGTTATGATATGGATAAGATATGGATTAAGCATATGACAGATTGCTTCCCAGGCAAGCTACATTAGGAGTTCTGTGTTGGATTATATTCAGATACTGAAATTGGCTGTAATGTCATACATGTAACTATTGAGTGTGTTGTACAATCTATGTAGTGACCAATGAGAAATAAAAGGTGACAACATTGTTATAGGTTGAGATGATTCTATATTAACAGTTATATTTCTAATTATTATTTTTTTTTATTTTGATAAATATATTGCTTAACACAATTAGGCACAAACGGTAATGTCAGAAATTTTTTTTTCCCACTTGCAAATTTACATTATATGTATATACACTGTATATATATATATATATATATATATATAATATATATGATCATATTTAATATATAAAATTAAAATTAATATATGTTAATATATGTAGTCAAATTTATTTATAAATAATAATAAATTATTTTTTTTATATTATTATTATTATTATTGTATGTTGTAGAAGATACTCTGTGTCAATGTTAGTAAAGTGAAGACAGAACTTTTCGGTACCACAACTTTTCATGCATGTAGCACCACCTATAGGAAAGATTTCATCTCATTAATAACATGATCCTTTACGTATTTTCCCTTATTTCAGACAGTTGCTAAAAAAAATAATCCTTAAATTCACTAGCATCGAACTGTCTCTGACAAGTGTCTGTTGATGCAAAGAGAGAAACAAAAACCTCACTGATGTCTGAAAAAGTGTAATAAAATATATTATCCACCCTCACACCTCTGTCCCTGAAACGTATACTTCTCACCAACCTCTCACATCCTGAAGAGTCATCTCATATACAAGTAATGCGCGCTCCTTACAGCACTAATGCTGAGCCTTTGTGAGCCAGCACAATGTTAACAGGCCATGTACGTTTTTTTACATTGCAGAATGTATATTGCAAATGGGAAATCAATATTATAATAAATGACTGCTTTCACAGCCTGATTTTGAACAGGTAATGGGTTAATCAAACATTCAGTGCAGGGGATTTATTTTCTATAATCCCTTAAATCCCAGGATAGGAGCTGCGCTCCACCGCTCCTTCCTGCTGTGTCTGAAGCGAAGGGAGTTGCATTTTGTAGCACATTGATCTGCCTCAAATTCCATGAATGAAGTTTCCTTCCCTGCTGCCAAAAATTACACAGAGCGAGCAGCTATAAAACATGGCATTCTGCCAAGCTTCATAACACAGTCATGATGTAAGGGCCTAAATACACAACAGAAATAAATGTAGTCTTGCACAGAACATTAACACCTTCGTTGCAACAAGTGGCCATGAATCTCCTGACTTAGTATTGCAGAGTTAAATCTATGTGCAGTCTAATGAATAAAAACAGTTTCTTATTCTCGTTTCCTAACCCCGCCGCCCCCCACCATTTTAGCTATAAACTTTCTGTCTTAGTACACAGAATTCCAAAGTGTACAAAGTGTTTTCTGGCATTGATATAGATACATAATTTGTTTGTACTTGTCTTCGAGTTTCATATTTACCATTAGTAAAAAAGCAAATATGACTCAAAATGATTCTTGCTAATATGTTCATACCGCAGTTTAAGCTTCTTGAAAAGGACTACTTGTACTCGCTGTCTTCTAAAAATACACAGAGTACAATCCTGCGGCATCCAAATTATTTAGATTAAGGTCACTTGAAGTTATTTCCATTACTAATTTGATGTTAAAGGTCATTTGGGGCAAAAATGAAAAAAATAAATAGAGATTAAATGTCCACTGTTGTTCCAAATACATTGACATAAGTCAATCATTTATAATAAATCTTATCAGTGAAAAATGTGTCTTTTCCTCTTTCCCTACAAACCGACTTTTTCTCTGAAATGTCTTCTATACCCATCTCAAGATGGACTGCAAGTTACATGTATCTGTTTTATTCATGTCCATAGCAGTCTATAGCGAGAGGAAGATGGAAATAAACATGTAGTAAGAAAGAGACACACAGAGACTGAACATAGCTAAATGAGCTGTGATAGAAACTTCCTCAGTAGAGATGAGCAAAAACCGTTCGATCGAATAGGCATTCGATCGAATATCAGGCCGTTCGAGGTATTCGTTCCCAATCGAATACCACGCGGCATACATGGTAAAAATTTGTATCCCCTCCCACCTTCCCTGGCGCGTTTTTTGCACCAATAACTGTGCTAGGGAGGTGGGACAGGAACTATGACAACGGAGGCATTGAAAAAAAAATTGAAAAAACCCATTGGCTGCCGAAAACATGTGACCTCCCATTTATAAGAACGGCCGCCGCCATATTCGCCAGATTTGCGGTCATAGACAGGGAGAGAAATATATCTGCTGAGGGCTAGATAGGCATTAGCTTCAGATAGACAGGGAAAAACCAAAGAACAACAACAGCTCTTCTCAGAGCTATATACTGCATGGAGAGAAGTCGAGCTTTCCACGGACGGTCGAAAACAGGGATGCAGAACAGTTACTTCTTGCTATATATGTGCAAACCAGCTTTTGTTAGGAGTGTCCCCCCACAAAATAGCAGGAATCCACAGCAATTACTTCTTGTTATATATGTGAAAAACAGCTTTTATTAGGGTTGTCCCCACAAAAAAATAGCAGGAATCCACAACAGTTACTTCTTGCCATATACGTGAAAACCAGCTTTTATTAGGGGTGTCCTCCCAAAAAAATATCAGGAATCCACATCAGTTACTTCTTGCTATATACATTCCAACCAGCTTTTCTCAAGGGTGTCCCCCCCCCCAAAAAAAAAAAAATAGCAGGAATCCACAGCAGTTACTTCTTGCTATATACGTGAAAAACAGCTTGTATTAGGGGTGTCCCCCCAAAAAAATAGCAGGAATCCACAGGCAGTTACTTCTTGCCATATACGTGAAAAACAGCTTTTATTAGGAGTGTCCTCCCAAAAAAATAGCAGGAATCCGCAGCAGTTACTTCTTGCTATATACATTCCAACCAGCTTTTCTCAGGGGTGTCCCCCCCCCAAAAAAAAAATAGCAGGAATCCACAGCAGTTACTTCTTGCTATATATGTGCAAACCAGCTTTTGTTAGGAGTGTCCCCCCACAAAATAGCAGGAATCCACAGCAATTACTTTTTGCTATATACGTGAAAAACAGCTTTTATTAGGGTTGTCCCCACAAAAAAATAGCAGGAATCCACAACAGTTACTTCTTGCTATATAAGTGAAAACCAGCTTTTATTAGGGGTGTCCTCCCAAAAAAATATCAGGAATCCGCAGCAGTTACTTCTTGCTATATACATTCCAACCAGCTTTTCTCAGGGGTGTCCCCCCAAAAAAATAGCAGGAATCCACAGCAGTTAGTTCTTGCTATATACGTGAAAAACAGCTTTTTATTACGGGTGTCCCCCCCAAAAAATAGCAGGAATCCACAACAGTTACTTCTTGCTATATACGTGAAAACCAGCTTTTATTAGGGGTGTCCTCCCAAAAAAATAGCAGGAATCCACAGCAGTTACTTCTTGCTATATATGTTAAAACCAACTTTTGTTATGGGTGTCCCCCCACAAAATAACAGGAATACAATGCAGTTAGAACCGGCTATATATGTGCAAACCAGCATTTCTTAGGGGTGTCCCCACTCAAAATAGCAGGAATACAGAGCAGTTAGTTCTTGCTATATATACGTGTAAACCAGCTTTTCAGGCAGTGTGTAACCCCAAAACAGGGATACAGAGCAATTAGGTCCAGCTATGTACGCTCAATCCAGATATAATAATAATAATAATAATAATAATAATAATAATAATAATAATACATTTTATTTATATAGCGCCAACATATTCCTCAGCACTGTACAATTTGTAGGGTTCAAATACAGACAGATACAATAGATAACAGAGATAACAGATAACAAAGAACGTCATTTCACACAATGGGACTGAGGGCCCTGCTCGCAAGAGCTTACAATCTATGAGGTAGAGGGGGTGACACAAGAGGTAGCAGGGGCGGTATTGCTTATACAGTATTCAGACAATTTTGTAATAGAGGTTACTGTCATTACACAAACAAAACTTTATGAGCCATCACTAGTAGTTTCCTGTAACATGTGGATGGAGCTTGGACAAATAAAGTTAGCCTGAAAAGACATCATATCATGTGGGGAAATGTGGGAGTGGGGACAGAGGAAGGTTACATTTTGGGGATTCTAATTATAGTACGGAAGGGTTTACGTTAGAAATACGTAAACATGAAGTGGACAGGAGTGTGCACTGACTATCCTGCTGGAATGGTTCTGCTCCTATGTCCGACTACTCAGCGTACAATGCGTTATCCCTGATTGTGATGAGGGATTCTTGCATCACACACAGGAGCGGGATTGTTAAAATCAGTAATGCATCATCAAAGCTGACCCTCTTGGTGGACTCCTCAAAGACACTAAGAGATCTCGCATAAGTCTGGCAACATTGGTGAGTTTTGCATGAGTTACTAGTACATGGAAAATCTTTGGCCTTGCTGCCTCTGGACATGCCTCTGCCTCTAGCCACCTTTTTTCCTGCTTAGCTCGCCTCCACATCTACACTGCTTTCCCCACTATACATCACCCCTGTCAATGCCTCTGCCTGTAGCCACCTTTTTTGCTGCTTAGCCTGCCTTCATATTTACATATCATTTGTGCAATATTTTCCTCTCCTGTACCAGAACAAAGGATGAGATTTTTAACTTATACCGGGGGTCGAAGATTGCAAAAATCCATTATTGTTTGCTCTCCATGATGTGAACTATGCCTTTGTCTCTTAAAAAGCAACCTAACATGAAGTCAGCCATGTGTGCCAGTGTGTTACTTAGCATGACTTATAATGAGCTTCTAACCAGCACAGTTGGGGGAATCAGGGTGGAATGAGCCTCTAATCAGAAGAATTTGGGGGCATTAGTGTGAATTGAACCTAGTAGAAGCAGAATTGTGCAACGCTGATGGTGGAGGAGTATGAGGAGGAGGAAGAATTGTAGAGGGTGAGCACATACATCAAACTTCATGTCAGGGTGCTTGACACTGCTGGACATGAAAATTATGGGTCTATTCAGTGGCTGTTCATTTTGATCAGCATCAGCCGGTCAGCACTGACAGCTGACAGCTGGCTGTGCTTATCCATGATGATGCCACCGGCTGCGCTGAAGAAATTTTCCGATAGCATGCTGGCGTCAAGGCAGGAAAGGACCTCCAATGCGTAGAGCACAAGTTCCAGCCACAAATCCAACTTGCAGACTCACTAAATGTAGGGCGCAGAGGGATCGGAGAGGAAAGGGCTGGGGTTGGCACGGTACTCCCGCAACATGCGCCTATACTTGTCCCTCCTGGTGACACTAGGCCCCTCAGTAGCGGTAGTTTGGCCAGGGGGTGCCATTAACGTGCCCCAGACCTTGGACAGTGTGCCCCTGGTGGGTGTGGACCGGATGGCAGTTGTTAGCCTGTTGGAGGAATTAGTCTGGCAACATGGGCAAGTTTTGCATGAGTGGCTAGTACACAGAAAATCTTTGGCCTTGCTGCCTCTGGACATGCCTCTGCCTCTAGCTACCTTTTTTGCTGCTGTGCTTGCATCCACATCTACACTGCTTTCACCCCTATACATCACCCCAGTCCATGCCTCTGCCTGTAGCCACCTTTTTTCCTGCTTAGCTTGCCTCCACATCTACACTGCTTTCCCCACTATACATCACCCCTGTCCATTTAGGGTCGGTGGCCTCGTCGTCCACCAACTCCTCTTCCAATTGCTCACTCTCCTCTTACTGCAAACCGCACATGAAAACAGCATACCCTGATGGAAACTGTGTCTCATCATCATCACTGAGGACGGAAAATGCTGGTTGCGGGTCCACAACCACAAAATCGCCAGGTGATGGCGGATGCTCCAGTGTTTTGGCATCAGTACACACACACAGTCATCTGGTAGCTCCTGGGATTTGGGAAGTGGTTCAACAGAGGGAGAGACAGTATACCCGAAAAGAGATCCTGGGAGGGGGCAAGGGTGAGATGACTCTGTTGGGAAGATTGGGCATGTTGGGAGGAAGGAGGGGCAGACTCTTGGGTATGAACATGACTGCAGGTAGTGGCTGACCGGCTGCTGGAAAAGCAGATGGAAGCATTATTCACTAGCCATTGTAACACCTGTTCCTGGTGCTCGGGCCTGGTCTGCGTAGTACCCTGCACCCTGCTTAACGCATCTGTCATATCAGGAATTCTGATGAGCACATGCTAATGTTTTTTGTCCAGTGGAATGGATGGGATAGGATTTCACATAAGTCTGCCATCCATGGAAACTCATGGTGCAGAAACTGAGGGAGCTGACTTTGATGAACCCTTGGGTTTTGTAGATGGAACTCCATCAAAGGTCTCTGCTGCTCACACACCCTGCTCAACATACGGTATCTAGGGTTTCAGCGTGTGGTGACCTCGCACAACAGCCGGTGCTTCAGGCAGATGTAGGTGTTGCTGGAGTGTATTGAGGCTAATACCAGGTACTGTAGACTTACCAAAGTGGGAACACAAGTGCCACACTTTAACCAGTAGCTTGTGTAAATTGGGGTAAGTTGTTAGTAACCATTGCACCAATAATTTGAAAACATAGGCCATGTGTGGACTGTGTTTGAGTCTGGGAAGCTCCAGATCTGCTACCAGGTTCTGGCCATTATCACATATGTCAACCTGCACCTGGGCCCAGGTGCAACGGGGCAAAAGCATTGCCATCTCATCCAGGATGGCATCCCTGACCTCAGAGGCACTGTGCTGTCTGTCCCCCAAGCTGATGAGCTTCAGCACGACCTGCTGACTTCTCCCCACGCCAGTGTTGCAGCGTTTCCAGCTTGTAGCTGGGGTCAATTTAACGGCGGAGGATGGTGGTGTTTCAGCACTCCTGCCAGGAATATTTGGCGGGGAGACAAGGCAAGCCGCCACAGTTTGCAACCCGGTTCCAGCCTCAACTACATTCAGCCAGTGTGCCGCGATTGAGATGCAGCATCCCTGGCCGCATGCACTTGTCCACGTGTTGGTGGTCAAGTGGAACTTTGTGCAAGTTTGCTCAGAACTTAGGGCCCGCCTGATGTTACGGGACACATGCTGGTGCAAGGCTCAACTCACCCTAAGGGCCAAAAACACTGCTGGTGAATTTTGTTTCATTCCAAAGGACTCTGTGTTTAGATTTGGCTCAGTCGCAGCTCCAGAACATGCCTTTGAAGGCAAGGTTTCCTTTAGTGGCTCCATCTCAGCAGGATGATAATGGTGAAGCTTGATTAAATCTGGTGTCGGAAGTGAAAGTGGTTTCTGGTCTACATCTAAAGTACTGGAGCATGTTGTTTGGACTATTACCACCTGATCAGAACCCTGTAGAGGTAATTTAGAGTCTGATATTAGAGGACCATTACCGGTAATAGTAGTTGCAGCCAATTCTCCACCTTTGAGGTCCTCTAAATAAAAGTTACCCGCAGGACTTGATACCAAAATGTTATCAATTTCCCAATCAAAATCAAGGTCAATGTCTGGGTCCTCAGTCCAATCCACTGCATCAATCCAACACAATGAGAGTGATGGTTCTGGAACCACCATTTTAGGGGCTAGAAATTTTAAAGGGGCTAACAATCTGCTGGTGCAATGCTCAACTCACCCGAAGAGCAGAAAACTCTGCTGATGCAAGGCTGAACTAAGTTAAAGGGCCTAAAACTCTGCTGGTAAGAGGCTGAAGTCACCTAAAGGGCCTCAATCTCTGCTGGTAGCTCAGCTTATGGGCCTCTAACTTTTGGAAGGGCTCATGTTAAGGGCCATAAAAGTGAATTTTGGAAGGTCTTACCACATCACACACACACTCAAAATGACAGTTCAGGGTGGGTACTGTTGGATTTCCCATTGCCTATTCTATCTGTGGTTGTCATGGGCAACATGATTTAAAGGGGTGCTTGTTAATGTTTGTTTAGCTTAAATGTGGTTTTCTGTCCATCCATTTGGGGAAGAAAGAAGGTTTCCAGTTATTTTCCCACTTTGATAGAGGTTTTTTTGAGTGTGGAAAGTGTGTAGTTGATAGGCTGTGATGGTGGGGTAAAACTGTGACTTGGGCTTGTTAGATGCCCCCAGGCATCCTTCCCCTGCTGTCCCAGTTGCATTCCAGAGGTGTTGACATCATTTGCTGAGGTGTCATAGTGGACTTGGTGACCCTCCTGAGTCAAATGGTGGGTTCCCCTGAAACAAAGTATTTTACCCCATAGACTATAATAGGGTTGAGATTCGATTGAATAGTCGAATATTGAGCGGTTATTTGAATAGAATAACGAATATCGAATATTTTACTGTTTGCTCATCTCTATTCCTCAGCACTTTATTCACATCAGTAAAAGTCAGTACTTCTCTATACATGACCTGGAACAGATTCTCCTCTATTTACTGATTGTAATACATCAAAGTTAGTTTTTCTCCTCCCTGCAAAAACCTGTAAAGGGAAAGCTGCTAAAAATGCAAAAAATATATGAAGTCATAAATTGCCAAGAAAAAGTGTTACCCCCCATGTACCAAGACATGGCAGCTTATTTTGAAAAGTCACCTGAAATGTCAGATGTTATAAATACATCTGTTTACACAGATGTAGCACTTGCAATCTTGTCTGTAGGTGTGCTATTTTATGTGAAATAGTACAATTGCAGTACAATTCTTTTGCCCCTTTTTCCCCCTTTTATTATTTCTGATTTGTCGTAATTCAATAAATATGGATTTTATCATCTATTTCAGTTGTATGAGTTTTGCTGTGAGGAATACTTAGTGTACTCACCAACATATTTTAAATATGTACCTATTTGCTTGTTTTTTGTGTGTTTAAATGAACAAACAAGCATAACACTTTGACAAATAAACAGAGAAAAAACAGAAGAACCTTATACTTGGAATTATTTTGTTTCCAGAAATTTTGGAGGAGAAATATGGGTAACACCAAGCTCCTGGCTTGTGTTTGGTAACTCCCCCATCAGGGTACCTACCCCTCCTCCTCTTCCTCCTTCCCTCATCCTTGAAAATTGGGGAGTGACTGTTTTAAACCACACCTTGGAAAGATGTGTAGCCCACAGATGGCCATGAGCTCTTTTTCTGGTCACAACTTCTGCTGTCACATGACTGACTAGGTTGGTTAAAGACAAATAGTCATAAAGCAATAATCCTGCTCCACTAGACGTCTGGTGTTGTGCTGCAGGAATTTAATAGTCTCAACTGTGACCACCCCGACTGACATTAGTTGTATACACACATACCAATGTAATAGAATGATGAAACATGCATAAACAATATAATCATTAATGATAGGTAAAGGAAAAATATAATTTAGTAATGATACATACGCAAGTTTGGCAACTTTCCTCATAGTTTACTTGTGGTTATCAACTGACCCTTAGGACCCCTTCACACGGAGTTTATGCCCGTGTATTCTGTATGCGCTCGGTGTATTCTGTACATTTTACATGTGTAAAAATACACTTGTAAAATGTAGTTATCCATTGAGTTTAATGGCATATTCGAATAACGCACTTCTTTTTGTGCACATCTTTTTGCACGCGCGTTGACGCACACGCAAAAAGACGCGCGTTGTACGAACATGCCATTGAACTCAATGGCTAACTACATTTTACACGTGTATTTTTACATGTGTAAAATGTACAGATTACACGGAGCGTAAACTCCGTGCGAAGGGGCCCTCACTAGTGCTGGAACTCCTCCATTTCTGAGCTAAATCACATGGTCTTCCTGATTTACATATGGTGAATAATAGACTAGTGAGTTCTTCTGCTGCCCATCTAATCCGCTATCTGCAGCATTGCCCAAAGAGCTGGTGCCTGGAAGAAGCCCAAACAAAAATGCAGAGTAAAAGTTGATTATTATACTATGGGGTCTCTTTAGGCCCCAAAGTATAATACTTAGAGGTCAGGGAAGGTGTGTGCAATAAAAAACAAAAAAACAAAACCTGCCATCGTCTCCAGCTCCCAGGTCATGTCTGAGGCCTGTGGTTGGGAGGTCTGGTGGGGGAATGTCAATGTCATCAGCTGCCAGGTCACTGCGGAGGCCTGTGATTAGACCTCAGTTGTCACATGAGGATGAGAAAGTCTTCATGCTTTGACACTATAAAAAAAAATATTTTTTTTACCCTCTGCCATCTTGAGTTTTCCAGTTATATTGAAAAATCCCTGTAAAGAAAAACTGTTACCAAGTGGAAAAATGTTAAATGATATAAATATTTTTGTACACTTTGCCCTGAACACTTAAGTATTTGTCCATCTTTTGAAAAGATTTGCTCCCGGTTATATGTTAATTAGTTCTTTTTTTAAAACTTTTTTTCCCCAGAAAAACTAAGGCTGGGTTCACAAGGTTTTTTTGGACTGGATTTTGAAGTGGAATCCACATCAGAATCCAACTCAAAAAACCACCTCCCATTGACTTCACCTCCCATTGACTCCCATTGACTTCAATGGGAGCCATTAACTTCCTTTTTCCGTGAGCGGGAAGAAAAAAAAAAAGCGACTTGCCCTTTCTTGCCATGCACTCAATGGAATCCACCACAAAGTCCGCGGTGTGACACTCCCCTCCCGACTAGGCCCATTCATTTGGGCCTAATCCGGAGCGGAATGCTGCGACTGCACCATCATCTAGTCACGGCTAGCTGTTTTTTGGACCAGATTCTGAGGTGGCCTCCATCTCAAAATCTGGTACAAAAAACCCTGTGTGAACCCAGCCTTAATTTTACTGCTATTTGGAGAATAAGAGCTAATTTACATATAACTTTCAAGGGATCTTTAACACGTGTATATTGGAATCTAGACATGTGCATTATGTATTAAATCATAACTTCTTAGTTTTTTTGGTATATTTTGCTTGCATAAAGTGTTTGCTTGAGTACGCACTTTAATTGCAAATGTGAATCTTAATGGCAAAAGTATGCTTTGCTATGCTGAGGGCCCATGTCGCGGAAACGCAGCCTTTTTTGTTGTAGATTTTGTTGCAGTTTCTTGAGCCAAAGCCAAGAATAACTACAAAGGAATAGGAAATATATAGGAAGCCCTTATACATCTCCTTGCTGGTCAATCAACTCTTGGCTTTAAAAAAAAAAAAATCTACAAAATCTGCAAAAAAAACCAACAACCGGAGTTAGAACTTACCGGTAACTCTGTTTCCATGTAATCCACCATGACGGCTACACAAGGAGGTTGACCTCTGACCCCGCTGTAGGGACAGGAACTGAGAGACTTGTTAAATACACCACTCCCACCACCATTCACCAGTGTTTACCAAATTACAAAGGAAAGGTGCGAAATATAAACTACAGTATGCTGTCTTACATAAAGATATTAACTAGGGAGGGTAATTAGACGCCGTCATGGTGGATTACATGGAAACAGAGTTACCGGTAAGTTCTAACTCCGGTTTTCCATTACATCCACCATGACAGCTACACAAGGAGATATACCAGATTACAACTCCTAGGGCGGGATTACCTGCCCAAAGGACCTTACGTCCAAAGGCTAAATCACTTACCGAACCTAACCTGTAGTGTTTAGCAAAGGCCAGCGAACTAGCTCAAGTGGGAGCCCTGCATATCTGCTCTAGAGAAGCCTCCCGTCCCTCATCCCAAGAGGAGGAAGCTGCTCCAGTTGAATGAGCTTTGATGTTCCTGGCTCTGGTAGAGTCTTTGACAGGAGAGCCTGCAGGATTGTCACATTAATCCCCCTGCAATGGTAGTTTTGGAAGCCTTATGACCTTTATTTTTGTACCCACAAATTTAATTTAATAAATTTACATCCTTTCTCCAGGAGGAGGTAGTTTCCGGGTGGGCGACCACTGCCCTTCTGACGTCCATGGCCTGCTACTCCCTCTCTGAGGAACTCTGACACTGCCTCCGGGATAAAATTTTGGATCCGGCCTTAAAGAATCCTGTCACTTTGATTCTAAGATAAGGTTCCCTAATAGATAGGGCCTGAATCTCCGCTAAGTGCCTCGCTGTGGAGAGAGCGAACAAACTACCTCTTCAATGTTCATGGCTTTACCTAATGGCATTGAATCATTCATCCCTGTCCTCAGGAGTGGAATTTTTTTTTGAAACTGATAGGATAAGGATCCATAGATATAATCCTTTGCTCAGAATCCAGGAAGGATAGAATGAGAACCTTCTCTCCGTAGAAAAGATCTGGACACTGACCCTGCTGCAGAACAGGCAGAATGTATATAGGCCATTATCCGGACCTGCCCAATATCTACGAACATACCCCTTTATCCACACAGGCATAAAGTGTAACCTACATACACTATTATCAGAACAGGCTGCCTGTATAATAACATACACTATTATCAGAACAGGCGGACCTATTGTAGCTGTTTACACTGTTGTCAGAAAGGGGTTTTATTCTCCAATCACTAGATATCTGACCTGATATAAACAGGAACCTGAAATGAATATTATGTCCTTGCGCAATAGGCATATACCATTCGACAATGGTGTCAGTCCTATTATACATATTCACACACACACTGATCAATATGTACCATTCCACAATGGCGTTATGCGTGCCATATATATATATATATATATATATATATATATATATATATATATATACACACAACCGCATATATCTCCATACCATATACTATTCAATGATGGTGTTAAGCATGCTATATCTCTATCTGTATATATTGTTCAGTACTCATGTACTGTATCCCTTATACCATTCGCCAATGGTGTTATGCATGTTATCCACACCTATCTATATACCACATAATATACCCTTCAATAATGGCATTATGTATGCTATAACATTATATACCACTCCGCAGTGGTGTTAAGCATGTTATACCTCTATGCATATATACCATTCCATACTGGTGTAATGCAACCATTATATACCATTCAACAATGGTGTTATGCATGCCATATCATTATGTACCGTTCAAAGATGGTATTGAGCATGCTATAACTTTCCGTATATATCATTCAATACTGGCATATTGCATCCATTATATACCATTTGACAATGGTGTTATGTAAGCTATATACCCATACACCGTTATATATCATTTGGTAATGGTGTTATGCATGCTATATCATTATATACCGTTCAAAAATGGTATTGAGCATGCTATATCTTTTCGTATATGCAGCATTCAATACTGGTGTATTGCATCCGTTATATACCATTCAACAATGGTGTCATGCATGCTATATATACACACCTATCTGTAACCGACATTATATACCATTCCACAATGGTGTTATGTATGCCATATGTGCCATGCACACACACACACATATATATATATATATATATATATATATATATATATATATATATATATATATATATATATATATATATTTATCATTATATACCATTCAATAATGGAGTTATGTAAGCCTCATACGTTCATCCGTATATACTGTTCAGTAATGGTGATAGGTATAGCATGTCTATCTCCCCCATGGAGATCAGTACTCTGTCCATATATACCCTTCAGCAAAGGGTCTATATATGTCAGTCACCGCCTTCAGCCCTGAAGCTACATAGGTTAGTAAATGCCTTTTAGCCATAAAGATATACAGGTCAGTAAATGTCTTTTAGCCATGAAGTTATACAGGTTAGTATGAAGCTATACAGGTTAGTAAATGCCTTTTAGCCATGCGGCCATACAGGTTAGTAAATATCTTTTAGCCATGCGGCCATACAGGTTAGTAAATACCTTTTAGCCATGCGGCCATACAGGTTAGTAAATATCTTTTAGCCATGCGGCCATACAGGTTAGTAAATATCTTTTAGCCATGCGGCCATACAGGTTAGTAAATACCTTTTAGCCATGCGGCCATACAGGTTAGTAAATACCTTTTAGCCATGCGCCCATACAGGTTAGTAAATGCCTTTTAGCCATGCAGGTTAGTAAATACCTTTTAGCCATGCGCCCATACAGGTTAGTAAATGCCTTTTAGCCATGCAGGTTAGTAAATACCTTTTAGCCATGCGGCCATACAGGTTAGCAAATACCTTTCAGCCATGCGGCCATACAGGTTAGCAAATACCTTTTAGCCATGCGGCCATACAGATTAGTAAATATCTTTTAGCCATGCGGCCATACAGGTTAGTAAATATCTTTTAGCCATGCGGCCATACAGGTTAATAAATACCTTTTAGCCATGCGGCCATACAGGTTAGTAAATACCTTTTAGCCATGTGGCCCCTTGCATTCATCCAGTTAATTTTTTGCCTTTGTTCACATAGTGTTCACATGTCAAAGAGCATATAACAAGCACAGCCAGGGACTCTAAGATTTCATTCCAAAATGGCACACCCTGGCATACCACCTTCAGCACATATTGTTCCAAAAGGAACCACATATATCAACCAGCAATGGTGTTATGCATGCTATCAGTACATATGACTCCACAATGGGATTAAACCCACACCGCAAAGAGTTATGCCTGCCATATCTATATACACACATACATATATATACATACACATATCAGTGTACACTATACCTACATATACACATACACCCATGCATCAATAAGCATTGGCATTATCCATATATATCATAAGGCAATGGTATCATCAGTATCTACCATTAACAATGTTGTTATGTCTGCTATATATCACTTAGTATATATCATCCAGCACTGACATAATGCATCCATTATATATCATTCACCCCTGGTGTTATGCATGTATACCTATCCATATGTACCACTCTGTCTTTAACACAGCAGAATAGCCGGTTTTGATCAGGCCTCAGCCCTGACCTTACTCACCGCACCCTTTTAGGATGTGGCAGGTGGTGATCAGACCAGGCCAAATTTTAACTGAGGCCACGCCAGACAATGTTGCACCTGTGCAAACCATTTTGTCAGAATCCCAGCTAGCAAGGCTTCACCTGAGATAAGCCTCTCACCTTGGGTGTTTCCCCCCAGCAGGATCTGCGAGATAATCAGCAAACTGCTACCAAGGTTTACTCTGTTATACACTAGGCATCCTGGGAATTTGCCTCTCAATAGAACTTTACCCTCTATGCTTTCCCTGGCTAAGCTTAGTCTTTAGCTGAAGAAAAGCCTCCTATAAGCCACAAGGTCCTACCCATTCTAAGGCTTTAAGAGAAATATACCTACTTTTCCTTCTGTCATCTAGACAGGGCACAAGGCTAGAACTGGAGGACTGGACTTCTTTATACTGAAAGGCCTAAGTCCTCCAAAGTCGGCTTACCCCCTTAAGGGCCTTCGCCGTACTTCCTGAGCATAGGGCTTCTAGAACAGGAATGCCAACTCCTTCCCACAAAGTGGTCATTCCCTGGGAGTTTTTAATACACCCTTGCTCCTATGGGAACCTTCCGTCTCTACTTACAATTGGAGACGGGAAGCCCAAATTACACTCTGCCCCATTAAAAAGAGAAGGGGAAAAAAATAATAAAAATAAAATTCTCAGGTACAGAGCAGCTGTTCCAAGTACTCACAACACCAACAGAGCTGGAACAGCCAGGGGATCTGTGATCAACAGCTGTGCTTCAGAGAGTAACATGCTGGAACATACAGTGATACATCACATACCTTGCAGGAATGTCGCCTAGTTCACTCACCACCCAGCATTCATCCCTTGTGTAGCCAGAAATTCCTTGATCCTGCAGCCTCAGCGGAAGCTGGGACGCACACCACTGTGCCCGGCTATGTCACATCCTGGAACGCCAATACGCCTAGGTTGGCCGTTCCTCCCGTGTGCTGGCCGGAGCCGGCATCCACTCTACCACCTGCATTAGCCATAACAGACCGCTGGAAGGGAGAGTTTTCCACCCGGGGGCAGGCCGGAGCGATACCCCCGTGTCCTTAATGGCCCAGGGAGGCAAGTGCCTTTGACTACGACCGAGGGCCGGATGGTGGTAATACTTACCTATTCCCCCAGATGGAGGAGAGCCTCTCATTCCGACCCTGTGTAGGGACAGGAAACACTGGTGAATGGTGGTGGGAGTGGTGTATTTAACAAGTCTCTCAGTTCCTGTCCCTACAGCAGGGTCAGAGGTCAACCTCCTTGTGTAGCCGTCATGGTGGATGTAATGGAAAGCTTTATTTCCACAACATGGGGTTTTAGTCTCAAATAAACCTTAAAAACTAAATAAGTAGCTGCCTTTAGCATGTATTTATGAATCATCCCTCCTTGGACTGTACATGTAACACGCTTCCTCTCTGGTATATTGCGGCCAGGAGTTTATCAGAGATGTATTCTGGTAATAATGGAAAGCCAGAGATATGGCCACACATAATATATTTTCAGTCCCTTCTTTCTCCCCCCAGATGTATGTTGGCACTAGCGCATGGTAAAATAAAATATCACCAAACAAATTTGAATGAAACTGAGGCTTTACAAGAAGTAATAGAATAATAATTGTTAAAACAACATATCCTTATTTCAGAAAGTTAATATAGAGATGAGTAAACCTTTCAAGATCCAGATCAGGTCCAAATTTGTCAGTTTGGACCAAAAATTTAATTTGGTTTGAAGTGAACTAATGGTAGCGCTCACATTTTTCTCTCCAGTCATTCAGATCCCACCGAACAGTATGAAGGTGACTTCAACTGAAAAAAATAACTTTACCCCCTCTACAGTCCAACCCCTGTAATTCCTGCTGAATGTCAGTCTGTTCTTCGTGTTTTTCTTAGAGAAAAGTGGCTTCTGAAAAAAGGTGAGGGCTACCATGAGTCCTGTGTTATGCTAAGGCCCCATTCACATGAGGCAAGAGGGGGCAGATTTTGGCACGGAATACTCCTCAAAATCCACCCCCTCACAATAGAGGTGTATGTGGACCGCTAGCGGTCTTTTTTCCGCTAGCGGAAAAAAGAAGTGAGCTGCCCTTTCTTGACGCGGATTCCACCTCAGGAAATCAATACAAGCTCCACAAACCACCTTGATGTCAAAAACCGCTTCCTAATTCCTGAAGCATTTTTTTCCGGACCAAATTCCGCCACACCCTATTCAAGTGTGAACTAGCCCTAATATTAAAGCATTTTGAATCCATTCATGTGTGTGGAGTGGGCTTACTTACAATTTTGCCTAAGAACACTACCATGAATAAAGAATGATATCCAAGTATCCAAGTAAGAAATTAGAAGCTGGCTGTTTTTCCGGCACTTTATTATTTGCATGTTTGCTTATGGGTAAAAAGGGGTTTTAGTATTTATTTAATTTGAATGCTAACATATGGGAGGACTCTGACAATATGCTGACTTTAGGGGTTAATTTCTATAGATCTGGAAATAGTAATACATTATTCATGGGACTTTTTTTATAAGTCACCAAGCATACTGTAGGGGAACAGGCTGAGGATGAAATGCTGTAACAAATAGAGAGGACACTGAATAGTAATATTAATAATAATATTAATAATAATAATAATAATAATAATAATACCATCCTTATCATGTGGAATTTTAACTATCCTGACCTTAATTGGAACATACAGTCCGTTTATTGTCCTTTTTATTCACAATGTAGGACAACAATATCACGGTTGATTATGTAAAGATATCTGCTGGATCTAGTTTTGTCAATTTGATCAGATGCAATACCTTTAGGTCCCAGAGCACGGGGGCAACATTGACCAAAACATGGTAGGTTTCAAAACTACATTCAGTAAAACATCAGAAAAAGGAGTCACAAAAACCTGCAAATGTGTAAAAGCACATTTCAGACTGTAACTGGAGATACATGGGGATGTTTAACCCTTTCACTGCCAAGGGTCTCTGGAAATTTTGCACCTCCAGTAGCCAGAGCACTTTTCATAGTTTTGAGATGGACAAATAAAACCTAAATTGCAACATTAAAAAAGCATCCAACCCCCCATACCTATATATTTTGTTAAAGTACACACCTGCAGCATTGTCAGAATGCCACTTGGTACTGTATACAAACAGGCACCTTCATGCAATTTTGATTTAAAGTGAATGTTTTATGAAAAAATGCAAATAAATGTATATTAGTTGCTAAAAGTGAAAACCAAACAAAAAATTAAATGCATCAAACCTCCTAAAAATAAGAGTTCAACATGTGCAGAGTTCATACATATCACTATGGCCTGAACCCGCATGCACATGTCTTCCGAAAATCGCCAGAACTGGAAGGAACAAAAATCTGCTTTGAAGCTGGAAATGTTAAAAAACGTATCATCCTATAAAATGTAGGGATTACACACCATGAAAAGTAAGTGAACCCCTAAACCCTATATATTTTTTTGAAAGTAGACAACCTGAAGATTATCACAATACAAAACAAGGACAAACAGCCCAAAAAAATATGAATGCAGTGCTTGCAATCCAAAAAGAGATAAAAAAACACATGCCCCATAGTCTTGAAACGGTGAGCGTCACCCAGGAGTCGCTGATGCAAGGGATTTTATCCCCATAGATAACTTGTCCTCAATGGAAAACTGCAAATGGTGTCTTCCAGCACGAGTACAGACTCCGAAGTTGTTCTTAATAAAACTTAGCTTTTATTATTTTTTAGCATACAGCTGGTTAAAATTACATTAGTGGCGGTGGGGTCAGTAGACCAAAGCCTACGCATTTTGGAGCATTGGCTCCTTATTCATGGCATAAAAAACCATCTACATGCGCACCAATATAAAGGATAAAAACACTGACTGCCCGACCCCTCCCGACTGACAGGAAGATCATTAAGTTAATGATATGCATAGAGGTGGGAAGACAGCAAAACCATAATTCAGCATATTCAATTTCCCTCAACAAAGATGGCATTTATGGGAATGCACACATGCGTGCTGGATACATATCTTTCAGTATGAAAAGCACGCATGTGTACCAATGTGTTTTTTTTTCCCCCTTGGGTTAAAAGCACATTGGTACGCATGCGTACTTTTCATACTGAAAGATATGTATCCAGCACGCATGTGTGCATTCCCACAAACGCCATATTTGTTGAGGGTAATTAGTGCCCTAAGCTTTATTATATGGATTGCACCGGAATGTTTTATATCATATCCCCCCCCCTTTTTTCCCAGCAAGACTTTTTCATATTGATGTTAAATGTATAGACATAGGATGTCAGTAGAGATGAGCGAACAGTGTTCTATCGAACTCATGTTCGATCGGATATTAGGCTGTTCGGCATGTTCGAATCGAATTGAACACCGCGTGGTAAAGTGCGCCATTACTCGATTCCCCTCCCACCTTCCCTGGCGCCTTTTTTGCTCCAATAACAGCGCAGGGTAGGTGGGACAGGAACTACGACACCGGTGACGTTGAAAAAAGTAGGCAAAACCCATTGGCTGCCGAAAACATGTGACCTCTAATTTAAAAGAACAGTGCCGCCCAGGTTCGCGTCATTCTGAGCTTGCAATTCACCGAGGACGGAGGTTTCCGTCCAGCTAGCTAGGGCTTAGATTCTGGGTAGGCAGGGACAGGCTAGGATAGGAAGGAGAAGACAACCAACAGCTCTTATAAGAGCTAAATTCCAGGGAGAAGCTTGTCAGTGTAACGTGGCACTGACGGGCTCAATCGCCGCAACCCAGCTTTCCCAGGATCCTGAATGGAATACACTGTCAGTGTATTCCCGTATACCCGATATATACCCCGATACCCGTTCCAACGGTGTGCCCCCCCACCTTCACCCCAGAAATACCCTGCAAGTCCCCTAGCAATAGAATTGGGGCTATATACACCCACAATTTTTACTACTGGTATACAGTGCCATTGTCTGACTGGGAATTCAAAGAATATATTGGAAATACAAATACCCTCATTTCTTGCTACTGCCATATAGTGCCAGTGTCTGACTGGGAATTCAAAGAATATATTGGGGTTACGTGCACCCACAATTTTTACTACTGGTATACAGTGCCATTGTCTGACTGGGAATTCAAAGAATATATTGGGAATACAAATACCCTCATTTCTTGCTACTGCCATATAGTGCCAGTTTCTGACTGGTAATTCAAAGAATATATTGGGGTTACGTGCACCCACAATTTTTACTACTGGTATACAGTGCCATTGTCTGACTGGGAATTCAAAGAATATATTGGGGTTATAAATACCCTCATTTCTTGCTACTGCCATATAGTGCCAGTGTCTGACTGGGAATTCAAAGAATATATTGGGGTTACGTGCACCCACAATTTTTACTACTGGTATACAGTGCCATTGTCTGACTGGGAATTCAAAGAATATATTGGGAATACAAATACCCTCATTTCTTGCTACTGCCATATAGTGCCAGTGTCTGACTGGGAATTCAAAGAATATATTGGGGTTACGTGCACCCACAATTTTTACTACTGGTATACAGTGCCAATTTCTAACTAGGAATTCAAAATGCGCAAGGCTCCCGGAAAGGGACGTGGACGAGGCCGTGGGCGAGGTCGGGGGAATGGTTCTGGGGAGCAAGGTAGCAGTGAAGCCACAGGGCGTCCCGTGCCTACTCCTGTGGGGCAGCAAGCATTGCGCCACTCCACAGTGCCAGGGTTGCTTGCCACATTAACTAAACTGCAGGGTACAAACCTTAGTAGGCCCGAGAACCAGGAACAGGTCTTGCAATGGCTGTCAGAGAACGCTTACAGCACATTGTCCAGCAGCCAGTCAGACTCTGCCTCCTCTCCTCCTATTACCCAACAGTCTTGTCTTCCTTCCTCCCAAAATTCCGAAGCTTTACAGAACAATAACCCAAACTGTCCCTGCTCCCCAGAGCTGTTCTCCGCTCCTTTCATTGTCCCTCAACCTGCCTCTCCACGTCACGATTCCACGAACCTAACAGAGGAGCATCTGTGTCCAGATGCTCAAACACTAGAGTCTCCTCCATCTCCGTTCGATTTGGTGGTGGATGACCAGCAACCCACCCTCATCGACGATGATGTGACGCAGTTGCCGTCAGGGCATCCAGTTGACCGGCGCATTGTGCGGGAGGAGGAGATGAGACAGGAGTTGGAAGAGGAAGTGGTGGATGATGAGGACACTGACCCGACCTGGACAGGGGGGATGTCAAGCGGGGAAAGTAGTGTGGATGTTGAGGCAGGTGCAGCACCAAAAAGGGTAGCTAGAGGCAGAGGCAGAGGTCAGCAGCTTAGGCGAAGCCAGGCCACACCCGGAATCTCCCAAGATGTTCCAGTTCGTACCCAGCCCCGAAAAACTCCCACCTCGAGGGCACGTTTCTCGAAGGTGTGGAGTTTTTTCAAGGAATGCGCCGAGGACAGATATAGTGTTGTCTGCACAATTTGCCTCTCGAAATTGATTAGGGGCTCTGAGAAGAGCAACCTGTCCACCACTTCAATGCGCCGTCATTTGGAATCCAAGCACTGGAATCAGTGGCAGGCAGCAACGGCAGGACAAAGGCCGCCTGCCGTTCACGCCACTGCCACTGCCTCTGCCACTGCCTCTGCCTCTGCCACTGCCACTGCTGACTGTGCTGGCGATGCACTCCAGAGGACGAGCCAGGACACCACTTCATCTGCCTCCGCCACTTTGTTGACTTCTACCTCATCCTCCCCTGGTCCTGTCTTATCTCCTTCTCCTGCACCATCAAAGGCACCATCAGGCGTTTCTTTACAACAACCCACCATCTCTCAGACATTGGAGCGGCGGCAGAAATACACTGCTAACCACCCACACGCGCAAGCCTTGAACGCCAACATCGCTAAACTGCTGGCCCAGGAGATGTTGGCGTTCCGGCTTGTTGAAACTCCCGCCTTCCTGGACCTGATGGCAACTGCGGCACCTCGCTATGCCGTCCCTAGCCGTCACTACTTCTCCCGGTGTGCCGTCCCCGCCTTGCACCAGCACGTGTCACTCAACATCAGGCGGGCCCTTAGTTCCGCGCTTTGCACAAAGGTCCACTTGACCACCGACGCGTGGACAAGTGCATGTGGACAGGGACGCTACATTTCACTGACGGCACACTGGGTGAATGTAGTTGAGGCTGGGACTGCTTCCCAAACTGGCCCGGTGTACCTCGTCTCCCCGCCTAACATTCCTGGCAGGGACACGAGAAGAACACCCCCCTCCTCCTCCTCCTCTACCGCCTCCTCCTCCGCCACCGCCTCCTCCTCCGCCACCGCCTCCTCCTCCGCTGTTAGATTGACCCCAGCTACGAGTTGGAAACGTTGCAGCACTGGCGTTGGTAGACGTCAGCAGGCTGTGCTGAAGCTGATCAGCTTGGGGGACAGACAGCACACTGCCTCCGAGGTGAGGGATGCCCTCCTCGATGAGACGGCAATATGGTTTGAGCCGCTGCACCTGGGCCCAGGCATGGTCGTTTGTGATAACGGCCGGAACCTGGTAGCAGCTCTGGAGCTTGCCGGACTCCAACATGTTCCATGCCTGGCCCACGTCTTCAACCTAGTGGTGCAACGTTTCCTAAAGAGCTACCCCAATGTTCCAGAGCTACTGGTGAAAGTGCGGCGCATGTGCGCCCACTTTCGCAAGTCGACAGTAGCCGCTGCTAGCTTAAAATCTCTCCAGCAACGCCTGCATGTGCCACAACACCGGCTTTTGTGCGACGTCCCCACACGCTGGAACTCAACGTTTCAGATGTTGAATAGAGTGGTTGAGCAGCAGAGACCTTTGATGGAATACCAGCTACAAAACCCTAGGGTGCCACAAAGTCAGCTGCCTCAGTTTCACATCCATGAGTGGCCATGGATGAGAGACCTTTGTGACATCCTACGGGTCTTTGAGGAGTCCACAAGGAGGGTGAGCTCTGAGGATGCGATGGTGAGCCTTACAATCCCGCTCTTGTGTGTTCTGAGAGAATCCCTGATTGACATCAGGGATAACTCAGATCACACAGAGGAGTTAGGGATAGCATCCGATCCGTCACAGCTGGAGAGTAGGTCCACACATCTGTCCGCTTCACTGCGTTTAATGGAGAAGGAGGAGGAGGAGGAGGAGGAAGAAGAGTTGTCCGATGATGTGATGGTGATACAGGAGGCTTCCGGGCAACTTCGAATCGTCCCATTGTTGCAGCGCGGATGGGTAGACATGGAGGATGAGGAGGAAATGGAGATTGAACTTTCCGGTGGGGCCAGAGGAGTCATGCCAACTAACACTGTGGCAGACATGGCTGAGTTCATGTTGGGGTGCTTTACAACCGACAAGCGTATTGTCAAAATCATGGAGGACAACCAGTACTGGATCTTTGCTATCCTTGACCCCCGGTATAAAAACAACATCTCGTCTTTTATTCCGGTAGAGGGGAGGGCCAATCGCATCAATGCTTGCCACAGGCAATTGGTGCAGAATATGATGGAGATGTTTCCAGCATGTGACGTTGGCGGCAGGGAGGGCAGTTCCTCCAGTAGGCAACCAAGTTCTCACCGGTCCACACAAACGAGGGGCACACTGTCTAAGGTCTGGGACACCTTGATGGCACCCCCTCGCCAAAGTGCCGCCACGGAGGGTCCTAGTGTCACCAGGCGTGAGAAGTATAGGCGCATGTTGCGGGAATACCTTTCTGACCACAGCCCTGTCCTCTCCGACCCCTCTGCGCCCTACACGTATTGGGTGTCGAAGTTGGACCTGTGGCTTGAACTTGCCCTATATGCCTTGGAGGTGCTGTCCTGTCCTGCCGCCAGCGTCCTATCTGAGAGGGTGTTCAGTGCAGCCGGTGGCATCATCACTGACAAGCGCACCCGTCTGTCAGCTGAGAGTGCCGACCGGCTCACTTTGATAAAAATGAACCACCACTGGATAGAGCCTTCATTTTTGTGCCCACCTGTGTAAAGCACCCCAACATGAAACTCCATGTCTGTACTCAACCTCTCCAATTCCTCCGCATCCTCATACTCATCCACCATAAGCGTTGCACAATTCTGCTAATACTAGGCTCCCTCCAACATGATTTCCCCCAACTCTGCTGGTTAGAGGCTCCCTCCACCCTGATTTCCACCAACTCTGCTGGTTAGAGGCTCCCTCCACCCTGCTTTCCCACAACTCTGCTGGTTAGAGGCTCCCTCCACCATGAATTTGCCCAAACTGGGCTGTTTAGAGGCTCCCTCCACCATGAATTGGTCCAAACTGGGGTTTTTAGAGGCTCCCTCCACCATGAATTGGTCCAAACTTGGCTGTTTAGAGGCTCCCTCCACCATGAATTGGTCCAAACTGGGGTGGTTAGAGGCTCCCTCCACCATTAATTGGTCCAAACTGGGCTGGTTAGAGGCTCCCTCCACCATTAATTGGTCCAAACTGGGCTGGTTAGAGGCTCCCTCCACCATGAATTGGTCCAAACTGGGGTTTTTAGAGGCTCCCTCCACCATGAATTGGTCCAAACTTGGCTGTTTAGAGGCTCCCTCCACCATTAATTGGTCCAAACTGGGCTGGTTAGAGGCTCCCTCCACCATGAATTGGTCCAAACTGGGTTTTTTAGAGGCTCCCTCCACCATGAATTGGTCCAAACTGGGGTTTTTAGAGGCTCCCTCCACCATGAATTGGTCCAAACTGGGCTGTTTAGCGGCTCCCTCCACCATTAATTGGTCCAAACTGGGCTGGTTAGAGGCTCCCTCCACCATGAATTTGCCCAAACTGGGCTGTTTAGAGGCTCCCTCCACCATGAATTTGCCCAAACTGGGCTGGTTAGAGGCTCCCTCCACCATGAATTGGTCCAAACTGGGGTTTTTAGAGGCTCCCTCCACCATGAATTGGTCCAAACTTGGCTGTTTAGAGGCTCCCTCCACCATTAATTGGTCCAAACTGGGCTGGTTAGAGGCTCCCTCCACCATGAATTGGTCCAAACTGGGTTTTTTAGAGGCTCCCTCCACCATGAATTTGCCCAAACTGGGCTGTTTAGAGGCTCCCTCCACCATGAATTGGTCCAAACTGGGCTGGTTAGAGGCTCCCTCCACCATGAATTTCCCAAAACTTGGCTGTTTAGAGGCTCCCTCCACCATTAATTGGTCCAAACTGGGCTGGTTAGAGGCTCCCTCCACCATGAATTTGCCCAAACTGGGCTGTTTAGAGGCTCCCTCCACCATGAATTTGCCCAAACTGGGCTGTTTAGAGGCTCCCTCCACCATGAATTGGTCCAAACTGGGGTTTTTAGAGGCTCCCTCCACCATGAATTGGTCCAAACTTGGCTGTTTAGAGGCTCCCTCCACCATTAATTGGTCCAAACTGGGCTGGTTAGAGGCTCCCTCCACCATGAATTGGTCCACCTGGGGTTTTTAGAGGCTCCCTCCACCATGAATTGGTCCAAACTTGGCTGTTTAGAGGCTCCCTCCACCATGAATTGGTCCAAACTGGGGTGGTTAGAGGCTCCCTCCACCATTAATTGGTCCAAACTGGGCTGGTTAGAGGCTCCCTCCACCATTAATTGGTCCAAACTGGGCTGGTTAGAGGCTCCCTCCACCATGAATTTGCCCAAACTGGGCTGGTTAGAGGCTCCCTCCACCATTAATTGGTCCAAACTGGGCTGGTTAGAGGCTCCCTCCACCATGAATTTGCCCAAACTGGGCTGTTTAGAGGCTCCCTCCACCATGAATTTGCCCAAACTGGGCTGGTTAGAGGCTCCCTCCACCATGAATTGGTCCAAACTGGGGTTTTTAGAGGCTCCCTCCACCATGAATTGGTCCAAACTTGGCTGTTTAGAGGCTCCCTCCACCATGAATTGGTCCAAACTGGGGTGGTTAGAGGCTCCCTCCACCATTAATTGGTCCAAACTGGGCTGGTTAGAGGCTCCCTCCACCATTAATTGGTCCAAACTGGGCTGGTTAGAGGCTCCCTCCACCATGAATTTGCCCAAACTGGGCTGTTTAGAGGCTCCCTCCACCATGAATTTGCCCAAACTGGGCTGGTTAGAGGCTCCCTCCACCATGAATTGGTCCAAACTGGGGTTTTTAGAGGCTCCCTCCACCATGAATTGGTCCAAACTTGGCTGTTTAGAGGCTCCCTCCACCATTAATTGGTCCAAACTGGGCTGGTTAGAGGCTCCCTCCACCATGAATTGGTCCAAACTGGGTTTTTTAGAGGCTCCCTCCACCATGAATTTGCCCAAACTGGGCTGTTTAGAGGCTCCCTCCACCATGAATTGGTCCAAACTGGGCTGGTTAGAGGCTCCCTCCACCATGAATTTCCCAAAACTTGGCTGTTTAGAGGCTCCCTCCACCATTAATTGGTCCAAACTGGGCTGGTTAGAGGCTCCCTCCACCATGAATTTGCCCAAACTGGGCTGTTTAGAGGCTCCCTCCACCATGAATTTGCCCAAACTGGGCTGTTTAGAGGCTCCCTCCACCATGAATTGGTCCAAACTGGGTTTTTTAGAGGCTCCCTCCACCATGAATTGGTCCAAACTAGGCTGTTTAGAGGCTCCCTCCACCATGAATTTGCCCAAACTGGGCTGTTTAGCGGCTCCCTCCACCATTAATTGGTCCAAACTGGGCTGGTTAGAGGCTCCCTCCACCATGAATTTGCCCAAACTGGGCTGGTTAGAGGCTCCCTCCACCATGAATTGGTCCAAACTGGGGTTTTTAGAGGCTCCCTCCACCATGAATTGGTCCAAACTTGGCTGTTTAGAGGCTCCCTCCACCATGAATTGGTCCAAACTGGGGTGGTTAGAGGCTCCCTCCACCATTAATTGGTCCAAACTGGGCTGGTTAGAGGCTCCCTCCACCATTAATTGGTCCAAACTGGGCTGGTTAGAGGCTCCCTCCACCATTAATTGGTCCAAACTGGGCTGGTTAGAGGCTCCCTCCACCATTAATTGGTCCAAACTGGGCTGGTTAGAGGCTCCCTCCACCATGAATTGGTCCAAACTGGGCTGTTTAGAGGCTCCCTCCACCATGAATTTGCCCAAACTGGGCTGGTTAGAGGCTCCCTCCACCATGAATTGGTCCAAACTGGGGTTTTTAGAGGCTCCCTCCACCATGAATTGGTCCAAACTTGGCTGTTTAGAGGCTCCCTCCACCATGAATTGGTCCAAACTGGGGTGGTTAGAGGCTCCCTCCACCATTAATTGGTCCAAACTGGGCTGGTTAGAGGCTCCCTCCACCATTAATTGGTCCAAACTGGGCTGGTTAGAGGCTCCCTCCACCATGAATTTGCCCAAACTGGGCTGGTTAGAGGCTCCCTCCACCATGAATTGGTCCAAACTGGGTTTTTTAGAGGCTCCCTCCACCATGAATTTGCCCAAACTGGGCTGGTTAGAGGCTCCCTCCACCATGAATTGGTCCAAACTGGGGTTTTTAGAGGCTCCCTCCACCATGAATTTGCCCAAACTGGGGTGTTTAGAGGCTCCCTCCACCATGAATTTGCCCAAACTCTGCTGGTTAGAGGCTCAATCCACCCTGATTTTCAAAACAAATGTTGGTGCCAACCTCAACTTACTACAAGGGCCAAATTCACTGCTGGTGACAAGCTCTCCTCACTGCAAGTGCCAAATACACGTTTCAAGGTGTTTTCCTACTGTCAGAGAGGTGGTATTGAGTGTGTAAAGTGTGTAGTTGTTAGGCTGTGATGTTGGGGTAATAGAGGGTCTTTGGTGTGTTAGATGCCCCCAGACATGCTTCCCCTGCTGTCCCAGTGTCATTCCAGAGGTGTTGGCATCATTTCCTGGGGTGTCATAGTGGACTTGGTGACCCTCCAGACACGGATTTGGGTTTCCCCCTTAACGAGTATATGTTCCCCATAGACTATAATGGGGTTCGAAACCCGTTCGAACACACGAACATTGAGCGGCTGTTCGAATCGAATTTCGAACCTCGAACATTTTAGTGTTCGCTCATCTCTAGATGTCAGCCTTTATAATTGTGTAGTTGTTTGATAAATGTTTTTAGTAGACACTATTTATTTATCTATGGATTTGATTAACTATTTATTTTCCAAGCTACCAGCTTCAAATACTGGAGATAGGTATTTAATACATATAATTTCATATTTTGGTCTGACATATCATGTTCGGATTACTGTGTATATTTATTTATTTATTTATGTTGCAGCGATTTTGAATATGCTGAATTATGGTTTTGCTGTCTTCCCACCTGTATGGATATCATTAACTTAATGATCTTCCTGTCAGTCAGGAGGGGTCGGGTAGTCAGTGTTTTTATCCTTTATATTGGTGTGCATGTAGATAGTTTTTATGCCATGAATAAGGAGCCAATGCTCCGAAACGCGTAGGCTTTGGTCTACCGACCCCACCGCCACTAATGTAATTTTAACCAGATGTAAGCTAAAAAATAATAAAAGCTAAGTTTTATTAAGAACAACTTCGGAGTCTGTACTGGTGCTGGGAGACACCATTTGCAACCTGAAGATTACAAATGTGTTATTGGGCCGTCAATAGCCACATGCACCTTCATGCAACCTTGTGACAAACACAAATAATTTGTTGAAAAAATGCGCTAAAACACATATTTGCACCTAAAACTCATGTTCAATCTCAGATTTATATACAAAATTCATTTAAAATAATAGCTTAAGGTGTAGACAATATGTATAGATTGTAAGTCCTCGCGGGCAGGGCCCTCTACCCCACTGTGCCAGCCGATCACTGTTAGTATGATATGTACCTGTATATTTTGTGTATTGTATGTAACCCCCAAATGTAAAGCACCATGGAATTAATGGTGCTATATAAATAAACAATAATAATAATAATAATAATAATATATATATATATATATATATATATATATATATATATATATATATATATATACTATATGTACCACAAACATCAACTACAACAAGAGCTCGGACTCCAAAAAACCCTAATACAGAAGACAAACAGGATTTTGCTGTTATTCACTGATATGTTAAAAATCTATACTGCACCTAGCAAACTGTGACTGTGATACCAAAATCTAACTTTTTTTCAGATTACACAGCATACCGTATATAAAAACACAATTTAATAGTTCATATATACAACCACCTTCATGCAAGCAAAAATTGCACAAAAATTCAAATTTGCAACTAAAGTGCGGCTCAAGCAATCCCTTTCTGCAAACAAAATGTACTTTCCAAAAAACTGCAATATATGAGAACTTACATACATACCACACATGTATATATTTACAGGGGCGGGTGTTAAAGAAACGCCAAAATCACAGAACTGCACCATCCCATTTTGTGCATGCAAATTAAATAGGACTTTACATAAAAATTTTATTTTTCATCCCCCTATAAAAATTTTAGCAATCTATACGTTTATCTCTAGTGATAATCGTTATTACTATTATTTTAGCATGTAACGGATATAACTAGAGATGTATTTTACTGTAGAAAGCTCAGGCATAGACAGGAGAGGGATTGGTTGAAATGTAATCTTTATTCATGACTTTCTGTATACTGTATGTTGTGTAAGTGTTTGGTGTGACTTTTTTTGGCGCTGCGACCTGGACAATGGCAAAAGTCTAGGTCACAGCGCCAATAAATTTCCTGGTTATGTTTAGAGGGTATTACATAAGAATACCCCACTAGTAAAGCTCAGAGGGAATTAGATTATACCTGTATGTGACAATCAGACAGCAAAAGTATAGTATGATCTCTGATTGGCAGGAGAAGAGTTAATAGGGACAGAAGAGTCCCTGCCACCACCCCCTACTGGTGTCACATACAAGTTATGGAGAGAGTCAGATTGTTTCTCTGTCTCTGTTCACCCTGCTGGGCTGCTCGTGCCCCCTTCCCTTTACTGTTACAGTTCGCAAATTACTTGCTTAGACAGGAGGGGGGACATTTTAGAGCCCTATGCCATTGGACTGCATCAACATATCTTGATGATTTAAAATGAATTTTAAAAAGGAGAATCTCATCTTTAAAATGATATCAAGAACTTGATGATACAACTTATAATTTTGGAGCAATTCACTGTTGAAACACTGTTGGAAATTGAGATCTGCAGTTGGATCTCAATGCTAAATAACTGTATCCAAAACTGTAAATTGGTTTCATTTTAAAGATGAGATTCTCCTCTTTAAAATGCATTTTAAAGCATCAAGATATGTTGATGCAGTCCAGAAATATCAGCATTAGTAGGGAGGACGTAGTAGCTACGTCCTCTGCTACTGATGTGCCACCTTGGGAGGACGTAGAGCTACGTGCTTGGCAGTGAAAGGGTTAAACATATATTACTGGAATCCTATAGAATGTTTTACTGCTTGGTATCAATATGTCTAGGAATACAAGGAAAATATATGATTAATTGGAAATTACTCAATATAATTAGACAAAATAATAAAAGATTTAAAACATTGGAGGCCAAAATTGTGCCAAAATGAGCATGCATTTACTCCATGTGAATGAACCCTTGCTGCGTGTGAATGCCCCCTGACGGCTCACATTTTTTCTTCTCTAAATGAAATGATTTTTTTTCTCTAACTGAACATCTATGTCTAAATTTTTTAAATCATTGGCTTGATTTGGCTCTCTGTTTGGTTCTCTTTACCTAATTTTAGGACTTTCGCAAAAATATCAGTTTTGGGTTAAATTTATGCAGACAATATTTTCTAGCACCATAATATATTAGAGTGAACAGGCACATGATATATTATGTCCTAGAACTGTACAAAGGACATTGGGGCATTCTTTACAGATGGAGGAATCCGGATGTCTAAACTTCCTTCCTCCACCTGAAAATAATATCTATTGGGAGGCTTTTTTTTGGAGGCTGATTTTGAGGCAGATTCAACGTCCAAATCAGCGCCAAAGAACTCCGTGTGCACTGACCCTTAGAGTAGTCGAATTCTGAAATGCCCTACGCCCAAAACGCTTTGTAGTAATGGCAGATATCATGTCAGCATTTGAAATATGAGCTAAATATGTTTCTAACTATGAAACTTTTAGGCTTCAAATTAATCTAAGAACAAATTATATACAAATTTTTGGAGATGAGGGATTGCTCCAGGAATTTGATGCTTTGTAAGAAATTTTTACGCTCCGTTCATTCAGACACGTAAACACATGTAAAAGTGACCGCTGTAAAACAGAATCCCATAGACTTCAATGTGTGCTGGTCTTACGTGCGCTACACATTGAAATCAATGGGAGGCTATTAAACCCATTGATTTCAATGTGTCGCGCCCGTAACACCGGCACACATTGAAGTCTATGGGATCTGTTTTACAGCGGTCACTTTGATACATGTCTGAATGAGCGGAGCGTAAACTGCGACATTCGGATAGTAGGGTCAGAATTTGGCGTCAACAACATGAAAGCATGGATCCATCCTGCCTTGTATCAACGGTTCAGGCTGGTGGTGGTGGTGTCATGGTGTGGGGAATATTTTCTTGGCACTCTTTGGGCCCCTTGGTACCAATTGAGCATCGTTGCAACGCCAAAGCCTACCTGAGTATTGTTGCTGACCATGTCCATCCCTTTATGACCACAATGTACCCAACATCTATTGGCTACTTTCAGCAGGATAATGCGCCATGTCATAAAGCTGGAATCATCTCAGACTGGTTTCTTGAACATGACAATGAGTTCACTGTACTCCAATGGCCTCCACAGTCACCAGATCTCAATCCAATAGAGCATCTTTGGGATGTGGTGGAACGGGAGATTCGCATCATGGATGTGCAGCCGACAAATCTGCGGCAACTGTGTGATGCCATCATGTCAATATGGACCAAAATCTCTGAGGAATGCTTCCAGCACCTTGTTGAATCTATGCCACGAAGAATTGAGGCAGTTCTGAAGGCAAAAGGGGGTCCAACCCGTTACTAGCATGGTGTACCTAACAAAGTAGCCGGTGAGTGTATACATATACTGTATATACTGTAGGTATATACATATCATTTTATTATTAATTTATTACCTTCTCTAGCCTTTGAATATCAGCTAAAGAAATCCCTACGCTCAAGTCAGACTTCACTGGTTTCAAACAGTGTATGCATATTTTCTTTGCCAATCTTCTCATTTAATTTCGCATGTGCTTTATGCTACAGTATGGTCAGCAAAATATGTCTGAATGGAATAGAATTATTTTATAAGTCAGACTATTTACCCAGCTATTTGTAAAAGGTTGTCTGCATAAGCAATTTTCTTGTCTGAGAATATTACAGATAGAAGTATGTTTCAAGTTCATACACTTATAACAGATCTAAGCACTATATTCTCCTATGGGAAATACCAAGTCACTTTCTTCTCAAGAACACTTTATACACTTGGAGCAGTGGTCCATGGCTTGATGTAAGGGGAATAATGCATACAGAATATCTAATAGTCAATATGGGCAATAGATGGACAATGGAGTTCTTTAACCACTTCAGTACTGGGCCAATTTATGGTCCAGGACCAGACACATTTTCGGGGTTTTTTTGTATGTGCAGATTTGAGGGCTGTAACATTTTTCTTGTATGTCTCATTCAACTAATTTTTGTGTCTTTTTTTGGGGGACACATAGGGCTTTATTTTTATGTTGTTTTTATTTTCAAATGTGTTTTAATTTTTTTTATATCAAGGAAAATATAAACATAATAGGAGGGAATTTGTGTCTAGTTTTCACTTTATTATTATTTTTTTTTATTTAATAACACAAAGTGCTACTGAAAAACTTTATAAAATAGTTTTTCCTCTCTGTTACAGTAATTTTTATTTTGTATGGTGTTGTCGGGGGCGGGGCTAAAACCTTTAATAACAGCGTTTTATTAGTGTATTATTTTATTTATTTTTTTAATTATTTTATTTTCATTTTTTAAACTTTCTTATTATATTTTTTTTTCAGATTGTGTCCCCTTTGGGGACATCTGATCACTTTTTTTTTTGTTAGGGAGGCTGATTTCTCCTATAACTGAGGCTGCTACATTTAGCCTCAGTTGCAGGAGGAATCCAGCCTCCTGCACACTGTCCTTTACACTTACAGAGCTGATCTGGGTCCTGTAGGACCCAGCAGCTCTTGTAAGACACTGCTCCTGGTGGATCATGTGACCACCGGGTCAGAGGGCGGCGGCATCATGGCGGTGCCCATTGCTGTGTATACAGCGCTCATTGAGCACTGTATACACAGCGAGCGAGATGGCAGGGAAGGGAATAAACCTTCCCTGCCATCTCTCTGGGAGCTCCAGCTGAAGTTACAGCTGGCTCCCAGCTTCAGCAGCTGCACGATCTCCGTGCAGCTGCTGTGTTCTGATTGGATGTACTGGTATGTCCCGTCAGAACTAGGCAACCACTATCCGGATTTTTATAGTCTATGGGCGGTCTGGAAGTGGTTAAAAAGTCGATGTTATTAGGTGTAGCAAAATTGACTAACTTTAAGAATTAATCCCTTCCCATGTGACAAATTTTTGACTTTTATCATTTTCTCTTCCAGCCTTTTAAAAGTCATAACTTTTCTATTTTCCCATTCACATTTTCTTTGCACTGCAGATTTCTGATGGCCATAGCTTTATATTTTCATCTACAGAGATGTATAAAGACTCTTTTTTTGTGGGTTTACCTTGAAATGTTTTGTTTTTTTTTCATTTGAATTAGTTTTCATTAGTTTTTTTTGTTTTTACAGATAAATAAATAAATGTGGCGAAATGTTTTTTTTCTAATTGAGACTAAATAAAAATTCTTTACCCTTTTGCAAAATCGTGTGATCAACACAATCTCTGTTGCAATTATTTCCTTACTTGTCCTGATCATGTGGCATTAATTGTGCCCATGATTTCGGGTGTTACCCACACATACCATGAGAGTGATGTCTTCACTAATGGAAGCAGCATTTGTCTAAACTTTACTGACTGCCAGAGCAGCTAGAAGGAGGTGGGGGCTGGTCCTCATCACCAGACTAGCACCTGGTTCACAGCAATGATTAGAGATAACATAAGCAGCAAGGTATACAAGCATATCTTTTACTTGTATTTATTTTTCACAATTCTAGCTTTTCTCTTGTCTCAATCAGACAGGCATTATTCTATGAGTGATCAAAGGATTTTATGGACATTCACAAGCTGGCAGCATGGTAGATTCATAGGGAGAGTGAAGGAGATGAACAATATGGGCAAAAGATATGAATACTTCATCATTTTATATTATGCAAGTGCAGAATATAAAAACAGATTAATATATATATATATATATATATATATATATATATATATATATATATGTATATATATATATATATACACACACATGGAAAAGTAAGTATATTGGATGTGAATGAAAGACTGCTAGGGTGTGCAGAAATATCTTGAGCACAACTGACATTTTGCTCAAGGTTGTAGGGCTGTTGAAATTGAAAGCTGTGCTGTGATTGAACACTATGAACAACAAAGACAGCTTAGTTTTAGACATTTTCATAAATCTCCCCAATTATGTTATCATAATGAAGCAGGCCAAAAAAAGCTTGCCTCACAGTCCATGGTCATATGGTCTACAGTCCATGGTCATGTGATGAATACACAAGTGCAGAACTCATTATAGTCACTGGACAGTAATCAGACATCTGCTTGGTAACAAGCTACCCTTCTGTATTAATCCCATGACCATGGACTGTATATCACATGATTATGGACTTATTTGTATTCACTGGTAGTAAACAGAGTGAATGTAAACAAGAAGAGATTTAGAAAACTGTGAGGAATTGATACAGAAAGTATATTGAAAAAATTGTATAACAGTGAGTAAAATTTGTTTCTCAATATTGGGCTGAAAGTGTACAACCATTTTAAAGGGCTCTATCATTGGGAAAAGTCATTTTTAGCTAAGCACTAGCGTTGAGCGAATAGTATTCATTGAATACCTCGCTCCCATAGGAATGTGTACGTAATACGCGCGTAATACATTGAAAGCAATAGGGGGAAAAGCCTCCCATTGATTTCAATGGGTAGTGCATGTATGCCGACTCCCATTCAAGTCAATGGGAGCTGCTTTTTATGCGCTCATTCTGAACGTGTTTTTACGATCAGAATGAACGCAGCGTAACTACGTGTGAAGGCTCCCTAACGGATTTAAAAGAAAATCTCCCAAACTAACTTTTTAGTGACCACTTCAATTCTAAAAAGGATTATAAAGGCCTATATATTAGAAACCCCACCATAAATTCTCCAATTTTCAAAACTGCACCTCTTAAAGGGTTAACAAACTTCTCAAATGCTGTTTTTAATTAATTAAGAATTTCATAAGAATTAAAACAATATGGAGGTGAAATTGAGACATTTCATTCAATAACTAGAGATGAGTGAGTAGTATTCGATCGAGTAGGTATTCGATCGAATACTACGGTATTCAAAATACTCGTACTCAATCGAGTACCACTCGCTATTCGAATGGAAAACTTTGATGCAGAACCAACATTGATTGGCCGAATGCTATACAGTTGGCCAATCAACACTGGTTCTTCTCCTACCTTTAGAAGTCTTCTCCGTGCAGCTTCCCCGCGGCGTCTTCCGGCTCTTCATTCACTCTGCCAGGCATGCCAGGTTCGATATTCGTTTCGAGTATACCCTCAATATTCGACTACTCGAATCGAATATCGAACCCTATTATAGTTTATGGGGAAAAATGCTCATTTCAGGGGTAGGCAACATTCGATCAAATTATACTTACCAAGTCCACGAGTGAGGGTCGGGCTGGATCCTCCGAGAAATCCTCTCCGTGCAGCGTCCCCGCGGCATCTTCCGGTTCTGAATTCACTCTGCCAGGCATTGGGCCTGGGCAGATCAGACTGCGCATGCCCGCACTACAAGCGGACATGTGCAGTCGGCTCTGCCCAGGCCTGATGCCTGGCAGAGTGAATGAAGAGCCGGAAGATGCCGCGGGGAAGCTGCACGGAGAAAACTTCTAAAGGTAGGAGAAGAACCAGCATTGATTGGCCGACTGTATAGGATTCGGCCAATCAATGCTGGTTCTGCATCGAACTTTTACATTCGAATAGCGAGTGGTACTCGATCAAGTACGAGTATTTCGAATACCATAGTATTCGATCGAATACATACTCGATCGAATACTACTCACTCATCTCTATTCCTTAACCCCTTCCCGACATGCGCCGTAATAGTACGGCGCATGTCGGGTCTGTAACTATGGCGACCACCCGGGAGCCGGGCGGCCGCCATAGCCGCCGGGTGTCTACTGCTTTAAGCAGTAGACAATCGGCTCTCATGCCTCCGATCGGTCCCCGGACCGATTGGAGGCATTAACCCCTCCGGCGCCGCGGTCAAAGGCGCCATGGGCGCCGCCATTTTGCCCGGGATCGCCATGACAGCTGGGAGCCTGTACAAGGCTCCCAGGCTTGTCTGCAAATCCTCTCTTTTGCAGGCTGGTCTATGCAGCCTACAAAAGAAAGGATGATTTTTTGCAATGCATTGCAATGCATTAGCATTGTAATGCATTGCATTAGTGATCAGACCCCCTGGGGTTCAACACCCCTAGGGGATCTAATAAATGCAAAAATAAATAAATAAAAAAAAAGTAAAAAAAAATATTAAAAAATATAAAAAGTATTAAAAGTTCAAATCACCCCCCTTTCCCTAGAACACATATAAAAGTAGTTAAAAACTGTGAAACATATACATGTTAGGTATCACCGCGTCCAAAATCGCCCGCTCTACAAATCTATAAAAATATTTTTCCTGTTCGGTAAACGCCGTAGCGGGAAAAATAGTCGAAAGTGCCAAACCGCCGTTTTTTCACTGTTTTGATTCTGATAAAAATTTGAATAAAAAGTGATCAAAGCAATAACATTTCCCGAAAATCGCAGAACTAAAAAGTACACCTGGCCCCGCAAAAAAAGACGCCCTATGCATCCCCGTACACTTACGTATAAAAAAGTTACGGCTGTCGGAATATGGCGACTTTTAGAAAAAAAAAATTTTAACACAGTTTTGGAATTTTTTTTAGGGGTCAAAATGTAAATAAAACCATATAAATTTGGTATCCCTGGAACCGTACCAAAACACAGAATATAGGGGACATGTTATTTTGGCTGCACAGTGAACGCCGTAAAACCAAAGCCCGTAAGAAAGTCGCAGAAATGCATTTTTTCTTCAAATCCACCCCATTCTGAATTTTTTTCTTGCTTCCCAGGACATTATATAGAATAATTAATGGTAGCATCATGAAGAAAAATTTGTCCCGCAAAAATTAAGACTTCATATGGCTCTGGGAGCGGAGAAATAAAAAAGTTATTGCCAATCAAAACAATATAAGACACTCTGTGGACAGTTACAGGTCACAGTGCAGCAAAACCAATGGCAGATCTGACACTGTATTAAAAAAAATAATTTAATTGCAAAAACTTTGTAACTCAAAACAATGCAAGACACTGTATGGACAGACACAAATCACAGTTCAATACCAAATACGGCAAATCTGACACTGTATTTAAAAAATAGCTCTATAAAAAAATAAAAATGGTATTTAGCAGTGGAAGGGTAACCTAGCCAGAGTGTGGGTAACACAGTGAACACTGCAAACACAGCACATTTGTTAGGGAAGTGCAGACAGCAGTTCCCCAGTGCATAGATGAACCCTGGGGAGAAGGGGACACAAGAGATCGTGAGCCCTAAGCGGAAGCCCCCCCCACTGTCCCTCCTCTTGCCTGGCCCTATCCTATGCAATAGGCAGCAACCTGGAGATGATCCCTTCCTATATACGTGGCACACAAAACGCAGACAAGACAAACAACAAAGGGAGGTCAGCTAGTCAGGGGTCAGTAACAGTCGAGCAATGAAGTGTCAAAATCAGAATCCAAAAGAATAGTCAATAGGGAAAGTCAGTGGTCAAGAGGGGCGTGGCCTGACTGGTGAGGCGAACAGATGTGCTCTCACAGAGCTCCGCCATAACAGGTGGGAAATCTATCTCCATCTGCCTCATCAGAGCCACCACTCAATAGACCTTGCTCCAAGGGACATCCCCCGGTCTCAATCAACCTCTTAGTGGAGCTTTGGGCGACCTCAGCTACAGCCGTAGCTTGATCAGAGGCCTGCGGCCTTCATCCCGTCCTGGACTGCACGCCATCTTGCCTCCAGTATCTGGTCAGTGAGCCTGCTCGGAACTGCCCTGCTTGCTCTGCAGCTCTCCTTACCTGTCTGACGTTCACTCCTCCCGCTCTGAGGCTGGTCCGGACGAACACCAGCTCTGGCACTGCTCCAAGCCGCCTTGCCTTCACTGAGAAGCCGCCTGGGCCTACTTCCTGCATGACCACACCGACGGACGGAAGGGAAGAGAGACAGTACGGCCTGACTTGCAGCAGCAGCCTTCCTCCGTTCACTACTCCCTCCTCCCTGATCAGAAGCAGTACGGGGGTCCGTGCATATCAGCAGAGTGCATCAGTGATTGAGGGAGATCCAGCTGGAGAAGCTTCATCTGCAGCTAAGTACTAGCATTACCCCTGCCATCCCCCTCCCCTCACACTTGCCAGTAACTGACCTCTACTGCTTGTACCAGGGATAGGACAGCGTCTCAGGGCTTAACCAGTGGACAGCACAGCCCCCGGAGAGCCTCATATATCATCCTTGTCCTCCCCTCCCCCACTCTCTGCAAATTCCCTCTGCTTCCTCCCATGGACTTGATCTGCATTCTTTGTCTCATTAACCATTTCCTGCTGCAGATGGACCTTAGGCATTTGTAAATTCCTTTCCTAATCTCTGCATTGTAGTAATTGATTAGAATGGCAGGCTGGGAGACACCTCACCTCCCTCTGCTGCTTGACTCCCATCCTGACGCTTTCTGCTGGGACATTCTGTGACACTGTGAGTACTCTCTGCTGGGTTTTTGGGTTTTTTTGGACTTTTTTACCCTCTTCAGAGACATTCCTAACAGAGAACTTTTGTTGTTGTGAGCTGCAGTGGTGTGAAGGGAGTGCTGAGCCCCTACTCCACCATCAGGGGGGGCTCCTCACCTTCCTCCACTTGCTGTGTGTTATACGCTCTGCAGTATATCCCCACGGAACTAGCACTTCTCCCATTGCTCCTTTGGCACCTCATGGGTACCGGGTTGATTATGGAACTGTGTGACCGCCTCATGTAAGGCCTGGTGATACTGCGAGTGTACCTTCATTACCTTCTATGGTCGCTTCCCACTGTGATATGTCCAGAAGACGTCCTAACACCTCTACTGCTCCTTCCCGCACCCCGGGCCGCTCTCTTACTCACTCACCATCAATCTCTACCTTCCTGTCCCGATCTGGAACCTCTGCTACAGGGTCTGGCACTGATGACATGGCTCCTCCATCTCCTCCGCTACGCCAATCGCAGCCACCTCCTTCACTGTCTGCCACCCTCCCTGGACATGACCTGCAATCCTTGGATTCAGCCTCCCTGCCCTGCTCGGCAGCCCATATTGCCTCTGCGGACTTTCAGCTACTTCGGGACCTTATTCAAGCTCTACCCACTAAACAAGACCTGGATGCTGTAGTTTCCCTAATGGAACAATCCCAGGCACAGGCCCTCGGTGCGATCCAATCTGATGTGTCTCAACTTTCCACTAGGGCTGACGCTACTGATCAAACACTGTCCTCTTTGGAACAACGCCTGTCCGCGGTGGAGAGCAATCAAACCCACTCTGAGGCCCGCCTTCAACAAATTGCTTTGCTCCTGGATGACCAGGAGAACCGGGGTCGCAGAAATAATATTCGATTACGAGGAGTGCCAGAAAAAGGCCCTCAGGGTGATCTGATCAGCCGAATTAATACCATTTTCAATATGGCGACTCAACGCCCGCTGGATGCTACCTTCATGATGGACCGTGTGCATAGAGTCCAACGTTCTGGCCCGCTTGACCCTGCTAATCCTAGAGATGTTCTGTGTAGACTACATTACTTCACAGACAAGGAACATATCCTGAGGTGTGCCTGGGATATGGGATCGGTGCCTTTTGAGAATGCCTCTGTCAAGCTCTATCCTGACATCTCATCCCGCACATTGGCTATGCGCCGTGCCCTTCAGCCGGTGTTGACTCTGATTAAGGACTGTGGAGGTTCCTATAGGTGGGGTCATCCCTTCCATTTGATTGTTCGTGCTGGCTCGTCTTCGATTGTTGTCCGTTCCCCGGCGGACTTGCCTGATTTGTTTGCCTCCCTGGATGTGCGCCCTGTCTCAGTCCCGAACTGGCTTGCTCTGGATTCCTCCCGCCCTGCTGTATCCAGGCGCGGCCGCGGTTCCAGGCGTTCTTCTTCGGCTGCCTCTAGAGACCTCGGCGACACTCATCTCCACGACGTCTTCCAACACCGGATCTGCCTGGGTCTCCACTCCGTCAACCGGATCTCTCAGCTCAACTTCCCATTGAAGCATGATCCCTCATGCCGCCGGTTTTTGATCTGCTCACAGGACGGTGCTAATATCCTTTTATATTGAGTGGTCTCGGACTTGTTTTGTGGTTGGTGGACATTTTCACTGTGTTTATTTTGTTCTGTGGCTACTCTGTTCCTCTTGATCCTGCTCCTGCTGGGCTTTATAAATGGCCCTTGTTCATTTTGCTTTGTTTTTATACAATGTTGTTATTTGGACCTTAGAGTCACTTTGTAGCCCTGTGCTTCCTATCCCTCTCAACTTTGTTGGGGGTGGGGGCATGGGGTCTTCCTTACCAGGTACACTCGTGGTGCTTGCGGGCCCACTTCTCCCCCCATCTTTTCTTACTCCCTCACTCCTTCCTGTTTGTTGTTGTGCCCCTGGCCCATTTGTCTAGGGGTAGTTAGATTTGTTCTACTCTCGGTTCTTTTTCCCTTTCCTCCCCCCCCCCATACCTTTACTGCTCTCTTTCCTCTACCTTTTTATTTTTCTCTCCTTTTTTTTTTTTTTTCCCTCCCCTTTGCCCTCTTCAATTCTTCGTCCTCTCCCCTTCCTCCCCCCCTTTATTATTTTCTCTTTTTAGGGTGTGAGCTGGGAAAGCCCGTCTCCCTCCATGCCTCCGCTTGATCGCCTTTCCTCCATCACCGTGGGCTCCCTCAATGTGAGAGGCCTTCATAGTCCAGAGAAGCGCTCCGTACTCTTCAATCTGCTCAAAGGTAAGCGCCTTCATGTTGTGTTTTTGCAGGAAACTCACCATTGCTCTACCAAGCCATACAAGTTGACTAATGCTTGGTTTCCTCATGCATATCATAGCTCTTCTCCCGACCCGAAATCCAGAGGGACTAGTATCTTGATTTCTCGCTCCCTGCCTTGGGAACATTTGGAGACTCGCACTGATTCTGAGGGGAGACTTGTTATGGTCAAGGGTCGTATCTCCTCTCAGCTTTTTACTTTTGTTTCTTTGTATTTACCTAACTCGGGACAGGGTCGTGCTCTTAGTTCTTACTTAGGACTGTTGGACGGCTTTGTGGAGGGCTTCCTGGTGGCGGGGGGGGGGACCTCAATCTGGTCCTAGACCCTTCATTGGACTCTTCTGCTGGCGTCTCTTCTCACCCTTACTCGCTCATCAGGAGGGTTAAGAGGGATCTTCATTCCCACCAACTTGTGGACTCCTGGAGGTTACTCCACCCATTAGATAGGGATTACTCCTATTATTCTCCGGTCCATCACCGCTACTCTCGTATCGATTACCTCTTTATCCGTCACCAACATCTCCATTCTTTATTGGCTGCGGAAGTCGACAACATTACTTTTTCCGACCATGCATTGGTTACTTTGTCTGTTTCCTTGTCCTCCCCTATTCCCTTCCAGCGTCAATGGAAACTTAACGCATCACTTCTTGATGACGTAACAATCTTGGATGACATTAAGACCCGGTTGGGGGAATACTTTGAGAGGGAGGAACTGTCGGGGATTGCTCCCCCAATGGTGTGGGAAGCTCACAAATGTTTTATCCGGGGTATCCTGTTGCAACATGGTTCCCGCTTGAACAAGGAACGCCGGGCTTGCATTGAATCTCTGCTGCAGCGGATCCGCTCATTGGAACTTCTTCATAAACGCCAAATCACTCCTGATGTTTATTCTCAGCTTGCCAACGCCCGAGAAGAATTGCGTACGCTTGTCACTGATAGGGTGAAGGGTACTCTAGCTAAATGCAGACGTCATTTTTACGAATTCGGAAATAAGAGCGGGCGTTCCCTAGCTAGGGCCCTTCGGGTTCAGCAGTCCTCCACCTATGTTTCATGCATCGGTTCCGCCCAGGGTACTCGATTACACATGCCCCTCGATATTGCGGCTGCCTTTCGGGACTACTATGCCTCTTTGTATTCTGTAGACTCTGGCCCTTCTCCTCTCCCTGAAACGGAGTTCCGAGATCGCATTCGCTCTTATCTCTCCTCCTCTGGTCTCCCGTCGCTGTCCCTAGAGGACTTGACGGCCTTGGAATCTCCTATTGTTGAAGAGGAAATTTCTTTAGCTATCTCCAGTATGGCAACGGGTAAGGCCCCAGGCCCAGACGGCTTTACCTTGGTATACTATAAGAAACTTGGCCCTGAACTCCGCCCCAGACTGTTGAAAGTTTTCAACTCTCTCACCGATGGCTCGGCCCTTTGTCGTGACTCCCTCTGTGCTCACATAGCGGTTATCCCCAAACCCGGAAAGGACCCTCTTCTGTGCTCTAACTACCGCCCCATTTCGCTAATTAATGTTGACCTAAAAATTTTAGCCAAGATCCTTGCGACCCGTTTATCGCCCTTGTTAGGAAATATTGTTCACCCGGATCAAGCTGGATTTTTACCCGGCCGTGAGGCTCGAGATAATACTACCAAAGCTATCAACCTCATGTATGGAGCTAAACAATCGGGCTCTCCTCTCATGCTTCTTTCAACTGACGCTGAGAAAGCCTTCGACAGGGTCAACTGGCGGTTCATGGAAGAGACCCTGTTACATATTGGCCTTGGAAATCGCATGATGAGTTGGATCATGGCTCTATACTCTCTCCCTACAGCGATGGTCAGGGTGAACGGTTTATTGTCCCAATCCTTCCCTATCCGAAATGGTACTAGGCAAGGATGCCCCCTCTCGCCTCTCATTTTCATCCTGACTCTTGAACCCTTCCTCCGCCAGGTTCGAGCCGACCCGAACATCTCAGGCGCTGCTCATTCTTCCCGTTTATACAAAGTGGCGGCTTATGCAGACGACTTGCTGTTTTTTCTCTCCTCCCCGCATGTCTCTCTTCCGGCTCTGATGCTCGCCTTTCAGGTTTACTCGACCCTTTCGAATTTTAAAATCAACTTTTCGAAGTCGGAAGCCCTTAATGTGACCCTTCCCTCTTTGGCGGCTACCTCCTTGAGTCAATCTTTCCCTTTTCATTGGGCCTCCACTTCTCTCAAATATTTGGGGGTTTATCTTACTCCGGAGCCGAAAGATCTCTTTCGTTGCAACTTCCCCCCACTTCTGGCGTCTATCAGGGCTGATTGTACTCGATGGTCCGCTGGAGCCTTTACTTGGTTCGGGAGATGCGCGATTTTTAAAATGAACATTCTCCCTCGTCTTCTCTACTTGATGCAGGCACTTCCCATTCACATCCCTCTGTCTTTTCTTAGATCCCTCACTTCCGTCCAACTGAAGTTCATCTGGTCGGGCAGACCCGCCCGAGTGAGCAAGGCTTTTCTCTTTCGTCCCAAGAGTTGCGGTGGTTTATCGCTTCCGGACCTGAAGTCCTATTACTTGGCTACCCACCTGACTCGTGTCGTGGACTGGTGTAGGCATGCTGTTTCTAAACCTTGGGTCTACATCGAACAGGCATTCTCTCCGATCCCTTTGCAGGTTGCCCCGTGGTTAGACTCCTCCTCATTGTCATCTCTCTTTTCTCACCCTACCCTTGGTCCCACGCTTCGGATTTGTTCCAGAGGCCTTGTTCGCTCCACTCTCCTCCCTGAGGATTCCGCTTTTTTTCCAGTGCTGGGCAATCCTGCCTTTCCACCTGGAATGTTTGACCGAGTTTTTCGTAATTGGCGCCGTCATGGGATTTTCCGTGCCTGTCACTTCCAGGACGCAGGGGGATGGACTACACTTCTGAATTCCCAGGCCCCTCCTGAGCTGCCCCCTTTGGATGCTTGGCGGGGGATGCAACTTCGTCACTTTTTACATTCTCTCCCTGCTCCTGCAGTGTTCCGCGTCGAACCTACCCCCTTGGAGAAGATTTGTGTTGGTGCTGGCCCCCTTCGCCACTCCCTCTCGCTCACTTACCGAATCCTGGTTGAACCTCCAGAGGATTTTGTTCCGCCCTTCTTGCTGAAATGGGAATCTGATTTGTCCCTTTCCCTCTCTCAGGAGCAGCGTAGGCGCATTTTTCGCCTTTCTCATACTGCTTCCATCAGCTCTCGCCACCAGGAGGCCAGCTACAAAATCTTGTCCCGATGGTATAGGGTTCCTACGAGACTCCATGCTATGTTTCCTCAGGTCTCCCCATTATGTTGGTGCTGTGGCGATGAGGAAGGCACACTGCTACACATTTTTTGGTCCTGTCCTGCCCTTTCGTCCTTCTGGGAGGGGGTCAAGCGGATAACCCTCCAGCTTACTGAAACTTCTCACCATTTGGGCCCTGCCCTGTTCCTCCTTAATCATTGTGAGTCTTCTGTAAAGGTCTTTAAGCGCTCCCTACTTAGATTCCTGATCCTTGCTGTCCGGGCTTGTATCCCCCTTTTTTGGAAACGAGTGGATCCTCCTCCTCTCTCCCTCTGGATTTCGAAGGTCAACGAGATAATGCGCATGGAAAATCTCACGTCTTTCCTGCATGGCACGACTGAGGCGTACATCAAAACCTGGTTCTACTGGTTCAGGTTTCAACAATCTGCAGAGTACCGGACGCTTCTGGGTTCTGACCCCTCCTCTGATTGATGCTCTTGTTGTTCGTCTCAGGTATTTGACCAGTGGTTCCTCCCGAGCCCTTCCCAACTGGCTGTGGTATGGATGACCTGACGAGCGCTCTCACTGGTTTCCTGACTGCTCACACTCACCCCTACCTACCCTTTCACCCCCCACATTTAGTCCTCTCCCCCACCCATCTGTCCCACTAACCCCCTCCCTCCTCCTCCCCCCCCTTTTTCCTTTTTCCCTTTTTTCTATGTTGTTTTCTTTGTCTTTAATTTTTTTTTTCTTTTTTCTTCTATGATTGTATTTTGTGTTGCACTGTGTGCTTTTTCTGTTCGCAGGGCGGGTGTTCGCCCTGTACCTTGTAATTGTTTTTTCTTTTCTTATTGTATAAAAAAAAAAAAAAAAAAAAAAAAAAAAATTTCAATAAAGTTTGAGTTACAAAAAAAAGTCAGTGGTCAAGAATCAGAATATAAGTAATAACAATGAGAGAAAAAGCAAGTACGCACAAAGCAATAGCAAGCACCAGTGTGAATGTAAGCCAAGACTAAATAGGGAGGAACAACCCGGCCTGGATCTGATAGGAAGGCAGATTGTCAATCACAGAGCAAGAACAGTTTAACTAATAGAGGAGCAGAGAGAAATGAAGGTGAAGGAGACGGGTGTGGTGGGAAATCAATTACCAAGGTGAAAGAATAGGGCAGTGTTCAGACAATGCAAAACAAAAACAAAAGAAGAAATCACAGCTGAACACATCTCCTGCGCCACAGTATACGACCGGATGATGACGCCAAAGCCCGGACGGGCAAAGATGTTACAACAGTGCAGATCTTCTCCCCCAACTCCTATGGTTTTTCTGCCTATCTCTTTAAAATTGATTACATTTATCTATGCTTGAGAGTAGTCATCCCTTCTTTTAATTTTCTAGTGCTGTTACAAAGTCACTGTTGTTTTTTCACTAGCAATGTATTAGCAGCAATTGCTTTAGATCAAGCAGTGATACGACAAATTTCCCTAATTTTTCAGTATCACAAAAAGTCCCTTCTTCTTCCTACCCAGTATCGTATATGCTGATGACATCACCTCTCCACCTACCACTCATGATTGGCTTAGAGCAGTGATTCCCAAAGTGGTCTAGGTGGACAACCAGGGGTCTCAACCGTGACGCAAATTTCCATCATTACTAGAGATGAGCGAACACTAAAATGTTCGAGGTTCGAAATTCGATTCGAACAGCCGCTCACTGTTCGAGTGTTCGAACGGGTTTCGAACCCCATTATAGTCTATGGGGAACATATACTCGTTAAGGGGGAAACCCAAATCCGTGTCTGGAGGGTCACCAAGTCCACTATGACACCCCAGGAAATGATACCAACACCCTGGAATGACACTGGGACAGCAGGGGAAGCATGTCTGGGGGCATAAAAGTCACTTTATTTCATGGAAATCCCTGTCAGCTTGCGATTTTCGCAAGCTAACTTTTCCCCATAGGAATGCATTGGCCAGCGCTGATTGGCCAGAGTACGGAATTCGACCAATCAGCGCTGGCTCTGCTGGAGGAGGCGGAGTCTAAGATCGCTCCACACCAGTCTCCATTCAGGTCCGACCTTAGACTCCGCCTCCTCCGGCAGAGCCAGCGCTGATTGGCCAAAGGCTGGCCAATGCATTCCTATTGGTAGCAGTGCTGAGCCAGTTCTGCTCAACTACACTGTGTGCCGGTCAGCCCATCTGATATAGCAGAGCCAAGTGTGCACACTCGGCTCTGCTACATCTGATGTAGCAGAGCTGAGTGTGCACACATCACACACTCGGCTCTGCTATATCAGATGGGCTGACCGGCACATCACACACTCGGCTCTGCTATATCAGATGGGCTGACCAGCACATCAGATGTAGCAGAGCCAAGTGTGCACACTCGGCTCTGCTACATCTGATGTAGCAGAGCCGAGTGTGCACACATCACACACTCGGCTCTGCTATATCAGATGGGCTGACCGGCACATCACACACTCAGCTCTGCTACATCTGATGTGCCGGTCAGCCCATCTGATATAGCAGAGCCGAGTGTGTGATGTAGCAGAGCTGAGTGTGGATATAGGAATCCATAGGAATGCATTGGCCAGCGCTGATTGGCCAGAGTACGGAATTCGACCAATCAGCGCTGGCTCTGCTGGAGGAGGCGGAGTCTAAGATCGCTCCACACCAGTCTCCATTCAGGTCCGACCTTAGACTCCGCCTCCTCCGGCAGAGCCAGCGCTGATGTGCCGGTCAGCCCATCTGATATAGCAGAGCCGAGTGTGCACACTCGTCTCTGCTATATCAGATGGGCTGACCGGCACACTCGGCTCTGCTACATCTGATGTAGCAGAGCCGAGTGTGCTCACTCGGCACACGGTGTAGTTGAGCAGAACTGGCTCAGCACTGCTAAGTCTCTGCATTCGCATAGGAATGCATTGGCCAGCCTTCGGCCAATCAGCGCTGGCTCTGCCGGAGGAGGCGGAGTCTAAGGTCGGACCTGAATGGAGACTGGTGTGGAGCGATCTTAGACTCTGCCTCCTCCAGCAGAGCCAGCGCTGATTGGTCGAATTCCGTACTCTGGCCAATCAGCGCTGGCCAATGCATTCTATTAGCCCGATGAAGTAGAGCTGAATGTGTGTGCTAAGCACACACATTAAGCTCTACTTCATCGGGCTAATAGAATGCATTGGCCAATCAGCGCTGGCCAATGCATTCTATTAGCGTGAGCTGAGTTTGCACAGGGGTTCTAGTGCACCCTCAGCTCTGCTACATCTGATATAGCAGAGCCGAGTGTATAAACTTTTTCCAATAGGAATGCATTGGCCAGCGCTGATTGGCCAGAGTACGGAACTCGACCAATCAGCGCTGGCTCTGCTGGAGGAGGCGGAGTCTAAGATCGCTCCAGTTCTGCTCAACTACACCGTGTGCCAAGTGTGCACACTCGTCTCTGCTATATCAGATGGGCTGACCGGCACACTCGGCTCTGCTACATCTGATGTAGCAGAGCCGAGTGTGCACACTCGGCACACGGTGTAGTTGAGCAGAACTGGCTCAGCACTGCTAAGTCTCTGCATTCGCATAGGAATGCATTGGTCAGCCTTCGGCCAATCAGCGCTGGCTCTGCCGGAGGAGGCGGAGTCTAAGGTCGGACCTGAATGGAGACTGGTGTGGAGCGATCTTAGACTCCGCCTCCTCCAGCAGAGCCAGCGCTGATTGGTCGAATTCCGTACTCTGGCCAATCAGTGCTGGCCAATGCATTCTATTAGCCCAATGAAGTAGAGCTGAATGTGTACACACTCGTCTCTGCTACATCAGATGTAGCAGAGCCGAGTGTGCACACTCGGCTCTGCTACATCTGATGTAGGAGAGCCGAGTATGCACACTCGGCTCTGCTATATCAGATGGGCTGACCGGCACACTCGGCTCTGCTACATCTGATGTAGCAGAGCCGAGTGTGCACACTCGGCACACGGTGTAGTTGAACAGAACTGGCTCAGCACTGCTAAGTCTCTGCATTCGCATAGGAATGCATTGGCCAGCCTTCGGCCAATCAGCGCTGGCTCTGCCGGAGGAGGCGGAGTCTAAGGTCGGACCTAAATGGAGACTGGTGTGGAGTGATCTTAGACTCCGCCTCCTCCAGCAGAGCCAGCGCTGATTGGTCGAGTTCCGTACTCTGGCCAATCAGCGCTGTCCAATGCATTCCTATTGGAAAAAGTTTATGTCACAAAAATCACAATTACACACCCGATAGAGCCCCAAAAAGTTATTTTTAATAACATTCCTACCTAAATAAAGGTTATCCCTAGCTATCCCTGCCTGTACAGCTATCCCTGTCTCATAGTCACAAAGTTCACATTCTCATATGACCCGGATTTGAAATCCACTATTCGTCTAAAATGGAGGTCACCTGATTTCGGCAGCCAATGACTTTTTCCGATTTTTTTCGATGCCTCCGGTGTCGTAGTTCCTGTCCCACCTCCCCTGCGCTGTTATTGGTGCAAAAAAAGCGCCAGGGAAGGTGGGAGGGGAATTGAATTTTTTTGGAGTTTGCCACGTGATGTTCGATTCGAATCGAACACATCGAACAGCCTAATATCCGATCGAACATGTGTTCGATAGAACACTGTTCGCTCATCTCTAATCATTACATCTAATCTTCACATTTTTTGACGAGTTTTGGGAATATGGTAGAAATGTAGCAGCAGGGGGTCCACCAAAACCAGTAAAATTTTGAAAGTGGTCTATTGGAAAAAAAATGTTTGGGATCCTCTAGCTTAGAGGCTGTCAGGTGTTTCCAGTAACCCGCCATGGACACAGAGACTATATGATCTTCCTCCTCTGCTCTACTACCACGCATTGCATGTGACAGTGACCATTTTTGTTAAACAGCAAAATTTTAATTTTCATTAAAAAATAAAACTTTTTGAAAATTTGAGTTCAATCTTGTTCATTCAAAATTGTTTTGCTCATCTCTAAATATATCCAATAGAATCAATAGGTCATTGACCAGTATTTTCTATTGTGAATATTGGATCTCTTGAACTATACCACAATTAATAAGAATTGTTAATAAATGTGCCACCTCTGGGTAAGTCACACGCACTAGAAACTGAATCCTTGCACTTACTATATGATCAGGGTTTCAAGCAGGCATTGAAAGTAGGTCTACTGAAAAACAGTAGGATAAACCAGTCAATTATGGCTACTTAATATATTTGTGAGGAGAGGGAAGGTGCACCCAGTAATCATATAAACAGGAGACGGATCCTGCATTCACAGCAGGAGCTGTCATTAATTCATTTGATTTGACCAACATCTCTTGCACTCAGAGTTGGAGAGTTACAGATCTGAAGCATCATGTTTGTGTCACACTACTTGCATTTGTAACAACTAGAGATGAGCGAGTAGTATTCGATCGAGTAGGTATTCGATCGAATACTACGGTATTCGAAATACTCGTACTTGATCGAGTACCACTTGCTGTTCGAATGTAAAAGTCCGATGCAGAACCAGCATTGATTGGCCGAATGCTATACAGTCGGCCAATCAACGCTGGTCCTTCTCCTACCTTTAGAAGTCTTCTCCATGCAGCTTCCCCGCGGCGTCTTCCGGCTCTTCATTCACTCTGCCAGGCATCGGGCCTGGGCAGAGCCGACTGCCCATGTCCGCTTGTAGTGCGGGCATGCGCCGTCGGCTCTGCCCAGGCCCGATGCCTGGCAGAGTGAATGAAGAGCCGGAAGACACCGCGGGGATGCTGCACAGAGAAGACTTCTCGGAGGATCCAGCCCGACCCTCACTCGTGGACTTGGTAAGTACTATATAATTTGATCAAATGTTGCCTACCCCTGAAACGAGCATTTTCCCCCCATAGACTATAATAGAGTTCGATATTCAATTCGAGTAGTCGAATATTGAGAGGCTACTCAAAACGAATATCGAACCTCGAACATTTTACTGTTTGTTCATCTCTAGTAACAACTTCCCAAAAGCCGTAAGGGAAGGTCAGTATGATTTATTTTTTTCTGAAGAGACCTCAGAGTATAATACGGGGAGCATTTTAGTTCTCCTGAAATAAATCTCCATTTATTTGGTTTTGTAAAAAAAATAAAAAAAACTATTTGGAATATTCAGGTTGAAATGGGCTTGTTACAAGTTGGTTCATGCCGATCTCTATTTGCTATGGAGATTCTTTCATGTATGCTATGGTCTGTGTCTGTCTATCTGTATCTATCAATATGTTTAAGAATTCAATGAATAAATTCAATAAATAAATTCACAACAGTGCCAATATCTATTATTATATTTTATTTCCAGACTGCAAATAGTTTTGGTTGAATACCAATTTTGGCGTTTTCTATCTTATGAGGTGATTTTATATGCTACTCTTTGGGCTAGTTCACACGGGGGCAATGAGGCAGATTTTGACAACAGCATTTGCCTCAATATCTGCCTCCATACAATGGTGGTCTATGGAGACTGCTAGCTTTCTTTCTGCTAGCAGTTTTTTTCTGCCAGCAGAAAAAGAAGCGACATGACCTTTCTTCAGGCGGATTCCACCTGAGGAAAGCAATAGAAGTGAATGGGAGGCGAAAAAGCCTAGCTTTTTTTTTTTTGCAAAAAACAGCGACTGAAAACGCCTAGCGTTTTTTTTTACAGTCCATTCACTTTAGGGGATGAGAAAACCGCCTGACGTTTTCTGAAGCAGTTTTTACTAAAAACTGTTCCAGAAAAAGCTCCAAAAAACACCTCAAGGTTAGAGATGAGCGAACACTAAAATGTTCGAGGTTCGAAATTCGATTCGAACAGCCGCTCACTGTTCGAGTGTTCGAACGGGTTTCGAACCCCATTATAGTCTATGGGGAACATATACTCGTTAAGGTGGAAACCCAAATCCATGTCCGGAGGGTCACCAAGTCCACTATGACACCCCAGGAAATGATACCAACACCCTGGAATGACACTGGGACAGCAGGGGAAGCATGTCTGGGCGCATAAAAGTCACTTTATTTCATGGAAATCCCTGTCAGCTTGCGATTTTCGCAAGCTAATTTTTCCCCATAGGAATGCATTGGCCAGCGCTGATTGGCCAGAGTACGGAATTCGACCAATCAGCGCTGGCTCTGCTGGAGGAGGCGGAGTCTAAGATCGCTCCACACCAGTCTCCATTCAGGTCCGACCTTAGACTCCGCCTCCTCCGGCAGAGCCAGCGCTGATTGGCCGAAGGCTGGCCAATGCATTCCTATGGGAATGCAGAGACTTAGCAGTGCTGAGCCAGTTCTGCTCAACTACACCATGTGCCGAGTGTGCACACTCGGCTCTGCTACATCAGATGTAGCAGAGCCGAGTGTGCACACTCGGCTCTGCTACATCTGATGTAGCAGAGCCTGCTACTGCAGAGACTTAGCAGTGCTGAGCCAGTTCTGCTCAACTACACCGTGTGCCGGTCAGCCCATCTGATATAGCAGAGCCGAGTGTGCACACTCGGCACACGGTATAGTTGAGCAGAACTGGCTCAGCACTGCTAAGTCTCTGCATTCCCATAGGAATGCATTATCCAGCCTTCGGCCAATCAGCGCTGGCTCTGCCGGAGGAGGCGGAATCTAAGGTCGGACCTAAATGGAGACTGGTGTGGAGCGATCTTAGACTCCGCCTCCTCCAGCAGAGCCAGCGCTGATTGGTCGAATTCCGTACTCTGGCCAATCAGCGCTGTCCAATGCATTCCTATGGAAAAAAGTTTATGTCACAAAAATCACAATTACACACCCGATAGAGCCCCAAAAAGTTATTTTTAATAACATTCCTACCTAAATAAAGGTTATCCCTAGCTATCCCTGCCTGTACAGCTATCCCTGTCTCTTAGTCACAAAGTTCACATTCTCATATGACCCGAATTTGAAATCCACTATTCGTCTAAAATGGAGGTCACCTGATTTCGGCAGCCAATGACTTTTTCCGATTTTTTTCGATGCCTCCGGTGTCGTAGTTCCTGTCCCACCTCCCCTGCACTGTTATTGGTGCAAAAAAAAGCGCCAGGGAAGGTGGGAGGGGAATCAAATTTTTTTGGAGTTTGCCACGTGATGTTCGATTCGAATCCAACACATCGAACAGCCTAATATCCGATCGAACATGTGTTCGATAGAACACTGTTCGCTCATCTCTACTCAAGGTCAAAACAACGCTTGCTAATTAGGAAATTTTTTTTTTAGGACAAAAAAAAGCCAGGTGGTTTTTACGTGTAACCCCATGTAATTTGTATTTTTGGCAGGTTATTATTTTTATTCATGCTATATGCAATTTATAGAACTTTGGAAAATTAGAATCCAAAGCTCATGTTTTTGGGAAATTTATGGTATGATCCAATAATTATAATTGTAATTTATTAACATTTGATAAGGCAAAATTAAATTATTATTATTATTATTATTATTATTATTAATAATAATAATAAATACGTTAAATGGCATATATAATATTTGTCTTTAACAAGGATTAAAATAACCTCAAGTTGTCTTTAACACTGATATAGAAAATGTGAACATTTTATTTCAGTATGCAGTTAAATAGAAAGGCAAGCATGTTCTTACAAACTCAATGATACCTTATTTTGCAAATTCCATGTTACCAAGCCCATTACCGTTTGTTTCAGTTCAATAAAAATATCAATGCAGCATGTTTAGAAAAATACATTATGTGCTGAGGCAAAGAAGTTAGATATACACACTGTCAATGCCTCCAGTTAATAGAATTGACCTTTGTGGATAGCAATTAAAAGTGGGTACAAAAGAAATTGAGTATGTTCTTTTGCATTCACTATTAGGTACTATCTAGGTCAATTCCATTATCATATGGTATTGACATATTTTGCAAATGGGAAACTCTTTTTTTCTAAAAGTCTTTAGCTGGTCTTCTGTTAGAGCATTAATTTGAATGCATTTCTTATAATGTAATTCTTTAAATGTTTGTCCGTGAGCATTCGGCGGTGAATTTAGAGAGTGTGATCTTTATGAATCAAAGTGGAATTGTGTAAAAATAATTCCAAATTATGCTATCATTTCCAAGTATTAGTATTTCTGAATAGCTATTTTCTACCAACTTTATTAGCTATTTAAGGTATGGCTCTTATTAATGTATATTTTCTCCATTTTATAACAAGCACGTTACTCATAATGGCTCAAATAATAATTTTTCCCCCAAAACTGGTCACCCCATGCCAGTTATCTCGGCATATCTTGTAACAGTCAAAAAGTTATTTACACAGGAAAACCCAGTGACCAAAAACATCATTGTGGTTAAAACAACAAAAAACATTTTCAATGTACTTTTCGCACAAAAGACTCATAGCGCAATCCTGTAGTTAGCAGTATTTTGTGGCATCCTATGTATAGTGAGGATATTAAATGCCAAAGTAAAGCGATGTGTTTTGAGTCTTGATTTAAAATTGCTCATGGATGAGATCTCTCTGATAAGTCCAGGTAATGTAAAGGGTGGATCCTGGGATTGGACAGTTTATTTGTGCCTGCTGATCTGAGAAGTCAGCAAGGATTACGGGGCTTCAAAAGTTCTTCAAGTAATAAAGGTTGAAGTTATGTTTGGTTTTTAAGGTCTTCAAGTTAATTTATGTTCTATTTTATAGGCAGCTGGTGCAGTAAGAGGAAAATACAGGTTATGGGGGCATGTTGAGTTTTTGGGAGTTAACCTTGCAGCGGCATTTTGGAATAGCTGAAGGGGATGTATTTTTTTTTTAACTTGACGACCTAAAAATAGGACATTACAGTAGTCCAAACATGAGGTTAGGAAGGCGTGGAGCAGAGTGGGGAGAACTTCTGTTGGAATAAGGTGTGATTTTTTTCCAATGATCCTAAGGTGAACAAAGAAAGATTTGATAATGAAGGATAAATTGTTCCTGAGAGACAGTGCCCCATGAATAACTTTGTCCAAGTTTTGCACACAGTCTTTTTGACAAAAGATGATGGAAATCTTGTCTGTTTTTCACTTTTTTTTATTTAATACCACAAAGTGCTACTAAAAAACTTTATAAAATAGTTTTTTCTCTCTTTTATTGTAGTTTTTATTTGTATGGTGTCATCGGGGTCATCGGCAGTTTAATAACTGCGTTTTATTGGTGTATTGTTTTATTTATTTTTTAAATTATTTTATTTACTTTAAAAAAAAAAAAACTTTCTGTATATATATTTTTTTGCCATCTTTCTGAGAGCTCTGGCTGAAGTTACAGCCAGCTCCCAATTTCAGCAGCTGCATGATCTCGTGCAGCTGCTGTGTTCTGCTTGGACGTACCAGTATGTCCTGTCAGAACAAGGCAGCCACCCACCGGATGTATATACCCTATGGGTGGTCTAGAAGTGGTTAAAGATAAAAAAAAAGTTTATAGTATGATAACTGGAAATAGTCTTTAGCTGTGATGTGGGACTGAATAAGATAATTAACCCCCCTCTGCTGCAGACCTTTTCCAATTTTCATTTTTGAGTCTTCAGCTTCCAAAAGCATTACTTTTTTATTTTTCCATACACAGAACTTAATTTTTGTGGTACAAAGTGTACTTTATAATGGTAATATTTAATATTCTGTACAATTTACTGGGAAGCTGGAAGCATTGTTTATACAATGTGAGAAGAGAAATGTCACCTATATTATATAGGTCAATACAATTCTGGAAATACCAAAATTATATTGTTTTATTTACATTTGAACCCAAAAATCATTAGACTGCATAACTTATAGACTGCAATACAATAATACAGTAATTATAGAATTATGTTACCATTGATGGCACTGTACATGTAGTATATTCCAAGAATGAATGAAAAAAAAAATCTATTATTTTAACATGCATGTAAAAATAATTAGTACATTGAATGATGTATAAATTCTAAATGTCTAATTTTTATCTTTGATTTGGTCTCTGCTATTATTAATGTCTTTTTTAACCACTGACATTTAATGAATGGATATTAATCACTTTAAAATAGCAATGTTTTACTGTCTATTGAGTAGTTCAATTTCTTAATTTCCTACAAGTTTTCATGAAGTATTAAGATTTTCATTTCAGAACAAACTGTTGCTAGAGTAGATGACCTCCTGCATCAACACCCATAGAGCATGCCAAGTTTAAACACCATAGGAGAAATTCGTAATATAATCCAAAGTCAAAACAGATTTTTTGGCTAAAATGTGAAGCATTACGATGGCTGCATGAGATATTTTTCCAGAATTTAAAAAAGAACACTTGGCAAAGGTTAGCATATCTAAAGAGTGGTCTAATTAAAAGGAGGGATAAAAAAATATCAACTTCTTTCGTTTTGTCCCAATATTTTATATTTTCTAATGCTCATAGCAGCGTGTGCTTGGAAAAAATTGCAAAAGGATTATGATTTCCAAGCCATGATACACTTTTTACCCATATTGATTTTCACTGTTTTAAACTCTTGCTGTCTGTGTTACTATAGCTATCACACAATATAATTGGAAACATACTGACCTGCATATTTTTACAACTGAGTGTGGACATCAGAAACTCTGAATAGTACAGTTTGTTTTGTAATTTTTTGGACTCACATTAGGCTCCATGAGAAAGTAATTACTCATACTGGAGTACATTGTACCTTTACATTTGGTATTATGTTTTACAGTATTTTGAAAAAAAAATACTCAGTTTGTGTTAATCATTTGCTTTACAGGATTTTTTTGTTGTTGAAAGGAACAAATAAGAATTAATCCCAGAAATAATACCTAGTGTTTTGATTGCAGTGTGTATACATTGACAGCAGTTAACAGCAGTATAACTAAAATAGTATTTTAAAGTATACACCTGGTTCTAAAAAAAACTTTGCATAAATGAGTAGTATAGGTTACTATAAGAAACTTTGTAATATATCTTATTAAATAAATATGTTTTCCTTTCCACTTTTCAGTTAGTGTTACATCCTACACATTATTCTTTAAAGAGGAGAGGGAAGATGAAGAGGTTGTACAAAAGACACTCAAATATATGCTGCTCATACACTCTACTGCTCTTTGCTTTTTTTGCACTTCTATGTTTATAGATGAGATGCTACGAGGATATTAAACAATTAACCAACGCGAAGTAGCCACCCCTCCCTTCTCCACAGAATGAGGAAATTGATCAATAACTAGCCAGCAGTAGTCTCTTGCTCCACCCATCCCTTCTCCATAGAATCAGGAAATTAATAAATTAACCAGCCGGCAGTACTATCTACTCCACCCCTCCCTTCTCCATAGAATGAGGAGATTAATAAATTAACCAGCCGGCAATACTATTTACTCCACCCCCTCCCTTCTCCATAGAATGAGGAAATTAATAAATGACCCAGCCGGCAATACGTATTTACTCCACACCTCCCTTCTTCTTGGAACAATATGTATGAGGCTGAAAAATGGAGGCAAATTGATATGTTAGGTTTACAGCAGCTGTAAAAATCCCAGAAGACACAAAAAGAAGACAAGGACAGTGAGCCCTAATAATAGACCCACCCAGAAGTCCCTACCTGCTTGCCTCAGTTACCCTAAGTGGTAGAGGACAACTTGGAGACAGTCCCTTTCTATGACATAAGTGAAAACACAAATGCACACAAGACTAACAAAGGAGAACAGGTAGGAAATAATAAAGGGTCTAAATAATCATCAACGTAGTTATGCACCGTCACTCGGTTTATATGTAGAGAAGAACTCAGAAAAGGCTTCTCATAACCATGTTACAGTAGACAAGAAATTTCTGGCATTCAAAATGACTTCCAAATATAATAAATTTATTGCATCCACCAAAATATCATCCACCAAAACATTTCGGTCCTGGCACCTTCATCAGTTTATCGGATATGGAAGAGGTGAGTAGGCATAAAATGGAAGCTGTGTGGAAGGTCAGGAAGATGTGTCACATGACTCCCTACAAGCTACATATTGATTTGGCGTCATGTTCTAGCAACGCCATGAGTTGGTGCTGAGATGTGGCAGAGATCCATTATTCAGAAAATATTTTTCTTTTGTATAGTATGAAGAGACTATTTCCCTATTATGTATGCAACCACTGAGCATGTGTACAGTTCTGGAGGAGACAACCTAAGACAATTGTTATCTTTTCAGCAAGGATGTCAACTACAATTTCCCACCATTACAACAAGTTACAAATAGGGCACATGCTGCACATGAACCACTCAGAGAAAGAACATATGTACAGAAATGAGCATCTCCATGCCACAAGAATCATGAAAAATGTAGGATATACTGTATATGGACCAAGCTTCTACTGGCAGGTAAGATGCAGGAGCCAAATGGAAGTTGGATATAGGCTCTATTTTTACTGAATTGTACTCTATTGTGCACATACACTCACCAATTGCAGGGCAGCTACACTTGTTGCAATTGACACAGTACATAGTAAAAAATTAAGCGTTTTCAGTTTTTAGTTTTTTAAAAAAAAAAACTTTTACCAAATTTACCAGATTTGGAAAGGTGTAATAAAAACAAAATACGTTTGATTTGGTCTTTGAAGATACATGCAAAAACTTTATGACTATTCTGTTATGTATGAGATGAACTGCTACCTAAAAAAATCATCATATAGCTTATAAATACTTTTTTATCATACAAATTTATATTCATATTTAAAAGCGCAATTGACATAACCCAGCCAAACCCGGACAATCATGAGAATTAGAAAAAAAAAGGTAAATAGAACCTCATATAAACAACAATTGTTTTTCTATGATAATTGCTGATACCCTTCCTTATTGGCATTGTGTTATCATATACCTGCATTCCCCCTATTAGCAAACTGCCAAAACTTCTGATCTTATAGTGTAGAGGTTGTCATACTTTCCAACCATCAATTAATTAATTAAGGCATCTGGTTGACAGCACCTGCGTGCTACTTGCCCTTTTAATTCCTATGAAAGCAGTAAATGTGCACTTAATTTCCCACAATATATATATATATATATATATATATATATATATATATATATATATATATATATATACATTGTGAGCATAATGTTTTTTTTCTAGAAATATTACATATGAATTTAAATTTACATTAGTGTTGATTAATTCCAAGCATATGTAGGAAGTTAGTAAGAATTAGACATGGTGGTGTGTGCTGAAGAAGCTTAGTCTACATTCTAGAAGCAATTTCCAATAAAAGAACATTTAACTCATTTACTGCCATGCTATATTGCCATTTCCATGGCCAAGGGCTTTTTTTCTCATTTGCAATAAAACATTTTATAGCACAATCAAATACTTTTCTTGCATGAGCAAAAAGCCTGAACATAAATCATGATTTCAACAAATATAGAAAAGTGCACTTTTTAACTAAATGTCTGTGCACATTAACGTACCTTTCTGTTACGACCTTAAAGTAACATTTTCCATTAACAATAGCTGTGTCAGAATTATGACAAGAACCTGTCACTTCTCTAACACTAGTTTATTTTCTAAAGTCTAGTTGTAATAAATAAAATAAAAAACAAACTGAGTCAGCATCATTCTTGTCAAGTTGGGTAACATTCTCATCAGTGCTGGGTTTCAGTCCCATGAAGATCTGTCAGAAATTGCTGGTTGAAAAAGTGCTACAAAACCAGCTTCCTGCCCAGTGATTTCAGTGCAAAAAATAGACACCCCACAAATGCCATTATAGAGTCCCTAGGGATCCTTTTGCTCTTCATTTCACCAATCCTTTTCTGCCTGCTCTTCCTGGTCCTGCCAAAGTATAGGAAAGACGAAATGTGAATGTAACATTAAATACTTTTTTTTCTCTTTGTAAACCTCACATTTAAAGAGATCTTTTCACATCCTCATGAAAGTGCAGTTTTATATAACGCTAGATAGCTGGTGCAGATATCAGTACTGTTAGTTTTGGCACCAATCTCTCCCCACTGTCATAAGGGCGTTCCTTACTACCCAGCGTCATCATTGGGCAGCAAGGAACACCTCCCTTCCCCAACAGTACCCATCCATGGACTTGCACTGTTCTTCACAGCTCAGCATCATCGCTGGGTCATAAGGAATGCCCCCTCTGACAGTACAAGGCTATGTTAGAATATTGTCAGAGGGGGTGTTCCTTACAGCCCAGCGATGATGCTGGGTGGTAAGGGATGTCTTATTGACAGTGGGGAGATATCAGTGCCAAAACTAACAGCGCCAATATCTCGACCACAGGGGCACATACTCGTACTAGGAAAACCGACAGTGAGCTGAATTCAGTACACTGTCGGCTTTCTAGTGATGTATAAAGCCGCACTTTCATGAGGACATGAAAGGTCCACTTTAAGCATAGCTCAAGCCCACATAAGTACATGCTTTTCGTAACTCTGTCATTTATAGTGCCAGCAGAGTATTATACATTAGTATATGCATAAATAATAATGCAAGCATAATTGCTCCTGTAAATAATACTGTCAACGGTGTCCCCTTATATGCCTTTCTTTACATAGACATAGAAGAAAGTAAAATTCTGGCTACCTTCAGTCACCACTCGGATGACAATAGGAGTATTATAAATATATGAATAGCTGACTTTCCCAAGTAACTGCTATTGTAATTTGAGGGCTTGTTTACAGGAGACAAGGATATCTGCACGCTTTTGGAAATTCCTAGACAATCTGAGATGAAGAAGAATTATCTTTTCATTCACCTCCATATTCTGTAAATGAAGTGAGCATGAGAAATAAGTTTTAGGGAATCACTATTTATAAAAGTTAAAGAGATTTTTACCTTCTTGAATAACTTATTTGGTCTAGGGAAGCTGATGATGGAGCTGGGGGTTCTGACCATATCATAACCCCCCAGGTCACAGGATGGGCAGCACACTCATTACACAGCTTCACTGGATGCAGGCTTTCATCTTTCCATCACCTACACGTGCCCTTAGCTGTTAGTGTACATGTGCAGAGTACTGACATCACATAGAGGATGCTGAGAGGATGCCGTACAGACACATGCTTGCATAGTGTGATGACATCATGCTTCTTATGCCAAGCTCTTGCATTAATACCGTAATTCTGCATTGCTGTCGCTATACACACCGCTCTTCCCACTTACCTGATCCACTTTCCCTCATTAGTTTTTGGCTATTATTTTTTACCCTTCTGGCTGATTCTTCCCTGGATATTATTAATATTAATATTATTTCTAGTTTGAGTGCTCTTTTATTGTCTACTATTTTTTCTTTGTTTGCCCCTTTCCTAGCTGAATTTTTTTTTCCCCTTCGCTAACCTACCTTGCCTTCAGTTCTATAGTTTCACTTGTTATTAGCTACTACTTATGATTTTTGTCTCTTGTTCTCTTACAGGCTCCTCACCTATTGGTGGACCACCTTACCTGTTATCCAACTAATATTAGCTATTCCCAAGGTGATTGCTCCATCCTTCATTGCATATGGTATATCTCCATTATCATTATTATGTATATTTGTAAAGCTGTATTTATTGTAAGTATTCGTATAGTTATAGCATATGGCACCATTGTATATGACTATTACCCTCATTGTTTTGCTACTTATACTTAGGACTTACCATATGTTACGTCTGCCTTCCTATTGTTTGTTTCTATATTTATTTGAAAAAAATAAATAAATAGATAAATAAATATATATATATATATATATATATATATATATATATATATTGAGTCTGTGTTTCTAGATAGATACATTGTCTGATGCACAAACTGGTATTCTTCTGCATGTTAGTTTTATTCTATGATAAGCAGCATTGCTTGTTAGCCTTCATGTGTGTTCTTGAGTTCGTGACTCCATCCTGTAACTCCTGTATTGTTTTTATGGGTGTTTTTGGGGATTTTTTTGTTTTGTATTATTACAATGTGTAAATGTCTCTGTTGTTGCAGCCTGATGAAGGGTTAATACCTAAAACTTTGAGAATAGCAAATATGATACCTTAGCAAACATTGAATCATGCAATATATTCCTTGTATAAATGTAATGACATTGGATTTGATGTAACTCACTACAATGAATGTTTTCTCATTTAGGAGTTTGGCTTCATTCTTCTACCTATTTGATCGTTAGGTCATGTGATCTGTCGCAACATACACCCACTGGTTCCTCCACCTCTTCCTCTGATCGCACAGGTAATGGATTACCTTCCAGTAAATTTCATTTTTCTTTTTGAACAGTCAAAAAAATACTCTCTAGAAATAAACCTACTGAAAATTTAGATTTATACGGAGCCTGGACAGAATACATGTAGAGCTAATTTGTTTTTTTAAGTTGTGTGTACCTAGTTATTTTAACCAATATAATCTTAATTGGGGTTGTCTTGGGGCTTAAGATTACTTTAACTGATCCAGTGGACATTGGATGATGGATTATAGTCAGCCAGCCCCCATATAGTAGGTAATTACCTGCAAGATCAGGGGAGGAGGGAGGGATGGAACAACCCAGGTGCATGTTCCAGTCACATAACCCGGGTATCAGAACCAGGCCAGACCCCCAGGTCCATCGTTCAGTATCCACTAGATAAGTTAAAGTAATTTTAACTCCCCAGAACACTCCTTTAATAGAGCCTTATACTTAAAGGCTTTAAAGAAATAATCCATTTTATTTTAATATTAAATAGAATCATGAACAATTCATAAAGTTCAAAATTGATATCTAATTCCATATCATGCTAGGAGTTCTTAATGAAAACATTTATTCTATTAAATATTAGTAAGAACTGCTTATTAAAGATGCACAGATGCATGTATATTTTCAGTCGGAAGAAATATTGATATATTATTTACCTTGATTAAAATATAGAATCTTGGACTCTACAAAATAGTTAAATTGAGGAAGTTTAGCAAAATATCAGGTCTACTATGATTACATTTGTAATGCCTATTAGTAAGTTATGAATTAATTGGTTTGGAGATAATGACATTATTAAGCACTGAGTAGGCTCATACATTTTGAGGAATTATTGTTGCCACTGTTGATGAACACGGATGACAGTCAGAAGTAGAAGGGAAATACAAGGCCAACTGCTGTCTATTTTTCCCAGAAACCTGACAGATGTTGTTGTTGCCTTTCGATTATTAGTAGATCAGTTACTGTGGATAATAATCATATACAATCAAAATATATTTCACATTTAGATCTAGATGGGATCTTGTTTTTTAGCTACTTTGGTTGTTCTGACTGAGAAATATTTTTATTCATTTTTTATCTTATACATTATATTTTGTGATACACAGAATACCTGTTATATTAGAACCTGAATATTTAACCTTCAGGACATAACTAGGCAAAAAGACCATATTCTAAATGAGAATGTAATCAATATATTCTGAGATATTAAACAAAAATGTGAATTACGGAATTGAGATTATGTAACTATAGATGTTTTTTCCTTATATTTCCTATTGATTCAACATATCCCAATATGTCTAGATGAGTAGCTTTTAAATAAAATTCATGATTTTGCTTTACTTGTGATAGATATCTATCAAATTATACACTGGTTAGTGCTTGGAAATTCCAGCAAGTCAACTAGGGAACAGTTTCTGAGAAACTAATTGAAAGATAACCACCAATTACCATCATTTTGGTAAATTAACATAAGAGATCCACCTACTACTTCTCAGTTCTTTGACTGCAATCATATACCAAAGTGATTTTTTGGGGATCTGCTCACATGGTGCTGAGTTAAATAGTGGCCAACATTGCTTTAATACTGTGCTTGTGGAATGGTATGGCATGGCTATAGGGCTTATACATCTTGATCAAAATGTATATTAGGGATGTTATTGTAAGGGAATTGCAATAGGAGTAATTCTACAGTAGCTGTTGGTGAACCATGGAGGGAGGGGCACAAAAGGCAGTGAGCCCTAAGCTGAATTCCCCCCACTGTCCCTTCCTGCTTGCCGGTCCTATCCTAGGTAATAGGAGGCAACTGGTCAACGGGCCCTTCCTATATATGTGACAACACAGAACGTAGACAAGACAAACAACAACAAGGGAGGTCAGCTAGCCAAAGGTTCAGTAACAGTCGAGCAACGCAGTATAGGATCAAAATCCAAGAGAATAGTCAAAGGGTAAGCCAGAGATCAGAGGTCAGCAATACAATAGTAGCAGAAAAGGAGCTTAGCAGGGACAAAGTCACAGGACAGAATCACAATAGCCAGCAAGGCTGTATGGGTTAATGGCTTGTATATAGGAAGCCAAAGACCCACCCTAGCCTTGATTGGAAGACAGGCTGTTAATCACACAGGCAAGGCCAGAATTACGTATTTGATGGACATAGGGAACAGGGTGCAGTAGATGGGTGTGGTGGAAACTCAATTACAGAGACAGAATGAGCTGTCTTCACACAGTGCAACGAAAAAAGTAAGCAAGGAATCAAACTGAACTTGTCTCCTGCACTTCAGCGTCCGAGCGAAGAGTGGCGCAGAGACCCAAACTGTTAAAGTTGTGTTCATTTTTCAATAGCATAGAACATTATATAATATTGCTTAATATTGCAGAAAACGGCTTCCATGACAAGAAACAATTTACAAATACCAAGCTTTGCCAATAGCGCTGGCTCCTTACACTAAAACATAGTTATTTTTTTTAAATTGAGTGGAAATTATTTCTAAATGAGAAAAACAGGAATGAAGAGAAAAAGGTCAACATTTTTCTTATTGAACTGATAGCTAACCTTATATTAAGTTAAATAACTTCTCATGACAAATTGTTCACCACCACAATAGGATGTACAGTATAATTGAAGATGTAAACAAAACGAAGACACATAGATGAAGGTAATCTTTCAAGGAATTGTTAGACACTATATAGAAATGATACAGATTGGCCTAAACACTGCAGACTTTATTGCCACCTGTTACCACAGCCAAAAGCAACTCACTAAGCTATAAAGTTAATAGTGACGAGGTGCTACCATGTGAAAACCAAATTATGGCAGTGAATAGTGTGAAAAGAGCTTTTATAATGTGAAAGTACAGAATGCTAAGGCCATAACTTATGCCTTGGCATTAAAAATAGTATTTCAACTTACAATTACACTAAATCCTATTGAGAATTATGATAAAAATATGGGGGGGGGGGTTGATATTTAATAGTTTTACATTTGAATTTACATATATTTCTAACATTGCTTACAATATCACCAAATACAGACCGGTCTGCACTTAACTGATCTCCAATTTAGGGAAGAAATGCAATTTATCATGAATCCAATTCAACAGAATATCTCAACATAGAGCAAAAGCGTTGAAAGTCTAAAATCAGCCCTTGAGTATGAGATCACAGTACAAGGATAATTAACACATTGGTGACAGTGGGTAGAAAAACATAAAAAAATAATGGCAGAGCTGTTATCTTAGAAACTTAACTATGTTAACATAGAAATGTAACTTCTCCGACAATGTGTTTTTGTAAAGATACAAGTAAAACAAAAATATAACACAAGTATAACTCACAGGTCCTGAAGTGTATGGGAATGGTGTTCTTCTATTGTAGCCCAATGTAGATACTTAAACGGAACCTGTTCTATTCTTCAAGCTCTTACCGTTCGAGTCATGTGGACAGGAAATTAGATTGTGAAGTACTTTCCTGTCCGCATGTTTCATATGGAGATCTTGCGGCAAGCACACGGACCCTATTATAGTCTGTGGGGATCCCTGTGCTTTCACTGCACACCGCTTGCAAATGCGTTTGGTAGTCCATTTGGGGGGTCCCCATGCGGACTCCCCCAAATGGATTACCGATGCAGATGTGAACAAGGCCTCAGTGAGTAAAGTAGCAATGGTGCTGCACTCACAAGGTATTGGTGGTGTACTGTCTGGTAGGGTTCTCCAACTGAATGTGCATGTAAAGTGAAACCACAGCACACACTAGTAGTTGTATTATTGCAAGTGTAGTACAAGATTATTCAATTCACAATAAAGAACATGCAATAAGGGATCATCCACCAACACTAGTTTGTATACAGAAGATCATCACATCCATAAGGCACATGTGTACCTGAAGGAGGGTTCTTACCCCAAAGAATATGTCTCTATTGTATGTGTTTATATGCCACTTTACCATATCTGGCATGAAAAGGTCTCTATTAGAGATGAGCGAACAGTGTTCTATCGAACTCATGTTCGATCGGATATTAGGCTGTTCGGCATGTTCGAATCGAATCGAACACCGCGTGGTAAAGTGCGCCATTACTCGATTCCCCTCCCACCTTCCCTGGCGCCTTTTTTGCTCCAATAACAGCGCAGGGTAGGTGGGACAGGAACTACGACACCGGTGACGTTGAAAAAAGTAGGCAAAACCCATTGGCTGCCGAAAACATGTGACCTCTAATTTAAAAGAACAGCGCCGCCCAGGTTCGCGTCATTCTGAGCTTGCAATTCACCGAGGACGGAGGTTTCCGTCCAGCTAGCTAGGGCTTAGATTCTGGGTAGGCAGGGACAGGCTAGGATAGGAAGGAGAAGACAACCAACAGCTCTTGTAAGAGCTAAATTCCAGGGAGAAGCTTGTCAGTGTAACGTGGCACTGACGGGCTCAATCGCCGCAACCCAGCTTTCCCAGGATCCTGAATGGAATACACTGTCAGTGTATTCCCGTATACCCGATATATACCCCAATACCCGTTCCAACGGTGTGCCCCCCCACCTTCACCCCAGAAATACCCTGCAAGTCCCCTAGCAATAGAATTGGGGCTATATACACCCACAATTTTTACTACTGGTATACAGTGCCATTGTCTGACTGGGAATTCAAAGAATATATTGGGAATACAAATACCCTCATTTCTTGCTACTGCCATATAGTGCCAGTGTCTGACTGGGAATTCAAAGAATATATTGGGGTTACGTGCACCCACAATTTTTACTACTGGTATACAGTGCCATTGTCTGACTGGGAATTCAAAGAATATATTGGGAATACAAATACCCTCATTTCTTGCTACTGCCATATAGTGCCAGTGTCTGACTGGGAATTCAAAGAATATATTGGGGTTACGTGCACCCACAATTTTTACTACTGGTATACAGTGCCATTGTCTGACTGGGAATTCAAAGAATATATTGGGAATACAAATACCCTCATTTCTTGCTACTGCCATATAGTGCCAGTGTCTGACTGGGAATTCAAAGAATATATTGGGGTTACGTGCACCCACAATTTTTACTACTGGTATACAGTGCCATTGTCTGACTGGGAATTCAAAGAATATATTGGGAATACAAATACCCTCATTTCTTGCTACTGCCATATAGTGCCAGTGTCTGACTGGGAATTCAAAGAATATATTGGGGTTACGTGCACCCACAATTTTTACTACTGGTATACAGTGCCATTGTCTGACTGGGAATTCAAAGAATATATTGGGAATACAAATACCCTCATTTCTTGCTACTGCCATATAGTGCCAGTGTCTGACTGGGAATTCAAAGAATATATTGGGGTTACGTGCACCCACAATTTTTACTACTGGTATACAGTGCCATTGTCTGACTGGGAATTCAAAGAATATATTGGGGTTATAAATACCCTCATTTCTTGCTACTGCCATATAGTGCCAGTTTCTGACTGGTAATTCAAAGAATATATTGGGGTTACGTGCACCCACAATTTTTACTACTGGTATACAGTGCCATTGTCTGACTGGGAATTCAAAGAGTATATTGGGAATACAAATACCCTCATTTCTTGCTACTGCCATATAGTGCCAGTTTCTGACTGGTAATTCAAAGAATATATTGGGGTTACGTGCACCCACAATTTTTACTACTGGTATACAGTGCCATTGTCTGACTGGGAATTCAAAGAATATATTGGGGTTATAAATACCCTCATTTCTTGCTACTGCCATATAGTGCCAGTTTCTGACTGGTAATTCAAAGAATATATTGGGGTTACGTGAACCCACAATTTTTACTACTGGTATACAGTGCCATTGTTTGACTGGGAATTCAAAGAGTATATTGGGAATACAAATACCCTCATTTCTTGCTACTGCCATATAGTGCCAGTTTCTGACTGGGAATTCAAAGAATATATTGGGGTTACGTGCACCCACAATTTTTACTACTGGTATACAGTGCCATTGTCTGACTGGGAATTCAAAGAATATATTGGGGTTATAAATACCCTCATTTCTTGCTACTGCCATATAGTGCCAGTTTCTGACTGGTAATTCAAAGAATATATTGGGGTTACGTGCACCCACAATTTTTACTACTGGTATACAGTGCCATTGTCTGACTGGGAATTCAAAGAGTATATTGGGAATACAAATACCCTCATTTCTTGCTACTGCCATATAGTGCCAGTTTCTGACTGGTAATTCAAAGAATATATTGGGGTTACGTGCACCCACAATTTTTACTACTGGTATACAGTGCCATTGTCTGACTGGGAATTCAAAGAATATATTGGGGTTATAAATACCCTCATTTCTTGCTACTGCCATATAGTGCCAGTTTCTGACTGGTAATTCAAAGAATATATTGGGGTTACGTGCACCCACAATTTTTACTACTGGTATACAGTGCCATTGTCTGACTGGGAATTCAAAGAGTATATTGGGAATACAAATACCCTCATTTCTTGCTACTGCCATATAGTGCCAGTTTCTGACTGGGAATTCAAAGAATATATTGGGGTTACGTGCACCCACAATTTTTACTACTGGTATACAGTGCCATTGTCTGACTGGGAATTCAAAGAATATATTGGGGTTATAAATACCCTCATTTCTTGCTACTGCCATATAGTGCCAGTTTCTGACTGGTAATTCAAAGAATATATTGGGGTTACGTGCACCCACAATTTTTACTACTGGTATACAGTGCCATTGTCTGACTGGGAATTCAAAGAGTATATTGGGAATACAAATACCCTCATTTCTTGCTACTGCCATATAGTGCCAGTTTCTGACTGGGAATTCAAAGAATATATTGGGGTTACGTGCACCCACAATTTTTACTACTGGTATACAGTGCCATTGTCTGACTGGGAATTCAAAGAATATATTGGGGTTATAAATACCCTCATTTCTTGCTACTGCCATATAGTGCCAGTTTCTGACTGGTAATTCAAAGAATATATTGGGGTTACGTGCACCCACAATTTTTACTACTGGTATACAGTGCCATTGTCTGACTGGGAATTCAAAGAGTATATTGGGAATACAAATACCCTCATTTCTTGCTACTGCCATATAGTGCCAGTTTCTGACTGGGAATTCAAAGAATATATTGGGGTTACGTGCACCCACAATTTTTACTACTGGTATACAGTGCCATTGTCTGACTGGGAATTCAAAGAATATATTGGGGTTATAAATACCCTCATTTCTTGCTACTGCCATATAGTGCCAGTTTCTGACTGGTAATTCAAAGAATATATTGGGGTTACGTGCACCCACAATTTTTACTACTGGTATACAGTGCCATTGTCTGACTGGGAATTCAAAGAGTATATTGGGAATACAAATACCCTCATTTCTTGCTACTGCCATATAGTGCCAGTTTCTGACTGGGAATTCAAAGAATATATTGGGGTTACGTGCACCCACAATTTTTACTACTGGTATACAGTGCCATTGTCTGACTGGGAATTCAAAGAATATATTGGGGTTATAAATACCCTCATTTCTTGCTACTGCCATATAGTGCCAGTTTCTGACTGGTAATTCAAAGAATATATTGGGGTTACGTGCACCCACAATTTTTACTACTGGTATACAGTGCCATTGTCTGACTGGGAATTCAAAGAGTATATTGGGAATACAAATACCCTCATTTCTTGCTACTGCCATATAGTGCCAGTTTCTGACTGGGAATTCAAAGAATATATTGGGGTTACGTGCACCCACAATTTTTACTACTGGTATACAGTGCCATTGTCTGACTGGGAATTCAAAGAATATATTGGGGTTATAAATACCCTCATTTCTTGCTACTGCCATATAGTGCCAGTTTCTGACTGGTAATTCAAAGAATATATTGGGGTTACGTGCACCCACAATTTTTACTACTGGTATACAGTGCCATTGTCTGACTGGGAATTCAAAGAGTATATTGGGAATACAAATACCCTCAATTCTTGCTACTGCCATATAGTGCCAGTTTCTGACTGGGAATTCAAAGAATATATTGGGGTTACGTGCACCCACAATTTTTACTACTGGTATACAGTGCCATTGTCTGACTGGGAATTCAAAGAGTATATTGGGAATACAAATACCCTCATTTCTTGCTACTGCCATATAGTGCCAGTGTCTGACTGGGAATTCAAAGAATATATTGGGGTTACGTGCACCCACAATTTTTACTACTGGTATACAGTGCCAATTTCTAACTAGGAATTCAAAATGCGCAAGGCTCCCGGAAAGGGACGTGGACGAGGCCGTGGGCGAGGTCGGGGGAATGGTTCTGGGGAGCAAGGTAGCAGTGAAGCCACAGGGCGTCCCGTGCCTACTCCTGTGGGGCAGCAAGCATTGCGCCACTCCACAGTGCCAGGGTTGCTTGCCACATTAACTAAACTGCAGGGTACAAACCTTAGTAGGCCCGAGAACCAGGAACAGGTCTTGCAATGGCTGTCAGAGAACGCTTACAGCACATTGTCCAGCAGCCAGTCAGACTCTGCCTCCTCTCCTCCTATTACCCAACAGTCTTGTCTTCCTTCCTCCCAAAATTCCGAAGCTTTACAGAACAATAACCCAAACTGTCCCTGCTCCCCAGAGCTGTTCTCCGCTCCTTTCATTGTCCCTCAACCTGCCTCTCCACGTCACGATTCCACGAACCTAACAGAGGAGCATCTGTGTCCAGATGCTCAAACACTAGAGTCTCCTCCATCTCCGTTCGATTTGGTGGTGGATGACCAGCAACCCACCCTCATCGACGATGATGTGACGCAGTTGCCGTCAGGGCATCCAGTTGACCGGCGCATTGTGCGGGAGGAGGAGATGAGACAGGAGTTGGAAGAGGAAGTGGTGGATGATGAGGACACTGACCCGACCTGGACAGGGGGGATGTCAAGCGGGGAAAGTAGTGTGGATGTTGAGGCAGGTGCAGCACCAAAAAGGGTAGCTAGAGGCAGAGGCAGAGGTCAGCAGCTTAGGCGAAGCCAGGCCACACCCGGAATCTCCCAAGATGTTCCAGTTCGTACCCAGCCCCGAAAAACTCCCACCTCGAGGGCACGTTTCTCGAAGGTGTGGAGTTTTTTCAAGGAATGCGCCGAGGACAGATATAGTGTTGTCTGCACAATTTGCCTCTCGAAATTGATTAGGGGCTCTGAGAAGAGCAACCTGTCCACCACTTCAATGCGCCGTCATTTGGAATCCAAGCACTGGAATCAGTGGCAGGCAGCAACGGCAGGACAAAGGCCGCCTGCCGTTCACGCCACTGCCACTGCCTCTGCCACTGCCTCTGCCACTGCCACTGCTGACTGTGCTGGCGATGCACTCCAGAGGACGAGCCAGGACACCACTTCATCTGCCTCCGCCACTTTGTTGACTTCTACCTCATCCTCCCCTGGTCCTGTCTTATCTCCTTCTCCTGCACCATCAAAGGCACCATCAGGCGTTTCTTTACAACAACCCACCATCTCTCAGACATTGGAGCGGCGGCAGAAATACACTGCTAACCACCCACACGCGCAAGCCTTGAACGCCAACATCGCTAAACTGCTGGCCCAGGAGATGTTGGCGTTCCGGCTTGTTGAAACTCCCGCCTTCCTGGACCTGATGGCAACTGCGGCACCTCGCTATGCCGTCCCTAGCCGTCACTACTTCTCCCGGTGTGCCGTCCCCGCCTTGCACCAGCACGTGTCACTCAACATCAGGCGGGCCCTTAGTTCCGCGCTTTGCACAAAGGTCCACTTGACCACCGACGCGTGGACAAGTGCATGCGGACAGGGACGCTACATTTCACTGACGGCACACTGGGTGAATGTAGTTGAGGCTGGGACTGCTTCCCAAACTGGCCCGGTGTACCTCGTCTCCCCGCCTAACATTCCTGGCAGGGACACGAGAAGAACACCCCCCTCCTCCTCCTCCTCTACCGCCTCCTCCTCCGCCACCGTCTCCTCCTCCGCCACCGCCTCCTCCTCCGCTGTTAGATTGACCCCAGCTACGAGTTGGAAACGTTGCAGCACTGGCGTTGGTAGACGTCAGCAGGCTGTGCTGAAGCTGATCAGCTTGGGGGACAGACAGCACACTGCCTCCGAGGTGAGGGATGCCCTCCTCGATGAGACGGCAATATGGTTTGAGCCGCTGCACCTGGGCCCAGGCATGGTCGTTTGTGATAACGGCCGGAACCTGGTAGCAGCTCTGGAGCTTGCCGGACTCCAACATGTTCCATGCCTGGCCCACGTCTTCAACCTAGTGGTGCAACGTTTCCTAAAGAGCTACCCCAATGTTCCAGAGCTACTGGTGAAAGTGCGGCGCATGTGCGCCCACTTTCGCAAGTCGACAGTAGCCGCTGCTAGCTTAAAATCTCTCCAGCAACGCCTGCATGTGCCACAACACCGGCTTTTGTGCGACGTCCCCACACGCTGGAACTCAACGTTTCAGATGTTGAATAGAGTGGTTGAGCAGCAGAGACCTTTGATGGAATACCAGCTACAAAACCCTAGGGTGCCACAAAGTCAGCTGCCTCAGTTTCACATCCATGAGTGGCCATGGATGAGAGACCTTTGTGACATCCTACGGGTCTTTGAGGAGTCCACAAGGAGGGTGAGCTCTGAGGATGCGATGGTGAGCCTTACAATCCCGCTCTTGTGTGTTCTGAGAGAATCCCTGATTGACATCAGGGATAACTCAGATCACACAGAGGAGTTAGGGATAGCATCCGATCCGTCACAGCTGGAGAGTAGGTCCACACATCTGTCCGCTTCACTGCGTTTAATGGAGGAGGAGGAGGAGGAGGAGGAGGAGGAAGAAGAGTTGTCCGATGATGTGATGGTGATACAGGAGGCTTCCGGGCAACTTCGAATCGTCCCATTGTTGCAGCGCGGATGGGTAGACATGGAGGATGAGGAGGAAATGGAGATTGAACTTTCCGGTGGGGCCAGAGGAGTCATGCCAACTAACACTGTGGCAGACATGGCTGAGTTCATGTTGGGGTGCTTTACAACCGACAAGCGTATTGTCAAAATAATGGAGGACAACCAGTACTGGATCTTTGCTATCCTTGACCCCCGGTATAAAAACAACATCTCGTCTTTTATTCCGGTAGAGGGGAGGGCCAATCGCATCAATGCTTGCCACAGGCAATTGGTGCAGAATATGATGGAGATGTTTCCAGCATGTGACGTTGGCGGCAGGGAGGGCAGTTCCTCCAGTAGGCAACCAAGTTCTCACCGGTCCACACAAACGAGGGGCACACTGTCTAAGGTCTGGGACACCTTGATGGCACCCCCTCGCCAAAGTGCCGCCACGGAGGGTCCTAGTGTCACCAGGCGTGAGAAGTATAGGCGCATGTTGCGGGAATACCTTTCCGACCACAGCCCTGTCCTCTCCGACCCCTCTGCGCCCTACACGTATTGGGTGTCGAAGTTGGACCTGTGGCTTGAACTTGCCCTATATGCCTTGGAGGTGCTGTCCTGTCCTGCCGCCAGCGTCCTATCTGAGAGGGTGTTCAGTGCAGCCGGTGGCATCATCACTGACAAGCGCACCCGTCTGTCAGCTGAGAGTGCCGACCGGCTCACTTTGATAAAAATGAACCACCACTGGATAGAGCCTTCATTTTTGTGCCCACCTGTGTAAAGCACCCCAACATGAAACTCCATGTCTGTACTCAACCTCTCCAATTCCTCCGCATCCTCATACTCATCCACCATAAGCGTTGCACAATTCTGCTAATACTAGGCTCCCTCCAACATGATTTCCCCCAACTCTGCTGGTTAGAGGCTCCCTCCACCCTGATTTCCACCAACTCTGCTGGTTAGAGGCTCCCTCCACCCTGCTTTCCCACAACTCTGCTGGTTAGAGGCTCCTTCCACCATGAATTTGCCCAAACTGGGCTGTTTAGAGGCTCCCTCCACCATGAATTGGTCCAAACTGGGCTGGTTAGAGGCTCCCTCCACCATTAATTGGTCCAAACTGGGTTTTTTAGAGGCTCCCTCCACCATGAATTGGTCCAAACTGGGCTGGTTAGAGGCTCCCTCCACCATGAATTGGTCCAAACTGGGGTGGTTAGAGGCTCCCTCCACCATTAATTAGTCCAAACTGGGCTGGTTAGAGGCTCCCTCCACCATTAATTGGTCCAAACTGGGCTGGTTAGAGGCTCCCTCCACCATTAATTGGTCCAAACTGGGCTGTTTAGAGGCTCCCTCCACCATGAATTTGCCCAAACTGGGCTGGTTAGAGGCTCCCTCCACCATGAATTGGTCCAAACTGGGGTTTTTAGAGGCTCCCTCCACCATGAATTGGTCCAAACTTGGCTGTTTAGAGGCTCCCTCCACCATGAATTGGTCCAAACTGGGGTGGTTAGAGGCTCCCTCCACCATTAATTGGTCCAAACTGGGCTGGTTAGAGGCTCCCTCCACCATTAATTGGTCCAAACTGGGCTGGTTAGAGGCTCCCTCCACCATGAATTGGTCCAAACTGGGTTTTTTAGAGGCTCCCTCCACCATGAATTTGCCCAAACTGGGCTGTTTAGAGGCTCCCTCCACCATGAATTGGTCCAAACTGGGCTGGTTAGAGGCTCCCTCCACCATGAATTTCCCAAAACTTGGCTGTTTAGAGGCTCCCTCCACCATTAATTGGTCCAAACTGGGCTGGTTAGAGGCTCCCTCCACCATGAATTTGCCCAAACTGGGCTGTTTAGAGGCTCCCTCCACCATGAATTTGCCCAAACTGGGCTGGTTAGAGGCTCCCTCCACCATGAATTTGCCCAAACTGGGCTGTTTAGAGGCTCCCTCCACCATGAATTGGTCCAAACTGGGCTGGTTAGAGGCTCCCTCCACCATGAATTTCCCAAAACTTGGCTGTTTAGAGGCTCCCTCCACCATTAATTGGTCCAAACTGGGCTGGTTAGAGGCTCCCTCCACCATGAATTGGTCCAAACTGGGGTTTTTAGAGGCTCCCTCCACCATGAATTGGTCCAAACTTGGCTGTTTAGAGGCTCCCTCCACCATGAATTGGTCCAAACTGGGGTGGTTAGAGGCTCCCTCCACCATTAATTGGTCCAAACTGGGCTGGTTAGAGGCTCCCTCCACCATTAATTGGTCCAAACTGGGCTGGTTAGAGGCTCCCTCCACCATGAATTTGCCCAAACTGGGCTGTTTAGAGGCTCCCTCCACCATGAATTTGCCCAAACTGGGCTGGTTAGAGGCTCCCTCCACCATGAATTGGTCCAAACGGGTTTTTAGAGGCTCCCTTCACCATGAATTGGTCCAAACTTGGCTGTTTAGAGGCTCCCTCCACCATGAATTGGTCCAAACTGGGGTGGTTAGAGGCTCCCTCCACCATTAATTGGTCCAAACTGGGCTGGTTAGAGGCTCCCTCCACCATTAATTGGTCCAAACTGGGCTGGTTAGAGGCTCCCTCCACCATGAATTGGTCCAAACTGGGGTTTTTAGAGGCTCCCTCCACCATGAATTGGTCCAAACTTGGCTGTTTAGAGGCTCCCTCCACCATTAATTGGTCCAAACTGGGCTGGTTAGAGGCTCCCTCCACCATGAATTGGTCCAAACTGGGTTTTTTAGAGGCTCCCTCCACCATGAATTTGCCCAAACTGGGCTGTTTAGAGGCTCCCTCCACCATGAATTGGTCCAAACTGGGCTGTTTAGAGGCTCCCTCCACCATTAATTGGTCCAAACTGGGCTGGTTAGAGGCTCCCTCCACCATGAATTGGTCCAAACTGGGGTGGTTAGAGGCTCCCTCCACCATTAATTGGTCCAAACTGGGCTGGTTAGAGGCTCCCTCCACCATTAATTGGTCCAAACTGGGCTGGTTAGAGGCTCCCTCCACCATTAATTGGTCCAAACTGGGCTGGTTAGAGGCTCCCTCCACCATTAATTGGTCCAAACTGGGCTGGTTAGAGGCTCCCTCCACCATTAATTGGTCCAAACTGGGCTGGTTAGAGGCTCCCTCCACCATGAATTTGCCCAAACTGGGCTGTTTAGAGGCTCCCTCCACCATGAATTTGCCCAAACTGGGCTGGTTAGAGGCTCCCTCCACCATGAATTGGTCCAAACTGGGGTTTTTAGAGGCTCCCTCCACCATGAATTGGTCCAAACTTGGCTGTTTAGAGGCTCCCTCCACCATTAATTGGTCCAAACTGGGCTGGTTAGAGGCTCCCTCCACCATGAATTGGTCCAAACTGGGTTTTTTAGAGGCTCCCTCCACCATGAATTTGCCCAAACTGGGCTGTTTAGAGGCTCCCTCCACCATGAATTTGCCCAAACTGGGCTGGTTAGAGGCTCCCTCCACCATGAATTGGTCCAAACTGGGGTTTTTAGAGGCTCCCTCCACCATGAATTGGTCCAAACTTGGCTGTTTAGAGGCTCCCTCCACCATGAATTGGTCCAAACTGGGGTGGTTAGAGGCTCCCTCCACCATTAATTGGTCCAAACTGGGCTGGTTAGAGGCTCCCTCCACCATTAATTGGTCCAAACTGGGCTGGTTAGAGGCTCCCTCCACCATGAATTGGTCCAAACTGGGTTTTTTAGAGGCTCCCTCCACCATGAATTTGCCCAAACTGGGCTGTTTAGAGGCTCCCTCCACCATGAATTGGACCAAACTGGGCTGGTTAGAGGCTCCCTCCACCATGAATTTCCCAAAACTTGGCTGTTTAGAGGCTCCCTCCACCATTAATTGGTCCAAACTGGGCTGGTTAGAGGCTCCCTCCACCATGAATTGGTCCAAACTGGGGTTTTTAGAGGCTCCCTCCACCATGAATTGGTCCAAACTTGGCTGTTTAGAGGCTCCCTCCACCATGAATTGGTCCAAACTGGGGTGGTTAGAGGCTCCCTCCACCATTAATTGGTCCAAACTGGGCTGGTTAGAGGCTCCCTCCACCATTAATTGGTCCAAACTGGGCTGGTTAGAGGCTCCCTCCACCATGAATTTGCCCAAACTGGGCTGTTTAGAGGCTCCCTCCACCATGAATTTGCCCAAACTGGGCTGGTTAGAGGCTCCCTCCACCATGAATTGGTCCAAACGGGTTTTTAGAGGCTCCCTTCACCATGAATTGGTCCAAACTTGGCTGTTTAGAGGCTCCCTCCACCATGAATTGGTCCAAACTGGGTTTTTTAGAGGCTCCCTCCACCATGAATTTGCCCAAACTGGGCTGTTTAGAGGCTCCCTCCACCATGAATTTGCCCAAACTGGGCTGGTTAGAGGCTCCCTCCACCATGAATTGGTCCAAACTGGGGTTTTTAGAGGCTCCCTCCACCATGAATTGGTCCAAACTTGGCTGTTTAGAGGCTCCCTCCACCATGAATTGGTCCAAACTGGGGTGGTTAGAGGCTCCCTCCACCATTAATTGGTCCAAACTGGGCTGGTTAGAGGCTCCCTCCACCATTAATTGGTCCAAACTGGGCTGGTTAGAGGCTCCCTCCACCATGAATTGGTCCAAACTGGGTTTTTTAGAGGCTCCCTCCACCATGAATTTGCCCAAACTGGGCTGTTTAGAGGCTCCCTCCACCATGAATTGGTCCAAACTGGGCTGGTTAGAGGCTCCCTCCACCATGAATTTCCCAAAACTTGGCTGTTTAGAGGCTCCCTCCACCATTAATTGGTCCAAACTGGGCTGGTTAGAGGCTCCCTCCACCATGAATTGGTCCAAACTGGGGTTTTTAGAGGCTCCCTCCACCATGAATTGGTCCAAACTTGGCTGTTTAGAGGCTCCCTCCACCATGAATTGGTCCAAACTGGGGTGGTTAGAGGCTCCCTCCACCATTAATTGGTCCAAACTGGGCTGGTTAGAGGCTCCCTCCACCATTAATTGGTCCAAACTGGGCTGGTTAGAGGCTCCCTCCACCATGAATTTGCCCAAACTGGGCTGTTTAGAGGCTCCCTCCACCATGAATTTGCCCAAACTGGGCTGGTTAGAGGCTCCCTCCACCATGAATTGGTCCAAACGGGTTTTTAGAGGCTCCCTTCACCATGAATTGGTCCAAACTTGGCTGTTTAGAGGCTCCCTCCACCATGAATTGGTCCAAACTGGGGTGGTTAGAGGCTCCCTCCACCATTAATTGGTCCAAACTGGGCTGGTTAGAGGCTCCCTCCACCATTAATTGGTCCAAACTGGGCTGGTTAGAGGCTCCCTCCACCATGAATTGGTCCAAACTGGGCTGGTTAGAGGCTCCCTCCACCATTAATTGGTCCAAACTGGGCTGGTTAGAGGCTCCCTCCACCATGAATTTGCCCAAACTGGGCTGTTTAGAGGCTCCCTCCACCATGAATTTGCCCAAACTGGGCTGTTTAGAGGCTCCCTCCACCATGAATTGGTCCAAACTGGGTTTTTCAGAGGCTCCCTCCACCATGAATTGGTCCAAACTGGGCTGGTTAGAGGCTCCCTCCACCATGAATTGGTCCAAACTGGGGTGGTTAGAGGCTCCCTCCACCATTAATTGGTCCAAACTGGGCTGGTTAGAGGCTCCCTCCACCATGAATTGGTCCAAACTGGGCTGGTTAGAGGCTCCCTCCACCATTAATTGGTCCAAACTGGGCTGGTTAGAGGCTCCCTCCACCATTAATTGGTCCAAACTGGGCTGGTTAGAGGCTCCCTCCACCATGAATTGGTCCAAACTGGGTTTTTTAGAGGCTCCCTCCACCATGAATTTGCCCAAACTGGGCTGTTTAGAGGCTCCCTCCACCATGAATTGGTCCAAACTGGGCTGGTTAGAGGCTCCCTCCACCATGAATTTCCCAAAACTTGGCTGTTTAGAGGCTCCCTCCACCATTAATTGGTCCAAACTGGGCTGGTTAGAGGCTCCCTCCACCATGAATTTGCCCAAACTGGGCTGTTTAGAGGCTCCCTCCACCATGAATTTGCCCAAACTGGGCTGGTTAGAGGCTCCCTCCACCATGAATTTGCCCAAACTGGGCTGTTTAGAGGCTCCCTCCACCATGAATTGGTCCAAACTGGGCTGGTTAGAGGCTCCCTCCACCATGAATTTCCCAAAACTTGGCTGTTTAGAGGCTCCCTCCACCATTAATTGGTCCAAACTGGGCTGGTTAGAGGCTCCCTCCACCATGAATTGGTCCAAACTGGGGTTTTTAGAGGCTCCCTCCACCATGAATTGGTCCAAACTTGGCTGTTTAGAGGCTCCCTCCACCATGAATTGGTCCAAACTGGGGTGGTTAGAGGCTCCCTCCACCATTAATTGGTCCAAACTGGGCTGGTTAGAGGCTCCCTCCACCATTAATTGGTCCAAACTGGGCTGGTTAGAGGCTCCCTCCACCATGAATTTGCCCAAACTGGGCTGTTTAGAGGCTCCCTCCACCATGAATTTGCCCAAACTGGGCTGGTTAGAGGCTCCCTCCACCATGAATTGGTCCAAACGGGTTTTTAGAGGCTCCCTTCACCATGAATTGGTCCAAACTTGGCTGTTTAGAGGCTCCCTCCACCATGAATTGGTCCAAACTGGGGTGGTTAGAGGCTCCCTCCACCATTAATTGGTCCAAACTGGGCTGGTTAGAGGCTCCCTCCACCATTAATTGGTCCAAACTGGGCTGGTTAGAGGCTCCCTCCACCATGAATTGGTCCAAACTGGGGTTTTTAGAGGCTCCCTCCACCATGAATTGGTCCAAACTTGGCTGTTTAGAGGCTCCCTCCACCATTAATTGGTCCAAACTGGGCTGGTTAGAGGCTCCCTCCACCATGAATTGGTCCAAACTGGGTTTTTTAGAGGCTCCCTCCACCATGAATTTGCCCAAACTGGGCTGTTTAGAGGCTCCCTCCACCATGAATTGGTCCAAACTGGGTTTTTTAGAGGCTCCCTCCACCATGAATTGGTCCAAACTGGGCTGGTTAGAGGCTCCCTCCACCATGAATTGGTCCAAACTGGGGTGGTTAGAGGCTCCCTCCACCATTAATTGGTCCAAACTGGGCTGGTTAGAGGCTCCCTCCACCATTAATTGGTCCAAACTGGGCTGGTTAGAGGCTCCCTCCACCATTAATTGGTCCAAACTGGGCTGGTTAGAGGCTCCCTCCACCATTAATTGGTCCAAACTGGGCTGGTTAGAGGCTCCCTCCACCATGAATTTGCCCAAACTGGGCTGTTTAGAGGCTCCCTCCACCATGAATTTGCCCAAACTGGGCTGGTTAGAGGCTCCCTCCACCATGAATTGGTCCAAACTGGGGTTTTTAGAGGCTCCCTCCACCATGAATTGGTCCAAACTTGGCTGTTTAGAGGCTCCCTCCACCATGAATTGGTCCAAACTGGGGTGGTTAGAGGCTCCCTCCACCATTAATTGGTCCAAACTGGGCTGGTTAGAGGCTCCCTCCACCATTAATTGGTCCAAACTGGGCTGGTTAGAGGCTCCCTCCACCATGAATTGGTCCAAACTGGGTTTTTTAGAGGCTCCCTCCACCATGAATTTGCCCAAACTGGGCTGTTTAGAGGCTCCCTCCACCATGAATTGGACCAAACTGGGCTGGTTAGAGGCTCCCTCCACCATGAATTTCCCAAAACTTGGCTGTTTAGAGGCTCCCTCCACCATTAATTGGTCCAAACTGGGCTGGTTAGAGGCTCCCTCCACCATGAATTGGTCCAAACTGGGGTTTTTAGAGGCTCCCTCCACCATGAATTGGTCCAAACTTGGCTGTTTAGAGGCTCCCTCCACCATGAATTGGTCCAAACTGGGGTGGTTAGAGGCTCCCTCCACCATTAATTGGTCCAAACTGGGCTGGTTAGAGGCTCCCTCCACCATTAATTGGTCCAAACTGGGCTGGTTAGAGGCTCCCTCCACCATGAATTTGCCCAAACTGGGCTGTTTAGAGGCTCCCTCCACCATGAATTTGCCCAAACTGGGCTGGTTAGAGGCTCCCTCCACCATGAATTGGTCCAAACGGGTTTTTAGAGGCTCCCTTCACCATGAATTGGTCCAAACTTGGCTGTTTAGAGGCTCCCTCCACCATGAATTGGTCCAAACTGGGTTTTTTAGAGGCTCCCTCCACCATGAATTTGCCCAAACTGGGCTGGTTAGAGGCTCCCTCCACCATGAATTGGTCCAAACTGGGGTTTTTAGAGGCTCCCTCCACCATGAATTGGTCCAAACTTGGCTGTTTAGAGGCTCCCTCCACCATGAATTGGTCCAAACTGGGGTGGTTAGAGGCTCCCTCCACCATGAATTGGTCCAAACTGGGCTGGTTAGAGGCTCCCTCCACCATTAATTGGTCCAAACTGGGCTGGTTAGAGGCTCCCTCCACCATGAATTGGTCCAAACTGGGTTTTTTAGAGGCTCCCTCCACCATGAATTTGCCCAAACTGGGCTGTTTAGAGGCTCCCTCCACCATGAATTGGTCCAAACTGGGCTGGTTAGAGGCTCCCTCCACCATGAATTTCCCAAAACTTGGCTGTTTAGAGGCTCCCTCCACCATTAATTGGTCCAAACTGGGCTGGTTAGAGGCTCCCTCCACCATGAATTGGTCCAAACTGGGGTTTTTAGAGGCTCCCTCCACCATGAATTGGTCCAAACTTGGCTGTTTAGAGGCTCCCTCCACCATGAATTGGTCCAAACTGGGGTGGTTAGAGGCTCCCTCCACCATTAATTGGTCCAAACAGGGCTGGTTAGAGGCTCCCTCCACCATTAATTGGTCCAAACTGGGCTGGTTAGAGGCTCCCTCCACCATGAATTTGCCCAAACTGGGCTGTTTAGAGGCTCCCTCCACCATGAATTTGCCCAAACTGGGCTGGTTAGAGGCTCCCTCCACCATGAATTGGTCCAAACGGGTTTTTAGAGGCTCCCTCCACCATGAATTGGTCCAAACTGGGGTGGTTAGAGGCTCCCTCCACCATTAATTGGTCCAAACTGGGCTGGTTAGAGGCTCCCTCCACCATTAATTGGTCCAAACTGGGCTGGTTAGAGGCTCCCTCCACCATTAATTGGTCCAAACTGGGCTGGTTAGAGGCTCCCTCCACCATGAATTTGCCCAAACTGGGCTGTTTAGAGGCTCCCTCCACCATGAATTTGCCCAAACTGGGCTGGTTAGAGGCTCCCTCCACCATGAATTGGTCCAAACTGGGGTTTTTAGAGGCTCCCTCCACCATGAATTGGTCCAAACTTGGCTGTTTAGAGGCTCCCTCCACCATTAATTGGTCCAAACTGGGCTGGTTAGAGGCTCCCTCCACCATGAATTGGTCCAAACTGGGTTTTTTAGAGGCTCCCTCCACCATGAATTTGCCCAAACTGGGCTGTTTAGAGGCTCCCTCCACCATGAATTGGTCCAAACTGGGGTGGTTAGAGGCTCCCTCCACCATTAATTGGTCCAAACTGGGCTGGTTAGAGGCTCCCTCCACCATTAATTGGTCCAAACTGGGCTGGTTAGAGGCTCCCTCCACCATGAATTTGCCCAAACTGGGCTGGTTAGAGGCTCCCTCCACCATGAATTGGTCCAAACTGGGTTTTTTAGAGGCTCCCTCCACCATGAATTTGCCCAAACTGGGCTGGTTAGAGGCTCCCTCCACCATGAATTGGTCCAAACTGGGGTTTTTAGAGGCTCCCTCCACCATGAATTTGCCCAAACTCTGCTGGTTAGAGGCTCAATCCACCCTGATTTTCAAAACAAATGTTGGTGCCAACCTCAACTTACTACAAGGGCCAAATTCACTGCTGGTGACAAGCTCTCCTCACTGCAAGTGCCAAATACACATGTTTCAAGGTGTTTTCCTACTGTCAGAGAGGTGGTATTGAGTGTGTAAAGTGTGTAGTTGTTAGGCTGTGATGTTGGGGTAATAGAGGGTCTTTGGTGTGTTAGATGCCCCCAGACATGCTTCCCCTGCTGTCCCAGTGTCATTCCAGAGGTGTTGGCATCATTTCCTGGGGTGTCATAGTGGACTTGGTGACCCTCCAGACACGGATTTGGGTTTCCCCCTTAACGAGTATCTGTTCCCCATAGACTATAATGGGGTTCGAAACCCGTTCGAACACACGAACATTGAGCGGCTGTTCGAATCGAATTTCGAACCTCGAACATTTTAGTGTTCGCTCATCTCTAGTCTCTATTGATGAATTCATTACCTTGTAGATCGATTCCTAAAGCCACTCTTGCAAGGAAGGCAACGTGGAGCTGGCCAGTGGTGGGGCATAACCATCCTGGCAGCCGTGAGGAAGTGGTGCAGGAGATCACAATTAACTTGAGATAGCTTACACAGAATGAGGGATAGGAGGGACACCTGAGGGAAGGAGGGGAGGGAGACAGGGAGCGACCACTGACCTACTAATAAAGGGCGAACGGAGTCTCCAAAGGACTAAATCCCTCTACAATCCCACCAGATATGAAGGAGCCCTCTGTGGAACCACAGCGCCAGTAAAGGTCCGAGACAGATGGGTAAAATTTACGTAAGAGGACTGGGCAGCAATACCAATGGGTCAGGATCTTGAAATTTATTTATTTATTTTTTTTGTAGATTGTGAGCCCCATATAGAGCTCACAATGTACATTTTTCCCTATCAGTATGTCTTTTTTGGAATATGGGATGGAAATCCATGCAAACACGGGGAGAACATACAAACTCTTTGCAGATGATTTTTTTGCCCTTGGCGGGGATCTCGAAATTTTTCTCCTGAGCACTGCAGGGAAGAGGTAGCTTATGGAACAGGAGAAAGCAGTGGGCCCAATCAGCAGCAGAGAGACTAATCCCAAGGTCAGCCTCCCAGGACCTAGTGTATTGCGGGGAACCCGGAGTGGCAGCCAACAGGAGGGTATCGTGCAAGAAAGAGAGAGTATGAGGTGGGGCCTTAGGCAGCAATAAAGTGCTCTCCAGGGCAGATAAACAAGTCTGCAGGGAGAACTTATACCAGAATGTGGCCAGTTGGTGGTACTCAAGCCAGGAGAGAGGGACGCTAGGGTTGATGGCCCCCAACTGGGCAAAGGAGGGGAGGGAGGCGGAGGCCCCAGATAAAGAGCCAACCTAATGTTGTCAGAGGGTACCCACATCAGGAAGCACTGCGCAGACGAGCCTGGAGGGAACATGGAATTCCTGAAATGGGGAGTCAAAGGACCGAAATGCAACTATTAGTTTAGTTTTGCTAGTATATTGTAGGGTTAACCTTATATAGAAAAAAAGGAAATGAAAACTTGCACTTTAAATATGTTGTTGATAAATTGTAAAGAGGATACGAGGAATATCTGTCGTATTTCAAATTAAAAGGATTTTCTGGTTTAAGACAGGAAGAGCATGTCTTAAAATTCATAAGGTAAGTACTGATCTGGTTTGTTTTTTGTTTAAGACATTTTTCTATGGTCTTTTTTAATTTTTTAAATAAAACCTTTAAGGAGATGTCAGTATGGACATAATAAATGTATTATTAATTATTATTATTATTATTATCATTATTATTACTTAGTATCAACAATGAGCATTTTTGTTTTATACTATTTATTATTTATACACAAAAAGTAAAAAATGTGTTCTAAATGTGACAATTTATATAACAATAATATATATTTTTAGCAGTAGTAGAATTTCAAGTGAATTCCAATGGCATAGTTATTTGTCATGACCTTCTGTGACACAGTTTTGTCTGTATGAATTTTAAAAATCAAATTGTATTTTTCACCTTATGTTAACACATTATTTTTTCAATTCTATCCATAAGACATGATGGCCACAGCTCTATAGTATGTAAAGCAATAGAAAATGTATTCCTACTTTCATAACCATTTGCAAATGTAACCGCAGTTCTTTTAAAACTTCATAGTCAATGACATGGCTGTATGTACTACTGGTAGGAAATGATCTTCCACTCACCAGGTAAATGTGAGATTCCTGTAGAATTATGCTGAAGTCTATTAAAACTTTACCTGAGAAGTGAAAATAAATGTGAAGCATTGAAGTTAGAATCACAGTGACCGTAAACAAGAAAAATAAATTAAAGGTAATAAGACCAGTTTATCTTAAAGGTATGTATCTCTGGACTGAAGCATTTCTGCTTTACAAAAAACATTATATTAATTCCATGGTGCTTTACATTTACCATGGTACACTAAATATACTAACAGATATAATACTAACAATGACCGACTGGCACAGTGGGATAGAAGGCCCTGCCCACAAAGGCTTACAATCTATGAGGGAAGAGAGCTAGAGACAGAAGGTGAGGGAGAGACTGTTCAGATGGTGATTTGGTGACTGTAGCGTTATTAGAGGTTGTAGACCTTCCTGAACAAATCAGTCTTCAGGGCAGTATGTATCAGTTTTCCCCTTTGTTTGCTGTAGACATAACCTGCAGTTCTCTTTAGCTGTTGAGTGAAGATTAGCTGCTATACAAGGCACATAGTAAATACATTAGAATGTACTCCATACAGTAATTGTCTATATTCCACTTAAAAACATCCCCAGGAACATGCAGGTCTTATATAGTGAAGTACTGACTGGTGCTTTGATTTGAGAGAAAGCTTCTACAGTGGCAGAAAGGGTTTAATGCGATTGTTCAATCCCATACCGTTTGCATATTGTCAGCAGTAGACCCCCTATTTACACAGAGAGATGTGCTGCTGACAACAATTACATTTGCCTTTATCTGAAATGAATGCTTGTTGGCCAGCGGATCACTATTTTTTTTAGATGGCGCATCAGCCCTTATACAGTAAAAGACCCTTAAGACTGATTCAATTCCTGCTATTCAAGAAAGAGATCCTGGTACTTAACTTACACTGTGGGCAGTTATCTCATAGAGAATGTTGTTTGCTATTAAATCTAGTCCATAATTATAAAAAGTATTGTACAGCTGACACCCAGTGTTAGTAGCCACCAATGGTGATAGTACAATTTGTAGATGTTAACCTTGTGGATGCCATGGCTGATGTGATAATACACATAAATACTAAAATAATATATGGGTTTAACTTTAAGTTTAAATGTCATTTTTCATTTTTTTTTTTTCATTAAATGTATTTTTGTGGGACTACCCTTTTAACAGTGATCCTCATAAGGTGAACCTTTTTTTGGGCTACACAAATCTTAAACAAAACAATTCTTATATATACAAGTGGGTTCTTGTTACTCACCCAATATACAATCTAGCCTTTGCTAATCCTAAAAAAATTTAAAAAATTATTTCACGTTTTTTTCCCCCACGCTCTGTGTATCTACAGTCCTATGAAAAAGTTTGGGCACCCCTATTAATCTTAATCATTTTTTGTTCTAAATATTTTGGTGTTTGCAACAGCCATTTCAGTTTGATATATCTAATAACTGATGGACACAGTAATATTTCAGGATTGAAATGAGGTTTATTGTACTAACAGAAAATGTGCAATATGCATTAAACCAAAATTTGACCGGTGCAAAAGTATGGGCACCCTTATCATTTTATTGATTTGAATTCCCCTAACTACTTTTTACTGACTTACTGAAGCACAAAATTGGTTTTGTAACCTCAGTGAGCTTTGAACTCCATAGCCAGATGTATCCAATCATAAGAAAAGGTATTTAAGGTGGCCAATTGCAAGTTGATCTCCTATTTGAATCTCCTCTGAAGAGTGGCATCATGGGCTACTCAAAACAACTCTCAAATGATCTGAAAACAAAGATTGTTCAACATAGTTGTTCAGGGGAAGGATACAAAAAGTTGTCTCAGAGATTTAACCTGTCAGTTTCCACTGTGAGGAACATAGTAAGGAAATGGAAGACCACAGGGACAGTTCTTGTTAAGCCCAGAAGTGGCAGGCCAAGAAAAATATCAGAAAGGCAGAGAAGAAGAATGGTGAGAACAGTCAAGGACAATCCACAGACCACCTCCAAAGAGCTGCAGCATCATCTTGCTGCAGATGGTGTCACTGTGCATCGGTCAACTATACAGCGCACTTTGCACAAATAGAAGCTGTATGGGAGAGTGATGAGAAAGAAGCCGTTTCTGCACGTACGCCACAAATAGAGTTGCCTGAGGTATGAAAAAGCACATTTGGACAAGGCAGCTTCATTTTGGAAACAAAAATTGAGTTGTTTGGTTATAAAAAAAGGCGTTATGCATGGCGTCCAAAAAGAAACAGCATTCCAAGAAAAACACATGCTACCCACTGTAAAATTTGGTGGAGGTTCCATCATGCTTTGGGGCTGTGTGGCCAATGTCGGCATCGGGAATCTTGTTAAAGTTGAGGGTCGCATGGATTCCACTCAGTATCAGCAGATTCTTGAGAATAATGTTCAAGAATCAGTGACGAAGTTGAAGTTACGCCGGGGATGGATATTTCAGCAAGACAATGATCCAAAACACCGCTCCAAATCCTCAGGCATTCATGCAGAGGAACAATTACAATGTTCTGGAATGGCCATCCCAGTCCCCAGACCTGAATATCATTGAACATCTGTGGGATGATTTGAAGCGGGCTGTCCATGCTCGGCGACCATCTAACTTAACTGAACTTGAATTGTTTGTCCAAAATACCTTTATCCAGGATCCAGGAACTGATTAAAAGCTACTGGAAGCGACTAGAGGCTGTTATCTTTGCAAAAGGAGGATGTACTAAATATTAATGTCACTTTTCTGTTGAGGTGCCCATACTTTTGCACCGGTCAAATTTTGGTTTAATGCATATTGCGCATTTTCTGTTAGTACAATAAACCTCATTTCAATCCTGAAATATTACTGTGTCCATCAGTTATTAGATATATCAAACTGAAATGGCTGTTGCAAATACCAAAATATTTAGAACTAAAAATGATTAAGATTAATAGGGGTGCCCAAACTTTTTCATAGGACTGTATCTGTTTCTCTCTTTTGGTGTATTCAAAATACAGTCTAGCCTGTGCTAATCTGAATAAAAAAAAATCCTACACTAATATTAAAAAAATATATATTGTTTTTCTTAATATAAGCTGACTGACACAATTCTAGTTCTAGGCTAATACTCACAGATTAGGAGTTTACCCTTGTTGTGATTTTATTGCTTTGCAATTTTTCTTCAATTTTTTTTGTTAAAAAATACACTCTCAGAATTTTTGCCAAATAATTAAGAAGCATTCAGTAAAATAGTGGGAAAAAAAATCAGGGCAGGGAACAGGAAAAAGAAGTGAGAGGAGGAAATACGTGTTCAAGTACTACTGCTACTAACAATAAGAATATGGATGGCAACAGCAATACTACTGGTCTAGACAGTCCCACCAATAGCCCCAGTACTGATGTAATTCCCAAGAATAAAGACTTTTTTTTTTAAAGCAGTGGACCACAAATATTGAGTGAGGGTTCTGAACATTCTGTCACGTTCGTGTCAGAATCCAGACACAGATTCCGGGCTGCAGATTGCACCGATAAGGAAACAGGGGAAGGAGACTATCCCTGGCACTACGGTGGCTAGCTAGGCCCTGCCTACGGGTGGTGGTCAGCTGTCCCCAAGCTAGTCTTGGCCCCGACAACTCCTGCCTCTCTAGCACGAAGACCTAACAGACAGATAGGACAAGAGCTGCAAGAGAGCTAGGGACTGGGGATACTATGGTGGTGACCCCTACAGAAATAAAGGTGCAGCTGCAGACAAACAAACCGGACGGGATGTGCTGGACAACGGACACGCAGCACAACACAATACAAAACCATAAAAAATGAGGAGAGGGACAGTGGAGAGGTGAGGAAGGGGTAAACACAAGACTGGGGTAAAATAAACTGGAACCCACCTCAAACAACCAGATAGTGCCAAACAAACAGACGTGAAGGGCAGGGTAGAGTAGAAGTGTGGAGGAAAAAAACAAACTCACACACAAACAACACTCAAACTCCTTTCTAGTCAGTAAGCACAAGCAAACCACTCCTCCTCCTTCTAAGGCCAAGAATTCTAGGTTGGGACCACAAAAACCGGCAACTGGTGGAGACAGCCCTCTTCCTAATAAAGGCCCCAGACTCCTTCCATAGGATGATGGCAATACATAACACCTGAGGTTTACTCTTATAACCTCAAGTGTGTTCAGAAGGCCAGAACACTATGTACACACTGATGGCTCAATGGTAGGGAACCCACCAGCAGATCATCGAATCCCTGACAGAAACACACACACGCAATCAGGTCATGACACATTCCTCCTCAAGTTGTAATTTACCATGCTGTCTTTCTGTACTGGTCTTCTCCTTTACTGGCACAGATCTCATTCTCTAGTACTCATGTGGCTTCTGCTGAAAGATATTCTCCATAGCCCAAGAATTCTCAATTTTCCTCCTCTTTTTGATAGTTTATTTATTTATTATTTATTTATTATGCTTACTTATATAGCGCCATCATATTCCGCAACGCTTTACAGATATATTGTCAGTCACTGTCCCATATAGGGCTCACAATAGTTGGATGAAAACTGCCAATGTTTTTTTTTATGTGGAAGTGGAAGACATGAGTAATGGTTGGAGTAGTAGTGGCAGGGGGTGTGCTACTGTTGGTAGTGCTGGTACGGGCACTAGAGGGAAAAATATTAAGAATTATGAGGGCATACAGAAATCCCATTGCCACTATAATTCACAGAATAGTGAGGAAGGCAATAGGGAATCTGATGATGATTCTATTACAGATAAGACCTGGCAACCGATTCTGAGTGACAGAATGACACAGGGTGATGGCAACTGTAATAGTTCAATCAATATACCCCAAAATCCAAAAGACCTGCCTTGGGTAAATCTAAGGCAAGTTCATGTGGTAATAGCACTGGCAGACAAGTTTTTGGTTTTGCGGCAGAAGCTACTTGCAGCCATCTCCTGTACGGGCACACATGTAGGAATTAGGTTTATCTGTACTTACATGAAATGGTGTCACTAGCATATTTGGCATACTTAAATTAGCAGTGGCACCAAGTAAACAAAAGTGTATGGTTAAAGTCGGAATTTCCCAATCATTTTTCCATAGATATACATGTCACTTTCAACTTGACATAACGTTGGCTGTGTTTGCATAAGACAGAAAGAAATTGGATAGATAGATTCCTAGGAGCCCTAATAGTGTTCTACTATATGTCTGAAACCAAATTAAAGGGATATTCCCAACTCCCCTGTTCACCACCATGCAGGCTGTGTGCTCTGTTCACTTCCTGGTTTTCTCAGTAAATTGGTGGGTGGGGTTTCACTTGCTATCTCACAGACAAAGCCAGCTCTGCTATCTCTCTTCATAGCAGTACGTGTTTGCAGTCAGTAATGAGGGATGGTTGTAAATTAGCACATTATCACTGGAAGATGCACAATATGAAGCTGATGTAGCAGAGCTGGATTTGTTAGGTGATGAGAATCTCAAACTTACATGCTACAGGACCAAGAGTCAGTTTGCAATATACTCACTTTTAGGTATGTGTTTAATGGACTCCCTTTCTCAATTCAATTAGCCGACTAATAACTGGAAGAGCCAGAGATGATAAGCTCAGAAATACAAGCTGCACCGAGCACTCAGCTCCCCCTCCCTTCCCTGAGAGCAGGGAGCTACGTCGCTTGTCCTGGGCGGAGAAATAAGACCATCCCAAGGTCCAGTGATTATGGAAACACAGAGTAAACAATGAAGTGAGTAAATTAAGATAACAGCCAAACATAGGAGTTTTGCTTAAAGGGATTCTACCATTAAAACACATTTTTTTCTTGTTGACAAGAAAAAAATGTGATATTCTTCTCCTACCTTTAGATGTCTTCTCCGCGCCGTCCTTCGGTAGAAAGCCCCATATGCAAATGAGTTATCTCGCAGCACTGGGGGCGGGCCCCAGCGCTCAAACAGCACTGGGGGCGTCCCCAATGCTGCGAGAGAACTCTCCAGCGCCGTCTCCATCTTCTTCAGGAACGACCTCTTCACGTGTCAAACTTGTAGGCATCGGGCATAGCCAGCTGCGCATGCCCACAGGCCACAAGAAAATGGCCACTTACTTATTATGTAAGCGGCCATTTTTCTTGTGGCCGCGGGCATGCGCAGTCGGCTCTGGAAAAACCGCAGCAGTAACGCATTGTGTTTTTTTTCCAGCAGCACTTTTCACAGAAAGTCCACAAAGGTTTCCTCTGTGGACTTTCTGCTTTCATTATACCTAAAGGAAAACCACCAGCATTTCTGTAGGTATAATTGACATGCTGCAATTTCCAAAACCACAATGGTTTTGGAAATCATAGCATGTCCACTATGCATATTTTTCTGCAGTGTCTGTATGGAATTCGTTAGAATCCCATCCACTTTGCAGGAACTGTAAAGCGCTGCATTTTACCTGCAACATTTACACCGTGGCAACACCATGGCATTTACGCCAGGTGTGGCCCAGCATTATGGAGTTTTCCACCGCATTTTATTGATGATCTATCCTGAGAATAAATCATCAATAAGAGACCAGTGAATCCCCACTGATCAGCTGTATGAAGGGGCCATGGCACCTGTTTATGTCACACACTGTATGTTAATAGTGACCATGTGATGTAATTAATCTTGTCACATAGACGTGTATAGGATGAGGCTGTTACATTACATGGCTGCTATGAAGTGAATGACATTGTGTAAATAGGGAAGCAGTCACAGCGCTTACACAGGTAACACGGTTAATTCAAACAGCTGATCCTGGGGGTCCCAGGTATTGGAACTCCACTATTTTTTTTGCATTTGGGGGGTATTATTCATTATCGGGGGTTATAATAAATATTTTATAGTTGGGGTAACAGGAAGATAGGTGTGCAGGTGAGGACAATGTGGGTCAGGTGCCTGGAAAAGTAAGGAGCCAAAGATGTCTGTGTTGCAAACTTTACAGGGATTGAATGAACACCACATGGAATGTAAAGCACCAACTATAGCATATCTGGGCTTGTCTGCCCCAAGTAGCTGAAGCCAAGTGAGCAAAGGTTCCAGGTTACGGAGAGAATTTGGTTGCAGAATTCCGAGTAATGTAGCTTAAGGATGATGTCCTTAGGCACATTTGGGTTATTGGGCACCCCAGCACACTATGAAAACGATTAATACGCAGGTCAACCTGCAGGAGTAAGGTGTTGAACAGAGTTGATCACACAGCGTAGTAATGAACTTGAGCACACCTCTGACATAAGTATTGGCTCTCCTGGATCTGTTTTCTAGGTCGCAATTTGCAGAAGCAAATGGCTCAAAAAGGTGTCAAGTAGCACGGAGAAGCCAGAAGGTTGTGCAGATAAGGAGAGTGCCAGATGTTCTTCTGTCTCAGATATCACCAAAGGGATATCCGCCAAGACAGTAATCTGAGATTCCACAGGAACTATAGAGTGGCAACGTCACAAGTGTTAGGACCGCTACAAGAGCTGGATGGGCCCTATTGTTGTGGTGATGGAACCCGTGGACCCCTCTGAAGGGAACTGAGGGAAGACAGGAGGAGGTTAGGTAGCAGTGAGCAGCAAAGAAACCCAATAATACCCCCAAAGCATAGAAATCTGTGTAGGAGGCACATAAGAAACGTGTCCGGCCAGCTTCAGGCCATGCCTCTTCCCCCATTCCCTCTGGATAGAGGTTTTAGATGCACGGTTTGGAATGCAAATGATTATTCTTCAAGGGTGAAAATAAGCCTAGCAACAGGCCTCATATACATATTTATCTGTGAGGCCACACAGAATATTAAACATATTATTTGTCTCTGATATTTGTATTACAGCATATTTCACAGAGAACTCAAGCACTGAATTCCCTTTCCGTTAGACACAGGAACTGTAATGTTTGCTAATCCTGTTTTCTTCCATACAAGAGCCTTTAAAAATGTTTAATTACGAAAGTCTCACATCATGACAAAATGTTTACATGGTAAATGAGACTTATGAAGTGTGACAAGATGATTATGAGTAGCTGCTCTAAAGCTGATGTTCTGGGACTATTGTCTTAGGGCCATTGTTATTTCCAACAAATACAAAATATAAACTTTCACCTTCATAGTATGAAGCCACTGTATATAAAGTGACACAAACTTAGAAATACAATACAGCTAATAATGGAATGCTATATAATAAATTATAAGTCTAAGGTCTCATGCAAATATTAGACACACTAGTCTCTGCTCGCGACTTCATCTGCATGTTGTTGGCATTGATGATCCACCTATGTTCAGCAAATTGCTACCGTCGATGGTTTGCCTGCTCTGGCGTTTCGGCAACACTTAAGCTGTCCTGCTCTGAACTTGTTCCTCGTGCCTGTGATTGTTCCAGTATCTCAGCAGCTCGCTGGGACAGCATATAATGAGCATGTTGTTGGCGTTGCTGATCCGCTTGCTCCGGCATTTCAGCAGTTGTCAAGCTGGCCTGCCACTGAACTCATTCCTTACTCTGTGCCCGTGATTGTTTAGGCATCTCAGCAGTTCACTGGGACGTCATATAATGAGCGTGTTGTTGGCGTCGATAAATAATCTGCATGCTCCGCATGTATTTTACCATAGTAGCAATGCTTCTATAAAATGTGGAACTTGATGGAATATGCAAACATTTTTTCTGTTGGATTTGTACACATGAAATCAGAGGTATTCAAGGGTATAGTAGAGGTCTCATATATTTCTATTTCAAATGTCAAACAAGACAAGGCCACAATATGGACATATACATGAGCCCTAATGCTATCATATATAATATATTATAACACTATAGAATGTACTACTTCACAAAAACTGTACTTTACTTGAGTATACACTACACAAATTATAAATCATGTTTAATAGATACTTGACTTTTTTCTTTCTGTTAAAAGTTATGTATCTGTGTTTTCCTCTTGTGAATTTATTATACCAGCCAAATTGTACTCATAGGAAGCAAGTATTATAGTTTTTAGTAAATAGACACGTGAGACTATAATTCTCATTGCAAATTAAAATTAATTTGTGTTTAACTTGACTTTCTGCAGTATGATAACTTGCTGTGTTGCAATATCTTATCACAGAAGATAAAATATCCCATTGAAACTCATTGACAGAGCTGAATTAACACTTTGTGACACAGCGCCAACATGTTAACTGTTAAGTAAAACTTTGCTATATTTAGATCATGTTTAAAAAAAATTATACTCGGCATGCTGATTGATAATATTTAGCCCACATATCCACAGAGACATTTCTTGTAGAACTCAGCATGCAAAACATCCCCCTTGTCTATCCCAAATTACAGTACATATTAGTCATATGTATACTATTAATCTTTGGCTGATATGAGTCACATTTTATCAGTTTACTTTGTATTATTCCTTCTCTTTAGTCTATTACTGATAATAACCTGCAGCTCTTTCTGTGCATTGCTGATCCAATTAGCAAAAATTTAAGAATGGATCTTAAAAAAGGGGACTAAGGGGACAACTTACAGTCTTTATGCCTGTTTTCTGCCATACAAAAGTTGCCAATTTTTGTACAAGCTATGTTTTTTTTATCATTTTGTTAATTTTTAAAAAGTGACAAGAATATGATCTTTATTTAGCAGCAGAAGTGACATTCCCACAGCCCAACAGGTTTCTTACAAGATTGCTCTAAACAGTAGTGCAAAATGATACCGGCTCATAGCCAGCATAGATTTCATTGTATTGGGCATCCAAACATGCATCCCATATTTTGAGGGGCAAAGGCCTCCACCTCACTTCAGAGTAAGAAAAGTAGGTCTTACCTAACTCCCCCTTATCCTCATTTGTCTTCTCTTTCCTGTAGACTCCGCTCCAAATTTTAATCAGATATAAAGGAAAAAGTGGATTAAATTGCAAACTATTTAAGGTCTAGAAATTCCTACACCTGCTGACAGGGCTGCCACATGTCAGCAAAATAAATGTATATTTGCAAGCTCTGCTGTTTATCAACAGAACATTTCTGTAAATTATATGAGATATGCTGATAGCTTTGGATGTAGCAATTGCTACTATGCTTTAAAGGGGTTTTAAAGGGGTTGTCCAGGAAATTCTGAAAGTAGCCCATGGTCATGAAATAAAAGCATCAAAGCTTTGTTGGTCCTTGTATGATATATGTTACAGGTGCACATAGCCATGCTTTACTATACTCTAAATAGAAGAGGTCTGAAAATGTGATATACAGTGTCTTGCGAAGGTATTCTGCCCCCTTGAACTTTTCAACCTTTTGCCAAATTTCAGGCTTCAACATAAAGCTATCAAATTTTAATTTTTTGGGGAAGAACAATCATGAAGTGGAACAAAATTTATTGGATTTTTTTAAACAAAGAAAAAACTGAAAAGTGGGGCGTGCAACATTATTCGGCCCCTTTTCTTTCAGTGCAACAAACTCGTTCCAGAAGTTCAGTGCGGATCTCTGAATGATCCAATGTTGTCCTAAATGACTGATGATAAATAGAATCCACTGGTGTGTAACCAAGCCTCCGTATAAATGCACCTGCTCTGTGATAGTCTCACGGTTCTGTTTAAAGTGCAGAGAACATCATGAAGACCAAGGAACACACCAGGCAGGTCCAAGATACTGTTGTGGAGAAGTTTAAAGCCAGACTTGGATACAAAAAGATTTCCCAAGCTTTAAACATCCCAAGGAGCACTGTGCAAGCAATCATATTGAAATGGAAGGAGTATCAGACTACTGCAAATCTATCAAGACCCAGCTGTCCCTCTAAACTTTCATACTTTCATCTCAAACAAGGAGTAGACTGATCAGAGATGCAGTCAAGAGGCCCATGATCATTCTGGATCAACTGTAGAGATCTATAGCTGAGGTGGGAGAGTCTGTCCATAGGACAACAATCAGTCGTACACTGCACAAATCTGGCCTTTATGGAAGAGTGGCAAGAAGAAAGCCATTTCTTAAAGATATCCATAAGAAGTCTTGTTTAAAATTTGCCACAAGCCACCTGGGAGACACCAAACATGTGGCAGAAGGTGCTCTGGTCAGATGAAAGCAAAATCGAACTTTTTGGCCACAATGCAAAACGATATGTTTGGAGTAAAAGCAACACAGCTCATCACCCTGAACACACCATCCCCACTGTCAAACATTGTGGTGGCAGCATCATGGTTTGGGCCTGCTTTTCTTCAGCAGGGACAGGGAAGATGGTTAAAATTGATGGGAAGATGGACAGAGCCAAATACAGGACCATTCTGGAAGAAAACCTGTTGGAGTCTGCAAAAGACCTGAGACTGAGATTTATCTTCCAACAAGACAATGATCCAAAACATAAAGTCAAATCTACAATGGAATGGTTCACAAATAAACGTATCCAGGTGTTAGAATGGTCAAGTCAAAGTCAAGACCTGAATCCAATGGAGAATCTGGGGAAAGAGCTGAAAACTGCTGTTCACAAACGCTCTCCATCCAACCTCACTGAGCTCCTGCTGTTTTGCAAGGAAAAATGGGCAAGAATTTCAGTCTCTCGATGTGCAAAACTGATAGAGACGTACCCGGAGTGAATAATTTTGCACACCCCACTTTTCAGTTTTTTATTTGATAAAAAAAGGTTTAAAATATCCAATAAATTTCGTTCCACTACACAATTGTGTCCCACTTGTTGTTGATTCTTCCCCCAAAAATTAAAATTTGATATCTTTATGTTTAAAGCCTGAATGTAGCAAAAGGTTAACAATTTCAAGGAGGCCGAATACTTTTGCAAGGCACTGTATGTAGTGGAGATAGATAGAGGGATAGATAGATAGATAGATAGATAGATAGATAGATAGATAGATAAATAGATATGATAAGTATTTTAATCAATTCTTTTTGACATTGTATAGATGGGCAAATGAGTTACTGAATGAAATTATTTCACGTATAAATCTATGCATATACTGTAATATGTACCCATCTAGATATAAATACAATGACAAGAACCTTAAGGTATATGTATTTAAGAAATTATAAAGAATTGTTATGATGAACATTTTTGTCCGAAATGACAGCTTAAAGCAAGTGTGCAGAATAAGGTACATTGTATTCCATCTGACCATCTGCTGTCTCTGTATGCTTCAGTTTGGCACATGTTCTGTATTTATTTTAACCCAATATGCATCAACACTAGATTAACTGGGTTAAACTGTTAATGCCTTCTGTCTATGGAAGGCTGCTTTTAGTAAGTGGCTCCCTGTTGCTTATTTGACTGTAGGCCCAAATCAGATGTCTCAGTGGGCTTGTTACATTAAGCAGACCCAAGTGGTAGGAGATTTAAAGCATCAATATGAAGTGCTTTATCACTTCATACTGTGTTCTTGGCTGCTTTCATTGGCCTCACTTCACAGGGTTTTTGGCCTGCAAGCAGAGACCTCTCTGCAGGCCTATTACAAATTCTACTTGTTGATGGTTGCCTTGTTTCAGAATTTAATGGTAGAATAATATTTACACAGTAAACTCCTCTGGAGGTGTTATAAACACCATAAAAAGGATTTTCAAAGCTTAATGAGTGTTAGTGAACTCAAGACAGGATAATGTGGCAACTGTGTGTTATAATCTGATTTGGCATCTTCAGCTCAGCAGGAGTTACAGGGTGTAACATCTTTCCTCTTCTTTACTGTGTAATATTATTAGTCTGGCACATTGCTAAATGCAGCATTTCAATAACTCCAAATGACTGTGGATTGCACAAAGGCAGGTTGGAGTCCAAGCAGACACTGGGAAAATAATGCAGCCCAGAAATACGTAACTATGTGTGATGAGAAAAAATTCTGTACACACAACCCTAAGAAGAGAAAAAATAATAATAAAAAAACAAAGCATTTTTTAAAATCTTTTTAGCAATATAATACATTCAATCAGTAAAAATAGAACATAAGAAGTACTGTATCTGTGGCAAATTATTGAATAAAATTGTTAATTTGTATGACATTTAATATGCATTTCACAATTATTTTACCTATTACATCAAAAAGTATATTGTATATATATTTTTTTAAAGTAAATTTTTAAGATTATTAATTATTTTAAAAGTTATTATTTTTTAATACACAATATTTTGCAGGGGTTGAGCCATTAACAACATAGCCCCAAGATAATCAATAATATGATTGCTTTAACCAAATGTAAGAACAGGAGTCCCCAAATCTACTATGTAGATAAAGCACTAGTGTACATGTGTGACCACCACTTATTTGTAGAGGACAGATAGAAGAAGCCGAGCACGGCACTCTCATAGAGTTGATGAATAAGTTGGTCCAATATAAGTAATGGAAAATAAGATATGTTTATGGTCAGTTGAACTTGAGTTATAGAAATGCTGATGTAAGTGTTTTCTAACTGCATTGGTATGGCTAGGTTAGACAAATCTATTACTTACTTTCAAAATGGCAAGTATGACAAGTGTACAATTTGTATTGAGAGATTGTTAAACCTCTATGGGACAGTATACACATACAAAGCGTACTAAATGCTATAGTGGGCTACGATTTACTATGGGGCCCAAATATGACCCTTTTGTCTCTAGGCTTAGGGGAATTTGTGCCTAAAGATGGTACTATAGTGTTCCATGTCCTGACTGAAGCAGGTCGTACTTGGCTAGGAAATGGAAAAGTGTGGAAGTTCCTTTTGTTGCTGAGATCATTCAAGTAATGCACTATGACTGTAACATCAGATTACCAGTAGCTGGACGCCATTCACTCTTTCTGTTGAAAATAGGAAAAGTGTCTCTCATACGCAGCTTATTCAGTCTCCTATCACAGTTGTAATGCAACATCACCTATAACATAATTTTAGGGATAAAAATATGATTTGCATTTTTCTGATAACTTTATTTTATTGAATTTCCTTAGTATGACCTGTTATTTCTAATACTTTTGTTTATGGCTTTTTCTCTGGCTACTTCCATTGTCCATTTTTCTCATAGTTATGTCTATGTATCAACCTTTTTCAATTCCGTTACCCTCCCCCTCCCTCTGCTTCCTATATCCCTTCACCCAAAACATTCCACTTTTAATTTTGGTAATATGTTGCTGCATAGGTGGTTATATCCAATGTTATATTTCCCATGGGCTATATTTTCCATTTGTTATTTGACTGTGAACTCTGTGGCAATGTAATTTTCACTTATATTGTAAATTCATAAAATATATGTTTAAAAAATGGTATGGTATTTAAGAAACCCATACTGGATATGTGTTCAGGCACATGATCCAGATTTTCAGTTGGGTATACGATACAGCTTTTACATAAGGACATTTTGAATGTTGAATGATCTTCCTGTATCAGTGAAAGAGAAAATTATCATTCAGCCTATGTGAGCAGGACAGGTTCACTTTATAGGGACCCTAAACCTAAAATTTCTGAAAAAAGGCCACACTTATCCGATAAAAGTTGAAACATGGTTCTGTGCAGGATGCAGGCAGGCCCATGCAATATATGATAAAACATCACAGGCAAATGCCAATACAGCAAGCTCTCACACATCTACACTCCATGAGGGGGATGGATACAAGCATTTCAAATGCACATGTATAAATCTTGTACAAAGTGCTAATCCCATAATAATGTAAGGTGCACAATGCTTCGGATCAACCTATTGATCACACCCATACTACTAGATTAGGCAAGTTATTCATCACCTCCATATGTACAGCCCACTAGTACCAGCATCCTGCAAAACCTGTCTACATTTGGGAACCTACCATCCACCCCCCTTATGATTGTCTATTCTATTAAAAGTGATCCATTGCCTTGACATCGGGAACCTATTGAAGGCACCCAGGCTTGTCTAGCACACACTTTTAATACAGGCTACTCTATGCAGCCTGTAATAGAACTGCCACAATTTTGTATTAGTGATCAGACCCCTCAGATTCAAGTAAAAAAAAAAAAAAAAAAAAAAGATTCAACTCACCCCCTTTATCTAGGACACATATAAAAATAAATAAAGTGAAACAGAAATACATTAGATATCCCAATTTCAAAAAATGTCCAGTCTATAAATTTCTAAAATAGTTTCTTATATGATGAATGCCGTAGCAAGAAAAAAAAATCACAACCACCCTTCTTTGCTGTTTTGGCTCCCATAAAACTTTAGATTAATAACAGATAAAAGCAATAGATATTCCCCAATAGACATTGGTATAAATAAACATTACATCTGGTCCGGCGAAAAAAGACACCTTATGTATCTCCGTACATGGAAAAATGCAAAAGTTACGAGTGTCAGAATATGGCAACTCCAAGAATGTTTTTTGCAAAGGTTTATTAAAAAAAAATAATAATTAAAAGATAAAAAAATATATAAATTTTGTATTTGCATAATCATACCGACCCAAAATTTTATATAATTTTAATTATACAGTGAATGTAGTAAAAACCAAAGACTTAAGAAAGTGGCTCAAACACAATTTTTCTCATTCTGAACTTTTCTCCAGCTTCCCAGTACATTGTAGGGAATATTAAATTGAAGTACTATTTGTCCCGCAAAAATGAAGCCCTCATAAGCCCCATAAATAAAAAATATGGATATGGATTTTGGAAGGTGGGCGTCTGAAAAAAAAAATCGAAAAACCTCTTCAGCTTGAAGAGGTTAACCACACGTGCAAACAAACAAAATAGACACATGGAAGGCCAAGCAATTCTACAAAGTTTTCACACACTAAAAAGTGAAATATCCTTGTTATATCAATGGGAGGATCAAATAGCTCTCACAGTCACTTATATATTGTAGAAAGATAAAATTGGGAATGTTTAGATTTTTTATGCCTGATCCTTCTTTTCCTTGGCATCTGCTACTTACAAACAGATGAGATACTACAGACATGTTATAAAGTTTAATACTAAGTGGATAAATAGTGCTATGATCTAAGTAAACCCTGTGCTAGAAACAATCTGCCAAATTACAGAAGTTGTCCATAGCCTTTAATATTTACTCTACATCACTCTATTACATGTCCACTACAGAAACCTGAGAAACGTTATTATTATCTAAACTTACTTCAGTAACCTAGATGTGTGGTTTGTGGTGTCATGCATCTTAATATTCTGGTGAGTGAGAGCTATGCTTTCATGGAATAGAGTAAATGTTCTAGAAAAAAATGTCTTTTCTGCCTTGATTTAAAAATCTTCAGGCACCTTTGATGCAGAAAAATAGTAGAAACAATGTTAGTGAATAAAAAAAACGCCAAGTTTTAGGTTGCAATCTTTATTTCTTCATTCATATGCATAATATGCAATTTGCAACCTGCACCTTGTGTCAGACTTTTCTTGTGTTGGTAAGACCATCGCAGTAAAAATGTATGAAAAGAGTTCTCTAGGATGCTCACTGTTACCTTCATTATGTGTCATGTATGTCTGTGAGCATTAGTAACACATTCTTGGTCAACTTTTCCCATCTACAACACATGCCTCTAACTGATGATGAGGAATCTCCGAAATCCATTTTCTCACTGATGCTGCTTGTGTGGGTTCTCTCTATACTGATGCTACTTATGTGTCTGTCAGTGTGTGGGTATATGATATCTTCTACTTTTTCCCCTTACAGATTCTGTCACTGGTTCTCCTCTCCATTACAGTCTGTGTGATCTCTCCCCCAATGGACCAGCTGACTTATCAAGATTCAACTTACACTGTCTTAATGATAATTAATGGCTTGCAGTTGTTCAATGCATAGTGATATTTACAGTGAAAGTATGTGACAGACAAATAAAGCCCTTAGTTTGGCATTCAGTAAGATTCATATCCCTATTGTGTAAACACAGAAAACCTGGGATTTCATCATGCTATAAAATTTTCTGCAAGTGGAGCTCCAGGTAACAGGGTTAGTTTTATATTTCATCTATCTATCTATCTATCTATCTATCTATCTATCTATCTATCTATCTATCTATCTATCTATCTATCTATCTATCTAGGCTTGAGAAAGGCTCCTGTAATAAGAGCTGAAATGTTTCACATGTGAAGTGAATTAATTTTTTTTTTCACTTTTTCCACCATATCCCTAGGAGTGCTGTATTTTCTTTTATATTTATCAACATAAGTGCCTTGATACCTGGCTTCTTCTTTGCTTGCACCCTCAAAAGCAGATTTTTTGGCCTATCTATCTATCTATCTATCTATCAATCTATGGCGCCACATGGGTGGCAGCCTGCTACAGAGGTTCCAAGCTGAGAGCAACCTTATCTTTCCTTATTTCACCCTTTTTGTCTGTATCTTCAAGAATCCTCCATTCATGTATACTAGCACTATGAATAGCTAACTATTTGGAATGGAAAAACCCGTGGACTATTTTTCTTTGTGTTTATTGCTTATCCTTGGAAGATGCCTGTAGTCGGTTGAATGAAGTGTGCATGTGATGACTTTGTTATCCATCCCCCCACAAGCTAAGGAAAGCATGGACGATGAGAAGCAGACAAAGCATGGAGGAGAAACTTGCTAGAAATGGTGTACACTTTCTTTTAAAGAAATGTTTTGGCGTTTATTAATTATGCTTGGAAGATGCCTGCAGTCGACTGACTGAAATTTCTTTTTCATGGGGACACATGAAGACTTTGTTACAGCCTTTGTTATCATCCCCCCACCACGAGTTAAGGTAGCATGGCAAGAGAGCAGATAGTATGGATGAATAATCAGCTCCCTGTCTACCTGGATGGCTTCAGACTTCTTCAGGTGGATAGAACACATGACAGAGGTAAGAAGAAAGGAGGAGGACTTGTGATGAAAGATGATGCACTTTTTGGGGGGCATTTTCAGGTGGTTAAGGAACAATAGTGCTGATGCAATATCAGATGAACTATCACCTGTGAGCATGAGATCCTACTACCAAATAAAGGAACTACCACATGTTATCATGATAGCTGAATATGTTCCCCGCCTCTGCAAAAAGCTGATTCTGTTTGTTATGTCTACATGCTCTGTTCTCGTGTTCTCCAGCAGCAGTCAGACTTTATTATCAACATCCCTTTGCACAGAGAACTAAATGATCCTGGAGTTTTTTTCTTTCTTTTTAGTTGCTATGACTCCTAGTATCTCTCTATCTGCTATGAGCTTGTATGTGTTTCTCTCTTGCTATATACTACTGTACTATCGATGATGCTGTATCACACTGAATTTCCCCATGTGGGACTATTAAAGGATTATCTTATCTTATCCTATCTATCATTTACATTGAAACATCACACAGGATAATAAAGTCTTCTCTGTTTTTGAATTTTGACTGCTGTCTGTTTTTTCAGTTCACACTAAATCCTGGGTAATTACAAACAGTCCGCTCTACTTTCCATACAATGATGCACTTTTCTTTTTTATGTATCTATCCATTAAACAGTAGAAAATGGCAATCTGGACTATGAAGGATAATATATTAGGGAAGAGGTTTGTGCTTAAAACAAGAGCCCTTGTGTGTGGTAGCTCTTGAATAAGATGCTACATTTATGTTATATCAATAAAACAAGACAAATAAAATAAAGTCTGTTTATATGGAAAGAACAAGTAGTGGAAAACATTGCCTACATATACTTTTTTGTTGTGAGTTGCACCTTGTTTTGGGTGCAAACCAATTTAACAAATTTTCTATGGATTTGTACCAAAAATAACTGGACCTTGTTACAAAGTGTACAGCAGAGTTTAGACACATTGGTGCAGTGGGTATGGTTTTAACCCCTTCCCGCCGATGGCATTTTTTGATTTTCGTTTTTGACTCCCCTCCTTCTAAACCCCATAATTTTTTTATTTCTCCGCTCCCAGAGTCATATGAGGTCTTAATTTTTGCGGGACAATTTTTTCTTTATGATGCCACCATTAATTATTCTATATAATGTACTGGGAAGCAGGAAAAAAATTCAGAATGGGGTGGATTTGAAGAAAAAATGCATTTCTGCGACTTTCTTACGGGCTTTGGTTTTACGGCGTTCACTGTGCAGCCAAAATGACATGTCCCCTGTATTCTGTGTTTAGGTACGGTTCCAGGGATACCAAATTTATATGGTTTTATTTACATTTTGACCCCTAAAAAAAATTCCAAAACGGTGTTAAAAATTTTTTTTTCTAAAAGTCGCCATATTCCGACGGCCGTAACTTTTTTATACATAGGTGTACGGGGATGCATAGGGCGTCTTTTTTTGCGGGGCCGGGTGTACTTTTTAGTTCTACCATTTTCGGGAAATGTTATTGCTTTGATCACTTTTTATTCAAATTTTTATCAGAATTAAAACAGTGAAAAAACGGCGGTTTGGCACTTTTGACTATTTTTCCTGCTACGGCGTTTACCGAACAGGAAAAATATTTTTATAGATTTGTAGAGCGGGCGATTTCGGACGCGGGGATACCTAACATGTATATGTTTCACAGTTTTTAACTACTTTTATATTTGTTCTAGGGAAAGGGGGGTGATTTGAACTTTTAATACTTTTTATATTTTTTTATATTTTTTTTTACTTTTTTTTTTTATTTTTTTTTTGCATTTATTAGACCCCCTAGGGGTGTTGAATCCCAGGGGGTCTGATCACTAATGCAATGCATTACAATGCTAATGCATTGCAATGCATTGCAAGAAATCATCATCTCTTTTGCAGGCTGTATACACCAGCCTGCAAAAGAGAGAATTTGCAGACTGGCTGGGAGCCCTTAACAAGGCTCCCGGCTGTCATGGCAACGGGGGGTCGGCCCTGGAGCATGCTCCAGGAGCCGGCGATCCCTGCCAAAATGGCGGCGCCCATGCGCCGCCGGGAAGATGGCGCCTTTGACAGCAGCGCCGGAGGGGTTAATGCCTCCGATCGGTCCGGGGACCGATCGGAGGCATTAGAGCCGGTTGTCTACTGCTTAAAGCAGTAGACACCCGGCGGCTATGACGGCCGCCCGGCTCCCGGGCGGTCGCCATAGTTACAGACCCGACACGCGCCGTACTATTACGGCGCATGTCGGGAAGGGGTTAATGGCTTAAAATAAGGAAAAGTTTAGCTCTATACAAGATGTACCAAAACTATTACACAACATTTCAGGCATTGTGATAAATGTGGCACATCTTGTCACTGACTAGTCCTTGTTTCCACTATTAGAGAATGTTACTAAACATGTGCCGTTGTTTCCCTCTTTAACTATTATTTATTCCCCTAATACACCAACTATCAAAAAGAAAAATAAGGAAATAGACATTTACATGGATAAGTAGTAGACTTTTACTAGGATTTTGCTGAAGCATATTTTATAAGATGCTTCTTAGCTTATTGCAATAAGTTGATGGTACCAGCCAATGCCCCCTTCCTTGTTCAGGTGGCCCCAGATTACCTTATGCATCAAGCAGCCATATGCTCTGTTACTGTGAGAGCACAGTTATAGAAGGAACAAAGATCCTGGGGAAAAGCAAAACTCTTCCCAACCATAAAACTAAAATAATAAAAGAAAGGAAAATATGTCAATGTGCCACATTCAGCTTTTGGCCTCCAGTACAGGGCACCGTTTTTTCATTTCTCCACAAAGAAATGAAGATCAAAGGGTTTATGCAAAGGAATTTTTTTTTTAAATCGGAGCTATTTTTGGCAGCAAATTTAATATTGTGAGAATTGGGTTATAATGTCATTAAAGCCATTAAAGCTTTCTCTTTGTGTGTTACTTTGCCATATGCCACCTGTTTTGATCTCAGACGAAAAATAAAATCCCCACAAAGATGAAGAACCAGTAGTGTTAAACAGTAAGCTACATAATTGTAAATGAACTGTCTAGCAATACTGTGAAAGCAGTGCGTGGTAATCTCATTTAGTGTGTTCTGAGCAGTCGGAGTGGAACAATTTCTCAAGGCAAGCTGCATATTCACAGCAAAGACAGAGGAAAAGAAGCAGCAGGGGTGACTTCAGTCAAAACAAAGTGATGGGTTAGTTTGCTTCTTGAGTACATCAAGCTGTGATCAGAAGGGACGATGCTGGGCAGCTGATTGCCACTGGCAGTGTTACACTGATACTGTTAAGAAAGTGTGAATCATTTCTATAGACAAAGCATATGTTAGCTACCTAGATAGAATTCAACTTATCCTTGTTCATTTTCTGCTGCTTTATTTTGCTATATTTTCTTACTTTCTATACTGATTTTTCAAGAGTGAAAAATTATTAAAGGAAATAAAATAACAATAATAATGTGCACTGATAAAATCAAGGTTTATTGTTAACCCAGTTACAAAGTTCAGGTCATTGGAAACACAATTTAGGTAAAAAAAAATATGACAATAGACTATAATGGGGGCCGCTGGGTTTCCACCCAAAAAATGCTTGCAGGACATTTCTCTCCACATTTTTCAAGCGGATTGGGGGATTTGGTGCAATACTGTAATTTGTGGAGGAAAAAAAAAAAATCAAAAATGGGACTTGAGAACAAGCAATAATTTGACAACAAGAAAAACCTCTATCTCCTATATTAAAAGAAGTTCTGGGTTTTTTTTTCACTTTTTCTCAAGACTCTTTTTTATGCTCTAGTTTTGCTCTTTTTTCCTACCAGAAGACCCACTGTGTCTACTGTGTATGTTTGTGTACTGTGCATAAATTTACGTGTAATGTATGTATGTGTACTGTATGTATGTGTGTACAATATTACAGTATATACTGTATGTATATGTAATGTGTGATCTTACAATCCAACCATTGAGTTTCCATACATAGATACATATGAAACATTACGTTACTTAGGGAAATAATATTACAAAATCATATTGTTTTGAAAAGCTTGTTATTTGATGACACACACATATCAGGAAGTGTTCAAAATGTGCAAAACTCTGGTCTTCCAAAACAGAGAAGGTTTATGAAATACAGGAATAACAACACATGTATAATAAACATTGTGAGTTCATACAGAAACTTTATTGCACACAGTGATATTGAAGCATAGACATAATATTAAACAAATAGAAAAAAGTGTGTAGTTCTGCTCACCTCATTCATAGTTGTTCACCACTTCAAATCTTCATGAGTGTAATGGTTATTCACAAAATGTAGAAAAAGGGTTCTCCAGCAACTCTCCGATTAGTAATACAATTTAACTTTTAATTAAACGTTATAAAATGACTAAAAAATAATGTGCAGTGAAAGAAAAAGAAATGAAGAAATTAACCTCCCTAAAAAAACTCTGACGCGTTTCGGAACGCTACTGTTCCATCCTCAGTGTGTAGTTACTGAGCTGAGCTGGACTGTTAAATATCATCTCCTGCATAATTACCATTTTCTGTTAGGCATATAAATAATATGCAGATCGTTCGAGAAATAGAGCCAGCGTAGCCCCGTTAGGAAAGATAGAACTCTTCTTTATTTAATCCATGAAAAATGTAATACACGCATGTGAAAATATAGAAACTGCGCCAGACTGACGCGTTTCGGATAATGGTATCCTTTCTCAAAGTCTGGTCTGAGAAAAGAGACAATGTTATGAAACAATGTTATGTGTTTTTATGTGTTTGTTTTGTATTCATGATGTATTGTTCCTTATGTAGAGCCGCTATAAGATCGGACACCTGTAATCACTTGTCAATTATGACGTTGAGATTGTGGCCCTACATAGGAGATTGTGTGAGTCTCTTTTCTCAGACCAGACTTTGAGAAAGGATACCATTATCCGAAACGCGTCAGTCTGGCGCAGTTTCTATATTTTCACATGCGTGTATTACATTTTTCATGGATTAAATAAAGAAGAGTTCTATCTTTCCTAACGGGGCTACGCTGGTTCTATTTCTCGAACGATCTGCATACTTACAGCTCCAAGCCGAAGGAGTCAGTTCCGTGCGATACCCGGCATCTCAAGGAAAGTTAAGTGGAATGGTCATCATTTGATCTGATTTTGGTTATTGCTGCTGGTGGCTGAATATTTCTTCTCTGTTCCCTACCCCAAAGTGATTACTATAAATAATATACACAACATGGTCCCCAAACAGGTGCAAGGCTTTTAAGGTTCCTGTGGGGGCATGTTGGTTTAGAGGTTGGGGTGTCTGTTACAGAGGAGAGGGCAGAGAATGTCAGCAGATTGTGATCAGAGCGTGTGATGGAGAGTTAGAGAGGCTGCATATGAAGCAGAGGCAGGTGAATATGAGGTCTAAGGTGTATCCCTTTATGTGGGTGGCAGATGAGGACCATTGAGAGAGACCAAAAAAGGTGGTGAGGAACAGGAGATTGGAAGCCGGAGGGTGGTCTGTGTTAATGGGGATGTTGAAATCGCCCATGATGATGGTGGGGGTGTCTGTGGATAGGAAGTGTGTGAGGCCGGGTGGTGAAATGGTCGATGATGGCAGCGGTAGGTCCCGGCGGTCAATATATGATGGCCAGCTGAAGGTTGGAGGGTGAGTAGATAGGAACAGATGCACAAGACACTCAGGGGTGCCACTTTGCAAACCCTTTCAAGTAAATGGGTTTAAAAACTGACTGCCGGGTTTCTGTTTCCTGTCCAGTTTCTTGGGCATAAGATGGAAGCCTGTAAAGCCGAGATCGGTTGCAGGTGTGAACCCGCCCTTATGAAGTAAATGCATTTTTTCACTAATATCACATCTTTACACTATAGTGAAGTATTACATGTTTTGTACTGCTCGTTAGCTGTGCCAGTATGAAGCTGCTCTCTTAAGTAACTATCCTATAAAATAACATTGATATCTCTCTATATTATAAAAATGAATTCTTGTCTGTCTGTCTGTCTGTCTGTCTGTCTGTCTGTTCTCTATACGTGACCAAACGACTGGACCGATCTTCACCAAATTTGGTACACAGATAATTCAAGTGTCCGGGAAGGTTTAACACGAGGTTCCAACTCACTCGGACGTACCATTCCAGAGATACAGCTTTCCCAACACGCTGACCCCCCCATTAGCCAATACAAACCTGCAAGCCTTTCACTCATATTCCAACTGCAATACACACTGTCACTCCACATGTACAATCCAACACTGATATCCAAGCTGAGATACAAACATCAGAGGATTAGATACATAGGTCAGCACCCAGTATCACATGCCAGAAGATTAGACACACAGTTCAACATGCCAGAGGACTAGATACGCGCATCTGCACAAAGTACCACACGCCGAAAGATTAGATACGTGCATCTGCACACAGTTCCACAGGCCACAGGATTAGATACGCACATCTGCACAAAGTACTACACGCTGGAAGATTAGATACACAGGTCAGCACACAGTATCGCACGCCAGATGATTAGATACAAGCATCTGCACACAGTTCCACATTCCAAAGGATTAGATAAGCGTGTCTGCACACAGTTCCACATGCCAGAGGATTAGATATGTGTGTCTGCACAAAGTACCACATGCCAGGGGGCCACAAGGTGGCTCAGTGGTTAGCACTGCAGCCTTGCAGCACCGGAGTCCTGGTGTTCAAATCCCGCTAAGGGCAAAAAACCATCTGCAAGTAATTTATATGTTCTCCCCGTGTTTGCATGGATTTCCATCCCATATTCCAAAAAGACATACTGTAGGGAAAAATGTACATTGTGAGCTCTATGTAGGGCTCGCGATCTACATTAAAAAATAATTTAAAAAATAACAATAATAATAAAAAAAAAGTACCACACGCCAGAGGATTAGATACACAGGTCAGCACACAATATCACGCACCAGAGGATTAGATATGCACGGCTGCACACAGTTCCAAACACCGCAGGATTAGATACATAGGTCAGCACACAGTATCACACGCCAGATTAGATACACGCATCTGCACACAGTTCCACATGCCAGAGGATTAGATACGCACGTCTGCACACAGTTTCACATGCCAAAGGATTAGATACGTGCATCTGTGCAAAGTACCACACGCCAGAGGATTAGATACACAGGTCAGCACACATTATCACATGCCAGAGGATTAGATACACACGTCTTCACACAGTACCACACGTTGGAGGATTAGATACGCACGTCTGCACACAGCACCACATGCCGGAGGATTAAATACACACATCTTAACACAATACCACAGGATTAGGTACGCGCCACTGCACACAATACCACACGCCGGATACGCGTCAATGCACACAGTTACACACGCCACAGTATTAGATATGCACATATACACACAATTCCACATGTCAGAGGATTAGATACATGTGTCTTCACACAGTTCCACACACCGGTGGATTAGATACGTGCGTCTATAAACAGTTCCACATGCTGCAGGATTACATACGTGCATCTGCGCACAGTTCCACACGTTGGAGGATTAGATACGCACATCTTTACACAATACCACACAATGGAGGATTAGATACATGCCACTACACACAATACCACATGGCGGAGGTTTAGATACACACTACTGCACACAGTACCAGAGGATTAGATATGCATATCAGCACACAGTTCCACATGCAAAAGAATTAGATATACACGTCTGCACACAGTGCCACACACTCGAGGATTAGATACACAAGTCAGCACACAGTACCACATGCCAGAGGATTTGATACACACGTCTGCACACAGTTCCACACGCCGGAGGGTTAGATACGAGTGTCTATACACAGTTACACATGCTGTAGCATTAGATACGCACATCTGCGCATAGTTCCACATGCTGGAGGATTAGATACACACGTCTTTACACAATACCGGAGGATTAGATACGCACGTCTGCACACAGTACCACACGCTGGAGGATTAGATACACAACTCAGCACACAAATCCATACGCCAGAGGATTAGATATGCACCAATGCACACAATACCACACAGGGGAGGATTAGATATGCACCACTGCACACAGCACCACCCGCCAGAGGATTAGATATGCACCACTGCACACAGTACCACATGCTAGAGGATTAGATATGCACCACTCCACACAGTACCACATGCCAGTGGAATAGATACATGTGTCAGCACACAGTACCACACACCAGAGGATTAGATACATGGCTTTGCACAGAGTACCACATATTAGTTTTACTCCAGGTTTCCATAGCAACCCAGCCATTTTTCTTCACTACTTTATGTCAGCCTTAAAGGGGCAGGGCACTGTGGATGACACTGTTACACAATGTCACATACACACAGCTTTAGTCCAGGTCTCCATAACAACTGATCGCAGGCGTATAACGCGAGTAATTTTGCACGTGGAATTTTACGGCTGCAAAATTGCTCACGCAAAATTATGCACATTATATGCCTGTAATGACCCATTGAAATGAATGGGATCTGTTTTGAGCGCTCACATTCTGACACGTGTATACGTGTCACGTGTACGTGTACCCTTAGGGTACATTCACACAGAGTTTTTTGGTCAGTGTTTTGAGGCCGTATCTGCCTCAAATCCTTGACCAAAAATATGGCTCCCATTGAAATCAATGGGAGCCGCTCAGGAGTTTTTTCTGGGAGCCGTTTCTTCCGGCTCCCGGTAAAAAGAAGCGAGGTGCTCATTTTTCAGGCCGAGTCACTTTGCGTTTGGCCTGAAGACACACCCTCCTACGGACTAGGCCCATTCATTGGGCCTAATCCGGAGCAGAGTGGGCGGCTGTATGCCGATGCAGTGCACGGGCTTTCAGTCGCGTCTATCCAGTTTTTGGATCGGAACCAGAGGCGGCCTCTGCCTCAGGTTCCGATCCAGAAAACCACGTGTGAACTTACCCTTATAGTAACATTGCCAAGCCACAAGACAGCGTACAGAGCTGCCTGCTTCTGATTCAATGCACTGTATTGAATGGAAATCAGTTCATCAATGCAGGTTCCAACTGTCAGTCTCAACCAATCAGCTGATTATGGTACATCCAAAAATTCCTGGAGAACCTCTATAAAAGTTCATGAAAGAAAGATGAGCTGCAATTTTATATCAAGTAAAATAAATCCAGACAGAAATATGTGAAACACATACTTAAAGGACATTCTTTTATCAATAGTTTTTCTTGAATCTCTCATTATATCTTGAGTACAAATACGGTATATGGATACAATCGGATATAGACCTAGCCAGGTTTCTACTGAACCAGCCATACTATAAATCATCATGAGATTTTCAGTGTAGAAGCGATAACTTTACTTCGGTATAAGAGCATATACATTTGTGTCTATGCTTACTTATCATTTGAAATAGTCAAATCTATTTCAGTGATAAGACACTAACAAAAACCTAAAATATGTTAATAAAATACTGTATGTTATTCAATTAACATGGTAATTTATGCTTGCTCTTAAGTGCAATACAGTATTAATTAATGTACATTTACATTTTTTACTGTTTAGTTCTGACATAACATCGAATAAAAATATGGACAAATTCATAACTTCTGAATTAAGTGAGCAATATCACACTTTTACCCCTATAAAAGTGCATAAAATTAAAACTTCAGTCAGTAGATGTAAAATCAAAATAAAATACATCATTTGCATATATTTGCATATTAATAGATTGCATATTAACTACTACATAGAGTGGGTGGGCTAATGAATTCCACACTTCCTTAGTTTAACTCAATTTACTTCATCCATATTCCAATTACTTTTGGGATTGATATTCTGTTTCTATTGAAATTAGTCAAGCCAGACTTAATTCGCACTGCCCTTTCATTAATCCAATTAATTAGCAACAGTGATGTGTGCTGCTTTTGTAATGTAGCTTTGTTCATCTCTCCCATAGATAATAACAACACAATGCAACCAAATTTTTTTAAGAAAGTTATATCATTATTTTATTTTTCATGCATTTAATTTACCATTACTTTTTCTTAATGGAAACCAATTTCTGTGGATAGTGAAAATGACTGTTCTATGAAAAGTTATTTAGTTAGGGGCTTTGTTACAAGCTAATCTCTAAAATGGCTTTCTTTCATGTCTCCTAAAGAGCATAGTAATTAAAAAAAAAGATTGTTCTACATTTCTAACCATTCAGACAAGGTAACATATACGTAATAAAAAGGGTTTTCAGCTTGTATGTAAAGTTTACCAACTTACCTGTTTCCATGACCAGTATATATTTAATTCAGGGAGCTGTTTGTTTATATACAGTCCGTATCCATATGCAAATCACACACAGAACTCTACATAGAGGAGAAGGGGATTTTAATTCATGGATTGCATTATTTTGTGCAGTGGTAGACTACTATCTGGAAACCAGTGACGTAACTAAAGTCTTGGGGACCACGGTGTAATCTTTTGTCCGCGTCCCCTACCTCATCCCTAGAGTGAATTCTGGATAGTGATGGTTACGGCTACTAAGGAGTTTATGGGTCAGATGAAAGCTGCAATCTCAATACTGATGCCAGTGCTTATGGGCCCCTTAAGGCTCCTAAGCCCTGGACTGCCCCCTCTGCACCCCCTCAAGTTACGCCCTTGCTAGAAACACAACATTGTTAGAAGGATTCCCACACTCACAGTGTAGCAGATGCCTGTTCCACCATACTTTTCCTCTTTCCCCTTCTTCATAGACTAATATGTAAAAAGTAGCTCAGTTTGATAGGTTGAGAAGGATACATATTATTTAAATGAGATATATTATAAAGTTTGCTATATCCAGATGCACTATTCAATTACAAAAAAAAGTTGTCTCATCCCCCTCCCCACCCTGCCAACCCTCCACCTATTCCACATCCTATTGGTTGTAGATTAGCCTTATCTGTCTATGTCTTATGTTATAAAATACAAAATCTCTACATTGTACTTTGTATATCTGATTGCAAGCTGTGGGTTTTTTTTACCTTGTACTATGTACTTCTCAATAAAAATAGTTTTCAAATAAAGCAAAAAAGTTGTCTCATATTTGGAGGAAAGATTTAATGTTTCTTTTCCTCAAACACTGCTTCTATAGTCCAATTTCAATGGGCAACCAATCTTGATTAAGTACTTGGTCATCCAACTGCTGACTGAGGTTAAACAAACTAGTCAGCTCAGTGTCTCTATGCCATCTTTGGGAGATGTATGAAATCTTTTTTGTTTGAATATTATCAATATAGCATAAAAGTAGAGGGAAAGAATTTGTTCACAACACATTTTTGTTATATTTTTGTGGATAGAATCTAAAATAATAAGATTTGGAATTATAAACTATATATACACTGTCTACCAAAAAGTATTTGGACATCTGTCGTAGAATACAAAAACAATATTTATTCATATCCAATAGTTGGTAGAACCCAGAATATGCTTCCTTACGGATGGGATTGATCAACCCAATACTCCCAGATGCCTGTTGAAACTCCTGGTATATGTGAGCCATCGGTTGGGTGCGGTTTCTCTGGTCAGCGCTCGTCGGTCTCTATCTCCCAGTTTTGGAGGTCTGCCGACTCGGGGCACATTCCGACAATCACTGTTCACCTTCCACTTGGTAATCACATAAGCCACTGTCGATTTTGGGTAATTCAGTTCGCTTGCTATGTCCCTTAAGGATCAGCCATTTCTGTGGTACCCCACAATTACCCCTTTCTCGAAATAGGACAACTTTGCACTTTGTGGCATCTTGAATGCTACTAGAGATGAGCGAATAGTATTCAAAACTATACGGCTGAACAGTAAGGGGTTAAGCTCCGGCCTCGCGCCGGCTGCTTCCATTCAGTCCTATAGAGCGAGGTATTTGAAACTATAGTTTCGAATACTATTCGATCATCTCTACATGCTACTAATGCCAATGCTGTTTCCTATTTAACGGCAGAAGGTGTGACGTACATCACGACCGCAGATATCTTCATTTGCATTTGTGTCCAAATACTTATTGGTAGACAGTGTACTAGCATTAATTCCATTCAGTTTGCTATCTTTACAGAACACCAACATTCCTGCATAACAGCACATAGACTACAAGTAAAACACAATAGGACAATAGTGGAAGGTCTAACATGTGGGACCCTCACAGATCAGCTGTATTAGGGTAGCTTTGTTTCAGGAAATATTTACATTTAGATGCCCACTACAGTACAAAGTGTATGGGTGACTTTAGCTACTGCAGCACTGTTCCAATGAAGCCTTTGGGGCCATGCTGCAGTTTTTATGACGAGTAAGCTGTGACGCTCCCGGCATTTAAACATTGCAGAGAGATGAGCTATCCTGGTCCAGCTGATCTGCAGGGTCCTTAGTGTCGGATACTGACAGATCTAAAAAGGATAAGGATATGCCATCAATATTAGAAACTGTATAACCCATTTACCTTGTAATACAGATATCTGCACAAGTCCAGGTTATGGATGAAACATCTGAATAATATGCAATAATTTCCTGCCTTAAGCACTCATTGATAAGGAACATTTGTGTTAGAAATTTTTTATCAGAAAAAAAAACATAGTTCACATTACCAAACAGCTGGGCAAGTCATTCAGAAGAGTTTCCTACTTTGGGCTGCCTCAGTTGATTGGTTTTCCAGATGATGAGCCTATTATAGGGAGTCTCACTGCTGGCACCCCAATAAGCAACTGTTCAGTGTGGAGGAACCTTCAGTCAAGTGTGCAGTTCTACTAGACACAAGCACAGAAAAGATTAAGGATTGCACAGTTCTCATTGAAAGCAAAAGGTCACTACATAATGGAAAACCTTGTTGCATCCTCCACAGCAAATAATAAAGTTTGTAGCTTCTGTTTGACTTTGTTTATAGAGGATTGATCTGAATCTAGGTATTGTCATTTTAACATCACTGCCTGCCAAAATTGGGTAAATCAAACCACCATTGGAGAGACCAACACTAACAAAATGCATGTTCTGCAATTACGAATCATGCTTCACCATCTATTAGTTTGACATTCATTGTGACTTTTCTTCATAAGTATTAATAATTACAGTCCTATGAAAAAGTTTGGGCACCCCTATTAATCTTAATCATTTTTTGTTCTAAATATTTTGGTGTTTGCAACAGCCATTTCAGTTTGATATATCTAATAACTGATGGACACAGTAATATTTCAGGATTGAAATGAGGTTTATTGTACTAACAGAAAATGTGCAATATGCATTAAACCAAAATTTGACCGGTGCAAAAGTATGGGCACCCTTATCATTTTATTGATTTGAATTCCCCTAACTACTTTTTACTGACTTACTGAAGCACAAAATTGGTTTTGTAACCTCAGTGAGCTTTGAACTTCATAGCCAGATGTATCCAATCATAAGAAAAGGTATTTAAGGTGGCCAATTGCAAGTTGATCTCCTATTTGAATCTCCTCTGAAGAGTGGCATCATGGGCTACTCAAAACAACTCTCAAATGATCTGAAAACAAAGATTGTTCAACATAGTTGTTCAGGGGAAGGATACAAAAAGTTGTCTCAGAGATTTAACCTGTCAGTTTCCACTGTGAGGAACATAGTAAGGAAATGGAAGACCACAGGGACAGTTCTTGTTAAGCCCAGAAGTGGCAGGCCAAGAAAAATATCAGAAAGGCAGAGAAGAAGAATGGTGAGAACAGTCAAGGACAATCCACAGACCACCTCCAAAGAGCTGCAGCATCATCTTGCTGCAGATGGTGTCACTGTGCATCGGTCAACTATACAGCGCACTTTGCACAAATAGAAGCTGTATGGGAGAGTGATGAGAAAGAAGCCGTTTCTGCACGTACGCCACAAATAGAGTTGCCTGAGGTATGAAAAAGCACATTTGGACAAGGCAGCTTCATTTTGGAAACAAAAATTGAGTTGTTTGGTTATAAAAAAAGGCGTTATGCATGGCGTCCAAAAAGAAACAGCATTCCAAGAAAAACACATGCTACCCACTGTAAAATTTGGTGGAGGTTCCATCATGCTTTGGGGCTGTGTGGCCAATGCCGGCATCGGGAATCTTGTTAAAGTTGAGAGTCGCATGGATTCCACTCAGTATCAGCAGATTCTTGAGAATAATGTTCAAGAATCAGTGACGAAGTTGAAGTTATGCCGGGGATGGATATTTCAGCAAGACAATGATCCAAAACACAGCTCCAAATCCTCAGGCATTCATGCAGAGGAACAATTATAATGTTCTGGAATGGCCATCCCAGTCCCCAGACCTGAATATCATTGAACATCTGTGGGATGATTTGAAGCGGGCTGTCCATGCTCGGCCACCATCAAACTTAACTGAACTTGAATTGTTTGTCCAAAACACCTTTATCCAGGATCCAGGAACTGACTAAAAGCTACAGGAAGCGACTAGAGGCTGTTATCTTTGCAAAAGGAGGATCTACTAAATATTAATGTCACTTTTCTGTTGAGGTGCCCATACTTTTGCACCGGTCAAATTTTGGTTTAATGCATATTGCACATTTTCTGTTAGTACAATAAACCTCATTTCAATCCTGAAATATTACTGTGTCCATCAGTTATTAGATATATCAAACTGAAATGGCTGCTGCAAACACCAAAATATTTAGAACAAAAAATGATTAAGATTAATAGGGGTGCCCAAACTTTTTCATAGGACTGTAATAACATCATGATTATAAACATTAACAATTTTTGACATTAAAACTTTATAAATAGTAGTTGCGTGTTGTAATAAAGTATTTTTTTTCCTGATGGTGCCCATGACACTTAGTAATGTGTTGAAACATGCCAACATGTGATCTATGGTCTATCTGGGCTATCACCCCACTAGTGTGATATTGAAGGTTTTTTTTGTTTTTTATACTATTACCAGATACTAAATTGTCGGAGAATAACTATCACCAAGGCAACTCTGTAGTCTTCTGATTATATCAGTATCTTCACTGCGGCTTCCAGATGTAAAAATATTTTGTTTTTATTTGTTAAATCACTTTGTTTATTTGCATTACATTAAGAAGCACCATCAAAACATGTCATATACTGTCAGATTTTGACACGCTGTCTACTTTCCATTTACTTAAATGGTGAGCATGAAATCCAAGGAAAGTGCACTAAACAGAAAGAAGCAAAAGCTAAAATGATGTGGCATATCTGTAGCATAAGAAATAAATGCAAATGAGCTGCAGTATGAATTGTTTTAGACATCCACCATGTAATTGATTACATTATCCTCTTCAGAAACAAATGGGTGTAATATCAGGCTGGCAAACCAAGAAATGGCCATTTTCCAGTGACTGTACTCGACCCAAACACAAAGATAGTCGGATGAAACACCTGGGCACAGGTGCAAGATACGTATGCTCGATAATACAATTAACATTAGAGTTCTTAATCTTTGATGTGAAAGACTGTTCGTATATAGCAGGAGGATTATTGAAGCGTATTTTTGATGGAAGGCTTTGGCAGCTCAGCTCCCACTGACTTCAATGGGGTGTCCACCTCATATCTCTTTATATATTTATGTACTATCTTGAGGATATCCCATAGAAAATAAGCATTAAAGGGATTCTATAATTGGGAAAACTCATTTGTAACTAAGCACATATTTGCATAGCCTTTAGAAAGGCTATTCCACATATACATTTTGTTTGTTAACCCTCCCAGCCATTTCTGAATGAGCTCAATTTTATTGATATGCTAATTAGCCAGCAATGAGCACTAGAAGTGTCTGTGATTCTCTCTGAGCACTGCTTGTGTGATCTGTGTACACAGGGGGAGGCTGCTGCTGTTGGCTCATCAGCCTCCCTGCTCTCACCTTCCCCTGTGTACACACAGCAGACAGTGCTCACTGAACTTCTGGTGCTCGTTGCTGGCTAATTAGCATATCAATAAGAGTGGGCTAATTCAAAAACGGCTGAGTGGATTGCTAAACAAAAGGTATGTGTGGAATAGCCTTTCTAAAGGCTATGCAAATATATGCTTGCTTTTGCAATGATAGAATCCCTTTAATAACCCCTTTAATATTGTCTTTGTTACCAGTTATCAGGCTGCACTGAGGATTGGAAGTACCATGATTTTATTGACATCTGCCATCTGTACAATGTGGTTGCATAGGTAATCAGTATTCACCTATGGCTCTCCTTATAGGGTCCTCTATATCCATATACTGATCTGCTGTTGTAGTTGTATATATGGCCACATCCATACCATGATTGTGAAATCTTCTAGTGGCATTCTGATAACCAATCTATTCCTCCATCTCCTCATCCTTTATACCCAGTTACCAGTGCAGTATAACTTGACTGAGTGCCATGAACAATACAGCAGAAGTTGTGAGATTAGGAAGAACATCCCACTTGTGTTCCAATAGCATGTAAAATTTACAGTACTTTATTTGCAAGAACAGAAGGATATTTATTATAATTCCTAGCAGTTTTCTGATGAATTTTACAGGACATCTATACCATTTCCTGACTAGTGCAGATTTCCCATCTGCAACACATATAAATAATAACAAGACAAAAAATAAACCACAGAACAATTCCATAAAATATATTCCATTTAAAGTCCATAAAATCCCAAACCCATTCCTAAGAGACTGGCCAGTAGAAAAAAAAACACAGACACACATATTTAATACTAAGAAAAAAAAAACACCTCTTTATCCATACATCACCCTGAAAAGACCTCCTGAATTAGATTTTTTTTTCATAATCCCTAATTTGTATTACCGAATTCCACCACTCCACCTTTGTAAGGGAGATCTCTGAACACCATTTATAATAATTAATAATTTGGCTATAAATAATAATCTAATCATTGCTTATTTTTCGGCAAGATCCCCCTCCAAGCTCAAGATAGAGTTTGCCAGATCTACATTTATTTTCAGACAATGTCATGACACACTTGCAGGCTCGGACTGGCCCACCGGTGTACCGGGGAATCTACCGGTGGGCCCCCGAGCCCTGACTTAAAGTTTTGATTCTTACCAGTGCAGATGCATTGGTCGGGGCCCGATCGGGATGGCCAGGGGCCCCAACCGGGCACCTGGCCAATGCATCTGCCTCCACACACAGGGGCCCCCATTAGCTGATGCTGAAGAAGTACACATCGGAGGACAACGTGTCTTTCTTCAGCATCAGCTAACGGTCGCTCCTTTCACTTACCTGCAGCTGCTGTCCTGTGAGATCTCCCCTGCTGCACACACGCACGCACTTCCTCTCTCCCCCTCCCCCCTCCTCCTCACACTGAGTCCTCTTACATCGCAGCGTGTGGGGAGGACAGGAGCCGACTGCTGCTGGAATAGGTGAGTAAACTCTTTTTGTAAAATCTGTATGTTTAATATGTATATATGTACATTTGTGTAAAGTATGTGTCTTGTATACTGTGTGAGTACTGTATGTTTGTATACAGGTATGTGTGAGTATATACTGTATGCTATAATAATGTGTATGTATATATGTGTGTGTGTGTATATATAGTATTCATACAAGTATATATATGACTTATATGGTATATGAATGTATATAAATGTATATGTGCTATAGTATTGTATGTGTATATTGTATATTGTATTGTATATGTGTGTGTATATATGGTATATGTATAAGGCCTGGTTCACATCTGCGTTCGGTGATCTGTTTGGGGAGTCTGCATGGGAACCCCCTTCCCCCCGAACGGATTACCAAACGCATTAGCAAGCGGTGTGCAGTGAAAATATGCAGACCCCATAGACTATAATAGGGTCCGTGTGCTTTCCACGCGGTGTCCGCATGAGTCATGTGGACAGGAAAGTAGATTGTAAAGTACTTTTCTGTCCGCATGTTGTATGCGGACACCGCACGGAAAGCACATGGACCCCATTATAGTCTATGCGGTCCGCGTACTTTCACTGCACACCGCTTGCTAATGCGTTCGGTAGTCTGTTTGGGAGGGTCCCCATGCGGACTCCCCGAATGCATTACTGAACGCAGTGAGTGCAATCCCATCCACACATTGCAGAAAAACACACACGGCGGACACACTGCAATTTCCAAAAACCTGCAGTTTCCCTATAGGTATAAGGCTAAGTTCACACGGGGTTTTTTGGTCCGGAACCTGAGGCGGAGGCCGCCTCAGGTTCCGGACCAAAAATCGGGTAGCCGCAACTGAATGCCGGTGCACTGCATCGGCCTCCAGTCACGCACTCTGCTCCAGATTAGGCCCAATAAATGGGCCTAGATGGGAGGAGGGAGTGTCTTCAGGCTGAATCGCGAGGCGAAACGACCTGAAGAATGAGCACCTCGCTTCTTTTTCTGGGAGTTGGAACAAACCGGCTCCCGGAAAAAAAAGAACTGACCGGCTCCTATTGATTTCAATGGGAGCCGTCTTTTTGGTCAGGATTTTGAGGCAGATACGGCCTCAAAATCCTGACCAAAAATCCCAGTGTGAACTTACCCTAAAGGAAACAAAGTCCTCAGAGGAAACCTCTGCGGAGTTTCTGCAATAAGCTGCAGGAAAAACTGATGTGTTGCCGCCGGGTTTTTCCGGCAGCGCTTTTTGCTTTGTCTTGCTACATGGGGCTTTAGGCTGACGCTAGGTTCACACTAGCGTTCGGCAGTCCGTTCTCAGCTTTCCGTCTTCTGCATGTAGAAGACGGAAAGCTGTCAGACCGGGTGCGGCGGTGAGTGTTTTATGCTCTCCTCCGCAAAACCGTTTTTTTTTTTAAATCGGACACTGAGTACTGCGTGTTCGACTCTGTGTCCGATTTTAAAAAAATCGGTTTAATGGCGGAGAGCATAAAACGCTCACCGCCAGACATCTTTCTCACCCATTCAAATGAAAGAGTCCTGCAGGTTTCTGTCTCCTGCCTCTGTTTTGTGCAGGAAACGGAAACCTGCAGAACGGAGACCAGGTGCAGATGTGAACGAGTCCTAAGGCTGAATTCACACGGAGTTGTTTGGTCAGGAATCCACCTCAAAATCATCCTCCAAAAAAGCCTCCCAATAGAACTCTAACCCAATAGAACCAAATTCCTGACCAGAAAACTCTGTGTGAACTCAGCCTTATAGTGTGATGCTCAGTCTATTGAGATAATAAGGATGAGGCCCAACAGTGAGACGCGGCTAAAAAAATAGCTGTGGAAAAAAATAGCGGCAAATCTCAATGTATTTTTTCCACAGTGTTTTTTTCCCCGCACTTTCTCCCAATTGCACAGCTGAAAGTAACCGGCCATGTTTTTAGAAGTGCTCACATTTTAGAGTTTGTGGCTGTTCCACATCTTTTTCCTGCAGTGTGTGGATGAGGTAAATCTGATTATATTTCATTCACTTTGCTGGTTTTTTCTGTAGTAGCCAAAGACATTGTGTTTCTGCAATGTGAGGTTTGAGGTGTTTATGGCCTATTCTGAGTATAGGCCATAAAAAAAGTTTAACCCTGGAAACACCTTTAATATGTCCCACATGTTTTAACATCCCCCTTCCGCACAATATGTTAGCCCCATCACTGCTCCCACACAGTATAATGGCCCCATCACTATATCCCATACATTATGGGGGACCAGTGAAGAGGCCACTCTATGGGGGGACCAGTGAAGTGGCCATAAAATATTTGGCCCAGACAACCCCTTAAAACAGGTTGTCTATAAACTGGAGTGATCACTGTGGTGGCCGCCAGGGAGGTGTAAAAATATATATATATATATATTTTTAAAAGCCTTCTCCCCTGTCCCCAGCCCCCCGTTGTCCCCGCCTGTGTTTGGTCTCATGGCCTCATTTCTGGAGTTCCTGTACCTAATTGGTCTCAGCGATCACATGAGGTGCAGGACTCCCAGAAAGTAGTGCCAGTACGAGACTGAATGGACACTACCAGCAGACAACGGAGCGCCAAGGACAGATGAGTATGCTTTTTTTATTTATTTGTTTTTTTATTTTACACCTCCCGCCCACCACATGAGTTGCTCCAATTCCTGGACAACCACTTTAAAGGATTTATCCATCTTTCTAATATTGATGGTCTGTCCTTAGGATAAGCTTTCAATATTCCATCTGCGATGATACAACAGCCAGGACCTCTGCAGATCAGCTTTTCCAGGACACTTCAGCTACAGGTAATGGTAACATTTCTAGGAGCCGCACTGTTCACTTGCCATACAGGCTGTAGCAGTAGGTATATGTAGTGCGCATGGTATAGTGCGTGAGTAGCATGGCTCCCAACATGTTATTACCTTTAACTGCCCTGTCTCGGTACCGCTGATCTGCAGGGTCCTGGCGGTGGGCCCCTAGAAACAATTCCACTGGTGGGCCCTAGACATCCCAGTCCGACCCTGCACACTTGCATCCAATATTTATGTACACTCACCGGCCACTTTATTAGGTACACCATGCTAGTAACGGGTTGGACCCCGTTTTGCCTTCAGAACTGCCTCAGTTCTTCGTGGCATAGATTCAACAAGGTGCTGGAAGCATTCCTCAGAGATTTTGGTCCATATTGACATGATGGCATCACACAGTTGCCGCAGATTTGTCGGCTGCACATCCATGATGCGAATCTCCTGTTCCACCACATCCCAAAGATGCTCTATTGGATTGAGATCTGGTGACTGTGGAGGCCATTGGAGTACAGTGAACTCATTGTCATGTTCAAGAAATCAGTCTGAGATGATTCCAGCTTTATGACATGGCGCATTATCCTGCTGAAAGTAGCCATCAGATGTTGGGTACATTGTGGTCATAAAGGGATGGACATGGTCAGCAACAATACTCAGGTAGGCTTTGGTGTTGCAACGATGCTCAATTGGTACCAAGGGGACCAAAGAGTGCAAAGAAAATATTCCCCACACCATGACACCACCACCACCAGCCTGAACCGTTGATACAAGGCAGGATGGATCCATGCTTTCATGTTGTTGACGCCAAATTCTGACCCTACCATCCGAATGTCGCAGCAGAAATCGAGACTCATCAGACCAGGCAACGTTTTTCCAATCTTCAATTGTCCAATTTCGATGAGCTTGTGCAAATTGTAGCCTCAGTTTCCTGTTCTTAGCTGAAAGGAGTGGCACCCGGTGTGGTCTTCTGCTGCTGTAGCCCATCTGCCTCAAAGTTCGACGTACTGTGCGTTCAGAGATGCTCTTCTGGCTACCTTGGTTGTAACGGGTGGCTATTTGAGTCACTGTTGCCTTTCTATCAGCTCAAACCAGTCTGGCCATTCTCCTCTGGCATCAACAATGCATTTCCGCCCACAGAACTGCCGCTCACTGGATGTTTTTTCTTTTTCGGACCAGTCTCTGTAAACCCTAGAGATGGTTGTGCGTGAAAATCCTAGTAGATCAGCAGTTTCTGAAATACTCAGACCAGCCCTTCTGGCACCAACAACCATGCCACGTTCAAAGGCACTCAAATCACCTTTCTTCCCCATACTGATGCTCGGTTTGAACTGCAGGAGATTGTCTTGACCATGTCTACATGCCTAAATGCACTGAGTTGCCGCCATGTGATTGGCTGATTAGAAATTAAGTGTTAACGAGCAGTTGGACAGGTGTACCTAATAAAGTGGCCGGTGAGTGTATTTTACAGCAGTCCAACAGTTAATAAACCAGACCTGCATTAGGATCAGAACATCTCCAGCAGTTAGACTCAATTTTAACCCTGTTTATATGGTCGCTTGAAATATCCTCCCAGTGGTACCCAAATAATCCATCTAAATCCCTTACCCACTGATCTTAACTTGGGCAGATCATATTGCTTAAATACGCTTTACATAAAATCCAATCTAATTGAGTCAATGATTTTTCTAATCAAACCCAAAGTGTTCTTTCTATCATTTAACAGTTAAATGTTATACACAAAGGCTTCCCTTTATAAGGCCCATTGAGAAGTTGATCACTTTCCAATAACTCAATAATATTAACTAAACCACCTCCACTCTCAGTCACAGTTCTCCTCAACATACCATTCTCTTAACCAAGATGCCACCAACTAAGATCCCCTCCAAAAAAATAACCCAGGGCACAGCTGGACTTCCTTATACTAGTGGTTGCCAAAGATGCTATTGCTTTTATCTGATTTTCTTTCTGCACCACATCAAATCTTTAATATTTTGCCATAGATTAGCCATTCTATTACAAGTCAATATTAGGCAAGCTACAAATACATAAAGAATTTGCAGTAATACAACCATTTTGTAAGGACAAGGCAATCCACTCTGCTCAATGGCATCTTAATCCATATATTATTTTGCTTACTTATAAATAAATAAATAAATAAATAAATAATATAAATAAACCCATATATCAATTTTAGTCCTCAATTTAGTAGCCAATGGGTTTGTACAGCTGTCTGTCAATTATTCTATCTGACAATAATTGAGGGAGAGTTCTATATACTACATCGCCATGTTTTGCATAACCCTTTTATTGCCTTACTGTTTACTAGCAGCTACTTCAGGAGTCTCATTACACATAGTGGTATGTTGTCCAGTTTACTATTGTGTCTCATTACTCTGTTAGAGCTTGCTTCTCCTTCCGTCATGAGTTGTGCAAACTGCATATTCGCTTTTATTTTAGGCATCTGAACTTGGTCTTCCCTTTCCCTCGTATCTACCTAGGACAATGTATAGGAGTCATATTCCAGCTGGTTTGTGCTGCCTCCATAGGCTTCTTTCTGGATGCAGTTAGAAGTGTTGCTTGGGTTCCTGATCCTACCAGAGCTGGAGCTGCAACTATCATTATCTGGCTGCTGGATGTGTCTGGCATAACATCACTGGTCTGGACAGCAGTTGTTGGATCTGCACTGGGGCAGTCCATAACCTCTAACATTATTAATATCATTAGGCCTTCCATCAAAGGGTTCATATTTGGGGATCTCCCCATATCATTTCCCTCTCTGGCACCCCTCATACCTGGTCAGTTTTTAGTACAATAAATACACTGGATATACTAAATGCACGTCCTAACAGAAGTTAATATTTCTGCAGAATAGAAGTGGCTAATCTCTGCTGCAATGCAGACAGTTATCCTATCTCTCAATAGTTCCTGCTGGCATTCAACTGGGCAATACAAGAGGTCACCCAGTTATGTTTGTCCAGTGCCCTGCCTCACACTTATTATTTTTACTTGTTTATTTTAATAAGATCCTCAATAAAGTTTTATTATTAGTATACTCCTTAATGCCTTCTTTTTACCTTTGTAAACTCTTTTTTCCCTGTCCTAGTAAAAATCAATTTGCTCCAAATATTGAGCTATTATTTTGCTTCCAATATCCAATGAATACTCATAAAGGTAAGAATAATATTCAACGAAGTCAGCCTTTATTTCCTGTGGGCTGTACAAGAGACCTTCCTGACCATTCTGAATGCAAGTAATCTTATTACTAGTTTTTTGGCCTTAAACAACATGTCATTTCCTAGATTTGTAGAAATATGACTGCCCTGCAAAATAAACTTTTGCTGAGTTTTATTCCAAAGATATTTCCCTTGTGCCTCAAGCAATTGATCCTCATTACTATCAGATATGATATCAGAGAGGTCTCTTTAGTTTTTACTAAAATTTCCCCTAAGGACTTTATCGTATTCTAAAAAAATGTATCCAAACCCACAATCTACCTGATAAACAGACACCTTAAGTTATGTCTTCAAGGCATCCTAAACAGAATGAATATGTATAGATCATATCCCAAAAGAGGCGAATCTTCTCATGGATCCTTTCATGACTGTCCATCAGAGACAACCAGTGAAGATAAAGCCTTCAGGGACCTGACCTTCCTGAGTTACTTTTGACAAAAACCAAATCAACCATAACCAAAGAGTGGTCATAATTCCATTCCATTAGACTTAAAAACCATCTTACCAATATAATCTAACATATAATAGTTAGCCAACACTAAATCAATCCTACACATTTAGACATTGACCCATAAGAACAGCTGAAGCAGATAAAAGCCTTTTTACTAGCATATGTATACTAAACATCATGAAATCCACTCTACTGAGTCCTGACAAAGTCTGTATACAGGCATAGGTTTATGGAAAAATTAAATATAAAATAAAATATTTTCATTGGTCTCCGCTACATCATTCCTATCCATCTCTTCTTCCATCACACAGTTATACCACCAATAATACAGGACAATTGTCCCTCTGTGTCGTGAATGTGAGCAATGGAGAAATAACAAACATTGTGTAAGGGGAACGCATATGGAAAAATGCTAGAATGTCCAGTATACTCTTCAATTTGATGTGTGGAAATATATCGACCCCTCTATCTCTTCAAACATATTGCATCCTTGCATCCCATTTCCGGAGCATAGGATCAGTGGTCTTCTATGAGACCTTATCTTAGGTATGCAACAAACGGCCAGAGATATTGAGAAATCACCATTGTGCGACACCTTTCATTACAAACACCAGCCTGTCCTTTTCAGGATGGCACTACTCTCTCTTACACACAGAGAAGAAAGTGCATGAAAAACTTCCCTCAGTTAACATAAACATGGATCTGCCAAATGAGATTCTGTCTTCAGACTGGTTCAGTACAGCACCTACCAGAATCAGTAAGGTTTAAGAATAAACCAGGTGAGTGTCTCTCAGCCGCCAACCACATAAAACTGCATCTTCTCAACACCTACTGAGCAATGCACATATGTCACTGCCTGATATCAATCCAAGGGCCCAGACAGAGGGAGGTGGAGCAAGAGTGGGGCACATGTAGCACGCTTTCACATCATGTTATCATGTCCTCCCATGGTCATTAATATTAAAGGGGTTGTTCCATCTCAAGGATCCTATCTATACTAGTAACTTATGTAAATTGAAGACTTTTCCTAAATATATTGCTTTAGAAATTCTGCTTTCTTTGCCTGCTATTCCTCTCATTGTTTACGCAGGTTTGCTATAACCAGAGACCTATACGACAAGTGACGTTACTCACTCACTGCTCTTGCTGGCAGAACAATTGTTCAGCTAATTGCACTTTGCTGATAAAGTGGAGTTTGTTATCTCTCTAAGTAAATACACAGATAACACTGAGCCTGTTTTGTACAAGCATCTGCATGTTATCTGATCTGTACAAGCGTTGTGTGTCCCGTTCAGCCAGAGGGAGGAGGGGGGAGACAGATACAGGAAGTGAGCAGAAAACACTGCAGGCAAACTGCTGAGACACTGAGAAGGGAAAATCCCTTTAAATTCTGGAAAATCGTTTAAATTGACTCAAATTTTATTCTATAAGCCTATATTCGCATGTCACATATTTGTAGCAAAAATGTTTACAACTAAAAATCATTCCATGTCAGTGAGGTTATTTCTGCAGGATGAGCTTGGATTTCTCCAGGCCCCATTTATATGTAAAGAACAGTCAGAAACATTGACTCTTGTGAACATACCCTAAGGCTGCATTGTAGTGATCAGTTGTGGTGTTAGAGCTTTGGACGTCACTGTATACATGCTTTATACTTCCTGAATAGTGATCCTGATTATAATATCCCTGGTGTTATAATATCCCCTTGTTCATTTCTAGTGTGAGCGAGTAGTATTCGATCAAATACCTCGCCGGCATAGGAATGTGTGTAATCGGCCGAACACCAAGGGGTTAAACGCATCGAATATTTGAAGCATTGAATATTCGAAGCATTTAACCCCTTGGTGTTTGGCCGATTACACGCATTCCTATGCCGGCAAGGTATTCGATCGAATACTTATACATGAATATTATATTATAATATCATATTATATTATGAATACAACAATATTCATTTCTAGTCAGTGACCTAAAAAGTGAAAATATTGTCATTTTTAGCCGGATACATGGTTGTCACTTTCTTTCTTATCACTTTCTTTCTCCTATACTTGGCAACTCCTATAAAGTAGATGACTTTATAGGCGGACAAATAACCAGAGGATGGATGACTTTGCAGGGTAACAAGCATTAGTAATCTGTGATCTGCTCTGCAGTTTGATGGGAGTAAAATTGAAAGATTTTTTTATTGCAATATTCTATTACCCCTAAAGTAAATGGAGAATGCTAAGTACCTTATTAATGTTGCAATATCAATATTTGATAAACAAATAATGGCGAGTATAAAGTAAAATGGGTTACATGGCGCATCACATTATTTTTTATTAATAAACAATTAACCCTTAAAAATCTGCATTTTGGAAACAGAATTCTAAACTCATCCTTTACTGTGCCTCAGACGGTAATTTATCTTTTTTTATGCGCTCACTTTGAGTGTTATAATAAATACCTTATTCTTCAACAACCAATTAGACAATTACACGCAAAGTATTACATAGCTTTTTCCCATAAGCAAGCTCTTTAGAAAATTGAATCTCGGAAATTGCACAGCCTTTACTTCATCTATCAAATTGCAGCGTTCACTTTCTTTTATATTATCTTGTGCATGTGACTCTAAATTTGTCATTTTGTACCGGCCAAACTTGAAAAGACGCCTGTTCTGATATTGTTTCACCTATCAGAGCTATGGCGCAACTACATATATAATGGGAAATGCTGTGTATCCAGCTACATAAAAATACAGACTTGTACTTCATTTACACTTGACAAACAAGATTTATTTTCCACTTCAGCATGCATTTCTTGTACTTTGTGTAACAGGCTATGTTTTAATTATAAAAGGATGTGACTGGAGGGCAATGCTTTAGAAAGGAACATTTAGTTACCTAACAGTCTTTCTTTGAATTGTGCAAGCTTTATATTTAGCCTTTTTATTCCTTAGTTATACCACCAAAACACACATAAAATGTCAGCATAATACTGTATGGTCCACAATTTTTCTGTTTTGAGAATAAATTCGTTTTAGAATCAATGTTACCATTTACAAAAATTACACATTGCATATGGATGTGGATTTTACCAAAATAACATCATTGTAACTTGTCCAAGGGAGCCAACCAGCACTGAAATCATTGCTAAACTACTTATTAGAGATGAGCGAACACTAAAATGTTCGAGGTTCGAAATTCGATTCGAACAGCCGCTCACTGTTCGAGTGTTCGAATGGGTTTCGAACCCCATTATAGTCTATGGGGAACATAAACTCGTTAAGGGGGAAACCCAAATTCGTGTCTGGAGGGTCACCAAGTCCACTATGACACCCCAGGAAATGATACCAACACCCTGGAATGACACTGGGACAGCAGGGGAAGCATGTCTGGGGGCATAAAAGTCACTTTATTTCATGGAAATCCCTGTCAGTTTGCGATTTTCGCAAGCTAACTTTTCCCCATAGAAATGCATTGGCCAGTGCTGATTGGCCAGAGTACGGAACTCGACCAATCAGCGCTGGCTCTGCTGGAGGAGGCGGAGTCTAAGATCGCTCCACACCAGTCTCCATTCAGGTCCGACCTTAGACTCCGCCTCCTCCGGCAGAGCCAGCGCTGATTGGCCGAAGGCTGGCCAATGCATTCCTATGCGAATGCAGACTTAGCAGTGCTGAGTCAGTTTTGCTCAACTACACATCTGATGCACACTCGGCACTGCTACATCAGATGTAGCAATCTGATGTAGCAGGGCCGAGGGTGCACTAGAACCCCTGTGCAAACTCAGTTCACGCTAATAGAATGCATTGGCCAGCGCTGATTGGCCAATGCATTCTATTAGCCCGATGAAGTAGAGCTGAATGTGTGTGCTAAGCACACACATTCAGCACTGCTTCATCACGCCAATACAATGCATTAGCCAGTGCTGATTGGCCAGAGTACGGAATTCGGCCAATCAGCGCTGGCCAATGCATTCTATTAGCCCGATGAAGTAGAGCTGAATGTGTGTGCTAAGCACACACATTCAGCACTGCTTCATCACGCCAATACAATGCATTAGCCAGTGCTGATTGGCCAGAGTACGGAATTCGGCCAATCAGCGCTGGCTCTGCTGGAGGAGGCGGAGTCTAAGATCGCTCCACACCAGTCTCCATTCAGGTCCGACCTTAGACTCCGCCTCCTCCGGCAGAGCCAGCGCTGATTGGCCGAAGGCTGGCCAATGCATTCCTATGCGAATGCAGACTTAGCAGTGCTGAGTCAGTTTTGCTCAACTACACATCTGATGCACACTCGGCACTGCTACATCAGATGTAGCAATCTGATGTAGCAGAGCCGAGGGTGCACTAGAACCCCTGTGCAAACTCAGTTCACGCTAATAGAATGCATTGGCCAGCGCTGATTGGCCAATGCATTCTATTAGCCCGATGAAGTAGAGCTGAATGTGTGTGCTAAGCACACACATTCAGCACTGCTTCATCACGCCAATACAATGCATTAGCCAGTGCTGATTGGCCAGAGTACGGAATTCGGCCAATCAGCGCTGGCCAATGCATTCTATTAGCCCGATGAAGTAGAGCTGAATGTGTGTGCTAAGCACACACATTCAGCACTGCTTCATCACGCCAATACAATGCATTAGCCAGTGCTGATTGGCCAGAGTACGGAATTCGGCCAATCAGCGCTGGCTCTGCTGGAGGAGGCGGAGTCTAAGATCGCTCCACACCAGTCTCCATTCAGGTCCGACCTTAGACTCCGCCTCCTCCGGCAGAGCCAGCGCTGATTGGCCGAAGGCTGGCCAATGCATTCCTATGCGAATGCAGACTTAGCAGTGCTGAGTCAGTTTTGCTCAACTACACATCTGATGCACACTCGGCACTGCTACATCAGATGTAGCAATCTGATGTAGCGGAGCCGAGGGTGCACTAGAACCCCTGTGCAAACTCAGTTCACGCTAATAGAATGCATTGGCCAGCGCTGATTGGCCAATGCATTCTATTAGCCCGATGAAGTAGAGCTGAATGTGTGTGCTTAGCACACACATTCAGCACTGCTTCATCACGCCAATACAATGCATTAGCCAGTGCTGATTGGCCAGAGTACGGAATTCGGCCAATCAGCGCTGGCTCTGCTGGAGGAGGCGGAGTCTAAGGTCGGACCTGAATGGAGACTGGTGTGGAGCGATCTTAGACTCCGCCTCCTCCAGCAGAGCCAGCGCTGATTGGCCGAATTCCGTACTCTGGCCAATCAGCACTGGCTAATGCATTGTATTGGCGTGATGAAGCAGTGCTGAATGTGTGTGCTTAGCACACACATTCAGCTCTACTTCATCGGGCTAATAGAATGCATTGGCCAGCGCTGATTGGCCGAATTCCGTACTCTGGCCAATCAGCACTGGCTAATGCATTGTATTGGCGTGATGAAGCAGTGCTGAATGTGTGTGCTTAGCACACACATTCAGCTCTACTTCATCGGGCTAATAGAATGCATTGGCCAGCGCTGATTGGCCGAATTCCGTACTCTGGCCAATCAGTGCTGGCCAATGCATTCTATTAGCTTGATGAAGCAGAGTGTGCACAAGGGTTCAAGCGCACCCTCGGCTCTGATGTAGCAGAGCCGAGGCTGCACAAGGGTTCAAGCGCACCCTCGGCTCTGATGTAGGAGAGCCGAGGGTGCACTTGAACCCTTGTGCACCCTCAGCTCTGCTACATCAGAGCCGAGGGTGCGCTTGAACCCTTGTGCACACTCTGCTTCATCAAGCTAATAGAATGCATTGGCCAGCGCTGATTGGCCAATGTATTCTATTAGCCTGATGAAGTAGAGCTGAATGTGTGTGCTAAGCACACACATTCAGCTCTACTTCATCGGGCTAATAGAATGCATTGGCCAGCGCTGATTGGCCAGAGTACGGAACTCGACCAATCAGCGCTGGCTCTGCTGGAGGAGGCGGAGTCTAAGATCGCTCCACACCAGTCTCCATTCATGTCCGACCTTAGACTCCGCCTCCTCCAGCAGAGCCAGCGCTGATTGGCCGAATTCCGTACTCTGGCCAATCAGCACTGGCTAATGCATTGTATTGGCGTGATGAAGCAGTGCTGAATGTGTGTGCTTAGCACACACATTCAGCTCTACTTCATCGGGCTAATAGAATGCATTGGCCAATCAGCGCTGGCCAATGCATTCTATTAGCGTGAACTGAGTTTGCACAGGGGTTCTAGTGCACCCTCGGCTCTGCTACATCAGATTGCTACATCTGATGTAGCAGTGCCGAGTGTGCATCAGATGTGTAGTTGAGCAAAACTGACTCAGCACTGCTAAGTCTCTGCATTCGCATAGGAATGCATTGGCCAGCCTTCGGCCAATCAGCGCTGGCTCTGCCGGAGGAGGCGGAGTCTAAGGTCGGACCTGAATGGAGACTGGTGTGGAGCGATCTTAGACTCCGCCTCCTCCAGCAGAGCCAGCGCTGATTGGTCGAGTTCCGTACTCTGGCCAATCAGCGCTGGCCAATGCATTCTATTAGCCCGATGAAGTAGAGCTGAATGTGTGTGCTTAGCACACACATTCAGCTCTACTTCATCAGGCTAATAGAATACATTGGCCAATCAGCGCTGGCCAATGCATTCTATTAGCTTGATGAAGCAGAGTGTGCACAAGGGTTCAAGCGCACCCTCGGCTCTGATGTAGCAGAGCTGAGGGTGCACAAGGGTTCAAGTGCACCCTCGGCTCTCCTACATCAGAGCCGAGGGTGCGCTTGAACCCTTGTGCAGCCTCGGCTCTGCTACATCAGAGCCGAGGGTGCGCTTGAACCCTTGTGCACACTCTGCTTCATCAAGCTAATAGAGTGCATTGGCCAGCGCTGATTGGCCAGAGTACGGAATTCGGCCAATCAGCGCTGGCCAATGCATCCCTATGGGAAAAAGTTTATCTCACAAAAATCATAATTACACACCCGATAGAGCCCCAAAAAGTTATTTTTAATAACATTCCCCCCTAAATAAAGGTTATCCCTAGCTATCCCTGCCTGTACAGCTATCCCTGTCTCATAGTCACAAAGTTCACATTCTCATATGACCCGGATTTGAAATCCACTATTCGTCTAAAATGGAGGTCACCTGATTTCGGCAGCCAATGACTTTTTCCAATTTTTTTCAATGCCCCCAGTGTCGTAGTTCCTGTCCCACCTCCCCTGCGCTGTTATTGGTGCAAAAAAGGCGCCAGGGAAGGTGGGAGGGGAATCGAATTTTGGCGCACTTTACCACGTGGTGTTCGATTCGATTCGAACATGGCGAACACCCTGATATCCGATCGAACATGTGTTCGATAGAACACTGTTCGCTCATCTCTACTACTTATATGATATGTTAGTGACATGATGAACTTTTTTGTGTAATGCTGAGAAAATGCAGGTTTATTTCATATACAAATAAATAAGCAGCAAGTGAACCTTGCATTGTGGTCACAACTCCCAAAGCATTAAAACGGCATTAATGGATGTCATCTGTGCAAATTTTGGATAAGTTTAAGTTGTCACTTGATCTATATCATCATCTTGTTATGTTTCTAATTGGAGAAGTGGATATTCTAAGTTGCAATATCTTAGACACTGGACAAAAGGAGCAGAGACAAAGGATTCTTTCCATACATTCATCATAAAATAGTCACCAGTTGGCTGCTGTAGCAAAGTTGAAAACAGTCAGGTGCGTAGCAAGCACGATAAGACAAGTCAGACTATGAGAAGGAATTTTAGTCAGAAATAATCATTGCCAGGGCTGACACTCCTATTGATTTCATTGCCATGGCTGACACTCCTATTGATTTCATTGCCAGGGCTGGCACTGCTATTGATTTCATAGCCAGGGCTGACACTGCTATTGATTTCATAGCCAGGGCTGACACTACTATTGATTTCATAGCCAGGGCTCACACTATTGATTTCATTGCCAGGGCTGATACTGCTATTGATTTCATTGGCCAGGCTCATATTGCTATTGATTTCATTGGCCAGGCTGACTCTAGCCATAATTGGCTCATTTGAATTAGGAGCCAAAACACTGCCAGAAACCTTAATTTCATCTCTCAAAAGAGTAAAAATCATAAATACTACTTGAGCCTATAAAAAAATAAAAGACATCCTGAATAAACAAGCCCTCATTCAGCTATGTGGCAACTGCATAAACCCTCCTCTCCCGGCCGATCCTGTCGGTCACACTTCCTTCTACCACGTTCTTCACAGCACTTGGACAAGTGTTACTATTTCATTTATATGTCATACAGGTTATTTTAAATGCTACAGATAATTTTTCTTCATTTTGTACTTCAGGGAAATAGTATTGCTGCCAAGGTAGAAGAGGCCTACAGTTATTGTTAGCACCACATGGGTCTGTTTTGCTGAACATATAGTAGAAACTAAACCACTGTTGCATGTTGATAACTCAAACTTATTGGGGGGTTTCCCCTCATTTTAGGGATATACATAGTGGGTACTTTAATAAAATTGACATGCTCCACTTTGCCTTGCAGACTTTTTTTTTTAAGTGTATGGATGGGATTTTCATTTGTGGTGTGTAGATGTCTGTCATGTTTGGTTTTTCAGATTTAGATTTTATGTGAGTCATTGTAGACTGATATGCCCTTAGAACTTGATAATAAAGACCTTAGTGCATAGTTTATAATTAATATATTTCTATAATAAAAAGCAGTAAATTATTTTGATTATTAAATAACTAGGTAATATAATATTTTGGCTTAAAAGTCCAGTTTGTAGACAGTATTAGTAATACTTGTCCTTTTAAGATGTGGTTGAGTCTACTGTAATATGTATGTGTTTCACAGTATTTAAGTACTTTTATATGTGTTCTAGGGAAAGGGGGGTGATTTGAATAGTTAAATACCCAGCATCTGCCATACTATTACGGTATGGTGGATGTCGGAAAGGGGTTAAAGAAAAAGTAACAAAAATGTTCTTGTGAGTTTTAGAAGACCAGGTTTTAGTTTACAAGATATCATTGATCTTGCTAATTGACACTTAGCATTCTGTTTCCACAGAGCTCTGGGTTTCAAAGACCACCCCCATGTATATCAATGAGGACATTACACTATACCACTGATGGTGTATATGATGTCCATACACTGTATAATAGAATTACTGTAATTTACAATTGATCAACTAGATCACAGCGAAGAAAGTTATCAGAAAATAATAATAGATACCTAACATGCTATTACTATCCTATGTACTACATGGTTGTATATTATTCACTCTTAGACAGCCATTAGGCTTTGTATATACAAGTGGGTCTCGGTCTTTTTAGGTTACTTTATAACCTGCTGAATAGGTTTATTAAATGAAATTAGCTTCTGTATGAAGTCAATAGGCTTTGTAGACAATATTGATCTGATTACTGGTGATCACTGGGGATTGCATGGTGTCACAAAAATGATAGGCTAATGTATAGCTTCATTGCTGGTGTACCAAAGTATCTGGATTGCCACAGCTTGCCAATCGGGTATTTAATCTCAGGTTAGTGAGGTAGACCCAGTACGTCCCTGCGGGGCTAAACTGATAGGACTATACTGCTCCGGAAACAGACCTAAGCAGTTAGCCATTAATATTCAGAGCAGAATGCCAGAATGTGTAACCTAAAGGGGAAAGCCTATTACTAGATGGTTTGTAACAATGCAATTATTTCACTATAATAATGCAATTATTTCACTATAAAGTCCTGTTCCTGATTTTATCCAGGTGTTTGCTTAGTATTAGTCACCAGTTATGTACAAACGCAGAGGAATGGCGTAACACTGACTTTTATGGCATTTTATAGTCGGAATTTTTGTTGGATCATATGCAACTTCCATTCTGCCAGTTTTACTAATATGTGCTGAGAGACATTTTAAAAATTACAATATTTCTTTGAAATTATATTTCCTATAGCCAGAACTGAATTATAGCTTCATTTTATGGTAAATATTCTACATCTCTGTCACCTCACATTCTCTGCTGAATCACAACCAACAAAGCAGAAAACTGAATTATTCTCAGCTGTTAGATTGCTTAATTTAATATTTACACTCAGTCCCTTCTTGTCCTTCTCAAGAATGAAACAAGTATTTGTGTTGTGTCACAAAACATTAACTACTGTCAGGATAATTCCATTCTAGATGATAATCTGGAAGTGTGCTAAAGCCATACTATACATAGCCTGCAGTCATTCCACTATTTGCAATGCCGTGGTAGTGGCCATCACGGTTGGAAAGGCCTACTACAGAACTAGAGAATCCTCTGGTGGGTGCAGATTTTAAGGGCTATTTCTTATAGGTTGGTATGAAATTTGAATTCAATAATACCAAATTTATTGATGCAACTGGATGTTTCCATGAGACAGCAGGCTCCCAAAATCAGTTCTTAGTTATGATGTTATGTTAAGTACAGTGTGAGGAGTTTCATAGGCTGCAATGACACTTATATTAGCTTGACATTGTCACTACCCAAAATCCCTACGGAAACTCACCACTCACACTACATAAGCAGAAAGCCATAAATCAGTATATATCAGATAATGTACAGTAATACATACAAGGACTATACTTTTTCATGAAATCTGTTCAATACAATATCAAATTATTCTACCAAACCCTTAACACACTTCAGAATGCAATACAACCTCTGGGTGGCCAGATACAGAAGCTTATAGGATAGGCATAATGTATTATGGATGAATGAATTAATACTCTGTTGTCTTATTTTATTGATGCATCTTGGATGGTCTGGAGTGCCCAAATGGCTGGCACAGATATGAGCTATAATTTACTCCTGTTTTCTGCTGCAAACTATAGGAGATCTTTCCTGTTGAAATACCCACCTTGATAGCCAAACTGCTCTGCCCAATGACTTAAATGTGTTGATATGGGCAAATCAGAGCCATGCTCTAAAGTTTTCTGCTAGTTTTCTGGTGTATATTTTATAGTAAATCCCCATTACATAATCACATTTGTCTCCTCATGTCAGACAATGATATGTCAGACAAGGATATGTTGATCCAAGGCTGAAAGGTAAGGAAGGATACATTTGTAAAACTAAAATAATGGAAATGTCAATCTGATAGCCATAATCAGCTATATCTACTGTGTTAAAGGGGTTTTCCATCTTAAAGAGGACCTTTCACCACTTTTGGGCACATGCAGTGTTATATACTGCTGGAAAGCTGACAGTGCGCTGAATTCAGCGCACTGTCGGCTTTCCCGATCTGTGCCCGGTGTAAAGAGCTTACGGTGCCGGTACCGTAGTGCTCTATGGTCAGAAGGGCGTTTCTGACCATTAGCCAGAGACGTCCTTCTGCCTCGCGGCGCCCCTCCCGCTCCTGATAATGCTGGTCTATGGACGAGCTGTGTGAGCAGAGGGAGGGGGCGTTCCTCCCCGCTCCACAGCACAGCGCGATAGGCGCCGCGAGGCAGAAGGACGTCTCTGGCTAATGGTCAGAAACGCCCTTCTGACCATAGAGCACTACGGTACCGGCACCGTAAGCTCTTTACACCGGGCACAGATCGGGAAAGCCGACAGTGCGCTGAATTCAGCGCACTGTCAGCTTTCTAGCAGTATATAACACTGCATGTGCCCAAAAGTGGTGAAAGGTCCTCTTTAAGGGTGATTTTTTTTTATTTTTTATATGGGGTCTGCACCCTGCACCAATCATCTGATCTGGCATCCTCCTGGAACCAGAAGATACTGCACTGGATGGGGCCGGAAACAACTCTGCTTTTATTTAAGTGATAGGACCATCACTATACAATGGACAGGACAGTTCCTCTGTGCCATTTACTTGAATAGGAGCAGATCTGCTTCCAGTCACATCCAGTGCATTAGCTTCTGTAGCCAGGATGCAATTAATTGGTGCAGGGAACAGATGTAGGAGCTGTATATAAAGTAACTATGGGCCTGGCAAACCTCTTTAAGGCGGGGGGCCCCACTGTTCAAAAATGCTGCGATTTGTTTGCGGCGGAGTCACTGTGGGAAAAATCACAGTATTTTACACCAAGCCTCAGTCTGTGGAACTCCACAATATTTTACAGTAATTGCAAAGTGGATGGCATTCATGTGAATCCCATGCCCAGCTTGCACTCAAAACCGCAACACGGATACACTGCGATTTGCAAAACTGGTGCGGTTTTGGAAATCGCAGCATGTCAATTATATCTACGGAAACGCCGGCGGCTTTCCGTAGATATAATGGTAACAGAAAGTCTGCGGAGGAAAACTCTCTAAACTTTCTGTTTAAAGCACTGTCGGAAGACCCATAATGCGCTCCCATCGATTGCCTCATGGGGCCTTAACCTAAAAGATAACACAATTTTCTTATTAATGATTCATGTGTAGTTATTGACTGCTTATTATACCACAAATAGATTAATATTTTCTAATTTAAGAAATTAATTCTACAATTCCAAAATTATAGACAAAATTAACAAAAGTAAAGGACAATTAGAGGTTTTTGTACACGTTTATCCATTGGATCATAAAGTATTTAGTAAGATACCTTTTACTTATATTAAAGAATCAGATACAGAAAGCTGCTTGGACAGTTGGCTACATGATATATATATACAGAGACATGTAGGAGTCTTGTATAATATCATCAGACTACATACCGTAGCATATCATTATAGCACATTATTGATTGAACATATGTAGTAGATCTGGTAACAAACATGCCATTATCTCAGTGTGGGAGAATATTATAAATCTCTATGTTTTCATAGGTTGGGATGTCTGTCATTTAGAAGTCTGAAATAGATTACAAAATGTGTTGTAAATAAAGTTAAGATATATATTTACTTGATTATGACAGCTTCAGTATATCATATCTGTCTGAAAAATGCTTGGGGCAGTGTTAAAAATCATGATGTATGAAAAATGGTATGGCTTGCTGAGGGGTGATGTAACTTACTGAAATATTGTAATATTATATTCCTTATACCAACTGTGAGCATTTATTTTAGTCAAATGAACATCACAGCAGGTAAGATTCAATTATATAAATATAGTCAATGCCGACTACTGCCAAAATTATTTATTCTGAAATGTATTTTAATTTGTTAAACAAATAATGATGTATTAACTAAATCTATGCATTACTTTTTCTATTAGCTAAGGCTAGTATTTGTTATATTGGTTATCAAATCAATATCTACATCTTTTGATGCTCGAATTTATTTTATTTATATTATTATATATATTATTTTATTTTTTTTTATTTTTAATGTATTTTATTTATTTTAATTATGTCCCACTTGATCTGACATCAAGCATAGAGCAATACTGACAGGGTTGTAACTTGAGGGGGAGCAGAGGGTGCAGTTGCATCGGGGCCCAGGAGCCTTAGGGGGCCCATAAGCACTGGCAGCAGAATTGAGAATGAGCTTCCATCAGTCCCATAAGCAAAGGAAACCCACAGATTACCATACCCACACTAAGGTTGATTAAACTCCTTATCTCCCGTAACCATCACCATAAAGAATTCACTATAGAGATGAGGTAGGGGCCCCCGACAAAAGATTGCACCGGTGCCCACAAGATCTTAGTTATATCACAGGATGCTAATGTACATTGGGCAGTACAATTGCACAGTTCTCTGCAACCATCATGTGGTCTCAATGTCAACTACACAGCCCGAAGTGAACCATAATCTTCCCATGCCTGAGATGACATAAGGTTTGAGACCATTATTTGTGATATACTTTAAAATAACATATTTAGAATAATAACCCCATGTCAGATATGAAAACAGATTTCCAATAAATTCATTGATTTGAATGGAACTGCACAATGTTTATTTCTGAGGTTGACATGTATTGCCAAATTTCCATCTAGATTACAGATAATTGTTTGAGATCCCAGTATATGGACACTTTGTGATTTGCTTATTGTCAATGGACCCTTCTAACTGGTACGGATATCCAAAAATGAAGATCCTATTTAATGATCAGATTAACCCCTTCCCGCCGATGGCATTTTTTGATTTTCGTTTTTCGTTTTTGACTCCCCTCCTTCTAAACCCCATAACTTTTTTATTTCTCCACTCCCAGAGCCATATGAGGTCTTAATTTTTGCGGGACAATTTTTTCTTCATGATGCCACCATTAATTATTCTATGCTCCAGGAGCCGGCGATCCTTGCCAAAATGGCGGCGCCCATGCGCCGCCGGGAAAATGGCGCCTCCGGCGCCTTTGACAGCAGCGCCGGAGGGGTTAATGCCTCCGATCGGTCCGGGGACCGATCGGAGGCATGAGAGCCGGTTGTCTACTGCTTAAAGCAGTAGACACCCGGCGGCTATGACGGCCGCCCGGCCCCCGGGCGGTCGCCATAGTTACAGACCCGACACGCGCCGTACTATTACGGCGCATGTCGGGAAGGGGTTAAATAAAGCAAAAAATTCTAATCACTCCTCCTTTCCCTAGAAAACATATACATATACAAAGTAAAACATAAAAACATTACATACCCCAGCATCTAAAAATGTCCAAACTACACATCGTAGTGAGAAAAAAAAATTATATCCACCAGTAGTGTATGTAGCAGCATTTAGTGGCCCGCAGCCCTGACCTTGCAAAACTCTGTAGGCAGAAATATTAAAAGTTTATGGGGATCAGAATATGGCAAAGAAAATTTTATTTTCAGAAAAGTTTTTCATTTTTTAAAGGTAGTAAAACAAGAAACATATAAATTTGGTATCACCATGATTGCAGCAACTAAGGCAATTTTTATTGCAAAATGAATGCGTAGAAACAAAATTCATAAAATATGTCATAGGAGAGGGGTCTTTTTGCCAATCCAACCCTCCTTGAGGTGTTTTTATTTCTTCTCAGTGCATCATTGTGGCATTAAATTGTGGCAATAAAAAGTAATATTTGTTCTCCAGAAAATAAATCCTCAAATGGCTATATGAAAGGAAAAATTATATTATGGCTTTTAGAGAAGAAAAATAAAAAAATGACAAGTTTGTAATGTCAAAAGGGTTCAAAATACCTGTCTACACATAGTTTCTAAGCAGCTTGACACAATGTAACTAGTTTATGCTGTCAAAGGGGTTGTCCCATCTCATGGATCCTCTCTATACTGGGAGCTTATGCAAGTTGAAGACTTTTCATAAATATTGCTTTGTTTTCCTGCTATGTGACCTCATTCCTCCCATTGTTTACACAGCATTGCTATAACCACGGACCTGAGAGATAGGAAAAGTGACGTCAATGACTTAGTGCAGGCAGGACAATCCGTTCAGATAATTGCAGTTTGCTGATAAAGCCTGTGTCTGTTATCTCTCTATGTAAACACACAGAGTCCATTTTGCACTAGCATGTGCATATTATCTGATCTGCACAATTATTGTGATACTTTAATGTCCTGTTCAGCAAGAGGGAGAAGGGTGGAGAAACTCACTCGATGGAAGTGAGAAGAGACAACAGGCAAACTGCTGAGACATTGAGATGGGAAAACCCCTTTAAGACCTTAACTACTGCCAGATTTGCCTCTACTAAATAATGAAATAAAATGATAATTTTTTTATTAATTTGCAATTGCTTCACTTTCTTTTGGATTCATTTGGATAAATCTCTGCTAATATTTTTACACAACAAAACCTAAAAAACCCTGGAAGAGTCACATACTTCTGCACATACACATATAAATGCAAAGTAGACTAATACTTGATAGATAAAGTTGAAGGCTTTGCTGATAGCTTTATTAGATTTTCCAGTAAGAATAGGGCATTATGCAGCGCTATTCTTTAATATCCATACTACAAAAACCACAATGGAATCATAATGGAATTGGCACAATGTCATTGTTTTAGTTGTATATGGAAGTCACAATGTGTATGTGAACAGAATCTCGCACAAGGCCAAACATACAGTATTTAGAATACAGCTATCTAAAAGGTGAATACAATTTAGCGTAAAAGCAAAACAATCAAAATCCGCTCAAGTGATTTCAAATGCGCAAGAAAAACTACTGGTATAATAATTCATGAAGCATTGGGTTATATATTAATAATCGTTTTCATAATCCTTTGATCTTTTTAAACTACTACACAGGTTGTACAGTTTTCTTTAATACAAAGCATACATATAACGTACAGACTAGCAGTACATTACACACGCATGCATTGAAATGATGTACAGGACAAGAATGTGTAGCCGGCTCAATGTTAAAGAGCATTTGCCTCATTTATATAAAAGGTAGCTAGCAATTTTGCTGATCAACTGTGGCAATTTATTTCTAAGTGTCCATTTACAAGATGTCAGATGAAGACTTTTATTTATAATCGTCATTTTAATTTCAACAAAGAGCTTTTCACTCATGTTCCATGCGCATTTTCTTGCAGACAATACCGATTATAAAAATTGGACTTTTATCCTCTTGCAATGGTGTTGACATATGGAAATGAATCAAATTGTAATAGGCATAATTACAAGAGCTCCATGTAGGGGTATAATTAGTGTCTTTTTGAGAAGCATTTCAATAAAGAAAAAATACCAAAAGAAAAGTCCTATGAACAAGAAAACTATGAATAGGTAGAGGACGGTTGAATGAATTTTTTTTTGCTAGCATATTAATTTAGGCTTTTTAATTTTTTATAGATTTATATATTAATTGATGTAAATACGTATTTGTAAATGGAATAAAAATTCACAAAGTCACAACTTTTCAATGTCATTGCAATAAAACATAAGAATGAATCTTATCTATAAATTCAAATTCACAGCATATAACAACCAGGAGCAAATATACTAAGCTATAGCTAAATATACTAAAATAAGTGACTTTAAAGGCTCCTGCCATGTCCACAGTTTGGTTTAGTCAGTGTCCTGGTACAGGGACCATCACTGATCGCTAAAACAAAGGGGCAGGAATGCTCATCTGTCAGTGATCAGTGTGAATTTCAACATTTGGGCCATCATCGATCAAAACCTCTAATCAGTCACTATGACATGCTAGAAATATATATATATATATATATATATATATATATATATATATATATGTGTGTGTGACTCTTTTGTGAACTACAGTATGTGTCACTCATACAGGCTTCAGAACTTCCAGAAATATAATGAAAATGCATGGATTGTTCCACAAAGGTTCTTCATGGTAAGAGAGATGCAAACTCATATCACAGCTACTAGTACTGATCATTATAAATTAGAAGATGTTACAACATTGTAATAAAGATAACACTTCAGGATCCCTGACTACAAGTTATGGTCCCCTTAGCTTATATACAAGACAATATATTTATACTATCCTCCTATAAAACAAAGCAGCTAGTGACTCTAGCTCTTCCCCAATGCAGGGTATCATGGGAGTGATAGCATAGCAAAGCAGAAAAGAAAGTAGGGTGTAATGTAAAATTTACCATATCTATTTAAAGCAGGCAAAAGGGGCATGAGTAAAATATATATATATATATATATATATATATATATATATATATATATATATATATATATATATATGGTATAGACCAAATTTGGACACACCTTCTCATTCGAAGAGTTTTCTGTATTTTCATGACTATGAAAATTGTAGATTCACACTGAAGGCATCAAAACTATGAAGTAACACATGTGGAATTATGTACTTAACAAAAAAGTGTGAAACAACTGACAATATATCTTATATTCTAGGTTCTTCAAAGTAGCCACCTTTTGCTTTGATTACTGTTTTGCACACTCTTGGCATTCTCTTGATGAGCCTCAAGAGGTAGTCACCTGAAATGGTCTTCCAACAGTCTTGAAGGAGGTTCCAGAGATGCTTAGCACTTGTTGGCCCTTTTGCCTTCACTCTGTGGTCCAGCTCACCCCAAACCATCTTGATTGAATTCAGGTCTGGTGGCTGTGGAGATCAGGTCATCTGGCGTAGCACCCCATCACTCTCCTTCTTGGTCAAATACCCTTACACAGCCTGGCGGTGTGTTCTGGGTCATTGTCCTGTTGAAAAATAAATGATGGTCCAACTAAACGCAAACCGGATGGAATAGCATGCCGCTTGAAGATGCTGTGGTAGCCATGCTGGTTCAGTATGCCTCCTTCAATTTTGAATAAATCCCCAACAGTGTCACCAGCAAAGCACCCCCACACATCCTCCTCCATGCTTCACAGTGGGAACCAGGCATGTAGAGTCCATCCGTTCACCTTTTCTGCATTGCACAAAGACATGTTGGTGTTAGGGTTGGGTCCCGCAGGCTGTCATCATAGCGCACAGCGCCACCTGCGGTTCAGTTTAACCATCCAGCTTTCACCCTACTGAGCATGCTCAGACTTTTGGAGCTGCTCACAAGCTAAGTGCCATTTCTCCCCTACTGAGCATGAAGGGTGAGGTCATCACCACCTCCCCTATTGGGCGGGGACTTCCCTTTAAATAGTGTGAGCCGACGCCCGCTGGGGGCTCACACTTCCACTAAAATTTCCTCAAAGTCCACGGAGTGAATGACAGTAGTTTTCAGGGATAGGCTCCAGTACTCAGGCAGGTTTCAGACTAGGCCTCTGTGTGGGGTTCCTCTGCTTCTCCTGGGTGCACCTGTAAACCCTGAACCATTAGATCTACACCAGGGCTAGGAGCGGTAGATGCCGTTCCAGCTTGTAGATCTGCGGCAGGTATGGTCTCTGAGATAGCCTATGTGTACTGTCTGACTTCATGTATGGCTCCTAGCTGTGTGCGGGAGCATGGGTGTTTGATGACTCCAAGCTGTGTGCAGGAGCATGCAAACTCCTCTGGTAACTACAAGCTGTGTGTAGGAGAATGTTCTAAGACTTCTGTGGTGGCCCCTAGCTGTCGCAGGGGTAAGTGTGTGTGTTTGCTGGCCTGGGGTGAGTGTTAACCCTTGGCAGCCATGTGTGTTTCATTTGTACTGGTGCACCTGGCAAGTGAGCTAAACTGGCAGGGTTTTAGTTGCACCTATGTTCACATTGAGTGTCTCACAGTATACACTGTTCACATTAAGTATCGCGCTGCAGTGTCTTGGCAGCTGTTCACATTAAGTATCACGCTGCAGTATCTTTGCAGTAGTTCACATTGATTTTCACGCTGCAGTGTCTTTGCAGCAGTTCACATTGAGTTTAGACATACAGCCGCCCACCATTGGGCCTGTGGACCTCGCTGTAGTGTTCTACAGCTAAGAGGTTCTGTTGTTAAAAAAAAAATATTATATATATATATATATATATATATATATATATATATATATACACAGAACCGTAACAGTTGGTTGGAACTAAAGATCTCTGGACCTGACATTACCTCCCTGCCTGGACCTGACATTACCTCCCTGCTGGCCAGAGTTCCAGATTGTCTAGTGGCCGTAGCCTCCTTCCTCTCCTCCCGCTTTCTCACTCAACATGGATAAAACAGAGTTTATCATTTTCAGCTCATCCTGTATGGTCCCTCCACTCGACCCATCTATCAAAGTTAATGGAACCCCACTTACCCCTGTCCCACAGGCCCGATGCCTTGGGGTAACCCTGGACTCCGACTTATCCTTCAAACCACATATTCAAATATTCAAACCCTCAACACCTCTTGTCGCCTCCAGCTCAAGAACATCCACCGAATCCGCTCCTTCCTCACCCCAGAAACTACCAAGATGCTCGTCCAGGCCCTCATAATCTCCCGCTTAGACTACTGCAACACCCTTCTGCATGGACTCACAGCTAACACCCTCGCCCCCCTCCAGTCCACCCTAAACTGCGCTCCTCGCTTAATCCACCTCACCCCCTGATCCTCATCGGCTGCTCCCCTCTGCCAGTCCCTCCACTGGTTACCCATAGCCCAGCGAATCGAGTTCAAGCTACTAACGCTAACATACAAAGCCATCCACAACCTGTCCCCTCCATATATCTCTGACCTCATCTCCTGCTACCTGCCCACACGTAACCTCAGATCCTCCAACGACCTCCTACTCCGCTCTGCCCTCATCCGCTCCTCACACAACCGTCTCCAAGACTTCTCCCGTGCATCCCCCATACTCTGGAACTCCTTACCACGACACATAAGACTGACCCCCACAATCACAGGCTTCAAAAAGGCCCTGAAGACTCACCTATTCAGGAAGGCCTACAACCCTCAATAACACTATCTGCATAACGCCATCTGCACAGCCTCCCCCCTCTCCTTCTGTTTCTACCCCCCTCCCCTCATAGATTGTAAGCCCTCGCGGGCAGGGCCCTCTACCCCACTGTGCCAGCCGATCACTGTTAGTATGATATGTACCTGTATATTTTGTGTATTGTATGTAACCCCCAAATGGAAAGCACCATGGAATTAATGGTGCTATATAAATAAACAATAATAACAATAATAATCTCATATTTGGACCCATCCGACCAAAGCACAGATTTCCACTGTTCTAATGGCCATTCCTTGTGTTCTTTAGCCCAAACAAGTCTCTTCTGCTTGTTGCCTGTCCTTAGCAGTGGTTTTCTAGCAGCTATTTTACCATGAAGGCCTGCTGCACAAAGTCTCCTCTTAACAGTTGTTGTAGAGATGTATTTGCTGCTAGAACTCTGTGTGACATTGACCTGGTCTGTAATCTGAGCTGCTGGTAACCTGCAATTTCTGATGCTAGTGACTCAGATGCACTTATCCTCCACAGCAGAGGTGACTCTTGGTCTTTTTTTCCTGGGGCGGTACTCATGTGAGCCAGTTTCTTTGTAGCGCTTGATGGTTTTTGCAACTGCACTTGGGGACACTTTCAAAGTTTTCCCAGTTTTTCGGACTGACTGACCTTCATTTCTTAAAGTAATTATGGCCACTCGTTTTTCTTTACTTAGCTGATTTTTTCTTGCCATAATACAAATTCTAACAGTCTATTCAGTAGGATTATCAGCTGTGTATCCACCTAACTTCTGCACAACACAATTTATGGTCCCAACCCCATTTATAAGGCAAGAAATCCCACTTATTAAACCTGACAGGGCACACCTGTGAAGTGAAAACTACCTCTTGAAGTTCATCAAGAGAATGCCAAGAGTGTGCAAAGCAAATGGCTACTTTGAAGAACCTAGAATATAAAACATATTTTCAGTTGTTTCACACTTTTTGTTAAAGAGGACCTTTCATCAGATCGGGTACATGCAGTTTTATATACTGCTGGAAAGCTGACACAGTTTGGCCAAATTCATAGTGGAGGGAGCCTCTAAAAACCCCAGTTTGGACCAATTCATGGTGGAGGGAGCCTCTAACCAGCCCAGTTTGGTCCAATTCATGGTGGAGGGAGCCTCTAAACAGCCAAGTTTTGGGAAATTCATGGTGGAGGGAGCCTCTAAAAACCCCAGTTTGGCCAAAGTAATGGTGGAGGGAGCCTCTAAAAACCTCAGTTTGGACCAATTCATGGTGGAGGGACCCTCTAAAAACCCCAGTTTGGACCAATTCATGGTGGAGGGAGCCTCTAAAAACCCCAGTTTGGCCAAATTCATGGTGGAGGGAGCCTCTAAAAACCCCAGTTTGGCCAAATTCATGGTGGAGGGAGCCTCTAAAAACCCCAGTTTGGCCAAATTCATGGTGGAGGGAGCCTCTAACCAGCCCAGTTTGGACCAATTCATGGTGGAGGGAGCCTCTAAAAACCCCAGTTTGGACCAATTCATGGTGGAGGGAGCCTCTAACTAGCACAGTTGTGGGAAATTCATGGTGGAAGGAGCCTCTAACCAGCAGAGTTGTGGGAAATCACGGTGGAGGGAGCCTCTAACCAGCAGAGTTGTGGGAAATCAGGGTGGAGGGAGCCTCTAACCAGCAGAGTTGTGGGAAATCAGGGTGGAGGGAGCCTCTAACCAGCAGAGTTGTGGGAAATCAGGGTGGAGGGAACCTCTAACCAGCAGAGTTGTGGGAAATCAGGGTGGAGGGAGCCTAGTATTAGCAGAATTGTGCAACGCTTATGGTGGATGAGTATGAGGATGCGGAGGAATTGGAGAGGTTGAGCACAGACATGGAGTTTCATGTTGGGGTGCTTTACACAGGTGGGCACGAAAATGAAGGCTCTATCCAGTGGTGGTTCATTTTTATCAAAGTGAGCCGGTCGGCCCTCTCAGCTGACAGATGGGTGCGCTTGTCAGTGATGATGCCACTGGCTGCACTGAACACCCTCTCAGATAGGACGCTGGCGGCAGGACAGGACAGCACCTCCAAGGCATATAGGGCAAGTTCAAGCCACAGGTCCAACTTCGACACCCAATACGTGTAGGGCGCAGAGGGATCGGAGAGGACAGGGCTGTGGTCGGAAAGGTATTCCCGCAACATGCGCCTATACTTCTCACGCCTGGTGACACTAGGACCCTCCGTGGCGGCACTTTGGCGAGGGGGTGCCATCAAGGTGTCCCAGACCTTAGACAGTGTGCCCCTTGTTTGTGTGGACTGGTGAGAACGTGGTCGCCTACTGGAGGAACTGCCCTCCCTGCCGCCAACGTCACATGCTGGAAACATCTCCATCATATTCTGCACCAATTGCTTGTGGCAAGCATTGATGCGATTGGCCCTCCCCTCTACCGGAATAAAAGAGGAGATGTTGTTTTTATACCGGGGGTCAAGGATAGCAAAGATCCAGTACCGGTTGTCCTCCATGATTTTGACAATACGCTTGTCGGTTGTAAAGCACCCCAACATGAACTCAGCCATGTCTGCCACAGTGTTAGTTGGTATGACTCCTCTGGCCCCACCGGAAAGTTCAATCTCCATTTCCTCATCGTCCATGTCTACCCATCCGCGCTGCAACAATGGGACGATTCGAAGTTGCCCGGAAGCCTCCTGTATCACCATCACATCATCGGACAACTCTTCTTCCTCCTCCTCCTCCTCCATTAAACGCGATGAAGCGGACAGATGTGTGGACCTACTCTCCAGCTGTGACGGATCGGATGCTATCCCTGACTCCTCTGTGTGATCTGAGTTATCCCTGATGTCAATCAGGGATTCTCTCAGAACACACAAGAGCGGGATTGTAAGGCTCACCATCGCATCCTCAGAGCTCACCCTCCTTGTGGACTCCTCAAACACACGTAGGATGTCACAAAGGTCTCTCATCCATGGCCACTCATGGATGAGAAACTGAGGTAGCTGACTTTGTGGCACCCTAGGGTTTTGTAGCTGGTATTCCATCAAAGGTCTCTGCTGCTCAACCACTCTATTCAACATCTGAAACGTTGAGTTCCAGCGTGTGGGGACGTCGCACAAAAGCCGGTGTTGTGGCACATGCAGGCGTTGCTGGAGAGATTTTAAGCTAGCAGCGGCTACTGTCGACTTGCGAAAGTGGGCGCACATGCGCCGCACTTTCACCAGTAGCTCTGGAACATTGGGGTAGCTCTTTAGGAAACGTTGCACCACTAGGTTGAAGACGTGGGCCAGGCATGGAACATGTTGGAGTCCGGCAAGCTCCAGAGCTGCTACCAGGTTCCGGCCGTTATCACAAACGACCATGCCTGGGCCCAGGTGCAGCGGCTCAAACCATATTGCCGTCTCATCGAGGAGGGCATCCCTCAGCTCGGAGGCAGTGTGCTGTCTGTCCCCCAAGGTGATCAGCTTCAGCACGGCCTGCTGACGTCTACCAACGCCAGTGCTGCAACGTTTCCAACTCGTAGCTGGGGTCAATCTAACAGCGGAGGAGGAGGCGGAGGAGGTGGAGGAGGAGGGGGGTGTTCTTCTCGTGTCCCTGCCAGGAATGTTAGGCGGGGAGACGAGGTACACCGGGCCAGTTTGGGAAGCAGTCCCAGCCTCAACTACATTCACCCAGTGTGCCGTCAGTGAAATGTAGCGTCCCTGTCCGCATGCACTTGTCCACGCATCGATAGTCAAGTGGACCTTTGTGCAAAGCGCGGAACTAAGGGCCCGCCTGATGTTGAGTGACACGTGCTGGTGCAAGGCGGGGACGGCACACCGGGAGAAGTAGTGACGGCTAGGGACGGCATAGCAAGGTGCCGCAGTTGCCATCAGGTCCAGGAAGGCGGGAGTTTCAACAAGCCGGAACGCCAACATCTCCTGGGCCAGCAGTTTAGCGATGTTGGCGTTCAAGGCTTGCGCGTGTGGGTGGTTAGCGGTGTATTTCTGCCGCCGCTCCAATGTCTGAGAGATGGTGGGTTGTTGTAAAGAAGCGCCTGATGGTGCCTTTGATGGTGCAGGAGAAGGAGATAAGACAGGAACAGGGGAGGATGAGGAAGAAGTCAACAAAGTGGCGGAGGCAGATGAAGTGGTGTCCTGGCTTGTCCTCTGGAGTGCATCACCAGCACAGTGAGCAGTGGCAGTGGCAGAGGCAGTGGCGTGAACGGCAGGCGGCCTTTGTACTGCGGTTGCTGCCTGCCACTGATTCCAGGAGCTTGGATTCCAAAGGACGGCGCATTGAAGTGGTGGACAGGTTGCTCTTCTCAGAGCCCCTAATCAATTTCGAGAGGCAAATTGTGCAGACAACACTATATCTGTCCTCGGCGCATTCCTTGAAAAAACTCCACACCTTCGAGAAACGTGCCCTCGAGGTGGGAGTTTTTCGGGTCTGGGTATGAACTGGAACATCTTGGGAGATTCCGGGTGTGGCCTGGCTTCGCCTAAGCTGCTGACCTCTGCCTCTAGCTACCCTTTTTGGTGCTGCACCTGCCTCAACATCCACACTACTTTCCCCGCTTGACATCCCCCCTGTCCAGGTTGGGTCAGTGTCCTCATCATCCACCACTTCCTCTTCCAACTCCTGTCTCATCTCCTCCTCCCGCACAATGCGCATGTCAACTGGATGCCCTGACGGCAACTGCGTCTCATCGTCGTCGATAAGGGTGGGTTGCTGGTCATCCACCACCAAATCGAACGGAGATGGAGGAGACTCCAGTGTTTGAGCATCTGGACACAGATGCTCGTCTGTTAGGTCCGTGGAATCACGAAATGGAGGGGCAGGTTGAGGGACAATGAAAGGAGCGGAGAACAGCTCTGGGGAGCAGGGACAGTTGGGGTTATTGTTCTGGGAAGATTGGGAATTTTGGGAGGAAGGAGGACAAGACTGTTGGGTAATAGGAGGAGAGGAGGCAGAGGCTGACTGGCTGGTGGATAATGTGCTGTAAGCGTTATCCGACAGCCATTGCAAGACCTGTTCCTGGTTCTCAGGCCTACTAAGGTTTGTACCCTGCAGTTTAGTTAATGTGGCAAGCAACCCTGGCACTGTGGAGTGGCGCAATGCTTGCTGCCCCACAGGAGTAGGCACGGGATGCCCTGTGGCTTCACCGCTACCTTGCTCCCCAGAACCATTCCCCAGACCTCTCCCACGGCCTTGTCCACGTCCCTTTCCGGGAGCCTTGCGCATTTTGAATTCCCAGGCAGAAAATGACACTATATGGCAGTAGCAAGACTTGAGGGTATTTGTAACCTCAATATATTCTTTGAATTCCCAGTCAGAAACTGGCACTATATGGCAGTGGCAGGACTTGAAGGTATTTGTAACCCCAATATATTCTTTGAATTCCCAGTCAGAAACTGGCACTATATGTCAGTGGCAGGACTTGAAGGTATTTGTAACACCAATATATTCTTTGAATTCCCAGTCAGAAACTGGCACTATATGGTAGTAGCAAGAAATGAGGGTATTTGTAACACCAATATATTCTTTGAATTCCCAGTCAGATACTGGCACTATATGGCAGTAGCAAGAAATGAGGGTATTTGTAACCTCAATATATTCTTGGAATTCCCAGTCAGAAACTGGCACTATATGGCAGTGGCAGGACTTGAAGGTATTTGTAACACCAATATATTCTTTGAATTCCCAGTAAGAAACTGGCACTATATGGTAGTAGCAAGAAATGAGGGTATTTGTAACCCCAATATATTCTTGGAATTCCCAGTCAGAAACTGGCACTATATGGCAGTGGCAGGACTTGAAGGTATTTGTAACACCAATATATTCTTTGAATTCCCAGTCAGAAACTGGCACTATATGGTAGTAGCAAGAAATGAGGGTATTTGTAACCCCAATATATTCTTTGAATTCCCAGTCAGAAACTGGCACTATATGTCACTGACAGGACTTGAAGGTATTTGTAACACCAATATATTCTTTGAATTCCCAGTCAGAAACTGGCACTATATGTCAGTAGCAAGAAATGAGGGTATTTGTAACCCCAATATATTCTTTGAATTCCCAGTCAGAAACTGGCACTATATGTCAGTGGCAGGACTTGAAGGTATTTGTAACACCAATATATTCTTTGAATTCCCAGTCAGAAACTGGCACTATATGGCAGTAGCAAGAAATGAGGGTGTTTGTAACCGCAATATATTCTTTGAATTCCCAGTCAGAAACTGGCACTATATGTCAGTGGCAGGACTTGAAGGTATTTGTAACACCAATATATTCTTTGAATTCCCAGTCAGAAACTGGCACTATATGTCAGTGGCAGGACTTGAAGGTATTTGTAACCGCAATATATTTTTTGAATTCCCAGTCAGAAACTGGCACTATATGTCAGTGGCAGGACTTGAAGGTATTTGTAACCGCAATATATTTTTTGAATTCCCAGTCAGAAACTGGCACTATATGTCAGTGGCAGGACTTGAAGGTATTTGTAACCCCAATATATTCTTTGAATTCCCAGTCAGAAACTGGCACTATATGTCAGTGGCAGGACTTGAAGGTATTTGTAACCGCAATATATTTTTTGAATTCCCAGTCAGAAACTGGCACTATATGTCAGTGGCAGGACTTGAAGGTATTTGTAACCCCAAAATATTCTTTGAATTCCCAGTCAGAAACTGGCACTATATGTCAGTGGCAGGACTTGAAGGTATTTGTAACCCCAATATATTCTTGGAATTCCCAGTCAGAAACTGGCACTATATGGCAGTAGCAAGAAATGAGGGTATTTGTAACCCCAATATATTCTTTGAATTACCAGTCAGAAACTGGCACTATATGGCAGTAGCAAGAAATGAGTGTATTTGTAACCCCAATATATTCTTTGCATTCCCAGTCAGACAATGGCACTATATGGCAGTGGCAGGACTTGAGTGTATTTGTAACCCCAATATATTCTTTGCATTCCCAGTCAGACAATGGCACTATATGGAAGTGGCAGGACTTGAAGGTATTTGTAACCCCAATATATTCTTGGAATTCCCAGTCAGACAATGGCACTATATGGCAGTGGCAGGACTTGAAGGTATTTGTAACCCCAATATATTCTTGGAATTCCCAGTCAGAAACTGGCACTATATGGCAGTAGCAAGAAATGAGTGTATTTGTAACCCCAATATATTCTTTGAATTCCCAGTCAGACAATGGCACTATATGGCAGTGGCAGGACTTGAAGGTATTTGTAACCCCAATATATTCTTTGCATTCCCAGTCAGACAATGGCACTATATGGCAGTAGCAAACATAGAACGGGGATCGGGGGTGTATATATAAGGTATACGGGAATACACTGTCAATGTATTCCATTCAGGATCCTGGGAAAGCTGGGTTGCGGCGATTGAGCCCATCAGTGCCACGTTACACTGACAAGCTTCTCCCTGGAATTGAAGTTATATGTAACCCCAATATATTCTTTGAATTCCCAGTCAGACAATGGCACTATATGGCAGTAGCAAACATAGTGGGTGTATATAGCCCCAATTCTATTGCTAGGGGACTTGCAGTGTATTTCTGGGTTGAAGGTGGGGGGGGGGCACACCGTTGGAACGGGGATCGGGGGTATATATAGGGTATACGGGAATACACTGTCAGTGTATTCCATTCAGGATCCTGGGAAAGCTGGGTTGCGGCGATTGAGCCCGTCAGTGCCACATTACGCTGACAAGCTTCTCCCTGGAATTTAGCTCTTACAAGAGCTGTTGGTTGTCTTCTCCTTCCTATCCTAGCCTGTCCCTGCCTACCCAGAATCTAAGCCCTAGCTAACTGGACGGAAACCTCCGTCCCCGGTGAATTGCAAGCTCAGAATGACGCGAACCTGGGCGGCGCTGTTCTTTTAAATCAGAGGTCACATGTTTTCCACAGGCAATGGGTTTTTCCTACTTTTTTCAACGTCACCGGTGTCGTAGTTCCTGTCCCACCTACCCTGTGCTGTTATTGGAGCAAAAAAGGCGCCAGGGAAGGTGGGAGGGGAATCGAGTAATGGCGCACTTTACCACGCGGTGTTCGATTCGATTCGAACATGCCGAACAGCCTAATATCCGATCGAACATGAGTTCGATAGAACACTGTTCGCTCATCTCTAGTGACCAACTCTAATGGCAAAATAATGGGGGACAGAGGGGGATTTTAAGAAAGGTGTATCTATTTACATGCAATCTTAATCTAGCATATTACAGCATGTAGAAGGGTATTCACCTGCATAATTCCCCTTCAGCACCCTAAATGTATAATAGAACAGTATTTCAAAAAGGACACGTGTAATGTGCTAGTATGATTACATGTATCCTTTTTGTGGTAGATCACTACACGTACCCAAGAGGTAGAGAGTCCTCCATGTAGTGAATGCAGTATATTTGACCAATGTAGTTCTAAGTTTGCGCACATGCGCTGATGGGCTTTGAAGGCATGGATTCTTCAGCCGGCATGCAGGCGCAATCACTCTACACAGTAAAGGTAAACATGCCGTCAGGATAGGTTTAAGTCCATGCACGTCGTTGGCATGCGATAAGAGTGTGTACATCTCAACCTATTGGAGCGTTTACCTCACAGTGTTGAAGGAATGATGTGGCAGCAGATGATAGGAGGGTTAATGCGCATGCGCATGGAGGTGTGGTTCTTGGAAATGATTGGGCCAATGTGACACTGGTGGGCATGGCAGGGACTTTAAATATCTACGATACGGCGGGGAAATTCACCACTAGTATAGCGGCGGTCCTGCTGGCGGTCAGTCTACCGGATCGCTTTTGTATATCAATAGCAGTTTTCACTGCTCCTTCCTGTGAGAATGGTTGAAAGAAGCCCCTGATGAATACATATCTATAGAAGAAATGTGTAGGAAAATAATAGTTATTTATGGGTGATAGACTGTTTCTTCAAGCAGGTTATGACCGGTGACCTGGTCTTTGGAATCTCAATTCTCTCTGTTGGTGTGGCACAAGGCCAGAAACCTCAGAGGGAAGGGGGAGTTACCGCTGAGCCGACATATTTTGGCCCCAGTCCGTGTATGTTCAGCTTTTAAGGAACCCTGCCCCCACCAATTATCTTTGACATAGGGAGTGAGAAAAGGGCTATAAGGCCAGATATCTGCAGTTTGCTACTCCTAATGTCCAAATAATCTCACAATATTGTAACAAGTTTTGATAATTTGTGGTGTGGTTGAAAGAGACACGCTCATTACATATAGATAAGATGGCTCAGCTTGAATCTTTATCAGGCCAACAAAGTTGCAGTGCCCGAATAAACTAGCTAATGTAATTTACTAGTAGTAAGTTGCTGCTGAGCCCTTGCCTATAATTTTGTCTTTATTGTGGTCCAGTCAGTAGCCTGCTGTCTTAATCTAGTCTTTAATTAGGTTCCTTTTAGCTCTATAGAACAGGGGTATGTGCCGACACAGCAGCAGGCCACAGGTAGAAGTAAGACTCTGCAAGTTGGTTGGTGACTGGGGCTCCTGCAGTGAGATTGAGAAGATAGGGCCCAAGGAAGAAGGATATTGTTTGGCCTGACGCAGCACCCAGACGTCACCTCAGCCACCCATTATGTCTACAGTAAAAGTAAACTGGGTATATTTTTAACTAATCTACCCAGTGTATTATACTGATGAGTAGCCTGGATTAGATTATTTATGATTATTATCTGCATGAAGTACAATGAGTATATTGTGCAGTGCCAAAGCTCAACTTTGCAGTGACTGTAAAACGCAGTGTATTTTTCTGTGGCATTTCCGTTTATGACACGTAATAATAGACTTTGTTATTAAGATATCATAAGGGAGAAAGATATGCTGCATAAAAGCAAAGTTAACTTTGCTTCATCTGTACTGTATAAAACATTCAACCTTTTTGAATAACATGGTACACTGTCCACCAAAAAGTATTTGGACATAAATGGAAATGAAGATATCTGCGCTCGTGAAGTACGTCACACCTTCTGCCGTTAAACAGGAAACAGCATTGGCATTAGTCGCATTGGCATTAATTGCATGCAAAATGCCACGAAGTGCACAGTTGTCTGATTTTGAGAAAGGGGTAAATGTGGGGTATCACAGAAATGGTCGATCCTTAAGGGACATAGCAAGAGAACCGACAGTGGACTATGTAATTACGAAGTGGAAGGTGAACGGTGATTCTCGGAATGTGCCCCAGTCGGCAGACCCCTGAAACTGGGAGATAGAGACCGACGAGTTTTGCTATTTATTCCACTAATTTCTAATTATGACTCGAAATAACTATAAAATATTCCTTAGGGGACGTTCACACTACCGTCTGTGTCCAACAGGTAGTGTCCGCTCCTAGTGTCCGTTCAAAATCTCGCACGGACATTAGGAGCGGACACTAGCTGTGTCCGTGACACTTGTCATTCATTTAAATGGCGACCGGGTGCGTTCTTTTGCACTTCGTGCCTGTCCTTCACTGTCCGCTTGTAAAGATGTCCGACTTTTCAAGCAGATAGAAAAATCTACATGTCGGGTTTTTCTGTCCGCTTGAAAAGTCGGAAATCTTTACAAGCGGACAGAGAAGGAAGGGCACGGAGTGCAAAAGAACGCACCCGATCGCCATTTAAATAAATGACAAGTGTCACGGACACAGCTAGTGTCCGCTCCTAATGTCCGTGCGAGATTTTGAACAGACATTAGGAGCGGACACTACCTGTCGGACACTGACGGTAGTGTGAACGCCCCCTTATTTTTTGGGGAGTTGAGGGATGGGGAGAATTATAAAGTATTTATATATTTACATCAGTATTAATGATAATATTTATTTAAATAACAGATAATACTGACTATACTACATAGATTATGTAATGGAAGACACTGATTATTAACCAAGGCTATTTTCTATAGAATTCCATGTTTTCAAGGTTTAAATATTAAATAATGATCATAACTACGCATTATTCAGTTATTTTTATAAAACTGCAATTTTCTTTAATTCGGTCACTCAAGGCATACTAAAAAGTGCATTAAGGATCATGTTTTATTCCATCCTGTTTCCTTTTTAATTTCAGCACACACAAAAAAAAACTTATCTGAAACATCAAAATGGGTGCAACCTTCAGCTTCAAAGAGGAAGAAGTCTGAGAGTTCCTTTTTCCTTATCTGTTTTCTCTTTCAAGGGTGTTTGATCTACAGCAAGCAGTAGTTTCCTTTTACAACACTAAATAATAGAAAAATACTTTCTGTATTCTTGTCACATGCTCTAAGGTTACACAGCCCAAACTCTTATCAGCAGCAGACACGCAATGCATTATGGGAGCCATCTGACGATACAACAGTCTTTGGAGAGATTTATTATGAAATAAGGCGCTGACTAAGTAACCTTTTTCGGCCTTGACATTTTTAAACATTCCACGTTGAATTAAAAAAAAAAAAGAAATAGAGAAGAAAGCTGGTAGTTACTCCCTGGAGGAATTTCATGCATTGTTCATCTTATCTTACACTTACACTAACTAAAACATTGACACTTTGATTATTACAATATAATCAAGTCAGACATTATTTTACACAATTAAACTATAGAATAGAAATATATCAATAGATATGCACGTAAAACGTAGAACTGTGATGTCTATCGGTGACTCTCTAGATATTGCAAACTACAACTGGTAGATGAAAATTCTGCATGTGGGAAGATATAGTTTTTTTAAAAAGCAAGTTGGAGATTTCTGGAGTAATATAACTTTACTATTATAAAAAAATTGTATATTTTATTACACATTTAGTTACTTTATACCTAGAGAAGAATAGATAGGTAGCCATCCATGCTTACAAAAATGTACTTATATAAGGTTAGCTTCACATGACATTTGGGCGTACATCTGATGTATCATAATTTGTTTAAAACAGAAAAAGTTAAAAAAAATCCTCCATTATGAATGTTTTTTATGTTTATGCCACGTGGCTCCTGGGTCCATTACTCACCTCGTCTGGGCCTCCACTTATTATACTCTGTCGTCTGAAAAGGCTCAGAGTATAACAGTGGGTGACAAGCCAAAAAAGTCTTGGGTTTGGGTTAAACCAGAAACTATTGGAAAATTTAGGTGTAAGGGAATTGCTATAGCAGCAATTTCTTAGTAGCTGCTGATGAACTCTGGGGGAAGGGGCACAAGAGACAGTGAGCCCTAAGACGAACCCTCTGTTGTCCCTTCCTGCTTGCCGGTCCTATCCTAAGAAATAGGTGGCAACTGGTCAATGGGCCCTTCCTATATAAGTGACAACACAGAACGAAGACAAGACAAATAACAACAAAGGAAGGTCAGCTAACCAAGGGTCCGGTAACAAATGAGCAACGCAGTACAGAATCAAAATCCAGTTACAAGGGTAAGCCAGAGGTCAGAGGTAATTAATACAATAGAAGCAGAAGAAGAGCTTAGCAGGGACAAAGTCACAGGACAGAGTATCAATAGACAGCGAGTCTGCATAGGTGGATCTCCTGTATATAGAAAGCCTAAGACCAGCCCTAGACTTGATTGGAAGACAGGCTGACAATCACAAAGGCAAGGCTAGAATTAACCATTTGTTGACCAGAGAGAAACAAGGTGCAGGAGACGGGTGTGGTGGAAATTCAATTACAGAGCTAGAGCAGTGTTCACACAGTGCAACGAAAAACACTAAGCAATGAATCAAACTGGACACGCCTCTAGCGCCGCAGTGTGTGAGCGGAGGGTGGCACGGAGACCTGCACAGTCAGAGACGTTACATTAGGTCAAATCTTATTCTATCCAAACTGGTTCACCCAATCCTACAATAAACCATAGCTTTATGTGTAAGTACATGGCTATATTCAGATTATCCAAGTCTGTCATCAGCACTATGTCACCCCTGAACACCTTGTAAATAATCTCCTGCCTAAAGAACAGTTCTGTTTGATTTTGTTTAATTTACTAAATACTAAATCAAAAGTTTAATCGAATGCACTTAAGTTCCATGCAATATTTATGATGGTATTGGAGTGCCAAGATGCATCTTCATTATAATAGCAATTATATCATTCAGGGGTGTCATGAAGTTGCATCTTGGCTCAGACATATCACAATAAATACTGCATTCTAGCTTATAAAAGAAGAGCCCATTTTCATACATAAAATAGATTAAGAATATGGCTCAGCTTTTTAACTTGTACTCAGAAATAATTTGTAAATTGATAAGTGAGTTTGCTTTATTTATGTTGTAAATCTGTAACGCTGTCATTCCTTTATAAATCTCGGATCCTATTCTATAATGTTTCTATAAGAAAGAACACGTACATGCAATAACCCACAAATCATGCATCTAAGCAGATGCACATACAAATGCAATGGAACCATTCCGAGTCAATTCCCTTTAATTATTTTCTATACAGATACTGCATCTGAAATTGCATGCTGTGTTCACAGAATGTAATGCAATGCAATGTTGACTGAGCTTCAAATATATAACATGTATGACCCATAAGAATTATGTTTTGCTGGATGAAACAAACCCAGATGAGGCTTGGTCATTATTTTAACTATTTCCTATACCAGCTCTGCTTTGGGCTATCCGTCGGGATGTCCAAAAGATTTGGTCGCTTCCCTTTGCTATTCTAGAAAAGGTTAACTAAAAGCACCACACAGTTGAGATATGTCTTTTGGCAGATAAAACGAAAGAGAAAAGTTTCTAAAACCGTTACTTTTTTATTCTGAATGATCCCATTTATTTGCTCCACAGCAGCTTGAAACAAAGCAGGGTTAATATCGTTCACCATGTCCTAGAGATGAAAACTACCATTGGGACACCCAGGACAATTTTTATATAGGATTAGAAAACAAAAATCAATATTTAATTATCTCTAAGCTTTTTGTGTCACTGCATCTTTAGATCAGTAGCTGTGAGTGCAGTCTGCCACAGAGAAAGTAAGCCATTAAAGGTGCAGGCTCTTTTTACAAGCTTCTTTATTGGCTTGTAGTAAATAGAGTACATTATCACTTTTCACATACAGTATTGGTATTTATCTTTCCAATCTCTGCCTACATTTATGTGCTTTTTCTGACAAAGAACTAGGTCAAATGAAAGTTCATTAAATGGCAAGTTATCTTACATAAGCTAAATAAAATTATATGATACTTCTCCTGGAAATCTGCCATAATTCATTAAATAAAGTTCACCAATAGCAAACTCATGAAAACTATGAAGTCATAGAGTTAGACGGTCTGAGCAAAGATGTACAAAAATGACATTCAACATAGGGCTGACTTGGTGTATAGTCTGACAATAATGTACTGTCATTTTATCAGCCATGGGAAAGGTATGCAATATATGCTTTTTGTAAGTTATAAAGCTAAAACAAAAAAATCCTAATATTAGCTATGCAATGGCCTTCTTTATCACCAATCTTGTGCTCATCTGCAAAAATTAGATTTTGTCCTCATAACAAATCACAAATACACATTCAGAAGTCCTCTGTCCTCATTCTTCATCACAGTATCCTCCCATTGTCCCCAAGGTAAGCTTCATTGGAATACAAGGCAGTTATCATTCTAAGGCCTGGTTCATATCTGCGTTCGGGAGTTCCGTTCCCCTCTCCACATGAAAAATGTAAAGTGAAAAGAGTTGCAAGCAGCACTTTTCTCGACACATATTTCGAGCGAAGACCACACAAACACCATGATAAGGTATTGGGTCCAAGTAGACCCCCTGAACGGGAACCCGAACACAGATGTGAACCGGGCCATAGTTCCATGGACATTGCTCCTGTTCAATTATATCTCCAGATATGCACTGTGGGGAGAAATAGTGGACACCAGACACTTGTTCTCACAATCAATGTGAGCCCAATGAAGCTCCCAACAATTAGACACTGAACACCTTATCTTGTACTCTGTACAGTATATTATTTGATGTTTTACAAATTATATAAAAAAAAACATAGTTATTCTAAAAATAAATCATGTATATCGGAAGGGTATGAGTTTATCGCTTACTCTTTCTCCCCAAAAGTGCAGAAGAGTGAAACTACGCAGAGCTCATATATAAAAACATATGGATTTGGGGAAAGTAAAGTAGTAGAAGAAGATAATTCAGAAGAAAAGTGGTTTAGTGGTGAGATGAATAATAAAAACAGTCATATCTTAGAGTATTATAATGGTACAAGTACTTTTCTCTAACATATGCAGAACACTGCTCTCATTAATAAAGTCTCAGTTTGTAATATATAGAAGTTGCAAAACTAGAAAAGAAAAGTGAACCGATTAAACAAATGTGTCATTGTAAGGTTCCTGTAATCTTGAGGAGGTGTAGAGTAATCAAAGGATGTTCTATTAATATTCTCACAATGTCACATTCCAATCAGACCATTGTGACTCCCGCTTACCTTCAATTAATAATGAGATTGAGTGTGTCCTATAAAATTTGTGTTGCCAAGAAATGGCCTCTGGCAAAGTCCTCTGCTCTGTTGCCCAGGTTTGCATATAAGAGTTTATGCCAACATATGTTGTTCGTCTAAATCGGTGGTGTAAGATAGGAATAAGGCCTTTTTCTCCTGATGAGTTGTGGCATGTAACTTCAAACAGTGTTAAATGGGTAAAACATAGATGAAACAAAGGGATTAGAAAGTAGCAGTAGTGATCTGTCGGAGAGATTTTATACTTTTTTATGGGTTCTCAAAGGGTGAGGGTTTACCATTTACGCATAGTCTATGAAGACATTCTACTGTGATTGGACATCGTGGTAATATGTGTTTTCAGGTTGGGTGAAGGCTTAGGAAATAATATCACTGAGAGGGCACCTATACAGGCGTATGGACACTTTTTAGTCATTTTTGCTCCACTGGGGGATTATGGGAAAAATATGCAAATCTATTTTCCGAGATGTAAATAGGATAACAGTGCCTCTGTTGGCTGCCCTCTAGGGGTAGCCCTCTTAAACATCATGCATGACTTTATCAACAAGACCAGGATCAGGGAATAATATCACTCCTTAGTGAGTGAGCACGTATACAGATGTATGGAGTACGAATATGAAGTATAGCAGTATGGAGTATAGCAGTAGACTTGTTGAAAAAGTAATGCATTTTTTTAAGAGGACTACCCCTAGAGGGCAGCAAACAGAGGCACTGTTTTCATATTTACATCTTGGAAAACAGATTTACATATTTTTCCCATACATCAAGGTTTGTGAAAAGTGCAGATTTGCGGTGATACTCATTTCATAGTATTAGGGTTCCAGCTTCAGGAAGATAAATGTGATATCTGGGTTACACTTTGGATTTAGATGGAGAGTAGATGTGTGATAATATATTATGACTCTCTAACTACTTAGAATATACATTCATCTATTCCATCTGTTGCTTTTGTCCTCTGAGCTATGTGTAATGTATGGCTTATGATGGTTTTTCAGGTTGACCTAACATCAAAATTTAATGTGATACTTAATGCAAAGGTCAAGCATAGATTTGAGCTTAGAGTTGTACCAGTTTCTGAGGTCAATTTTGTAGCACCGTAGAATGCTACACTCTTCACAATTAGCCTTGTTCCTTCCCCTTCTTGCTGGAAAACAAGAAAAAGCAACAAATTTTGAGCAGAAATGGATTTGCAAATAAAATTTAGACTATTTTTATGTTAGAACAATGGGAAATAAAAATGTTCCCCTCCAGATGTTTCTAATCTTTTCTTGCAGTTCCATGTGCTGCAAAATGTCTGCAAAAACTCTAGGCCAGACACCTAAGACTGAACAAGAAAGTATTATAAGTTTGTCATGGCAACGTAAAAAATGTGCACGTTTTTGTATCTATGAAGCAAATTACATATAATACTCATAAAATACAGATTGTATAATTCTTTTTTTTATCACTGTCTGATTCATATTGTGGGATTAATACTAATCCACTGATTGGTTTCCTGGCACCTATTGCTACCAGGGCTCCTGGAAGGAGCTAGCTATGATTCAGCACCCTGACTATCTAGTGATGGCTGTGTAGTGGCGTGACTGCCGACTGGTTCAAAATGCAAAAACAATACAATTCCTAACTTTTAATCGTCATATTATTAAAACAATACAAGGAAAAAAACATGGTAAACTATTTCTTATGTGTTTCAAGTCTACATGCCTCTTAGTCATAGCATACAATTCCATTACCAGAATTATGTATACTGTATATGAAGAGCTCAACGGAAAAATGGCCTAAGTCCACATTTTGTCATATTTCAAATTATTACCTAGAAAGCTTCTTTGTACCTCGTTCTATGCATTGGGTTTACAAGGTACCTAGGATTAATGACCTAAGTCCATATATTTCAATGCAGAAGAATTTACATTCAATGGAATAATGGCCTAAGTCCAATACAAACTTACTTACTTCACTCTCGTTGGTCATTTTTTCATTGAAATCGTGACTTCCGGTCTGTTGTTTATATTAGTGTAAAAACTTTGTCTTATTGTTTAAAAGGCTCTAAATCGACTTTTGCACATATTTAGCGCCGAAAAGGGAGGCAGGTAATTATTATTCTTCATCGTTTAATAATTTTTACGGTATATTTGACAATATTAGCATAAGATTGCACTTAAGCCGACTGCTGCGGCAACCATAAAGATACGTGTGCTGTAGTGCCTTCGATGTGTAAGCCATATTTAAGATGTGCCTTTATTTCTGTTATGCAATTTTTGTATTAAATTTTGGAACTTATACAGCTTTGAAGCTTTAATTAATAATATTAAATAAATAATATATATATATATTTATACATGAAGCTGCAATTTTTTTAATAAATAATACAATTTATGATTAGGATTAACGGTGTTCATTAGCTGATTACATTGGATAGATATATTCCACAATAATGCCCGTTTGCTTTAGGCTAAAACTTTAAATTTCGTTTTTCTCACAATATTGATTTTTGGACTTAGGCCATTTTTCCGTTGAGCTCTTCATATGTATTTATGCTTTGGTATCAAATTTATTATTTAGATTTTTTGACTATGTTGATTTTTTTATATATAGGTTTGAAAACATATATAACATTGTTGAGATGAATATATTCACATAGATTTTTGGGGGCTTATGTGTTGTGATGTTGTTCAGAAACTAAAAACTGCCCTGTAATAATGTGTTGTATTAGTAAGGACTGGCTTCATAAGAATCTCCACTTGGGCATCAGGAAGGGTGGGGGAATTATAAAAGGGTTAGCACAATTAGGGCATATGAGTAGTCAAACGTGGAATGGATGAGCCTGCGCCCTGCTGTAATATATTGTAATAGTAATGATTAGCTGAGGGGTGGTGGTCAATAGGAGATCCCCTCTACAACCCGTCTCTGCTAATACAATACATTATTGCAGAGCTCCAGAAGCATTACATTACATACTGTACTTGCACACAATAGCAGCTTTTGGGGATGGGGGTTATTGCATGCACCTTTGTGAACTGGTGCAACTGATACAAATACAAAACACATTGTAATATTACAATGAGTTAAACCAAATTATAAGCCAAATTAAGTCATTGATGAATTTATAAAAGGCATATGTGCTATTATACACATCCAGCAGAACAAGAAAACAGCATAAATCTTATTATAATAACATGTTAATAAAGCAAATATAAAATTAGCTAAAAAACATCACTTAAAAAAAAAAGAATTTAGCTGTGCTATTTTTGTAAATAGCTCATTGTATAATCTGTGAAGGGTCACAAGTCCTGAAGTTTAGGATTTTGTATGATATTTTTAGTCAAGTGAATCTAGGCATATGTTGCACAGTTAGGGCCCGTTCCCATGATGTAACGCAGCCCTCATTCTGACATATAAACACGAGACAGAGTGAGCGCTTCAAAACAGAGTCCCATTGACTTCAATGGGTTCTGTTTAACGCGTGTAACACATTGAAATCAATGGGTTAAAAAGCCTCCCATTGATTTCAATGTGTAAAACACGTAAGACGGAACCCATTGAAGCCAATGGGATCTGTTTTGAAGCACTCACTCTGACACTTAAGTGTCAGAATGGGCAGCACGTTACATCATAGGAACGGGCCCTTAGGGTAGGTGCACACATAGATTTTTGGTCCTTATTTTGATGCTGAATCCGCCTCAAAATCAGCCTCCAATAACGCCTCCCAATAGAGTTCTATTGGGAGGATTTTTTTTGGAGGCTAATTTTGAGGCAGATTCAGCATCAAAATCAGGACCAAAAAACTCTGTGTGCACTGACCCTAACTGCTTTGTGTTTACTAAACTACTGGTTGGCTAATGGTTCAATCAAATGTGTAGTGACTAGAGATGAGCGAACACCGTTCGATCGAATACATATTCGATCGAATATCAGGCCATTCAAGGTATTCGATTACAATCGAATACCACGAGGCAAACGCAGTAAAAATTTGTATCCCCTCCCACCTTCCCTGGCACGTTTATTGCACCAATAACTTCGCAGGGGAGGTGGGACAGGAACTACGACAACGGAGGCATCGAAAAAAAATCAGAAAAAGGAATTGACTGGCTAAATCAGGTGACTTCCAACTTAGACAAATGGTGGATTTAACATTTGACTAATTTGGGACTGTGAACTATGTGACTGTGAGACAGCGACCGATCTACAGGCAGGGTTAGCTAGGGATTACCTTTAGTCAGGGGGGAATGTTACACACACAGCTTTTTGGGGCTCTATCTGGTCGGGATCCCTGTCAGCTTGCGATATGCACGAGCTGACTTTTTCCCATAGGAATGCATTGACCAGCGTTGATTGGCCGAATGCCATACAGAAGTACGGCATTCGGCCAATCAACACTGGTCAATGAATTCCTATGCCGAGATGAAGCAGAGCTAAACCTGCTACACACTCAGCTCTGCTGCATCTGACTGCTACATTGGACACTGCTACATCGGCCAGCACTGCTATATCGGCTGTGCGCTCAGCTCGAGTACACCGGAATAATTGAGCTCAGCGAACGGCCAGCTCTACTTCAACTCCGATGTAGCAGTGCTGGCCAATGTAGCAGTGTCCGATGTAGCAGTCCGATGCAGCAAAGCTGAGTTTGTAGCAGGTTCAGCTCTGCTGCATCGGACTGCTACAACGGACACTGCTACATCGTCAGCACTGCTACATCGGGCCGTGCACTCGGCTCTGCTACTTCGGAGTAGCCGAGCTCAGCAAATGGCCAGCTCTGCTTCATCTCCGATGTAGCAGTGCTGGCTGATGTAGCAGTCCGATGCAGCAGAGCTGAGTGTGTAGCAGGTCCAGCTCTGCTGCATCGGACTGCTACATCGGCCAGCACTTAGGGTTGAGCCAATCTTGACATTTCAGGATAGCTTTTAAAATCCGATTTCCGATCATTCGGAGATTGGATTTTAAAATCGATCCTATTCACTACACAGCATGTAGTTCAAAAATTGTTTCAATTTTTGGACCCCACGCTGTGTAGTGATTAACCCCCCCCCCCCCCCGTCCCCCCCCCCCCCCCCCCCCCCCCACCGGTGTCCACTTACCTGCATAGCTGCAGCTCCCAGCTCCTCTTCATGGTCCAGTCCTCTGTCCACATGTCTTCAGAGTGCCCTGTCCCGCCTCTCGAGACTGGTATTATGGAGAAGGTGGGGCTTAGGAGAGTGTGGGCGGGTACTGATGCACTCACGTCTCCCCGCCCACACTCTCCAGCCGCACTAAGCCCTGCCTACTCCCTGCATCTCTACAATACTAGTCTAGGGACTAGAAAATATTGAGCGGCTATTCGAAACGAATATTGAATATCGAACATTTTACTGTTCGCTCGTCTCTAGTAGTGCCAAACAGAAGGTAAGACATTGCAAAGCAACATTACAGATATGGCCACCAGACACTTTGTATTACTTTATACTTTATCCACTAATTGATTTATATCTTTCTGCATTTTCCTTAGATTAACTTAGCTTCAGTTTTATTTATTTATCAAATTATTATTTCATATGCACACAGTTGTTTGAAATAAGGAAATTAATCTTGTAATTACACATTTGTTACACTGAATAGATTCAGATTTTTCAATAAAATGCAAAATTAGACAAGGAGTAGAAATGTAGATTTAATACAAAGTAATCATATTTAAGACATTCACACATAGACCCAGATTTACTATTGTTCTTACGTAAATGTGGCTCATCTTTGACACCATACAAATATCTCTGGTGCTGAGTGTTTCTTTTGCACATCTTGACCCGCCTATTTTGAAGTAAATTTTGTCAACTTGCTAGACATGTGGGTGTGGATTGTAGTGTAATGCTCCTCAAACAGAGAAGAACAAACCAGTTTGTATTGAACTGAATTTGACCTGAAATTTTCAAAAGTTTCAGGCTCCACTTTTAGGGTTTGTTACCCATGAAACACTCTACTAAACTGAGGTCATTTGAGACCCTAGTGTCACAGGTGTAGCTAGCTTGGGGCAGAAGGGATAGCGGCTCTTGGCTCACTCATTCTGTAGGGCCCACCCCACGGGCACTGATATGACCGGGCGCTATAGCCGCCAGGTTTTTGCTGTATTATACAGTAAAGACCTGGCAGCTATGGCAGCCACTCAGCTCCTGAGCGTCCGGCATGCTCTGGTACCTTTTACTTACTATGTCTACCACAATATTTAAATTGTTAATGCATTTATTTAAATAACAAAGTTGTCTAAGATCATATCAGAGAAAAATGTACTTTTCCCCTAAACTTAAATTGAAATATAGTAACTTCTGCTCATAACACTGCCATGCCTTCTTTGATGGATAGTACAATGTTTAATATGTATTTATTGCTCTTGGTAACAAAGCACCAACATATTCTGTAGACACTGAAGAAGAATTAGGAAGCAAAATGCATTAGAATTCTGGTTAATTTGCATAAAAAATTTTCTTACATGCTATGTGCTACATTTGTCAAATGTTTTACACACTTTCTAACACATTTCCAACTTGTGTCAAAAGGGGCATGGCCTATTGAGAAAGGTGCATGACCTAAATTGTAGTTCTGTGTCCCAAAATGCAACAAGAACTTTTAAGTCAACTAATAAGTGGAGTAACCTTATACTAGACAATCTAACTATAAGCTAAATTTATTAAAACAACAACAGACAAATAAAATAAATAAATCTAAGATACATCTGGTGAAGTTTAAGGCTGTTGAATTTAACACAAGACCCAACACATTGGTGGGCCCAGTGCACAGGTTTAATAAATGCCCCCCCCATCACCAACAATTAGAAATACATAACTTGCACACATTTTAATGCCTCCTTTGTAGCCCCATACAATATAATGTCTCACTCCAGCTGCGCCCAGAGTTTAATGTCTCCCTCCAAGTGCACCCACTGTATAATATCCTCTTACAGCTCTCCATCTGCCCCACAACATAATGTCCCCCTCTAGCTATCCCCACAGTTTCCTATCCCCCTATAGTTGTTTCCACAATTTAATGTCCCCTACGGCTGCCCAACAGTTTAATGCCCCCCTTCAGCTACGCCCAGCTCAAAGTCCCCCTGAAGTTGTTCCCTGTTTAGTATCTCCCCATAGCTGCCCCACAGTTTAAAGTCCCCTTGCAATTATTTAATGTCCTTCTCCTACTAAACAAAAATAAAAAGAACACTAATACTCACCTCTCCTGGCTCACCTGCTTATTCAGGTCTGGAGTCTCCATCCAGTTGCAGGTGAGATGTAAGTGACGTCATCACATTGCGCCTGCAGCTCCTGAAGAATAGAGGGGATAAATGGGGAAGCAGGGAGTGGACGGCTTCCTATTTCATCACTGTATGCAACTCATTGGCGTTCTAAGAATGCTAATGAGCTGAAGTTGGGGCAGCCAACAATGGTAGGACAGAATATGCATACTGTCCAACTGTCCCAAGGGGGCCCCCACTACGATAGGACCCGATGCAAGTACACTGTTGGCCTTATGGTTAAAGCGGCCTTGACAGGACCTCAGTGCTGAAAGGCAAACTTGCAAATCATGAGCCATGTTGCCATATTGACTCATGTGGCATTTCTTTTGCATTTCTCCTTTTGTGTACAAGTAATTTTGTTATAGATAGAGAATGCAATAATCTCTATTTCTTAAATGTAGTCTTAAATATAGTCCTCAAATACAACTACAAAATAAAAAATGTAATCTAAAATAGAATATAGAATTATATATATATATATATATATATATATATATATATATATATATATATATGCTATTTTTTATTTATTTTTTTGCATGTGCGTGTGCACAGTGGTCGATGATGCCTTAGACTATAAATAAGCTCTCTGGATTTCACAGATGCATTGGTCTGTTTGAGGAAGGAAATTGAGCAGCATATGTCTGAATGGTTAATTGACTTAATTGCTGTTAGTAAGGCTATTAGCACACTTGATCCACCCCAATGACCACAATACTTTATTAATGGTGTTCATTTTATTTGGATGCCAAGCTCCAGTTACCATTACAGGGACATTTCCAATTGCTGATTAGCTCATAAATATATAATGATAGTTATGGGCTAAATAAAGCCAAGAAGCATTAATAATGAACTGCATTTCACTAACTACTTTTAAAGAGATGATGGAAAGTTTCTTTAAAAGGGGTCTGCTATTCTTGAAATGCAAATCATCTTTCACCCGTTTATTTTTTAATGATGTCTCATACACTTTCTTTTTTCCAGTACAGAGTTAAAAAGCAACCTACTGTGCAATGATCTCAAGAGCAATCTTATCTTGGATGTCACAATTGTTTCCTATGCGTTTTATCCCTCTTAAATTCTTGTGTGCTTATACAGTGGTTCTAAATCAATGCTTTTCTCATAATAGACTGGCTGATTCCAATGCCCTTCCAGACAGCACATCTCATTTTTACAGCTGAACTTTGGTATTTCTACAGCTTTCGTTTTCAGTCTATAAAAAATGTTTATCATTTTGAAATGTTATTGCAGGTAAGATATTTTAAAATACTGTAAAAGACATAATTATGATGAAAAGGATTTGTCCTATAGCTTTGAATATAGTTGTAACCCCAGCAGTTTGCCATTGCCAGCGTACTACCTCTCCCAGCAGGCGTGACCGCCAAGTTACCTTCTCTACATGCTGCCTGTTTCTTGGTTTTCCATGCTGCTGTGTATGTACACTTCCTGATGCTCCAGCTGCTACTTTGTCTGCCCACAGGTCACTCAAATGCCCCCTTTCTGTTCCTTAACCACTTCAGTACCGGGCCAATTTGTGGTCCAGGACCAGACACATTTTAGGTTTATTTTGTACATGCAGTTTAGAGAGCTGTAACACTTTTCTCGCTTGTCTCATTCAACTAATTTCTGCATCTTTTTTCAGGGACACATAGGGCTTTATTTTTATGTTGTTTTTATTTTCAAATGTGTTTTAATTTTTTTTTATATCCGGGAAAATATAAACAAAATAGGAGAGAAATTGTGTCTGGTTTTCACTTTTTTTATTTTTTATTTAAATAACACAAAGTGCTACTGAAAAACTTTATAAAATAGTTTTTCCTCTCCGTTACGGTAATTTTTATTTTGTATGGTGTTGTTGGGGGTGGGTCTATAACCTTTAATAACAACATTTTATTGCCGTATTATCTTACTTATTTTTTTCATTATTTACATTTTTTAAAAAAACTTTTTTATTAATTTATTTTTATATATATATATTTTTTTTTTCAGATGGTGTCTCTTGCAAGACACTGATCCCAGTGGATCACGTGACTGCTGGGTCAGAGGGCGGCCGCATGATGGTGGCGCCCATAGCTGTGTATACAGCGCTCATTGAGCACTGTATACACAGCGATCGAGAAGGCAGGGACAGGAATAAACTGTCCCTGACATCTCTCTGGGAGCTCCTGCTGAAGTTACAGCCGGCTGCCAGTTTCAGAAATTGCACAATCTCGTACAATAGCTGTGTTCTGACAGGACATACCGGCACATACTGTCAGAACAAGGCAACCACTTCCCGGACGTATATAGTCTATGGGCGGTCCAGAAGTGGTTAAAGGGCAAACACGTGTCAGTAAACCATCCACAGTCTATCTCTGTCAGTGTACAGGAATAAAAGTCTGTATCATCTACCACACCCTGCCTGAGCAATTAGGCCGGGTTCACACAGGATTTTTTGGTCCGAAGGCTGCCTCAGGTTCCGATTTAACATACGGGTAGCTGCGACTGGATGCCAGTGCAGTGCACCAGCATCCAGCCGCGCACTCCGCTTCAGATTAGGCCAAATGAATGGGTCTAGTTGGGAGGAGGGTGTGTCTTCAGGTGTAGTCGCGAGTTGACTCCGCCTAAAGAATGAGCATGTCCGCTCTTTCCGCTCCTGGAAAAAAGAACCCAGCCAGAAGAAGAGGGTGAAGACGACGTTCCTGACGAAGATGGAGGCGGCGCTGGAGCGAGTTCTTTCGCAGCATTGGGGCCGCCCCCAGTGTTGTCTGAGCACGGAGGACCGCCCCCAATGCTGCGAGAGAACTCGTTTGCATACCGACAAAACCCGGGATTGTAGGCGAACGGGGGCGCGGAGAAGACGATGAAAGGTAGGAGACGAATAGCCTTTCTTAAGGCTATTCCTACGTGGTACTCAGAAAAAAATGACTTTCAATGATAGGATCCCTTTAAGTCTTTAGTTACGGCACACAAGACTATGACCACTCTTTATCAAAAAATGCATGCTCTGTATATGAATGAGTTGAAATATGCAAACCTTACAGACATGTGGAGCTGAAATTTGGATCCTTCATCCGCTGCACAGTAGTTCAATGTAGTTTTCATTTCTCTCCTCTTAAAGTCCATAGCTTAGAGGTAGCACTGTCTATGACCTCACTAAGTTGTTTTTAAGTAACAAAAAGGTAATTTTTTTTTTCTCCTTTTAAAAAGTTATGATTAAAATGGTGCAAGCTGTATTTGTTTTCATCTCCATACCGAGCCTTTCAGAGGCTTTTTCTATTATATGGTACTTTCAATTAATCTCTCCCTTTTCATCATATCTGATCATTAGATATCCCTTAATTCTGATGCATTCTTTACGCAGGACAAATTGTTCTTCATGATGCCACCATTAACTATTCTGTACAATGTACTGGGAAGCTGGAAAAAAATTCAGAATGGATTTGAAGAAAAAGTGCATTTGTGCGATTTTCTTACAGAATTCGTTTTTACGGCATTCACTGTGCAGACAAAATGACATGTCACCTGTATTCTGTGTTTTGGTACAATTCCAAGGATGATTTTATGGTTTTATTTATATTTTAACAAAAATCCAGAACTGGGGGCCACACGGTGGCTCAGTGGTTAGCACTGCAGCCTTGCAGCGCTGGAGTCCTGGTGTTCAAATCCCGCCAAGGACAAAAAACCATCTGCAAGGAGTTTGTATGTTCTCCCCATGTTTGCATGGATTTCCATCCCATATTCCAAAAAAAAAAAAAAAGACATATTGATAGGGAAAAATGTACATTGTGAGCTCTATGTGGGGCTCACAATCTACATTACAAAAAAAAATAAATCCAAAACTGCCCAATTTTTTTTTCTAAAAGTCGCCATATTCTGACACTTGTAACTTTTTTTATACTTCCGTGTACAGGGATGCATAGGGTGTCTTTTTTTTTCTTTGAAGGGCTGGGTGTACTTTTTAGTTCTACCATTTTAGGGAATTGCTAAAGCTTTGATCACTTTTTGTTCAAATTTTTATCAGAGGCAAAACAGTGAAAAAACGACAGTTTGTCACTTTTAACTTTTTTCCCACTATGGCGTTTACCGAATAGGCAAAATATTTTTATAGATTTGTAGAGCGGGCATTTTCAGACACAGGGATACCTAACATGTATGTGTTTCATAGTATTTAAGTACTTTTATATCTTTTCTAGGGAAAGGGGGGTGATTTGAATTTTTAATACTTTTAAATTTTTAAAAATATTTTTTTAACTTAAAAAAAAAAACTTTTGGGCATTTATTAGACCCCCTCCAAGATGGCCGCCATAGTTAAATACCCGGCAATCGCTGTACTAGTACGGAGGATGTCGGGAAGGGGTTAAAGAGAGTCTATCACCACCAAAATCATTTGTAAACCATTTTATGCTATTCTAGGACTGGCTAGTGGCATAGTGAACAAAAAAGCGCAAAAAGCGCTGTGGGAAAGAAACAATGCAGTTTTTCCCGTAGCACTTTACACAGAAAGTTAAATTTTGCAAAAAAGCTGTTTTAGTGGTGAACCTAGCCTCTCTGCTGCCTGAGGTGGCCGATCAAAGGACTAAATAATGAAGTGGGAAGGGGTGTCGTCTTTTGATTGTCCATAGTTTGACACCCGGCATCCGCGGTACTATTAATGACTTCCCAACATCCACCGTACTAGGATGTCAGGAAGTGGTTAATAGGAGCAGTGCAATTCAGTGCACTGTCGTCTTTCTAGTGGTATATAATATCACCGATCTCTGAGGACATGAAAGGTTCGCTTTAGGCTGAGGCTCCGCATTGCGGAAATGCAGCTTTTTTTTTGTTGCAGATTTTGCTGCAGGTTTTTCTTTTGTTTTGTTTTTTTGAGACAATCCCATGAGTGGCGACAATAGAAATGGTAAAAAACCTCAGCAAAATCTGCAACAAAAAAAAGCTGCTTTTTTTTCTTCTTCTTTTTTTTAAGGCAGAACCCTACATTGCAGAAACACAGTGTTTTTGTCTACTGCAGGATCTAATAAACTGGTAGGTGTAAGTGCTGCTGTATAGTGTTCGCAGGGTTAAGCAGCCGCACCCTCCCTTCCCCCCGGCCCTGGCTGTCTCCACACGGCTGCCCCAAGCCATCTCTCTCCTCTCCCGCCGAAAACACTAAGCCAGCTCTGGACAAGTCGCATGCATCTTGTTTTTTTCAAAGCGGCCTGTCCTGGACTGGCTTAGGTTACTCAAAATGCCGCCTCCCTGCATAACGCCGCCTGAGGCTATTGCCTCACCTTGCCTCATTAGAGGTTCAGCACTGAGCTGTTTGCTGGAACACCCATTTTCTTTTATGGCCTCAGAAACAGAAAGACTGACAAGTCCCATGGACAGTAATTTGCAGCAACCTCAAAAGAAAATGGTCCTCCAGGAGATGGGACCATTTTCAAGCAAAGATAAAGAGGTTGTCCAGCCTAAATTTTTTTAGGCTGAGGAGAAAATAATAATAAAAACAACCACCAAACACTCACCTGTCCACAGTGCTCTGGTGTCCTCCCAAGAGGTCTGGTCCTGTTATTTGGCTTCGCTTCGGCTGCTGACTGCCTTCAGCGGTCACATGTAGTGAGAACTTCCATTGGAAGAAAACTACAGAGCTGCAGAACTGGACCACGCTGGGAGACAGCTGAGAATTTTTTTTTTGTTTTTTTTTCCACCTCCTGCCTAAAAAAAAAATAATCCAGGACAACCCCTTTAAGGGCTGGTTCCCACAGAGTTTTTTGGCAGTGGATTTTTGACACAAAATCCACCTCAAAATTCACCTGCCAAAACAGCTCCCATTGACTTCTAGCTAGTAGCGGAAAAAAGAAGCAAGATGACCTATCTTGCCGTGAATTCAGCCATGGTGTCGTCAGTGCGAGACTCCCTCCCGATTAGGCCCATTCATTCGGGCCTAATCCGGAGCAGAATGCTGTGACGGGATGCCACTGTACTGCATCGGCATTCCGTCACAGCTAGCCGCGCGGTATGTTCACACATGGAATCCATTTTCTGCTGGTTGAACATACTCTAAGGGTGGATACACCTGTATGCGAAGTAAAAATATTTAGAAAATGTGACAAATAGGGATGTGCAACTAGTTCACTTTACCTTGAAGAACCATTAGCTTTCTGCCACAAGTAAAGAGCAAAAGGCACGCTATGTATAGTACATTTTGGTGCAATGAGATAGCATCATAACTTCATAATCTAATTTCACTAAAAAAAATCTATCCAATTATTTAAATGGTTATTGCAACATATTTATTAAAGGGATTCTACCACTAAATCGCTTTTCTCTGTGCTTTAGACATCGAAATAGCCTTTAGAAAGGTTATTTGTTTCTTACCTTTAGACGTGGTCTCCGCGGCGCCGTTCCTTAGAAATACCAGTTTTAACCGGAATGCAAATAAGTTCTCCGCAGCAATGGGGGCGGTCCCCAGCGCTCAAATGGCAATGGGGGTGTCCCCACTGCTGCCAGAGAGCTCTCTCCAGCGACGCCTTCATCTTCAGCTGCAACCTTGCCTCTTCTGTCTTCCTTCTCGGTCCAACCTCCGACGCCTGCGCAGTACTCTCCTGTATTGAAATACAAGAGCAAGAGTGGCCTCCCAAAAATGGCTGCCATTTTTGGGAGGTATTTCTAAGGAACCGTCTATTAAAACCGGTATTTCTAACCATGTCTAGACCATGTCTAAAGATAAGAGACGAATAGCCTTTCTAAAGGCTATTCCAACGTCTAAAGCACAGAAAAAAAGCGATTTAGTGGTAGAATCCCTTTAAGATCTTTGCATGCTGCAGTTATGTAAAGTAGGGATACAAAGGGGAGCTCAGGAACCTCAAGCTGCAATTCCGCCTTCCAGTAACCAATTTTTCTTTACTCATAAATGTTGAAACATTTTGACTTGTTCTTCTACAAAGACATTTGAAAGTAAAAGGTTAAGTATTTACCATTTTTTTCATAGCCATTCATGTATATTCAGTTGTGTTTTTCTTCATAATCAGCACAACTAGAATCTATTTGGGAGGTAATAAAATCAAGCCTTATTGACTGTGTCCATATCGATTTTCTCCAACACATTCAATAAATTCAAGATTAAAAAAATGTTAATGCTGCTTAATTATTCAAATAACAATTCATTAATAAGAATGATGCATAGATTTACTACCCACTTATACAATAAATTGCGAACGGTCTTCATCAACGGCCTCCGGGCCAGTTGTTGCCTCCCAAATTTTTATGAAGAGCTCAATTTATATCCTTTTTTTTGAACAATAAATAAATTAGTATAGTGAGTGGAAGAGGACTTTATGCTTATTTTGGTCCTGAAATGGTATATATAATCACTTTCATCCACAAGTTATCCAGGTATTATATGTTGCTGCCACCTCCAAGTTTTATGTCAAAAGAATACCAGCTTGAGAAGTGTATGGGATATGTGGGGAATATTAGTTCAAAATGCCTCGATTTTTATTTTTGACTAACCGTCTTCCCTTAACTTTTTTGTTTTTCCATTCAGAGTTATATGAGGGCTTATTGTTTATGGGACAAATTGTTTTTCCTAAATGTACCATTTAACATTCTGCACAATGTACTGGAAAGATAAGGAAGAAAAAACTGAATGGAGTGGAATTGGAGAAAAACTGCACTTGTGCATTTTTTTTCTTAAAGACGCCATTAGAGATGAGCAATGTTTTGTCAAATTTAATTTGGCCGCTTTTCCGTATTTCAGGAAAAGATTAGATTTTTTCTGAATTGTTTTGCGGTGAATAACATTAAAAAACAGCTGCAGAGAGCCTGTATACTAGTGTAGAACACTGTGCCTTGTAGTAACACACATCGGGAGCCTGCTATACAGTGAGTGAATGTGACACGCACATTGACAGCCTTTGCTCTTAGAACCACTGCACACCTCACTTTTTTGGACCCAGTGGCAGAGTGTGGATGTTCCAGCAGCCTTATGAGGCCATACAGTTACCCAAAGGCAGAAGGGGAGGTTGCAGCAGCCTTATGAGGCCATACAGTGACCCAAAGGCAGAAGGGGAGGTTGCAGCAGCCTTATGAGGCCATACAGTGACCCAAAAGCAGAAGGGGAGGTTGCAGCAGCCTTATGAGGCCATACAGTGACCCAGTGGCAGAAGGGGAAATTGCAGCAGCCTTATGAGGCTAAACAGTGACCCAGTGGCAGAGTGTGGAGGTTGCAGCAGCCTTATGAGGCCATACAGTGGCCCAGTGACAGAGCGTGGAGGTTGTAGCAGCCTTACGAGGCCATACAGAGACCCAGTGGAAGAGTGCGGAAGTGGCAGCAGTGTGAGTAGGCCACAGAGCGGTAAATCGATATATTGTGGAGGTAACAACAGCCTTAGGAGACCATACAGAGACCCACTGACAGAGTGTGGTGAGGCAACATGGATCATTTAATCTGCTGCATCAGGCATTGGTGGGTGTAAATCCTGGCTGATCCATTCCCAATTCATCTTCACAAAGGTGAGTCTCTCGAAATTTTGGATAGACAGGCGAGTTCTCCTTGGGATAACTATGGCCCCCGCTGCACTAAAAACCCAGTATGATGCCAAACTACTGGTTGGGCAGGACAGCTTTTCCAGGGCAAACTTGGCCAGTTGCAGCCACAAATCCAGTTTGGCTGCCCAGAAGTCCAGTGGATCTTCCACGACAGATGGCAGGGTGCACTCTAAGTATTCCATCACCTGCAGGTTCAAGTTCTGCTCTATTCAGGTGAAAAAAGCTGCTCATCAGCAACTCTAGGCTCAGGCTGCTGTTGATTTAGCCCATACTGCTCCTGCTACCCCAACCCCCTCCCACAGATGCTATGCCAGTGCAAGTTGAGTGCTCAGGAAACCCCTAATGCCAAGGCCCCTTACTCTGCTGCGACCTCCTCTGTGCATGGCCTGCTGCTACTCTGTCTGATCTAATGTTAATTAATACAGGAAATTTATACAGGGCAAAAAGGCCTGTAATTTTCTACTTTGAAGAGAATGGCATATAAGCCCCTTATTTCTTCCCAAATAATGAACGCCTTTAAAAAGAAAGCATGATAAAGGCAGAGATTTCAGTATTTTTTTGGCAGTACAGTACTTCAAAATGGCCTGTAATTTTAGACTTGGAACAGAACGGTGAATATGCCCTTTGTCTGATTCTCCATTTATAAACACTTTTAAATAAGCGTTAGAATAGCCGCAAACTGCAGATTAGTGGCTAAAAATTCTTGATTTTTTCCACAACTGTATTTAGAAATGGCATATGTTTGTATACTCTGCACACAACGGCTAATATGCCCCTTACTTGTTTCCACTATTAAACACCTTTAAAATAAGAGTAAGAATAACTGGCTACTGCAGAGATTGGTGGCTAAGAATTTTTGATTTTTGCCACAACTGTATTGAGAAATGGCCTGTAATTGTAAACTCAGAACACATAGGTTAACTTCTTTTTTTTTTCTTTTGAAATCTCATTTTATTATCGGATTTTACAATTTTTTTTAACAGTACAATATAAAGAAGGTAACTACCGTATTTTTCGGACTATAAGACGCACTTTTTTTCCTCCCAATATGGGAGGAAAATGTGTGTGCGTCTTATAGTCCGAATGCAGCGTGCGCAGCGTCTGTGTCCCGTCTGTGCGAATGAAAAGAAGAGCAGCACGGTGCCTGCCTGCTCTGCCCCTCCTTCCCTGTCTGTGTTGCGTGTTTGCAGGAGCGAGATATGAGAGGCAGGGAAGTAGGGGCGGGCCAGACAGGTGAAGGAAGCGTGGTTTCAAGCTTGCCGAGAAAACCACGCCTCTTTCACCCGTCTGGCTCGTCCCTCCTTCACTGCCTCTCAGATCTGGCTCCGGCAATGAAACCACACAGACAGGGAAGGAGGGGCGGGCCAAACGGGAGGAGGCGTGGATTTCTCGGCAAGCTTAAAACCACGCCTCCTTCACCCGTCTGGCCCGCCCCTACTTCCCTGCCTGTGTGGCTTCATTGCAGAAGCGACATCTGAGAGGCAGTGAAGGAGGGACGAGCCAGACAGGTGAAAGAGGTGTGTTTTCAAGTTTGCTTAGAAAACCACACCTCCTTCACCCGTCTGGCCCGCCCCTTTTTCTCTTCTTACATAGCTTCACTGCAGGGTGTCTCTTTCCATTCATGGATGAGATTAGATAGAATAGATAGATAGACAGATAGACAGACAGATATACAGACAGACAGATAGACAGACAGACAGACAGACAGACAGACAGACAGACAGATAGATAGATAGATAGATAGATAGATAGGAGATAGATAGATGGATAGATAGATAGATAGATAGATAGATAGATAGATAGATAGATAGATAGATAGGATAGATTAGATAGATAGATAGATATGTTCAAATCACCCCCATAGCCCTACAATACATATAAAACAAAAACATTACTGTGAAACACATACACATTTGGTATCCCTGTGTCCGAAAGCCCCCGGTTCTATTTACATTGGTGAAATATTATATTATTAGGTTATTAAATATTTCACCAATTTTTTTTCCTTAAAATTTTTTTTTTCCCTATTTTCCTCCTCTAAAACCTTATGGTCCGTCTTATGGTCCGATGCGTCTTATAGTCCGAAAAATACGGTATATAGCAAGATAATTAGTCTATTACAACAGTGAAAAAGGGAGAAGAAAAAAAAAGAGTACACATGTATTGTAATAAACAAAACATAAAAGAGAAATTTTGCAAAGTAGTGATTACACATGACCATTACAATAACAGTTATATCCAATGAGTTCACATCTACGTGTGAGAAGTAGGGGAGGGGGGTAAAGGAGTATAGACTTATACTAATACAGTAAACAAACTGTAGGTAACTAATACTGAGCTTGGATGAGTTTATATGGATTTCCACAAGGGGGACCACATTTTTAAATAAATATTGTGTTTCCTTTTTTTTTCCAGATGATCAGTTCCTCAAACCTAGCTATTTGGTGAAGTTTCTCCAGCCAGAGTTGGATTGGGGGTGTTTCGGGTTTCAGCCAGTATAATATAATAAGGGCTTTCGCCGCCTCAATAAGATGGAGTATGACATCAAGTTTCGGCTTTGGTATTGCAGTTCCTGACAATGACAGTAGTACAAGCTCAGGGGTGAGATGGCATGTTGTGCCTATAATGCGCGATATTTGCTGTTCTACTTCTGACCAAAACTTCTGAATAAGGTCACAGGACCACGAAATGTGGAGCATTGTGCCAGTTTGCTTCAGGCATCCCAACATAAATTTGTATCTTAAAGGTGTCTGTTATACAACCATTCTGACGTTTTGTACCACCTTGCAAGGACCTTAAAGTGCAGTTCTGGCTGTCTTACACAAGTCGAGAAGCCATGGGAGAATCTTAGTATCTTTGCACAATTCTCGTCTGAAAAGTTTGTACAGAGTTTTTTCTCCCATGACAAAAGATATAAGGATATTAAATGAGGTTCTACGTTAGATATTTGAGATATGCAGGCTGAGATTGATATCTGGGTTCAGTTTACAGAGTGTATGACTGTTTCAAAAGGTGTTAATGGTCGTTCAGCAGGGCCTTTTGTCAATACACTTTTTAAGACAGACTGAAAGTGGGCACAAGAAAATTTAGATGTACTGGGAAGATCAAGAAATTCAGTTGATGGTGATCAAGGGGCTTCCCCTTTGAAAGTAAGTCTTTAATCGTGTGGTTATTAAAAAGATTCCAGAAATCTATGTGGGGTTGCCTTTGTTAACATGTTAATTTGTCCCTTATTTGTTTCATCACTATTATACCTTTAAGAGGAAGATGAGAGACAACAGACCCAACAATGCAAATGAGCCGAAGGCAACTATCAAACAACTTGAGCTATGTCCAACCCAGTGAAGGGTTCTCTCCATACATAACACAGCTTCACTTTTATCTATGTGATTCAGATTTTATCTAATGTAATTCAGATGTTGACAAGTAGCATTAGATAGATAGATAGATAGATAGATAGATAGATAGATAGATAGATAGATAGATAATATAAATAAATGGCTGTGGATAGAGATGGGAGAACTTCTCAAGATTTGTTTTGTGTTTGGGTTCGGCGGCACAGGTCGCTGCTTCATTTTGGGATGAAAAAGTTTGCTACAAACATAAAAAAATATGTTTAGCGCAATAATGAATAATATCATAAAACATAATATAATTATAATAATAATGATATGGTAATTGTGTTTGGATTGCCAAAATATAGATAGAGGGGCACAGTGCAAATGGAAAAATACTTCATCACATATTTATTATTCTACATATGTGTCATATAATACTGCTGGTATCGAATTCACATACTACAGGGACATAGGTAGGGTTGGTGGCCACATTTAAGATTCTCTGGGCTGTTTCCCAAAGACAGAGATAAACTTAAATTCGTGGTTCACCAATGGAAATAAGGATTTTACCAGAAAAAGGAACAAGTCAGTGACAGATTTCTTACAAGCAGACAGGGAAGACCAACAGTAGGAAGGAACCGCGCTTACTCTGAGATATTTGCAATACACATGCAACATTATTTCGGTAACATCCAACACTATTTGATGTTACCAAAATAAAGTTGCGTGTGTATTCCAAATATCTCGGAGTAAGCGCGGTTCCTTCCCACTGTTGGTCTTCCCTGTCTGCATTATCATCCTGTGTGGATGTTTGGGATTCCTGCTGCTTAAACCTCTCCCCTACTGAATACCCTATACATTGTCATACACGCCAAAGGACCACTGGAGTAGACAGCTGAAGGTTGCTCGGTGCACCATTTTTCTTACATTAGATTTCTTACAAGATCACTTCTCTGATGTCCAACCCAGTGACGGGTTCTCTCCATACATAACAAAGCTTCACTTTTATCTATGTGGTGTCACTGTACAGAATATCCACCTCTGTCCCTGTGACTTGGCTTCAATTTATGTCATTCGAATGTTGACAAGTAGCATTAGATAGATAGATAGGTAGATAGATAGATAGATAGATAATATAAATAAATGAATAAATAAATAAATTCCTAATTGTTATCTAAACTGTCATACTTTAATCCATTTATTACTTGTGACCACTTTCTTGTGAAAAACTTACATTTATTTAAAACAAAATGGCTGCCTGAAATTTCATTAAACCGGTTCAAACCGGTTGAACATTCCGCTACTCCTGCCATGGATGTTCTGATGACATCACAGAGGTGACAGGTTGAACATTCCGCTACTCCTGCCATGGATGTTCTGATGACATCACAGAGGTGACCTCAGATTGTCTCAAACCTTCGAAGAGGAAAGACGTAAGTGTATCTTGCTCGCTATTATACATTGTTATTAGCTCCTTTCTACAAGTGTCCTGTTGACATTCTAGACTCAACATGGAATCCAGTAGAAAGAGAAATAATCCAACACCATCAAATGATGACAGGAGAGGAATTGACCTAGTGGGTCCCTTGGAGGGGTGCAACCAGCAGATGAGCAAGGCCAAATCTGCTCTTCAGCTGCCTAAAAAACCCTCCTGTCTTCATGTTCTGCAGAACCAGTGGAGAAGGTTCGCAGGATTCTTAATAAAGAGAAAAAATGAAATCCTAAAAAAAGGAAGGCAACTTCTAAGACTTGACAACCCCAATAATACTACAGTAATAGGGGGTCAAGGCTCAACCAAAGCTGTCCAAATAAGTGGATCTCGCAAAAGGGAAAGAGAAGACGACCATGGTACACCCGCTAAAAGACCCAAAATAGAAAGTGCAATAACGAAAAAATCAAACAGTACAAATGTTGCATGTGATGATGGGAAAACAACAGAGAAGGGCCATGGTGGGAGAAAAAGACCCTCCATAGATAGCGGATCCAACATCGAGCCAAGGAAGAAGGCCAAACTAGACAGCAAATATTCTGATGAAGAAAGAATAGAAGAAGGGGCAGAGGCCACAGTGCCTCTAACCATGGACAAGTTTACATTTCATCATGTCCTTGGAGAAGGTGGATTCGGGATGGTGATGCTGGCCACAGACTCTGTACGGAGAGAACGCGTTGCCATCAAAGCAGTACATAAAAGATTCTTAATAGTGGACAGAACAGGATTCGCAGAAGGCAAAGTCCTGCAGATGGCTCACGAGAGCATCTTCTTGGTTCATGGCTATGGAGCATTTCATACTCGGAGTCACGTCTACTATGTCATGGAGCTGGTCACTGGTGGGACTCTCTATGACTTGGTTGAAGAGAGGAAATGGCTAAGTCTCTGCACCATCACATTTCTAGTAGCAGAGATAGTATGCGGAATACAGTTCCTTCATTCCAAAGGCATCGTTCACAGAGATCTGAAAGGCGATAACATCTTGTTGACTAGCGAAGGCCACATTAAGATCACAGATTTTGGATTGGCTATGAGAACACCAGCAGAAGGAGACATCCATGGCAGCGCTGCGCCAGAAATGGTCACTGGTGGAGCGTATATTGCTGCAGATGACTGGTGGGCTTTAGGATTGATTACCTCGGACTTGGTTGACAAGCTAAGACCTACAGAGACGATTGTACAAGTCACTGAAACCTCTGAACAGTCAGACCCTGCAACTAAAGACTTGATAAGAGGGCTCTGCTGTAAGGACAAGTCTCTAAGATTAGGGATGAGAGGAAACATCCGCCAACATGCCTTTTTTTCTTCAATAAACTGGGATGAACTGGAATCAGGAAAAGCAGTGTCACCCATCAAAATAACCAAAAATTCCATGGATGAGTATGTGACAAGGCAGATATCTTCACCAGCCAGTCAGGCGACAAGCAAGACCAGCGAGATGAAACACCAAGAGCTCTTTCAGAATGTCCCTTTTGTTTGTCCTGCTTGGAGTGCACACTACCACAGTGCTCCAATGCACCAGCACCCTGCACCAGTCTGTGGTTTGTGCTAGAAATTGAGTACCTGCTTATCTCATTCTTCTCTCCTGGAAGCCAATCGCCATCTATCAGCGCCTTCTCTTCTCCAGTATATTGAGCAATGTCTGTCAACTCTCCTCTTGCAAGTCAAGGACATGATGACCACCATGTTATGATGAGGTGCCCCTATTACCGGATGTGACATTTTCACTGGACTTTCTGCAGCAGATTCCGGGCTCGGTTTCTGCTGCCATTACTGGATATGACCCTATTACCGGACTTTCCGCAGCTAGATGTATTCGCTGAACAAGCGAGTCATCTGCTGCACCAAGAGGGCAGAGTCCTGGCTCGTCTCTGCTCTCTTCACCGGACTGGACATTTACCTGGACTTTCCGCAGCTAGATATATTCACAGAGCCAGTGAATTATCTGCTGCACCAACCAACCATCTGTGACATGGGCAGCACGGTGGCTCACTGCTTAGCACTGATGCCGTGCAGGGTCCTGGCTTTGAATCTGCCCAAGGACAACCTCTGCATGGAGTTTGTATGTTCTCCCCGTGCTTGCGTGGGTTTTCCCCGGGTACTCCGGTTTCCTCCCACACTATAAAGACATACTTCTTAACTGACTTCACATTGTAACTTCTTACAAACCTTTAATGAAGTTAATAAAGAAATCAGTGGATATTACATATATATCTGTGTGTCTGAGTCTCTTCTTCATAGAATTTAATAGAGCAAAGGTGGTCTAACCAGTACATTATAAGGGTCTTCCCAGATTAGCATAGCAGGGCTGATTTCTTTTAGAAATGGCACCAAACCTGTCCAAAGGTTGTGTGTGGGATTGCAGGTCACTTCCATTCAAGTGCATGGGGATGCAATATCACATGACACCTGTGTACAGGTGTGGCGCTAGAAACATCCCATATGGTCTTTGATTCTTACAGTCAACACATCCCAGGTCAACACTGTGCAGTTCTGTGTAACATTAGCAGTCAGCCTCCATTATGCATCCAGAAAAAAGCAAACACAGGCCAGACTTACATTTTAATACTGTTGGGGGAGGAGGTACAGTATACTCCCTTTAAGATACAACAGAATTTCACAGAGTGAACACAGCCTAAAAGAGTTCCTATGTAGAAAGCTACAAGAGAGATACATGACGTTAGACGCCATGACTAGGTGAAAATTTACATGGTAAAAAACGGTTCTCACACTGAAAGGAGTTCAGCTGTCTGGATTATTGGACACCGTGCCAGGAGGAGCAGTGGTGGACACTGACAGGAGAAGTTCACTCAGGGCTAAGCAAAGGTAACCAGATCTCTGTCAGGACTCGCTGCATTACCATCCCCAGTATCCATAGCTGGAAGAGGCACGAGAGGAGTGGCAGTTGGAGAGAAGTCTGTCTTACAGCCTGTAACATCCCTGGGCACTCTCCTACAACCAAGGCTGGGGGATTGGACATTGTGGTACCACTACCCCCATTTTGGAAGCTGCTTATCACTGCCTTCCTCAGTCATGCTTGCTTTAACATCAGGGCCCTTCTGAACACCATCACACCCGCTCAGAGATGTGAGGTCCCCGGGGAAACTAATACCACCACCATCCGGTAGTGCTACAGGACCCCCCAGGAGCGGGGCTGGGGGCTTGGTTGAGTGTGCTCGGCCTAGCAGGTGGCACATCATCCATCACCACTACTCCAATCCTCTGCGTCCCTCCATCTGGGGTGCAGCAATTATACTGTGTGGCGGGGCCACTATAGGACATTATATTATATGGAGCCCTCTATGGGACAATATACTGTGTGGAGGGGCCACTATGGGACATTATACTGTGTGATGGGCCTCTATGGGACATTATGCTGTGTGGAGGGGCCACTATGGGACATTATACTGTAATATATGTTAGAATATTTTGTCATAGGGATCTTTGGCGTAAATGTGGGGTGGGAGTGCTTTCTGAACAGCTCATGGTACCCTTAATCCTCTCCTGGCTGATGGTATGCAGAAATGCCTCTCACACCAGCATTGGCTGCTGCTTTATACCCACATCAATTCTCCCTATGGCTGAAATCCGATTAATTCATAAAGCCCCAAATGGAATATTACAAACAATGTAAAAGAATCTAAGAGCAGCGCAACTCTGAGTGCTGGATTCTCTAATACTTATGTATGAAGTGTGCACAAAACCACTACAAGGAATGCCAACTTGTATACTTTAACTTCCTTTATGGTCCATACCTGGTTTTGACTCCAAAAACAGTCAGAAAACCTAAACTTTTCCTTGTACTCTTAAGCCCGAATTGACATTATTTTTTGCATGCATTTTTGAAAGTGAAAGTCAGGTGTGGATCATAATGGGAGAGACAGTATATATTAGAGGCGCTGCTCCTTCTCTTTTGTCATTACAAACCTAGTTTTGGCTTCAGAAACTGCATCTGAAAACCGAAATGTTCAGACATATCCTTAACATGGCGTCCCCCACCACATCCCCCTCCAAACAAAAGTCCAAAGGATGCAAATGCGTTTCTGATGCTGGTTATAATGAAACGTTTTAACCCATTTTTACCTGGATGTTACACTTATTATAATACCACAAACTGCTCAATTCGGTTACGTTAATACCGACCGTAGAAATATTCGCATTACACATCAAATACCCTAATAAAACATATGCAAAGGTGCCCATAGCCATTTAAGGCCCCGTACACATGGGATGTCTTTCATGTAGGCCATTAAAACAATCAACAACAAAGTAGAGTAAAATTTAAGAAGGGCATTGCAGAAAAAAAGGCACATAGGCTAAAGATCATACAATTGCATAGGATTGTACCCTACAAGTATACAGAATTGGCTATTTGGTATTGAATAAGCAGACAACTGTATGTATGAGGAATAATGCAGTGTTCACATTTACCTGATATCACCTGTAGTTACACACTTATAGGCACCTAGGCCAGAGGTTACCCTAAATGGCTGTGGATAGAGATGGGAGAACTTCTCAAGATTTGTTTTGTGTTTGGGTTCGGCGGCACAGGTCGCTGCTTCATTTTGGGATGAAAAAGTTTGCTACAAACATAAAAAAATATGTCTAGCGCAATAATGAATAATATAAAACATAATATAATAATAATAATAATAATAATAATAATAATAATAATGATATGGTAGTTGTGCTTGGATTGCCAAAATATAGATAGAGGGGCACAGTGCAAATGGAAAAATACTTTATCACATATTTATTATTCTATATATGTGTCATAATCCACCATACAATATAATACTGCTGGTATCGAATTCACATACTACAGGGACATAGGTAGGGTTGGTGGCCACATTTAAGATTCTCTGGGATGTTTCCCAAAGACAGAGATAAACTTAAATTCGTGGTTCACCAATGGAAATAAGGATTTTACCAGAAAAAGGAACAAGTCAGTGACAGATTTCTTACAAGCACACAGGGAAGACCAACAGTAGGAAGGAACCGTGCTTACTCTGAGATATTTGGAATACACACGCAACATTATTTCGGTAACATCCAACACTATTTGATGTTACCAAAATAAAGTTGCGTGTGTATTCCAAATATCTCGGAGTAAGCGCGGTTCCTTCCCACTGTTGGTCTTCCCTGTCTGCATTATCATCCCGTGTGGATGTTTGGGATTCCTGCTGCTTAAACCTCTCCGCTACTGAATACCCTATACATTGTCATACACTCCAAAGGACCACTGGAGTAGACAGCTGAAGGTTGCTCGGTGCACCATTTTTCTTACATTAGATTTCTTACAAGATCACTTCTCTGATGTCCAACCCAGTGACGGGTTCTCTCCATACATAACAAAGCTTCACTTTTATCTATGTGGTGTCACTGTACAGAATATCCACCTCTGTCCCTGTGACTTGGCTTCAATTTATGTCATTCGAATGATGACAAGTAGCATTAGATAGATAGGTAGATAGATAGATAGATAGATAGATAGATAGATAGATAATATAAATAAATGAATAAATAAATAAATTCCTAATTGTTATCTAAACTGTCATACTTTAATCCATTTATTACTTGTGACCACTTTCTTGTGAAAAACTTACATTTATTTAAAACAAAATGGCTGCCTGAAATTTCATTAAACCGGTTCAAACCGGTTGAACATTCCGCTACTCCTGCCATGGATGTTCTGATGACATCACAGAGGTGACAGGATGAACATTCCGCTACTCCTGCCATGGATGTTCTGATGACATCACAGAGGTGACCTCAGATTGTCTCAAACCTTCGAAGAGGAAAGACGTAAGTGTATCTTGCTCGCTATTATACATTGTTATTAGCTCCTTTCTACAAGTGTCCTGTTGACATTCTAGACTCAACATGGAATCCAGTAGAAAGAGAAATAATCCAACACCATCAAATGATGACAGGAGAGGAATTGACCTAGTGGGTCCCTTGGAGGGGTGCAACCAGCAGATGAGCAAGGCCAAATCTGCTCTTCAGCTGCCTAAAAAACCCTCCTGTCTTCATGTTCTGCAGAACCAGTGGAGAAGGTTCGCAGGATTCTTAATAAAGAGAAAAAATGAAATCCTAAAAAAAGGAAGGCAACTTCTAAGACTTGACAACCCCAATAATACTACAGTAATAGGGGGTCAAGGCTCAACCAAAGCTGTCCAAATAAGTGGATCTCGCAAAAGGGAAAGAGAAGACGACCATGGTACACCCGCTAAAAGACCCAAAATAGAAAGTGCAATAGCAAAAAAATCAAACAATATAAATGTTGCATGTGATGATGGGAAAACAACAGAGAAGGGCCATGGTGGGAGAAAAAGACCCTCCATAGATAGCGGATCCAACATCGAGCCAAGGAAGAAGGCCAAACTAGACAGCAAATATTCTGATGAAGAAAGAATAGAAGAAGGGGCAGAGGCCACAGTGCCTCTAACTATGGACAAGTTTACATTTCATCATGTCCTTGGAGAAGGTGGATTCGGGATGGTGATGCTGGCCACAGACTCTGTACGGAGAGAACGCGTTGCCATCAAAGCAGTACATAAAAGATTCTTAATAGTGGACAGAACAGGATTCGCAGAAGGCAAAGTCCTGCAGATGGCTCACGAGAGCATCTTCTTGGTTCATGGCTATGGAGCATTTCATACTCGGAGTCACGTCTACTATGTCATGGAGCTGGTCACTGGTGGGACTCTCTATGACTTGGTTGAAGAGAGGAAATGGCTAAGTCTCTGCACCATCACATTTCTAGTAGCAGAGATAGTATGCGGAATACAGTTCCTTCATTCCAAAGGCATCGTTCACAGAGATCTGAAAGGCGATAACATCTTGTTGACTAGCGAAGGCCACATTAAGATCACAGATTTTGGATTGGCTATGAGAACACCAGCAGAAGGAGACATCCATGGCAGCGCTGCGCCAGAAATGGTCACTGGTGGAGCGTATATTGCTGCAGATGACTGGTGGGCTTTAGGATTGATTACCTCGGACTTGGTTGACAAGCTAAGACCTACAGAGACGATTGTACAAGTCACTGAAACCTCTGAACAGTCAGACCCTGCAACTAAAGACTTGATAAGAGGGCTCTGCTGTAAGGACAAGTCTCTAAGATTAGGGATGAGAGGAAACATCCGCCAACATGCCTTTTTTTCTTCAATAAACTGGGATGAACTGGAATCAGGAAAAGCAGTGTCACCCATCAAAATAACCAAAAATTCCATGGATGAGTATGTGACAAGGCAGATATCTTCACCAGCCAGTCAGGCGACAAGCAAGACCAGCGAGATGAAACACCAAGAGCTCTTTCAGAATGTCCCTTTTGTTTGTCCTGCTTGGAGTGCACACTACCACAGTGCTCCAATGCACCAGCACCCTGCACCAGTCTGTGGTTTGTGCTAGAAATTGAGTACCTGCTTATCTCATTCTTCTCTCCTGGAAGCCAATCGCCATCTATCAGCGCCTTCTCTTCTCCAGTATATTGAGCAATGTCTGTCAACTCTCCTCTTGCAAGTCAAGGACATGATGACCACCATGTTATGATGAGGTGCCCCTATTACCGGATGTGACATTTTCACTGGACTTTCTGCAGCAGATTCCGGGCTCGGTTTCTGCTGCCATTACTGGATATGACCCTATTACCGGACTTTCCGCAGCTAGATGTATTCACTGAACAAGCGAGTCACCTACTGCACCAAGAGGGCAGAGTCCTGGCTCGTCTCTGCTCTCTTCACCGGACTGGACATTTACCTGGACTTTCCGCAGCTAGATATATTCACAGAGCCAGTGAATTATCTGCTGCACCAACCAACCATCTGTGACATGGGCAGCACGGTGGCTCACTGCTTAGCACTGATGCCGTGCAGGGTCCTGGGTTTGAATCTGCCCAAGGACAACCTCTGCATGGAGTTTGTATGTTCTCCCCGTGCTTGCGTGGGTTTTCCCCGGGTACTCCGGTTTCCTCCCACACTATAAAGACATACTTCTTAACTGACTTCACATTGTAACTTCTTACAAAACTTTAATGAAGTTAATAAAGAAATCAGTGGATATTAAATATATATCTGTGTGTCTGAGTCTCTTCTTCATAGAATTTAATAGAGCAAAGGTGGTCTAGCCAGTACATTATAAGGGTCTTCCCAGATTAGCATAGCAGGGCTGATTTCTTTTAGAAATGGCACCAAACCTGTCCAAAGGTTGTGTGTGGGATTGCAGGTCACTTCCATTCAAGTGAATGGGGATGCAATATCACATGACACCTGTGTACAGGTGTGGCGCTAGAAACATCCCATATGGTCTTTGATTCTCACAGTCAACACATCCCAGGTCAACACTGCAGTTCTGTGTAACATTAGCAGTCAGCCTCCATTATGCATCCAGAAAAAAGCAAACACAGGCCAGACTTACATTTTAATACTGTTGGGGGAGGAGGTATACTCCCTTTAAGATACAACAGAATTTCACAGAGTGAACACAGCCTAAAAGAGTTCCTATTTAGAAACCTACAAGAGAGATACATGACGTTAGACGCCATGACTAGGTGAAAATTTACATAGTAAAAAGCGGTTCTCACACTGAAAGGAGTTCAGCTGTCTGGATTATTGGACACCGTGCCAGGAGGAGCAGTGGTGGACACTGACAGGAGGAGTTCACTCAGGGCTAAGCAAAGGTAACCAGATCTCTGTCAGGACTTGCTGCATTACCATCCCCAGTATCCATAGCTGGAAGAGGCACGAGAGGAGTGGCAGTTGGAGAGAAGTCTGTCTTACAGCCTGTAACATCCCTGGGCACTCTCCTACAACCAAGGCTGGGGGATTGGACATTGCGGTACCACTACCCCCATTTTGGAAGCTGCTTATCACTGCCTTCCTCAGTCATGCTTGCTTTAACATCAGGGCCCTTCTGAACACCATCACACCCGCTCAGAGATGTAAGCTCCCTGGGGAAACTAATACCACCACCATCCGGTAGTGCTACAGGACCCCCCAGGAGCGGGGCTGGGGGCTTGGTTGAGTGTGCTCGACCTAGCAGGTGGCACATCATCCATCACCACTACTCCAATCCTCTGCGTCCCTCCATCCGGGGTGCAGCAATTATACTGTGTGGCGAGGCCACTATAGGACATTATATTATATGGAGCCCTCTATGGGACAATATACTGTGTGATGGGCCTCTATGGGACATTATACTGTAATATATGTTAGAATATTTTGTCATAGGGATCTTTGGTGAAAATGTGGGGTGGGAGTGCTTTCTGAACATCTCATGGTACCCTTAATCCTCTCCTGGCTGATGGTATGCAGAAATGCCTCTCACACCAGCATTGGCTGCTGCTTTATACCCACATCAATTCTCCCTATGGCTGAAATCCGATTAATTCATAAAGCCCCAAATGGAATATTACAAACAATGTAAAAGAATCTAAGAGCAGCGCAACTCTGAGTGCTGGATTCTCTAATACTTGTGTATGAAGTGTGCACAAAACCACTACAAGGAATGCCAACTTGTATACTTTCACTTCCTTTATGGTCCATACCTGGTTTTGACTCCAAAAACAGTCAGAAAACCTAAACTTTTCCTTGTACTCTTAAGCCCGAATTGACATTATTTTTTGCATGCATTTTTGAAAGTGAAAGTCAGGTGTGGATCATAGTGGGAGAGACAGTATATATTAGAGGCGCTGCTCCTTCTCTTTTGTCATTACAAACCTAGTTTTGGCTTCAGAAACTGCATCTGAAAACCTAAATGTTCAGACATATCCTTAACATGGCGTCCCCCACCACATCCCCCTCCAAACAAAAGTCCAAAGGATGCAAATGCATTTCTGATGCTGGTTATAATGAAACGTTTTAACCCATTTTTACCTGGATGTTACACGTATTATAATACCACAAACTGTCCAATTCGGTTACGTTAATACCGACCGTAGAAATATTCGCATTACACATCAAATACCCTAATAAAACATATGCAAAGGTGCCCATAGCCATTTAAGGCCCCGTACACATGGGATGTCTTTCATGTAGGCCATTAAAACAATCAACAACAAAGTAGAGTAAAATTTAAGAAGGGCATTGCAGAAAAAAAGGCACATAGGCTAAAGATCATACAATTGCATAGGATTGTACCCTACAAGTATACAGAATTGGCTATTTGGTATTGAATAAGCAGACAACTGTATGTATGAGGAATAATGCAGTGTTCACATTTACCTGATATCACCTGTAGTTACACACTTATAGGCACCTAGGCCAGAGGTTACCCTAAATGGCTGTGGATAGAGATGGGAGAACTTCTCAAGATTTGTTTTGTGTTTGGGTTCGGCGGCACAGGTCGCTGCTTCATTTTGGGATGAAAAAGTTTGCTACAAACATAAAAAAATATGTCTAGCGCAATAACGAATAATATAAAACATAATATAATAATAATAATAATAATAATGATATGGTAATTGTGCTTGGATTGCCAAAATATAGATATAGGGGCACAGTGCAAATGGAAAAATACTTTATGGGGGGCGGGGCCTGACCCCGCAGCATGGTAGACGCGAGTCACTAGAGCTCCACACTAACGGGGACTATAAGCGGTCGTCTTGCTACACCTAAGGGTCGGACATGGTCAAATCCGGTAAAGACAAACAGAGGGAAGCCCCAGGCACCCCTAAGATGTCCAAACAACAAGCGGACCTACAGCGTTTTCTTAAGAAGAACTTACCTTCCCCCCGCAGTCTTCCCAAGATGGCGCCGGAACTTCAACCAGACGTGCACTCTGATGACGATTCTGAAATTGGAAGCACAGCAGGAGGTGAGCGCTCGGACTTTGATCCTACACAGCTAACAAGGAATTTTTTCCTTAAGACACTGGAAAAAGCGATTACTAAAGCTATGTCACCAGTTCTGGCTGAGTTAGCAGATATTACCTCAGAGATTAAAGCTACTACCCAGAGAGTACAAGCACTGGAAGATTCCTATTCCTCCATTAGAGAAAATGCAGGGGCGGTGTCTGAGCACCTCCAACAGCATAGTGAGCTACTTGATCGCTCCCTTTCCCTAATAGAAGACCAGGAGAATAGGAATCGCAGACGCAACCTGCGCCTGAAGGGAGTTCCAGAGTCTTACTCTGCTGAAGATTTGCCAAAAATGGCGGAGGGACTTTTCTCAGATCTTTTGGGCCCCGAACGGGCGTCCCAAGTGACTATAGAACGGATTCATAGATCACTCCGTCCTAGGCCTAGACAGGGGGATCCCCCGCGTGACGTAATTTGCGGCCTCCTCTCTTTCAGAGACACTCAAGCCATTCTTAACGCTGCTAGATCTAAGGATCAACTATTGCTAGAAGGAGTGGAGATCTCATTGTACCAGGATGTTGCTCCTTCTATCCTTGCGAAGAGGAGACTCCTTAAGCCATTACTGGATGAATTGAGAGCGAAAAATATACAATATGTATGGTTGTACCCCTTTGGCCTTGCAATTTTATGTGGTGGGAGGCGGATAGTGATACACACTCCACGTGATTTACCAGCAGTTTGGTCCTACCTCGATATTGCACCGATGGAGATACCTTCATGGCTACCATCCAGAATTTGGACCCTATACCAACGCTACCTTCTCTGCCGTCTTGGCATGGTGCCACCAGATTCAAATCACCTAAGTCCAGGAAAAGTCTTCTCAGAGACTGATAAGTATAACCTGATTTTCCTCACCCATATTTGCTACTTATTCTAATTGTTACCATGGAGTCCGAATCCTTTTGTAACTCTGCACAGTTAGATATGTTGTAACTGTTAAATTTTCTACTCTTTGATGCCTTGTATGTTATGACTATGTTCCCGCCATACTATAGGTATTGTTAGTTATCGTTACCTTTTTTATGACGACCCTTATGGTCCCGTTCCGATCAGGATACATCCCCGTTTCACTAATTCACTGCTAGTTCTCTATCAGTGTCTGTCCTTAAGGCACTGACTGTCGGTACTTGTGCAGGCTGTCACACTCCTTTTAGATTTTGATATCATTATCCCCTCTGATCTGAACTGAGGATTCCTATACTCCTTCTTCCTCCCTACTCCAGCTCCCCTTCTACCTCTTTTACCCTCCCTCCCCTCCCACTCCCCCTCTCAACCTAGCATTGTCCCTACTGTTGGATTTTGTTATTTATCTCCATTTTGTCATTTTGTCCCCCCCCCCCCCCCCCCCCCCCGTCCACCTTTCTCCTGATATTCCTTTTCTAACCTTTAGGGCCCCTTCACACGGCGTATACGCTCACTGCTTTGGAGCGTGTAAACGTTCCGTAGCAGCGGCGTCTAAAAGCAGATCGCATTGATTTCTATGGGAGCCGGCATACGCGCGCTCGCCATAGAAATGAATGGGCTGCTTTTTCCATTCATTTCTATGGGGAGCGCGCGTCTGCGGGCTCCCATAGAAAACAATGGGAAGTGCTTTAGACGCCGCTGCTACGGAACGTTTACACACTCCAAAGCAGTGAGCGTATACGCCGTGTGAAGGGGCCCTTACTCTTCTCACTTTTCTCATTACAAATGGCCACTAATTCCAAACAATCTCTCACGCTCTCCTCATTTAATGTGAAAGGGCTAAATTCCCCGCATAAACGACATTGACTAATGTCCCTCTCCAAAAAATTGAACGCAGACATCCTTTTACTTCAGGAAACCCACTTTAAAGCTGACAATATTCCCGAACCATATAAGTCTGCATATGATAGATGGTATTACTCCACACATCCTACATCTTCCTCTAAGGGAGTGGCTATTGCCCTTAAGAGATCACTCCCCTTTGTTTTAACACAGCAATATAAAGATGCGGAAGGTAGGGCCATTTTTATTAAAGGAAAGATCTCCAACCGCCCATTGACAATAGCTTCTCTTTATGCCCCGAACCACGGTCAATTATCCTGGTTACTCCAGATGCTACGAACTCTCGCACAATTTGCGGAAAGTGAGCTTTTGATAGGAGGTGATCTTAATATATTACTAGACCCCCTACTTGACTCCTCCTCCCAGAAATCCTCCCTGTCCCAGAAAGCCATTAGTAGGTTACATCTAGCGCTTCAAGAGCTTAATTTGATTGATTCATGGAGACTGGTTAACCCCTCTGTCAAAGACTATACCTTTTTCTCGATGCCCCATAACTCCCATCAACGCCTGGACTATATTTTATGTTCCAAATCCTTAACCCAGAATATTATCAGGTCCCAAATAGGGGTTATTAGTATTTCGGATCATGCCCCAGTTTCCACTTCGCTTACTCTACCGGACTTATCACCGAGAGAGTGGACCTGGCGCCTCAATGAGCAACTGCTAGATAGACGTGAGGTAAGGGAACATATCGGTACAGAACTAGATGCTTACTTCCAACTGAATACGACCCCTGATCTCTCTCCGACCTTGGTGTGGGAGGCCCACAAGCCGTTCATAAGAGGCTTTTTTATCTCCAAGGCCTCAGCCTTAAAGAGAGAAAAGCAAAAAATGCTTGACTCGTTCCTTTCACAAATTGCCACCCTTGAACGGTTGCAGAAGAGAAAGGCACTTTTATCAGCACATTCAGATCTCTTATTGTTGAGAGAAAAGTTAAAAAATCTCCTACATGCCTCTTCGGCCAAAACTTTTATGTACTCTAAGGCGCGTATATACGCTCATGGAGATAAGGGAGGCAAGATTATGACTGCCCTGTTGAGGAAGGAGAGAGAGAGGGCTCATATTGCAGCCATTAAACAAAAAGATGGCTCGCTAACCCATGACACTCCTAAAATTGCACAGGCTTTTAGAGACTATTACTTGACGTTATATAATCTGAATTGTTTGGAAATCGTCCCCCAAAATCCCACCCTTATAGGACCTGCAAAAAACACACAGCGTATAAAAACATTCTTAAACTCTCTTAAACTACCTACTCTTACGGAAGACATGAGCGTTTCTTTATTGAAACCCATTGCAACCTCTGAAATCGCAGATGTACTGTCCAACCTACCTACTGGGAAAAGTCCAGGCCCGGATGGCCTTCCGTCCCTATACTACAAAACTTTCCATAAACAATTGACCCCGCACCTCACCTCGTTCTGTAATACCCTATTACAAGGCTCTCCTATGATGCGCCAATCTCAGGAAGCGCATATTACACTAATTCACAAGGAGGGAAAGGATCCTACATACTGTTGCAACTACAGGCCAATTTCTTTGTTAAATTGTGACTTAAAAATCTGGACGAAAATTCTTGCCCTGAGATTGAGAGACATTGCCCCCCATTTAATTCATGAAGAACAAGCTGGATTTATAAGAGGAAGAGAAGATAAGGAAAATACACACAAACTCCTGCACACCATCGCTTTAGCAAAAAAGTCGAATCGCCCCCTGTTACTATTTAGCGTTGATGCTGAAAAGGCATTCGACAGAGTTAATTGGAATTACATGTCCGAAGCCTTATTGGCTTTCGGTTTCCCGCCCGCTTTTATTAAAGCTATTTTTTCTCTCTATGCCCAACCTCACGCTAGGATTAAAGTAAATGGCTCGCTTTCTGACTACTTCGACATATCCAATGGGACAAGGCAGGGGTGCCCTTTATCCCCTACCCTTTTTGTCCTTACCCTTGAAACCCTGCTTCAGGCGGTACGCCAAAATCCGAATATCGTAGGTTTTCAATTAGTGAATAAGTCGATACATTCGATGGCGTTCGCTGATGATGTGTTATTCCTTTTGTCTGATCCATTAGCCTCCCTGCCTGCACTCCAATCTCTTATAGATACATACGGCTCCCTCTCTAATTATAAAATGAATACCAGCAAATCAGAACTTCCTAATATTTCTGTGCCACCCTCACAAATAGCTAAGTTGAAAAGCACGACTCCTTACCAATGGAAAGATAAATCAATAAAATATCTCGGAATACACTTACCTGCGCCCATAGAAGACGTTTTTCCACTGAATCACATTCCTTTACTCTCAGACCTTAGGACTCTTTTGAAAGATTATAACTTACCCTACTTATCGTGGCTAGGTAGGAGAAATCTCTTACAAACGTATGTTGTACCGCGAATTTTGTATGTTCTCCAAATGCTGCCTACCTTTGTACCTAAAGCTTATTTCCACCAGGTTAGACGACTTTTTTCGGCCTTTCTTTGGAACCACAGGCCTCCTAGACTATCATATAAACTCCTCATAAAACGGAGGGAAAATGGAGGGATTGCCTTGCCAGATATTCGATCCTATTATGAGGCCATCCAACTTTCCAGGTGGATGCTATATACTCTTCCACATGTGGATTCATTAGTCACTGACCTGGCAAAAGAACTTTTTGGACACCAGTATCTGAAATTCCTTTGGCTCCCAAAACCGTCAGATAGACGAATGACTTTGAATCCACTGCTAAGGGGACCTGTTGAGGTCTGGCTAGGACACAAAGAACAACTTGCTCCATCGCCTTCTCCAATCTTGCCTGCGAATCTTATTCCCTTTTTGCCACATTTCAAGTCTCCCACGCAATGGACTGACAGTTCCATCTGGAATGCTTTATGTGATACTAGACTTAAGTACTTGCTTTCTGATGGTTTACCTATCCCCCATGACCAGCTCCGTGAGCTACTACCCTCAGTTAATATCAACTTTCTCCATTATGCACAATTTGATAACGTTCTTAAAAAATTGCTATCTTGTTCCCAGCCCCGCAGACAACTCACCTGCTTTGAAAAGGGCCTGTTATCTAGACTTGCATCACAACGGAAAATCGCATACTGTAGGAGGCTTCTACTCGACGACTCGGATAATACCAAACCATCCTTCTTATCCGCCTGGGAGAAAGAGCTCTCTTTGACCTTCTCTGAGGAAGACACAGATTATATATTGAAACATGGCTTTGGACGATCTAGATGCGTTAGATTACAAGAATTGAATTATAAGTTACTTACCAGGTGGTACCGCACCCCAGACTGGCTCTTCAGACACGGTCTCAAAGAATCTGATACATGCTGGCGTTGTAAGTCTGACGTTGGTTCGATGGTTCACATTTGGTGGTCCTGTGACTTGATTGAGCCCTTTTGGAGTGGAATCACAAATACCATAAATAAACTTTTCAGGACATCGCACTCCCTTTTCCCCGATCAGATCTTCCTAACAGGACCTGATACCTCCCTCAGCCCAAGTAAAAAAGAGCTGTGGTTCCATTTGATTAGTACTGCAAAGTCGTTGATCCCTCTCAATTGGCTTAACTCTGCTCCACCGACAGTTGATCTGTGGATTAAGAAAGTAAACCAAATTGGTCGTTTCGAGGAGTTACTAAGTTGGAAAGATAGATCTCATGATAAATATGATAAAGTATGGAAGAGATGGTGGAAATTCGCTGAGTAGGTTCTCCCCCTTACCTTCCTCTCCCCCCCTCCCCTTCCCCTCACCTCTATGCCTATTGATTATTTTGTTCGGTTAAATGCTATTTTTGCGTAGTACCTGACAGCCCTGCACGACGTGCGCAAGCCGACTACTGTATTGCAGTTTTGTTATTGTTGTTTTTTCTTTGACTTGTTTTTGCTGACCAGTGAATTTATGTTTTCTGTACTAAATCTACCTATTGAAAGTTGTAAATGTTCCAAATTTTGAAAAATCTTAAATAAAGAATTAATAAAAAAAAAAAAAAAAAAAAAAAAGAATACTTTATCACATATTTATTATTCTACATATGTGTCATATAATACTGCTGGTATCGAATTCACATACTACAGGGACATAGGTAGGGTTGGTGGCCACATTTAAGATTCTCTGGGCTGTTTCCCAAAGACAGAGATAAACTTAAATTTGTGGTTCACCAATGGAAATAAGGATTTTACCAGAAAAAGGAACAAGTCAGTGACAGATTTCTTACAAGCAGACAGGGAAGACCAACAGTAGGAAGGAACCGCGCTTACTCTGAGATATTTGGAATACACATGCAACTTTATTTCGGTAACATCCAACACTATTTGATATTACCAAAATAAAGTTGCATGTGTATTACAAATATCTCGGAGTAGGCGCGGTTCCTTCCCACTGTTGGTCTTCCTTGTCTGCATTATCATCCCGTGTGGATGTTTGGGATTCCTGCTGCTTAAACCTCTCCCCTACTGAAGACCCTATACATTGTCATACACTCCAAAGGACCACTGGAGTAGACAGCTGAAGGTTGCTCAGTGCACCATTTTTCTTACATTAGATTTCTTACAAGATCACTTCTCTGATGTCCAACCCAGTGAAGGGTTCTCTCCATACATAACAAAGCTTCACTTTTATCTATGTGGTGTTACTGTACAGAATATCCACCTCTGTCCCTGTGACTTGGCTTCAATGGCGCAATTTATGTCATTCAAATGTTGACAAGTAGCATTAGATAGATAGATAGATAGATAGATAGTATAAATAAATGAATAAATAAATAAATTCCTAATTGTTATCTAAACTTTCATACTTTAATCCATTTATTACTTGTGACCACATTCTTGTGAAAAACTTACATTTATTTAAAACAAAATGACTGCCTGAAATTTCATTAAACCGGTTCAAACCGGTTGAACATTCCGCTACTCCTGCCATGGATGTTCTGATGACATCACAGAGGTGACAGGTTGAACATTCCGCTACTCCTGCCATGGATGTTCTGATGACATCACAGAGGTGACCTCAGATTGTCTCAAACCTTCGAAGAGGAAAGACGTAAGTGTATCTTGCTCGCTATTATACATTGTTATTAGCTCCTTTCTACAAGTGTCCTGTTGACATTCTAGACTCAACATGGAATCCAGTAGAAAGAGAAATAATCCAACACCATCAAATGATGACAGGAGAGGAATTGACCTAGTGGGTCCCTTGGAGGGGTGCAACCAGCAGATGAGCAAGGCCAAATCTGCTCTTCAGCTGCCTAAAAAACCCTCCTGTCTTCATGTTCTGCAGAACCAGTGGAGAAGGTTCGCAGGATTCTTAATAAAGAGAAAAAATGAAATCCTAAAAAAAGGAAGGCAACTTCTAAGACTTGACAACCCCAATAATACTACAGTAATAGGGGGTCAAGGCTCAACCAAAGCTGTCCAAATAAGTGGATCTCGCAAAAGGGAAAGAGAAGACGACCATGGTACACCCGCTAAAAGACCCAAAATAGAAAGTGCAATAACGAAAAAATCAAACAATATAAACGTTGCATGTGATGATGGGAAAACAACAGAGAAGGGCCATGGTGGGAGAAAAAGACCCTTTATAGATAGCGGATCCAACATCGAGCCAAGGAAGAAGGCCAAATTAGACAGCAAATATTCTGATGAGGAAAGAATAGAAGAAGGGGCAGAGGCCACAGTGCCTCTAACCATGGACAAGTTTACATTTCATCATGTCCTTGGAGAAGGTGGATTCGGGATGGTGATGCTGGCCACAGACTCTGTACGGAGAGAACGCGTTGCCATCAAAGCAGTACATAAAAGATTCTTAATAGTGGACAGAACAGGATTCGCAGAAGGCAAAGTCCTGCAGATGGCTCACGAGAGCATCTTCTTGGTTCATGGCTATGGAGCATTTCATACTCGGAGTCACGTCTACTATGTCATGGAGCTGGTCACTGGTGGGACTCTCTATGACTTGGTTGAAGAGAGGAAATGGCTAAGTCTCTGCACCATCACATTTCTAGTAGCAGAGATAGTATGCGGAATACAGTTCCTTCATTCCAAAGGCATCGTTCACAGAGATCTGAAAGGCGATAACATCTTGTTGACTAGCGAAGGCCACATTAAGGTCACAGATTTTGGATTGGCTATGAGAACACCAGCAGAAGGAGACATCCATGGCAGCGCTGCGCCAGAAATGGTCACTGGTGGAGCGTATATTGCTGCAGATGACTGGTGGGCTTTAGGATTGATTACCTCGGACTTGGTTGACAAGCTAAGACCTACAGAGACGATTGTACAAGTCACTGAAACCTCTGAACAGTCAGACCCTGCAACTAAAGACTTGATAAGAGGGCTCTGCTGTAAGGACAAGTCTCTAAGATTAGGGATGAGAGGAAATATCCGCCAACATGCCTTTTTTTCTTCAATAAACTGGGATGAACTGGAATCAGGAAAAGCAGTGTCACCCATCAAAATAACCAAAAATTCCATGGATGAGTATGTGACAAGGCAGATATCTTCACCAGCCAGTCAGGCGACAAGCAAGACCAGCGAGATGAAACACCAAGAGCTCTTTCAGAATGTCCCTTTTGTTTGTCCTGCTTGGAGTGCACACTACCACAGTGCTCCAATGCACCAGCACCCTGCACCAGTCTGTGGTTTGTGCTAGAAATTGAGTACCTGCTTATCTCATTCTTCTCTCCTGGAAGCCAATCGCCATCTATCAGCGCCTTCTCTTCTCCAGTATATTGAGCAATGTCTGTCAACTCTCCTCTTGCAAGTCAAGGACATGATGACCACCATGTTATGATGAGGTGCCCCTATTACCGGATGTGACATTTTCACTGGACTTTCTGCAGCAGATTCCGGGCTCGGTTTCTGCTGCCATTACTGGATATGACCCTATTACCGGACTTTCCGCAGCTAGATGTATTCACTGAACAAACGAGTCATCTGCTGCACCAAGAGGGCAGAGTCCTGGCTCGTCTCTGCTCTCTTCACCGGACTGGACATTTACCTGGACTTTCCGCAGCTAGATATATTCACAGAGCCAGTGAATTATCTGCTGCACCAACCAACCATCTGTGACATGGGCAGCACGGTGGCTCACTGCTTAGCACTGATGCCGTGCAGGGTCCTGGGTTTGAATCTGCCCAAGGACAACCTCTGCATGGAGTTTGTATGTTCTCCCCGTGCTTGCGTGGGTTTTCCCCGGGTACTCCGGTTTCCTCCCACACTATAAAGACATACTTCTTAACTGACTTCACATTGTAACTTCTTACAAACCTTTAATGAAGTTAATAAAGAAATCAGTGGATATTAAATATATATCTGTGTGTCTGAGTCTCTTCTTCATAGAATTTAATAGAGCAAAGGTGGTCTAGCCAGCACATTATAAGGGTCTTCCCAGATTAGCATAGCAGGGCTGATTTCTTTTAGAAATGGCACCAAACCTGTCCAAAGGTTGTGCGTGGGATTGCAGGTCACTTCCATTCAAGTGCATGGGGATGCAATATCACATGACACCTGTGTACAGGTGTGGCGCTAGAAACATCCCATATGGTCTTTGATTCTTACAGTCAACACATCCCAGGTCAACACTGCAGTTCTGTGTAACATTAGCAGTCAGCCTCCATTATGCATCCAGAAAAAAGCAAACACAGGCCAGACTTACATTTTAATACTGTTGGGGGAGGAGGTATACTCCTTTTAAGATACAACACAATTTCACAGAGTGAACGCAGCCTAAAAGAGTTCCTATTTAGAAACCTACAAGAGAGATACATGATGTTAGACGCCATGACTAGGTGAAAATTTACATGGTAAAAAGCGGTTCTCACACAGAAAGGAGTTCAGCTGTCTGGATTATTGGACACCGTGCCAGGAGGAGCAGTGGTGGACACTGACAGGAGGAGTTCACTCAGGGCTAAGCAAAGGTAACCAGATCTCTGTCAGGACTTGCTGCATTACCATCCCCAGTATCCATAGCTGGAAGAGGCACGAGAGGAGTGGCAGTTGGAGAGAAGTCTGTCTTACAGCCTGTAACATCCCTGGGCACTCTCCTACAACCAAGGCTGGGGGATTGGACATTGTGGTACCACTACCCCCATTTTGGAAGCTGCTTATCACTGCCTTCCTCAGTCATGCTTGCTTTAACATCAGGGCCCTTCTGAACTACCCTAATGAACTACCCTTCTGAATACCCTAATAAAACATATGCAAAGGTGCCCATAGCCATTTAAGGCCCCGTACACATGGGATGTCTTTCATGTAGGCCATTAAAACAATCAACAACAAAGTAGAGTAAAATTTAAGAAGGGCATTGCAGAAAAAAAGGCACATAGGCTAAAGATCATACAATTGCATAGGATTGTACCCTACAAGTATACAGAATTGGCTATTTGGTATTGAATAAGCAGACAACTGTATGTATGAGGAATAATGCAGTGTTCACATTTACCTGATATCACCTGTAGTTACACACTTATAGGCACCTAGGCCAGAGGTTACCCTAAATGGCTGTGGATAGAGATGGGAGAACTTCTCAAGATTTGTTTTGTGTTTGGGTTCGGCGGCACAGGTCGCTGCTTCATTATGGGGTGAAAAAGTTTGCTACAAACATAAAAAAATATGTTTACCGCAATAATGAATAATATCATAAAACATAATATAATAATAATAATAATAATAATAATAATAATAATAATAATGATATGGTAATTGTGTTTGGATTGCCAAAATATAGATAGAGGGGCACAGTGCAAATGGAAAAATACTTTATCACATATTTATTATTCTATATATGTGTCATAATCCACCATACAATATAATACTGCTGGTATCGAATTCATATACTACAGGGACATAGGTAGGGTTGGTGGCCACATTTAAGATTCTCTGGGATGTTTCCCAAAGACAGAGATAAACTTAAATTTGTGGTTCACCAATGGAAATAAGGATTTTACCAGAAAAAGGAACAAGTCAGTGACAGATTTCTTACAAGCAGACAGGGAAGACCAACAGTAGGAAGGAACCGCGCTTACTCTGAGATATTTGGAATACACACGCAACATTATTTCGGTAACATCCAACACTATTTGATGTCTGCATTATCATCCTGTGTGGATGTTTTGGATTCCTGCTGCTTAAACCTCTCCGCTACTGAATACCCTATACATCAGGGGTGAGCAATTATTTTTCCCATGGGGCCGCATAAGAAATTGAAACTATGCTAGAGGGCCGTGCCACGGGCAAATTTAGCTCCACCCACTTCTACGTTGACTCTGCCCATTCCCAATCATCTTTCCATGTGCCCCCACAAAGTATAATCCTCCTACAGTCACCTGTACACTATATGCCCCCACATTATATTGTTCCCTTCCAACTGCCCCACAGTATTAGGTCCCTCTCCTGGTGCCCCTGTATAAACTGGGGGCAACTAGAGGGGGACATTAAAATCGGGAAGCAGACATTAAACCATAGGGGTAGCTGGAGGGTGACATTAAACTGGGGGCAACTGGAGGCAGAGAGGTCCCCCTACAGCTTCCTCCACGGTTTAATGTCCCCCCAGTCTAAGTGTCCTCTTCATCTACCCCCAGTTTCATGTCCCCCCCCTATTTCTCCCTCAGTTTCATATCCCCCTTTATTTTCCCCATTTCATGTCCCCCCCTCCATCTCTCCCCCAGTTTCATGTCGTCGTCGTCGTCCCCCCCCCCTCCATCTGCCATCTCTGCCCTAGTATAACATTCCCCTTCCATCTCTGCCCCTAGGGTGCTGAGACACACACATACAGATAGACAGACACATATAGACACACACACACATATATAGACACACACATAGACAGACAGACACACATATAGACAGACACACACATAGACACACATATAGACAGACAGACATACAGACAGACACACATATAGACACACACACATATAGACACACACATATATAGACACATATATACATACACACATATAGACACACACACATATAGACACATATATACATACACACATACAGACACACACACACACAAACAGACACACATATAGACACACACACATATAGACACATATATACATACACACATATAGACACACACACTCTCTCTCTCCCCCTGCAGCTCACCTTACATCTCTCAGTACTTTATGACATGCTCCACATCTCTATCTTCGGCTGGCACTAAGACACGCCACCTAGACACGCCTCCCTAGTTAAAGCTGTGCGGGCCGGACTGAATCAGTCAGAGGGCCGGATGTGGCCCGGGGGCCGGGCTTTGCCCAGGTCTGCTATACATTGTTATACACTCCAAAGGACCAGTGGAGTAGACAGCTGAAGGTTGCTCGGTGCACCATTTTTCTTACATTAGATTTCTTACAAGATCACTTCTCTGATGTCCAACCCAGTGACTGGTTCTCTCCATACATAACAAATAGAGATGGGTGAATAGTTTTCGTTTGACCGTCTTCCTGGATGCAGCTGGTTTCCTTTACTTCCTTCACTACCATGTGTTAACGGGTTGGAGTCCACCTGTGTACCGAGCTCTCCAGGAGATCTTCATTATAAGTTTACAGGGTGAGCTGAATACTGCTACATTTTTAGTATTCGATCAAATGCTACGTTATTCAAAATATTCGTACTCAATTGAATACCACGCAGCAAACACAGTAAAAATTCGATTCCCCTCCCAGCTTTCCTGGCGCTTTTTTTACACTAATAACTCTGCAGTGAAGTGGGACAGGAAGTAGGACAGCGTAGGCATCGGAAAAAAAAGGAAAAAGTCATTGGTTGGCTAAGTCCGGTGACCTCCACTTTATAAGATTAGTGGGTGTCAGATTTGGTTCAGATGCGACTGTTAAGTAGACAGGGACAGACATTCTACCAGGGTTAGCTAGCAATTAGATTTATTTAGGTAGGAAACTTACTCAAACAGCTCTTATAGGAGATAAAGATTTCAACAGAAAAGGCCGCGCTAATAGGAGTTAAATAGAAGGTTATAAAATAGTCCTCTTTGCAACTAGTACAATTGTATATACCTGTTAAGCGCCTTTTTTATAGGATGGGCGTAAACAAGTTTTTCGAGTCACCGTCTAAGTTTGGCAGCGTCTTCGGTCATTCGACACTCTTGTCGAGAGCAATATGAAGATTGTAACTGGGGGATATACCTTCAGGTTGAAAGACCTACTCCGCGCTCTCCACGGTGAAAATGAAGAATCTTTAATAAATTACTGTATAAAATACCAAAGACAATTCTTCATTTTCAGTGTGGAGAGCGCAGAGTAGGTCTTTCAACCTGAGGGTATATCCCCCAGTTATAATCTTCAAACAGCTCTCATAAGAGCTAAACTTAGATCTACCGCTGCTTTAAGATTGTATATACACCATCAGTATATACAATCTTTTTGCTAATAATTTTCCCAAAAGCCTTTGCTAGGGCTCCAAATACGTACCACCTTTTCCCCCAAGCTACCTTTCTCATCTCCTGTTATATACCTGTTTTGAGCTATTGTGAGAAGGTGAAAGGAAGAGTGCTGGAGTCCAAGTATATCAGCCCCAGGTTTCTGACATATGTGTGGTCCAGGGTAGATCTGGAGTAGGCCTCAGCCCAGGTGTAGATCCTGGGCTCATTACTGGTCCAGAAAAGGCTGCAGATCCTGCATTGCAGGGCAGTTCCATGAGGTGAAAGGAGGTGTGTAGTTCTGTCCTGTAACCCTGAGTCCAGTGAGACTATATTGTTCTTATTTTGTTCGTTTGTATAGTTAGGTTAACCTACTGTTGAGCTAATGGCTCGGACGAGCAGGTATTTATTTTGTTTTTGCCTGAAGATAAGGCTGTATTTTGTTTTGTTTATTTTGTGCCTGAAGTCAAAGTTTATTTATTTTCCTGTTTTGTTTTTTTTTTCTAAATAAACCAGTTTACTGCATATTTTGTGTCCCTGTTTGATTGCTTGGGTCCACACCACTGTTTCTGCCAAGCTAACTTCTCCACAATATGTATATCTTCCCTAATCATTAGGATACATCTGTAATATTTCAGAATTTTTTCTAAAGGACTATTATAAATGTTAATATTGTTGAGAAGTTTGACGCTTATTAGTCATATATTACAGTATAGTCACTTGAAATTGAAAGTTCTGCTTCATCTCTTTGCCACATAAGGGAAAGGGGGTTCTGAGAAGTTTCTTTTGTCTTGTGAATAGATTTTTGGTTTGAAAAGCAGGAGGAAAAAAAAATTATCTTTTTTTTGCAGAAGAACTTGTATTGTGATAATCAATAGAGATGAGCGAACACTAAAATGTTCGAGGTTCGAAATTCGAATCGAACAGCCGCTCACTGTTCGTGTGTTCGAACGGGTTTCGAACCCCATTATAGTCTATGGGGAACATATACTCGTTAAGGGGGAAACCCAAATCCGTGTCTGGAGGGTCACCAAGTCCACTATGACACCCCAGGAAATGATGCCAACACCTCTGGAATGACACTGGGACAGCAGGGGAAGCATGTCTGGGGGCATCTAACACACCAAAGACCCTCTATTACCCCAACATCACAGCCTAACAACTACACACTTTACACACTCAATACCACCTCTCTGACAGTAGGAAAACACCTTGAAACATGTGTATTTGGCACTTGCAGTGAGGAGAGCTTGTCACCAGCAGTGAATTTGGCCCTTGTAGTAAGTTGAGGTTGGCACCAACATTTGTTTTGAAAATCAGGGTGGAGGGAGCCTCTAACCAGCAGAGTTTGGGCAAATTCATGGTGGAGGGAGCCTCTAAACAGCCCAGTTTGGGCAAATTCATGGTGGAGGGAGCCTCTAACCAGCCCAGTTTGGGCAAATTCATGGTGGAGGGAGCCTCTAAAAACCCCCGTTTGGACCAATTCATGGTGGAGGGAGCCTCTAAACAGCCCAGTTTGGGCAAATTCATGGTGGAGGGAGCCTCTAACCAGCCCAGTTTGGACCAATTCATGGTGGAGGGAGCCTCTAAAAACCCCAGTTTGGACCAATTCATGGTGGAGGGAGCCTCTAAAAACCCCAGTTTGGACCAATTCATGGTGGAGGGAGCCTCTAAAAACCCCAGTTTGGACCAATTCATGCTGGAGGGAGCCTCTAAACAGCCCAGTTTGGGCAAATTCATGGTGGAGGGAGCCTCTAAAAACCCCAGTTTGGACCAATTCATGGTGGAGGGAGCCTCTAAAAACCCCAATTTGGACCAATTCATGGTGGAGGGAGCCTCTAAACAGCCCAGTTTGGGCAAATTCATGGTGGAGGGAGCCTCTAAAAACCCCAGTTTGGACCAATTCATGGTGGAGGGAGCCTCTAAAAACCCCAGTTTGGACCAATTCATGGTGGAGGGAGCCTCTAAAAACCCCAGTTTGGACCAATTCATGGTGGAGGGAGCCTCTAAACAGCCCAGTTTGGGCAAATTCATGGTGGAGGGAGCCTCTAAAAACCCCAGTTTGGACCAATTCATGGTGGAGGGAGCCTCTAAAAACCCCAGTTTGGACCAATTCATGGTGGAGGGAGCCTCTAAAAACCCCAGTTTGGACCAATTCATGGTGGAGGGAGCCTCTAAAAAACCCAGTTTGGACCAATTCATGGTGGAGGGAGCCTCTAACCAGCCCAGTTTGGACCAATTCATGGTGGAGGGAGCCTCTAAAAACCCCAGTTTGGACCAATTCATGGTGGAGGGAGCCTCTAAACAGCCCAGTTTGGACCAATTCATGGTGGAGGGAGCCTCTAAAAACCCCAATTTGGACCAATTCATGGTGGAGGGAGCCTCTAACCAGCCCAGTTTGGACCAATTCATGGTGGAGGGAGCCTCTAACCAGCCCAGTTTGGGCAAATTCATGGTGGAGGGAGCCTCTAAAAACCCCAATTTGGACCAATTCATGGTGGAGGGAGCCTCTAAACAGCCCAGTTTGGGCAAATTCATGGTGGAGGGAGCCTCTAAAAACCCCAGTTTGGACCAATTCATGGTGGAGGGAGCCTCTAAAAAACCCAGTTTGGACCAATTCATGGTGGAGGGAGCCTCTAACCAGCCCAGTTTGGACCAATTCATGGTGGAGGGAGCCTCTAAAAACCCCAGTTTGGACCAATTCATGGTGGAGGGAGCCTCTAAAAACCCCAATTTGGACCAATTCATGGTGGAGGGAGCCTCTAACCAGCCCAGTTTGGACCAATTCATGGTGGAGGGAGCCTCTAACCAGTCCAGTTTGGGCAAATTCATGGTGGAGGGAGCCTCTAAAAACCCCAATTTGGACCAATTCATGGTGGAGGGAGCCTCTAAACAGCCCAGTTTGGGCAAATTCATGGTGGAGGGAGCCTCTAAAAACCCCAGTTTGGACCAATTCATGGTGGAGGGAGCCTCTAAAAACCCCAGTTTGGACCAATTCATGGTGGAGGGAGCCTCTAAAAAACCCAGTTTGGACCAATTCATGGTGGAGGGAGCCTCTAAACAGCCCAGTTTGGGCAAATTCATGGTGGAGGGAGCCTCTAAAAACCCCAGTTTGGACCAATTCATGGTGGAGGGAGCCTCTAAAAACCCCAGTTTGGACCAATTCATGGTGGAGGGAGCCTCTAAAAACTCCAGTTTGGACCAATTCATGGTGGAGGGAGCCTCTAAAAACCCCAGTTTGGACCAATTCATGGTGGAGGGAGCCTCTAAAAACCCCAGTTTGGACCAATTCATGCTGGAGGGAGCCTCTAAACAGCCCAGTTTGGGCAAATTCATGGTGGAGGGAGCCTCCAAAAACCCCAGTTTGGACCAATTCATGGTGGAGGGAGCCTCTAAAAACCCCAATTTGGACCAATTCATGGTGGAGGGAGCCTCTAAACAGCCCAGTTTGGGCAAATTCATGGTGGAGGGAGCCTCTAAAAACCCCAGTTTGGACCAATTCATGGTGGAGGGAGCCTCTAAAAACCCCAGTTTGGACCAATTCATGGTGGAGGGAGCCTCTAAAAAACCCAGTTTGGACCAATTCATGGTGGAGGGAGCCTCTAAACAGCCCAGTTTGGGCAAATTCATGGTGGAGGGAGCCTCTAAAAACCCCAGTTTGGACCAATTCATGGTGGAGGGAGCCTCTAAAAACCCCAGTTTGGACCAATTCATGGTGGAGGGAGCCTCTAAAAACCCCAGTTTGGACCAATTCATGGTGGAGGGAGCCTCTAAAAAACCCAGTTTGGACCAATTCATGGTGGAGGGAGCCTCTAACCAGCCCAGTTTGGACCAATTCATGGTGGAGGGAGCCTCTAAAAACCCCAGTTTGGACCAATTCATGGTGGAGGGAGCCTCTAAACAGCCCAGTTTGGACCAATTCATGGTGGAGGGAGCCTCTAAAAACCCCAATTTGGACCAATTCATGGTGGAGGGAGCCTCTAACCAGCCCAGTTTGGACCAATTCATGGTGGAGGGAGCCTCTAACCAGCCCAGTTTGGGCAAATTCATGGTGGAGGGAGCCTCTAAAAACCCCAATTTGGACCAATTCATGGTGGAGGGAGCCTCTAAACAGCCCAGTTTGGGCAAATTCATGGTGGAGGGAGCCTCTAAAAACCCCAGTTTGGACCAATTCATGGTGGAGGGAGCCTCTAAAAAACCCAGTTTGGACCAATTCATGGTGGAGGGAGCCTCTAACCAGCCCAGTTTGGACCAATTCATGGTGGAGGGAGCCTCTAAAAACCCCAGTTTGGACCAATTCATGGTGGAGGGAGCCTCTAAAAACCCCAATTTGGACCAATTCATGGTGGAGGGAGCCTCTAACCAGCCCAGTTTGGACCAATTCATGGTGGAGGGAGCCTCTAACCAGCCCAGTTTGGGCAAATTCATGGTGGAGGGAGCCTCTAAAAACCCCAATTTGGACCAATTCATGGTGGAGGGAGCCTCTAAACAGCCCAGTTTGGGCAAATTCATGGTGGAGGGAGCCTCTAACCAGCCCAGTTTGGGCAAATTCATGGTGGAGGGAGCCTCTAAAAACCCCCGTTTGGACCAATTCATGGTGGAGGGAGCCTCTAAACAGCCCAGTTTGGGCAAATTCATGGTGGAGGGAGCCTCTAACCAGCCCAGTTTGGACCAATTCATGGTGGAGGGAGCCTCTAAAAACCCCAGTTTGGACCAATTCATGGTGGAGGGAGCCTCTAAAAACCCCAGTTTGGACCAATTCATGGTGGAGGGAGCCTCTAAAAACCCCAGTTTGGACCAATTCATGCTGGAGGGAGCCTCTAAACAGCCCAGTTTGGGCAAATTCATGGTGGAGGGAGCCTCTAAAAACCCCAGTTTGGACCAATTCATGGTGGAGGGAGCCTCTAAAAAACCCAGTTTGGACCAATTCATGGTGGAGGGAGCCTCTAAAAACCCCAGTTTGGACCAATTCATGGTGGAGGGAGCCTCTAAAAACCCCAGTTTGAACCAATTCATGGTGGAGGGAGCCTCTAAAAAACCCAGTTTGGACCAATTCATGGTGGAGGGAGCCTCTAAACAGCCCAGTTTGGGCAAATTCATGGTGGAGGGAGCCTCTAAAAACCCCAGTTTGGACCAATTCATGGTGGAGGGAGCCTCTAAAAACCCCAGTTTGGACCAATTCATGGTGGAGGGAGCCTCTAAAAACTCCAATTTGGACCAATTCATGGTGGAGGGAGCCTCTAAAAAACCCAGTTTGGACCAATTCATGGTGGAGGGAGCCTCTAACCAGCCCAGTTTGGACCAATTCATGGTGGAGGGAGCCTCTAAACAGCCCAGTTTGGGTAAATTCATGGTGGAGGGAGCCTCTAACCACCCAGTTTGGACCAATTCCTGGTGGAGGGAGCCTCTAAAAACCCCAGTTTGGACCAATTCATGGTGGAGGGAGCCTCTAAAAACCCCAGTTTGGACCAATTCATGGTGGAGGGAGCCTCTAAAAACCCCAGTTTGGACCAATTCATGCTGGAGGGAGCCTCTAAACAGCCCAGTTTGGGCAAATTCATGGTGGAGGGAGCCTCTAAAAACCCCAGTTTGGACCAATTCATGGTGGAGGGAGCCTCTAAAAACCCCAATTTGGACCAATTCATGGTGGAGGGAGCCTCTAAACAGCCCAGTTTGGGCAAATTCATGGTGGAGGGAGCCTCTAAAAACCCCAGTTTGGACCAATTCATGGTGGAGGGAGCCTCTAAAAAACCCAGTTTGGACCAATTCATGGTGGAGGGAGCCTCTAAAAAACCCAGTTTGGACCAATTCATGGTGGAGGGAGCCTCTAAACAGCCCAGTTTGGGCAAATTCATGGTGGAGGGAGCCTCTAAAAACCCCAGTTTGGACCAATTCATGGTGGAGGGAGCCTCTAAAAACCCCAGTTTGGACCAATTCATGGTGGAGGGAGCCTCTAAACAGCCCAGTTTGGACCAATTCATGGTGGAGGGAGCCTCTAAAAACCCCAATTTGGACCAATTCATGGTGGAGGGAGCCTCTAACCAGCCCAGTTTGGACCAATTCATGGTGGAGGGAGCCTCTAACCAGCCCAGTTTGGGCAAATTCATGGTGGAGGGAGCCTCTAAAAACCCCAATTTGGACCAATTCATGGTGGAGGGAGCCTCTAAACAGCCCAGTTTGAGCAAATTCATGGTGGAGGGAGCCTCTAAAAACCCCAGTTTGGACCAATTCATGGTGGAGGGAGCCTCTAAAAAACCCAGTTTGGACCAATTCATGGTGGAGGGAGCCTCTAAACAGCCCAGTTTGGACCAATTCATGGTGGAGGGAGCCTCTAAAAACCCCAGTTTGGACCAATTCATGGTGGAGGGAGCCTCTAAACAGCCCAGTTTGGACCAATTCATGGTGGAGGGAGCCTCTAAAAACCCCAATTTGGACCAATTCATGGTGGAGGGAGCCTCTAAACAGCCCAGTTTGGACCAATTCATGGTGGAGGGAGCCTCTAACCAGCCCAGTTTGGGCAAATTCATGGTGGAGGGAGCCTCTAAAAACCCCAATTTGGACCAATTCATGGTGGAGGGAGCCTCTAAACAGCCCAGTTTGGGCAAATTCATGGTGGAGGGAGCCTCTAAAATCCCCAGTTTGGACCAATTCATGGTGGAGGGAGCCTCTAAAAACCCCAGTTTGGACCAATTCATGGTGGAGGGAGCCTCTAACCAGCAGAGTTGTGGGAAAGCAGGGTGGAGGGAGCCTCTAACCAGCAAAGTTGGTGGAAATCAGGGTGGAGGGAGCCTCTAACCAGCAGAGTTGGGGGAAATCATGTTGGAGGGAGCCTAGTATTAGCAGAATTGTGCAACGCTTATGGTGGATGAGTATGAGGATGCGGAGGAATTGGAGAGGTTGAGTACAGACATGGAGTTTCATGTTGGGGTGCTTTACACAGGTGGGCACAAAAATGAAGGCTCTATCCAGTGGTGGTTCATTTTTATCAAAGTGAGCCGGTCGGCACTCTCAGCTGACAGACGGGTGCGCTAGTCAGTGATGATGCCACCGGCTGCACTGAACACCCTCTCAGATAGGACGCTGGCGGCAGGACAGGACAGCACCTCCAAGGCATATAGGGCAAGTTCAAGCCACAGGTCCAACTTCGACACCCAATACGTGTAGGGCGCAGAGGGGTCGGAGAGGACAGGGCTGTGGTCGGAAAGGTATTCCCGCAACATGCGCCTATACTTCTCACGCCTGGTGACACTAGGACCCTCTGTGGCGGCACTTTGGCGAGGGGGTGCCATCAAGGTGTCCCAGACCTTAGACAGTGTGCCCCTCGTTTGTGTGGACCGGTGAGAACTTGGTCGCCTACTGGAGGAACTGTCCTCCCTGCCGCCAACGTCACATGCTGGAAACATCTCCATCATATTCTGCACCAATTGCCTGTGGCAAGCATTGATGCGATTGGCCCTCCCCTCTACCGGAATAAAAGACGAGATGTTGTTTTTATACCGGGGGTCAAGGATAGCAAAGATCCAGTACTGGTTGTCCTCCATGATTTTGACAATACGCTTGTCGGTTGTAAAGCACCCCAACATGAACTCAGCCATGTCTGCCACAGTGTTAGTTGGCATGACTCCTCTAGCCCCACCGGAAAGTTCAATCTCCATTTCCTCCTCATCCTCCATGTCTACCCATCCGCGCTGCAACAATGGGACGATTCGAAGTTGCCCGGAAGCCTCCTGTATCACCATCACATCATCGGACAATTCTTCTTCCTCCTCCTCCTCCTCCTCCTCCATTAAACGCGATGAAGCGGACAGATGTGTGGACCTACTCTCCAGCTGTGACGGATCGGATGCTATCCCTGACTCCTCTGTGTGATCTGAGTTATCCCTGATGTCAATCAGGGATTCTCTCAGAACACACAAGAGCGGGATTGTAAGGCTCACCATCGCATCCTCAGAGCTCACCCTCCTTGTGGACTCCTCAAACACCCGTAGGATGTCACAAAGGTCTCTCATCCATGGCCACTCATGGATGAGAAACTGAGGCAGCTGACTTTGTGGCACCCTAGGGTTTTGTAGCTGGTATTCCATCAAAGGTCTCTGCTGCTCAACCACTCTATTCAACATCTGAAACGTTTAGTTCCAGCGTGTGGGGACGTCGCACAAAAGCCGGTGTTGTGGCACATGCAGGCGTTGCTGGAGAGATTTTAAGCTAGCAGCGGCTACTGTCGACTTGCGAAAGTGGGCGCACATGCGCCGCACTTTCACCAGTAGCTCTGGAACATTGGGGTAGCTCTTTAGGAAACGTTGCACCACTAGGTTGAAGACGTGGGCCAGGCATGGAACATGTTGGAGTCCGGCAAGCTCCAGAGCTGCTACCAGGTTCCGGCCGTTATCACAAACGACCATGCCTGGGCCCAGGTGCAGCGGCTCAAACCATATTGCCGTCTCATCGAGGAGGGCATCCCTCACCTCGGAGGCAGTGTGCTGTCTGTCCCCCAAGCTGATCAGCTTCAGCACAGCCTGCTGACGTCTACCAACGCCAGTGCTGCAACGTTTCCAACTCGTAGCTGGGGTCAATCTAACAGCGGAGGAGGAGGCGGTGGCGGAGGAGGAGGCGGTGGCGGAGGAGGAGGCGGTAGAGGAGGAGGAGGAGGGGGGCGTTCTTCTCGTGTCCCTGCCAGGAATGTTAGGCGGGGAGACGAGGTACACCGGGCCAGTTTGGGAAGCAGTCCCAGCCTCAACTACATTCACCCAGTGTGCCGTCAGTGAAATGTAGCGTCCCTGTCCGCATGCACTTGTCCACGCGTCGGTGGTCAAGTGGACCTTTGTGCAAAGCGCGGAACTAAGGGCCCGCCTGATGTTGAGTGACACGTGCTGGTGCAAGGCGGGGACGGCACACCGGGAGAAGTAGTGACGGCTAGGGACGGCATAGCGAGGTGCCGCAGTTGCCATCAGGTCCAGGAAGGCGGGAGTTTCAACAAGCCGGAACGCCAACATCTCCTGGGCCAGCAGTTTAGCGATGTTGGCGTTCAAGGCTTGCGCGTGTGGGTGGTTAGCAGTGTATTTCTGCCGCCGCTCCAATGTCTGAGAGATGGTGGGTTGTTGTAAAGAAGCGCCTGATGGTGCCTTTGATGGTGCAGGAGAAGGAGATAAGACAGGAACAGGGGAGGATGAGGGAGAAGTCAACAAAGTGGCAGAGGCAGATGAAGTGGTGTCCTGGCTCGTCCTCTGGAGTGCATCGCCAGCACAGTCAGCAGTGGCAGTGGCAGAGGGAGAGGCAGTGGCAGAGGCAGTGGCAGTGGCGTGAACGGCAGGCGGCCTTTGTCCTGCCGTTGCTGCCTGCCACTGATTCCAGTGCTTGGATTCCAAATGACGGCGCATTGAAGTGGTGGACAGGTTGCTCTTCTCAGAGCCCCTAATCAATTTCGAGAGGCAAATTGTGCAGACAACACTATATCTGTCCTCGGCGCATTCCTTGAAAAAACTCCACACCTTCGAGAAACGTGCCCTCGAGGTGGGAGTTTTTCGGGGCTGGGTACGAACTGGAACATCTTGGGAGATTCCGGGTGTGGCCTGGCTTCGCCTAAGCTGCTGACCTCTGCCTCTAGCTACCCTTTTTGGTGCTGCACTTGCCTCAACATCCACACTACTTTCCCCGCTTGACATCCCCCCTTGTCCAGGTCGGGTCAGTGTCCTCATCATCCACCACTTCCTCTTCCAACTCCTGTCTCATCTCCTCCTCCCGCACAATGCGCCGGTCAACTGGATGCCCTGACGGCAACTGCGTCACATCATCGTCGATGAGGGTGGGTTGCTGGTCATCCACCACCAAATCGAACGGAGATGGAGGAGACTCTAGTGTTTGAGCATCTGGACACAGATGCTCCTCTGTTAGGTTCGTGGAATCGTGACGTGGAGAGGCAGGTTGAGGGACAATGAAAGGAGCGGAGAACAGCTCTGGGGAGCAGGGACAGTTGGGGTTATTGTTCTGTGAAGCTTGGGAATTTTGGGAGGAAGGAGGACAAGACTGTTGGGTAATAGGAGGAGAGGAGGCAGAGTCTGACTGGCTGCTGGACAATGTGCTGTAAGCGTTCTCTGACAGCCATTGCAAGACCTGTTCCTGGTTCTCGGGCCTACTAAGGTTTGTACCCTGCAGTTTAGTTAATGTGGCAAGCAACCCTGGCACTGTGGAGTGGCGCAATGCTTGCTGCCCCACAGGAGTAGGCACGGGACGCCCTGTGGCTTCACTGCTACCTTGCTCCCCAGAACCATTCCCCCGACCTCGCCCACGGCCTCGTCCACGTCCCTTTCCGGGAGCCTTGCGCATTTTGAATTCCCAGTTAGAAATTGGCACTATATACCAGTAGCAAAAATTGTGGGTGCACGTAACCCCAATATATTCTTTGAATTCCCAGTCAGACAATGGCACTATATACCAGTAGCAAGAAATGAGGGTATTTATAACCCCAATATATTCTTTGAATTACCAGTCAGAAACTGGCACTATATGGCACTAGCAAGAAATGAGGGTATTTATAACCCCAATATATTCTTTGAATTCCCAGTCAGACAATGGCACTGTATACCAGTAGTAAAAATTGTGGGTGCACGTAACCCCAATATATTCTTTGAATTACCAGTCAGAAACTGGCACTATATGGCAGTAGCAAGAAATGAGGGTATTTGTAACCCCAATATATTCTTTGAATTCCCAGTCAGAAACTGGCACTGTATACCAGTAGTAAAAATTGTGGGTGCACGTAACCCCAATATATTCTTTGAATTCCCAGTCAGACAATGGCACTATATACCAGTAGCAAGAAATCAGGGTATTTATAACCCCAATATATTCTTTGAATTACCAGTCAGAAACTGGCACTATATGGCAGTAGCAAGAAATGAGGGTATTTGTAACCCCAATATATTCTTTGAATTCCCAGTCAGAAACTGGCACTGTATACCAGTAGTAAAAATTGTGGGTGCACGTAACCCCAATATATTCTTTGAATTCCCAGTCAGACAATGGCACTATATACCAGTAGCAAGAAATGAGGGTATTTATAACCCCAATATATTCTTTGAATTCCCAGTCAGACAATGGCACTGTATACCAGTAGTAAAAATTGTGGGTGCACGTAACCCCAATATATTCTTTGAATTCCCAGTCAGAAACTGGCACTATATGGCAGTAGCAAGAAATGAGGGTATTTATAACCCCAATATATTCTTTGAATTCCCAGTCAGACAATGGCACTGTATACCAGTAGTAAAAATTGTGGGTGCACGTAACCCCAATATATTCTTTGAATTACCAGTCAGAAACTGGCACTATATGGCAGTAGCAAGAAATGAGGGTATTTGTAACCCCAATATATTCTTTGAATTCCCAGTCAGAAACTGGCACTGTATACCAGTAGTAAAAATTGTGGGTGCACGTAACCCCAATATATTCTTTGAATTACCAGTCAGAAACTGGCACTATATGGCAGTAGCAAGAAATGAGGGTATTTGTAACCCCAATATATTCTTTGAATTCCCAGTCAGAAACTGGCACTGTATACCAGTAGTAAAAATTGTGGGTGCACGTAACCCCAATATATTCTTTGAATTCCCAGTCAGACAATGGCACTATATACCAGTAGCAAGAAATGAGGGTATTTATAACCCCAATATATTCTTTGAATTCCCAGTCAGACAATGGCACTGTATACCAGTAGTAAAAATTGTGGGTGCACGTAACCCCAATATATTCTTTGAATTCCCAGTCAGAAACTGGCACTATATGGCAGTAGCAAGAAATGAGGGTATTTATAACCCCAATATATTCTTTGAATTCCCAGTCAGACAATGGCACTGTATACCAGTAGTAAAAATTGTGGGTGCACGTAGCCCCAATATATTCTTTGAATTACCAGTCAGAAACTGGCACTATATGGCAGTAGCAAGAAATGAGGGTATTTGTAACCCCAATATATTCTTTGAATTCCCAGTCAGAAACTGGCACTGTATACCAGTAGTAAAAATTGCGGGTGCACGTAACCCCAATATATTCTTTGAATTCCCAGTCAGAAACTGGCACTATATGGCAGTAGCAAGAAATGAGGGTATTTATAACCCCAATATATTCTTTGAATTCCCAGTCAGAAACTGGCACTGTATACCAGTAGTAAAAATTGTGGGTGCACGTAACCCCAATATATTCTTTGAATTCCCAGTCAGACAATGGCACTATATGGCAGTAGCAAAAATAGTGGGTGTATATAGCCCCAATTCTATTGCTAGGGGACTTGCAGGGTATTTCTGGGGTGAAGGTGGGGGGGCACACCGTTGGAACGGGTATCGGGGGTATATATCGGGTATACGGGAATACACTGACAGTGTATTCCATTCAGGATCCTGGGAAAGCTGGGTTGCGGCGATTGAGCCCGTCAGTGCCACGTTACACTGACAAGCTTCTCCCTGGAATTTAGCTCTTACAAGAGCTGTTGTGGTTGTCTTCTCCTTCCTATCCTAGCCTGTCCCTGCCTACCCAGAATCTAAGCCCTAGCTAGCTGGACGGAAACCTCCGTCCTCGGTGAATTGCAAGCTCAGAATGACGCGAACCTGGGCGGCGCTGTTCTTTTAAATTAGAAGTCACATGTTTTCGGCAGCCAATGGGTTTTGCCTACTTTTCTCAACGTCACCGGTGTCGTAGTTCCTGTCCCACCTACCCTGCGCTGTTATTGGAGCAAAAAAGGCGCCAGGGAAGGTGGGAGGGGAATCGAGTAATGGCGCACTTTACCACGCGGTGTTCGATTCGATTCGAACATGCCGAACAGCCTAATATCCGATCGAACATGAGTTCGATAGAACACTGTTCGCTCATCTCTAATAATCAATATTGATTATATTGACTATAAAAATACAGGTCCTTCTGTAAAAAACACTGATCAATGACAATTGACCAAAAAATAATTGATTGCAATGCAGGTATTTTTTTTTAAGAAACTTTAGTTGTATTTTTAAAAATGCATTTGTTCTACTATGAGGTTTTTTTCAGTACTTAAATGTGTAACAAAGAACCAACCAAATGGCACTGTGTAAACCAAGCCGTTACGTTGTAAACCGATTAAATTCAATAGATTGTTTTAATCATTATGTTTCTGTTAGACTTTATATTGTGAGATTGTAGTGGAGCCAAAACCAAGTAATTTGTGATGCTGGGATGCTATGAAGAATGCTGTCTCCAATTCAGTCTGCTCATCTGTTGGGAATGACTGCAAGGTCTACACTTCACAAAGATACGCTTGAATGGGGAAAAGAGCACCACATGACTGACGGAACTGCCAAGGGAAATATAAGACAGAGTGGTCAGAGGTCAGTGCTTCATGTTCCAGAAATTTTGTTTGTTTGTATGCTTCACAGAAGAACAAAGAGTTTTCCCTGTGATTCTGAATAATAAATAAACCAACTACTCAACTACAAAGTATTTAATTTGTGTGCTTGTGTAATGTCCTGTCTTTAAGGCTTTGCTCTGCTTTACTTAATGAAATAACTTAATGTGTCCAATCATTACCGAAGTAGACATATTAAGCACTGGATTTAAAATGACTTGGCAAACACATTTTATTTTGTTAAACCCCTTACAATATAATAATATCATAGCACATCATAATATTATTATATTGAGTTACAGTATCAATGGAGGTATACAGTATTATGATCATGAATACCATTTTAGTGCTCTAGCATTTATCCATTATTTACGTTGTGTTTGCACCTAAAATCTTGACTTTCACTGTATTTACTAGGTTACTTCTTGTTGGTGAAAAATTTTTATGTCTATATAAATGTAATTTATGATGGGTCATTTTAAAAATTATGCAAGATTTTTGTGCAAATCTACTTCACTCAATCGGTAGCATACATAATGTACATTAGAAATAGAAGTGTACGGAGAAGAATAAATTAGGAAGACTCATGAAATACTAGAAGTTCTTCCTCAAAACATAAAGACTCCTCAATTATTTTTTTTTATTTTTTTTTTTTGTTAAATTGTATCTCTTAGATGTCTACGCATAGGAATACATTAGATGTAAAAGATTGTGCAAGGTTTATCAATAAACATGCACCTTTTTAAAATTTTTAGGGTATGGTAGAAAAAGGTACATAGATAAACTCTAGATTAATCTTCAAATGGTAAATTCCCCTCATTGTATTTTTTTAACGTATTATTTTACACAAATTAGAGGCAAACATTTACTCCTGTATTGTATATGTAGGTAGTACAGTATCATTAGAATTGTTGTAGTGGTCAAAAACATTGTTAGAGACAAATACAGTTTCCAGAAAAAATGAGAGCTTCCTTCCCTAGAGTCTACGGAGTAGCATATTTAGCATATTGCGTATAGTGTTATTATCATGAGCTATCTAGGATATCAGTAGTAAACTGTCATCCGTCATTAAATTCTATATCCTGCAATGATAATGAGATAACTCTACTCACTCTTTCCCGGTATATATTGTATAGCAAAGCTGACAAGACAACTGCAGAAACATAACACAAATATATTATGCGTATATTGAAACAACTGTGAAAACTACTGGAATATTCCCTAATTTTTCTATATGTATAGTAACAAAAACACCATTTTTGTAATATTTAACTATCATTTCTGAAAATTCGGCAAAGCGGCCAAATCAATTTTTAAAAAAATTATAGTCATGGACCTCCTTTATACATTTAGATTGCTATAAATCGTGGCCCAGGTAGCCGATTGTAGGCACTAATGAAGTAACATACAGTAGCCTTCTGTTATACGATGGTTGGCAAATGCATTACTACCTACACTCTTCTTCCCAACCAGTGGCGTAACTAAAATGGTAGCAGTGGTAGCAGCTACCACAGGGCCCAACACCATAGGGGGCCCGGGCCCCCTCACTAGTTAATATGCCAAAAAAATAAATAAAAAATAAATTTGACTTTTGGGGCCCAAGGCCCCCGAATGTGTTAGGTTCTGGGTGGAGGAGGGCCTCAGCATGCACCCTGACAATGTTGGAGGGGCGGAGACATCATGCAGGAAGAAGATAGGATTCATTTTATGGAGTGAGCAGAGCAGCGCTGAGACCTTCTAGAGAGTGAGTGGTGAGATTAACCCATGTATGCAGGGCACGCTATACAGCACACAGTACTGTGCTGTCAGCTGCCTGCTGCTCTTTTTCCTTTACAAATTATAATAAGTTTGCTGCCTGGGAAAGAAGGAGTTACAAGTGCCACATTCAGTGTCTGTGAAGAGTGTTTTAAGTGAGAACTGTGAGAACACTCTTCACTGACACTGAATGTCGCATTGTAACCCCTTCTTCCCCAGGCAGCAAACTTATTACAGTATTATGTTTTACAGTACATAATACTGTGTGCAGGGGCCACTATTGGGCATAATACTAAGTGCAGAGACCGCTATGGGGCATCATAGTCTGTGCAGGGGCCACTATAGGGTATAATATTGTGTACAGGGACCAGTAAGGGGCATAATATTGCGTGCAGGAATGCGGGGGAAGGGGGTCGGTTGGTCAGGGTCTTTGGGGCGGGAACCCCAAGTCAAAAGTTCGCCATATTCCTAGTTACGCCACTGTTCCCAACACACTATCTATAACCATCTGATTGATGAAGGTTCGAGATGGATAGAAACATATCTGTAAATCTGGATTAATTGCTTGTAATAATTGTGATGACTACCATTATTCATTAGATAGAAATACTAATTTGGCAATTAAATCCACATCATGATTAAAAAGACTTTTTAACTGAGTCATGCATGATGTTAAGGAGGCTGCCCTCTAGAGGGCTGCGTACAGAGTGCACTGTTCTCCTAATTACATCCTGGATAATAGATTTGCATATTTTTTACCCATTATTTTTCTAGAATTACAGGATACACCCTAATGTGGGGAATAGAAGTAGCATCACTGTATAGCTTAGTGTGAAGGGTATCAATCGTGTCACTATACAAGAGCATCATGGCTTGAACCCAGTCTGTAGGCTATAGCTAGTTTTGAGGGTTTGCTCAATTTGCAGTAATGAATGCAGTAAAATTATTTGTTCCTATTTTTGCTGTATTTCCAAAGGATAAGGAGATACATAGAGACAAATACAGAAAGATAGCACCACAATAAACTTTCTACTATGTGATCCTCATTAGTAGGGTTCACAGGCTTCAAGAAGGCCCTGAAGACTCACCTATTCAGGAAGGCCTACAACCTCCAATAACACTACTGTCACACCGCCATCTGAACAGTCTCTCCCCTCACCTTCTGTCTCTATCCCCCTTCCCACATAGACTTTAAGCCCTCGCGGGTAGGGCCCTCTACCCCACTGTGCCAGTTGGTCATTATTAGTATTATATCTGATTGTATATTTTGTGTACTGTATGTAAACCCTCAAATGTAAAGCACCATGGAATTGATGGTGCTATATAAATAAACAATAATAATAATAATTAGTAAAGTAATTTGGGAAGAAAGGCAGTACAAAACCTTAAAAAAAAATGCCTATTATACAAGTGAGGTTTATCAATATTGGCACACTGTATAGATAGTATGTGTATCGCTCTACCCGTGCAGCTAGTGGAAGATTCATTAAAGCGGATTTCCAGGTTGTGTTCTGTTTTACAGATGAGCTATCTACAGAATAGATCCGCAGTATCTGATCGGTAGAGGTCTGATCAGCTGCTTAAAACAACTTTGGACTCCAGAACCCATACAGAGGATGGCTGTAAAGGCTATGTCCATTAAGCCTTGATGAAATCCCAACAGACCCCATTACAAGACAATAGGGTCTGGCAGGTGCATATCCCAAACCATAGACGGTTTCTGGACATAATGGAAATGTGAACAAAGTTCTATAAGCAGATAATGACAACAATATGAATCACAAACAATAACTTATAATACCTTTCAATGACATATATATATATATATATATATATATATATATATATATATATATATATACACACACACAACATATTCAACAAACTGTATGGATCCAAAGCTCTCTAGAGCTACAGGAGCCGCTGTCTAAACTTGAAAAGTTGAGAAGTTGACAGATTTTCAGATAAACATTTCTGAGTTCTCACGAGGAGTACATTGAAGTTTGATACAGATTTTGGTCTGGATGAATCTCCATAGGAAGCACGGCTTGTTGGCTTCCAGCTGCTTGTGACTTCTCTGTATGTATTTTTTTCTTTTGCTTCACAAAATCGTAATTATTTTTATCTTTTCCATCTTTTTCTGACCCCAGCTACTGCAATGTTACCTAACCTTAAGCTGGCAGGGGTGCAGGCAAATTCCATCATTTAGACAGATACAATACACAAGTACAGATTTTCTTGCAGAACTTGCTGTCAAATCCCCAGTAGGTCACTTTTCCATTGTACTATTTTTAACCACTACCTGTATTAGGCACTTCTAAACCATTTTCTACATTGTTCCAAAATGTATTCCCATTTAAACACCAGGCAGTCTTTTTCAAATGACACGTTTGAGTAGTGGATGAATAGCTTTATGGGCAAAGTATGAGTAATTCTCTCTTAATGTTAGGTTATTATAAATAAAAAGGTTGGTGTTAGATTCTTACAGGGACGTTTACTTTTAGCACAGTTGAGAATATTTATTCATTCAACTTTTTTCTTTCTGGTTAAAATGTTATTTTATATATTTAAATTTTCTAGGTATTTAGAACCAAGAGTTTTCTTATTTCACCATATCATTAGCTGACTATCTCTACATATACTGCTCTAAATGATAATAATAATAATAATATTTAGGTATACAGTATTTTTCGGACTATAAGACGCACCGGACCATAAGACGCACTAAGGTTTTAGAGGAGGAAAATAGGGAAAAAAAAAATTTTAAGGAAAAAAAATTGGTGAAATATTTAATAACCTAATAATATAATATTTCACCAATGTAAATAGAACCGGGGGCTTTCGGACACAGGGATACCAAATGTGTATGTGTTTCACAGTAATGTTTTTGTTTTATATGTATTCTAGGGATATGGGGGTGATTTGAACATATATCTCTATCTATCTATCTATCTATCTATCTATCTATCTATCTATCTATCTATCTATCTATCTATCTATCTATCCATCTATCCATCCATCTATCTGTCTGTGTCTGTCTGTCTTTCTATCTATCTCCTATCTATCTATCTATCTATCTATCTATCTATCTATCTATCTATCTATCTATCTATCTATCTATCTATCTATCTATCCATCTATCCATCTATCTATCCATCTATCTATCCATCTATCTATCCATCTATCTATCCATCCATCTATCTGTCTGTGTCTGTCTGTCTTTCTATCTATCTCCTATCTATCCATCTATCCATCTATCCATCTATCTGTCTGTGTCTGTCTGTCTGTCTATCTATCTATCTCCTATCTATCTATCTATCTATCTATCTATCCATTTACCTATCTATCTCCTATCTATCCATCTATCTGTCTGTGTCTGTCTGTCTTTCTATCTATCTATATCTAATCTATCTCATCCATGGATGGAAAGAGACACCCTGCAGTGAAGCTATGCAAGAAGAGAAAAAGGGGCGGGCCAGACGGGTGAAGGAGGTGTGGTTTTCTAAGCAAACTTGAAAACACACCTCTTTCACCCATCTGGCTTGCCCCTCCTTCACTGCCTCTCAGATCTGGCTCTTGCAATGAAGCCACACAGGCAGGGAAGTAGGGGCGGGCCAGACGGGTGAAGGAGGCGTGGTTTCAAGCTTGCTGAGAAAACCACGCCTCCTCCTCCCGTTTGGCCCGCCCCTCCTTCCCTGTCTGTGTGGCATCATTGCCGGAGCCAGATCTGAGAGGCAGTGAAGGAGGGGCGGGCCAGACGGGAGAAGGAGGCGTGGTTTTCTCGGCAAGCTTGAAACCACGCTTCCTTCACTTGTCTGGCCCGCCCCTACTTCCCTGCCTCTCATATCTCGCTCCTGCAAACACGCGACACAGACAGGGAAGGAGGGGCAGAGCAGGCAGGCACCGTGCTGCTCTCCGTGCTGCTCCTCATAGACAGGACACAGACGCTGCACACGCTGCATTCGGACTATAAGACACACACACATTTTCCTCCCATATTGGGAGGAAAAAAAGTGCGTCTTATAGTCCGAAAAATACGGTATATTGCTGACTTTTTCCATAGCACTTTATAAATCATAGGGTTCATGTACAGACAAAATCAGACTTTACATAGTAAGAGATTATTCATCAATTTGTACTAGTAAGCAAAATCTTACAATTGATGAAGAAGAAAGGCTGACATAAGGTGTAACTACTATATTTTGTTATATACTGTATGTACAATACGTCAGTTGATTATGATGATAGTTATTACCATATAACAGACAACAGGGAGTAGCAGTCAAGCATTTGTCTTGACACTCAACTCACAGTCTAAGCCAGGGGTCTCAAACTCGTGGCCCGTGGGCCAACTGTGGCCCTCGGGACGATGGTTTGCGGCACCCGGCTCGCCGGGTGTTTAACTATAGCGGCCAGCTGTCTACCGTCACAGTAGACACCCAGCGCTAATGCCTCCGGTCGGTGCATGCACCAATCGGAGGCATTAACCCCTCAGGCTCCTAGGCCATTTTGCTGGTGATCGCCAGCGCCTGGAGCATGCTCCAGGGCCGACATCACGTTGGCATGACAGCCGGGAGCCTTGTAAAGGTTCCCTGGCTGGTCTGCAGTGATTTTCTTTGGCAGGCTGCTCTATGCAGCCTGCAAAAGAAATGACAATTTTTTGCAATGTATTGCAATGCATTAGCATTGTAATGCATTGCATTAGTGATCAGACCCCCTGGGGTTCAAGACCCATAGGGGTCTAATAAATGCAAAAAGAAATTTATAAAAAGTTTAAAAAAATATTTAAAAAATTAAAAAATTTTAAAAATTCAAATCACTCCCCTTTCCCTAGAACATATATAAAAGTAGTTGAATACTGTGAAAGACATACATGTTAGGTATCACCGTGTCCGAAAAAGCCCGCTCTACAAATCTATAAAAATATTTTACCTGTATGGTAAACACCGTAGTGGGAAAGAAAAGTCAAAAGTGCCAAACCACCATTTTTTCACTGTTTTGCCTCTGATAAAAATTTGAATCAAAAATAATCAAAGCAAAAGCAATTCCCCAAAATGGTAGACCTAAAAAGTACACTCCGCCCTGCAAAAAAAACACTCACGTATTTATCGTATTTACTCACGTATGCATCCCTGTACACAGAAGTATAAAAAAAGTTACGGCTGTAAGAATATGGCGACTTTTAGAAAAAAAAAATTGGGAAAACCTAATGCGGCCCAGCCTCACCCAGACTCTACCTCCAGCGGCCTCTGGGTAAATTGAGTTTGAGACCCCTGGTCTAAGCCAATGACAGGAAATATTTAATACTGTGGTCCTCCTAGTTGCCGTCTTGTGGCTAAGGGTCTGAAAACAGGAGTCCCCCTTTCTGGACAACAGAAGTAATCCCAGCTGTTACACCCCTCCAGTCTAGACAGGTAGATAAGTGCTATATACTTCAGGTTGGAATAGCTAGTTAAATCCGTATCTGTGCAGAGTATTTGAGACCAGACCTCCAACCATGATAGAAATATATTATTGTAATTAAAGCATAAACAGCACTCATGGGTGGACATATCATTTAAGTATCTGAATGGTTTGTTACCCACATGTGCAACATTTTATTGCCAAATTTTAATAATAAATGCCTTTACAAGTCTCTTAAAAGGGTTTGTCCAATTTCAAATCAATAGTGAGAGATAAATGTTATTGTTTGTATAATGAAAAATTATACAATTTTCCAATATTCTTCTTTTAACAGCAAGCAGAGATCTAAATAAATACGTGAGAAATTAATGCAGAAAGTATATTGGGAAATTGTATAACTTTTCATAATGCAAACAATAACATTTGTCTCTTAATACTGGTCCGAAACTGGACAACCCCTTTAATAAGTCTTAAAATAAAAATTGAGCATAACTGATTTTGTAGTGTAGTAATTTGTAATAAAGCGTTATGTTCACTCTAAAATGTATCCTAATGGTGCTGAAATTAGCAGGTTGAATCCACATTAGTCTATTCCATACAGTCATCTCAAGGTTTGTTATTATATCTGATGGATTAATGATTGGGTCATTATACTGTGCTAGCACTGCATAAACAGTTTTACAATACAGATACTTCCCATAACAATAAGAAGGGCAAAGGGAAAGGGCATTTTCTTCTAATAGCAACGACTTCAATAATAATATCTTAATTTATCCGTTTGGTCCAGATTTTTAAACCATCTACCGGTATTCCAAAGTCAACTATTTCTATTCATTTTTCAATCTATACAAATCAAGTTCCAAACTTATAACCCGTTTCTTCTCAATATCTAAGGAGGGACATTTACAGGATTCTTGGCTATTGTGTTGTGTGCCACAAACGAAAGCTTATACATAAAAGCTGACTCCTCGGGTTCTAACAGTCCAAAGGGCTCATCTAGCAATGATAGAAATGTAAGGACAATCTAAGAAAGCAAAGTTTCATAGGCAACGACAACTTGTGACCATGTGATATTGATATTATATGGGAATATAGCCCACTTCATTGCATGAAAACTTAGCTTAGGCCCGGTTCACATCTGCGTTCGGAAATCTGTTCGAGGAGTCCGTATAGGAACAACCCCCCCCCCCCCCCCCGAACAGATTACCAAATGCATTAGCAAGCGGTGAGTTTCCGAAATCAAACGGACCCATAGACTATAATGGGGTCCATGTGCTTTCCGTGAATATGCACGGAATATGCAGACGGAAAAATACTTCATGATCTACTTTCCTGTTTGCATGACTCATGCGAAGACCGCACAGAAAACACACAGACCCCTTTATAGTCTATGGGGTCCGTGTGCTTTCACTGGTCACTACTTGTCAATGCAATTGGTATTCTGTTACCCGAACATATTACCGAAAGCAGATGTGGTCCGGGCCTACCTTTTCTGACAATCTCATTTTTGATAGAATATAGAAATTTTGTTAAATAATAAGGTCTTTGTGTAAATTTGAACTGTGTTATCCTTTGGTGTTATTATTAAGGTACTTTGCTGGATTGCTACAATTATTTTGCCATATCTTTCCCTCTGGAATCCATATTCCCTGTGAGATGAATTACTCATATGGAAATGTTAAGAAAAAACAAACAAAAAAAAAATCTTTTCAAGTATGGCCATTTTGGGGAGCAATATAATATGTTTTTTCAAGAATTCACTTTGACTGTTTCCAGCAATTGAGGGTTAAAAATAACAGAATTACAGCTGAATATAATAAAATGTATGTTCTGTTGACAACTGTGTATCTCTGTCCACTAAAATAAAGTGCCCATTCTCAATTAAATGTATAGTGAATAGAAAAGGGGTTTGTATAAGGGTCAATGAACTTCTGCAAATATATATTTTTCCATAAGGGTGCATAATATAAAGTTTTTTAATATTAGCAACTGGGGGAAGAAAAAACAGTCCTCAAGCTCAGGAAAGGGGCAGACAGACAACCAAAACACCCCCTCCCCTTTCCCAGCACCCAGCAACTACTGCACCCAAAAACTCTGACCATTTTAATTTTTGAAATTTTCCAGTACCTGCTGCATTTCCCCCTCTCGGCTTATACTCAAGTCAATAAGTTTTCCCAGTTTTTTGTGGTAAAATTAGGGGCCTCGGCTTATATTCGGGTCGGCTTATACTCGAGTATATACGGTAATTAAAAATTCTGCAAAGTTTTAAAGATTTTCTCTAACTTTCTTAGTGGTGACAATCTGTAGTCTTGATCGGTTGCCAATGGTAATGCAGAAACTTTCTATGGTCTGGGTCTTGTCAGGAACCCAGCCATGATTTTCTTATTGTAGCCGGGTTATCAGGCAGGGACACTACATGTATCAGAAGATATCCCGGCCACAATAAAGAAATCATGGCTGATTTTCTGACCTTAGAAAGTTCCTGCATTCATGGTCGTATCCACTGGCAACCGAACAAGATAACAGACTGTGACCACAAGATATTTAGAGAAAATCTTTAAAACTCTGCAAAATGTTTATTTACTTATATTTCCAAAAATGTTTAACTTTTAATTATCTACAAATTTAAAAATAATTATGTACATGGGAATAATCCTTAAACCCAATCTTATGATTAAATAGAATGCTTTAAACTGACAATCAGGTGGCTTTCAAAAAAGACCAGTTTCTAAGATTTGGTAGATTGAAAGGATTGGCTGTAATTTACCAAACCTATATAAAGTGTTATCTCATTCAACATCTTTCCAAATCCGCAACTGTCTCAGTAGGAAGGAAACATTACATTTTTAGATCAGGTTTAAATGCACTCAGGGCTTGTTCACATCTGCGCCCGGTCCCCGTTATGCAGGTTTCCGTTTCCTGCATAAAACAGGATACGGAAACCTGCAGGAGTCTCTCACCCATTCATTTGAATGGGTGAGAAAGCTGTCCGGCCGTGAGCAGCAGTGAGCGTTTTACGCTCTCCGCCGCGAAACCAGGTTTTATAATCCGGGCACAGAGTTGGACATGCAGTACTCTGTGTCCGGATTTAAAAAAACGGTTTCGCGGCAGAGAGCATAAAACACTCACCGCCGCTCACGGCCGGACCCGGTCTGTGGTTTCCGTCTTCTTGCAAGTAGAAGACGGAAACCACAGAACGGAGTGCTGAACGCAGGTGTGAACCTAGTGTCACCCTTAGGGCTAGTTCACACGTGAGTATAAGGGGAGGTTTTTGACAGCGGATTTCGCGTCCAAAACCTCCCCTTATAATGGAGCTGCTGCTAGCGGAGAAAAGGAAGGACATGTCCTTTCTTCAGGCGGAAGCCGCGCAGGCTCAGCCGCGCGGCTTCCGCCCCCGGCAGCTCCCTCCTATGTCGGCTCATTCATTTGAGCCGACAGCAGAGGGTTAAGCCGCGACAGCGATGGTCGCGGTGGGCGGGTTTTGACAAGAGAGAGACGCGGCTCGCCGCGTCTCTCTCTGTGTCAAAACCCGCGCGGGCAGTTCACGTGTGAACTAGCCCTTAGCACTATCCAAATGTCCTAAATGACTTTCTTGCTGGTTTAGCTCTCCGGATAATCATACTTAGTATATTATTTATATTATTTAGAGAACTAGAAAGAAAATGGAGCAATTGAGGTAGAAGAGCAATATTGGGCAGTACTAACCTATCAGCCATGTTTAATGCCATTATATTTCACAGCATCATCTTATTTCTGGATTTAGGAAGGAGTTACAGACTATTAAGAAGTAAAAAATGGTACTTTATTATAAGCCACTAACCCCAGGTTCTTGAAATTACCTCCTGGCACAAAATGGTTACTTCTGTACCAATTACTGTATTATTATGCAATGGCAACAAACCAGATTTTTTTTCTCCTGTTAGTTTTTAAGCCCAAGAAGTATATGCAGCCCTCAGTCACTGTAAGAATATACTTCAATGATTCTAAGCTATCATTTACAAATAGTAAAAAGTCATCTGCATAGAGGAAATGTTTTTTCTATGCTGCTACTATCATAAAAAATTCTCCATTTTATTGTCTTAATGGACCATATCTGCTGAAGGCTCCAGTACCGCTGCAAATAATAGTGCCAATAATGGACACTCTTATCGAGTTCTTTGTTCTAGAGAAGAAATATGAAACTATTTTTGGTGCTCTAACATTAGCTGATAGTGAAATGTGTAATTTTTTTAGCCATTTAATAAAATAGGAAAGAATCTCCCCCTTTTCACTTTGTTCAATGTTTTTGCTGCCTCAATAGACAATATAGAGTTGTCTCCCTCTTTACCTAAATTAAACTATAAATTCATTTAAAAACAACAAAGATTGTATAAAAAACAGTAGATTTTGTTTGGCATAAAGCTTGATCATGGAGCATAATCTCAGAAAACTGCAAGTTCTTAACAAAACACACATGTAGCTACTACTTGTTCCCCTGTGAGTCTTCTGCATATGTACTAGTATCCGCTGGGAACACATCCCAGGATTTATCAATGCACAAAATCTTATGCTTAAGATAAAGCCTATTTTATGCCTAATGTATTATCATACGAAACGTTACACAGGAAAATGTATTCATAAGTAGTGTTCGATGTGACAATAACTTCAAGAAGCAAACTATATTGGTCTGTTGTTCTACTCATTTCTACTTTGGTCATGTAACTTTGGAAACATGGTCAGCCCTACATCGAACGTGCACCTATGAGAGAGTACTGCCAGGGATTCTTTTTTTTTTTTTTGTAGAATGGGGAGAACATACAAACTCCTTCAAGATGTTGTTCCTGGGTGGATTTGAACCCACAACACCAGCACTGCAGTACTATCCACTGACCCACCATGTTGCCCCATTACTGCCAGGGATTCTGTGTATAAAAGTTTCAAAGGAATATCCAGGAGAGTAGGCAAAGTTAAGAAAAGGGTCAAAGAATTGAGCGAGATATTAAGCATTTGCAGAAACTTGTTGGAGGCCATCTGGAGGCTGGTAGTCTTGTATGAATAACCTCAGATTCTCCTCAACAATGACAATCTTGATTATCTACTCCTTTATCAGGCTGGCAGAATATAAATACTTCCTGACTCAGGGATAGAAAATCACTTTGTCATGACTCCCCTACTCTCTGCCTCGGACCTGGAAGTCACACGTCTAAACAACTTTGAAGTTGGTGGAAGACACTCTGAAGACTCCTTGAGTCTCCTCCCTTTACACCAGCCAACTGTTGTTTTGGGCTATACTATGGATCATGTGGAATCTCCATATCCAAGTGGAACAGCCTAATGAAAAGGAAATTTGCATAACAACAGTATAAACTATATACACATAGCAAATCACATAACAATGTAATTTAAGTAGTGTTCCCTGGAATGCTGCCATTATACATCACCAGAGTGTAGGACCCACTAGCTTAGACAGAAGACAATTGAAGTAGAGCTCTCAGTGATCTTACCGATTCGCAGACCATTGCCAGTGATTGATCCGTCTTCTGTTCCGCCAGGCCAAGGGAATATTTACCCTGCAAGCAAATAAAACAGCAGTTACTAGCAGCTCTACTAGAGTAGCGAGGCAAGTATATTAGAACCAGAAGGCCAAGACTAAACATAGCGGACAATAAATAATATTCTTCGATTTAAATAAAAAAGTCATAGCAGCGTACATTATGTTAACATTTTATTATGAGCATTTTTTTTGCCTAAAGGCTATCTCAGTAAATGAATTTCATATGTTAATGGTAATATAATAATCCAGAATATTTTTATAAGGCTATTAAAATATAAAATAATAATAATAATAATAATAATAATAATAATAATAATAATACAGTAAAAATATAGCATATCTACATTGCATGAAACTTTTCTTATTTTCCCTGATTAGCCTGTTAAAATCCACAATACAGTAACAAATTAAAAGATGTGGTCTAAGCTCCTAATTGATTCTATTCCCTCAACGGCACTTAGAAGTGCTATTAATTAGTTCTAATGAGATGGATGGCAACAGTAACTAATTATGTGAACAAAATGGGTCCTATAAAATGGTCTGATAGCTACTCTGTATTCCTATACAAATACACACAAAACATATTGTCTGTAGAATCACAGAACAGTATATTTTATTAGCCTCCTTTATGCCATAGAACAGACAACAATAAATCATCTTCTAACTATAATGAAATTATTTATTCAACCTACGAAAATTGAATATCAAGAATTAACTGTCATCAGCTAAATATTCTATAGGTTGCTTAAGGTTATAAACTTGACCCTGTCGTAATAATTTTAGTTCGGTCATTGAACAAGGATCTTTTAGTAAGGTCCTTGCTGATTATTGACAAACTCTGTAAATATATATTATTGATCAGGCATGAGGAAAGAGTCCCTAAGCAGGCTTTCTGAATTTAAATTAGGTTATTGAACTTTTTCTAATCAATATTGTAGTTAACAGTGGATCACTGAATACATAATATAATGACAAAATGATTGAAATGTATAATTTAGCAGTTTTTTTCTACAATTATTATAATCTGCTTAGTTAAAAAGAGCTGCACAGGCAAATAAGGTAGAATTCTAGTTTGAACATAATGTATTTTGCTCATATTATATTAAGTTATTTTTTTCTCATTACTTTTATTGTACAATGATTGTATATTATCCACATTACATCAGACATTGTTTGAATCACATTTGAAGTATATTTAGGATTTGAGCATCCTGTATATACTTTGTATTGCATACTGTATGCAGATGAGTTGTATTAACAGTATACGGATAAATATTGTGAACAGAGGCCTACATACCATATATACAACCTGGTTTATGGCTAGCACACAACTTTCATCTAATTAACTGTTGAAAAGCAAGGAGCCGTATACTATCCTTGCACAAGGGCCTTCTATTTTCAGAATATGCTCTTTCATACAGTTTCTATGCTAAATTGTCACCATCCATTGCTCAAATTATACTAAAGAAAATATGTAGTTATATTATTTGTATAAATAGTAGCGCTATATTGTGCTGTCAAAATAATGTCATTATAGAGTACTATAATAATAGCATAAAAAAATACATTCAAGACATTTGCTTCACACACTGTTGTTCACATATGTTCACACACTCTACATAAAAGTGTCACACAAATACAATCATGCACATTCATACATAGAATTATTATAGGTGAATACATATGTTGTTCCATACATGTACCCTTGGGCTTAGTTCACACAGGGAGCGTGAGTGGATTTTGGCACCGCGAGTGACGCGGGGAGCCGTGTCACTCTCGGGTCAAAACCCGCCTGCCACGACTATCGCGGCTTCTGACAGTCGCAGCTTCCCCCTCCGGAGCAGGCCCAAATGAATGGAGGTTGCTGCTGCAAGGCGGATGTCGCAGCTCAACGAACCACTAAATCCGCCTGATGAATGGGCAGCTCGCTTCTTTTTTTCGTGAGCAGCATGAAAAAAGTAGCCTGGTGGTCTCCATAGACCAGAGGTGCTCACACTTTTTCAGCGTGTGAGCTACTTTATTAGCTGACCAAGGAAAAAGATCTACTAGGGCGGGGCCGGGGCGGGCCTGTGGGCAGGGCCGGGGCGGGCCTATGAGCGGGACCGGGTGTGTCTGTGGGTGGGGCCGGGCAGGTGGGCGGGGCCAGCAGATCGTGACAGCAGGAGACAGCAGCGTTCTGTGGCTGCCCAGGGATCCCTGCTGTCTGCTTCTTCACAGCGCAGGCTGAGAGTTATCTCTGGACACTGGCAGGCTGGGGCTGCGGCAGCTCCGCCTGCCAGTATCTGGAGATGACTCTCAGCCTGCACTGTGAACAAGCAGACACCGGGGATCCCTGCATCCCGCAATCGACCCATACATCCTTTGCGATCTACCAGTAGATCGCGATCGACGTATTGGGCACCCCTGCCATAGACCGCCATTGTGAGAGAAGATAACATGGCCACAATAAGAAAATATGACTGGGATTCTGGCAAATTTCAAACCATAGAACGTTGCTGCATTCTGGTCATATCCATTGGCAACCGATCGAGACAAAATATTGTCATCACTAAGAAGATTAGAGAAAATCTATAAAACTCTACTAAATATTTAATTACGTATTTTTTCAAACAAGTGTAACACGTAATTGTCTACAAATATAAATATGCTTAAATTCATAGAAAATCCCTTTAAAGGATCTGCAAATAACACTTTGGTGCCATATATCACAGGGCACCTTCAGAGGTCTCTATATTTAAATGTTGTAAATGAATATATATATATATATATATATATATATATATATATACACGCACACTTTTTTACTATTTTAGATAGGGATCAATACTTGCCATACAATACTATTTCTTGATACACGAATAGTGTGTCTGAATATCTGAATAGTCAATTTCTGAAACAAAGCAAAGCTCTGCTTTTTGTGAACAAATGTTAAATCTCAATGGAATTAGACTCGCGGGAGGCAGCCAATCAGATAGCATCCTCCAAGTGGAAAGCATTTATGTCACCCATCATGCTGTGAGCATACTCGGTAGGCAGACAGCTATTGCTTGATGGACAAGGTCAGATACTAGCATCTGTTTTGAAAGGAGATGTTTAGATCAACATCTGTGCAAGTCTGTGTAAGCTGACAATGCCGATAAAATCTTAGTTAAATAAATATACAACAAACATCTCTCACACAAGAAATGTTTACAACTGTAGTGGAGTAGATTTCCATGTCTCAGTGGATAACGTCAGAAATGAGCTTGCCACTCTGGAGGACTGTTGACTTTCGCAGATCTGATTAAAAACAGTACAGCGAGATTTTATTTAAAATCTGACAATGTTTATTATGTATAAACTAGAATTCAAGTTTAGAGTAGATGAAGTCAAGTTTCCAGTAATTCTCTATCTGTAACATAACAGTCTTATTGGTTACTAAAGTGATACTTCTTGTTTATTTTAGACTGTACATACAGTAGCATAAGTTAGTTTGTAGTTTAACACTGTTCAATAAGATTTCATAACTTAGTATCTTTGGGTCTTTGGTCTACACATCTATCTGTTGTGATAAATCAAAAAAATATTATGCATTAAAAATAATCTTATTGAAGTGTCAAAATACTCTGGACATGTATATATAAAAATGAAAGAAACAACTAGATAAAAAAAAGTAATATGATCAAGTCAGTTGAATGAATATCAATTAAAAATGGGAACTTTAACCCCTTCCCGCCGATGGCACTTTTTGACTTCCTGACCAAGCTCGATTTTTCAAAACGGACATGTGTCACTTTATGTGGCAATAACTTTGGAATGCTTTAACTTACTAAAGTGATTTTGAGACAGTTTTTTCGTAACACATTATACTTCATGTTAGTAGTAAATTTTGGTTGATATGTTTTGTGTTTAATTATGAAAAAATAGGAAATATGGTGGAAATTTTGAAAAATATGCATTTTATGAAGTCTGAAATGATGTGCATTGCATACAGATAGTCAGACCGCCAAAATTATATCCTAAATCTCATGTCCCAGATCTCTGGTTTATGTCGGCATCAAACTTTAGTCACCCTTTTATTTTTTACAGACATTAGAAGGTTTACAAGTGAAACAACAATATTCAAAATTTTCAAGAAATTTCCAAACCCCATTTTTTAAGGGACTAATCCAGTTATGAAGGGGTTTTGAAAGACCCTTGTATTAAAACCCCCATAAATCACCCCATTTTCAAAACTGCACCCCTTAAATAAGCCAAAGCAACATATACCTAGTATTTTAACCCTATAAGTGCTTAACAGGAATTAATACAAAATGGAAGTGAAATTTTATTTTACACAATACACAAGGTTTAGGGACTTGCACCAAACTGAATAAACTGAAATGTTTCCCTATTCCATTAAAATATAACTTTTATTCTAATATATATAAAAACGTAGACCCCTTCAATAAAGTAACAATTAGAGAAAGAGAAGGTGATGTAGCATTTATGCACTTGCCAGGACAGTATTGTGACCACCATCCAGTCCCCTCTATTTGCTGGTAAAGATCAGCCACATTGTCCTGCTACTATAAGTGTGAACATCCAACCCACTCTATCTCAAAAGATAAATAAAACTGAAGTTCAGTGAGAGTAGGGGTAGCAGTGTTGGTCCTGCATTCAATTGCTAATGAGAACCTGCCCCGTCGATCCCAAGGGCAGACAGCACAGCCAAGGACCACATCTATTTAGTTTCCCTAAACTCTCGCAATAAGACCTCATTCAGACCTCAACGCGTTTCCCCCTATGGTTTATCAAGAGGCACGATAATATGGCATAATCGCTAAATGATATAGACATGTGCGGTAAAAACCGCAGTTCACGGGACCATGAGGGTTGGCCCCGCTACTTAATAAGGATCGACGCTGCCCGCTTGAAGATTCCGGCTCTAAATAGTCTGGAGAGCCGCGAAGTACCGCCTCCCTCTGTCACGCCTCCTTCCCCATGCTCCAATGGCTGAGCAACGGGGAGACGGACCTCCAAACGGGGGCGTGACTGGTATTGTCGGGCGGTAAGCTGCGGGATCTCGCGCATGCGCGAGAACTTAGAGAAGCGCTTCACTGCCTGTGAACAGAAACGTAAGCTGACTATAGTGGATCCTAGAAGAACGGTAAGTCGTGAACTAAAGCACACAGAATATCGCTGTTCCCAATGTTTCAGGGATACAGCCTGGCTCAATGGGTATTCATCAGGGGATGTCAGGAGAACAAACACTCAATGAGTATACCAGCGGCACATCAATACTATGATTAAACGTTAGGATATTCAACATTAAAAGTACTCCACTACCATTCTGTCATGGAGAGTGGATTTGGGTCTCTCTCACTAGGTATGCATGTAGGCTATAATCCACACCGCATATATCCTAGTTAGGGCCAAGGACCTCCCTGTATTATCCAGCGTATCATAATTTTGCGCCCCCGGTCTCCCATCTATTCTCCCATTCCAATGGCTAGAGTTCTCCCTTAAAAGCCAGTTTGTAAGCCTGTATACGTATCCAAAATCCCATTTATCTAGACTACACAGGGGCACCGTGGAGTGAGAATGTCAACGCACGCGAGCCTCTATTTTCCGATGCATCATGGGATTTGAACATGATATAATGGAATACTATACCTACTTTCTGTTCCAGATCAAATTATAGAAAAGGTAAAAAGGACAGTGATTCATTGAGACCTCCCGGACTAATAGATCTAAATCGAAAGATCCACTGAGTCTCTTTTCTTAAGATCAGTCCCTCCCAGTCACCACGTCTGATGGATCGCGGTACTTTCTCCACCCCCTGAAAAGATATTGCAAAGGGGTCTCCTGCATGAGCAGCCCAAACGTGATTCGCCACTGGGGTATCTCTCCTATGTACCACATCCCCGATATGTTCTAATATTCGGCGACGGAACTCGCGTTTCGTCTTACCAATATAGTTCAAATTGCAGGAGCAGCTAATCGCATAGATAATGCCTTCACTCCTGCAATTGATAAACTGTCGAGTCTTGTACAGTTTCCCAGTATTATGAGCACGTACATCCGTACTTTTTTTCACGTAAGCGCACGCTCTGCATGAGCCGCACTTGAAAGTACCCATTACATGGGTTCTTGAGAGCCACGTATCTGGTGTCGGGACTGATGGTAAGTGACTCCTGGTGATTAAGTCCGCTATATTTCTACCTCTCCTATATGTAATGGAGGGATAGGAGGTGGTGGTCTTTTTAACATCCTCATCCTGCATCAGGATCCCCCAATATGTATTGAAGATCTGGCTAACCTCATAAGAATGTTTATTGTAGGTGCCAATCATCCTTATTGTATGTTCACCTTGCTCTCTTGTTCTCAGGGTTAAAAGTGTCTCTCTAGGAGTAATTCTTGCTAGATCCCTAGATTTTCTCAAAAGATCTTGTGGATACCCCCTTGTGGAGAACCTATGCGTGAGGGCTTCGCTGTGTTTCTCAAAATCTCCTAAAGAGGAACAGTTCCTCCGGACCCTCAAGAACTGTCCCTTTGGTATCCCCCGTTTCAGGGTCTTGGGATGATGACTTTCCCAAGAGAGCAAGGAGTTGGTCGCTGTGTCCTTCCTATAGAGGCTTGTGGCTAAAGTTCTTTCTTCTGTGATCCTAACAGTGATGTCTAGAAACGAAATTTCAGTATTGTGAATAGTTGATGTAAAATGAAGATTCAAGTCATTTGTATTCAAATGTTGCACAAATTGCTCAAATTGTTGGTGAGATCCCGACCACACAATCATGACGTCGTCTATGTACCGAAGCCATAGGACGATGTACTCGGCCCATTGATCACAGCTGTCACTAAATACAACTGTCTCCTCCCAATAGCCTAAATAAAGGTTAGCGTAAGTTGGTGCGGCGGGGCACCCCATAGCGGTGCCCCGCCGCTGATGGTAAACCTTGCCATTGAAGAGGAACACGTTGTGTGAAAGGATGAACCTGAGTAATTCAAGCACAAAGTCACTGTGCTCCCTAAAACGTGAACCCCGGGTCCCCAGGAAGCGCCCCACAGCCCCACACCCCATATCATGAGGGATGGAGCTGTAGAGCGCCTCCACGTCCAGAGATGCCAAGGCCGCCCCAGGTGGTATCTGGATGCCCTCCAAGTGACGGAGGACATCCATTGTGTCCCGGACATAGGAGGGAAGCGCCAGGACGAATGGTCGTAATACTTCATCCACATACTCACTGGCGCCTTGAGTAGTCCCCCCTATGCCCGAGACGATGGGGCGGCCTTTTAGTGGTGTAAGCCCTTTATGTATTTTGGGCAGAATATAGAACGTGGGGACCCGGGGACACACGGGGAGCATGTACTGCCACTCTTGGTGTGTGATAAGACCTCCTGCTTTGGCCCTATCCAGGATGTCCCTTAACTCATGGCAATATGTTTCAGTTGGGTCACTGGGGAGTATAGCGTAGCTTTCGGTGTCCGACAAAATCCTGTTACAAATTTCAACATAATGTTCTCGATCAAGGATCACTATGTTGCCCCCCTTATCTGCTGCTTTCACTTCTATAGATAAGTCAGCTCCTAGATTTTGCAGAGCGATCATTTCTGTCTTGGATAAATTGTCCCTTTTATATCCAAGATTTTGTGACAATTTTTCAAGTTCACTTAACACTAGCTTTTCAAAAGTGTCAATCAGTTTAGAGTCACATGGTGGGGGATTCTTTTTGTTCTTTGGTCTTAGATTTGTTGCCTGTAGTGGTTCACTTTCACCCTGGCCCTCAAGGTGTAAACTTTCCAGGGTACGGACACCGATTAAATCTGATTGTTCCAATCCTAGCTCTCGGGCTTGAGCCCGTTCTAGTGTGTGCATATATTTACACCACCTCAATTTTCTAGTGAATAGGACCGTGTCTTTGACCCATTCGAAGTGGTTAAAACTCACACTCGGAACAAATGATAACCCTTTCCCCAGGACTTTTTCTTCAATTTTACTCAAGGTGCGTTTTGAAAGATTGATGACTTGAAGTGTGTCACTAGTGTCATCTATTAGTGGGTGTAAGTTCACTCGTGGGGTATTTATTCTACTCTGGTTCTCAACAGGTAGTTTGTAATGGTCGGAGTCTGGCCTAAAAAACCTCCCCCATTTGTATTATTAGCCCCACCTCCACTCTGTCCCGGGACCCTATCCACCCCTTGCTGTTGTGGGGCATCTCTTTTCCACTTCCCTCGATTACTCTGTGTATGTCCGCGTCCCCTGCCTCTGTTCCTTTCCCTACTCCTAGTGATTCTTTCGCCATCTGAGGTATCATAGTCAGAGGAGGAAACAGATCCTGAAAACCCCGGTTTTTGCAAATCTAAATAAGCCCGATCTTCTCTGTAATCGTTGAGATCTCTAATAAATTGGTTATGTTTTCTGGTCTTAATAAAATTGACAAATTTCTCAATATTCGTCTGGAGATCCCTCTCTTTTCTTAGAAAATCTGGGTCAGACGAAAACTCTTTTGCTTTGGTCAGCAGATCATTCAAAATCGTGGAATATTTGTCCAGATTTCTTTTTTCCTCCTCTAGAATGAGGCTAATCAACCGAAGGGAAGATTCGTTAATTTCTTTTACCCAAGCTGTCATAAACTGGGAATTGTTAATCCGACTTGAGGGCTTAATCGGGTTACGCAGCCCACGGGGAACAATTTTGTTTTCAATGTACTGTGTGAGTCCCTGGACCTCCCACCAGCAACGTACATAGTCTCTATACGCCTTTGTTACGTTCTTAAAGACATCCCTAATATTGAGATTCATGCTATTTTGTGCCAACTCCTGTTCAGAGAAGACAGCTTGTGCTTCAGAAAGCCAATTTTGTGGGTTAACCCCACCTGATACAAAACCTGCCATGTTAGTCAGTATCAAAAAACCTGTTGTGGTTTAACCCTGAATCAACTAAATAGACACAATACACAGGGTTTAGGGACTTGCACCAAACTGAATAAACTGAAATGTTTCCCTATTCCATTAAAATATAACTTTTATTCTAATATATATAAAAATCCACTCTCCATGACAGAATGGTAGTGGAGTACTTTTAATGTTGAATATCCTAACGTTTAATCATAGTATTGATGTGCCGCTGGTATACTCATTGAGTGTTTGTTCTCCTGACATCCCCTGATGAATACCCATTGAGCCAGGCTGTATCCCTGAAACATTGGGAACAGCGATATTCTGTGTGCTTTAGTTCACGACTTACCGTTCTTCTAGGATCCACTATAGTCAGCTTACGTTTCTGTTCACAGGCAGTGAAGCGCTTCTCTAAGTTCTCGCGCATGCGCGAGATCCCGCAGCTTACCGCCCGACAATACCAGTCACGCCCCCGTTTGGAGGTCCGTCTCCCCGTTGCTCAGCCATTGGAGCATGGGGAAGGAGGCGTGACAGAGGGAGGCGGTACTTCGCGGCTCTCCAGACTATTTAGAGCCGGAATCTTCAAGCGGGCAGCGTCGATCCTTATTAAGTAGCGGGGCCAACCCTCATGGTCCCGTGAACTGCGGTTTTTACCGCACATGTCTATATCATTTAGCGATTATGCCATATTATCGTGCCTCTTGATAAACCATAGGGGGAAACGCGTTGAGGTCTGAATGAGGTCTTATTGCGAGAGTTTAGGGAAACTAAATAGATGTGGTCCTTGGCTGTGCTGTCTGCCCTTGGGATCGACGGGGCAGGTTCTCATTAGCAATTGAATGCAGGACCAACACTGCTACCCCTACTCTCACTGAACTTCAGTTTTATTTATCTTTTGAGATAGAGTGGGTTGGATGTTCACACTTATAGTAGCAGGACAATGTGGCTGATCTTTACCAGCAAATAGAGGGGACTGGATGGTGGTCACAATACTGTCCTGGCAAGTGCATAAATGCTACATCACCTTCTCTTTCTCTAATTGTTACTTTATTGAAGGGGTCTACGTTTTTATATATATTAGAATAAAAGTTATATTTTAATGGAATAGGGAAACATTTCAGTTTATGAAATTTTATTTTACTAATATTTTCGTTTAGCCCTAGAATTTGCACATTCACAAGGGGTTAAAGGAGAAAACACATCCCACAATTTGTTATGCAAGTTCTCCGGACTACCATAGTACCCCACTTGTGGGTGTAAACTAATATATGGACGCACAGCGAGACGCAGAAGGGAAGGCGCGCCAAAGAGCTTTTAGAGGGCAGATCTGGCTGTGATCAGTTTCAGGAACCATGTTGCATTTACAAAGCCCTTGAGGAACAAAACAGTGGAAACCTCTAGAAAGTGACCCCATTTTGAAAACCGCAGCCCTCAAAGAATTTATCAAGTGATGTAGTGAGCATTAGTAACCCTGAAGTGAATGTGTAAGCTGTGCAGAGTAAATTGGGTACACCAAATCCCATTCTATTTTCCCACTAGCTCCTATGACACGGACGGGGAAGAGGGGCATTCTGGGGGATCAGCGCTGGTGTATTATCTCTCATAAACTCTAAATATGGGGTGTCCCCTGAAAACGCTCACACCGCTTACACATTTCCTTCTAGTCGCAGCCACTTATGTCCTAATGATTTGGCGACTTTTGGGGTTTTTGTCTTCACATAATACAAGCTAGATTTTTATTCTTATCTTCTGGCAATGTGGCCATATGAGGGCTTGGTGTTTGCGGTATTAGATGTGCTTTTCAATGCCACCATTTTGGGGTCTGTAACTTATTGACTACATTTTATTAACTCTTTCTGGGTGGGATGTAAAAGGAAACATCAATTCTGGCATTGCTTTTTAGCATTTTTTTTTTCCTGTGCAGCGTACAGCATAAGTAACATGTTACCTTTATTCTGCGGGTCGGTACGATTATGGCGATACCTCATTTATATGATTTTTTAATGCGTTGCTATTTGTGCAGAATAAAATTCAATTTAGGGAAAAAAATAAATTATTTTTGCATCGCCATCTTCTGAAAGGCATAACGTTTTTATTTTTTGCTAGACAGAGCTGGTTGAGGGCTTATTTTTTGCGGGATGACCTCTGCTTTTTATTGGTACTATTTTGGTTTTCATCTGACCATTTGATTACTTTTTATTGAACATTTTGTAAGGGAAAGGTGGTGAATAATCATTATTTTGTGCGGTTTTCTACGTTTTTTATGCCGTTCGCCGTTCGGGTTAAATAATGTTTTAATTTTATTGTTCAGGTTATTACGGACGCGGTGATACCAAATATGTAATGTTTTTTTCTATTTTTCTTTATTTTACATAATAAAACATTTTACATGGGGAAAAAGGGATTTTTGGGGCTTTATTTATTTCTAATTTATTTTAAACTTATTTAAACTTTTTTAAGTGATCGACTGATCACTGCTTCAATAGATATACGCTGCAATACACGTGTTACACGTGTATTGCAGAGTATAGGAAGCTGTCAGCCTGTGTAGACGCATAGGGCTGACAGCTTCCTTTACGGCAGGATCAACCAGGTACGAGGAGGGGGTAAGTGAAGGGGCAGACCCGGGGTCACTGATCATACCCCGGGCTGCCCCCTACGAACACCGGCACCCCCCGTAACCGGCTCGGGGGGTGCTGATCGGCACCATAACATAGTAAAACCCCGGAGATGCCGGTGGTCATGTTGACCGCCGGCATCTCAGGGGTTACCACCCGCAAACGGACCCGGTTCCGACCGCGGGTGTTACGGGGCATTGTCAGCCGTACAGTTTCTGTGTGCGCACCATGCAGCCGGCGGTTTGCGGGAAGTCCTTCCCTGGAGCGCCGTACTATTACGGCGGATGTCGGGAAGGGATTAATAAATATCAGGAATCTTAAAAGTAGAAAAAAAAGGTCAAATAGATTCAAAGTCTGGCACAATGAAGGATTAAGATGCTCTATGGAAGGTGGGATCTTCACTGAGTAATTGTTAAAGAAACCACAGCAATCCATATACTAGTATATGGAGGAAAATTAGTGATTACGTTATTAATCCAGTAAGTGATATACAAAAGTGGCAAACTTTTTGGTTACAACCAGACCTTGTTCATGGCATGATGCATATTACAGTCCAGCGTAATCCATGCCAACGTATATCGGACCATGAATTGGGTCTGGTTGGGAATAAAACATATTTGTTTACCACTTGCTGGGTTAATAAACACTAATCTTCTTCTATGCACAATATATGGAGTACTGTGGTTTCCTTAACAAGTTATAACATCACTTGATAAGCTATGAAAATGGCAACTTCCATTACTAGCAATGACACATACACTATATATATATATATATATATATATATATATATATATATATATATATATATACTTACGCACATACACACAATATATATAGCAATATTAATACATCTATACATGAATGCATTTTTAATGCATTAGTAATAGCCTATACATATGTAAATACTTCCAAAAACTGATAGCCTGGTATCTATACTGCTGGTAAATTCTAACATTAACAACTTTTGAAAAAGCATCTGTAAGACATTTTTTTAAAAGAAAATTCTTCAGTGTTTTGTCTGCCTCTATAATATGACCTCTTCTGTCAAATTTGTTATGAAACCTATTTGGCTTGTGTACTGTATCTAAATCAATTTCTTAAAAGTTATTAAAAATAAGACTAAACATTTGTTTTGGCAAGTGGCCATTGATGCACTATGTTTAATGGATTGAGTCATTAATCGGGGAGCCAATGTATATATACACTTAAGGTTTTGTGTTCAAATTTTCAAATGAGCAATCACACAGAATTGAAAGAATTAAAAATAAGTCAATTCAAGAATTCCAGTTGGTAGTATGAAAAAGAAGTAAAAATAATCTTATGTATGACAATGCTAAACACATAAAATGGACAAATGTAAGGATCTGAGTGACTCTGACCAAAGTGAATTATGGCATTACCAAAACAGTTTGTCTTTTTTGGTTGTTTTTCAGTGTAGAGTGCTTAGTAATTACCAAAAGTGGTCCATGCAAAAAGAACCAAATAAAGGATCTAGGATGCCCAAGGATCCATGTGGAGAGGGGAGAAAATGCAATCTAGTTCAATCACACAGAAAAGCCTCTTCGGTATAAATTGCTGAAAAAGTTGATATTGACTGTCACAAAAAGGTGTCAGAGAGCTACATTCATCACAGCCTGCTTTACAGGAGGCTGAGTAGCCTTACACTAGTCTCAATGCTCATGCTTACTCTAGTCCCCAATCAATAGGACAAACAGTGGGCATAAAAGCATCAGAACTGGATCATAGAATAATGGAAAGCAGAAATGTATTATTTTACATAATGTGTCTGTTCATGTGCCTCATTTACCATGGAAAAACCTGGCACCAGGATACACAATGGGAAGACAGCAAGGCATTGGAGACAGTATGATTCTCTGTAAAGGCATTCAAGTCAATGTGTAGTGAGCAAGGGGGTGCACGATGGCAGTGGTAGTCCAGGGTTGATGGGGTAGTAGTCACAGTTGTGTCACAGGCCTGAGTGGTATACAACCATGTTCCCCTGTCACATACATGTACCTTTCCTTTCACTTTAGCTGTTACTTTTGTACAGTGTACAGGCTGGAATAACTTCTGTGATAAAGAGTCCAGTAACAACGGTTTTGAAGAACTTTACTTGAAAAATCTCTTGTGCATGCAAAGTACAGATATGACAGTCTCTTTAGTAGCAAAGAGCAGTATATCCCAAGTAATAGCAGTACTTCAGTCACAGTCCCATATCCTCTGCAATAGCAGGTATACTGATTCTGGGTAGGTAATACTGTAGTTAATTGATATACAGTCCAGTGCTGTTTTAGCTCTACCTTGGGAGATGTAACACAGCTTGGCTATACTGTACAATGTGATGAAAGAGAGTACTTACAGAGAAGGTGCTAGAGCAATGCCCTATTGCAGAGTGCTAAAGCCGTGGAAGCCGCTTAGGTTAGATCCAGCTGGGGAACCCATGAGAAGCGTGGATCCAGGCAATGGACTTCTTTATCCAATAGGTTATTCCTCTGACTTAGGCCAATAGGACAGGATTAGACTTTAGGATGATCTCCCAGGCGTGGACTGTCAGGAATTCAGTAGTTGGGATGGACTGGTAGCTGGATATAGCCCATGTGAGGTTCTGACCAGCCTGGAGCAATCCTGGCAGACATGTGGACTGGCTGGAAGCCAGGCTTAGACACCATTCTGCAGTCACCTCTTTCTGTGAACGCAGGGACTGGACTGGGGACAAGTCTCAGCTTGCCCTAGAAGCAGCTTGTGCTCCTATAGGCTGAGAGCAAAACATGTGACTGAAGTTGCAAGATGCTAAAACATGTGGGTTTGTAAAACATGTGGGTTTGCAAAGCTAGTTAACCTCTACACTGCTGCAGACAATCCTCAGTGTATGCTAATAAATGCAGTAGAATATACAGCACACAAAAAGAATGTCTGACATTAGACATTACCACCTGACAATATAAGAGACAATATAGTGACATGATGATTTAAACAGAACATTAACATCTTGTTCTGGGACACTGCAAATGGAAGGTGAGTTACAGTGCTTAGCCACTATACTAGGCACTGCTTCAGGCTTAGTGCTGTGTTTAGGTCTGGAAGTGGCCCTGATCAGCTGATCTGGCTGTTGGCTCCCACCAATCACATATTTCTGGCCTATCCTAAGAATACGCAATAAAAAATTCCCATTAAACCATGACCTCCCGTAATACAATGATCCTTCTTGCCAACTGCCCACATTGGACAATATAAGTACTATGACTAGAAGTTCAAGCAGTAGTTGTTAGCAGGGGTCCTCAAACTTTTTAAACAGTGGGCCGGAGGCAGAGCAGGTCGCACAGACATCAGGAGCGGTGCCCTCCAATAGGTAAAGTGAAGTGCACTCCATGGCCTGGCCCGAGCTCCCCAGGAGCTTCATTATAAATGCACGCCTGCTGGCGTTGTCGGCGGGGCCAGACAGAAGTGCTTGGCGGGCCGCAGTTTGAGGCCCTCAGTGTTATAGTGTCCAAATTCCCCATATCTTAGTGTGTGGGATATGCCTAAAAAACATAGTGCAAACAAAGAAGGCCCATCTCACAGCTTAGAGAGACTGAAAGGATTGTCTTTGTGCCAGTTACCACTTTGAGCAGGGTGAACAACAGCCACAGGCCCATTGACTCTTTGGGGGCCCACCCACAGGCTCCCATTAATACTTTCTGTACTTTTAATTAGACTGGCATCTCCAGTACACTGCTCTAGTTAAAATTCATCCTGCTGTCGTGTTTCATGCTTGCGGTTTACAAGCAGGGGCGGATACAGGCCCGGGCTTAGCAGGGCCCCGCGGCCCGGCCCTAACAAAATGGTCCTGGTCAGCTCGGCAGTCGGGCAAGTGCCGGGGCCTCTGGGGGCCCCCCGGGACTTGCCTGTCACGATTTCAGCTCATCGGCGTCCGTCCGCCGATGAGCTGGAATACATACGCGATTAAAGCAGGAGCTGTGACCTCAGCTCCTGCTTTAAAGCTCCGGCCCGGCTTGCGTGTGTAGGCGCAATTACGTCATCACATCGCGCCTACACACGCAAGCCGGGCCGTAGCTAAGCAGGAGCTGAGGTCACAGCTCCTGCATCGCGTATGTGACTGGAGTGAGAGAGAGGAGCGTCGGGGGAACGATGGAAGGTGAGTGATAGAAGGTGAGTGTAAGTGTTTGTTTTGTATTAAATATTAAGGTGGAACATAATGAAGGGGGCCCATGAAACTGGGGGGCAAATGAAGGGGAGGGGGGAACGGCATGACACTGGGGAAGATGAAGGGGGTGGGGAGAGAACGGCATGAAACTGGGGACAAAGATGGAGGGGGCCCAATGAAACTGGGGGGCAAATGAAGGGGAGGGGGGAACGGCATGACACTGGGGCAGAGACGGGGGACATTAAACTGTGGGCAGATGAAGGGGGAGAACGTGATGAAACTGGGGAGAGAGATGGAGGGGGGGACATGAAACTGGGGACAGAGGAAGGGTGTATATGAAACTGGGGGAGAGATGGAGGGGGGGCATATAATTTACGGGTGACTGTAGGAGGATTATACTGTGTGGGAGCACATGAAAAATGAATGAGAATGGGTGGAATCAACATAAAAGTGGGTGGAGCCAAATTTGTCGCGGCACGCAGAGCGCACCGCACATTTTACCCCTCTTTCTACTCATTAAAAATTAGGAGGTATAGCGTTGGTGACGCCACACTCCTGCATGACGTCACTCGCTTCATCTGCGACGCACAGTGTCTCGACTCCCCTGCCTCCTTTACAAGGGGGCCCACCGAGGCTCTGTCGCCCAAGGGCCCATAAAAACCTGGAGTCGGCCCTGGGTCAGCATGTCCCGATTTCAACTTACGGACGCCGATGAACTGAATACATAGGCGTTTAAAGCAGGAGGTGTCACAGCTCAGCTCCTGTTTTAACGCTGAGCTCCGGCATTTGTAGTCGCGATGTGATGATGTCACATCGCGCCTACAATATGTGTATGAGGGAGAGAGCTGTGGGGGAACGAGGGAAGGCGAGTGTGTGTGAGAACAGTATGACGCTGGGGCAGATGAACAGAGGGAGAACGGCATGAGACTGGGGCAGATAGAGGGGGGGAGAACAGCATGACACTGGGGCAGATGAAGGGGGGAGAACGGCATGACACTGGGGCAGAGACGGGGGGGACATGAAACTGTGGGCAGATAAAGGGGGAGAATGGCATGAAACTGGGGACAGAGATAGAGGGGGGGACATGAAACTAGGGGTAGATGAAGGGTATATATGAAAATGGGGAGAGATGGAGGGGGGGACATATAATTTATGGGTGACTGTAGGAGGATTATACTGTGTGGAATCACATGAAAAATGAATGAGAATGGGCGGAGTCAACATAAAAGTGGGTGGGGCCTAATTTGCTGCGGCGCGCTGTGCGTGGGACCCCGCCAAAGTCAATTGCCCAGGGCCCCGCAAACCCTGGATCCGCCACTGTTTACAAGATGCCAAGACCACAGACAGAAGATATCTGCTTCTCGGCACAGGAGGGCGTGATGATGTCACAGTGCCATGCCTCTTGTGCTGAGACGCAGACATCCCGTCCTATGCGTGGTGAAGAGGAGATGGCGATACTCTGTCGCAGTCCATAAAGGGATCAAAAGCACAACTTTTCTTTTTTTTCTTTTTAAGTACACCTGTGCGCCTTATAATGGTATAAGATGGAGGGTTTATTTACAGGGTAATTATGAGACATTATGGCTATAAAGGGGGGTCATTAATATAAAGGATAATTATTGACCATTATGATATAAAGGGGGGATCATTTACATAAAGGATAATTGCAGAACATTATGGCTATAAAGGGAGGTCATTAAAATAAAGGGTGATTATGGGAACATTATGAACATAAGAGATCATTTATATAAAGGACCATTGTGAATAGAAGGGGCATCATTTATATAAAGTGTAATTAGGAGGTCGGCTGTATTTATATCGGGGGTCATAATATAAGGGGGTAATTAATTTAATTGCACTAGGGCTTCATAAAAAAGGATTTTGAGTTTATTTTTATTGATGATCTATCCTCAGTATAGATAATCAATAAGACATCAGTTCCCCTCCCCCCTTCTGATTGAATAGGTCATGACATCTGATTACATTGCACACTGTCTGTTTCATAGTGACTGTACATGTAATTACAGTCTTGTCCTAGACGTGTATTGGACAAGGCTGTAGTTACATTACATGATCACTATGAAATGCTACACTATAAACAAAGAAGGGGTTACAGCATTTACACAAGTACCATGGTCCCTTCAAACAACTGATCAGTGGGGGCCCACTAATTTTACTTATTCTTGACCTGGAAAACCCCTTTAATTAAGAAACACATGGAACATTATTAATAAGGTGCACTATTTAAGGGAGTACACAGGAACATTATTAATGTAAAGATGCACTTGGCAGTATTTTTTATGCTGGGGAGTTAGCAGGATGGTGACTTTGTGTAGGTGAGTAAAATGTGAGTCAGGTGTCTGTAAAAGTGCCAAAGATGCCTCTACTGCCAACTTTACAGAGACACAGCTGGAACAAGTGGTCGTGTTATTCCAGATAGAAGGGATGAGGAATGTGAACCATTACAATCAGAGACATCACCTGTAAGTCTCTACATTGTTCCTGTACTGTATTTCCTTAAATGGCCTTGAGAGACCTGTGTAGAGCTGGTATCTACCACTATATGTTCATCATATCGTGAAAATATTGGTATACCTGAAAGTCAGTTTCAGAGGTAATGACAGAGCCAAATTCAGGAACCAAGTGGATTTCTAGTAGCAAGCTAAAGGTAAGACCGAGAAGAAATGTCATACTTAAAATGGGAAGACAAGTGAATTTCCAGTAACAAACCAAAGCCACACTAGGTACAGTCAAATAGCAGGCATCTGGATGATCAGGAACATGGTTTAAATATCCCTCCTCAGTTGCTAATTGGATCAGCATAAGAGAGGCCTGGAGACTGCCGAAACTTGGTGCTGCAAGTTGAAAAATTTGGGGTTCAAATACTGCATTGACTGTTGAAGCTGCTGCTTTTACTCCTGCTATTTGTAGCTAATGCACTGGCAGAGGAGGTGGATCAACGGCTTAAATGGTGGCGGACACTTTTTCCCTGTGTCGTGTCTAATTATTACACATAACTTAATTTATGGACATCTATGGTTTGATTTCTTTGCCTGTGTGGATTGGATGGGTTGTTACCAACATTTGGGGAGAATTTCATGTCTTTAGCACCTTTAGAAATATATTTTCTTAGAAACTTGGTGACGTGTTTAATACTTATTTTACCTTCTGTATGTGTGTATATATCTCTCAATAGTAGTAACAAATAATGTAGAAATGAGAAAAAGAAAAGTTATACCTTTTACTATAATCATATTATGTCATTTTCTGTATGGCTTCTTTCACATCAAAAACTCACTTGAAGCGATTTGAAAAAGCACAGGCGCCACTTTCTTACATTATTGTTCGCTTAGAAAATGTAGGAAAGGCTGGTTTTTAACGTCAGCTAATACATAATTTCAGGTATAAACATACATCTTCAAATATGGGATAGAAAGGAAAATTGATATAAGAGAATTGTAGACTCATACGGCTGCTCCCATACAGCAGGTAATAAGTAATTGTCAGACTCTTAAAGATGCAATGGAAATCACATTAGCTGGCAGAATAGATCAATAGATCACAACAGAATACAGTACGGTACACAATAGTTAATTTATTCTGCTCAGCAGCATCCTGTGCGTGCTGAAGTGACTATTAATACAGGTCAATGATGATTTAGAAAACGTGTTGTATGTGTATTTTTTTTTTTCCTTTAAACAATTTCACTTAAGGGATTTCTCTGGTCGCTGAGGAATAACTGTTAGGTGAATCAATTGATACACTTCAACTTAAACCTTAAATGAGAGCTTCAACCACAGCACTCAATGTATTTCTTCCCTTTCTGCTCCAAGTGTGATTATTTCATACAATAGAACTTTATTATACTACAATCCAACTAATATCATTGTGGTACTTCAGAATTTGAGTGCTTGGAGAGATGATGAGTTCTCCGCCACTGGCACTAGTTCAGAAAGCCTGGTGAACTAAATTGATTTTTTATAGCTGCGCTGGAGCACATTTAATGAATCTGTTGGTAGCTGATGTCTGCTTAAAACTTTCATGAATTCTTGCACCTGGTGTGATATCAGCTAATAAAAATTACAATGTAAAGAATTTGCTGAGAATGTCAAACAATTCATTCATGTTTTTATTCCTGCGCACCACCACACACACCGAAAAGCATAAAGTACCTCTGTAAATTGCAAAGACAAAAATATAAATATTAACATACTTTTTAATGCTATGTGCGTAGTCCTCAATTACATAGTACAGAAGTATGCAAGCTCCACTTAGGCACATGCACATGTCAATTGCTGTGTGGAATTATATGTTGCAAATCTACAGCATTATACAGTGCCAGCAAATAGGAGAGTCTGAAAACATCTAAGCTTGATAACTATTTACCATATTGTGCATTGAAACAATGTTGTGTATGCATCATAAAGAAGTTATAGCTTGTCTTTATGATAGATTACCAATATTAAATTAATGGCGGTTCCCCACTGCTCATCTGATATCTGGACTGGAAGCAAATAAAGTGAATAGAGAGTAACAGACACAGGAGACCACTACTCCACTAACTGCAGCTACAAGACAATAATGGCTTAGCATGGCATAAATCTCAACCCCTTTACATATATCAGCTGGTCCATGTTTCATGGACTCAATTCCAAGGCCAGGGCTCCACACTGATTTTAGATTGTATTGCTGAATTGTACATGACCATCACTAATGTTAGAAACAACATGTACACATGCAGATTATGGTGCAATAAACTGTATGTACATACGCATAAACTATCATCAGCAGTGATAGCTCATGATACAACATTGCAGTCCAATACAATAGCAAAAAGCAAGGATTAGGCCCTGTACAAAAGTTACTGTTTCAGGGGGCAACACGGTGGCTCAGTGTTTAGCACTGCAGCCTTGCAGCACTGGAGTCCTGGGTTCGAATCCCGCCAGGAACGACACCTGCAAGGCATTTGTAAGTTCCCCCCTGTGTTTGCATGGATTTCATACTGTTCTGCAAAAAATATACTTAAGTGAAAAAAAAAGTACATTGTGATCCCTATATGGGGCTCAGTATCTTCATTAAAAAAAGGTAATGTTTTAGCACTTTTTACATCTTCCTGTAAAGTAAAATATGACATTTCACTCACAGACCACCTAACTGCATAGAACAGTGAATACATCCACAATCTAAAGCAAACAGCTCACTGAGAACAATTGGGGTGTTACCCCTTCTAATGAAGGCACAGAGATGAGCTATCTATTCTCCCAAAGGGTAAATAATATACTCTAAAACAGGGGTCTCAAACTCAACTCAGCATGTGGGCCGCAGAGCAAGATCCCAGCCAGTCGGCGGGCCGCACCGCGGCAAATTTAGCTCCACCCACTTTTATGTTGACTCCGCCCATTCATTTTTCATGTGCCCCCACACTGTATAATCCTCCTACAGTCACCCGTAAATTATATGTCCCCCCTCCATCTTTCTCCCAGTTACATATACACCCTTCATCTGCCCCCAGATTCATGTCCCCCATCTCTGCCCCCAGATTCATGTCCCTCCATCTCTGCCCCCAGATTCATGTCCCTCCATCTCTGCCCCCAGATTCATGTCCCTCCATCTCTGCCCCCAGATTCATGTCCCTCCATCTCTGCCCCCAGATTCATGTCCCCCCATCTCTTCCCCCAGATTCATGTCCCTCCATCTCTGCCCCCAGATTCATGTGTCCCCAGATTTATGTCCCCCCATCTCTGCCCCCAGATTCATGTCCCCATCTCTGCCACCAGATTCATGTCCCCACATCTCTGCCACCAGATTCATGTCCCCCCATCTCTGCCCCCAGATTCATGTCCCCCCATCTCTGCCCCCAGATTCATGTCCCCCATCTCTGCCCCCAGATTCATGTCCCCCCATCTCTGCCCCCAGATTCATGTCCCCCCATCTCTGCCCCAGATTCATGTCCCCCCATCTCTGCCCCAGATTCATGTCCCCCCTCCATCTCTGCCCCAGATTCATGTCCCCCCATCTCTGCCCCCAGAATCATGTCCCCCATCTTTGCCCTCAGATTCATGTCCCCCCATCTCTGCCCCCAGAATCATGTCCCCATCTCTGCCCTAAGATTCATGTCCCCACATCTCTGCCACCAGATTCATGTCCCCCCATCTCTGCCCCCAGATTCATGTCCCCCATCTCTGCCACCAGATTCATGTCCCCCCATCTCTGCCCCCAGATTCATGTCCCCCCATCTCTGCCCCAGATTCATGTCCCCCCATCTCTGCCCCAGATTCATGTCCCCCCTCCATCTCTGCCCCAGATTCATGTCCCCCCCCCATCTCTGCCCCCAGAATCATGTCCCCCATCTTTGCCCTCAGATTCATGTCCCCCCATCTCTGCCCCCAGAATCATGTCCCCATCTCTGCCCTAAGATTCATGTCCCCCCATCTCTGCCCCCAGATTCATGTCCCCCCATCTCTGCCCCCAGATTCATGTCCCCCCATCTCTGCCCCCAGATTCATGTCCCCACATCTCTGCCACCAGATTCATGTCCCCCCATCTCTGCCCCCAGATTCATGTCCCCCATCTCTGCCCCAGATTCATGTCCCCGCATCTCTGCCACCAGATTCATGTCCCCCCATCTCTGCCCCCAGATTCATGTCCCCCCATCTCTGCCCCAGATTCATGTCCCCCCATCTCTGCCCCAGATTCATGTCCCCCCTCCATCTCTGCCCCAGATTCATGTCCCCCCCCATCTCTGCCCCCAGAATCATGTCCCCCATCTTTGCCCTCAGATTCATGTCCCCCCATCTCTGCCCCCAGAATCATGTCCCCATCTCTGCCCTAAGATTCATGTCCCCCCATCTCTGCCCCCAGATTCATGTCCCCCCATCTCTGCCCCCAGATTCATGTCCCCCCATCTCTGCCCCCAGATTCATGTCCCCCCATCTCTGCCCCCAGAATCATGCCCCCCCATCTCTGCCCCCAGAATCATGTCCCCCATCTCTGCCCCCAGATTCATGTCCCCACATCTCTGCCCCCAGATTCATGTCCCCCCATCTCTGCCCCCAGATTCATGTCCCCCCATCTCTGCCCCCAGATTCATGTCCCCCCATCTCTGCCCCCAGATTCATGTCCCCCCATCTCTGCCCCCAGAATCATGCCCCCCCATCTCTGCCTCCAGATTCATGTCCCCCCATCTCTGCCCCCAGAATCATGCCCCCCCATCTCTGCCCCCAGAATCATGTCCCCCATCTCTGCCCCCAGATTCATGTCCCCACATCTCTGCCCCCAGATTCATGTCCCCCCATCTCTGCCCCCAGATTCATGTCCCCCCATCTCTGCCCCCAGATTCATGTCCCCACATCTCTGCCACCAGATTCATGTCCCCCCATCTCTGCCCCCAGAATCATGTCCCATCTCTGCCCCCAGAATCATGTCCCCCATCTCTGCCCCCAGATTCATGTCCCCACATCTCTGCCACCAGATTCATGTCCCCCCATCTCTGCCCCCAGATTCATGTCCCCCCATCTCTGCCCCAGATTCATGTCCCCACATCTCTGCCCCAGATTCATGTCCCCCCTCCATCTCTGCCCCCAGATTCATGTCCCCCCATCTCTGCCCCAGATTCATGTCCCCCCCATCTCTGCCCCCAGAATCATGTCCCCATCTCTGCCCTCAGATTCATGTCCCCCCATCTCTGCCCCCAGAATCATGTCCCCCATCTCTGCCCTCAGATTCATGTCCCCCCCATCTCTGCCCCCAGAATCATGTCTCCCATCTCTGCCCTCAGATTCATGTCCCCCCATCTCTGCCCCCAGAATCATGTCCCCCATCTCTGCCCTCAGATTCATGTCCCCCCCATCTCTGCCCCCAGAATCATGTCCCCCATCTCTGCCCTCAGATTCATGTCCCCCCCATTTCTGCCCCCAGAATCATGTCCCCCATCTCTGCCCTCAGATTCATGTCCCCCCATCTCTGCCCCCAGAATCATGTCCCCCATCTCTGCCCTAAGATTCATGTCCCCCCATCTCTGCCCCCAGATTCATGTCCCCCATCTTGCTGACACACAGCCTGAACCTCCTATCATGCTCACACACAGCCTGCATCCCCTCCTATCATACTCAAACACTGCTTGCATCCACGTCCCACCCTTTGCTTACACTTGCTGTCTCCTCCCTCCATCTTACCTTCCAGTCTTCACTCACTGCAGCCTTCTCTTCCTGTGTAACTCGGCACTGTACTGAGTAGCTCCGCCCACACCAGAGTCCGATCACATGGTCCCGACGTCATCACAGGTCCTTCACTCCACTAGGATCTTCCCTGCTGCAAAGGCAGCGCGGCTTCTCAGCGGCTAAAGCCATCGGAAATATGTATTTTCTGATGGCTTTAGGCGACCCCTGTGCTTTGGTCGTTCGACCCCCGCCGGGGTTGCGACCCACAGGTTGAGAACCGCTGACGTAGGACCTGTCCTAAACTGTATTATGCGTCGTAGGATGCTTCTGCGGGCCGCACAAAACTGTTTGCCGGGCCGCGAGTTTGAGACCCCTGCTCTAAAACTTCACTTTTATTGATATACAAAATAAAATAAAAAATTGCAACACAACGCCACAAAGGGTTAAAAATACAGCGATCAGTTACCGGACCTCTGCTTGTGCGGCAACTTGCAGGACCAGGGGTAAGGGAAGGGTCTACAATTTCTACTCAACCCTATCAGCTTAATGCCCTAATCTCTCTGGTTATTCATAAAGGAGTTGTGGATAAACACCAAGCGGTACAATGGATCTTATCTGGCATTGGTAAAATGTATTAGGGAAATAGTGAGACTCCCCCTCTGAGGCTACTGACCTAACGTCACACCAACAGAGGCAGGGGAAAAACGAATTGCTCCTATTTGCCAGTAGAACAACCGCAAAGTGTACACTATCAATCTCAACCAAATACTCCTCAAAACAATCAACCCTACGCGTTTCATCAACAAGAATCTTCAGGAGCTCACAATATTTTTGCAGTAAAAACTGCAATTTCAAAAAACAGTCAAGCTGCTACAGTCATCTCAGAGGATAGCGGTAAGGTGTCTGACCGCCGGCAGGACCGCTCTGTTTGTCAGAGTGGTCCTGCCGGCGGTCAGGCACCTTACCGCTATCCTCTGAGATGACTGTAGCAGCTTGACTGTTTTTTGAAATTGCAGTTTTTACTGCAAAAATATTGTGAGCCCCTGAGGATTCTAAAACAATGGTTAATGTTGAAACATAAATCACAGGAATACTATATAGGAATATATAGGAATTCTACCTTTATTATTATTATTTATACAGCACCATTATTGTCCATGGTACTTTACATTTAAGAGATTACATATGGTACACAAAGTATACAAAACAAATCTAATACTAACAATGACTGACTGGTACAGTGGGGTAGAGGGCCCTGCCTGCGAGAGCTTACAGTCTATGAGGGAAGAGGGATAGAGACAGAAGGTGAGGGGAGAAGCTGTTCAGGTGGTGATGTGGTGACTGTAGCGTTATACCTTAAATGCAACCAAACAGCACCACAGCACAGTAACAACCAAAAGTCCTAAAGCAACGTAACCAACACAAGTAGGTCAAGCATGAAATATGAAAATAAAATGTAACCATTGTGCTCCCACTAGTTTTAATCCTGTATGCCAATATATCCAACAGCTTTTACTCCATATGCTATTTAATGCTGCTGCCATGGGGTTGTGCTTAATATCAATTTTACAATTCTGCTGAAAATCTGAATCCCACTTCTCTAAACCATCAAATCAACAAGTAATAATCCTGCCGTAAATGAGTATTATGTATATAAGAACAAACATTCACACACTTTATACCACAACACATATTTACACCATATTTGCATATACATGATTATTATATACTTACAATACGAAGATTACATATATATTTGCAACGTATACAGTAATTGTATATTTATAATACATGTTGATATTATGATTGCATGTATGCTCTATGAACAACATATAAACATGTCTTACACACATGGAATACAATAATTACATACATATTGTGGTGAAGTTAGCTCAGTAGAAGCAGTGACGCAGACTCAAACAGTCAAGACAGGGACACAAAATGTGCAGCAAACTGGTTTATTTAGAAAAAAAAAGCATGAAAATAAGTAAACCTTCACTTCAGGCACAAAATGAGTAAAACAAAATGCAGCCTTAACTCCAGGAAAAAAACAAACTAAAATCCTGCTTGTCTGACCAACTAACTAAACAGAAATGTTAACCTATATACACGTGCGGCTTACTACCAGCCACACGAACAAAACAAGCACAATACTGTCTCAATATTGTCAGACTCAAGGTTACAGGCAGTGACGTAACTAGGAATGGCGGGGCCCCGTGGCACACTTTTGACATGGGGCCACACCCCTGACTGGCATGGACACCGAAGACCTCAACCCCCCCCCCCTCCCCCGTATTCCTGCGCACTCTAGCATAGTGGCCCCTGCACACAGTATTATATCCCACAGTGTTCTCTGCAAACAGTATTATGCCCCATAGTGGCCCCAGTACACAGTATTATGCCCTAGAGTGGCCCCTGCGCACAGTATTATTCCTCATAGTGGCCCTTGCACACAGTATTATGCCCCATAGTGGCCCCAGTACACAGTATTATGCCCTATAGCGGCCCCTGCACACAGTATTATTCCTCATAGTGGCCCCTGCACACAGTATTATTCCTCATAGTGGACCCTGCACACGGTATTATGCCCCATAGTGGACCCTGCACACAGTATTATGCCCCATAGTGGCCCTAGTACACAGTATTATGCCCTACAGTGGCCCCTGCACACAGTAATATTCCTCATAGTGGCCCCTGCACACAGTATTATCCCCCATAGTGGCCCCTCCACACAGTATTTTTGCTCCATAGTGGCCCCTGCACACAGTATTATTCCTCATAGCGGCCCTTGCACACAGTATTATGCCCCACTGTGGAAACCCATGAACAATTATTATATTCTGGGGTCTTCTCAGACCCCAGAGTATAATAATCAGAGACCGAGGGGGGGGGGGGGGATATAAACATAAAAAACACTGTCTCTTACCTATCCCTTGCTCCTCTGCACTCTTCGGGGGTGTCGGCCATCTTCAATGACATCGGGACATCACATGACCCGGGACACAGGTCCCGGTCATGTGACGTCAGATACGTCACACAACTAGGCCAAAGCCTGTCTGGAGCCCGGAGAGGTTAAGTAACACTGTCTTTTATGTTCTCTTACTTCTCCCAGGCCTCCGATCATTATACTCAGGGGTCTGAAAAGACCCTTGGGTATAATAAGTGTTTGTGGGGCCCATGGCGTCACTTACCGATCCTGGTCCCTGCCAGGATTGGTTAGTGAATAGGGTCCGTTACCGGCTGGAGTAACTCCAGCCGGTAATAGCCTATTAAAAAAAAACGCAGCGGTAGCGCCTGTCGCTGGGCCCCTAATGTCCCAGGCTTTGTGGCAGCCGCTACTCCTGCTACCCCGGTAGTTACGCCACTGATTACAGGGCAGACCCAGCCGCCTCTTCTCACTCCCTGGATCTGCATTGGTGTGCAGGATCCGCAGCCTTTTTCTGGCCCAGTAATGAGCCAAGGACTCAGACATACAGCTGAGGCCTACTCAAGACCTGCACTAGACCACACATAAATTACCTGGGGGTTAAATACCTGGGGTAGATATAGCGAGATTCCAGCACTCTGCCTGTCACCTTCTCGTAATGTATACACCATAAAGACATGCATATCAAACATACAAGTATATACAGATTACATATATACACCAAATAAAGATGTACAGATGTATAACACACTTAAAATATGAAGATTGCATGCATATATACATCATAAATATAGGTATTACACACATGTAACATGAAAATTACATACATATGTAGTATCTGAGTGTACACTGCTAAATGTTTTTATACTGTGTGTGTACTGTGCTTTTTACCATTTGTGCTTTTAAGCAACATGTTTTACCCTTAAAATAGCCTGGAACACTGTGTGCAGGGGTAGTAAGTGCTGGTATGGTCTAGTCAGCTACCAAGATGGAAGATTGTGTAGTGCAGGGGATTCAGTGACAGACCATAGCAGTGTTAAGGACCGTAGGTGGTAAAGACGGCATTCCATAGCAAACTTTTGATTTGAACACCCCCACACAGCATAGCACCCCCTTTTCCTGGCCCTCACACAGTAAACTGCTTCCTTTCCTAGCCCCTACACAGTAAAAAACAATATGTCCCACAGTGGCCCCCCTTATAATGTATAATGTCCCACAATGGCCGTTCCACACAGTATAACGTCCCATGGTGGAGTCGATACAATATATTGATATTGATAGTTGCTCCTTCACACAGTATAATGTCCCATAGTGGCCTCTATCCTTTATAATGTCTCACAGTGCCCCCGCCACACATTATAATGCCTCATAGTGGCCCCTAAGGTGTTCATACAAATATTGCAAAAATGTCAGGTTTGGCCGAACTCAAAGTCTTTAAGGTTCATCACCCATGAACTATTATTATACTTTGGAGTCTCTTTAGACCTCAGAGCATAATGAGCAGAGGCCCAAGGAAGGTGATCAAACGTTAAAAACTGTATTACTGACCTCCACTTGGCTCTGGTGTTGGTCTACAACCTAGAGTCAGGAAAACGGATGGCTGCCAAGAAAGAGAGAAACTTGAATGCTTAAGAGTGCCTATGCTGGAGTCTGAGGATAAGTTGAGCAATGGCCTCAGAGCATCCACATTGTCCTAGCTATGTAACACATAGGGCATCCTGGGACTCTGACGACAGGATCAATGAAAAATAAAGAGAATGGGATTGAGATCCTGTTTAGGAAATGAGAGATACAAGTGAAGGCTGTGGAACTATTAAATGCTGGTTCATCCCATACTGACAGTGGTCTAATACAGTGAAATGTGTACCTCCATTTGTCGAGAGCTGTTGACTGTCTAAACAGCTTTGTTTCAAGCAAAGTTATGTGTAATCTATTTTTTAACAACCACAAAACACCTGAATATCATTCCTGTGTCTGTATAAGGGGCACTCCAACCCCCATCAGGCACCAGAGAGACCATAAGGATTTTCCCTAGGGAGAAACACTACCATGAGCATCAGGTACTCTCTAGGAGAGCTGGAGGAATTTGGTCAAGTTCCGTAGCCACCATGACAAGTACAAGTTCAATAACTACGACTCCTAGCCTATGTGTCCTTCTGATGGATTGCTGAACATATATACACCATACAAAAACATAGAAATATATGCAGATTACATGCACCCATTGTAGGCACTCTCCTTGCATCCTAGAACGTTGTCCCTGATGAGCTGTACCACATTGCAACAGCTCTCCCAGTTGTTATATGTACAGTCAAAAGAAAATGCACATCCTTATGAGGAGATGACAAGTGTGGGAATGGAAGACTATTATCTCTATTAGAGTAATAGAGATAAAATGACGAGCCGCACGCTATTGTATAGAGGAAATATTTGCCAGCAGCTTATAGATGATGTAACCTCCTTCCTCAGGCCAGAGGCTCACATTGCTTGGTTGGTGCGGCCGTGATTGTAGTACAGCTATAAAACTAACAGCTACATGAGTGTAGTGTAACTAGCTAACTAGAACTTAGAGCAGACCTGGGCAAAGTCCGGCCCCCGGGCCATATCCGGCCCTCTGACTGATTCAGTCCGGCCCGCACAGCTTTGACTAGGGAGGTGTGTCTAGGGGGCGTGTCTTAGTGCCGGCAGGAGATGGAGACATGTGGTGTGTCATAAGGAGAGATGTAAGGTGAGATGCAGGGTGGAGAGTGTGTGTGTGTGTGTCTATGTGTGTGTGTGTCTGTCTATATGTGTCTGTATGTGTATGTCTATATGTGTCTGTCTATATGTGTGTGTGTGTGTGTGTGTGTGTCTGTATGTATGTGTCTGTCTGTATATGTCTGTCTGTCTATATGTGTGTCTGTATGTGTGTGTGTCTATATGTGTCTGTCTGTATGTGTGTGTGTGTCTATATGTGTCTGTCTGTCTATATGTGTCTGTGTGTGTGTGTGTCTCAGTAATCTAGGGGCAGAGATGGAAGGGGAATGTAATACTAGAGCAGAGATGGCAGATAGAGGGGGGGGGATATGAAACTGAGGGAGAAATGGAGGGGGGGGGGACATGAAACTGGGGGTAGATGAAGAGGGCACTTAGACTGGGGGGACATTAAACCGTGGAGGAAGCTGTAGGGGGACCTGTCTGCCTCTAGTTGCCCCCAGTTTAATGTCACCCTCCAGCTACCCCTACGGTTTAATGTCTGCTTTCCGATTTTAATGTCTCCCTCTAGTTGCCCCAGTTTCATGTCCCACTCCAGCTGTCAATTTATTGCCCCCCTCCAACTACCCCCACTGTTTAATGTCCCCCTTCAGCTGCTCCTGTTTCATGTCTCCTCTAGTTTCCACCAGTTTATACTGGGGCACCAGGAGAGGGACTTAATACTGTGGGGCAGTTGGAAGGGAACATTATAGTGTGGGGGCATATAGTGTACGGGTGACTGTAGGAGGGTTATACTTTGTGGGGGCACATGGAAAGATGATTGGGAATGGGCGGAGTCAACGTAGAAGTGGGTGGAGCTAAATTTGCCGTGGCACGGCCCTCTAGCATAGTTTCAATTTCTTATGCGGCCCCATGGGAAAATTAATTGCCCACCCCTGACTTAGAGGAACAATAGGTAGGTTAACCAAGATAGACTCTATAGGCAAGGGTTATGGCTTAGAGGAAACGGGAAATGGCTTAAAGCGTACCTTCATTTATAAATAACTTTTCATAAATGAATAGTGCATTTCAATCTAAGAAACTCTGTAATATATAAGAATAGATGTTTCCTTCACCACTTTCTCCTGCTCCTTATTCAGCCTCACACAAATAACTGCATGGAACCAGAGTAGGATTCGCCTGCAGGCTGGTCAATTGATGTATTGCCTCATCCTATGTATTATCAGCTTCTTATATACACTTAGCAGTGCTTAGAAGCACAGAACAGCAGAGTATAACAGCAGCAATCACTTTAGTGTTTTTTTTTATGCCGCTCCTCTATTCGTAGACTAATATGGAGAAAGTAACTGCCTGGAAACTGGAGAAAACATGTCTTTAATAAGAGATATCACAATGTTTCTTATTTTCACCAGTACTATTAACTTATGAAATGTTTTTTTTTTTTGTAACTGAAGTTATGCTTTGAGACCAGGACCTCACATTGAAAAAATTCTGTAATTTGCCTACAGTGAAAAAAATAGGGCTGCTAATCCCATCCACACATTGCAGAAAAAAATCTGCATCGTGAACGTTTTTTTGCAAATCGCAGCATGTCAATGATGTGAACGGAAAAACTGGCCTTTCCTGCATAAGTATAATAGGGACGGAAAGTCTGCAGAGGAAAACTCTGCAGACTTCCTGTAAAAAGCGCTGCAGAAAAAAAAGTGATTTGTCTCAGCCGCATTTTTTTTCCACAGAGCTTTGTAGCTGCTGCTCCCTATTTGGGGCCCTGGCCTAATGGGGTTTTCTATGAACCTAGATATGATTTCTTTAATGTGGCCAGGTTATCTTCTCATGCATACAGAAGCAATTGGGGGCATTGCATACAAGAGATAAGGAACACATGGCTAAATGCCAGAACATAGAAAGTCTCTTCATACATAGACATAGCAACTTATCGATGCAAACGACTGTTTCTGCTAAGATAGTTAGATAACATTTAGATAACTTTATTTAGTCTAAAGTAATTCAATTTGGTAATCTAATCTAATTCTAAACTGTATTAATGTAAAAATAATCTGTTCCTAGTTATAGGACTATAGCTGGCTATTTTATGAGGGCACTATATCTGGTCCTGGCAACTATCATCTGAGTACACCTGTAATTTTTTTCTAATTTTGCAAAATTAGAAAATATGTAATTGTCTCCACCATATCCACACATCTTACTAGCACTGAAGGATTTAAAGGTATTCTACCATTAAAATCAATTTTTTTTCTCGTTGACACATAGGAAAAACCTTAAGAAAGGCTATTTTTCTTCTACCTCTCGATGACTTCTCCGGGCCACCATTTGGTATAAATCCCAGTTTTCGTCGGTATACAAATTAGTTCTCTCGCAGCACTGGGGGCGTCCCCAATGCTGCAAGAGAACTCGCATGCCCACAGCCACAAGAAAAATGGCCACTTGCACAGTAAGTAAGCGGCCATTTTCTTGTGGCCTGTGGGCATATGCAAGAGAATTCATTTGCATACAGATGAAAACTGGGATTTATACCGAACTGCGGCTATTCCTATGTGTCAATGAGAAAAAAATTTATTTTAATGGTAGAATCCCTTTAAAGCAAGACAGAGATTACCACCAAGGACTTAAAGGGATTCTACTAGAGATGAGCGAGTACTGTTTGGATCAGCCGATCCGAACAGCACGCTCGCATAGAAATGAATGGACGTAGCCGGCACGCGGGGGGTTAAGCGGCCGGCCGCCGTCAAAGCGGAAGTACCAGGTGCATCCATTCATTTCTATGGAGCGTGCTGTTCGGATCGGCTGATCCGAACAGTACTCGCTCATCTCTAGATTCTACCACTAAATCGCTTTTTTTCGTGCTTTAGATGTCGGAATAGCCTTTAGAAAGGCTATTCATCTCTTACCTTTAAACGTGGTCTTCGCGGCGCTGTTCCTTAGAAATACTGGTTTTAACCGGTATGCAAATGAGTTCTCCGCTGCAATGGGGGCGGGCCCCAGCGCTCAAACAGCGATGGGGGCATCCCCACTGCTGCCAGAGATCTCTCTCCAGCGATGCCTCCATCTTCAGCTGCAACCCCGCCTCTATCTTCCGTCTCGATCCAACCTCCGACACCTGCGCAGTATGCTCCTGTATTGAACTACAAGAGCAAGAGCGGCTTCCGAAAAATGGCTGCCGGCCGGCGGCCATTTTTGGGAGGCCACTCTTGTAGTTCAATACAGGAGCACACTGCGGCCGGCCAGTAGGCATTGGAGGCTGGACCGAGACGGAAGACAGAAGAGACGGGGTTGCAGCTGAAGATGGAGGCGTCACTGGAGAGAGCTCTCTGGCAGCAGTGGGGACGCCGTTTGAGCGCTGGGGCCCGCCCCCATTGCTGTGGAGAACTCATTTGCATACCGGTTAAAACTGGTATTTCTAAGGAACGGCACTGCGGAGACCACTTCTAAAGGTAAGAGACGAATAGCCTTTTTAAAGGCTATTCCGACATCTTGTGAACCGAGAGCATGACAGGTGGTTTGGACTCCGCAACCAGAAATGAACGTAGACGTGGTGGTAAAGTTGAAGGAAAAATGTATTTACTAGAGGTTAATAAAGGCAAATTAACAGTAAAATAATAAGAGGAAGGACAAGCAAAATACACCGTATAGTATGAACAATTCACAGTAGATTTAGCAATGTTTTCCACTTTTTCTGTCTCTGCTTCTACAGTATGGACTCTGAATGAACACTATACCCCAAACTATCCCTAACTGACCCTGACTGCACATTTGGGTGCGCACCCCCCTTTGCCCAGTGGTCCAGGTGGACCGCTTACAGTTTGTAGAAGCGCACGGTGGGGCCCAAAGTCGTTCTTTTCTTTTGAAGCGTCTTCTCCTCACAATTGTCACGATTTCTGAAGGGATGAAATTCTCCTCAGCAGGCCAGGAAACCAGATGGATGCAATGGAGTCCAACAGCAGATATCACTCAGCTCTCTGACAGTCCTGCAGAATCCATACACTGAGCTGTGATGTAAGCCGGGGTTTGCAGCTACTGTCCGCTACTTCAACAGCACTGCGAGAGTCTCTATATGAGGTGGGAATATACTCAGCCACAATGTCAGCTTCACGGGTTATCCACTGAGCACAGTTCTGGTAATGTGGCCACTAGATGTCTCTTTACACTCTGCCTCTGGGCTGATATATTTACAGCTGCACAGGAAAGTCCTCAGAGATCTCCACAAACACTTAATATATCACAGATAGTCCTTCTTTCATCCTGCCAATATGGCTGCTGCTCTCTGTCTCGTCACTTCCTTCTTCTCTCTCACTCTGTCTCCAAGCACAGGCAGGATGACATCATAGGGGGCATGGCCTCCCAGCATCATATCACAACTACAATGGCTGCTGTTTTAAAGGACCAGTATCACAGAAATACACTTAACAGCTTAGGGAGCGTTCACACTACCGTCAGTGTCCACTGCTAATGTCCTTTCTAAATCTTTTCTGGACATTAGCAGAGGACACTAGCTGTGTCCGTGACATTTCTCATTCATTTAAATGGAGATCGGGTGCGTTCTTTTACAGTCCGTGTCTGTCCTTAACTGTCCGTACCTAAAGATGTCCGACTTTTCAAGCGGACAGAAAAAACCTACATGTCGAGTTTTGCTGTCCGCTTGAAAAGTCGGACATCTTTAGGAACGGACACTTAAGGACAGGCACCGCCTGTAAAAGAACGCACCCGATCGCCATTTAAATGAATGAGAAATGTCACGGACACAGCTAGTGTCCGCTGCTAATATCCGTGCAAGATTTTGAACAGACATTAGCAGCGGACACTACCTGTTGGACACTGACGATAGTGTGAACGCTCCCTTAAACACACAAATGAAGTTTCAGACATCATTGGGCTTTCTTACAGTCTAAGGGTGCATTCACACTGAGTAAACGCTAGCTTATTCTGAACGTAAAACACGTTCAGAATAAGCGGCGTCTAAAGCAGCTCCATTCATTTCTATGGGAGCGGGGATACGAGCGCTCCCCATAGAAATGAATGGGCTGCTTCTTTCACTCCGTGCAGTCCCATTGAAGTGAATGGGGAGTGCCGGCGTATACGGCAAGCTCTGCTCATGCCGGAGCGTACACGCCGGCACTTCCCATTCACTTCAATGGGACTGCACGGAGTGAAAGAAGCAGCCCATTCATTTCTATGGGGAGCGCTCGTATCCCCGCTCCCATAGAAATGAATGGAGCTGCTTTAGACGCCGCTTATTCTGAACGTGTTTTACGTTCAGAATAAGCTAGCGTTTACTCAGTGTGAATTCACCCTAAAGCACGAAAAAAAGCAATTTAGTGGTAGAATCCCTTTAAACCATAAAACGATATGACAGCAGTAATATCTAGGGCTCTCTATGCGTCATATTGGACTCTACTATTGAAGACGTACATTAGGGACGTTTCCTAGTATATATATATTACACATTTGCCACTCTAAAGGCATTCTGTACCCTATTACATAAAATAATAAAATATATACTGTGTCTGTTGACTACACCTTTTTCATACAGTAAATACACTGTATGCTGATACATCATTCAGAGACGCTCTTATGGCATCTTTAGTTGGGACAGCAAAACCCTATAGTTATGAGATAATAATATAAGGTGTGATACGTTTGCAAAACTTGCAATGAATTTTCTACTTTGGTTAATAAAAAGCCAAAGCATTCAATGTTTACTGTAGATATATTAGCAAATATGTACAATTCTCATAGTCAAATGAAGGTGCAAAGTCTTTATGTCTGATTTTACTTTTCTGGTAATAACATTATATTACACTATCTATTCTGTAAAAATATGTTAATGTTTCTGTAACTCCAGTCCTCATATATCACAAAGCCTTTTACAATGTTCTTCTTAAGAATCAAATGACTGTTAAAATGACTTGGAGTTTTACCGTACACCTGTGCAGAGAGCAGAAAATGTATTATCTACTCATAATGAATAATAATTCCATAAATTAATATTAATCTATTGTTCTTGCAAACAATTTAATTTTTGACATTTTAGCTCTATTAATCCCCCAAAGTTCTTTAATTTTTGATGTACTTCTATAGATAGGTCAAATGAGACCTGCATATTTCAAATCCAACAGCACATTTACAATGATTGCTCATTAAAGTTTTATTTCCTTGCTCGATGCAGTTCCAAGTATTACATTAATATGTGTTTAGAAAATACTATCAATAAATAATTTAGAAAAATATAATCTTGCTTGGCACTGAAGACCTTTGTAATCAAAATATCATCAAAGGGCTAGCTTTTCCATTAACTTAATTTAGTTTTTAAGACCCTGTCATAAATAACATTGCAAATATGCATGCCAGCTTTATTCTGAAGAGTTTTTTCTATTAATAATTTTATGATTACATTTTTTCCCAAACCTTATAAAATAAACATATATACTAATGGGCAATTACAGTAGTATGTTGTATTTACAGTATGATGATTTAAAATAGTTTACCTGGCCTTTAATACAATGGGGCTGAAGACTACGAGTAGTTCAAATATTGTCATCATGTCGCTGAAATAGAGGCCACATTTACCTGATGTTAGGTGAAACAATGGTTCACAGAAGAGATGCAGAGAGGCCCAAGGGGTAAATAGTGGAGGCTGTCTTGTGGAACTGAAGCTTTATAACACTGTTTAAAAGGATCTATGTTTGATTTGAAAAAGGGGGTGTATACCTCAATTCTTAGTTCTCTGTGCGGAGTGATCTTCGCTTAGCCTGATGTAGATTATACAGCCTAACCGCGGTTGGGAGGAAGGACCTCTGATAGCGCTCCTTCTCACACTTGGGGTGAAGCAGTCTGTCCCTGACAGTATTGACCAGTGCTATCTCAGTCTCATACATGGAATGGGAGTTATTCTCCAGCATGGAGCTCACCACGGACAGTGTCCTTCTGTCACCTACCACCTGTACTAGGTCCAGGGGGCTCCCCAGGACAGAGCTGGCCCTTCTAACCAGCCTGTCAAGTCTATTTCTGTCTCTGGTTGGTATGCTGCTCTCCCAGCAGACCACATTGAAGAAGACGGCTGATGCTACCATAGAGTCACAAATTGTACAGCGCTGCGGAATATGTTGGCGCTATATAAATAATTTTTTTTATTATTATTATTAAGGACCTAAGAAGTGGCCCCTGGACTCTGAAGGCCCTCAGCCTCCTGAGCAGGTATAGCCTGCTGTGACCCTTTCTGTGCAGTGCATCCAGGTGATCAGCCCAGTCCAGCTTATTATTGAAGAGCACACCTTGGTACTTATAGGTCTTGACCATCTCAATGCCCGTCCCCTGGATGTCCACTGGTTTTGGAGCATATCTCTGTTTACTAAAGTCTACCACCATCTCCTTGGTTTTCCCAGTATTAATCCTGAGGTGGCTCCACTGGCACCAATCCACAAAATGTCGGTTTAATTCTCTGTATTCCTTGTCATCTCTATTGGTGATGAGGCGTACTGTTGCGGAGTCATCTGAGTACTTATGTCAGTAACAGCTAGATGAGTTGCACCTAAAGCCAGCAGTGCACAGTGTAAACCAACTATTGTGATACCAGTTAGTTCAGCTTTCAATTTTTAACAACACTGAAAGTGGTCGCAGGTGAGGAGCGCTATTTTCTGTTTCTACTACCCGTCCCATACATATGTATGCTGTGGAAGTTTGCCTCCCCATTATCCACACTTGGAATCTATAGGAAGCAGCCTTCACCTTCCATTTTGATATGCACATAAAGTGGTGTGACTGTTCACAACCACATGAGGTGAGCCCCAAACCTTATTGGGCCTTTTTTGTAACCTAATAGGTTCCACATAGGGATCTGCTTGTTCTGCTTATTTCTGCTCCATATAAGAGCTGTACCATCATACACAGCAAAGGCAATAAAGAGATTGGATATTCCGCAAATGCCAATAATACTGTACATGCTGATCAACATAGCAGCGTAACGATGATGAAGATATAACTGATGGCAATACTGTCTATCAGACTATATGCAGTATAACTACACTACAATTATTTTGTTTTTTGGACTAATATAAATATATATATATATATATATATATATATATATATATATTTAAAGACTGAGTATCACAAATCAATGACTTCATATATATTTAAATCCTTTTATATATTTTCCTTTAAAATAGTGTTTCTTAAGAACCCCCAAAACGTTCTGATCTGAGTAATGTAAGCAACATTTCTTTATTGAATCAAGCAAATCTTATGTTTGGGATCTCAAGATCTTTAAAATGAGTCATTCTGGAATTCTGATTCAAATCCAGATTTACAGTATAAACACTATTAGGTCCAGGATTCCATTGTAAATGAGTAATAGACGGTTTAAGTTTCAGTTTTGCAACATTGATCTGTTATATTTGTACCACAGCCTTTAAAATGTTCCAAGGATATAATTGAAAGCAGACCAGAGGAAAGGTTTTACACCCAAGCTGTGATCAACATGTGGAATAATCTTGTAAGCAGACACATGTGTAGGCAACAAGAGAACATTTCTTTTATAGAGTACCCTGATGTATTGTTTATCACTGAACTGCTAACTTTCCTAATTATTATGTTTAACATAAATCTGCTTTACTTAGCATACAAATGTTCTATCTTAAGCTCAACAAAACAAAAATAAACACATTATGTCATTTCAACATATGTAACCATTCTTGCAGAAACAACGTTAAACATTCTAAATGAAATGTATATGGGCATTGAATATGTATATGTATATATTTACTGTGTAAAAGTATATGGGCACTATAAAGCGGTACCACTGTATGGCAGTTCCTGGAGCTGTATACATGTAGGTGAATGGTAACTTCTTACACTTCTTCTGTTCTGATCTGGGGCTCAGAACCACAAATATTAAAGTTGTCAGAATACAAACAGAACATTTGTATTTTTTGCTTCTGAATCCAATGTTAAAATTAAAATAGAAAGTTCCTATTGTCAACTTTTCTTTTTTTCCAGCATGCTGTGGTTTTAGTTTAGTTTTTAGTTTAACATAGCAGTGAAGATGGATACAAATGGAAAGAGCACTATTTGTTTCTACTAGTCTAGCAACTTTAATGTCCATTGTTCTGATTCTCTGATGCACCTACAGACGTAAAAAGTACTGTGAAAGTAATCTTAGGCTAAGCCCTCATTCACATCAGCATTTGGATTCCATCCGAGGGAGTCCGCATTAGGACCCCCCAAATGGAATACAAAACACAAGTGCAAGCGCTGGTGCAGTAAAAGCACAGGGAACCTATAGACTATAATGGGGTGTGTGTGCTTACTGCCAGATTTCTGCAGGGATCTTGTGGACAGGTAAGTAGTTCACCATCTACTTTCCTGTCTGCATGATTTGTGCAGGCAGCGCGTGGTAAGCACACAGACCCCGTTATAGTCTCAGGGGTTTCTCGTTTGGGGACGGAATACAAAAGCAGATGTAAATCAACCCTAAGACCTAAATTGTGGATTTTTTTGTTGCAGATTTTGCTGATTTTTTTTAGCCAAAATTAGGAGTGTATTTAACAGAAGAGAAACGTCTAAATGCTTTCTTTATATTTTCCATTCCTTTTCAAGCTACTCCTGAGTTCAGCTCAAAAAATGCAGCAAAATCTGCATAAAATGCTGTATTTCCGCAATGTGGAACCTTAGGCTAAGGCCCCATGAGCTGGAAACACAGCAATAAAGCACTGCGGGAGCAACTGTAGTGTGAACACATTGCGGATCTTCCCACAGCGCTTTGAACAGAAAGTTCACGGGGTTTTCCTCCGTGGACTTTCTGTTACAATTATATCTACAGGGAAGCCACCGGCGTTTCCGTAGATATAATTGACATGCTGCGATTTTCAAAACCGTGACATTTTTGGAAATTGCAGCGTGTCCACGCTGTGATTTTTTCCGCAAACTGAGGATGGGATTTGCATGAATCCCATCCACTTTGCAAGTACTGTAAAACTCCACAATTTTTCCTGCGGTGTTTCCGCCATGGGCAAATTGCGACATTTCCATCCCTTAGGGCCCTGGCCTCAGCCTTATGCTGAGACTCCACATTGCGGAAACGCAGCTTTTTTTTATTTCAGATTTTGCTGTGGTTTTTTGAGCTAAGTCCAAGAATGACTACAAAAGGAATGGAAAATTTATCTACTTCTACCTTCTGCTCATCCACTCCTGGCATTGGATCAAAAAACCGCAGCAAAATCTGAAACAAAAAAAACTGAGTTTCTGCAATGTGGGGCTTCAGCCTTAGGCTAGGGCCCCACGTTGCAGAAACACAGATTCTTTTGCTGCAGATTTTGTTGCATTTTTGTTGAGTCAAAGTCAAGAATGACTTCAAAACTAATGGGAAATACATAGGAAGGATTTATACATCTACCTTTTGCTCAATCTACTCCTGACTTTGGCTCAAAAAAATCCCAACAAAATCTGCAACCAAAAAAAGCTGTGTTTCCACAACGTGGGGCCCTAGCCTTATTCTGTTTCTTCTTGTGAATCATTTTGATTATTATTATAACAGATAGTTCTTTTTTTTGTTTTATTATTAAGAAAAGGTATATGATCTGGCAATATTGTTAGCTCTTAAAGGCTTTAGGCTGCAAAATTATGAGCGCAAAATTACGTGGCGTATTTGCTCGTAACTCGCATTGAAATCAATGGGATCTTTTTGAGCGTGCAAACTCTAACACGCTGTATACGTGCCAGATTGCGCTCCATTTTACTACGTGTGAACGCATCCTTAAAGTGTATGCACATGCCACCATCATGTCTCTCTATGTTTTGTGGATCCATAATATAGTATTTGTAGGCTGCTATGGACTCACTATATACCAGTGTGCTTCCAATTTTATACAGACGCAAGAAGTTTTTGTTTTGTTAATTTCTCACAGATATATACAGTGAAAAAAAAAGTGTATTATTTTATTGCAACTTTCCATTCTCTGTGGGTGCAATGTAAAGACTGATCTCCAATTATTGGAAGTGTTTCATAGCAGTTGTTTCTGGTGAAAGTAGGACAACCTGTTAGCTATTAATTTTATTTGTATTTTTGGTTGGATGTTTGAAATAATAAAGTCTGACTAATGCTGGTGTTTTGGTAGAGTTCCAGGAGCAAATATCACAATATAGCAGGATCTCTCTGATAACAAAGAGCAGTAGAACAGCTACTTAAACCTAAAACAGTGCTGAGATGTAGAACTGACATGTATAAATACTAGGTAGTATGCCTAATATTTATAGTAACCAGATAAGAGACCATATATATTGCACATCTAATGAGTTGTGTGGTTGGGGGGGTTTAAAATCTTTATTAACATTTATCTGAAATAATAAGGGACATGCATCAGGCATGGAGAGTAGAACCTCCCTTCTTCTTGCTATCTAAGGTGTACTACAATAAGTGTCCTTCCATACTACCTAGTATTTATACATTGTCATCAAGTCCTCAGTCACTCCTTACATCTGTGACTGCATCAACATATACTGAACTATACAATAGGAGAACATAACAACATGACTGCAGTAATAATCACTGTACCTGCAATAAGAAGGGCCATGCATCAGACACAGAAATTAGGACCTCCATTCTTCTTGCTATCTGAGGTGCACTACAATAATTGTCCTACCAGAAACACACCTCTGAGATAGATGGTCCCCCTCTAGTGTCACATTACAGGACCTGTATCCTGCCACTCTGACACTTGTTAACATTACAATTTAAAGAGGACCTTTCACCGATTTGGGCCCAGGCAGTTCTATATACTGCTGGAAAGCTGACAGTGCGCTGAATTCATCGCACTCTCGGCTTTCCCGATCTGTGCCCCAGGTAAAGAGCTTTCGGTCCTGGTACCGTAGCTCTTTACAGTCAGAAGGGCGTTCTTGACAGTGTGTCAGGAACGTCCTACTCCACAGCAGCGCCTATCGCCTATGTCTATGCTTATCAGTGCAGCTTAAAGACCTTCCTTCATGTTAATTGAGTGGGTATTACAGCCCTACATTCATCAGGGAGTTTTCCTCTATATCAGACAGCAGGAATAGCAAACCTATACACCCCTCGTGTTTCTGTGGCCAGCAATCCAGGGTAAGACTGACACAGTACAGCTACCTAATACTAGATCCTTCCCTTCCAATGCAGTGGTATGTAAATAACTAGTCCTAGTCTGGCACACACAGTGCCTACAGAATATATACCCTCACAGGGGCACAGAGGGCATATAATCTGTAGGCACTGTGTGTGCCAGACTAGGGCTAGTTATTTACATACCACTGCATTGGAAGGGAAGGATCTAGTATTAGGTAGCTGTGCTGTGTCAGTCTGAGCCTGGATTGCTGGCCACAGAATCACGAGGCTGCAGTCTATGTATATCAGTGCAGTTTAAAGACCTTCCTTCATGTTAATTGAGTGGGTATTACAGCCCTACATTCATCAGGGAGTTTTCCTCTATATCAGACAGCAGGAATAGCAAACCTATACACCCCTTAATCACATACCCCGGCAGTGACCAGAATAGGGAATGGCGTTTGTGGGGAGTTGGTTGTGTTAAGAATACCTGCACTAGTAGACCTTAGAATTGGGACCAGGATATTGTTTATTGGAGGTCCTTTTCTCACTTTTTAATGCACTATAGGGACACACCCTACTTTTATTTATGAGTTAATAAAATCTACATTTTAATATTTTCTTTCGTTTGGAGGGTACCCATTTTTGTTCAAAAGAATGGGAGGAAACCCACGCAAACAAGGAGAGAACATACAAACTCCTTGCAGCTATTGTTCCTGGCAAGATTTGAACCCAGGACTCCAGCGCTGCAAGGCTGCAGTGCTAACCACTGAGCCACTGTGTTTCCTTTTCTTTTGCATTTATGATCAGACCCCCTAGGTACCTTGAAAACTAGGCAGTCTGATTGCTTATACTGTTCACTGCAATACTACTGTATTGCAGTGAATAGCAAAATGACAGCAGTTCTATTAGACAATGCCTCTGGCATCCTGCAATAGAACCAATGCTATGACAAGCCTGGAAGACTTCAATAGGCTTCCAGTTGTCATAGCAACTGATCACCACCCTCTACTGACGTTCAGGAGGGCGGCGATCAGCGAAAAATGGCGGTGCCCATGCCACCTGATCAATTTAGATGTTGCAGTCCCGTTTGACTGCAGTATATAAAGGGTTATTAGCAGCGGGCACCAACCACTGCTGTTAGTGCAGGTGCTGGCTGTATTTGACAACTGGCATCCGCCCTGTCTGGAGAAAGCTCAGCTCCTGAGCTCTCTCCATACATCCCCATGCGACTCTTGACGTAGTATTACGTCATGGGTCGCTAAGGGGTTAAAAGACTTTAGAAAGAGTCAGTCTATGGTAACTTCTCCATGTAACTCTTGAAGCCTGCTATAGTGATGAGAGTAATCGCTGATCATGAGCACTGCTGCTGGGTCCGTGGTGTGTAAAACATAGTTATGACCCAACATTCATTGCACTTTTACATCGCATGTCACAAAGTAGTAAGCACACTCCAAAGTTAAGAGACACTTAATAACTGGCACCAAGTGGAGCAGACTGATGATTGAAATGGCCAGCCCTGTGATGGCCTGAGCGGTTGGGTGATGATGTGATCTTATTGGGAGGACAGTAGTGTTTATACACGAGGAGTATGTTACACTTGCGTTAACATTGCAATATGTATATACGCTATATATACCGTATGTCACAGAGGCATTTTATTTTGTAATTCCTAAATGACACACCATAATAGAAATAATAATAATAATAATAATAATAATATATATATATATATATATATATATATATATATATATATATATAATTTCTATATACAACAAATTATGTAGAATTCAGTATTTACTACAAGAAATTGTTGCTGTTCAGTGTTTACTAACTTTATGGGATAAATATACCGCATTGAGAAATAAAATGACTATCAATCTGATTATCATTCACTTTTATATTATTCACTGCTGCTAAAACCACTAGAAAGTTTTATACCAGGCAGAACAATAATACAAACTAATAAACACAAATGTGTATTTCTTCAAAACATTTAATGAAGTAAATGATAGAAATTAAAAATCACACACACAATTAATGCCTTTGGTTTTGCAGTTACAAATCCCAGCGCCATTATCTGGCTGTGGAAATCTGTATGCATTTCCTAATTAAATGCCATAGGGCTAATATATTATAATCACACAGAGATTGCTGACTTTTTGTAACTCAATTGCAATTTCATTAAGGCAAAAAATCTAAATGTGTACTTTTAAGATGACATGTTGCCTCTAATTGTTGCAGTTTAATGTGTCTTTAGGAGTTAGGAAATTAAATCCTGCAAATAATTGGGAAACAATTGCTCTTTTGATGCCCTGCACAGATTGCTGTTCTATATCCATTAAATGCTGAAGCAAGTAGGCCTAGGAGAATGACAACTCAGAAAATCAACAAGCATGACACTAAGAAGCAACATGTGCAACTACTGCAAAATATAAATTCTTCAAATTACAGATTAACGACCATTAACTATGCTAGAAGGCAATATATCCTCTATGCTCAACAGTATGTTTAGGCATCCGCATACCTTCAGATCTCCATGTTATGTACTTCTAGCGTCTGTCTTTTTGCCATACTGTGGAAGACACACTTAGAATATCTCTATGTACAAACAATGGGGGAAATTGATTATGAGAGGAACTTTTAAAGTTGATGGTGTCAATGCCATATGTTGCCATCATTTTCTGTAACTTTATCAAACACTGTAAAATATTGGATAAATTTGGCACATCTTTAAAGGGATTCAATCATTAACATGGCATTTTTTTCTCCCTAACACAGGTGTGTAGAACCTTTGACTCTCCAGCTGCTGTAAAACCATACCTCCCAACTTTTGAAGAACCGAAAGAGGGACAAAATGTGCGGCACGCGTAAATTTAGCCCCACCCACTTTTGTGTTGACTCCGCCCACTCGTTAATTTTTCATGTGCCCGCACACAGTATAATCCTCCTACAGTCACCCGTAAATTATATGTCCCCCCTCTATCTCTCCCCCAGTTTCATATACACCCTTCATCTGCCCCCAGTTTCATGTCCCTCTTCCATCTCTGCCCCCAGATTCATGTCCCTCCATCTCTGCCCCCAGATTCATGTCCTCTCCATCTCTGCCCCCAGATTCATGTCCCTCCATCTCTGCCCCCATATTCATGTCCTCTCCATCTCTGTCCCCAGATTCATGTCCCCATCTCTGCCCCCAGATTCATGTCCCCCATCTCTGCCCTCAGATTCATGTCCCCCCCATCTCTGCCCTCAGATTCATGTCCACTCCATCTCTGCCCCCAGATTCCTGTCCCTCCATCTCTGCCCCCAGATTCATGTCCCACATCTCTACCCCCAGATTCCTGTCCCTCCATCTCTGCCCCCAGATTCCTGTCCCTCCATCTCTGCCCCCAGATTCATGTCCCCCATCTCTGCCCCCAGATTCATGTCCCCCCATCTCTGTCCCCAGTGTCATGCCGTCCTCTCCTTCATCTGCCCCCAGATTCACGTCCCACCTCCACATTAAACTTACCTTCTCCTCCGCTCCCTCGCCGCTCTCTGCCCACCTCTCTCGCTGACACATGCGGCTGAAGGAAGGAGCTGACACAGGTCAGCTCCTCGCTTCGCCGCTGCCCGCCTCTCTCCCTGACACATGCGGCTGAAGCTGCTCGCGTGCTCGCTTCGCCGCTGCGTCTCTCTCTCGCTGACACATGCGGCTGAAGTGAGGAGCTGACCTGTGTCAGCTCCTCGCTTCAGCCGCATGTGTCAGCGAGAGAGAGACGCAGCGGCGAAGCGAGCACGCGAGCAGCTTCAGCCGCATGTGTCAGGGAGAGAGGCGGGCAGCGGCGAAGCGAGGAGCTGACCTGTGTCAGCTCCTTGCTTCAGCCGCATATGTGTTCAACTCAGATCTGCGTCCTCTGGACGCAGATCTGAGTTGAAATCGGGACATACCTCCCTCCAACCGGGACCGCGGGACATGTCACCCAAATCGTGACTGTCCCGCGGAAATCGGGACGGTTGGGAGGTATGGTAAAACTACAACTCCCAACATGCTCCATTCACTTCCATGGGAGTTCCAAGAACAGCAGAGCAAGTATGCATGCTGAGAGTTGTAGTTTTGCAACAGCTGAAGAGCCATACGTTCCCTTCCCCTGCCCTAACACGTAGGAATAGCCTTAAGAAAGGCTATTCTTCTCCTACCTTTAGATGTTTTCTCCATGCTGCCATTCGGTAGAAATCCCGTTTTTTTTTTCTGCATGCAAATAACTTCTCTCACAGCACTGGGGGTGGTTCCCAGTGCTCAAACAGCTCTGGGGGCATCCCCAATGCTGTGAGAGAAATCTCCAGTGACGCCTCCATCTTCTCCAAGAACACCTTTCTCCACATCTTCTTTCGGCGCTGGGCTTCAAACTTCAGGCCTCGGACAGAGACAACTGAGCATGCCTGCAGCCATTTTTTGTGTAGTACGTTCATGTAAACAAAATAACCATGAACATGTGCAGTCGGCTCTGCCTGAGGCCCGATGGCAAAGCCGTCTGCGCAAGCCTAGACATTTGAAACCCACAGCCAGAAGAAGACACAGGGGGAGGCCTTCCAGGTGAAGATAGAAGCATCAATTTCTCTTGCAGCATTGGGGACGCCCCCAATGCTGTTTGAACGCTAGGGACAGCTCCCAATGCTGCGAGAGAACCAATTTGCATACAGAAGAAAACTGTGATTTCTACCGAATGGCAGTAAAGACATCTAAAGGTAGGATAAGAATAGCCTTTCTTAAGGCTATTCTTACATGTTAGGGAGAAAAAAATGCCATTTTAATGGATTCAATCATAATTAAATGCCTTTAAGAAACACTTCTATCTTGAGATGTTACTCCACCTTATATGCTACCTCTTTACTGTAGTTAGATGGCAACAATTTTTGCAACTTTTAACAAGTTGCATTAAATAAATCTGGAATACATCAGAAATGCAAACCCACCTTACCATACAAAAACCTATATTGTGACTTTATCATGGCATCATTCTGGAGTACAGTCTTCATAAATTCCTCCTCAGGTTTGGGACATTTTGGAACAAGACACAATGGTTGAAAAACGAATGACCTTTTTCCTGTTTTGAACTTTTTTGGCACTTTTTAAAGGTGATAAGAAAAGTGAGAATAGTTTAACAGGAGAGGGTATGGCTTCATGGGATTTATAGATTTGCCATAATTCAAAATGTAATCCCCATCTTTTTTTGAGCTTTTGTGTGGGGTGACCATTTTTGTAATATACTTTTTATCCAATCTAACGTCCTTTTTAGTATAAAACAGACTCCTTTGCAACTCTCTAACAGAGATGTACTAGGGAAAGTCCATACACATTTGTATTGTAAATAAGTAGAGTTGAAGAATTTACCAAATGGCTGTATCTCTAGTTCTATAGCACCTAGAAAATTGGTTCATATATCACAAGAGTTTCAGTTTTCATATGAGATATAACTAGCTAAAGACACAAATTAAAGACAATTTTGGCACCTTCATGATTATTATTTATTAACCTTCAAATATTTTTATTTCAATTATATTTTTATTTTCATTATTTTTGAGGGGATAATGATGCTTTTCTAAAATATATAGTTTGGTTTTCGAGCCCAAAGGCTCGAGGGTTACGTGGATAACTCGGTTTAACACTGAATTGAGCTGTCGCCAAAATAACCCATATGGAGAGGTTGGGCTTGACAACCCCATTCCCACTATATAGCCTGGTTGGCCGTTGTACAAATGGGGACGTATTGACACACACAAAATGTATATTGCTCATTAAAATTATTCGAAATTGCAGCTTTGTTGTCTGACTATGTATTCCCCAATATTTTATACATATTTCTTTATTTTTTATTTTATTTCCAGTTATTTATCATTTATTGATTTAATTATTATTTCTATTTAGTATTATATGGATATATATATATATATATATATATATATATATATATATATATATATATATATCCTTGGTACCATATCAAACCTTTATAGTATCTATATGTGTCCCATTAAATAAATCAAGCACTTAACGCTTGTTTGCACCTAACAGCATGTATTAATGCAGGTGAATTTAATAGAATGGACCTTTTATCGCACTGCACATGTCTGACATGTACAGTGCACTTATGGGCATTTTTCCAGTACCCAAAATGGCCACTATGAACTCAGAGAGTTTTACACATGTACAATTGATGGAATCTAGTTCCTATATGGGAACACTTACTTGACATTCGCTGCAGCAGTAAATGAATGCTGAAAAACCTTCATGTGGCTTTTTCATTGCCTAACCTTATATCAAGTACCTTATAGTAAGTAGGATGCTACCAATACATTTTATTAATATGACCTGCATTGTTTATTAGCTTGTTTACACTTTGTTTTATTATTCTATGAATATTATTACACTTTTTTTTGCACTTTTTATCTATTATATATATCCCAATGGATTTTCATATGAAACATACATGCACTGATGCTTTTTGCACTTTATAATATTTGGATGTTTGTAATAATTATATTTAATTGTGATAACTACACTTGGTGTTGTACACCCTATATAATGTTGCTTGTATCACTATGTCACTACTTGAGAGAGGTTCCAGTGGGAGGGACCAAAATGTTGCATATCTTGGAATAAAGGCATCAACTTGAACTTTTATTATTTGGAATACTGCCAGTTTTGTCTATACTATTCACTCTGGGAAGGTGGCCATCTTCTTCTGGATTTGTACCCATTGCTGGTATTTAACTCGTAAGTAATATCATGGTGTCTATTATACACCACTACCATACAAATATCATTATGATAGACACCATGATAGTGCTTAAGAGTTAAAGGGGTTGGCCCTGGACCGTAAATCACATGACCATGGTCAGACTTTTATCCCCTAGAAGTAACAGAATGAATGACAGCAAGCAGAGATCTAGAAAACTGTGAGGAATTGATACAGAAAGTATATTAGAAAATTGTATATCTTTCTATTGTACATTTGTTTATCAATATTGGTCTGAAAGTAGCCAACCCCTTTAAGCTGTGCTGCATTATACTATACACTGCTCAAAAAAATAAAGGCAACATTCAAATAACACATCCTAGATCTGAATGAATGAAATGTTCTGTACATAGTTGAATGTGATGACAACAGAATCACACAAAAATCATCAATGGAAATCATATTTATTAACCAATGGAGGCCTGGATTTGGAGTCACCCTCAAAATTAAAGTGGTAAAACACACTACAGGCTGATCCAACTTTGATGTAATGCCCTTAAAACATGTCAAAATGAGGCTCAGTAGTGTGTGTGGCCTCCCCATGCCTGTATAACCTCCCTACAACGCCTGGGCATGATCCTGATGAGGTTGTGGATGATCTCCTGAGGGATATCTTCCTTTTGTGCAAAATATGTGCTAGATAGGCTAGTTTGTAATGTAGAAAAAATCTAATTAATCCTACTTGAGTCCCATTCCCATTAGGATAGCGGTGAGGTGTCGCTGTTTTTGTGCAAAATATGTACTAGTTTGTAATGTAGAAAAAATCTAATTAATCCTACTTGGGTCCCATTCACATTAGGATAGCGGTGAGGCGTCGCTGTTTTTGTGTAAAATATGTTCTAGATAGGCTAGTTTGTAATGTAGAAAAAATCTAATTAATCCTACTTGGGTCCCATTCACATTAGGATAGCGGTGAGGTGTCGCTGTTTTTGTGCAAAATATGTGCTAGTTTGTAATGTAGAAAAAATCTAATTAATCCTACTTGGGTCCCATTCACATTAGGATAGCGGTGAGGCGTCGCTGTTTTTGTGTAAAATATGTGCTAGATAGGCTAGTTTGTAATGTAGAAAAAATCTAATTAATCCTACTTGGGTCCCATTCACATTAGGATAGCGGTGAGGCGTCGCTGTTTTTGTGTAAAATATGTGCTAGATAGGCTAGTTTGTAATGTAGAAAAAATCTAATTAATCCTACTTGGGTCCCATTCACATTAGGATAGCGGTGAGGTGTCGCTGTTTTTGTGCAAAATATGTGCTAGTTTGTAATGTAGAAAAAATCTAATTAATCCTACTTGGGTCCCATTCACATTAGGATAGCGGTGAGGCGTCGCTGTTTTTGTGTAAAATATGTGCTAGATAGGCTAGTTTGTAATGTAGAAAAAATCTAATTAATCCTACTTGGGTCCCATTCACATTAGGATAGCGGTGAGGTGTCGCTGTTTTTGTGCAAAATATGTGCTAGTTTGTAATGTAGAAAAAATCTAATTAATCCTACTTGGGTCCCATTCACATTAGGATAGCGGTGAGGCGTCGCTGTTTTTGTGTAAAATATGTGCTAGATAGGCTAGTTTGTAATGTAGAAAAAATCTAATTAATCCTACTTGGGTCCCATTCACATTAGGATAGCGGTGAGGCGTCGCTGTTTTTGTGTAAAATATGTGCTAGATAGGCTAGTTTGTAATGTAGAAAAAATCTAATTAATCCTACTTGGGTCCCATTCACATTAGGATAGCGGTGAGGTGTCGCTGTTTTTGTGCAAAATATGTGCTAGTTTGTAATGTAGAAAAAATCTAATTAATCCTACTTGGGTCCCATTCACATTAGGATAGCGGTGAGGCGTCGCTGTTTTTGTGTAAAATATGTGCTAGATAGGCTAGTTTGTAATGTAGAAAAAATCTAATTAATCCTACTTGGGTCCCATTCACATTAGGATAGCGGTGAGGTGTCACTGTTTTTGTGCAAAATATGTGCTAGTTTGTAATGTAGAAAAAATCTAATTAATCCTACTTGGGTCCCATTCACATTAGGATAGCGGTGAGGCGTCGCTATTTTTGTGTATTGTTTACAGCTGATTGCCTCTTGTCATGTGTGTTTTTTCACTCCTTTAAACAAACTTTATTCATTCCGGGTTGACACCTGACTGCTGATTGAACACAGATGGGTGGCAGAACCCATAGTGTTTATAAAGGTTTAAGAGCTAAGATGTAAGTACGCTATGATTAAGGGGACCCTGAGCCCTGAAACGCGTCGGCGGGTTTTAGCGCACATGTGTTTTTTCTAACTTTTGCACTTTTGGTATGTGTATTTTTTTTTGTTTTTAAAATGATGCGTGAATAAAGGATTTATTAACTGAAGACCCTGGAGTGCTGCAATCTTCATCTTCTTCCAAGTATCTGCCTCGATATCTTCCTAGACCTGGACTAAAGCATCTGTCAACCCCTGGACAATCTGTGGTGCAACACGACATTGGCGGATGGAGCGAGACATGATGTCCTAGATGTGCTCAATCTGATTCAGGTTTGGGGAATGGGCGTCAATGCCTTAATCTTGCAGGAACTGCTGACACACTCCAGCCACATGAGGTCTGGCATTGTCTTGCATTAGGAGGAACCCAGGGCCAACCACACCAGCAGATGGTCTCACAAGGGGTCTGAGAATCTCATCTCGGTCAGGCTACCTCTGGCGAGCACATGGAGGGCTGTGCGGCCATCCAAAGAAATGCCACCCCACACCATTACTGACCCACTGCCAAAAGGTCATGCTGAAGGATGTCGGAGGCAGCAGATTGCTCTCCATGGCGTCTCCAGACTCTGTTATGTCTGGAGGCCAAACACACTACTGAGCCTCTTTTTGACAAGTTTTAAGGACATTACATCAAAGTTGGATCAGCCTGTAGTGTGTTTTTCCACTTTAATTTTGTGGGTGACTCCAAATCCAGGCCTCCACTGGTTAAAAAAATTTGATTTCCATTGATGATTTTTGTGTGATTTTATTGTCATCACATTCAACTTTGTACAGAACAAAGTATTCAATGAGAATATTTCATTCATTCTTTCATTCATTCAGATCTAGGATGTGTTATTTGAGTGTTCTCTTTATTTTTTTTGAGCAGTGTATTTTCTAGTTAAATATACAGTTGGTAATTAGAATTTAATATACAGTCCATTCTGCATATAAGATCACATTCTTGACTATGCTTTTAACTAGTGATATTTCGCATCCTGGTATAGCTAGTACTACAACAAGATAATCTTGGCAGCGTATAAAAGCTGAGAGTCTTGTGATTCCAGAACCAATTTTCTAGGTGGTATAAAACTGTAGATACAACTATCCTGGAGTCTCCCTGGAAATGCTTAGAGCATTGTTAATGGGAACTTTACAGCCTGTTTCTATTAAAAAGAAGGTTTGATAGGTTAATAAAGTATATTACAAAAATATTCCATACATACCCCTGATACAATAATAAAAAATAAAATAAAAAGGAAGTTACACTTTAAGGCAGGAATTGGTGTAAATTAAGATGAATATATAGCAAGTATAGACTTGCTTTTATGGCACATGGACAACCAAGAGATGCAGTGATATTGAGAGACTTGTCCAAAGTATTCACACCCTTTAAAAAAAAAAAAAAAAAAAAAAAAAAAAGAGACCTGTCCTATTTAATAACTTTGCTGCTAATGTGTATTTTTCTTTAAAAACAGCTGATGTAATTCCCCCATTGTCTTTGATTCATTAATTGAGATCTGTTTGTTCTTCAGCTAGATTCAGAATATGTATATATAATAAATTGCGTGAAAAAGCACCTCTAGTTTGATTCAATTTTTTTTTTTACATGTGTTCTTATAGTATCCTTTAGTACCAGCATTTTTTCAGGCATTTGTAAAAACCTATGAAGAAAAGCAATTGAGAAATGCCATACATTCATCATGCTGCAATAATGCTGCTGACCCCAAAAGCACAAATAAATGTCAGCTAATTTCTTATAGACTCCCAGTAAACAATGCTGCAACGCTTTATCCCCAAGAAAACCTTGTGCGAAATTCTACAAAAATGTAGTTCAATTGTGGAATGTGAAAATCATAGTATAAGCCTGCAGTCTAAAATACTAAATTGTGTTTTACTGCTCCTGATGTAATGTAAAGCTTATACTGTTTGTGACACTTCTTTGTATATACTGAATGTTGAATGCTGAATCCTGTTCTTCCTTGGAAAGTTGCAAAGTTATTAGGCCAGATAACTGTCTTAACTCCATTGATACATTAACTAGTGTTATCCATAGTAATCAACCTGTCTTACATAAGTTACCTGTCTAGCTCAAAGCTTTTTTTACTATATAAGGGGTATTCCGATCTCATGGTGCATTCACACAATGTAACATGCAGCGGGATCTGACACGTATACGGCGTGTCAGAGTTTGTGCGCCGTAAAAGCTCCCATTGATTTCAATGGGAGTTAGGATCGTATAAGCCAAGTTATTTTGCGGCCATGATTTTGCGGCTGTGATTTTGCGGCCGCAAAATCACGGCCGCAAAATAACGCGGCGTATACGATCCTAACTCCCATTGAAATCAATGGGAGCTTTTACGGTGCGCAAACTCTGACACGCCGTATACGTGCCAGATCACACTGCACTTTACATCATGTGAATGCACCTTCAAGGTTCCTATTTTATCTAAATTCAAGAGTTTTCCTAAATACATTATTTTAAAAATGCTGCTTTGTTTGCCTGCTATGTGAAATTATTGCTCCCATTTTTTACACAATGTTGTCAGGGACAGTTCATAATGATACTTTGGTAAGGTGTTATACACATTGGTATTACTCCACATTGCGATTTGGATATTTTGCTTTGGATCTTTCTGGCTGGTGTGCCATAGGGCATTCAGGGAGGTGGTTTGCACTTTTCAGGCTTAATCTTATATCCTTCCCTTACCCTCTTGGTAACCTATAACTTTATGTATTTTTATATCCTATTGTGGGCAATGTTTACATTGAAAAGTACTATAATACTGCACCTTCACCTGTACCATTTTGGTGTTGCTGGCACTTTAACCTCATGGTTTCCTTGATATTTATGTGTATGAATTTTGTCTTCACGTGTCCTTATATTTTTTAACTTTGGATACAAAATAAACTTCTAAAGTTTTATTGAAATGTGGGTGTGGTTGTTGCTTTAAGTTTGTTCTATATAAAAGGAATGAGAAATATATTTGAAGCTGTTATACCTGAACCCTCTGCTCAAGAAACTGCAAAAAAAAAATCTGCATTTCTGCAACATGAGGCCTTAGCCTTAAAGAGGACCTTTCATCAGATCGGGCACAGGCAGTTTGATATACTGCTGGAAAGCTGACAGTGCGCTGAATTCAGCGCACTGTCGGCTTTCCCGATCTGTGCCCGGTGTAAAGCGCTATCGGTCCCGGGACGTTTAGCGCTTTACAGTCAGAAGGGCGTTTCTGACACTTAGCCAGGAACGTCCTTCTGCCTCGTGGCGCCTATCGCGCTGTACTGTGGAGCAGGGAGGAACGCCCCCTCCCGCTCCTGATAATACTCGTCTATGGACGAGCTGTGTGAGCAGAGGGAGGGGGCGTTCCTCCCCGCTCACACTGTACAGCGCGATAGGCGCCGCGAGGCAGAAGGACATTCCTGGCTAACTGTCAGAAACGCCCTTCTGACACTAAAGCGCTACGGTCCCAGGACCGATAGCGCTTTACCCAGGGCACAAATCGGGAAAGCAGATACTGCGCTGAATTCAGCGCACTGTCAGCTTTCCAGCAGTATATAGAACTGCATGTCCCCGATCTGATGAAAGGTCCTCTTTAAGCAGATTGTGGTGGAAAGGCAATTGGTCATGAATTCCCTAATTCAATGTATGATATTACAAGCCCAAAATAATTTTAGCATTTACTGTAGCTTAAAGTAGGAAAAGATATTAACAATATTACTTTAATATTATTTAATCATAAACAGAAACTGATAGTTTGATTAAATTAATGTATGCTGTAAATAGTTCTGCTTCTATAAACTGTATAAATGTCCAGCAATGTGGATACCAATGGGGATTTTGTTAAAGTACATCTGCCTGCATCAATTCCTTGAAATGCTAAAGAGCTGGGGAAATTTGACAACCTGAGGATTTGTACTAATGAATGATTCCTCATTACAACTATAGATATACACAATCACTAAAATTAGACAGCTGTGAATCAAGGCTGAGGTACTACAAGTCCCAGAGCAGAACAAATGAATAGTGAACAGATTAATAAATATTAGCAAATTGACATGATCAAAACTTTCACTGCTTATTTATCGTATATACTAGAGTATAAGCCGACCCGAATATAAACCGAGGCCCCTAATTTTACCTAAAAAAACTGGGAAAACTTATTGACTCGAGTATAAGCCTGGGGGGGGGGGGGGAGATGCAGCAGCTACTGGAAAATTTCAAATATTAAATGCTTGGAGTTTTTGGCTGCAGTAGGTGCTGGGGAAGGGGAGGGGGTGTTTTGGTTTTCTGTCTGCCCCTTCCCTGAGATTGAGAACTGTTTCCCCCCCCCCCACACACACACACTTGGAATTCAGCCTGGCTGAATATAGCATATCTGCAGTGCTCCTATTAACCCCTTCCTGACGGTATAGGAGCACTGCACATACCCATATTCAGCCTGGCTGTAGTCAGGCTGAATTCCAAGTGGGGGGAGAAAAAAACCCAGTCTCAGGGAAGGGGCAGTTAGACAACTTTTTTTTCCCGCTACGGCGTTTACCGTACAGGAAAAATATTTTTATAGATTTGTATAGCGGGCGTTTTCAGACACAGGGATACCTAACATGTATGTGTTTCACAGTATTAAATATTAATTATATGTGTTTTAGGGAAAGGGAGAGGATTTGAATTTTTAATGCTTTATTTTTTTATTTTTTACTTTTTACTTTTTTTTTTTTTTTTTTTTTTGCATTTATTAGACCCCCTAGGGGAAGCACAGTTCTCCTTCAGGTCCAGCCTATGCATTCCTGCCGGTGGCAGGGGATCTCTCTCAGCGCTTCAGGGTCACACTTGAGAGAGCGGTCGAGCCCGCTCCCTCCTCTCTCTAGGGGCATGGAGCTCCGACATTCCTGCCGTAACAGCAGAGGTGCCAGTTGCCATGGCTACCGCTCTGGAGCAGAGCGGCGCCATTATAGATACAGACACGGCTTACCTATACTGGGGCGGCTCCTGGCACGAGCGTGGCGATGCTGTTCATTTCATACTGCAGAAGTACTTACGGTACTTCTGCTAGCAGGCCGGAACGCAGACACATGCCAGGTGCGGGTCTGAGATTATGTGGCCATGTCACCCCGTGTGTCATAGAGCAGTGTGTGTGTGTGTGTGTGTGTGTGTGTGGGAAGGAGGGGGGGGCTTTGTGTTCCAGGCCTGCAAGCAGAAGTACATACCTCCCAACTTTTGAACAACAGAAAGAGGGACAAAATGTGTGGCACGCATAGCGCGCAGAAGCAAGTTTAGCCCCGCCCACTTTTATGTTGACTCCGCCTATTCTCTTTCATTTTTCATGTCCCCTGACACAGTATAATCCTCCTACAGTCACCCGTACATTATATGCCCCCATATTGTAATGTTCCCTTCCGACTGCCCCACAGTATTAAGTCCCTCTCCTGGTGCCCCAGTGTAAACATGAAACTGGATCAGCTGGAGAGAGACATTAGCAATGGGGGTAGTTGGAGGGGGCAATAAATAAATGGCAGATGAAGTGGGACATTAAATGGTGGGCAACTAGAAGCAGTCATTAAACTGTAGGGGTAGCTGGAGGGTGACATTAAACTGGGGGCAACTAGAGGTAGACAGGTCCCCCACAGTTTAATACCCTCTCCAGTTGTCCCTCAGTTTAAGTACCCCCTTTATCTGCTCCATTTCATGTCCCCTCCTCCATCTCTGCCCCCGGTTTCATCTCCCCCCCTCCATTTTTCCCTCAGTTTCATATCCCCTTTCAACTGCGCCCAGTTTCATGTCTCCTCTCCATCTCTGCCCCCAGTATAATGACAAACAGACAGACACACACACACACACACACACATACACACACACACACACTCTCTCTCTCCATCCTGCATCTCAGATCCCCCTTCCCTCTCCCTTCTCAGTACCTTACATGGATCTCTTCATCTCTTCACTGCACAGGACACTGACACGCCCACCTAGTGACGTGACCGTGTGATGTCACACAAGGTCCTTGAACCATAGTAAAGCGTTCCTCCGATCACTGCAGCCTCTTATTTGTTATAAGAGCAGGCGATGATCGAAGGAATGATTGATCAGTAAATCATTAAAGGGACATGTAGGGAGCTGTGCGGGACAGGGGTATTAAAGCGTGAGTGTCCCGCAGAAATCGGGACGGTTGGGTGGTATGGAAGTACCGTAAGTACTTCTGCAGTTTGAAATGAACATCATTGCGACGCTACTACCAGGACCATGGCAATGCTGCGGCCCGGCACCCGCCCTGGTGTTTGTATGCCGGGTCTGTAACCATGATGTTGCTGAATTACCGTAATGATCCGAGTATAAGCCAAGGCAGACTTTTTCAGCACTAAAACTGTGCTGAAAAACTCGGCTTATACTCGAGTATATACAGTAGCACTTATCTTCCAGCCACTCACATACTAGAAGCACTATATATCACTTGAAGAAGACAGATGCTACAGAGAAGTCAGAGGTCAGAGAGGGGAAACTTTAGGACACAGAGGGTTGCAGATGAATAACTGCAAGTTTAACAAGGGAAGATATTGACTATAAGACTGTTTTGTTAATAAAAATGATGTTTTAGCTGAGCAGTGGGCCCCCTTGAGCTCAATGGGCCCTGGCATCTGCCTGGGTTTGCTTCATGCTGACGTTAGCCCTGTCTCTCAGTTAGCGCTCCACCACCTCTTCCAGTGCCACAAGTGTTTGGAGAACTAAAAGTAGCAGCAGGTGCTCAATTCATGCAGCTAACATTGTAACACCTAAAATGACAAAACTTTCATGGAAAAAAATCCTTTTGTCAAAATTAACTGGGCATGGATCCATAAAAATTTTCAAACACCTCCAACTGATGCCTGGGAATAGTGGTGTCATTGCATCTTGCATCTCTAACATAGACATTAAAAAAATATTTTTTTGAAATTAACCCCCAGAAGCCCATAATTGACCATACTATTTTAAATAAAACAAATAATTGCTGCTGCCAGTCATTTATGTGGTCCAGTAAATATGACTTAGTAAATTTAATGGATCTGAAAAAAGAACAGAAAGAAAAACAAAAACCCACAATATTAAAACACAAATAAACTAAACAATATAATTATATTATTTACTCATTCTGGTACAGTATTACCTCTTCTTATGGAGTAAACCAACCTTTGACATCTCATTGGCTGGTTTACATCATGTGATGGGATTGGAAAAGAAACTCTAGTAACTTCTTTTTGGGACACCCGAGATGGCCATAACGTGGTGCATCTCAAGGGCTCCATGTGTCAGAGTACAGGGACTATTTTTATTCAAGTGAAAGGATCAGCACACTTAAGTGGTGGTGCCTGGAGTAGAACAGAGGGTGATGTATACACTATCCCCTGCACTACAGTATAGTGGGCCTAACAGATGTACTTTACTTTAGGTTTGCTATACAGATACAGTATAGGATGCCTTACATTCATCAGCCCCGCTTTGAACAAACCAGATTATGCTGACCCATCATAAGGAATATTCATTAGGGTCTAGGGAGTGTAAGGGTCCAGAAGACAGAAACCTGAAAACGGAGATCGGGCGCTGGTGTGAACCTGCCCTTAATGAGGTACATCCTCCAGTTTATTTTTTACTGAACTTTTTCGGATACAAAAGAAAATGGTATTATTATACGCTCAGATCTCATCAGACCCCATAGTGTAATAAGTGGAACCCCACGGCAGTTGAGGGAAAATTACAAATACTTATACTCACCTTGTCCCACCTCTCCAGGGCATCTTTGTGGCGTTCCTCGGTTCTTGTTCTACACTTCAGGCCTTTCTCTGTCTTCTTTTGACATCAGGCACCCTGGGGTCACCCCACAGATCTGTGATTGGACCTCAGCAGTCACATTGGGTTTGCTGAGGGACTGCTGAATGCACAGGAATGGTGAGGCAAGCTGAGTATAAGTGTTTGTTACTTTCACTCATCTCCCGTGGCTTCATTTATTATACTCTGGGGTCTGTGGGTGAGTGTTTTGCGGTATAGCAATGCATGGTTATAGTATACACTCTCTTTCTTAAAAGTATATTTCTTATAAATGTACTTGCTATGTAACTATTTTATGTAAATGTCAACAGAACTTATCATATTATGCAAGATGCCCTGATGATGAACTGGACTGGTCATGAGATTTCTATGTTGCTACATACACACCATCCCTAAGAATGGCATATGCATGAAGAGTAGTGTGTACTACTGTAGATGTCAATGACAGGTGCCACAACTCAGTAAAACTATGTTTTATCCATACAGAAGCTAAAAAAGGTTTAAAGAGAAAGATTTATTTGTAAATATATAAGGTGTCAGGGTCTGGGGTTGCTAGGTGGGGTGGCATAGACACACAAGTCCAGTTTCTTTAGTCCAAAACAATAGTAGAGTTTTATTTTCACTCAAAAAGGTAGTGCAGCAACAAACGGAAACGATACAAAAATAAATACCTGCCCGGCTAGGCTCTAACTAAACATAGAATAGGTTACCGCACCTAGAATAACAGAAATCAAAAGCCAGTTAAATAATTCAGGACACAGCTCCAAAAAAACGACCTCTCTGTTTGGCTCTCCAGCCAAGCTCTGCCAAAGTGTTGCTGCTGGAGCTGGCTTCTTAAGGATCCATGACGAGGAGACTCTCTGCAGCTGAGTCGCTGCCGGAACATCCCCAAACTGTGGACTGGAGGGGGGTGGAATGACAGGTCCCACTACCAATCCTACCTGCCATTCCTAAAAATCCAGCCCAGTAACTGGAACTCTGAAATAACCCTCAGCAGACAATAGTTATCTGCTGAGAAATTTTCTTTCTGGAGTTTTCTCATCTCACCCACCTTAGTCATCTGGGTGAGAGGTACACCCCCTCCATTACCTGACCAGCCATCGGCTTACAAAGGCAATAAACTGCCTAAATAAAAGTCCTCTCAGTGTCTGACTGTTCAGCAGGGCTCTGTGAGAGAAGTCATATCCTACTCTCTTTATTGTATTGTCTTCAGTGTTAGGTTTTAGGATCCAATCAGAACACTTCAATGCTTCTTACAAATGGACCATCTTATGTAACTTTGTGATTAACAACTATTTAAAATTAAGAGTACAAAAAGTTGTTGTTAAAGAATTGTCAATGGTAAACTTAATTAAACAACCCTTTGAAAGGGATTAAATGCATTTTAATGATTAAAAAAATCCAATTACTTTCCTAAATTAGTTTAGCGTTCTTTAGCTTCTACTTCTACTATTACAATAGTAAATATACCCCTGTGATATAAATTAGATATCTGATTATATTGCTAAAATACAAATGCAAATGAAAATAAAGGTTCAAATTAAAAGATGGTAAAGAAGTTAAAAAGTACAACAAAGTACTTCTGAAAAAGACCATTATTCAATTAGTTTTTACAATAAGCATGCATACAAAGTTAATACATATGAACTCATTCAAAGGCTTTTCCAACCTTAGCCATTATGACATATTCTGGGGAAATTACATATGTGGATAATGTCTGGGATCTTTACCTATCTTGAGAACAGAGTTGGGGACCTCCAAGTGCAGCCAATGTGAAGCGGAGAGGTGGCCACACTTGTGCACCAGAGCAGTGTGCGTGTATATATTTGTGCTTTAGATCTTTCCTACATGTTCCATAGATAGATAGTAGGCAGTTATATGGAACATGTTAGAAAGATCTAAATCATAAATTGTATAAATTGATTATACAAACAGGAGTAAGCAGGTATCATCCTGGAGAATTATGTGGAGCGTGATGTGATGCTAAGAGGTTTCAGGATTAAAGAGATACCATCGACAATTTATTCGGACAAGCTACTAACTGAATAGAATGCTATCTCATTTTATTACGCCATTAAATTAATGAGATGGCTTATATCCATTGAAGAAAATATTGGCATGATATACATGTACAAATTAAACAGACCTAAAGAGGACAGAATTAAAACAACATATTAATGAACATCAACAAGTCAAATACCAGATCTACTTGTCTATAAGGTTTGGAATATTTAACTCTATCATTTCCAGTGCGCATTGCTTAGAAGTTTTGTCAGATATGGCCATATTAAAGAAATGATCATATGAACTCACAGTGTTCTATACTAGACTACGCTCATATCACCGGGTTAAATGCACTGTTCCTGTCTGAATGTCTACTTCTGAATGTCTGAATGTCCACTTCTGCCTTTCTATAAAAATGAACACCAAGCTTGGACAATATTTTGTTTTGTGTATTACTTTTTGTCACTGTAGCCATGTTACCAAAGGCATCCTAAAGAATGAGATGATGTGTGCAACTTGGTATAAGTAGTTTTTCAATATTCATTGCCAGATAGACTATGTCTTAGATGGATCTTGGATCTTGCATAAAGTGACATGCTGTTTATCACATAGGGTCACAACTATAGGATTACTCATTTATAGCTCAAAATGGAAATTGTTACCAAAATGTTCAACACCCATGTCCCTAATTTTCCTTTTTCACTAGTAACAAAGGCCACCAGGGAACATTGCCAGATGGGTAAACATTGCCGAACATAATAGAAGCTATGTACCCTTACTTCCTTCTAAGCGTTGCTGCTCCAGGATGGTGAGCCAAATGTTCACTCCCCCTGTGCAGAATTGTTAGTAAGAGCACAGGCTATTCTAACTTGTCAGTGCAAGCAGTCATGTCCTGCGGATTCACACTGGTTGTATGGAAAGGCAGCTTGTCCCCCTTTCTGAGAAACAGTAAGTGACATCATCAACAAGTGTTTTCACTGGGCGCAGTCGGCCTACCAATCCTATGTTGACTTGGTTATTTCATAATGAATCTTTAAAAACCTTTTTATGCCCATCATAGCTATAACAAATATGAAACCTTAGGAGGTGATCTTAAACTTCAGTGATATATCAAACAAGGAAGCAATCTGCCTTTCTTCTATACTGTACCATATATATTGGGCATCTAGTCTGCAGTAGAAATCTAGAAATATATACCAGCCATTCAAATGAAAGACTGATCAGGTTGTATATAGATGAGTAGGGTCAGCCACAGCATAAGCTACTATTTCACATCTCTTTCCTTTATGGATAATTGAGGTGATGGTCTATGACTATAATATCTATATGCATTAAGTTTGGCATGAGGTCAGTCTTTTAAAATATGTGATAGATGAAATGGAAATAGAGGCGTGAAAGTCCGTGGGCAGCAAAAAAGAGCACAAATAGACAATGCACTGAAAATTTGACCTGATGCAAAATAATAATGACTAGAGATGAACAAGTAGTATTCGATTGAGTAGGTATTCGATCGAATACTACGGTATTCAAAATACTCATACTCGATCGAATACTACTAGCTATTCGCAGTAAATATTCAATTCAGAACCAATGTTGATTGGCCGAATGCTATACAGTGTATAGCATTCGGCAAATCAGCGCTGGTTCTGCAGCAGGCTCGTTCTTGCTAGTTGGGAGAGCTGGCAGCTTGCTGTTAGGATGGAGCAGACTTTTTCTCATAGGAATGAATTGACCAGCGTTGATTGGCCAGTGTACAGCATTCGGCCAATCAACGCTGGTTCTGCCGGAAGCTCGTCTGTGAGGAGGCGGAGTCTAAGATCGGATCACAGCAGTCTCCATTGTGGTCCGATCTTAGACTCCGCCTCCTCACAGAAGAGCTTCCGGTAGAACCAGCATTGATTTGCCGCAGGCTTGTCTTTGCTAGTTGGGAGAGCTGGCAGCTTGCTATTACGAAGGAGCTTACTTTTTATCAGCGCAATCTGCAAGCGCTGTGTAGAATATAGACTATAATGGGGTCCGTGCGCTTTAACTGAACAGCGCTCCTCCTAAACACTCTTCTCCTGCTATTCGTGGACTTGGTGACTCTCCTTTAGTGGTTTAGTGGTTTCCCCTGAAACGAGCATTTTTTCCCATAGACTATAATGGGATTCGATATTCGATCAAGTAGTCGAATATTGAGGCTCTACTCGAAACGAATCTCGAATATTTCGCTGTTCGCTCATCTCTAATAATTACACTTTACATGGGCAGTGATCAGGCAAGAAACAATATTAAAAGCTTTTTTTTCAGCTAATCACATACTTTATATGTTGCCAACAATATGCAATCTGTATAGGGGCCAGCACCAAGCGACTTCCTATATCATTGGTCAGTACTCATTCAGGAAAGTAATAGTAACTTAATTAACATATATTCCATAATATAATCTGCAAACTATCTTGAGATTGACATATTAATGGACTCTTACCAAGAAATGTTGTTGAACTATAGCATTCAACTCAATGTTCACATGAGTAGCTTTTAAGTTTAACACTGTCATTCTTTAAATCCATAAAATAACATTTTAGCCACAGTAAAGTGAAAAGAGATTTTCTATACACTCAAAAATATTGAAAACATAATTGTGTTAGTAGAAACCAAGCTTTTAGCAATCATTTTCCAATGCAAAAAAAAAAAAAAGTTCATAAAAGCTTGTGGCCGTAAGAAGATTCTCTAAGGCGTCTCAAACCTCCAGCATGCTGTGCTGCCCATTATAACTGCATTAATCTTCCTTTCATGCACAGGACTTTTAAAATTCAACTGTATCAATATTCGAAGCTTGAAGATAACATGTCCATAATATGCATTTTTATATACATTAATTCACATAAGCATATTTTTCCTTTATGTAGCATTCAAAACATGTCATTGCGCACAGGATTTCCATACTATTAGCAAAATCAAGAGTGAGTCTTTGTTTTTATGCATTGCATTAGTAGTTAAATGATGCCTCAGAAGACCCCATTTGCTTTTGGAAAGCAGCAAAGATATAATTTAGTTAAACTTGTTTTTTTGTTCAGCTTTCAGAAAATTCCCATTTCCTTCATGAAATATCTTTTGTTTCAACATACTATCTTGGCAGAATCATATATTTGCATATTATATATGCGGCGTGTATAGAACTTCTACCATTTGCATAATGAGGCTGCAGAGAATAAACTCTTTCAAAGAATCATAATTTAAATGTTGGGCAAAGGCAATTATATTAGTGTTTATATTTCTTTTTTTTACAGTCAGACCCCAACAGGATTTAGCATGGTAGTATATTTAGAAACAAATAATGTTCTGTTTTCACTGTATGACATTCATTTTACCTATATATAGTTACCTACGGTAGTTACCTATTCATAGTTACCTACTTTAATTCCTTTCTATATAGAGTTTTCTGGATAAAAAGTAATGGGCGATCCCTAGGATAAGAATCAAGTCTATTTGGTAAGTGTGATCTGACCCTGGGCACCCTCCTGACCAGCAGATTGGGGAAGTCAAAATGCTCTTTATTTATTGTTTTCTTCACATGTGGAAATCAGTTCCATTAGTGCTGTCACAGGCAGAGGATTGTGGACCCGCTAACAAGTTTGACGTTCCAAGCATTTTATATAAGTAAGGGTGCGTTCACACGGAGTAATGTGCTGATGATGTGGCACGTATACGGCGCGCAAAGTCTCACACGCAAAATCACGGCCGCAAAATAACGCGACATATACGATCCTACCTCAGATTGAAATCAATGGGAGCGTTTACGGCGCGCAAAATCTCACACGCCGTATACATGCCATATCACGCGGCATGTTACATCGTGTGAATGCACCCTAAAAGGTCTTCACCCTTTAACCATTTTACTTGGATCTGGTCTTCTTTAAGGGAAGATTACCAGGTCACTACCTCTCAGTTCATGGTAGCTGACCAAAGACTAGAGAGACTCTTGTGCAAACACCCAAGGGACACGAAAAGATTAGTAGAGAATGGACTGAAGAGTTTTGGCAAGCCCTCTTCAGGGCCCCAAACAACTTCATCTGGAGAGATTGATTCAGGAGTACGTGGACAAGGCCGCGCTAGAGATGGTTCCTCGCGCAGAACAAGGCACAGGCGTCTACTCTCCAGTCTTCTTGGTCCCCAAGCCATCAGGCGAGTGGCGTATGATTATCGATCTCAGGTATCTGAATCACTTCATCCGCAGGCTGCGGTTTCGCATGGAAACCATAAGGTCAGTACTACCTTTCATGCACCCTGGAGATCACTTCGTCACTCTGGACCTGAAGGACGCCTACCTCCACGTACCCATCTTTCTGGCACACCGAAAGTTCCTAAGGATTGCCGTAGACATACAGGGGAAAGAGGCGCACTTCCAGTTCGCAGCCCTCCCGTTCGGCATATCCTCCGCCCCCCACACCTTCACAAAGGTCATAGCTCCGGTCGCTGCCGCCCTGCGCCTTCAAGGCATATTCATAGTCCCGTACCTGGACGACTGGCTTCTGAAGGCTCATTCAAAGGAGGTTCTTACCACGCAGGTGCAGACCGTCGTAGCTCTACTAGACAAGCTGGGGTGGCTGGTAAACTGGCAGAAGTCAGTGATGGTGCCATCAACACGAGTTCAGTTCCTGGGACTTATTCTAGACTCTCTCAACATGACGGTCTCTCTACCCTCTCCTCGCAAAAGGAAAATTGCTCGGGCGGCACATCATTTGTCTTCCACACGGAAGGTCACCATCAGGACGGCGATGAAGGTCCTCGGATTGATGTCCACTGCCCTAGATGCAGTTCCTTGGGCCCTATGTCATATGCGCCCTCTACAGAACGAGATCTTGAGAGTCTGGAATCACAGTCCTTCAGGTTTACAGAAGCCAATCCAGTTAACCATCAGCACCCGGCAAACCTTGCCCTGGTGGACCCATCTGCGAGATGGGAAGTCCTCGGTCCAGCCCGTCTGGACCCTGTTGACTACAGATGCCTCCCTCACAGGCTGGGGAGCTCATCTGGGGGAGACCCCGGTTCAAGGTACATGGAATCAGCGGGAGAGGACGCACTCATCCAACTGGCGCGAGCTTACCGCAGTTCATCGAGCCCTTCTGTCATTTGCACCACTTCTATGAGGGAAAGCGGTCAAAGTAAGATCAGACAATCTGACGACAGTCCACTATATCAACAAGCAGGGAGGAACCAGGTCCCCCTCGCTCATGCAAGTCACCAACCTGATCTTCTCCTGGGCAGAACGAAACCTCTCCCAGCTGGCCGCGGTACATATCCAGGGCCGCCTGAACATCCTAGCGGATCAACTCAGCAGAGGCCGGCCGACCGCAGGCGAATGGTCCCTGAACCAGGACATCTTCCACTACCTGACCAGGAGGTGGGGTCTCCCCGAGGTGGATCTGATGGCCACCCAACACAATGCCAAAGTAGAAAGGTTTTGCTCCCTGTACCGGGAAGACAACCCTTTGGCTGTGGATGCCCTGTCAATACCATGGAGGTTCGAACTGGCATACGTGTTCCCTCCCATCCCGATGATACCGAAGGTATTGGCGAAACACAGGCAGGACCAGACTTCGGCAATAGTGATCATGCCGTTCTGGCCAAAAAGGGCATGGTTCACCGACCTTATCCTTATGAGTCGGGGGAACTACTGGAGGCTTCCACCAGTCAGGAACCTGGTGTCACTGAACAGTCGGCCATGCCTGGGCCTAGACAAATTCAACCTCACTGCCTGGAGGCTAAACGCGCCATACGCGCAGACAGAGGATTGTCCCAGGGAGTGCTAAGTACCTTAGCCCATTCAAGAGCAGAGGCAACCAATCAGAGCTACCAAAGGATCGCCCGGATATTCCGAGATTGGTGTACAGGCAGCCACCGCGATCCAGACAGAGATGCAGTCCTAGAGTTCTTACAGAACGGCTTGGAGAGAGGACTAGCACCTGCCACCCTCAAGGTTCAAGTGTCAGCTCTATCTGCTCTCCTGGAGACACGGTTATCACAAGATCCTCTTGTCAAACAGTTCCTTAGGGGGGCTGCCAGGCTCCGCCCCCAGGTACGGCCCCCTGTCCCCAGGTGGGACCTGGCCGCGGTTCTACAAGGGCTATGTGCGCCCCCCTTCGAACCATTATCTGAAGTGGACTGGAAGTACCTGTCATTTAAAGTGACCTTTCTGTTGGCAATAACCTCCGCCAAGAGGGTTGGCGAATTGCAGGCTCTAGCAGCCTCCGAACCTTTCATAACTTTCTTTCCTGACAGAGTACAGCTAAGGTTCGTCCCAGGATTCTTGCCGAAGGTACCCACACTTCAGAACACCAATCAAGTGATCACCCTACCGGGGTTCTTTCCCTCCCCTGCCACTGAGCAGGAGGAGAAGCTACACACACTGGATCTGGTAAGAACACTACGTATCTACCTGGACCGTACAGCACCGTTCCGAAGATCAGAGAATCTTCTGGTTAATGTGTTTGGCCACAATAGAGGCGCTAAAGCATCAAAGGTAACCCTGTCTAGATGGATCAGAGAAGCTATCAGCTGTTCCCTACGGGCTCAGAATCTTCCTGTTCCAGATTTCCTACGAGCCCATGCCACCCGATCAGTGGCGACATCATGGGCAGAGACACGGTTCCTCTCTCTAGAGCAGATATGTGCTGCAGCCTCATGGAGCTCACAGCTGACTTTTGCCAAACACTACAGATTGGACTGGCGTACGGCCGATGCTACAGCATTTGGGCACTCCGTCTTGGCATCAGCCTGCCAGGAGGTCCCGCCCTAGGGGAGATAATACTTGCTAAATCCCCAGTTGTGCTGCTGTTGGGCGTAGGGGGAAAGAAAGATTATGAATGATAATCTGTTTTCCCTTAGCCCAAACAGCAGCACAAGGCTCCCTCCCTAAGAGGTGCTATTGTACAGATTTTGTGTATGTGTGTGTAGCTCTTGGCATAGATTGCTCTGTATATCATACTTGTTACTAACACAAGGGAGGAGCAGGTCTTCCGGCCTCTTATAGAGGTCAAAAGCTGTTAGGTAATTAAAAATTCCACCTGTCCTAACAGCTCATAGGGGCAGGAATACCCCCAGTTGTGCTGCTGTTTGGGCTAAGGGAAAACAGATTATCATTCATAATCTTTCTTTCAATAAGGGAGTCACATGCCAAAACCCAGAAAACTGTTCTTATGGCCAAACAGATGTGGACAACCACCCCACTGGAGGCAAGATGTAGCTTGTAGTTTAAGGCTATGGCCCCACAGGACATCCCACAGCCAAAGAGCGCTGCAGGAAAAACCACGGCGGCAATGCATCGTGGTTCTTCCTGCAGCGCTATAGACAGATATGTTACAATCATATTTATGGGGAAACCGCTGGTGTTTCAGTAAATATAATTGACATCCTGCGATTTCCAAAACCGCACTGGCGTGGCGCATGGTGGTTTTTCCTGCAATGTGGGCATGGGATTCACTTGAATCCAATCCACTTTGCCTGTACTGTAAAACACTGCTATTTTTCCTGAGGCATTTCAACCGCGGGCAAATCAAGGCGTTTCTGTCCCTTGGAGCCCCGGCCTAAGATGGTCACCAAACTCCACGAGAACTAAAGTGCTTCTTAGTGGCTCTACATTAGCTAAAAAAAGGTCACTACGGCTAAGACCCGACGTAGCAGGTTACAACGGAAAAGAGCTGCAATAAAAAACGACATCACAGTTTGATCACAGTCAAACAGCGCCTTTTACAGAAGGTCCACAGAGTTTTTGTCTGTTGACTTTGTCCTTCAATTATACTGTACCTATAGGGAAAATTATATAAATGACACTGCAAATTCCAAAAAAACTGACGGTTTTGGAAATTGCAGCATTTCTAGTGTGGTTATTTTTCTGCAGTGTGTAGATGGAATTCTGTTTTTGCCACAGAGTTTCCACTGCTGCCAAACCACCTTAATGATAACTAAAGTGGACATACATTATATAATGGTTTTACTAATACATACTGTATACACACACATATTTCCCTTTATATAGCTTTTATAAATCAGCAAGCACCCTAATAGGTATTAGTCAAAGAGTAACTCATAAGCTATAATAAATTACTTTAATAGGATGTATATCTAAAAATTTGCAGGTATGAGAATAAAAACCAACAGCTCTAAAATACACAAGGCTTATTCTGAGCTCTGTGAAAGCTCTAGCATGTTGGGCTGAATATATAATCCCTGAGGGTAGGCTCAGTTACATTGTACAGTGTGTGGATTTTTCTTGTCAACTGCTAGAGCACTTTGCAAAATGACAGCAATTATTACTGCACTAAAACATTGCACTAAAAGCCTATTACTTTGGATAGATCACTTACTGTCGCTACCTAATTACTTGGCACCAATTAAAATCTTAACTGCAGATTTGTTTTAATTCAATCCATTTGCTTAAAAATAAAAGGATAATGTGATCCTATCTTTTCTTGCTATATAAAAAAACATACAGACCATAAGTATAAATATATACAAATATACAAATCTGTGCATGCAAAATGGACTTGTATTTACCAGTCCAGCTTTTATATATTTAATACAATGCATGTAACATTAGGACCCCATTATATTAAAAAAACCAACAACCAAAAACATAAATCTGGGCATATAGTGTTACTGCCATTGAACATTTGTGATAGAATAATAAGATAGATACATACTGGCTGGTTAAGGCATTCTTAATAAAGGGCCCAACTGGTGCAGGGAAAGAGATTTATGATGAGAAAACTGGAATAGAGTGAGTAATAAATTCCCCCATAGTGAGTAGGTAGAACATATTTCTTTACTCTTTACCTGAGCAGAAGAAGCATTTTAATTGAATGACAGTGTTCACTGCTAAAAACTATACCGCAACAAAACAGTTAAAGGAGTTTTCCAGGCAAAAAAAAATATTTTTTTTTTCTTAACATAAAGGTATGTTAGTGCTAGTGCTGGAGTGTTTGGAGTGATTTCTGGGTGTCTCTGGTTGCTGCTGCATCCTCTGTGTTAGTTTACATGGTGTTACCTACCTTCTGTGCAGCTTCCTGTGTAGTCCCACTCACTCAGCCTTCCCTCCTCCTCCCTCACTTCGTTACAAAACCCTCTGTCTCTTGCTAAGCCTAGCCCCTCCCACTCTGACTCCCACTCTCCCCATTTCTAGCCCCTAACACCTGCCCAGTACTAGACACTCCCACGCTCCCCCTGTCTAACCTATTTCATCCACTGCTAGAAGACAGGAAGATAGGGAGGAGCTGTCCCTGAACACACAAAGGTTTGGTAAGTATTGACGGGGAGAGGGGAGGCAAAAAAGTAATGATGGTGTTCCATTTCAGAAGCAGCGAAATGGAAAGTCACCGGATTATCAGAGACTGTCTCTGGAGCGGTCACATAACCCGTCCAGAGATATGGGTAATTATAGATTTTTTTAAAAATTGAAATAAATTAGAAGTTTGGGGGAGGGAGTTTAGTTTAGGGGTTAATTATCAGTTTATCCTAGACAACCCCTTTAACCACTTCAGTAACGGGCCAATTTGTGGTCCAGGTGCAGACACATTTTCGGGTTTTTTGTATGTGCGGTTTTGAGAGCTGTAACATTTTTCTCATATGTCTCATTCAACTAATTTTTGCATCTTTTTTTGGGGACACATGGGGCTTTATTTTGTTATGTTGTTTTTATTTTCGAATGTGTTTTAATTTTTTTTATATCCTGGAAAATATAAACATAATAGGAGGGAAATTGTGTCTGGTTTTCACTTTATTATTATTTTTTTTTAAATTTAATAACACAAAGTGCTACTGAAAAACTTTATAAAATATTTTTTTCTCTCTGTTACGGTAATTTTTATTTTGTATGGTGTCATCGGGGGTGGGGCTATAACCTTTAGTAAAGGCGTTTTATTCAATTGGGTCTTTATGCCGGATCATTTCGGATATGCATCCTTCCCATTGAACATATATATATATATATATATATATATATATATATATATATATAATCAGCCAGGTCTGTTATCTCACTGCATAAACACACACTTACCCTCAGTGTATACACATTTGCATATTATCTGATCTGCAGGCAGTTCAGACAAACTGACATGGGCAAACACCTTTAATCCAAATTGTGAGTTTGTCAATTTTAAAGGTGACTGGAAAAAGAAAATCTAATTTCTCGCAAACAACCAGAGCTATGAAGGTAGCCAGAAGTCACAGAGTTCTCCTGAAACGGAGCTGAGGGGGATCATCAATGCCAACAACACACACATTATATGGCATTCAGTGGCAGGCCAGCTTGAGAGTTGCCGAAACGCCGGAGCATGCTGATCATCAACACCAACAACACGCTCATTATATGGCATTCCTGCAAGCTGCTGAGATGCCGTAACAATCATAGGCACGGTGTGAAGAACAAGTTCAGCAGCAGGACAGCTTAACTGCCAAAACGCCAGAGCAGGCAAACCATCACCGGTAGCAATTTGCTGAATATAGGCAGATCATAAACGCCAACAACCCGCAGACGAAGTCGCGGGCAGAGGCTAGTAATTTATAATTTATAATTTAGAGAAAGAGAGAGAGAGAGGGAGCAAATGTGAAATGTTTTGATGCCAACATTATAGCACCAACAGAGTGCTATTGTGGAATTTGATGATGGACCAGGCTGAGGGACGTTCCTTGCTGAGTAGTGGTAGCTGTGCCAACATGAGTGGCAGTGTGGTATGGAGTGATGGAACTAGCTGTAGGACATGCCTGGCCAAGTAGTGGCAGTTATGGTAGGCAGCTGTGGCAATATGTGTAGCAGGGTGAGACTGCGTAATATGATATATCAGGCTACAGGACATGTCTAGCTGAGTCATAGCAGTAGTGGTAGGCAGCTGTGGAAATATTTATGGCAGGGGTCACTGATCCATGCCTGATTCATTTTGACAAAAGTAATTTTTTCAATGCTAGTAGAGAACAGTTTTGTCCTTTTAGATGTTATAACGCCACCTGCAGCACCGAACACCATCTCAACCATTACGCTTCAGGCCAGGCAAGATAAAACTCCCATGGCAAACTGGGCCAGCTTCTTCCATTGCTTTAACCTATTGGCCCAGAATTCATTCCATGGAGTCAGAGATATAGATATAGAGATATACCTGTATTTGTGTGATCAGTGGCTGTCAGTTGCTGCCTGTTATGGCTTTGGTTGATGCTATAGGGGAGAACTTTTTGCCTCATCATCTTTCAGTACTGTTCCTGGCTGCTGCTTTTACTCTTCCTGACACTAGGACCTATGGCAATGGCAGAGAATGTGGGTCACCGGCTGGGTGAGATGGACTGGGAGTGGGAAGAGGCCACCAAGGTACATGTGACACTGGCAGTTGCAGAGGTCTCCCTAAATGTTGCATTAAGCTGGGTATAAAGCCTAGCCTGATAATATTTCATTTTTCTCGTTTTGTGAAGCAGGGAAGCGAGGGTCTAAGAACACTTCCATCCAGTACATATCCTTCTGCTTGATGTTAATTATAAACCTGTTGCTGTGCAAACAGCAGAGCATACAGCCTGCAATGCTTGCCAGTGTATGCACAGACCCAAGTCACCATCATCATCTCGGAAGAAATGAGTTAGATTTGGCAAGGTGGATTCAGTGCTTACCTTTTAGAACAGCAGTTTCTGTGTATTTAATGAAAAAAACAAAACAAATTAAGCTCTTGCCCAAAAAAGGCCTTCAGCAAAATATTTCTCACTGATAAGATTTTTTCTCAGTTAAAAATATTTCTAAATACTGTGTATGCAGATGAAACTGCCCTATTGCACAACAAACTTAGAAAAAAAAATAGATTATTGTTACTCTAGGTTCACACCTGCGTTCACTTAGAAAAAAATATAGATTATTGTTACTCTAGGTTCACACCTGCGTTCTAGTCTCCGTTCTGCATGCAAGAAGACGGAAAGCACAGACCGTTCCTGCCGTGAGCGAAACCGTTTTTTTTAATCCGGACACAGAGTACTGCATGTCCGATTCTGTGTCCGGATTAAAAAACCCGGTTTTGCGGTGGAGAGCATAAAACGAAAAAATGAATGGGTGAGAGACTCCTGCAAGTTTCCGTCTCCTGCTCTGTTTTATGCAGGAAATAGAAACCTGCATAACGGAGACCAGGCGCAGATGTGAACGAGCCCTTAGTGACATTGTTGATTGTCCTGTCATGTGTAATTCTATATTAGAGAAGGAATACAGTAGTCTCAAGCTCAAACAGCAACAGCTATGCCCTCACTCCTAATAATTTCTATCACTAATCAGTCTGTGTAATTGTTTGAAGTCCTATTGCTTTTCAGACATGTGTTCTGTATGATGCAGTGAGATAAAAGATAGTCCCTACATTGTCTCCACCATTACTGTCTACAGCTAACTTCTGGTGATACTTGGAGCATCTTATATACTTTACATGACATCAGCACTGTAAGATGTCTACCCACTACAGTCTATTGGCTGAGAGGCTGTCAGCTGATGTGAATTGGTTCTAGAATGTAAGACAACAATGATGTGGTTCTAGAATGTAAGAGAATGAGTCACTGACTCATACACACATGCCTCCATTGTGTTACCTGCTCAAATGGAGGCAGCCATTTTTTTTTGTCTAAGACAATCCACTATTTGTTTGCTTTTATTAAAGGAACAATTTTGAAAATTTGAATCCAGTTTGTGATGAAGCAATTGGCCCATCTCTACACACGATCTTTTTATAGTGAATTTCATCCTGATAGTATACATCAGCTAGTATACAGTGGCATGCACTGTGAACAGTTAAGTAAGTTGAAGATAATGATCTTCAAAAGGCATAACATTAAAGATGACACATTACCAATGTATTTTTTGTAAAAAAAATTAAAAATTAAAATGGCCCGATGTAAAAGTTTGGGCACCCTGTATGGTTAGTAACTAGTAGTACCCTCTTTGGCAAGTATTACAGCTTGTAATCACTTTTTGTAGCCAGTCAAGAGTCTTTCAGCCACAGTTTTTTAATGAAGTTCAGATCAGAGGACTGTGAGGGCCATAGTAAAACCTTAAGCTTGTGAATTTTTAGAGTTTTGCTGTGTGTTAAGGATCATTATCCATTTTTTGAAGCCATCCTTTTTTTCAATTTCAGCTTTTTTACAGATGGTTATATGTTTGCTTCAAGAATTTGCTGATATTTCCTAGAATTCATTCTTCCCTCTAGCCATGAAATGTCCCCCATGTAACACAAGCCCCAAGTATGATTGATCTTCCCCCATGCTTAATGGTTGGAGAGATGATCTTTTTCTGTGCACTTTTTACTCCAAACATACCTTTGATCATTGTGGCCAAAGAGTTCTATTTTATCCTCATTGGCCCACAGGACCAATGACCTCAATGACCTATTTTATCCTCATTGGTCCACCAGGTTTTCTTTTGATGACTCCTCCATGAAAGCCATATTTGTGCAGGTATCTCTGAACAGTAGAACAATGTACCACAGCTCCAGAGTCTGCTAAATCTTCCTGAAGGTCTTTTTCAGTCAAGCAGGGGTTCTGATTTTCACTCTGGCAATCCTACGAGCAACTATTTCCGAAATTTTTCTTGGTCTTCCAGGCCTTATCTTGACCTCTACTGTTCCTTTTAACTGCTATTTCTCAACATTTCAAACTGAGGAAAGGGCAACTTGAAGATGCTTTGCTATCTTCTTATAGCCTTCTGCTTTGCGGGTTCCACCATTTTAATTTTAAGAGTGCTAGGCAGCTGCTTTTCAGTTATGGAGGCTGGGTATTTCTAATGCTGTAAAATTTGCATCACTTAGCCTTTCCTAATAATGATAGTGAACAATCCATAATCCTAACTGGTTAATTCAGGTCTGAGACCTGGGTCAAGGTTTTTTACTTTACTTTGGTAGAGTTGGAAGGGACCTCAAGGGCCATCGGGTCCAACCCCCTGCGAGTGCAGGTTTTCCTAAATCATCCCAGCTATATGTTTATCCAGATTCCGCTTGAAGATTTCCATTGATGGAGCGCCCACCACCTCCCGTGGCAGCCTATTCCACCTCTCACTACCCTCACTGTCAGAAAGTTTTTCCTAATGTCTAATCTGTATCTCTTTCCCTTTAGTTTCATCCCATTGCTTCTTGTACTTCCTTGTGCTAATGAGAATAGGGTAGATCCCTCTGCACTGTCACTACCTTTCAGATATTTGTAGACTGCTATTAAATCTCCCCTCAGCCTTCTCTTCTGCAAACTAAACAATCCCAATTCTTTTAGCCGCTCCTCATAGGACATGCTTAGCAGACCTTCCACCATTTTGGTTGCTCTTCTCTGGACTTGCTCCAATATATCGATGTCTTTCTTGAATTGAGGCGCCCAGAACTGTACACAGTATTCCAGGTGTGGTCTGACCAGGGAAGAGTATAGCGGAATAATGACCTCTCTTGATCTAGATTCAATGCTTGTCTTAATACATCCCAGAATTTTATTAGCCTTTTTTGCAGCAGCACCGCACTGTTGGCTCATGTTGAATTTGTGATCTACTATTATGCCCAAGTCCTTTTCCCCTATGCTATCACTTAGTTCTATTCCTCCCATACTATATATGTTTTTTACATTTCTGTTACCCGAAGGTTCTCTGAGCACACAAATCTGCAAGGGTTCCCAAACTTTTGCAAGGTACTCATTTCCCTTTTTCACTCTAAAATTGTATTCAAACATAATAATACACTGATATTGCTTAAAATTATAGACACGTGTGTTTACTCTTTAACTTTATGCCTTTTAAAGATCATTTCCTCCTCAATTTGCTTAACTGTTCACAATAACAGTCATTTTGACCAGGGGTGTGAAAACGTTTTCATGCCACTGTATATCAATAAGGAGTATAGTACTGTAATTTCACTTGTAAACCGCTCTGTTCACAAAATAGTTTACACACATTATATATCAGTGTGATTCACATAAGAAAAAATCTCCAGGCACTTGTCACGACAACTTTACTCCAGGGAATTTGCTAACATGTTACTGTCTAAGTAGAGTTCCCTTTCTCTGGTCTCCTTACTTGGTGTTTGAAAAACTTGTCACGTTGAAGTTGTATTATTTAACAAGAAGCTGAAACAGATATATTAAAAGAAAATATTTTAATACAATAAAAAATAAATGTTTGCAGTTCGGCAGTGTGTCTAAATAATGGAGTAATTACAGTATAGTATTAAACATAAACATAATAAAATTCTCTGGCGGCAACCACTTACTGTGCGTTGATTGCACAACCTGCGATTGAAGGGCTGCTGTTTTTGTTTTTCATTAAAATACAGTAGGCACCTAAAATGTTCAGCATTTATAGCGCATATTGTAAGAAATACAAATATAAACTCTAAAGCTAACCTAAGAATAAAGCAGAATGCAAAATATAATTTTCATATGTTTAAACCTTTATTAGTTATATGCTTAAGTACATGAAAAAAAATAGTAAAGCAGTGTTTACCATTAAAAAATTATGGACGCCATAACGTAGATCATCGATCTCCATTATATTCAGTGGGTTGGGTGCCATTGCTGTCTGCCATGTAACAATACAGTACTGCTATTAGAGACTGTTTTAATGAATTAGGGGACCATGTGCAAACTTTTTGAAAGTGACCCTACCTCATATTTAAATTTCCCCTCAACCACTAATGTTACAAAAAACCAAAAAAAAAACAAAGAATACTCACTGAACCTCGTATCCACGGACAAAGGCTGAATAGTGGAGCATGGAGCTGATAGTATAATATTAATATTATACTTGTGAAATTATATTAGATTGAGATGGAAGTATACTTTGTTAAACATTGCACCACTACTGAAGATATTGCTGTCCAAATCAAGGAATACTTCCAAAGCCTATACAATCTGCACACAAATATTGACCCCAATGATCTACTTACCCAGCAGCTTATTGATAACTTTTTACACAAACGCCATCTGGCAGAGTTAACCGCTGATGATAAAACTGCCCTACTCAAACCTATCTCACTACTGAAAGTCCAATCTATATGTAATCAGGGAAAAGCCAAGGCCCTCCCAGCCTCTCAGCTGGCTACTATAAAGTGTTTAAATCCTCTCTCCTCCCACCTCTTACTCAGGAGTGCGAAGTCTTATGAGAAGGGGACCTCTTACCACCACAAGCCTTAGACATCACTATTACAATTCTTCCAAAGGAGGATAAGGGCTTAGAGGAATGTTGCAGCTACCAGCTGATATCGATGCTAAATGCGGATGTGAAGTTGCTGGCAACTGGCCTTCAGACTCTGCTCCTGATGGATCAATGAAGGAAGTAATGTGGTTTTATCCCTGGGAGAGGGCAACCTTAATTCTTGCAGAGTTGCACAGATTATTCCTGACTCACTGATGCTGAGAAGATCAGAGTCAATGGCACCCTGTCCAACGTCTTTTCAATAGCAAATCATATGAGACAGGGTTGCCCCCTCTCACCCACCTTATTTTTCCTCTTAATGGAGATCCTCCAACATGCTATTAGAGACCACGCCAAAATCAAGAGCAACACCATTGGTGACAAAACACGTTAGAACGGTGCCTTTGCAGACAAACTAATATTTATCTCTAACCCTACGCGCACCTTTCCATTTGTATTACAGCTACTAGAACAATTTTAGCAAGTTGTCTAACTTCAAAATTAATTACTCCAAATTGGAAGTAATGAATATCTCACTTTCTATTTTAGAAACTGTTACCCTTTAGAAACACTCCCTCTTTAATTGGCAACCTACTAGTCTGTTGCATAAAGCATACAAACAATGGAAGAACCTAAGTTCCTATTTTGGGCCAACTATTTACCTCTACTGTATGTCTGTTGGATGGGTCAATATAACCCACTGTGCTCCTTTATTATGCCTAAATGTGTGTACACTACGCAAATTGTCCCTATCTTCATCCTGTAATCTTATATTAAAGATCAGGCTGATTAGGAAGAAACAGTTTAGTGGTTTTGGCAAGCAGCACATCACTACTTTCTACAGAGCTATCTTACTGAAAAGAAGGCTTACATAACACGAGTACGCAGACGTCTTAGATGTCTATTTCTAGCCTACCTACACTTAATTGTTTAACGTTTCACTCAAAACTAAAATATTCAATACCTTTTATCAATTTTGTGGCTCCTCTTTAGATTTTACTCTCTCCAGAGCATCTTTTCTATGAACTGATGTCCAGAAATGAACTGTCTGTTACACATGATGGTACACAAATGCTTTTTAAAGTTTCAATATCTTTTAAAACTCCTGTGAGTACAAGTCTCAGCTAATGCATAAGAGTATCTGACTGACCTATGAAGCAGTGGATTGACATTATTTTGTTTAGTACTAGCAGTACCCGCGAGTTCATCCGCGGCCCCCTGATTCCTGCGCAACCCACCTCCTGCGCACAGACAGGCCCACCATCCTCAATGCACCTGGCCTCTTTCCCCCACAGGCGCTCCCGCGCCCATGTGTCTACCCCGCTGTGGCGCACCCTCTTCCACCAGTCCTACCCATGCGCCCCACCGGCCCCTCTCCGGTTGAAGACATGCAAAGCACCCCCCGGTGCACCCCTACCACATTTCCCTGCGGGCCCACCCAGGAACACCTGGCCCCCCTTTCCCCGCTGGACCCCCAACATCAATTTCCCCCTAACCCCCTCCACCAACAACCCTCTTCATCCCCAGACCCCCAACATCGCTCCCCCCACTACCAACCCTCTTCATCCCCAGACCCCTAACATCTGCCCCACAACCAACCCTCTTCATCCGAAGACCCCCAACATCCCTCTCCCCCACCACCAACCCTCTTCATCCCCAGACCGCCAATATCCCCCCCCATCCCCACGCACTGTGAAAGCCCCTAACTCCCTCAGCCGGCAACTCCTACCTGGATCTGCTGTAGTCACTGAAGAGGTGGTGCGGAGGTATGTGTCCATTCTCCCATGGGTGTTCATCCAGATGGCAAGTTACGGGTGGCGATGCAGCCGTCTGCAGAATGTTTGGTGACACAGGCAGACCTTATGCCGGCTCCACGCTGCTGGTCGGCTTGGCGTCGTCGCTCCAGAGCCGGGAGAAGCTTCCGTTTTCTCCGGCGCTGACTTTCTCGCTGGTGCCGCCCATGCAATTCCACCTACGTATCAGGCCGCCTGGCTTCCCCTGTGGCCTGCCCACAGACTACAGCCAAGCAATCGGAGCCCAGCTGAAAGACCTGTGATGATGTCATCTCAGGTCCTGCAGCAGGGGCAGAGAGAACGTTTGCGCGTTTGGTCAGGATTCCGGGTGAGTGTGGGACCTAAGACGTAGCCTATCTTTCCTTCCTAGTGAATATTTAGGTATGTGTGAAATCTCACCTAAATCCGTTTAGCCGTTTGGCTGTGATTGAAGAACAAACATCCAGACATCCAAACACTGAAACCCACAAACATCCAAACACACAAACTTTCACATTTATAATATTAGTAGGATGTGATCTACAAGATGTTTCTCTACATGACAATCTATGTTTTACTTCTCTCTAGTATATATCAGGGCAAATTTAATATTGTGGTTACAACTAAACAATAGTGTAAAATCTGCCATAATGTTAGGTCATTTTGGTACATTTAGTTTGAGATTAATAAACACCTCCTGCAGTCTCTGTCCCTACTGTTACAACTCACCTTACTAAAATTTATAACCTCTCTCTTTCTTCTGGAATCTTTCCCTCCTCATTCAAACATTCTGTCATAATACCACTACTGAAAAAACCCTCCCTTGACTCATCTTGTGCTGCTAACTACCAACCTGTCTCTAACCTCCCCTTCATCTCTAAACTCCTGGAACACCAGGTATATTCCCACCTAATCCACTGTCTCTTTTCTAAATCTCTTCTGGACCCCTTACAATTAGGTTTTTGTGCATTACACTCTATAGAAACAGCCCACGCAAAAGTCTCCAACAATTTCCTGATGGCTAAATCTAAGGGAACTATTCACTATTTATTCTTCTGCATCTCTCAGCAACATTTGACACTATAGACCACCAACTCCTCCTCACTATTCTCTACTCTATTAGCATCAGAGACACCGCTCTTGCTTGGTTTTCTTCCTTTCATTTAGTGTACAATTCGCTGGTGCTATTTCTTCTCCTCTGCCCCTTGCAGTTGGAGTTCCTCAAGGCTTGGTTCTAGGTCCCCTCCTCTTCTCTCTGTACACAGTTTCAGTTGGACAAATCAATCGCAAATTTGGCTTTCAATTCCATGTTTATGCAGATGATACCCAACTATATATATATATATATATATAATATATATATATATATATATATATATATATATATATATATATATAATTCTGTGACATCACCACTAGAGATGAGCGAACACTATTCGAAACAGCGGTTTTGAATAGCACGCTCCCACAGAAATGAATGAATGTAGAGCCAGCACGAGGGTGTTAAGCGGCTGGCCGCCGCAAAGTCTGCGTGCCGCCCGCTTCCATTCATTTCTATGGGAGCGTGCTACTACACAACACCAGAGACTGTCTCTTCTGTCTCTAACATCATGTCTTCTCTTCATCTGAAATTGAATCTTTCAAAAACAGAACTTCTTGTGCTCCCTCCATCCACTATCTGACCTAATCCTGATATCTACATTTCTGTCTGTGGCATTACTATTACACCGAGGCGGCTTGTCTGCCATTTTGGGGTTGTATTTGATCCACCTTTATCCCACATATTTCAGACATTTGTATGCTTTTGCCACCTGCACCTAAAAAACATCTCTAGAATTTGACCCTTTCTCACCGTGGAAACATCAAAAACCTTCATTGTTGCTCTGATTCTCTCTCGTCTTCATTATCACAATTCTCTTCTTATTGGGCTTCCTCTTACTTAACTCTTCCCACTACAATCTGTCCTGAATCTTTTTAATCATGAGTAATTAAGGCAATTGTGTATGCATATTTTTAATATATAAATATTTATTTACATTTGTCCACATTGAACCTCATTGAACAATGTGCAAGTCAACTTAATGTGTCCAAGTATTCTTAACACTATCTTCCATAGACCATACTATACTAGACAGCTTGATGTCTCCTAAATAAACAGTATCCTGTCTTCTATATCACTATTAAATAATTTGAAGTCATCTTTCCATGCTTCCAATACTATTGTACTTTTTATGCTGTATCATTTGATAGCTAAAACTCTGGACTTTAAAAATATTAAACTATCTCTTACTGTATATTCTACTCATAGCAATAATATAAAGTCATGATTAGAGATGAGTGAACACTAAAATGTTCAAGGTTTGAAATCCGATTCGAACAGCCGCACACTGTTCGACTGTTCGAACAGGTTTCGAACCCCATTATAGACTATGGGGGGAAATGCTTGTTTCAGGGGTATGCAACATTTGATCAAATTCTACTTACCAAGTCCATTAGTGAGGGTCGGGCTGGATTCTTCTCCCTGCGCAGCGTCCTCGTGTCCTCTTCCGGCCTTGAATTCACTCTGCTAGGCATCGGGCCTAGGCAGAGCCGACTGCACATGCGCGGGCACGCGCAGTCGGCTCTGCCCAGGCCCGATGCCTAAGCAGAGTGAATTCAGAGACAGAAGAGGACGCGGGAACAGTAAAAGGGGTAAATTTGTAATTCATACTATGATGGTTTTACTACGCTCATTGCCAGTGACAGTGGCCGGCTGTAAAAGACAGGGCACATAATAGATTCTGTGGCACTAAATTTTGTTCTCCCAAATGGCTGGAAGATACCACCTAGGTTTGGCTCTTGAAAATAAAACAATGAGTTACTTGCTCTACTCAGCCAATCAAACAACCTTCTCTACTGGCAGTCTGTCTGGGCCACCAAAGCCTGTTGTGCCTATGTCTTCACATAGGAGGTTTTGGGAGCACTGGCTAAAAATTAGGACAGAATGGCATAGATCATGGGCAATGTCTCAATCTTTTCTCAAAGTCTATTAACTGGGTAAAATGTCTTCAAGTGAATTGTAGAGGTATGTCTAGCAGTCAACAACCTCACCATCACTCAAAAGTAGCCTTTGAGAGCTTTTTATTTGGCACTTTTATGCCCTCTTGTGTTAAGACCCAATGTGTCACAATACCCTTTCTATTTTCTAGAGACCAATGGCTGGGAACAGTGAGTCTAGCAATAGTAATATACAAATTGACTTACAGTCTGTTCTGTGGAAGGCAGGGAGGCTTGGCCGGAAGCAGTGGTCCTATACTCAGCAGGAGGGCTTGCTGGAGGCTGTAGTTCCACGGCTCCTTGGGACCGGGTGGGTGGCAAAGTCCTTGTAGCAGGAGGGCTTGCTGGGATCAGTAGTTCCACGGCTCAGTCTGTTCTGTGGAAGGCAGGGAGGCTTGGCCGGAAGCAGTGGTCCTATACTCAGCAGGAGGACTTGCTGGGGGTAGTGGTTCCAGGTAGCAACCAATTTGCAGGTAACTAACCAACTTGGAACAGTCAGTTTAAGCTTGAGGACCTTGCAGAAGACAGACTTCTGAAACCAATACTCAGGCAACTGGGTAATCAGAACACACATGCTAAATAATCGAGAAATCAGGAAATCAGGGTAAGTCACAGACAGGAAACACAAAAGACTCCATTTTGACTGCTGGCAAAAAAGAGTTCAATAAAACAAGATCCTGACACAATGTCTAATAAGACCACCATTTGCTTGGCACATAATTACATGGCAATTTTCTGAATCAATCCAACATTTCTATCTAGGATTTTTTTTTGTCAATGTATATTTGAGTTTATATTTGAATACAAGCATAAAATCTTGTACTAATAACTTTTTTTTCTCTTTTTTTAATAAATATTGTTGGCACAGTGTGGCTACTATGTAAACATTCATTTACATTTATACACAATTTCCTTCTACAGTCATCAGTAATAACCACTTTGAGAATAAAATACTTTACCTTTAGTGATAGCATTTTAATAAATGATGTAAATGTGTTTGGTGCAATATTCTTTAAGTTATCCACAAAGTCCTATTATTTCATTTCAGTACCAAGATGAAAACAAGTCCTTGCCTCTAAACACACACAGAAACAACTGATGTACTGTTTGTTATGTTTAATATATTTTCGTTCATTCCATTCCTACAAGTAGTTGTATTTTTTAATAATCTATACAAAGCTTTGCATAAGAAGGTAATAAATGCAAATTATTTTGATAAAATTGCATCAACAGATGGAATCAACCCATTTCCAGCAAATGCCTCTGGCTGTGCAGATGGTAATTATAGGATGTATGTAAATATGCAAGCTCTAGGAAGCATAGTAAATGCACACAAAACTCCATGATCACAAGAAGATGTCTATTTTGGCCCTTACCAGGACCCTTTGGCAATAAGAATAATACAAGTTGAAAAGATTGTCTTTCACAGCTGTATTAATTCTTTCTGTGTTTAGCTGCGGAATATAATTGCCTCTTCCAAAAAGAGTGAAATTGAAATGTTTGGCCTATTGAATTTGGGAATGAAACACATGAACTATTACAAAACACTTCTTTAACTGTGTTCTTAATTTAATGGGTATTTACTTTGATGTTTCAAAGACAAACTTTCAACTAAGTTGGTAAAAGTCTAAGATTACGATCAGATAAATAGATAAATGTAATAGAGATATATTTTTTGTCAATTTTATGGTCACAATACTCAGAATACCCTATGGGGATCTTAGTTCATTTGTCAAACTGTGGAATATCCAATTATTGTAGCCCATATTGGACATAAAAATGCAGCCATATGAATTTTATATGAAAATGACATAAAATAATCTGACAACTAAGTTATTCAGATATCATTTTACCAACATGCTTGACTCTGGGGTAACATGCAATCAAGTAATGGAAAGGAATGGTCATTTGGCCTACGAAGTGCCAGTACTGTATGTGTTGGTATCACTTTTTTTTGGGAAAAAAAATTGTTTGAATGTGACTTCAGTCTTCTTGTCTCCACATGCAGTAAGGCCAGGTTGAATGAATGAATGAATTGAACACTCAGCACTCCCATTGATGCTGTTGTTCAGAACACTTCACCCTCTTCACTACCTATGAAGCACAATGATCTACATTGTATAGCAGTTGTGCTTGGTATGGCAGTTTAGCCCAATTCACTTGTATTGGACTGGGTTGTAAACAGGTCATGTGACTAATAACCATGACTCCACATGCCGATGAAGCAGAGGCAATTCTCTTCACAGTGCTGCTCCAATCAGCTGCTCTGTGTGGGTCTCGAGTGTTGGACTTCCTACCAAGCTAATATCTAAGGATAGGTCAATAATATATTAGCCCCCAAAAAAACATTTAAGCATTCAAAATTAGTCTTGAAACCAATTTAACATAATATTATCACATACTAACAAAAACCTCTTAAAGCTGCAATTCACTCTTCCCCCGGATGGTCACACATAGACACAAGTAGAACAGCTAGCATACTACATTGTGATAATTTACCATGAAACCATGTTGTGTTTAGAAAATCTCCTTTAGGCTCAGGCCCCACGGGATGACCCGCAGCTATAAAGTGCTGCAGGAAAAAAACGCGGCAGTAACGCATCACGGTTCTTCCCGCAGTGCTTTAAACAGAAAGTTTGTGGAGGTTTCCCCCATGGACTTACTGTTACAATTATATCTATAGGGAAGCCTCCAGCTACCACGTCACGCTTTTTTACCGCAAAGTGGGCATGGAATTCATAAGAATCCCATCCACTTTGCAGTTACTGTAAAACGCCACAATTCCAACCCATTGAGCACATTCACATGGAGAAAAATGGTGAGGAATTTGGTGTGGAATTTCAGCTCTGGAAAAAAAAAGCCTCCCATTGATTTCAATGGGTTCCTTATTTGAATTGGTTTCTTTCTTCAGCAAGTACATGTATTTTTGCAAACCTAATGAGATGAATGGAATAGTTGCAGAACTTTTAGCAACAAATTTACTTAATGTGAACATACCTTTACATTCAGTGTAAGCACTTTTAACCACTTAATATTATTTACTTGAACTATATTGCATTTCGTTTGCATTTTTAATCCTTTTTTATCATGTGAAAACAAGTCAAAAATTCAGAATGTCTTTATTTTAAGAGAGAAATATTGATTTCTGCCACCACAGAGATGGTGTTAAAAACTCACTTCATGTTGAATCTGTTGAATATTCTTCAGGCTGAACAGCTGATCACTATATCTCTATGTGATATATATCAAATTTTTTGATACTGCTAAATCTGTCCCATCTGTTGCTTTATTTTCTCCACTCAGTATCATAAATTCTTTTAGGATATCCCAACTTTGTTGTCAAGTAAAACTACTATTTCAGATAACTGTAACAGTTATTGAAAATGTCACATTTCAGACTCCTTGCTTGGTTCCCAGTTGTTTCTCCCCTTTATTTAGCCATCATTTGGTCAAAGACTCCAGTTTCTCATGGAACCAATTCAATACAATTGTAACATGACAAACAACTTAAAAGGCTCATTCAAAATTCAACAACTGGTGGGATGACACACATGTATATACGACAGCATAGCACTTTGTGATAACATATAATTGTATGATCTATAGGGAAAGGCTGCTAATCTCATGATACTAATATCTGGGTCTGTCCAGCTAAGAAAAAGGAGGTCTACTCTGAATGAAGGTATGGATCTACACCCGGCAGTGACAGTACTTCTGCAGGATTTTCTTGGTGTCTTCGTTGGTATCGAAGGAATTCATCAACACAAGAGGGATGCCAGTGTTTTAGGTTTTGTTCAAGTGCTCTATTTGTTTCACAGTGAGATCAAGGAAGGTGCTCTCATTCCGAACTCCTATCAGACTCTTTGGGCCCTTACAGCCTATGCTGGTTCTTAAACCTCCATTGAGCTTGAGGATGACCAGCTTGTTGAGGACAGGCATTTTATTTACAATTATTTCATTTGTCCAATTCCTTTGGAGCCCCTGAAATGAAAGGATTGTGTGAAATAAATACTTTAGTTCCTCACATTTTTATACTATAATTTTGTTCAACACACTGAATTAAAGCAGAAAGTCTAAACTCCAACTACATCAAAATTAGAAAAATGTTGTCTCTGTCGAAATATTTACGAACCTAACTGTATCTTCCATTTCAAGAAAAAAAAAAGTAAAACATTTTGCAGAGATATGATTTTGGTATCTAACACCTTTAGGGCAATGAAGTATATAATACTTCTGTTCTAACTTCTGGATTTGGAAGTTTAGAACAAAATGATACTAATAGCAAATCCTACTAATATTATAAATGGGAAGGTTTGAATTTTTGTTACTCAATCAAGCAAAAACGGCTGAACGGGTTTGAATGAAATTTGGCACATAGTTTGTAACCTCGATTAACACATAGGCTACTTTATATCCCAGTAAATGACATAACTTCACGACTGTTATGAATTTATGTTCACATACTATATTAAACTGTTCTTGCCAGCAGGCTGATAAAGTCAGGTCTGTTATCTCTCTATGTAAACACACAGATAACCCTCAGTCCATTGTGTACATGAATTTTCATATTATCTGTTTTGCTCCAGGCAGTGCTGACACACTGGATGGGAAAACAACTTTAATCCAAATTGGCAGTTTTCCAATTTTAAACATGCTGGGAAAAAGAAAATCTAATTTGTCACAAAATTTGAAAACAAGAGCTATGGAGGTAGCCAGAAGTCGCAGAGCTCTCCTCAAGCAGAGCTCAGGTCGGATCATCAAAGCCAACAACAAACTCATTATATGGCGTCCCAATGAGGTGCTGAGATGCCGGAACAATCACAGGAACAGTGTGAGGAACAAGTTCAGCAGCAGGTCAGCTTGAGAGCTGCCAAAATGCCGGAGCACACGATCATCAATGCCAATAACACACTCTTTATATATCTTCCCAGCGAGCTCCTTAGATTCCAGAACAATCACAGGCACAGCGCGAATTTCAGTGGCATGCCAGCTTGACAGCTGCCAAAACGCTGAAGCAGATGGATCTTCAATGCCAAAAACACACTCATTATATGGTATCCCAGCGAGATGCCGAAACAATCACAGGCACGGTGTGAACAACAAGTTCAGCAGCAGAACACCGGAGCAAGCAAACCATCAGCGGCAGCAATTTGTTGAATATAGGCAGATGATTGATGCCAACAACACGCAGATGAAGTTGTGGGGAGAGGCTAGTATTAGATAACTCAAATAGGCCAACATTTTGTGAACAGTTTTGATATGAAGTAAGAAGTAAGCTGTGCTGTTATGCATACATTGCATTTCAGTTGTTCTCTATAAAATATGAGGCTGATATTGCGAGACACAGATGTTGCGCAGTTTACATTAATCAGTGAAACAGGTGATGCCTAATACATAGGGGACCAATCAATTTCCCACTTAGTCTGATATGTATGGCACATACGTCAGCTAGTATTCCTAAAACTGTTTGTTTAGAATGCTTTGTTAAAGAGAAAGTCCAGTAAGATAATACTCAGTATGTAAACACAGTTAATGTGATTAACCCCTAAAGGATAGGCCTATGTTGGGGCTTTTACATGCAGCAATTTTCTTTTATCATCACATTCCAAGATCCAAAACTTGTTTGTTACAATTTTCTAGGAGATAGAATACAACTTTATGTCCATCGATGTAGCCATATGAATATATGTTTTTGATCCAAATAATTAATTCCAATGATTTTTATTGAGTTTGCAGGGGCATACACAAAACTAAAGGAACCCCATAAAAAAATCAGAAAGGGCCGCACCTCAGCCTAAATTGCACACGTTTCAATGTATTTCTGCTATATACTTTGAAATGTTATGAAAATTAACTCTCAGTGAGAAATTCACCTGCAACCAGCACTAGGGAGCTCAGTACATAGAAATTTATACAGGTGCCATAGAAGGGGCTCCATAGCAACAGCATGGTCTGTCCACATAGAAAGCATGCCACTAGAGTTTTGTTTTTTTACAAGTGACAAAGTTAAAAACCTTACACTCTATTACACATACAGGTCCTATAAGAAGGCAACATTCAATAAAATACCTATTAGTAATAGTGGAGGGTATGGGAAGGTGAATATTAGGGATTAAGGAGTTGTGTGATAGAAATTTGTAATGTGTTTTTCTCACAATAGATTCAAAGTGCAATCTGGTGGTTAAACAAACTGTATATTGCAGTATGTTACGTATAGTGAGGCTGATATTATTTGCCATCCAATGCCAAACTAAAAAGATGCCTTTTGAGTAGGGTTGAGCGATTGGAATTCCGAACCTGATCTTTTCCGGGGGGATCGAGGTTGGCTGTCGGCAGCATCATCACACCGCTGTATATAAGGACAGTAATGATGCTGATGACACCATTTTGCTGCACATACTAGCTAGGGAGAGGATCTCAGTGGTAGCTAGGGTCAGTGTAGGCAGGTGTTTAGCTGTGCTAGTGAGCGTGTTATAGTCCTCAGACTGTATATACCTTTCACAAAAAGCCCTCCGTTCATTTCTGACAACCAGTGGCTGTCTATATCTAATAGGCAACTCTGTCCTCAGATTTATATATACCTTTCACAGAAAACCATCCGTTCATTTCTGACAACCAGTGGCTGTCTACATCCAGATCTGTCATCAAACTATATTCACTTTATTTTATTTTATTAAAAAAAGCAAATCTACGGTGCTCTATGTTGACAAAACTTGGTCTCCATGTGAAGAGGATCAGGGAACTACTTCTGATGATGAGGTTCAAGTTCGTTTACCAGTGCTACCAAAACGTCATCCAATGAATGCACAAATCCTAGTTATAATACGCAAAGCAGTAAATTCTACTCCCGCTGGCATTGCACAACCCAAAGTACCTAAAAGTGCTAATCCAAAAAAGAAAGGCTCCAAACAAACTGTGTGGTTATATTTCACCAAAGATGAAAATGACCCAACAAGGGTGATATGCAAGACTTGCTAGTCACTTAGCTGAGGAAAGGACACTAGGCACCTAATACAAATGCTTTGCCTCTGTACACCCATCACTTTTTAAAAAATAAATTCAACAAGAAAGTCAAGACAGGGATGTGCCTGTGAACGTTGGCCCACCATGAGCTTTGGCGAGTTCTTCCACCTACTTGTCCAATGCCAGTGCCACGTACACACCAACGTCATGTTTGCCAGGCAGCAATGCTGGACAACAGTCAAGCAATTGGCTCAAAACAATTACAGGAACCACTGGCCAAAGAGCCACGTCTGAATTTCACATGCCGATTGCTCCAACATGTTCCTCTCTTTCTGGCTCTAATATTCACCTCACCCTCCAGCAAGTAATGGAAAGGAAAAAAAACCTATCCAGCCACACATGAGCGTGCTAAGCTGCTTACCTCCAGCATTTCAAAACTACCGGCCTTGGAAATGGTCCCTTTCCACTTTGTGGAATCAGAAGCTTTTCGCTCCCTATTGTCCCATACTGTGCCCCAATATGTTGTACCCAGCCGCCACTACTTCCACGAAAGGTGGTCCCTGACTTGCAGGAGCATGTCAAGCAACAGATAAAGCGTGCTCTAAAGCAATCTGTTAGTGGATGTGTGCATTTGACAACAGACACGTGGACTAGTCAGCATGGGCAGGGCCACTACCTATCTCTGACTGCACATTGGGTCAACATGTTTGACCCTTGTCAAAATGTTGATGGCAGTTTGTCGTCTGTTCTTCCAACACGAAGGAGGGTTGTTCAGAGTCGGGTGAAGGCAGCAAGCAGTACTCAAATTAATTAGTTTGAGGGAACTGAGTCACATTGTCGAAAACATCACAAATGCGATAATTGCTGAAACTGAGTTATGGTTTGGTCCGTTAGACCTCAAAATAGGCAACGTGGTCTGTGACAATGGTAGAAATTTGGTGGCGGCCCTGAATTTGTTCCCATTGATGCATATAGCGTTCTTGAAACACTATCCCAATCTTGCACCCATGATTGACAAAGTACGAACATTGTGTGCCCATATACGGCGGTCCAAGGTAGCTTCATCTCTCATGGCTCAGTTTCAGCGCAAACACTGCTTGCCCGTTCACAGGCTCATATGTCATGTGCCCACCAGGAATTCGACATTGCATATGTTGCAGAGGTTTGTCGAACAGAAGCTAACAGTAATTGATCTTTTGATGACGAGAGGGGCCCAACATACAAATGTTGCCTCCATTTTATGGCTGTTCAGTGGGCACAGCTGCATGACGTCTGTTTGGTTCTTCAGTGTCTGGAATACTGCACAAAAGTGATCAGTGCAAACAACATCAGCGTCAGCATAACTATGTCACTTTTGTGCACATTGAAGGACAGCCTCATAACTTTGAGGGATCCGGTATGTCCAACAGAGGATGAAGAGGATATTTTTTTTTGGAAGACAGCCAGGACTTGGAAGACCACCATGGCCACCATGACTCCAGGTCTGGACGGATCAGGTAATGGTAGGAGACTGGGACAGACTCAAATAGCCTCTGTGGGTACTTATTCAGAGGAGGAGGAGGATGATGAGGACAATTTGGATCAGGAGATTGATGTCACTGAGGAGGAGTCATTCCAGCAGTCTCAGTCAACAGGCATTGTGCGTGGATGGGGGGATGCAGAAGAGACTATAGTCAGCTTAGATGAGTTGGACAGTGATGAATCGCCACCAGGTACATTGGCACACGTGTCATTTCATGCTAAATTGTCTTCCGGGAGATAAACGTGTGAAAAACATCCTGACAGATCCCGATACTGGGTGGCAACCCTACTTGATTCTCGCTTCAGGGATAAAATTCCGGGCTTCATTTCCATCACACCACAGTCTTATAGGGATATCAATATGTACCATCAAAAATTGTTGGACGACTTAATGGACACATTTCCTACAGAAAGCAGTGAGTCAAGATCATCTCCAACTCCAGCACACCTTTCACAACGCCGTGGTGGTCCCAGAGACAGAAGCACAGCCTGTGGCAAGGGAAGTGTGGGCATAATGGCTAATGCTTGGCTGTCTTTGTTTAGGCCTACTACAGCAACATTAAATGTAGAGGTATCAGACCGGAGACAGCATTTTTGTTGCAGGTGCAAGACTATATGAAAACACACATAGACATCTTACCACAAGAGTCTTTCCTGCTGGACTACTGGGTGTCGAAGATGGAAATGTGGCCTGAACTTGCCCAGTATGCCCTGGGGTTACATTCCTGTTGAGCAGCTAGTGTCTTCTCAGAATGACTGTTCAGCACTGCTGGTGGTGTTATAACAGAGTTTCGGACAAGACTCTGCTGAGTTTCCTAAAGATGAATGAGTCCTGGATTGAGAAGGGCTATAACACACCATTGACATTATAAAGAAATCAATGTAAAATGTATCATCGATTTTCTGTAGCTTCTCCTGCACGTACATTTTTTTTTAGGTTACAATTTTTCAGAGGCTCATGTGCTTCAATTTTTGGACTCCCAGCTACTGAAAAAAAAAAAAATATTTTAAGGCCTATGCTTCCTTGGGGAGAGGTCACACATATGACTGAGGCTCATGTGCTTCAATTTTTGGACTCCACGCTGTGTAGTCATGAAAATATATTTTACCGGCTATGCTTACTTTGAAAGAGGTCATTCATGTGACTGAGGCTCATATGCTTCAATTTTTGGACTCCCAGCTACTGAAAAAAACTTGTTTTAAGGCCTATGCTTCCTTGGGGAAAGGTCACTCATATGACTGAGGCTCATGTGCTTCAATTTTTGGACTCCATGCTACTGAAAAAAAAAAAATATTTTAAGGCCTATGCTTCCATGAGGAGAGGTCACTCATAGGACTGAGGCTCATGTGCTTCAATTTTTGGACTCCACAATGTGTAGTGAATAAAAAATAATGTTTTATGACCATTTAAGTGTTCTTTTGCTCTTTCTATGAAGAACTTGTATGTATTTTTTGGTAACTTTTTATTGCTTTTAAAAAACGATCTTAGAAAAAAAACAAAAAACATTGACTTACATTAGGATCGGAATTGGGATCGAGATCGGGTTCGAATGGAAAATGATCGGAAATCGGATTTTAAAATCGATCCTGAAATCTGAAATCAAGATCGGCTCAACCCTACCTTTGAGTCTTACTTTAACATTGTTTAAGGATGAGATCTCTCCGATCGGCCTAGGTAATGCTTTATAGTAAGTGGGGGGCTGCATGGTAGAAGGCTCTGACTCTAAATACTTTTTGGTAGATCTTGTGGATGGATGGTTTATTGTACCTGTTGATCTGAGAAATTGGGAAGGATTATGAGGCTTCATAAGTTCTTTTAAATAGTCAGGGTTTAAGTTGTTTATGGTTTTGAAGGTTATCAAGCAAACTTTTAAAGTTATTCTAATTTTAGGTACAGTCAATACAGTGGTTGGAGGTTACACACGGAGGAAAATGGCGCTTTATTTGGCGCTGAATTTTCCATGCTGAAAAAAAGCCTCCCATTAACTTCAATGGGTTCCATTAGCTTTTGTTCAGCTAGCAGAATTTTCTACGCTGAATTTTACATGCTGAAAAAAAAGCCTTCTATTGATTTCAATGGGTTCCACTAGCTTTTTTTTTCCACTAGCGGAATTTTCTAGCAGAAAAAGGTACTTATTGAAGTCAATGGGAGGCTTTTTTTCCACACCACATTCCTCACCATTTTCCTCCATGTCAATGGATGCTACGAGTTGTGGGAGCATTTCGGGTTGTTTTGTTGTGAACCTCACTGCAGAATTTTGGACTAGCTGAAGACAATTTATTTCGTCATCTGGAAGGCCTAAGTATAGGGTCTTACAATAGTCTAGACATGAGGTTATGAAGACATGGAACAGCTTGGAAAGATCTTCTGTTGGAATAAGGTGTTTGATTTAAGCAGTGTTACGCAAGTAAAACTACAAAGATTGGCGGATACTTGGTTCCCACAGGATAAGCAGAGCTCTATAGACCTATAGCCCATACCCCCTCCCCCATCCTAGCACTATAGCAAACACAATTATTTCCAACATACCATATTAGAAACAAAATTAGACAAAATATAAGCATTTAAAACAAGAAATAATGAAACAACTTATGGTATAAGACTAGAAAGTAAAAACATTGAGGGACAATGTATAACTTTTTTGTTTTGTACAGAACAATTATGTTTATTTGGTCAAGCTTTAATTTTACTGCAAACATACATTTCAAAAAATGATCTTCTCCAATCTAGACCTCCGGTCTTTGGGTTCCTGCTTACCACCAATCCTTTCCTTACATCATGACACAGCCTTTAACAGATCGACGCAATCGTCTCATGAAATATTAGGTGTCATTGCTGACATTCAAATGCCTTTCCTGGTTATTGCTAATAAAACTGGAGGCATTCTAAGCAAGTTTAAAATGGAGATTGACTTACAAGAAGCAGAAGCGTTCAAAGACCTTTGTGTTTTGATTTTGCTTAGGTTCTGTTTTCCTGCCTATGTTCATTATTATTATTATTATTATTATTATTATTTGCTTTTCTAGTGCCTTTATGAATTGGGTTTAAATATTTAGTAAAATAATTACAATAAAACACAAAACTAACTATACGCTTACGGCTTCCAATGAAGTACCATGGTCCACCACCAGGACCATGGCCAAATCTTTCATCTTAAGTCCTACTTATAATCTCTGTCACCTCCTGAGGAACCCCAATAGTTGGGGGAAATGTGTAGAGGGTTAATGTGTGATGTGAAATGGTTCAGGGTAGCGTTGAGTACCTTTACAAATTGTTATAGTTTGGGGCAGGGGTAGTGTTCTCATAGCCAGCATAGATGGAGAACCCTTCTGGTTTTAAAGAGTGTGGTATGGTTAATTGAAACACTCTAGTAGTGTCTCTTTAGGCTTAAACCTAGTACAGCACCTGCCCTATATAGAAAGGGAACCCTACCACTGTGATTAAGCGTTGTTACATATCAGAATTGGCAGTGCTTAATAGTGTTATTAAGACAAATTCTTAGAAGTACGCGGGAGCTAATTTTAGCCTGCACATCTTCATTTGAATTAATTTAACCTTTAACCTTTTTAATAGAATTTTTATTAAAGTTAAGTTTTATGTTGCTCCTCTTTTGTGTTCTAGTCTAAAGTTGAGTGACATTCGCTTTGATTAATTAACTATACAACTAGGTTACTATAGATTGTAGACTTTCCTGAAGAGATACATTTTCAGGTTGTGATTGAAGGTTTTGATTGTGGGGAAAAGTCTCTTGGAGCAGTGAGTTTTAAAGTATAGGGGATCCACCAAGGAAATATTAGAGTGGGTTTGTGAAGATTAAGCCTTTTGAAGGACGGCAATGAGAGATTAGGTGAGACATATATGTCTTAAAGTTGTGTTGTTTCTATGGAAACCATTATATTAACAATTTTACAGTACAAAACATACAGTGGTATTATAATAAGTATTGAGAATGAGCAATAAAGGTAGAATTAAATAACTTAAATTGATAAGAAGGGGATGAGTAAGAAGAGGGAGGGGTGGTGGTGGTGGAAAAGAATAGGGGAAGGGAAGGCACATCCAGCGGTCTACTGACTATTAGTAAGCTTTAAAATTAAAAAAAAAAATAAAATACGATAGGTCAGATGACAGTCTGAGTGTGTCAAAGTTGTCCCTAAAAATGTAGTACTCAAATTCTTGACAGTCGTAGAACAAACAAGAGAAGAGTACATGTGTGTAACATTTTGTCAGCAGTCTTAGGGAGCCTTCACATGGAGTATACGTTCCACTCATTCTGAACGTAAAACTCGTTCAGAATGAGTGTGTAAAAGCCAGATCCCATTGATTTCTATGGGTGCCGCTACCCATTGAAATCAATGGGAGGTTTTTTTTCCCCTATTGCTCCCATTGATTTCAATGGGTAGCGCATGTATGCCGGCACCCATAGAAATCAATGGGATCTGGTTTTTACACACTGATTCTGAACAAGTTTTACGTTCAGAATGAGCGGAGCAGACTCCCTTAATGAGGAATATGGAATACCTTCAGGAGGATTTACTCGTTGCATCAATTCTACACATTTGATAAATGGATTCTAGGTATCTGCCTGCTCAGTAGTTCCCACTAAGCTAGCTTCTCAATCCTACAGAGTTAATAAGTTTTTCTTCCTCTTATTGCTGTATTAATAGAAGAGTAATGAATCACTAAATTTGTGAGGAGCTTTGCAGCTAAGAGACAGGGAGAGGTTTCCATTTGGGAGTTAATCTAGGAATAGTTTTCCCCAGTGTAAGGGTCCATTCACAAGGAGTAAATGTGGCATGATGTCATGACACTTGACATTCCTGGGTCACAAATGAGGCCCAGTAACAGAAGGTGAGTTGTTTTGGGGTTTTTTTGTTACCTTCCTCGTGCCTCCTTCCATAATACAATGGGGTTTGAGGAGACCCCAGAGTATAATGTGATGGCCATTTTCATTCACTTCATTCATTCCATTTGTTCACTTTCAGAAAAAAAAACAAAAAACAATTTGGAATAATCGGGATGAACCAAACTCATTACAAGCCTATTTGCCGGTCTGTAGTAGATATCTGTATCTTCACTCTTTCCCCTTCTTTACATACTAGTAAGACTGTACAATATTCCAGCCTAGTCAACAGCAGATAAAGACTTCTGTAAGTAATATTAGTAGCAGCAACCTTCTCTCACTAAGTAAATTGTGATTTTTATATTTCACAAGTTAAAGAATATTACACAGTCAAATATGAAATCTTAAAACAGTTTCAGACTTTATCTCTGAACCAACCATTTGCCTTGGAAAGCAGAAGTATATAGCTAAATGTTATCTATATCTCCATGATGAAATAAAAAACTTCTGGTTCAGGCACAATCCAGATATATTGCTTTTAAATGAAATAACTGTTGAGCAAATTATACTTAATGCTAAATATAACTTGTATTACTTTACATAATTTCATGCGTGTAATACAGTTTTCACAGTGGTTTCTTATTTATTTATTTATTTATTTATTTTTAAAAGGAGATTGTGAGGCCCATATAGGGCTCACAATGTACATTTTTTATTTTTTTTCCTATCACTATGTCTTTTGTAAGCCTCTGATCTCTGCCAGGTCAGTCCTCTCTGCACCAAGCTGACGAGATCCAATAACATCGAAACAGCTGTCCTTGGATGAGAGACTACTTGGTAAAATCCCAACATCATTGCAAACAAAGGCCTCTGAGAAGGTCGGCAAGATGTTAAAGGGAGCACCCTCTATTAGGTCGGGTTCACACGGAGTATTGTGGCTCGTGATTTGGTACATACAGTCCGCGGGATCTTTTGCGGGCCGTATACGCTCCCATTGTTTTCAATGGGAGCCGGTACCGTACACGCGGCACTATTTTGCGGCCGCCGCAAAATCACAGCCGCAAAATAGTGCTGCGTGTACGGTACCGGCTCCCATTGAAAACAATGGGAGCATATACGGCCCGCAAAAGAACCCGCGGCGTGTATGTACCAAATGACAAGCCACAATACTCCGTGTGAACCCGGCCTTAGATTGCTTGACCGAGGCTCTGTCTTCCTAATTACATCATGGAAGATAGACTTGTACATTCTCAGTCAGCGCCTTCTATTGCTGTGCATGCCTGAGGCACTGACTTTCTAATTACATCATGGAAGTCTGATTTGCATATTCTTCCCACATGTCTTTTGTAGTATGGGAGGAAATCCATGCAAACATGGGGAGAACATACAAACTCCTTGCAGATGTAGTTCCTGGTGGGATTTGAACCTAGGTCTCCAGCGCTACAAGGCTGCAGTGATAACCACTGAGCCACCTTGTTGCCCCTTTCACAGTGGTTTCTATATGCATAGAAGTAGTGTATCTATCATGCACTGGAATATTCTAACATTTTCAGATTACAAACTATTATGCTATATGGTTTGAATAGAAAAATAAATTTACTGTTTCCGTAGCAGATGAATTCTATATTAAATAAAATCCATGTTAAATAGGAGTCATTTGTGGACCTGATTTTTACTGTGGCTATTACAACTGCTTCACTGTATGTATATATAAGGTTGCCTGTCTTGAGCAGGGATGTAACAAGTATCCATGGGGTCCCATGGCAGAAGTGGCTGTGGGGATCAACTCTACAGGACCACCTTAAGCAGCAAATTTCAGAAATTGAAAGGCGTATGATTTTTTTGGTCTCCTTTATACATAGGGATAATGCACATAGTGATTTTACAGTACTGGAATAATGAACACTGTAATGTGATAGTACAAGGATAATGCACATACTGATGTCACAGTACAGAGATAATAAACACAGTTATGTTACAGTACATAGATAATAAACAAATATCGCTGTGCGGTCCATAGACCTAAGGTGTCATCTAGTGGCTGTTGTTGGTAATTTACTATTAAAGGGGTTGTCCAGGCTAAAATTTAATTTGTTAAAATAAAAAAACAAACAAAAACAAAACATACTCACCTGTCCCCAGTGTCCCAGGGCTTTCCAGTGCGGTCTGGTCATGCAGTTCCATTGTTTTCTTCTGGCGGTAGTCCCAGTCATGTGTGACCAGGGACCTCAGATGTCCCAGCTAGGATTTCCACAATAGAAGACAGCCGAGCAGCAAGACTGGACCATGTTTGGAGGACACCGGAGCATTGAGGACAGGTGAGTGTGTTTATTTTTTTTTTACCTCCCCAGCCTAATAAAAAAATAAAATTTTAGCCTGGACAAACTCTAGTTCCTTTGTTTCTCCACCCATGGGGAGATGAAAAAGGTCCTAGGAAGAAAGAGGATAGTCTCTTTTATGTGCACTTAGAAAGAGATCCTAAGCTGTTAAGGTTTTTTTTTTTTTTGTATTTTTGGTATTTCAGTAGACATGGGATTACTGTTTATGACAGTTCTGACTATCTGACCCTTCATTCACATCTGCGTTTGGTGATCCGTTCGAGTCTGTATTCCCGAATGGAATACCAAACACATTTGCAAGCGCTGTGCAGTAAAAGCACACAGACCCCCATAGACTATGGGCTAGTTCACACGTGAACTGCCCGCGCGGGTTTTGACACAGAGAGAGACGCGGCGAGCCGCGTCTCTCTCTTGTCAAAACCCGCCCGCCGCGACCATCGCTGTCGCGGCTTAACCCTCTGCTGTCGGCTCAAATGAATGAGCCGACATAGGAGGGAGCTGCGGGGGGCGGAAGCCGCGCGACTGAGACAGCGCGGCTTCCGCCTGAAGAAAGGACATGTCCTTTCTTTTCTCCGCTAGCAGCAGCTCGCCGCTAGCGGAGAACAGAAGCCCGGCGGTCTCCATAGACCACCCTTATAAGGGGAGGTTTTGGACGCGAAATCCGCTGTCAAAAACCTCCCCTATTACTCACGTGTGAACTAGCCCTATAATGGAGTCCGTGTGTTTGCTGCGCACTGCCCGCACAAAGCATGCGGACAGGAAAGTAGATTTTGATCTACTTTCCTGTCCTCATGTTCTGTGCGGAGATCTGGCAGCAAGCACACGGACCCCATTATAGTCTATTGATATCCGTATACTTTTACTGCACAGCTCTTGAAATTGCGTTTGGTATTCCGTTCATAATCCGAATAGATTATGAAACGCAGATGTGAACCAACCCTTATATGTAGATGTAATATGTCAGTTTTTGTAATTGTGTAACGTGGCTTAGCCAAATGGACAGCTATTCTGCTTCTGCACTGTGTTTATATTGCTATATATTGTTTGTAGTCTATTACAAACTGATATATTTCTTGTTTCTCTACAGCTTGCTTAGCACACTTTACACTGTATGTTATTCATATTTGCACTTCATTATACTTATATATTGAGCACCTGTTCTAATGTAATACTGTAATCCAATGGCATGTATATTCTTATTTGTTTCTCTGTTTCAGTTCAGTGGCGTAACTACTGCCATAGCAGCAGAGGCAGCTGCCACAGGGCCTGGGACATTAGGGGGCCGGTGACAGTAGCTACCGCTGCTATCATTATACTCGTGGGTCTTTTTGGACCCCCAAGTATAATGATTGGCGGACCGGGAGAGGTAAGAAACATAAAATACACTACTTCGGCCTAGTCGTCTGATGTCTCATGAACCCGCCCTGCGTCCCGGGTCATGTGACCTCTGACGTCATTGAAAATCGATTACTTTGGAGGCCGACAGTGTAGGAGACGGGAGATAGGTGAATAACAGAGGTTTTTTTTATGTTTTTCTCCCCCTGGGTCTCCGATTATTATACTCTGGGGTCTGAAAAGACCCTAGAGTATAATAATTGTTTATGGGTGTCCACAGGGGGACATAATACTGTGTTCAGGGGTCATTATGGGGGATAATACTGAGTGCAGGGGCCACTATTGGGGATAATACTGTGTGCAGGGGCCACTATGGGGGATAATACTGTGTGCAGGGGCCACTATGGGGGATAATACTGTGTGCAGGGGCCACTATGGGGGATAATACTGTGTGCAGGGGCCACTAAGGGAACAGGGGTGAACCTGCTCCTTTCGCCGCCCGAGGCGAACGACAAAAGGCCGCCCCCCCCCCGGAGGAGGGGGCGTGGCGGAGGGTGGGTGTGGCTTACCGAAGGGGCATGGCTTATTGCCATTTGCAGGCAGAGAGCAGGCACGGAGACGACCTGCTCTCTGCCTGAGCATGAGGGGAGGCTGCTGGAGCAGCGCTGCTCCAGTGGCCTCCCCAATCCACCACTCGATGCTAAGCCAGTCCAGGACAGCTTGTCCTGGACTGGCTTAGTTAAGCAAAAATGCCGCCCTCCCTGGGGTCCTGACATAGCGCCGCCTGAAGCGGTTGCTTCAGGTCGCCTCATGGGAGATGTGGCGCTGTAAGGGAAATAATACTGTGTGCAGGGGCCACTATGGGGGATAATACTGTGTGCAGGGGCCACTATGGGGGATAATACTGTGTGCAGGGGCCACTATGGAGGATAATACTGTGTGCAGGGGCCACTATGGCGGATAATACTGTGTGCAGGGGCCACTTAATAAAGCATCAAACTTCCATCCAGAATCTTTTATTGACCAGTAGAAAGGTGTTTAACATAGACCCTGGGGTACATGAAGTGGGGGCAGGACAGTGTAATGACTGCAGGAAGCGAGAGGGAGAAGGTTATACAGTACAGTGAGTGGTCTGCTACTGTCTAGGCAGTCACCTGCAAATAGGCATCAGTGCTAAATGGTCAAACTATGTCACATGTTGGTTCCTCCAAGGCATTGTCTGTTTGCAATGCTGACACCATTTCCCTGTGCAAAGGCTGAAACAATAAAAGCACTGAACTGAAACTACAAAAAGCAGAAAGAGCACAACAACAAACATCCCTAGGAGCGACACCAGAGAAGTTCACTACTGAGAAAGAAACAGCAGCTGACATAGGCAAAGCAGAAGCCTTGGAGACAGCCAAATGTCCAGATAGTGAGCACAGTGGATGCAGCAGTGTACTTAGAGTCAAGTCTCTCATGATTCACTCCAGCCCAGGTCCGAGTATATCAATACTCCATCAGTGACCATCAGCCACCTGCACAAGAAAGCGAAGATATTGTTAAATCAGGTCAAACACATCATTCCTTGTTGCAAGAATCTAACCTCAGATCACTGTTCTGGAAGCGTGAGCACTGTCAAGTGCCCTTGTTCTGCAATTGAAGCTGGGTTATTTGGTGAGCAAGGAAGTTTCTTCACTCCAAAACGGCATGATACTGGCAGACATAAAGCAGAGACTTCTGATATGTTTGGCCACACACTGTACTCTCGCCATGACAATGCTCTGCCAACGTGTCTTAGTACAAACCAAGTCACAATAGACTATAAATTATTTGATCGACATGAACTAGTAATCGAGTGACTTGTAAAGTTCAACAGTCAGCCTAAAAACTATAATGCTTTGTGATCCTCCATCCAGAATGTAATCAGAGACTTAGACTTGTTTTGCAGTGAAGAGCTTGGTCTCCTAGTGAAATGGCTTGGAAATGAAACTGCTGAGCATGCTAAAAGCACTGGGGCCATCAATATAAACTATACAGAAACAGGACTTAAGATGATCTGTAAAAGACTGGATGAATGCTACGGTTCAGCAGAGGTTAGATAAAGTGCATTAGTCAAAAGAATTGATGATAAAATAGCTCGTAAGGGCTACCAAAAACTTAGGAAACTAAGGGACCTGTTAATGGAGCTAGAGGTTGCCAAAGCAGGAGGAGATTTATTGGGAATTGCATTCCTAGACACAGCCAGCCAGATTGTCAAATCTATTGTACAAAAACTTCCCTACAACCTAGAGGAGAAGTGGGTCACACAAAGCTCTAGGTATAAGCAAACTCACAACATTTCCTCCCTTCAGTGTGTTTGTAGGCTTTATTATTCAGCAAGCAAAAGCTAGGAATGATTCCAGCTTTGATTTTACAGGGCCATGCACCACTTCTGGTCTCAATCATCATAAGGCAGCAATGAAAGTTCACAAAACTAATGTTTCTCCTAAAGGTTATCCTTTCAGGTCTTCACACTCCTCTCACCAAGAGGACAAATGCAAAAATCCCAATAAGCAGTGTACTCTTTACTGGAAACCATACTCCCTAGTGAAATGCAGAACCTTCAGAGAGAAAGCTATAGGAGACTGCAAGTTCTTCCACAAGAAAAACATCTGCTACAAATCCTGACTATTATCATTACACTTTGCAAAGGACTGTAAGGTCAGTGTAAAATGTTCAGAAGATGATAGGACAGAACACAACACAGAGCCATCAACATGCACTCCACATACTACATGCAGAAAATGTTCAGAAACCGGTCAGAGAGGAAATGAACACTGGTCAGGGGTTTCTTTTCGATGTACTGACATCTACGAAGGACTGTTGGTACAGCAGGGAGGATAGCTACTGGTTACCAAGTCAGGTCCACAGATGGTCATATATGCTTGCTGTAAGCCAATGGCTAGTAAAGTACTGGAAGGAGTGTATATCTCACCCAGATTGCTCAGATGGGTGAGATGATAAAAATCCTGAGAGTTGTGTTTCTCAGCAGACAACTTTGTTTGCTGACGCTGGGTTCACACCAGCGTTTGGCACTCCGTTCTCAGGTTTCTGTCTTCTGCATGCAGAACACGGAAACCTGTCATGCCGAGTCTGGCCGTGAGCGCCGGTGAGCGTTTTATGCTCTCCGCAGCAAAACCGGACACAGAATACTGCATGTCTGACTATAAAACATGTTTTAGTTATAGGTGTTTTTTAAAAAAAATTTTTAAAGAAGGGATTTCGAACAAATCCAGTAAGAGGTGTTTGTTTGTAGTTCTGCATTCTACACCTTTTATGATTATTAAAAATAAGTGATTTTAAAATGAAATTATAATCACATTTTCAAATAATAAAAAATAAATTATTAAGTAAATAAATAAACACAATAAATAGTGTCTATCTGACATGGAATTGCTCCATAAGGTGAAACAGAGTAGTTTGAATAGAGATCCCATACATACTGCTTCAGGACATCAATGCATGTTGTGACTCAGAGACATAGGATCCAAATGCTCCTGGTCACAGTCATGCATAGGGTCATGAATCCTCAAAAAGTTGAGAAAAATAACACTGGCTTGGTTGTCCTCTTTTGATTTATTTTCCCACTATGGAATTTACTGTAAAAATATTTTTAGTGTTTTTAGACACTGTTTTTGGCTACAGATACCTAATATTTTACTTTTATATGTGTTCTAGAGAAAGGGAGGGTGATTTGAATTTTTATTTCTTTTTACTTTAGCTTAAACTTAACTTTTTTTACTTCAATTTTTTAGACCCCTAAGGGGTCTTTAATAGAGATGAGCGAATAGTGTTCGATCGAGTAGGTGTTCGATCGAATACTACGGTATTCGAAATACTCGTACTCGTTCGAACACTACTAGCTGTTCGAAGTTTAAGGTTCGATGCAGAACCAGCGTTGATTGGCAGAATGCTATACATTCTGCCAATCAACGCTGGTTCTTCTCTTACCTTTAGAAGTCTTCTCCGTGCAGCGTCCCTGCGGCGTCTTCCGGCTGGAATTCACTCTGCCTAGGCATCTGGCCTAGGCAGAGCCGACTGCGCATGCGCAGGCATGCCCTCGCATGCGCAGTCGGCTCTGCTCAGGCGTTGGGCTGGCAGAGCCGACCACGCATGCACAGTCAGCTCTGCCTAGGCCCCGATGCCTAGGCAGAGTGAATTCCAGCCGGAAGACGCCGCAGGCGCGCTGCGCCGGGAGAAGACTTCAAGGAGAATCCAGCCCGACCGTCACTCGTGGACTTGGTAAGTATAATTTTATCGAATGTTGCCTACCCCTGAAACGAGCATTTCCCCCCATAGACTATAATGGGGTTCGAAATCCGTTTGAACAGTCGAACAGTGTGCGGCTGTTCGAATCGGATTTCGAACCTCGGACATTTTAGTGTTCGCTCATCTCTAGTCATTAACCCCAGGGGAGTCTGATCACTAATGCATTGCATATTACCAGTATTTGTATTAGAGGCTGCATGGAGGTCAGGTTTGACTGAGGCATTTTGGAAGTTAATGCCCATGATCAGGGCAGGTACATATTGTGTGTATTAGAGCCGGGTCTCTGTTCTATAATACAGTGGAGACCCATCAGCTATGGTGGCCTCTCAGCTCCTGAGCGGCCATCATATTCAAACACTCAACATTTGGTGTACTATTATGGCAGATGTCAGGAATGGGTTAAAGGGAATGTGTCATCAGACTATTACCTTTTTTTTTTTTTAATCAAGTTTTTAATGTTAAATATATATTTATTTATCCTAATATACCTGCACTTTTCACACTGAGTGGTAACCCTACTAATATGCTGTCACTACTTGTTTTGTATAGAATTCTGTCTACTTTTGAGCAGTCATCTCATTATTATCGCTCAGGATCACAATGAAATATAACACCTCTATCATAGGATAAACCATTCACAATAGGTGATAGTCACAGGTTATCTATTTCATCCCTTCCTTGTTCACTGACATCTGCACAGGTCACAGAGCATGGATAGAAAATTCTCCCATAGACATCAATGAATATCACTAGCCTATTGCTGCATGTGGTCCAAGTGCAGTTTGGTCTCAATCAATAAAATAAATTTTTTTTTAAAAAAAAAATCTACATACATAAAATATACACATATATAACACATTGTTATTTACTGGATATTTTAGGATGTGTTATGCTCAGTGTTCTCTCTGTTTATTGTGCAATGTACAAAAGTAGTATCCAAATACGAGACTTTAGTACATACAATGTATCATGTATGCAACACTTTATAATAAACACACTGGGATGCTAGAGTAATTAAATGTCCGATATTAACGGAGGCAATCATTTAGTTAAACAGACTACAGCTGTGAAAAATGGATTAAAAATACACCTTAATGAATCATTTAACAGCTTTTAGAATATACACCATGTTAATATTCATCTTTTGGAACATTAGAACATTTTAAGATAAATAATAGAAAATGAAATGTGATTCTGCATATTCCTCATGTTATATTTTACATAATAAAAGCATGTATTTTTTCAAAGCCAGGCTATCATCTCACACTATCATTGAAAAGCATTTCTTAAAAATGTCCTCAGCTTATTTTAAATCCTTGGTATTTTCCTCTGCTGTGTATTTTTCCCTTTCTTGCACATGAATATTAATGTATTTCCAAGAGATATCTACTTAGAGGAAAAAACAAGAATAAATTAAATACCTACAGATTTTTCTAATTCCTCTTTTTGGTGACATGTCGTCATTACATCAAATTACTGAGATGTGCTTGCATTTTTTTTTAAATTATGGAATATAAAGTATATGTAAATCTTGCCAAGCGGCTGTGAGGAAAGAATAGGAACAGGAGGTGTATTAGGTATTCAGTCTGCGTATTTGTGAGCCAATTAATCAAGCACTGGCGAGAAAAGATGCAGAAACGATGAGTTCGCCCTTCATGTTGATGAGGCCGGTCCAGGGCAAACGCTGCTGCACCTGAGCTCATAGTTAGGCATGCAGAAAGGAATCATGGGAATTTCTTCACGCCTTTGTCTTCGTTGTGAAGGATGCAAAATGTCAAGCTGGTGTTTGGCTGTTTCTTAGAGACTCAGTGAAAATCTTTAGTCTGGTGAAGTCTTTTTAACCCTTTGTATGATTTCACAAAGCAAAAAATAGATTTCCGAAACCTTATATCAATGCACATTATATACCTGCAAATTTAAAACTTAAGCAAATGTATCTACAGTATGTATATTTGTTTCTTACATATTAATTGCAGCTGTATTTATACCACAAAAAAATACAATAAATTCTAATTATGTGTGATATTGTACTACGGTTTATTTACACATACCTGGGCTTCAGCATACACTACATGCCCTACAAATGCAAATAACACAGAACCTTCCTACATATGTTCTCCCACAGTTCTCAACTTCCGAACTGCATTGCATCATAGAGTAAATTCTAAAATCCTCCCTTAAGGACATGCCTGCGACTGTATGCCATGATTAAATGACCCCATACATCGGGGCCAATGAGAGCGGTCCACAAAATAGACAAGAATAGGACCTGTCCTGAACTTTGATCACAGCCCCATAACCAGACCATGAAAATACACAGTGGCGTGTATGGGGCCATTGAAAAGAATGGGTCAGTGCGCTAACAGTGAAGAACACATCTAGCACACTGTGCACAAGATCATATATATAAGGCCTTACTTCTATAGCTGAAAATAGCATCTTCCTCCTTTTATAATACAGTAATTGTATTTTTGTATTACTACAAACTGTGATAATAAAAACACCTATGTTATTGAAAGTGTATATATATACTGAATTACTGAATTTACTAAATTTGTGTAATACCTTGTTTCTCTGAAAATAAGCCTTACCTAGAAAATAAGCCCTAGCTTTTATTTTCCAGGGTTTTTACAGTTGGCATGAAATATAATCCCTACTCCAAAAATAAGCCCTAGTTACAGTCAGCGCCTCCAGCGCTAGGTTATGTCATGTGACATCATGAAGATGGAGGATAGGCATACTGTAGCTTCTAATTATCCTGGACAAGAGCCCCACTACCTCCTACCATAGCACCTCCTCCCAAGTCCAGCCTCCTGCCTTCTGAGTCTGCCTTTCAAGTGCCAAATCCTGGATCCCACTTACCAACTGCTACTCTGCTGTGGACTTAGCTACTAGAGATGAGTGAGTAGTATTCGATCAAGTAGGTATTTGATTGAATGCTACGGTATTCAAAATACTCGTACTTAGTCGAATACCACACGGTAAATGCAGTACAAATTTGAATCCCCCCCACCTTTCCTGGCTCTTTTTTTTACACCAATAACTATGCAGGGGAGGTGGGAGAGGAACTAGGACAACGTAGGCATTGGAAAAAAAACATATACAGTCCTTGGCTGCTGAGAACAGTAGTCGTAGCAGCAGCAGTAATAATAATAAAAATAATAATAATAATAATACTGGGACTTGGGCGTGTTAGATTCAGCCAGGCATGCTTCCCCTGCTGTCCCAGTTGCATTCCAGAGGTGTTGGCATCATTTCCTGAGGTGTTATTGTGGACTTGGTGACTCCAATTGGTCGAATTTTGGTTTCGGTGAAACGAGCATGTTTTTCCCATAGACTATAATGGAATTCGATATTCGAACAAATAGTCGAATATTGAGGTCTATTCGAATAGAATTTTGAATTTTCAAATATTTCTCTACGTGCTCATCTCTATTAGCTACCTATATGACTAAGCATCAGGTGCCCCCCCTATTTGCTCCCACAGACACAGCACCACCTACAGCACCTCTCCCTTAGCATAAAGGAGAGATAGAGAGGGCACGGTGCCACCGGCACACAAAGTGTTTAGCGAGAGAAAGTGTTATTAAGTTTGTTTACCTAGTTAATAAGTTTGGTTGCATTTGGTAAAAGAATTAGAGTGGGGCCTTGGAAAGTTGGGAACTAGTTATAGGTGTCTTTGCCTTTGGGAAGTGAGTGGAGATTGTGAGATGGTTGAACCTGTGTAGTCATTACGTGTTTGAAACTTCTTAAAGTGTTAGTAACCAATAAAGCTTTGAACAGTACCACTGTGTTTGGAGTTGTGTTTAGTAGATTGAACAAGTTAATTTGGTTAATCTTCTTTAATGGTATACTTATAGAAGACTTTTCACCACCTCTATTGTCTCTGATTCTTGGCATACTTCAATAGGTGACACTCCAATGATTCCACCACTGAGTTTTCTGGCCCCCACTGAGTCTGTGCTAATAAGAATCTTTACTGTCAGGAGGACAGTATAGGGCTGGAGCAGACAGCTTGGAACTACCCACTTGATAATAGAAAGACTGATAAGATAAGATTCGAGATGAGTGAGTAGTATTCGATCGCGTAGGTATTCGAAATACTCGTACTCGATCGAGTACCACTCGCTATTCGAATGGAAAAGTTTGATGCAGAACCAGCATTGATTGGCCAAATGCTATACAGTTGGCCAATCAATGCTGGTTCTTCTCCTACCTTTAGAAGTCTTCTCCGTGATGCTTCCCTGCAGCATCTTTTGGCTCTGAATTCACTCTGCCAGGCATCGGGCCTGGGCAGAGCCGACTGCGCATGCCCGCGCTACAAGAAAATGGCCACTTTGACTGTAAGCGGACATTTTCTTGTAGTGCGGGCATGCGCAGTCAGCTCTGCCCAGGCCCGATGCCTGGCAGAGTGAATTCAGAGCCAGAAGATGCTGCGGGGATGCTGCACGGAGAAGACTTCTCAGAGGATCCAGCCCGACCCTCACTCGTGGACTTGGTAAGTGTAATTTGATCGAATGTTGCCTACCCCTGAAACAAGTATTTTCCCCACATAGACAATAATAGGATTCGATATTCGATTCGAGTAGTCGAATATTGAGCGGCTACTCAAAATGAATATCGAATATTGAACATTTTACTGTTCGCTCATCTCTAGATAAGATAAAAGATAAGAATCCTTTAATAATGCCACCATTGTAAAATTCAGTGTGTTACAGCAGCATGGATAATACAGTAATATATTACAAGAAAGAGCACATACAAACTAAGAATAGCAGATAGAAAAAGACACTAGGAGTCATAGCAACCAAAAAGAAAGACAACTTCAGGATCATTTAGTTCTCTGTGCAGAGTGATCTTCACTTAGTCTGATGTTGATTATACAGCCTGACTGTGGTTGGTAGGAAGGATCTTCAATAATGCTCCTTCTCACACTCGGGGTGAGGCAGTTGGTCACTGACCGTACTGCCCAGTGCTATCACAGTCTCATACATGGGATGGGAGTTGTTCTCCAGCATGGAGCTCATCACAGACCGTATCCTTCTGTCACCCACCACCTGTAATGGAGTTAACTGCACCAATTGCTCAGGAATGATGGATGTTAGAAAAAAAAAATTACAACTGCCCTGGAATATGTGGAGCATCACCCATTAAAAGATGCCAAGAAGCAGATTTGTTGAAAGTGATGCATAGAATGCATAGAATGCATAGAAAAATAGTAAAAGGAAAACCTTCCAGGTTCTATTTTGTTTCAAGTTGCAGTTATAACCCATTATAAAGAAATCTTGTGTATTCCATAGACAGGAGAAAGACATCTTTCCATGTCTCATCTCCTCACAGTCATAGCTAAGCCTCACACCAAGGGTTAGTCTTCAAAAAAGACAGAGCAGACCAGTGGGAAATTAATACATATGTTCTCTGCAGAATTTCTATAAGACTGCTTGTGTCACAATCATGCAGAACATGCCACAGACTGACAAACAATAAAGACATCTATATTTCTTCTGTACTTTTACCATATAGATATGGCCATCATTCACTGATGAGAGGGACAGGATGACATTTGTAAGTGTCCAGCACAAGATAGACTAAAGACCCATACAGATTAGAACATTTTTGTAATGCAGGGCCCTGGCCTATGTATTTTTTTCATTTTTGTACCTTTGTACTTTTTTTTATTTAGGTTAAAGCCAGTTCATTGTAAACCAATTTGCCCATCTTTTCTCCCGTGCTGTAAATGTAAAATGTAGTATAAGTAGTAAACACACAGTAGTTGTAAAAGTTGTTAGAAACTCATATGTGAATGTTAGCCTACATTCTTGGTTACTTAGAGAATGTTTTCCCAATAACTTTCCCTGAAACTTAATGTTTAACTTTAATTATAAAAGGGTAGCAAATATTAAGCCATCACCAATATTATATTATCAGTCAACAAATAATCTAACATTTTGTTCATTTTACTGTAGAGCTCACACAAGAGCTTAATATAAGTCCCGAGTATATTGGCAGTGTACTGAGGCTGGATGGCTCCATCGTACTGTATAATGGTGCACAGCCTCTGTTCAGTCCATTGAGAACCTATACATAGAGTGTTGGGAGAAAAATGTCAATAGCTAACAGTTGAATGAACCCCAATATAAATGCTACATTTTCCAATGCAGCCTCTGTATTAGTCAATTATGGAATAAGACTCTTTAATGATCTGTGCAAAATGTTTATGTTTAATTATTTAAAAACATTTTCTACTTCTCTAAATGCATTATTAATCCAGCATCATTCTTAGTAATTGATTTTCAATTACTGGGAGATTTGTCAATTTTATTTAAAGATAATGCAGATATCTAGTTTCATCCGTTTGATGTTAGCTATAGTTTATGAAGATGAATGCCCAAAATTACCCATTGCTTTTCCATAACAGTTCATATTTTTCTGTTTCATTGTAGTTAATGTCAGAGATGTATACATGTATGTAAATATATTCAACAGTGATTTAGATTAATTCATAACAAATGAATCCATTTCAATATATGAATACTGCTTACAGTTGATATATCTAAGAGCTTTAACTTTTTTGAAGTCTAATGTGTATTCCCATATCTTTGTAATTATAATGGATAATAAGTTTGAGTGATAGATGTATTTATGGCATAATTGGCATTTATTTACTCGGTACTGAATAAGATATTCAATTTAACTGCCTAGAAAAGGAACCACTGCCTTACCAGATGATATGTAGAATAAGCACTACTGTTTTAGTGGAAGAAAAAAAGATGCAAACCTGTTTTATACAAAACATATGAAGACAATTGGCAGCAAGTTGTTGTGTATTACCATACAGGGCAAATATTACCCATACATCATATACACATGTGGACAATATTGTTGGTACTGCTCATTCAATGAGCAAGCTAGGCAGCTAGGCAGTAGGTACACTGATAGTGTGCCCCAAATTTTGGAGAGATGAGACAAAAATTGAACTTTTTGAAAAAGCACATTAGCTCTATGTTCACAGATGGTAATTACGCATATTTTGAAAGGAACACTGTCCCTACTGTGAAACATGGAGGAGGCTCTGTTATGTTCTGGGGCTGCTTTGCTGCATCTGGCAAGGGTGTCTTGAATCTGTGCAGGGTACAATGAAATCTCAAGACTGTCAAGGGATTCTAGAGAGAAATGTGCTGCCCAGTGTCAGAAAGCTTGGTCTCAGTCACAGGTCATGGGTCTTGCAACAGGATAATGTAATGATCCAAAATACACAGCTAAAAACACCCAAGAATGGCTAAGAGGGAAACATTGGACTTTTCTGAAGTGGCCTTCGATGAGCCCTGACCTAAATCCTATTGAGCATCTTTGGAAGGAGCTGAAACATGCCGTCTGGAAAAGGCACCCTTCAAACCCGAGATAACTGGAGCAGTTTGCTCATGAGGAATGGCCAAAATAGATGTTCAGAGGTGCAGAAGTCTCATTGACAGTTACAGGAATGGTTTGATTGCAGGGATTGTCTCAAAAGGTTGTGCAGCAAAATATTAAGCTAAGGGAACCATCATTTTTGTCCAGGCCTGTTTCATGAGTTTTTTTTTTTTTTTTATTATGTTGAAGTGAAAAGCAGTGTCTGACTTTCATTTGTTCATTTTCATAGAATTTTTATTTATTGCTTTTGTCAGATTCAAATTATTTCTGTGACCATTGTGGGTTTTTCTTTCATTAAACGATAGGTAACAACAATTTTGTCCATATGTGTATGTATTCACTACTATCTATTGATTTCTATCACTAATATGCCGATGTCATTGCTTGAATCTGACTAAATTATTCTATTCTAACTATTGTTTGCAAGCTTTTCACAACTGTGCTCATTAAGATGCAGTGAGATGAATCACAGATCCTTTTCTATCTCCATCATGACTGCAACTAGCTCATGATGACACTTGCAGCACCTTGTATAGTGTATATGACATAAGTACTGTAAGGTGTCTATCAACCACTGTCTAATGGCTGAGAAGCTGTCAGCTGATGTAAGATGGTTCTAGAACATCACAGTCTTAGTTACACACATGTGTCTGTTCTGTATTTGCTTCTTGAACGTGTGATGGTGACCATGTTTGTTTATCCAAGACAAATTGCCATATGTTTGGTTTAGTTAAAAAAACTGACCAGTTCGGAATATGTGGGTAAAACCTGGCTTGTGATGAACCAGTTCGCCCTTCTCTACTATTGAACATCTTGTTAGAGACTCCAGAAAAAGTCAGGCAGCATAATATGGCTCCACTATAATTGGTACTATCCATATTTTGTTGAAATTTCTCACCTTAGTTAGTGCTGACAGCATTGAGATTTACAGAGAAATAGTTCAAATGAGAATCCATAAAATAGATTTTTATTGCCCTGTGGGCCCCATTGTTTTGTACATTACCAGTAGGTCGCTCACCATTTCACTGTAATTTTCCATTGTATGATTTTCAAAAATTTTCCAGTAACACATGTGAAGGTCAATCATATAGCTTTTTCTTCTGCATTTTGATGTGCATCAATATCAACCAATAAAGCACCTCGATATATAAACAGAAGAATTACAAATAATAACAAATAAATCCCAAAAATTCATAAAACATAAAATTCATATTTTATTAATACATGATTACATAAGAATACAAACAGGGAATGATATTGCACAAAAATACACAGCTAATGAATCTCAAGTACTAATTATATTGCCACACTAGATATCAATAAATAGATAATACATGTAGAGTTATTTATTCATTTAAATCTTTATATTATTTAGTAATAAGTAGCTCTAAAGATATGCACAATCCTACTTACATCATAAATATATCTCTGCAGTAGGTATTTATATTGCCACTGCCTCCGTGTCAAAGTAAGGGCTGAATAATCAATATAGTGCAAGACTCCAGTTATCCCACCTTCTAAAGAAAAGAACAGTCAGATTCCTTTAGACATGGCCAAATAAATGTACTCACAGGACACCATGAGTGCTACCATCTGACCCGATCTTTTCCAGTGGGATCGAGATCGGAGGTTATCTCAAGTTCGGCTCAACCCTAAAAGTGACTTTTCCCATAGAGAAGTATTGACTAGGGCTGAGCATCGGGATCGGAAAAGATCGGATTCCTATCGGCGATCAAGCAAATTTCACGATTGAGATCGGCTGGAAAATGATCGGAAATCAGATTTTAAAACCGATCTTGAAATCTCAAGATGGGCTTAACCCTATTCCTTAACACATTCCAAGCAATTTGCATGACATATTGACTAAAAGTCAAGATTTCTTTAACAAAATCTTTGCCATGTAATCAATGAATAGAACTCCAAATTTCTAGTGATGTCACTGTCATTCATTAATATGGGCCAGTGTTTCCTCACAATGTCACGGATGTTCATCCAATTGGAAGTTGTGATGAAGAGAACCATCTGGTCCACACCTTCCTCACACTTTATACTTCTTATTACTAAAAAAGAGTCACAAGATGTTCCAGCCCTTCTGGATTGCCATATTATCCTAACCTCGGGCGGGTAGTCTTCCCGCCAAAATTTGTGCAGTTGCAGTAAGCAAACTTTTTCAGGATTGACTAAATGAGTATTAACTACATTTCTGTTTCCTGTAATATGTCATTTAGGCCACTCTTTTCTGATGTAATATTTTGTCTCCTACCTACTACCAACATTTTGTGTATCCAACTCAGTAAAATTTCAACAAATTTAACAGACTTTTCTTGAATGCTTAACCCATATCAACTTTAAAAGCCAATAAAAGCTCCAGACAAAATTGTAATCCCACCCCAAGATAAAAAGTATCATCACACAAAATCTATAGGAGACATAGCACTACAGGTTTCACATTAGAATTCTGCATGCAAAACTAAGTAGAAAGCATAAATTCATGTTTATGTGACAAAAACTGTGTTTAGCAGTGTAATCTGCATCAGCGTATAAAGACAAAGGACACACATGGCAGACTCTGCAGGAGGGAAGAGATCAAGCGCCATCTAAACATCAATGTCTACAGAGGGGAAAGGAGATCATACGAGGGTGTATGCATTTATGCAGAAGGGCAAAGGAATGCTACTTTTTGAGAGTCCAGAAAAGAGAACAGTTTCCAACATTCACAGAACTCACATTCAACATGGATTAATGTGAATGGAATCCTAGAAGCTGTTTAGAAGCTGCATATCCTTTTCTGAAAATAATTATTTACTCGTATAATCATTGATTATGTAAAAAAAATCCCTACAATTTGAAAGAAAAAATATATATACATATTTGGTATCACCATGTTCTGTACAATAAAACTAAAACAATATCTATCCAGCGCAGGGAACTTTTAAAAATAAAACAGTGGCAATAAAAACAGCAGCCCGTGTGTTAGGGAATTGCTAGGACAGCAATTCCCCAGTAGCTTCTGGAAACCCTGGGAAGGGGCACAAGGGACAGTGAGCCCTAAGCTGAAACTCCCCACTGTCCCTTCCTATTGCCAGGCCCTATCCTATGTAATAGGCGGCAACTAGAAGATGATCCCTTCCTATATATGTGACACACAAAATGCAGGTTAGACAAACAACAACAAAGAGAGGTCAGCTAGCCAGGATTCGGTAACAGTCGAGCAATGCAGTGCCAAATCGAAGTCCAAGAGAATAGTCAATAGGAAAACCCAGAGGTCAGGATTAAGAATACAAGTAAATAACAGCAAGAGAAAGCCAGCAAGCACCAGGCAATAACAGGCACCAGTGTGAGTGTGAGCCAAGACTAAATAGGGGAGGATGAACCCACCCTGGACCTGACAGGAAGGCAGGCTGTCAATCACAGGCAAGACTAAATTTAACCATTAAGAGGAGCAGAGGGAAATGAAGGTGAAGGCAGACGGGTGTGGTGGAAAATCAATTATCAAACTAGAGCCATGTTCACACAGTGCAACCAAAAACTCTACGTAAGGAATTAAACTGCGCACGCCTCCTGCACCGCAGCATGCGAGCAGAGGGCGGCGCAGTGACCCGAACAGGCAGAGACATTACACCGTGCTGGGAAAAATAAATATATAATTTAAAAATAGTATGCCTTGCAGAAGAAGGCAATGAAATTTCTTTTTCACCTGGACCACTGGGAAAAAGGGGGGGGGGGGGGGTATGCAAAATACCTATCACCCTGTGAGATCTTACATAGGGAGTTATGTATTCTACTTATTTGTATGGATTCTGGGTTTAGTGATACTTTAAGAACAAAACTATAGAATTCAATTAACACCGTTTGGCCAAGGCACACAAAAATACAGATTTGTTTGATTTTTTGCTTTTCTTTAATGGGCTATTTTTCTCTTTCCCTCTGAAACCAAGATGTGATTATACTCTCATTGTTTTCAAAATGGCCTTGTGATGGCCATTAAAAAAATGGCCGCTGCTTTTTGCAGTCATGTGAATAAGACTTTGCATCACTAATGACTGAAATTAGCTATTGATATTTCTATTTGTTAATTTAGATTGTTTTGCACTAACCCTGATATTGGGGAATACAAAAACAGGGCTGATAGGATAACTGTAACCACCATATGTCCATATGGAGCACTGGTTTTGCAAATATGCCCAAATTCAGGGTTTGTAAATGGACTGGACAGACTACAGTCAACCTAGTGTCCTGCATATCAGTTATGGTTTTGAAATTAATATTTTTCAGAATAGTTACAGTATTATAGTTTGCACGATACAATCTACATATCTGAAAATTTGTTAAGCTTTATGGGGCTATTGACAATGAATAGAAAATATTGGATCGCTGTAAATCATTGAGGCTGATTTATCATTGCTTTTGCTCTGGAATTCTCTATATATTTGTCAATATTTTGCGCCTTTTATTTTTCTGTACTCCTTATTTATTAATCACTTTCTTCATTGTTTTAATGTGCACCTAATTTACTATTTGGATTTTTTTTATTTTTTTTAAAGAAGCAACATTTTTCACAAGCACACAACATTTCTAACCAGCTTAAAAAAAGGCATAAAAGATCCTTGTCACAAAAAATTAACACTGTTAAAAAATAAGTCAGAATAGTGGTATAGAAAAAATTCCTTCATGACAAATGAGCCCCATTGAATTCTACATGTTTTGAATGATGAGATCAAATTAGAATCAAAATTGGTACTGTTAGGGTGCCTTCACACGGAGCAACGCTCCGCGCATTTTGCTACATTTTACATGTGTAAAAATACACATGTAAAATGTAGTAAGCTATTGAGTTCAATGGTTTTTTCGTATAACGCGCGTCTTTTAGCGTGCGCAAAAAGACGCGCAAAAAGACGTGCGTTAAAAAAAAAGCCATTGAACTCAATGGCTAACTACATTTTATACATGTAGTTTTATACGTGTAAAATGGACAAAAAGCATAGAGCGTAACTCTGTGTGAAGGCACCCTTAAGATAAGTCTAATATTTCCTATTATTATTATTATTCAACCCCTCAAACCACCAGAATTCTGTTTGGTTCCCCTAAAGTATTAAGAAGTAGTTCAGGCACAAAGAACAATGAGCTTCACATGTTTGGATAAATTATCTCTTTTTCCAGCCTTTTCTGACTATTTAAGACCCTCCCCAAACTTGTGAACAGCACTCATACATGGTCAACATGGGAAAGACAAAGGAGCATTCCAAGGCCATCAGAGACAAGATCGTGGAGGGTCACAAGGCTGGCAAGGGGTACAAAACCCTTTCCAAGGAGTTGGGCCTACCTGTCTCCACTGTTGGGAGCATCATCTGGAAGTGGAAGGCTTATGGAACTACTGTTAGCCTTCCACGGCCTGGACAGCCTTTGAAAGTTTCCTCCCGTGCCGAGGCCAGGCTTGTCCGAAGAGTCAAGGCTAACCCAAGGACAACAAGGAAGGAGCTCCGGGAAGATCTCATGGCAGTGGGGACATTGGTTTCAGTACTCCACCGCAATGGTCTCCGTTCCAGATGAGCCCGTAAGGTACCTTTACTTTCAAAGCGTCATGTCAAGGCTCGTCTACAGTTTGCTCATGATCACATGAGGACTCTGAGACAGACTGGTTCAAGGTTCTCTGGTCTGATGAGACCAAGATCGAGACCTTTGGTGCCAACCACACACGTGACGTTTGGAGACTGGATGGCACTGCATACAACCCCAAGAATACCATCCCTACAGTCAAGCATGATGGTGGCAGCATCATGCTGTGGGGCTGCTTCTCAGTCAAGGGGCCTGGCCATCTGGTCCGCATCCATGGGAAGATGGATAGTACGGCCTACCTGGAGATTTTGGCCAAGAACCTCCGCTCCTCCATCAAGGATCTTAAGATGGGTCGTCATTTCATCTTCCAACAAGACAACGACCCAAAGCACACAGCCAAGAAAACCAAGGCCTGGTTCAAGAGGGAAAAAATCGGGTGTTTCAGTGGCCTAGTCAGTCTCCTGACCTTAACCCAATTGAAAACTTGTGGAAGGAGCTCAAGATTAAAGTCCACATGAGACACCCAAAGAACCTAGATAACTTGGAGAAGATCTGCATGGAGGAGTGGGCCAAGATAACTCCAGAGACCTGTGCCGGCCTGATCAGGTCTTATAAAAGACGATTATTAGCTGTAATTGCAAACAAGGGTTATTCCACAAAATATTAAACCTAGGGGTTGAATAATAATTGACCCACACTTTTATGTTTAAAATTTATTAAAATTTAACTGAGCAACATAACTTTTTGGTTTGTAAGATTTATGCATCTGTTAATAAATCCTGCTCTTGTTTGAAGTTTGAAGGCTCTAACTTATTTGCATCTTATCAAACCTGCTAAATCTGCAGGGGGTTGAATACTACTTGTAGGCACTGTACATATTGTAAGCTAATGGCTGGTCAGGTAATAGAGGGGGTGTACATCTCACCTAGACTACTAAGGTGGGTGAGATGAGAAAACTCCAGAAGGAATGTTTGTTCTCAGCAGACAACTTTCGTCTTTTTTAGTATTTTGGTAAATACTCAGTATTGGGCTGGATTTTTAGGAATGGCAGGTAGGTTGGTAGTGGGACCTGTCATTCCACCTCCCTCCAGTCCACACTTTGGGGATGTTCCGGCACCAACTTAGCTGCAGAGAGTCTGATCATCAAGGGAGTTTAAGAAGCCAGCTCCAGCAGCAGACTTTGGGCAGAGCTTGACTGTAGAGCCAAAGAAAGAGATCATATTTTTGGAGCTGTGTCCTGAATGATTCAACTGGCTTTTGGATTTCTGTTATTCTACGTTAGGTAACCTATTCTATGTTTAGTTAGAGCCTAGCCAGGCAGGTATTTATTTTTGTATTGCTTCCTTTTGTTGCTGCACTTTTTGAGTGAAAATAAACTCTACCTTTGTTTTGGACTAAAGAATCTGGACTTTTGTGTCTATGCCACCCCACCTAGAAACCCCAGACCCTGATTATATATATATATATATATATATATATATATATATATATATATATATATATGATAAAGAGAGAGAGACAAATATACTATTAAATGATTAACTTATCTTATGTAGTTGTCAAAATATTGTTTATGTATGTATGTATGTATGTATGTATGTATGTATGTATGTGTGTTTGTGTGTGTAATGTATATATATATTTTTTCCAAATGCCAAAAAAGCAACAAGAAGGAGTTGTCCTGAAGATTTTTCTGTGTGAATTTAGTGATGATATACAGAGGTGATTACAATATTACAGCCAAAGAAGAAGGTTATTGGCTAGCTAGGGAAACTGGGATGGGAAGGGAGTGAGAAATGGAGGGGGAGTGAGAGAGAAAGGGTAAGAGGGGATGAGTCACCTCTTAGTGCAGCCCATGAAATCATGGGAGTTGCTGGAAAGGCATACAACAGGAAGATGCATATGTAAACAAATGCAGAAGATGCCAGGAGCTCACAGGGGCCCCAGAAATCACTCAAAACACTGCTAAAGGTATTTGGAGTCACTTATTAACCTATTAATTGCACTAACAGAGCTTTTTTGAAAATTATTATTATCTTTTTGCATGTTAAACGTTTTTGACTCCATTAATCTAAATTCATAATAGTGACCCTTCATTGCACCTTCTCCTACTCTAGAACATTCTTTTATCAGCTGCTGGCCAGAACTAAACTGCATACACCCAATGGGGCTGCACCAATGAAGAAAACAGGGGTAATTTCCTTGTTCTGCAGGTCCATACCTTTTTAACACTTGACAATATCCTACCGGTCTTAGAACCAGCTGACGTTGTAAAAGTGTGTGTCACAGAATAGTGGTCATTGCATGTACCTATGTAATTCACCAGACTAATCCAAAGTCTTTCTTTTAATTTTTTTAAAAACTTTCTAATAAATCCATAAAAATAATATAAAATGTAGTTGAATGAAGGTGTTATTTTTACATTCTGCAGAGATTGTATTGCAATAGTAAACCAAATGAGCATCTTTGCCACATAATGATTATAACATAAAGTGAAGACCCTGTTAGGTGATCTTCATTCCTCATATGACTTACTTAATGCTAAGGAACTGTGTGTTGAACGCACCAGATCAACGCTAATGAAGATTAAGGACACGTTAATGGTTTAGGCTGATAAGCATTGTCATGACATTTAAGGGGAAATCAAAGCTGTTTATATCAGCGTTTATTGCAGGCATTGAATGTTGAAGATCAGCTCATGCACATAATAGCCCTCTCATTAATATTCCTTGTAGCGTATTAGTGTATTCTAACTCTGATTTAAAATTGAGTTTTGTCTTTCTAGTCATAACATTTACACAAACATAACGTCACTTTATTGATTCAACATATTCTGGAATGAATTAAAATCTAGTTTTAAGATATTCAAAAGGTTTATAGTTACCGTATTTTTCGGACTATAAGACGCACCGGACCATAAGACGCACTAAGGTTTTAGAGGAGGAAAATAGGGAAAAAAAAAATTTTAAGGAAAAAAAATTGGTGAAATATTTAATAACCTAATAATATAATATTTCACCAATGTAAATAGAACCGGGGGCTTTCGGACACAGGGATACCAAATGTGTATGTGTTTCACAGTAATGTTTTTGTTTTATATGTATTCTAGGGATATGGGGGTGATTTGAACATATATCTCTATCTATCTATCTATCTATCTATCTATCTATCTATCTATCTATCTATCTATCTATCCATCCATCTATCTGTCTGTGTCTGTCTGTCTTTCTATCTATCTCCTATCTATCTATCTATCTATCTATCTATCTATCTATCTATCTATCTATCTATCCATCCATCCATCCATCCATCCATCCATCCATCCATCCATCCATCCATCCATCCATCTATCTATCTATCTATCTATCTATCTATCTATCTATCTATCTATCTATCCATCTATCTATCTATCCATCTATCTATCCATCTATCTATCCATCTATCTATCCATCCATCTATCTGTCTGTGTCTGTCTGTCTTTCTATCTATCTCCTATCTATCCATCTATCCATCTATCTATCCATCTATCTATCCATCTATCTGTCTGTGTCTGTCTGTCTATCTATCTATCTCCTATCTATCTATCTATCTATCTATCTATCTATCTATCTATCTATCTATCTATCTATCTATCTATCCATCTACCTATCTATCTCCTATCTATCCATCTATCTGTCTGTGTCTGTCTGTCTTTCTATCTATCTATATCTAATTTATCTCATCCATGGATGGAAAGAGACACCCTGCAGTGAAGCTATGCAAGAAGAGAAAAAGGGGCGGGCCAGACGGGTGAAGGAGGTGTGGTTTTCTAAGCAAACTTGAAAACACACCTCTTTCACCCATCTGGCTTGCCCCTCCTTCACTGCCTCTCAGATCTGGCTCTTGCAATGAAGCCACACAGGCAGGGAAGTAGGGGCGGGCCAGACGGGTGAAGGAGGCGTGGTTTCAAGCTTGCTGAGAAAACCACGCCTCCTCCTCCCGTTTGGCCCGCCCCTCCTTCCCTGTCTGTGTGGCATCATTGCCGGAGCCAGATCTGAGAGGCAGTGAAGGAGGGGCGAGCCAGACGGGAGAAGGAGGCGTGGTTTTCTCAGCAAGCTTGAAACCACGCTTCCTTCACTTGTCTGGCCCGCCCCTACTTCCCTGCCTCTCATATCTCGCTCCTGCAAACACGCGACACAGACAGGGAAGGAGGGGCAGAGCAGGCAGGCACCGTGCTGCTCTCCGTGCTGCTCCTCATAGACAGGACACAGACGCTGCACACGCTGCATTCGGACTATAAGACGCACACACATTTTCCTCCCATATTGGGAGGAAAAAAAGTGCGTCTTATAGTCCGAAAAATACGGTATATATAATAATATAGTGTGGCATCCAAGGGACTGGAATTTAGCAGGATAATCCTAGGTTTTAGCCAGTGTCATTTTATGAGTATCATGGATTCAGTACTACATATTAAAGGGGGTGTCCAACTGATTTTTTATTGATGACCTCAGGATAAGTCAACAGTAGGGATGAGCGAACCAAATTATTGGGGATTGTCACCAATGACTCATAATTACATTATGGTGCCTGAGTAAACATAACAGTCATACTCATTTCTCTGGGGCTCTGTTGTGGCATCTGTTAGGTCGTCTTCAGGCCTCCAAATCCCTGAAGGATAACAGTATCCCTAGAGGACCTCTAAGGTCTGTGATTGGGCCTTTAGCAGCAACATGGGCACATCAACCTCATGACACTAAAGTCATTCAGAAAGATGGAAGAGGCCTGAAGAGGACAGAGATCTGTACCAGATTTTATAATGGAACCTAGGAGATTGTTTATGTTTGTATATGTCTCCTAGGCCTACGCTTATTATACTCTGGGGTCTGAAGTGACCCACATTTTAATAACAGGTCAGTTTTGGAAAAAAACAAACCAAAGCTGTCGGGTTGCAAATTTGAAAATTTCATGAGGTTCACCAAAAGCTAGTCATCAATAGGAGATCAGTTCAAGCCCCACACTCAGGATCCCATCGGAGCAACTAATTAAAGGGGCTGTGGAACTCGCTTTAGCTGCTATCACCACTTCACTTTATAGCGGCCAGGCAATGTGATTACATCCTCGTCCTAATTAGACTAATAACATTGCACAACTGCTGTAAACAGATGGTGTGCAATGTAAACAATGAAGTGGTCATGATTCATGAGTGAGGGTCCAATGTTTTCCCCCTCCTTGATCTCGTTTAGGCTGAGGCCCCACAGGCCATAATTGCAGCACTAAAGCGCTGCGGAAAGAACCGCGGCATGAACGCATTGCGGTTCTTTCTGCAGCGCTTTTAAGAGAAAGTTCACAGAGTTTTCCTCTGTGGACTTTCTCTTCCCATTATATCTACAGGAAAGCCGCCAGCGTTTCCATAGATATAATTGACATGCTGCGATTTGCAAAGCCGCAAAGGCTTTGCAAATCGCAGCGTGTCCGCGCTGCGATTTCTTCCGCAAAGTGGGAATGGGATTCATGCGAATTCCATCCCCTTTGCTTGCACTGTAAAACGCCGCGATTTTTCCCGCAGCAGCAAATCGCAGCGTTTACGTCCCGTGGGGCCCCGGCCTTACATGACCTAAGCTAAAAATAGGTCATAGAGAAAAAGGAGTTGGACAAACTCTTTAATCCCATTAACTATTTAATCAACATATACATCCATCTATGTGGCACATTACTAATGTATTCAGCGGTTCCCTTGTACAAACAGGATGTCAATGTCACTGGTGATGTCAGCCAGGGAACCTGCATACAGAAGAACAGGGCTCCTGCCACTAGAAACAGAGGCTCAGGCAAAGGTGAGTAGTGTATGTGTATTGGCCCACTAGCAGCAGCATAAAATAATTGAAAAAAATGTCTCAGAATTCCCCTTTTAATAATACAACCCCAATTTCCCAAAAAGTTGTGTATAAAATGTTAATAAAACAAAAATGCAATGATTTGGAAATTTCATAATTTCTGTTTCAGAATAGGAATAAAACACATAGCAGAAGCTGAAAGCTAGATATTTTTGCATTTCTTTTGAAAAAAAAAATCTTAATTTAAAACTGGATTTTAAAAACATATATCAAAAAAGTTGGGGCAGGGTAAGTAAAATGCTAGTGAGAACAAAATAGAGGGTACATTTTCAACTAAGGCTAGGTTCATACCTGCGTCTGCTTCACGTTCAGGGTTTCCGTCCGCGAATCCGCTTGAAAAATGCGGAGATAATAGTTCTGCATGCAGTAATTTTTTCTCTACATTTTTCAGGCGGACCCTATTATAGTGTATGGGGTCTACAGGTTTCCATGGGTAACTGATTTTTAAGCGGGTTAGGTTTCTGTTCTTTGGATGGCCAAGTGAACCCCAAAAGTGGAAACCAAGGCGCAGGTGTGATCGTAGCGTAAGTCATATGACTGGCTATAAAATCATTTAATTCTTGTTATCTTTACATTTTACTTATCTCTAGAGATGAGTGAGTAGTATTCGATGGACTACCTCCCCTGCATAGATATTGGTGTAAAAAAAGCGCCAGGGAAGGTGGGAGGAGCATTGAATTTTTACGACGTTTACCGTGTGGTATTCGACCGAGTACACCAAGAACTATGCAGGGGAGGTATTCCATCGAATACTACTCGCTCATTTCTACTTATCATCCCAAAGTTTTTGGAGTTATGATTGTAATTTGTTTTAAACATGTGAGCTAGAGATGAGCGAACAGTGTTCTATCGAACTCATGTTCGATCGGATATTAGGCTGTTCGGCATGTTCGAATCGAATCGAACACCGCGTGGTAAAGTGCGCCATTACTCGATTCCCCTCCCACCTTCCCTGGCGCCTTTTTTGCTCCAATAACAGCGCAGGGTAGGTGGGACAGGAACTACGACACCGGTGACGTTGAGAAAAGTAGGCAAAACCCATTGGCTGCCGAAAACATGTGACCTCTAATTTAAAAGAACAGCGCCGCCCAGGTTCGCGTCATTCTGAGCTTGCAATTCACCAAGGACGGAGGTTTCCGTCCAGCTAGCTAGGGCTTAGATTCTGGGTAGGCAGGGACAGGCTAGGATAGGAAGGAGAAGACAACCACAACAGCTCTTGTAAGAGCTAAATTCCAGGGAGAAGCTTGTCAGTGTAACGTGGCACTGACGGGCTCAATCGCCGCAACCCAGCTTTCCCAGGATCCTGAATGGAATACACTGTCAGTGTATTCCCGTATACCCGATATATACCCCCGATACCCGTTCCAACGGTGTGCCCCCCCACCTTCACCCCAGAAATACCCTGCAAGTCCCCTAGCAATAGAATTGGGGCTATATACACCCACTATTTTTGCTACTGCCATATAGTGCCATTGTCTGACTGGGAATTCAAAGAATATATTGGGGTTACGTGCACCCACAATTTTTACTACTGGTATACAGTGCCAGTTTCTGACTGGGAATTCAAAGAATATATTGGGGTTATAAATACCCTCATTTCTTGCTACTGCCATATAGTGCCAGTTTCTGACTGGTAATTCAAAGAATATATTGGGGTTATAAATACCCTCATTTCTTGCTACTGGTATATAGTGCCATTGTCTGACTGGGAATTCAAAGAATATATTGGGGTTACGTGCACCCACAATTTTTACTACTGGTATACAGTGCCAGTTTCTGACTGGGAATTCAAAGAATATATTGGGGTTACAAATACCCTCATTTCTTGCTACTGCCATATAGTGCCAGTTTCTGACTGGTAATTCAAAGAATATATTGGGGTTACGTGCACCCACAATTTTTACTACTGGTATACAGTGCCATTGTCTGACTGGGAATTCAAAGAATATATTGGGGTTATAAATACCCTCATTTCTTGCTACTGCCATATAGTGCCAGTTTCTGACTGGGAATTCAAAGAATATATTGGGGTTACGTGCACCCACAATTTTTACTACTGGTATACAGTGCCATTGTCTGACTGGGAATTCAAAGAATATATTGGGGTTATAAATACCCTCATTTCTTGCTACTGGTATATAGTGCCATTGTCTGACTGGGAATTCAAAGAATATATTGGGGTTACGTGCACCCACAATTTTTACTACTGGTATACAGTGCCAGTTTCTGACTGGGAATTCAAAGAATATATTGGGGTTACAAATACCCTCATTTCTTGCTACTGCCATATAGTGCCAGTTTCTGACTGGTAATTCAAAGAATATATTGGGGTTACGTGCACCCACAATTTTTACTACTGGTATACAGTGCCATTGTCTGACTGGGAATTCAAAGAATATATTGGGGTTATAAATACCCTCATTTCTTGCTACTGCCATATAGTGCCAGTTTCTGACTGGGAATTCAAAGAATATATTGGGGTTATAAATACCCTCATTTCTTGCTACTGGTATATAGTGCCATTGTCTGACTGGGAATTCAAAGAATATATTGGGGTTACGTGCACCCACAATTTTTACTACTGGTATACAGTGCCAGTTTCTGACTGGGAATTCAAAGAATATATTGGGGTTACAAATACCCTCATTTCTTGCTACTGCCATATAGTGCCAGTTTCTGACTGGTAATTCAAAGAATATATTGGGGTTACGTGCACCCACAATTTTTACTACTGGTATACAGTGCCATTGTCTGACTGGGAATTCAAAGAATATATTGGGGTTATAAATACCCTCATTTCTTGCTACTGCCATATAGTGCCAGTTTCTGACTGGGAATTCAAAGAATATATTGGGGTTACGTGCACCCACAATTTTTACTACTGGTATACAGTGCCATTGTCTGACTGGGAATTCAAAGAATATATTGGGGTTATAAATACCCTCATTTCTTGCTACTGGTATATAGTGCCATTGTCTGACTGGGAATTCAAAGAATATATTGGGGTTACGTGCACCCACAATTTTTACTACTGGTATACAGTGCCAGTTTCTGACTGGGAATTCAAAGAATATATTGGGGTTACAAATACCCTCATTTCTTGCTACTGCCATATAGTGCCAGTTTCTGACTGGTAATTCAAAGAATATATTGGGGTTATAAATACCCTCATTTCTTGCTACTGGTATATAGTGCCATTGTCTGACTGGGAATTCAAAGAATATATTGGGGTTACGTGCACCCACAATTTTTACTACTGGTATACAGTGCCAGTTTCTGACTGGGAATTCAAAGAATATATTGGGGTTACAAATACCCTCATTTCTTGCTACTGCCATATAGTGCCAGTTTCTGACTGGTAATTCAAAGAATATATTGGGGTTACAAATACCCTCATTTCTTGCTACTGCCATATAGTGCCAGTTTCTGACTGGTAATTCAAAGAATATATTGGGGTTACGTGCACCCACAATTTTTACTACTGGTATACAGTGCCATTGTCTGACTGGGAATTCAAAGAATATATTGGGGTTATAAATACCCTCATTTCTTGCTACTGGTATATAGTGCCATTGTCTGACTGGGAATTCAAAGAATATATTGGGGTTACGTGCACCCACAATTTTTACTACTGGTATACAGTGCCATTGTCTGACTGGGAATTCAAAGAATATATTGGGGTTATAAATACCCTCATTTCTTGCTACTGCCATATAGTGCCAGTTTCTGACTGGTAATTCAAAGAATATATTGGGGTTATAAATACCCTCATTTCTTGCAACTGGTATATAGTGCCATTGTCTGACTGGGAATTCAAAGAATATATTGGGGTTACGTGCACCCACAATTTTTGCTACTGGTATATAGTGCCAATTTCTAACTGGGAATTCAAAATGCGCAAGGCTCCCGGAAAGGGACGTGGACGAGGCCGTGGGCGAGGTCGGGGGAATGGTTCTGGGGAGCAAGGTAGCAGTGAAGCCACAGGGCGTCCCGTGCCTACTCCTGTGGGGCAGCAAGCATTGCGCCACTCCACAGTGCCAGGGTTGCTTGCCACATTAACTAAACTGCAGGGTACAAACCTTAGTAGGCCCGAGAACCAGGAACAGGTCTTGCAATGGCTGTCAGAGAACGCTTACAGCACATTGTCCAGCAGCCAGTCAGACTCTGCCTCCTCTCCTCCTATTACCCAACAGTCTTGTCCTCCTTCCTCCCAAAATTCCCAAGCTTCACAGAACAATAACCCCAACTGTCCCTGCTCCCCAGAGCTGTTCTCCGCTCCTTTCATTGTCCCTCAACCTGCCTCTCCACGTCACGATTCCACGAACCTAACAGAGGAGCATCTGTGTCCAGATGCTCAAACACTAGAGTCTCCTCCATCTCCGTTCGATTTGGTGGTGGATGACCAGCAACCCACCCTCATCGACGATGATGTGACGCAGTTGCCGTCAGGGCATCCAGTTGACCGGCGCATTGTGCGGGAGGAGGAGATGAGACAGGAGTTGGAAGAGGAAGTGGTGGATGATGAGGACACTGACCCGACCTGGAAAGGGGGGATGTCAAGCGGGGAAAGTAGTGTGGATGTTGAGGCAAGTGCAGCACCAAAAAGGGTAGCTAGAGGCAGAGGCAGAGGTCAGCAGCTTAGGCGAAGCCAGGCCACACCCGGAATCTCCCAAGATGTTCCAGTTCGTACCCAGCCCCGAAAAACTCCCACCTCGAGGGCACGTTTCTCGAAGGTGTGGAGTTTTTTCAAGGAATGCGCCGAGGACAGATATAGTGTTGTCTGCACAATTTGCCTCTCGAAATTGATTAGGGGCTCTGAGAAGAGCAACCTGTCCACCACTTCAATGCGCCGTCATTTGGAATCCAAGCACTGGAATCAGTGGCAGGCAGCAACGGCAGGACAAAGGCCGCCTGCCGTTCACGCCACTGCCACTGCCTCTGCCACTGCCTCTGCCTCTGCCACTGCCACTGCTGACTGTGCTGGCGATGCACTCCAGAGGACGAGCCAGGACACCACTTCATCTGCCTCCGCCACTTTGTTGACTTCTCCCTCATCCTCCCCTGTTCCTGTCTTATCTCCTTCTCCTGCACCATCAAAGGCACCATCAGGCGCTTCTTTACAACAACCCACCATCTCTCAGACATTGGAGCGGCGGCAGAAATACACTGCTAACCACCCACACGCGCAAGCCTTGAACGCCAACATCGCTAAACTGCTGGCCCAGGAGATGTTGGCGTTCCGGCTTGTTGAAACTCCCGCCTTCCTGGACCTGATGGCAACTGCGGCACCTCGCTATGCCGTCCCTAGCCGTCACTACTTCTCCCGGTGTGCCGTCCCCGCCTTGCACCAGCACGTGTCACTCAACATCAGGCGGGCCCTTAGTTCCGCGCTTTGCACAAAGGTCCACTTGACCACCGACGCGTGGACAAGTGCATGCGGACAGGGACGCTACATTTCACTGACGGCACACTGGGTGAATGTAGTTGAGGCTGGGACTGCTTCCCAAACTGGCCCGGTGTACCTCGTCTCCCCGCCTAACATTCCTGGCAGGGACACGAGAAGAACACCCCCCTCCTCCTCCTCCTCTACCGCCTCCTCCTCCGCCACCGCCTCCTCCTCCGCCACCGCCTCCTCCTCCGCTGTTAGATTGACCCCAGCTACGAGTTGGAAACGTTGCAGCACTGGCGTTGGAACTCAACGTTTCAGATGTTGAATAGAGTGGTTGAGCAGCAGAGACCTTTGATGGAATACCAGCTACAAAACCCTAGGGTGCCACAAAGTCAGCTGCCTCAGTTTCTCATCCATGAGTGGCCATGGATGAGAGACCTTTGTGACATCCTACGGGTGTTTGAGGAGTCCACAAGGAGGGTGAGCTCTGAGGATGCGATGGTGAGCCTTACAATCCCGCTCTTGTGTGTTCTGAGAGAATCCCTGATTGACATCAGGGATAACTCAGATCACACAGAGGAGTCAGGGATAGCATCCGATCCGTCACAGCTGGAGAGTAGGTCCACACATCTGTCCGCTTCATCGCGTTTAATGGAGGAGGAGGAGGAGGAGGAGGAGGAAGAAGAGTTGTCCGATGATGTGATGGTGATACAGGAGGCTTCCGGGCAACTTCGAATCGTCCCATTGTTGCAGCGCGGATGGGTAGACATGGAGGATGAGGAGGAAATGGAGATTGAACTTTCCGGTGGGGCCAGAGGAGTCATGCCAACTAACACTGTGGCAGACATGGCTGAGTTCATGTTGGGGTGCTTTACAACCGACAAGCGTATTGTCAAAATCATGGAGGACAACCAGTACTGGATCTTTGCTATCCTTGACCCCCGGTATAAAAACAACATCTCGTCTTTTATTCCGGTAGAGGGGAGGGCCAATCGCATCAATGCTTGCCACAGGCAATTGGTGCAGAATATGATGGAGATGTTTCCAGCAGGTGACGTTGGCGGCAGGGAGGACAGTTCCTCCAGTAGGCGACCAAGTTCTCACCGGTCCACACAAACGAGGGGCACACTGTCTAAGGTCTGGGACACCTTGATGGCACCCCCTTGCCAAAGTGCCGCCACAGAGGGTCCTAGTGTCACCAGGCGTGAGAAGTATAGGCGCATGTTGCGGGAATACCTTTCCGACCACAGCCCTGTCCTCTCCGACCCCTCTGCGCCCTACACGTATTGGGTGTCGAAGTTGGACCTGTGGCTTGAACTTGCCCTATATGCCTTGGAGGTGCTGTCCTGTCCTGCCGCCAGCGTCCTATCTGAGAGGGTGTTCAGTGCAGCCGGTGGCATCATCACTGACAAGCGCACCCGTCTGTCAGCTGAGAGTGCCGACCGGCTCACTTTGATAAAAATGAACCACCACTGGATAGAGCCTTCATTTTTGTGCCCACCTGTGTAAAGCACCCCAACATGAAACTCCATGTCTGTACTCAACCTCTCCAATTCCTCCGCATCCTCATACTCATCCACCATAAGCGATGCACAATTCTGCTAATACTAGGCTCCCTCCAACATGATTTCCCCCAACTCTGCTGGTTAGAGGCTCCCTCCACCCTGATTTCCACCAACTCTGCTGGTTAGAGGCTCCCTCCACCCTGCTTTCCCACAACTCTGCTGGTTAGAGGCTCCCTCCACCATGAATTTGCCCAAACTGGGCTGGTTAGAGGCTCCCTCCACCATGAATTGGTCCAAACTGGGGTTTTTAGAGGCTCCCTCCACCATGAATTTGCCAAAACTGGGCTGTTTAGAGGCTCCCTCCACCATGAATTGGTCCAAATTGGGGTTTTTAGAGGCTCCCTCCACCATGAATTTGCCCAAACTGGGCTGGTTAGAGGCTCCCTCCACCATGAATTGGTCCAAACTGGGCTGGTTAGAGGCTCCCTCCACCATGAATTGGTCCAAATTGGGGTTTTTAGAGGCTCCCTCCACCATGAATTGGTCCAAACTGGGCTGTTTAGAGGCTCCCTCCACCATGAATTGGTCCAAACTGGGGTTTTTAGAGGCTCCCTCCACCATGAATTGGTCCAAACTGGGCTGGTTAGAGGCTCCCTCCACCATGAATTGGTCCAAACTGGGTTTTTTAGAGGCTCCCTCCACCATGAATTGGTCCAAACTGGGGTTTTTAGAGGCTCCCTCCACCATGAATTGGTCCAAACTGGGGTTTTTAGAGGCTCCCTCCACCATGAATTGGTCCAAACTGGGGTTTTTAGAGGCTCCCTCCACCATGAATTTGCCCAAACTGGGCTGTTTAGAGGCTCCCTCCACCATGAATTGGTCCAAACTGGGTTTTTTAGAGGCTCCCTCCACCATGAATTGGTCCAAACTGGGGTTTTTAGAGGCTCCCTCCACCATGAATTGGTCCAAACTGGGGTTTTTAGAGGCTCCCTCCACCATGAATTTGCCCAAACTGGGCTGTTTAGAGGCTCCCTCCACCATGAATTGGTCCAAATTGGGGTTTTTAGAAGCTCCCTCCACCATGAATTGGTCCAAACTGGGGTTTTTAGAGGCTCCCTCCACCATGAATTTGCCCAAACTGGGCTGTTTAGAGGCTCCCTCCAGCATGAATTGGTCCAAACTGGGGTTTTTAGAGGCTCCCTCCACCATGAATTGGTCCAAACTGGGGTTTTTAGAGGCTCCCTCCACCATGAATTGGTCCAAACTGGGGTTTTTAGAGGCTCCCTCCACCATGAATTGGTCCAAACTGGGCTGGTTAGAGGCTCCCTCCACCATGAATTTGCCCAAACTGGGCTGTTTAGAGGCTCCCTCCACCATGAATTGGTCCAAACTGGGCTGGTTAGAGGCTCCCTCCACCATGAATTGGTCCAAACTGGGTTTTTTAGAGGCTCCCTCCACCATGAATTGGTCCAAACTGGGGTTTTTAGAGGCTCCCTCCACCATGAATTGGTCCAAACTGGGGTTTTTAGAGGCTCCCTCCACCATGAATTTGCCCAAACTGGGCTGTTTAGAGGCTCCCTCCACCATGAATTGGTCCAAATTGGGGTTTTTAGAGGCTCCCTCCACCATGAATTTGCCCAAACTGGGCTGGTTAGGGGCTCCCTCCACCATGAATTGGTCCAAACTGGGCTGGTTAGAGGCTCCCTCCACCATGAATTGGTCCAAATTGGGGTTTTTAGAGGCTCCCTCCACCATGAATTGGTCCAAATTGGGGCTGTTTAGAGGCTCCCTCCACCATGAATCGGTCCAAACTGGGGTTTTTAGAGGCTCCCTCCACCATGAATTGGTCCAAACTGGACTGGTTAGAGTCTCCCTCCACCATGAATTGGTCCAAACTGGGTTTTTTTAGAGGCTCCCTCCACCATGAATTGGTCCAAACTGGGGTTTTTAGAGGCTCCCTCCACCATGAATTTGCCCAAACTGGGCTGTTTAGAGGCTCCCTCCACCATGAATTGGTCCAAATTGGGGTTTTTAGAGGCTCCTTCCACCATGAATTTGCCCAAACTGGGCTCGTTAGAGGCTCCCTCCACCATGAATTGGTCCAAACTGGGCTGGTTAGAGGCTCCCTCCACCATGAATTGGTCCAAACTGGGGTTTTTAGAGGCTCCCTCCACCATGAATTTGCCCAAACTGGGCTGTTTAGAGGCTCCCTCCACCATGAATTGGTCCAAACTGGGTTTTTTAGAGGCTCCCTCCACCATGAATTGGTCCAAACTGGGGTTTTTAGAGGCTCCCTCCACCATGAATTGGTCCAAACTGGGGTTTTTAGAGGCTCCCTCCACCATGAATTTGCCCAAACTGGGCTGTTTAGAGGCTCCCTCCACCATGAATTGGTCCAAATTGGGGTTTTTAGAGGCTCCCTCCACCATGAATTGGTCCAAACTGGGGTTTTTAGAGGCTCCCTCCACCATGAATTTGCCCAAACTGGGCTGTTTAGAGGCTCCCTCCAGCATGAATTGGTCCAAACTGGGGTTTTTAGAGGCTCCCTCCACCATGAATTTGCCCAAACTGGGCTGTTTAGAGGCTCCCTCCACCATGAATTGGTCCAAACTGGGCTGTTTAGAGGCTCCCTCCACCATGAATTGGTCCAAACTGGGGTTTTTAGAGGCTCCCTCCACCATGAATTGGTCCAAACTGGGGTTTTTAGAGGCTCCCTCCACCATGAATTGGTCCAAACTGGGCTGGTTAGAGGCTCCCTCCACCATGAATTTGCCCAAACTGGGGTGTTTAGAGGCTCCCTCCACCATGAATTTGCCCAAACTCTGCTGGTTAGAGGCTCAATCCACCCTGATTTTCAAAACAAATGTTGGTGCCAACCTCAACTTACTACAAGGGCCAAATTCACTGCTGGTGACAAGCTCTCCTCACTGCAAGTGCCAAATACACATGTTTCAAGGTGTTTTCCTACTGTCAGAGAGGTGGTATTGAGTGTGTAAAGTGTGTAGTTGTTAGGCTGTGATGTTGGGGTAATAGAGGGTCTTTGGTGTGTTAGATGCCCCCAGACATGCTTCCCCTGCTGTCCCAGTGTCATTCCAGAGGTGTTGGCATCATTTCCTGTGGTGTCATAGTGGACTTGGTGACCCTCCAGACACGGATTTGGGTTTCCCCCTTAACGAGTATATGTTCCCCATAGACTATAATGGGGTTCGAAACCCGTTCGAACACACGAACAGTGAGCGGCTGTTCGATTCGAATTTCGAACCTCGAACATTTTAGTGTTCGCTCATCTCTAATGTGAACCTATGGACATCTTATACAACTGCATGATATATAGTTCCATATAGGATGTATTTGGGACATAATTTGGGAGAAATCGCCAAAAATATTACAGCATGTAAATAGCTTTATTTTTGATCTATTGTGTACCTTCATATTGGTAATATTTTTAATGTTTTCATATGGTTCATCTAAGAGAAATGAAAAGTTCATAAACTATTAAGAAAAAATTCAAGTATAATCTAAATCATTGAAAGACTGACATTGGCATTTTTTAGTGTTGTAACAGCTTACTGTATACTGTATGTTAGGCTACAGTGTAAAAATTGTAGAAATTACACTTTGTTGGAAGAATCAAGTATAACATTTATTTATACACCTGCATATCTATTAATATAGCATATTTGCACTGATAGTTTACATGTCTTCCCTTGTTATTGCTGTCTATATTCTATACACATTGCACTCCATTTCAATTCAAACTTTGGCAGCCTACATGTCAAGGCTAAAAAATAGAATAGCCTCCATCTGAAATGAAATAATTTTGTTGTTCAGTTCCGAACGATTTTGTAATTTCATGCTTGTGTATGATAATTTTATGCTGTCCTGCTCCACGTAACTCAGTTCTGCCAAGCCCTGACAGGTGATAAATACAATACTTTCCACCCTGCATGTGACGGACCAGCTAGAAGAGAAAAAAAATTGCAATTTACACATCTGAGCCATAACAGGAATAACTTTGAGCCTATTCTTTTCTCATTTCAAACCACCATTCAAGCAAAGACCACCTTTACAATCTCACAATGAGAAGGTCATTTAAAGCATTCATGTACAATACTGAATCGAATATGACTAATATGTTACATTATATTTAATTGCTGGAAATGTATTGTATTGTATGTATGTGTCATGGTGTCAGGTCATGTTTTTTTGCATTAGATTACTTAGAACAGGCAAACTTTTTTAAATTAAAGTTGGCGACCCACTGGACAGCTTCAGGTTTAGCTACAGAAAATGCTAACAAAAATAAATGTAGGGCAGCAACAAATACAAAAAATAAAAACCTGTTGTGGCTAGTGGGTGCTAATCCTCTCAAGGATTGAGAAAGATCCTCTACCATTAGGACCAAAACATTGCAGCAGCATGGAATAAAACCACTACAATTATTTGCATTTATCTATAGTGCTATCCATTTCTTCTATTTACAGAAAATGCTAGATCGGCTGTTATAACTAAATAAAGTTGCAACCTGTTAAACAGGGTACATTACACAGGGAGTGTGCAATAGATGTAATACATGAATGACCTTTCAGAGAGGTTCGCTACTAAAGATGAGCAAATTTTTAAAAAATTCAATTCGGCTGGAAAGTCAAATTTTCGAAAGCAATTCAATCCGAATTAATTTGCAGTGAATTGCGTTAAAAATAGCTATTTCTTGACTGCAGACAGCCTTTATAGTGGTGTAGAACACTGTGCCTTATAGTATCATGCATAGGGAGTCTGCTGTGGTAGTGCAACAATACTGTGAGTCAGTATGACCCGCACATGACAGGATTCACTCTTAGAACCACTGCACACTTAATTGGCCAGAGAGCAGCAGTACAACGGCAGTCAGTGTGACAAGGTGTAGTAGGATTGTTCCTATCACCCAGGATGCAAACACCCCAAATGAATTCTGTTCTGCTTCAATACTCTGTATATATTCCTCCCCATCCTTTCCCTATACTGCTAATGTTCTTTCCCTGAACTTCAATTGAGCAAAATATCAGTTAAGTCTTTTTTACCACTTTTCCTAGCGCCTACTCACGTCTCTCCCTGCACTAAGTACACTGAAAAATGCCTGAATCCAAGATGGCAGAGGAAATTTATAGGGCTGTGATATCACAGAGATGGCTGGCTGCCGATTGACTACATGCATGGCATTGCGACTGGTCCTGCATTCCCAGAGTTCTTTGCCCCATTTCCTAACATGTGCAGCAGCCATTGTAGGAAAAAATACGATTCATTACCATGAAGCGTGAGGAAATCCAGATTCAATGGGAATGGAATATTTCCTGAAATACGGATCGAATTCCACTTCATCAGCTTTGATTCGCTCACCTCTATTGCTGGACATGTATGTCGTTAAAAGATATATGTCTTTAAAAGATGTCCTTAAAAATGTGTTCTTCATGAACCAACCCTTTAATACAAAATTTTGGAATCCTGTCAAACTTGTGTACTATACACATAGAGATTTTTAGGACCTTTGTGTGCATTTCATTCATTCCAAAAACTGAGCAGATATCACTTTGAATTGCATAATAAAATACTATATAAGAGGGCCATTCATTAAAGATTTCCCCTGACCAACTTCCTGTGGTCGTAGAACAATAAAACTTGGCACAGTTATTACTCCTTCTCTACATAGATGCCACTTAGGGACAAACACTTTTCCCATCTCTTTAAGAAACTGTAAAGACTTCGCTTGCAGAAGTCGACAGGTTGCTCCAAAAACAACATTGTGACTTTGGAAATCAGAATCTCATCATCTAGAAAATGCTTGTCCTTCAAAAATAACTTTATTGTTGGAAAAAGATGAAAGTCTGATGGTGTGAGAATGGGTGAATAAGGGGGATTCAGTAGAATTTCAAAGCTACATGAACATGCTTCCATTTGTGTAACGTGATTTGAGAACTAGTACATTGTCTTGCAAAAGGTGAGCAGCTTTGGTGAACATGCCACGTCTCTTGGTTTTGATGGCCTCCAGCAGCTTCCAAAGCAGTAAAGCATAGTATGCCCCAGCGATCATAGTACCCTTTGCTAGGAAATCCATCAATACTACTCTGCTCTGGTCCCAAAATACTGTGAGCATGACCTTACCTGCTGAGGGCTGTGCACGTACCTTCTTTGGAGGAAATGAGTCCTGATGCTTCCATTGCATCGACTGGACTTTAGTCTCAGGATCATAGTGATAGACCCAGCTTTCTTCCTGTGTGATCAGTATGTTGAAAAAATCCTCCTGGTTTCCATGGTACATCATCAATAGAGCCTGAGCGTTCGACTCGTTCCTGCTTCTGGAAAGGTGTGAGCAGCCGGGAAACCCAGCGAGCAGATACCTTGTGCATGTGTAGATGGGCTTGGATGACTTTTTTCCACAGACCCCACACTAATCTTGACATTTTGGGCTAGGTGGCAAATGGTTATGCGGCAATTTTCCAAAATGGGGGGACCTTCACTTGCTGTATGGTGAGTTCATCAATAGCAGAGTGGGGTTGCCCTGGAAATGGAGCTGTTTCCACCAAAGTCCGACCACATTTGAATTGACAATGCCAGTTCTTGTCTACATCATATGATGGGGAATCATCATCAAAAACCTCTTTCATCTCATTGAATGTCTCCTTTGGTATGCGGCCTTTCAAGTAAAGGAACTTCATGACTGCTCTGTACTCCACTGGGTCCATTATCAAACCTCACACTGCTTCAGCACCTGTAAAATCAAGACCATTACTAGTCCTGAGTTGCAAATTGGCACGTAACCTATAGAGACTTATATCATGGGTCAGAAGAAATCTTTAAAGGGATTCTACCATTAAACCAACATTTTTTCTATTTACCATGTTGGAATAGCCTTAAGAAAGGCTATTCGTCTCCCACCTTGCTCAGTCGTCTCCGGGCCGCCATTCCGTAGAAATACAGTTTTTTACCGGTATGCAAATGAGTTCTCTTGCGGCGATGGGGGCGTCCCCATTGCTGCCAGAGAACTGTCTCCAGCGACTTCTCCATCTTCAGCTGCATCCTTCCCTTCTCTCGTTGTCTTTTGTCTGGGTCAACTCCGACGCCTGCGCAGTCGGCTCTACCAGTGAGACACAAGTAGGGCCGATTGAGCATGCCGGCCGGCGGCCATTTTTGGGAGGCTGCTCTTGCTCTTGTAATTCAATACCTTTAATGAATCCCTTTAATCCCTTTAATGAATGCCCCTTGTACTATGTCGAGAAAGACTGTTCTGATTTATTTATTACCTATTTTTTGAAGGGAGGTGTCACTGTTGCTTTATAAAAACAAAACAAAACCTCCGCTTGCATGTTGTGGCACAGGAAGCATGTGCAGTTTGATTCCTTGCTTAGAGTTTTTCATTGCACTGTCTGAAGAATGCTCTATTGCGTATCTGTGTAATTGTATTTCCACCACACCCATCTCCTGCACCTTGTTTCTCTCTGTTCATCAAATGGTTAATTCTAGCGTTGCCTGTGTGATTGACAGCCTGCCTTCCAATATAGCCTAGGGTGGGTCTTTGGCTTCCTATATATAAGCATCAGCCCACATAGACTTGCTGGATGTGGACTCTGTCCTTAGACTTTGTCTCTGATAAGCTCCTCTTCTGCTACCATTGTATTACTGACCTCTGACCTCTGGCTTTCCCTATTGACTATTCTCTTGGATTTTATTCTGTACTGCGTTGCTCAACTGTTACCGGACCCTTGGCTAGCTGACCTCCCTTTGTTGTTTGTCTTGTCTTCATTCTGTGTTGTCACCTATACAGGAAGGGCTTTGTTGACCAGTTGTCTACTGCCGCTTAGGGCAGTGAGTAGGGTTGAGCGTTCAGGATTGGAAAAGATCGGATTCCAATCGCAATCGAGTAAATTTCACGATTGCAAACGGAATTCCGACCCGATCTTTTCCAGCGGGCTCAAGATCGGAGGTTATCTTAAGATCGGCTCAACCCTAAAAGTGACTTTTCCCATAGAAAAGCATTAACTAGGGTTGAGTATCAGGATCGGAAAAATCGGTTTACAATCGGCAATCGAGCAAATTTCATGATCAAGATTGGGATCAAGATTGGTTGGAAAATAATCGGAAATCAGATTTTAAAATCGATCTTGAAATCTCAAGATTGGCTCAACCCTAGCAGTCAGACAAGCAGGTAGGGGCAGTGGTGAGTTCAACTTAGGGCTCACTGTCTTGTTGTGCCCCTCCCTCCAGGGTTTTCCAGCAACATCTGGGGAATTGCTCCTCTAGCTATTCCCTTACACCATGCTTGCATGGTATTTTTCTGCTGTTTCACTTCATAGACTTTGGGGCGATATGCAAATCTGTTTTCCAGGATGTAATTAGGAAAACAATTCCTCTGTTCGCTGCCACTAGGACAGCCCCCTTAAACATCATGCGTGACTTTTTAAGTAAGCCTAAGTTTTTTTTAATCTCTGAACCCGGTCTACAGTCTGTCACTTAGCCAGACGAGTTTCCCTATGCTGACGAGATCCAACCATATCTAAACAGTGCTGTGCACAGGTGAGAGTCTGTTCCTTTTGGGATAGATATACTATTCTAGCAATGACCCTGCTTTATGGTATTAGGCTTACTGAAAAATTAATGCATGATGTTTAAGGGGGCTGTCCTAGAGGCAGCGAACAGAGGCATTGTTTTCTTAATTACATCCTGGAAAACAGATTTGTATTTTCTCCAGAATCCCCCAGTGGAGGAGAAATAGCTTGTAAGTCTCCATAAGCCTGCAAAGGTGGCCTTAAAAGACACTCTCCTTAAGGAGTTTTCTTAGTCCCTGTACATAGACTTACTCATAGATTTAAATAAATCCAGGAATAATATCTTCATATCTGTAAAATGTAAGGTAAATTCCAAATAAAACAAAATGTCTGAAATATGCTTTTTTGTATGTATTTTAAAATACACCAAAAAAAAAACAAACAAAAAAAAAAGCAAAATAATTCAATTTTGTTGCTATACCAAAGACTGGTCCCAATAGAGAAATATCTGAGCAACATATTCTGAGTACTACCACAACTATCTCCCTAAACACACCTCACTAAAAATTGAAAAACTCACCAATATAACCAGCCTTATGACTTATTCACACAAAAATCAAATACAATCACGTGATGGCTGTTTTTGGAACAACCATCATATGATCATGAATGTCTATGAGTCTATTCTCATGTCCATTTTTTGATAGTCTGTATTAAAAACTGATATGCTCTTTCTTGGGTTTTAGAACAGCCTTGTTTCATGTGAATAAGTCCCTTCAATGAGCTTCAATTGAACAATATGGCCATTTTTCACAGATGTTAGGTCAGTGGAAAACAGCTCTGTCGTGTGAATAAGGTCTTACCATCTGAATAGCACTTATGTCAATAATTTTTCTTGCATTGGTTGCATTTCAGTTTGGCTAATCTTTAGCATCATTTTGACAAATGGCGACGTACATTAGTTTGCATGTGTTTGTTTCATTATTATTCATAATTAGAGATGAGCGAGTAGTATTCGATCGAGTAGGCATTCGATCGAATACTACGGTATTCGAAATACTCATACTCGATCAAATACTACTCGCTATTTGAATGGAAAAATTTGATGCAGAACCAGCATTGATTGGCCTTATGCTATACAGTCGGCCAATCAACGCTGGTTCTTCTCCTACCTTTAGAAGTCTTCTCCGCGCAGCGTCCCCGTGGCGTCTTCCGACTCTGAACTCACTCTGCCAGGCATCGGCCATTTTCAAAGCGGCCATTTTCTTGTAGCGCGGGCACGCGCAGTCGGCTCTGCCCAGGCCCGGTGCCTGGCAGAGTGAATTCAGAGCCGGAAGACGCCACGGGGACGCTAAACGGCGAAGACTTCTCAAGAGAATCCAGCTCGACCCTCACCCGTGGACTTGGTAAGTTCTATTTGATCAAATGTTGCCTACCCCTGAAACGAGCATTTTTCCCCCATAGAGTATAATAGGATTCAATATTCGATTCGAGTAGTCGAATATTGCGGGGCTACTCAAAACGAATATCGAACATTTTACTGTTCGTTCATCTCTATTCATAATCATTATTAATACCTATTGCTGGTTGAAATGTTTCTCCCTTAGATTATTTCCAAATTAGTTACATACAATTGTGTCTTTCATCATTTTAAGTCACTGTTTCTTGTTGGCTTAAAGAGGACCTTCCATGAGTTGGGGCACATGCAGTTTTATATACCTCTGGAAAGCCGACAATACGCTGAATTCAGCGCACTGTTGGCTTTCACGATCTGTGCCCCAGATGAAGAGCTATCGGTGCCGGCACTGTAGCTCTTCACCGTCAGAAGGGTGTTCCTGACAGTCAGTCAGAAACGCCCTTCTTCACAGCAGTGCCTATTGCGCTGTATTGTGAGAGTGGTGAAGAACGCCCCCTCTCTCCCATAGACAAGTACTGGGAGAGTAGTTCCTCCCCAGTCTCACAGTACAGCTCTGTAGGAGCTGACGGTGAAGAGCTACGGTACCAGCACCGATAGCTTTTCACCTGGGGCATAGATCGTGAATTCAGCGCACTGTCGGCTTTCTAGCGGTATATAAAATCACATGTGCCCCAACTCATGAAAGGTCCTCTTTAAACAGGTTATCCACTTCTAATATTACAGTGCAGTATCACTGACAAAGTCATTTAACAACTTCCCCCTCCCCCAATGCTAGCAGCACACAACCTCTGCCCATCCCTCCCACACTGTCAGTAGTATTTAGGCTACTGCTTACATTGGAGTTTTATTTTATTTTTTTAATTCTGTTGCAGCATGGTTGAAAAGCAATGTCTGACTTTCATTTGTTCATTTTCATAGAATTTTTATTTATTACGAGGGCGAATCAAATATGAACCAGACTTTTCTTTTTAATACTCCCTAGGTGAAGTGAGTAACGTGGCATCTTGATATATGTTGGGTGGGGATGTAAAGTGGAGGGGAGTAAATCGGTTCGGCTGATTGGCTGTCAGTAGCATCATGTTTGAACAAGAGGTGCACACGTCTGTTGAGCAACGCATTGTTATAAAATTTTTGTCATGGGAGGTCGTAAAACCTGCCAACTGTACAGTTTACTGAAAAAACTCTGTCAAGGACTCAAGTCTATGACTGGCACAAAAAATTTTCTGATGGCCAAGAGTGCAAAATGAGACCATGCACGCTGACCGCAGAAAAGCACCAATGACACGAATATTCTTGCGATCTGTGACCCCCACATTACAATATGGGAAATTGCTGCACACGTTGGATTATTGTATGGGAGTGCCCATTCAATCATTTCAGACTATTTGGATTACCCAAAAGTGTCGGCAAGGTGGGTTCCTTGTCTCTTGAGGCAAGATCAAAAAGCAAATCACCTTGCCATGTGTGAAAGACTTTTGGCATGATATTGAACAGAGAGGGATGATTTCTTGAGGTACATTGTCACCTGTGATGAGACGTCGGTGCATCATTACACCCTGGAATCTAAGCAGGCAAGCATGCAGTGGCGAAAACCTGGAGAAGGAGCACCGCGGAAAGCCAAGACCCGTCTTTCTGCACAATTGGTTACAGACGTGATCAGATTCATTCTTTGATGACAGAATTAAAAGACTTCTGATTTGGTGGGAAAAATGTGTGAATAAAAGAGGAGATTATATAGAAAAATAATGTGTATTCAAAATTTTATTTACTGTACCAATAAATGTTTTAAAGCAAAACTCTGGTTCATATTTGATTGGCCTCATATTACTTTGGTCAGATTCAAGTTATTCTTGTGACCATTGTGTGTTTTTTTTTTACATTAAATGAGAGGTACCAACAATTTTGTCCATGTGTCTATAGTACATGGTAATTGGGGAGCCCATTACAGATTTTGTATTGAATCCCAGGAACTCACGTTACCCCTCTGTTACTTGTCTATACACTTTGTAAAAATACTGAAAGATTGTGTCCATCTTGGAGTTCACAGATTGCCATAGTAAATGTCCACTACAGTAAATCATCTCTAAAGCAGTTGATACCTTTATTAAAGGCTTTTACAAATTACATTATCATGGAAGAATGATTTAATGATCCACGGAGTGAAAATTAATATGATAAGTTCAAGGTTAAAATGTTAGCCTTTAGTTTGTAGATTAAAGTTTGTGGCGGTAATGGTAAATAAATCTATGACATTAAACAATGGAAATAAATATAGATGTTAACCAGAGCTTGCAAAAAATCCCTGTAAAATGAGGTTAGAGGATCATTAGGTGCTTCACACATGGTTAAATTGCCGACAATAACAATTCACATCCACAGTTGCAACCTAGCATATCTTATAACTATATATCATGGTTCAGTGAACCTGTTAGATAATACAGGTCCTTTTATTGCTGTTTCGCACTCAGTATTAATATATATGGATGTATCGGCATCACAGGATTCAAAAGAGGAACTGAGATCTGTTCCCATGTTTTAGGATAGGGAACCTTGATTGTAGATGTTAAAATAATAAAATGTTTCATTTTTATATCAATGAAACATTTCTACGCAAGAGCAAAACAATGTACTTTAACCCTATTTTCACTAGCTGTTTTTATGTGGTGCAGACAACCAATGTCTATGGTGAATAGATGATCTTAATTAATTGAGCCACCATGAAAATTATGGTTATCTGCAACGTGATTGGTTTTCCACCACTCAGGAAAACATGTCCTGCAGCCTGGTCCATAATAGTACATTTTGCTGTCCTGCCACATATGTTGCCTCAGCTTCCATCACTCAGATAAGCATGTGCTGCAGCCTGGTGCATCATATTATACCCTGACGCACAGTCATAGATGTTGCTACAGCTGTCACCACTCGGCCAGGCATGTCCAGCAGCCTTGTTCATAATATCATGTCCTCCTGTACTGCCACATATGTTGCCACAACTTCCATCACTCAGAAAGGCATGTCCTGCGGCCTAGTCCATTAAATTACACCCTGACACACAGCCACACATGTTGCTACAGCTGCGACCACTCGGCCAGACATCTCCTGCAGTCTGGTCCACTATCCCATTCCACTATAGCGCAGTGTTCATGCCACAGTACTAGTATAAAAATATCAAAATAAGTTTGATTTTTCACATCTGCTCCCATCACGGGATAATTTTTGATGGCTTTTTTTGTAATCAATTCTTTATCACTTTTCAAGTTTTGGTCACAACCAAATATCTGAGATGCTTACAAAAAGAAAACACCAAACGCTGAGCCAAACATCGTGTGAACCCATGAAATGCAGAAGGAAGTGTCAGATTATTGACAGGTTATCCTCACCTTGTTGTGTTGTGAGATAGACATAACAACCAATAGCACCTAAAGTAATATCCAAGGTGAGAGTGGCAGCAAGTTTGTCCCATGTCAGCTGTTTTACAGACATCTAATAATGTATATGGGCTAGGTGGGAACACTCAGGGGAAGAATCCCTGGTGACAATGGGTTGATTTATTGTTTAAAAGTACAACGCGTTTCCAGGCAAATACCCCTTTTTCAAGTGTATAATTTAACAATCTTGAAGGAAGTTAAGGGACAAATCCCTCCATTTTAAGAGGTTCGACCATCTCTAGCCCTTACCTATTGTATTATTGCATAGAAAGATGATTATCTCTGTATTGCTTCATTGGTTTGTATCAGCAGCAGTATACAAGCTCCTATATGAAAGTCTATATCACACTGTTATTGGTTTGGATGGCCTTTTGTAAATGACAGACTCCCTCTACCTGGCACATCTGCCCATAATTTTAAAGTAGAGAGTATGGCATAAACAGGCCAAATGTCGCAAATATTTGACATGTGTCACTTTATGTGGCAATAACTCTGGAATGCTTTAACTTATCAAAGTGATTTTGAGATTGTTTTTTTCATAACACATTGTACTTCATGTTAGTGGTAAACTTTGGTTGATATGTTTAGTGTTTAATTATGAAAAAATAGGCAATTTGGTGAAAATTTTGAAAAATATGCATTTTCTAAAGTTTGAAATGATGTGCATTGCATACAGATAGACCGCCAAAATTATATCCTAAATCTCATGTCCCAGATCTCTGGTTTATGTTGGCATCAAACTTTAGTCACCCTTTTATTTTTTACGGACATTAGAAGGTTTACAAGTGAAACAACAATATTCAAAGTTTTCAAGAAATTTCCAAAACCCATTTTTTAAGGGACTAATCCAGTTATGAAGGGATTTTGAAAGACACTTGTATTAAACCCCCCATAAATCACCCCATTTTCAAAACTTCACCCCTTAAATAATCCAAAGCAACATATACCTAGTATTTCAACCCTATAAGTGCTTAACAGGAATTAAGACAAAATGGAGGTGAAATTTACACATTTGATTTTATTTTACTAATATTTTCATTTAGCCCTAGAATTTGCACATTCACAAGGGGTTAAAGGAGAAAATGCATCCCACAATTTGTTATGCAAGTTCTCCCGACTACCACAGTACCCCACTTGTGGATGTAAACTAATATATGGAGGCACAGAGAGACGCAGATGGGAAGGCGCGCCAAAGAGCTTTTAGAGGGCAGATCTGGCTGGGATCAGTTTCAGGAACCATGTCGCATTTACAAAGCCCTTGAGGTGTCAAAACAGTGGAAATCTCTAGAATGTGACTCCATTTTGAAAACCGCACCCCTCAAAGAATTTATCAAGTGATGTAGTGAGCATTAGTAACCCAGAAGTGAATATGCAAGCTGTGCGGAGTAAATTGGGTATACCAAATCCCATTCTAATTTTCCCACTAGCTCCTATGACACGGACGGGGAAGAGGGGCATTCTGGGGGATCAGCGCTGGTGTATTATCTCTCATAAGCTCTAAATATGGGGTGTCCCTTGAAAACGATCGCACAGCTTATACATTTCCTTCTAGTCGCAGCCACTTATGTCCTAATGATTTGGCGACTTTTGGGGTTTTTGTCTTCACATTTTACAAGCTAGATTTTTATTTTTATTTTCTGGCAATGTGGCCATATGAGGGCTTGGTGTTTGCGGTATTAGATGTGCTTTTCAATGCCACAATTTTGGGGCCTGTAACTTATTGACTACGTTTTATTAACTCTTTCTGGGTGGGATGTAAAAGGAAATATCAATTCTAGCATTGCTTTTAGCATTATTTTTTCCCCGTGCAGCATACAGCATAAGTAACATGTTACCTTTATTCTGCGGGTCGGTACGGTTACGGCGATACCTCATTTATATTATTTTTTAATGCGTTGCTATTTGTGCAGAATAAAATTAAATTTAGGGGGAAAAAAAATCAATTATTTTTGCATCGCCGTCTTCTGAAAGGCATAACATTTTTATTTTTTGGTAGACAGAGCTGATTGAGGGCTTATTTTTTGCGGGATGACCTCTGCTTTTTATTGGTACCATTTTGGTTTTCATCTGACCATTTGATTACTTTTTATTGAACATTTTGTAAGGGAAAGGTGGTGAATAATCATTATTTTGTGCGGTTTTCTACGTTTTTCTTTTATGATGTTCACCGTTTGGGTTAAATAATGTTTTAATTTTATTGTTCAGGTTATTACGGACGTGGTGATACTAAATATGTAATGTTTTTTTTTTCTATTTTTCTTAATTTTACATAAAACATTTTATATGGGGAAAATGGGATTTTTAGGGCTTTATTTATTTCTAATTTATTTGAAACTTATAAAACAGTAAAAATAAAAAAGTTTAACCCCTTCCCGCCGATGGCACTTTTTGACTTCCTGATCAAGCTCGATTTTTCAAAACTGACATGTGTCAATTTATTTGGCAATAACTTTGGAACGCTTTAACTAACCAAAGTGATTTTACGATTGTTTTTTCGTAACACATTATACTTCATGTTACTAGTAAATTTTGGTTGATATGTTTTGTGTTTAATTATGAAAAAAAAGGAAATTTGGTGGAAATTTTGAAAAATATGCATTTTATAAAGTTTGAAATGATGTGCATTGCATACAGATAGTCAGACCGCCAAAATTATATCATAAATCTCATGTCCCAGATCTCATGTCCCAGATTTTTTTTAAGCTAGTGGTAAGTCACTTATTCATATCTCTTTTTAATGTTCTCTTAAGTCTGCCCTTTAAGGTGCCCTTTTAATTTTTACAGACATTAGAAGGTTTACAAGTGAAACAACAATATTCAAAATTTTCAAGAAATTTCCAAAACCCATTTTTTAAGGGACTAATCCAGTTATGAAGGGGTTTTGAAAGACACTTGTATTAAAGCCCCCCATAAATCACCCCATTTTCAAAACTACACCCCTTAAATAAGCCAAAACAACATATACCTAGTATTTTAACCCTATAAGTGCTTAACAGGAATTAATACAAAATGGAGGTGAAATTTTCAAATTTGATTTTATTTTACTAATATTTTCATTTAGCCCTAGAATTTGCACATTCACAAAGGGTTAAAGGAGAAAACGCATTCCACAATTTGTTATGCAAGTTCTCCGGACTACCATAGTACCCCACTTGTGGGTGTAAACTAATATATGGACGCTCAGCAAGACGCAGAAGGGAAAGTGCGCCAAGGAGCTTTTAGTGGGCAGATCTGGCTGTGATCAGCTTCAGGAACCATGTCGCATTTACAAAGCCCTTGAGGTGTCAAAACAGTGGAAACCTCTAGAAAGTGACCCCATTTTGAAAACCGCACCCCTCAAAGAATTTATCAAGTGATGTAGTGAGCATTAGTAACCCAGAAGTGAATATATAAGCTTTGCAGTGTAAACTGGGTACACCAAATCCCATTCTATTTTCCCACTAGCTCCTATGACACGGACGGGGAAGAGGGGCATTCTGGGGGGTCAGCGCTGGTGTATTATCTCTCATAAGCTCTAAATATGGGGGGTCCCCTGAAAACACTCGCACCGCTTACACATTTCCTTCTAGTCGCAGCCACTTATGTCCTAATGATTTGGCGACTTTTAGGGTTTTTGTCTTCATATTGTACAAGCTAGATTTTTAGTTTTATTTTTTGGCAATGTGGCCATATGAGGGCTTGGTGTTTGCGGTATTAGATGTGCTTTTCAATGCCACCATTTTGGGGCCTGTAACTTATTGACTACATTTTATTAACTCTTTCTGGGTGGGATGTAAAAGGAAACATCAATTCTGGCATTGCTTTTTAGCATTTATTTTTTTTCCCACGCAGCGTACAGCATAAGTAACATGTTACCTTTATTCTGCGGGTCGTTACGGTTACGGCAATACCTCATTTATATGATTTCTTAATATGTTGCTATTTGTGCAGAATAAAATTCAATTTAGGGAAAAAAATCAATTATTTTTGCATTGCCATCTTCTGAAAGGCATAACATTTTTATTTTCGCTAGACAGAGCTGGTTGAGGGCTTATTTTTTGCGGGAAGACCTCTTCTTTTTATTGGTACCATTTTGGTTTTCATCTGACTATTTGATTACTTTTTATTGAACATTTGTAAGGGAAAGGTGGTGAATAATCATTATTTTGTGCGGTTTTCTACTTTTTTTTTACGCCGTTCACCGTTCAGGTTAAATAATGTTTTAATTTTACTGTTCAGGTTATTACAGACGCAGTGATACCAAATATGTAATTTTTTTCTTTTTTTCTTTATTTTACATAATAAAACATTTTATATGGGAAAAAGGGATTTTTGGGGCTTTATTTATTTCTAATTTATTTTAAACTTATTTAAACTTTTTTATTTTTACTTTTTCTAACTTTTTTTTTCTGTCCCCATGGGGGATTGAAGCAGTGATCGGCTGATCACCGCTTCACTACATATACGCTGCAATACACGTGTTACACGTGTATTGCAGTGTATAGGAAGCTGTCAGCCTGTGTGGACGCACAAGCTGACAGCTTCCTTTACGGCAGGATCAACCAGGTGCGTGAAGGGGGTAAGTAATGGGGCAGACCCGGGGTCACTGATCAGACCCCGGGCTGCCCCCTACAAACACCAGCACCCCCGAAAACCGGCGCGGGGGGTGCCGATCGGCACCATATCATAGTGAAACCCCAGAGATGCCGGCAGTCATGTTGACTGCTGGCATATCAGGGGTTAACACCTGCGATCGGACCCGGTTCCGACCGCGGGTGTTACAGGGCATTGTCAGCCATAACATACGGCTGTCACCCGCAGCGCAAGGTGCACACACAGGTTCTGTGTGCGCACCATACAGCCGCAGTAATAGTACGGTGGTTTGCGGGAAGCCCTTCCCGGCAGTGCCGTACTATTACGCTTGTCGGGAAGGGGTTAATAGACATCAAAGCTGAGAAGATCTCATCCATTTGGAAAACCCTTATCTCTCTAGAGGTGAAGAATCTATTTTATTCTAGTCCTCTGGTCTCCTGAGCAGGTTGACCAAACATCGTTGTAACATTCTCTTAGGCCGGGTTCACACGGAGTATTGTGGCTCGTCATTTGGTACGTACACGTACGTTGGATCTTTTGCGGGCCGCAAAAAGATCTGCGGCGTGTACGTAACAAATGACGAGCCACAATACTCCATGTGAACCTGGCCTTAGAAGGTTCATGGTCTCCAGAGGTGGTGTCTCTTTCTTGGCAGCTTCCTGGTCCACTAACAGGATAGCACCATAAGCTTATTTATAGCATCCACTTAGAAGACCCTTGACCCTTAAGAGGTAATGTCTGTTTTGGGCAGCCTCCTGGTCTTCTGCCTAAATTCCACAATAATTTTCATTAAAAGTCCACTGAGTTTTTTTCTGCAGACTTTCTGCTTCTATTATACATGTATAGAAAACACCACCATTTCCATAGATATAATTGACATGCTGCAATTTGCAAAAACACAAACATTTTTTAATTGTGGCATTTCTGCTGCAGTTTTTTTTTTCCTGTAATGTGTGGATGGAAATAGCCAGAATCCCATCCACTTCACAGGTAATGTAAAACACATTTTTTTGTCAAGGGGTTTCCACCACAGCTAAAACACTGCGTTTTCGCAATATGGGGCCTTGGCCTCATGCTGGCCGTACACATAAGGGTCCGTTCCCACGATGTAACACGGCGCTCATTCTGACACATAAACACGTGTCAGAGTGAGCCCTTTAAAACAGAATCCCATTGACTTCAATGGGTTCCATTTAACGTGCGTAACAGATTGAAATCAATGGGTTAAAAATCCTCCCATTTATTTCCAATGTGTAGCGCATGCAAGACGGAACCCATTGAAGTCAATGGGATTCTGTTTTGAAGGGCTCACTCTGACACGTGTTTACGTGTCAGAATGAGCGCCGCGTTACATCGTGGGAACGGGCCCTTACTTAGCTGGCAAACACTTGTTATTCTTCCTGATCCACACATAATTCCATCAAGCTTGCATGTTTTCCCAATAGCCGCTGTCAGGCAGTTAACACGTCTGCTTTCACAAAAATGCAAAATAATACAAAGCTAAACATTTTTAATTCTTACATAAAAAACCTTTAATGATCCATACACAATATGCATGTCGGAAAATATTTTCTGTCTATATATTTTGTTTCTATTACCATTTTGTAACTATAAACCTAAAGAGAAAAAATGCATATTCTGGCACATTTGCATTTATGTTCCAATATTATTTAAAGGCCATCAAGATGCAGTTCTCAGATATAATTTCTGTCAAATACATTTTTCCATTTCCATGATATCCTCCACATGAAAACAAGATCAATGTAATATTGCATTTCTGGAAGGACAAATAAACTGCACTTTTACTTAGCCATTGCTGTGTGTTCATATTTCTATGGAATTATAAATAAAACATTAAAACATCTTTAGAATGCAAAAATACACTGAGTTATATTTGTTTATGGGAAAGTCATACATATTGTATTAAGAATGCATATACAGGTTTTAATAAAATGGTAGCAGGGGATGAATGCAACTAAACAGGAGGGATCTCCATCTATAGTCGAGGCTGAGAGTGATCTTTCTTTGATACCTATTAAATGTTCTAGCAGATGAAACCCTATATTCTGCCAGGAAATGAGTTTGCCACAAGACGTTGTGTGCGCTCAACTTTACCACTGTCATTCCTCTTCTCAAAACTGCAATAGATTACACAGCCTCCATTTTTCATTCCTTGCTGCCCAAAATGCAAATTCCTTCTCTGTTGTTTATATTAGGTTTTCAAATATATGGAAATTCAGATATCTTGAGGAAAATGTCAGGGCCAGGAATAGTCTCGATCAGTCTTTTTCAGAGCCAGGCTTTTTCGCATCATACACTGGGTGTTGTTAGTGGCATAGCAAGGAGCCTGTTGATAGAGATACCTCTGCTTTATGGTTAGCTTATCTGCAGCCTTAAATAAAGCACACATGCACATTGCTATTGAAAAGTTAAAAATACATTTTCCTTGCTGTATTGTATTTTGATACATTGAGATGGCATTTTAGAATATGGGGTTGTCCATGAAAAAGTGTTCAGTCATGTCACCCTGCTTTTAAATTTTGTGGTGGACTGTTGTCACTGGAATAATATGACTGTCTATAATTTACTCTCTTTATTTCTTGGTTGTTGGTATATGTAGCTAGAGAGAAAATGTTTGGCTAGCTGCAGCTGATAGATCCTTCTAATACACCATGAAGCTTAGTTAATGAACACTTAAAATATTAATAGAGTATCTAACATATTAAATACCTAATACTTGAAATGGGTGTATCATGTAGACAGTCCATCTCCATAATCCCTATGGGACTTGCATGCCCATTCTAAGTAAGGGTTCAGGGGATATTGTCACTCCTTAGGGAGAGACCACCGTATAGGTGTGTGGAGACTTGTTAAGCCTTTAGCACTCCACTTTGTATAGGTGTGGTAATAATCCCAGCGTCATTGCTAAACAAAGGCCTCTTGGAAGGTTGGGCATGAGGCTAAAGGGAGCAGCCATTATTGGGTTATTTCACTGGAATCCTGTCTTAAGACAGGCTTGCACATTCCAGTGAGCGCCCTCTATTGGTTTGCAACAATGAGGCAGCAACTGTCTTCCTAATTACATCATGGAAGGCGGATTTGCATATTCTTCCCATAGTTCCTTGCAAAGTGGAGTGCTAAAGGCTTAACAAGTCTCCACACACCTATATGGTGGTCTCTCCCTAAGGAGTGACAATATCCCCTGAACCCTGTCTAAGCCTCTCACCTCTACCAGGTTATAGTCCTCTCTACATCGGGCTGATGAGATCCAACCAGATCGAAACAGCTGTCCTCGATTGAGAGACTATAACCTGGTAATAATCCCAGCGTCATTGCTAAACAAAGGCCTCTTGGAAGGTCGGGCATGAGGCTAAAGGGAGCAGCCATTATTGGGTTATTTCACTGGAATCCTGTCTTAAGACAGGCTTGCACATTCCAGTGAGCGCCCTCTATTGGTTTGCAACAATGAGGCAGCAACTGTCTTCCTAATTACATCATGGAAGGCGGATTTGCATATTCTTCCCATAGTTCCTTGCAAAGTGGAGTGCTAAAGGCTTAACAAGTCTCCACACACCTATATGGTGGTCTCTCCCTAAGGAGTGACAATATCCCCTGAACCCTGTCTAAGCCTCTCACCTCTACCAGGTTATAGTCCTCTCTACATCGGGCTGATGAGATCCAACCAGATCGAAACAGCTGTCCTCGATTGAGAGACTATAACCTGGTAATAATCCCAGCGTCATTGCTAAACAAAGGCCTCTTGGAAGGTCGGGCATGAGGCTAAAGGGAGCAGCCATTATTGGATTATGTCACTGGAATCCTGTCTTAAGACAGGCTTGCACATTCCAGTGAGCGCCCTCTATTGGTTTGCAACAATGAGGCAGCAACTGTCTTCCTAATTACATCATGGAAGGCGGATTTGCATATTCTTCCCATCATTCTAAGTAATACATAGTTATTCATACATTTAGTTCACTTGTGACACTACCTGTATAAAACCAGCTATTGAGAGTTTTACAAGCACATATAATAAGTGCGCCAGCCTCAGTTTTAAGCTGGTTGTAGATGACCACGACCGAACATGGCCGTGAGCTAAGGCTCGGGGGCACACATCAAAGTCACTGCGTGCTGCCTATGCACCGACCATGCTTCTGCAACCCCTTTCATTAAATGAATAGGAGCAACGCATGTGGGGTCGCAAAATAGGAATAGGACCTGGTCCATATTTTGTGCCCAAGACTTTTGGTTCGCAAATGTGACCGTGTAATTCATGGTCATGTGTCCCGGCCCATAGAAATTAATGGGTCAGTGTGCTATCTGGGAAAAAACAGATATAGCACACTGATCTTGCCCACTGTTCTCTGCAAGAGGCCTTACGCTAAGGTCCCATGTAGCAATTCACAGCCAAAAAGCGTAAAAGGAAAAACCAGGGTGGAAACGCGTCACGGTTTTTCCTGCAGCACTTTTCCCAGAAACCCCATAGAGTCTTCCTCTGCGGACTTTGTCCCTATTATACCTATACAGAAAACGCCATCATTTCCATAGGTATAATTGACATGCTGGGATTTGCAAAAACAAAAGCGTTTTTGAAATCACAGCATTTCTACCGCACATTTTTTTCTTGCAGTGTGTGGATGTCCTTTGTAACAGACCATCAAAGTATAGGTCATGCTCTACTTTTGTCCATTTTTATGGATCCCTCCATATGCTGCAATGTATCAGGGAAACGAGAACATGGGCACCCCAAGGGTGCAAAATGGCTGTGAAAAATGGTTGACTGGACATGGTTTCTTGTAAATGGTGTTGTCTCATCTCGTTTTGAACTTATTATTGTATTATCCAATAAAAATAAATTCATGATTTATTATCTTTGATAATTACATTAGTGTTTTTTAAAACTTTTTCACATTTGTGTAGAAATTTGCTCATGTCTAAAGCTTTAGTTTAATTTTAAAATTCATAAGTCTTTTTTTTTCATATGGCTATATGAGGGTTTATTCTTTGTGAGATGAGCTTTAGTTTTGTATGGTAGCTATTTGGGAAAATTAAATTGTTTTCTTTAGCATTTATTAGTCTTTTTAGGTTGGCTGCATTGTGTCATTTTGTAGTTTTTTTTGACGTTCACTCTGCGTTAAAAATTATATAACAGTTTTTTTGGCAGGTCATTATGATTTCAACAATATCATATTTTTATAGGTTACATAATGTTTTACCACTTTTTTTTATTAAATAAAATGCCTTATGGTGGAAAAAAATCTGCCTGGTCAAACCATATCCTGAATGTCATGGTTGTTGTCATCTTTTTTATTTTTTTCAATTCAGCTGTAGAGATGAGTCAAGCTGTAGTTTTTCTTGGTGTCGGTACCAATTGCAGCTGTAAGCAATAGGTGTTGGGTATATTATACCTTTCTATCACCTTCTGTCTCTGCCCCTCTTCCCTCTTAGACTGTAAGCCCTTGTGGGCAGGGCCTTCTACCCACTGTGCCAGTCGGTCATTGTTAGTATTATATCTGTTAGTATATTTTGTGTACTGTATGTAAATCCTCCAATGTAAAGCACCATAGAATTAATGATGCTATATAAATAATAATAATAATAATAATAATAATAATAATAATAATGCCAGCATCCGCCATGTATGGAGAAGGCTTAGCTCCTGAGTCCTCACCATACAGCATACACCATACAGCCTCTCGTGGCCAAAGAAGCATAGGCAAGTCATTGTTTGTTAAGGAGTTAAACACCTTTCCCACCATCTAGGCATCTTCTCTCCTAGCACAGTTGCAGCCTCCTGCTTGAGGTGCAGCCCATCTTTTCTATAGAACATATAGCCCACAGCATAATTGGTCGAGTTCTCCAAGAACCCAAACCTCTCCTTCCAACACCAGCCCTTGAGCCACTTGTTCACCTCCCTAATATCTCACTGCCTCTCCTGTGTGCCTGTAGTACAGGCATTATTTGAGGTTATTGTCTTAAACATATGCTCTAGGTCCCTGAAATCCTAGTCCTAGTTTAGTCATTTTGTGCCAATGTGCAACATGACTGTCGGCTTATCAACAGCCCCTACCAGTGAACTATCAACCCGATCCATGATATGTCAAACTCAGTCACTAAAAAGGCAACACACTGTTCATCAAACCTGGTCTTTGTAACAGATGTCCCTATCGGTTCCTCTGATAATTGATTCCTTCACTACCAGCACCTGTATGACCTGCCCTGCATTCCTAACACCCTTCCTATTGGAGTAGATATTCCCCGGGCTGTTAGAGGAAGCGTATGGCTGCAGCAATGTTATCCCTGTTCCAACATGCCCCTCATATACCAACTTAGCAAACTTGTTTTTGTGTGCCAGTTCAGGACAAACCTGCATTCTCCCCTTCTGCTTTCTAACTGTCACACTGCTGCCTTCTGTTCCTGCATCTCAATCCCAACAACTCCCTCTGCACTTACTACATTGAGTTCCTGCTTTGTGAGCCACAAACTCTTTTCCAACATATCAAAGAATACCAGCCTTGCAATCTGCTCATTACATCCAGAATATGGGCTTCCAAATATTCAATGTGCTTCCAACTTGCACAACAGGATGCCCCCTCAAATGGATGCTCAAGAAGACATAGCGCAAGATGTACATTGGACCACTTTGACAAGCATGGAGTACATCTTACATAAAGGGGATGCATCCCTATTCAATTGTAGCACCCCATTATATACCCCTAAAACACAGTTAACCCCTAATTGAAACATATCACTACAATATATACCCTACAATACTCCTATCACTTGATATACAATGTACAATTAAAGTTATGCAGAGATGCACTCAGCAATGCACTCACAAACCATATATATTTCCCACCTAATCTTAAGTCACACTTAAAGTCAAGGGTACATTGCAACTTTTTATAGCGCTACAAATTGATTTTAACTATTGAGCTACAGCCAAATGAATACATTGAATTGTATGCAGTCTTGTAGTTGAGGCTGTCAATCAATACTTAAAAAAATTAATCAGTACTGCTAATTGGCATAAAAGTCGTGGTTTGAAAGGTGGATAGAATTCTAGTGAATCCATTTCACACCTTGCAATAGAATATGCGCTGCGGACATGCAACATGTCAATTATACCTATGGAAACATCAGTAGTTTCCCTATAGGTATAACTAAAGCAGAAAGTGTGCAGAGGAAATTCTTCAAACTCTCTGTGCAAATCAGTGAGGGAAGAACCACAATGCGTTGCTGCCACGGTTTTTCCAGCAGCGCTTTTTTGCTGCTGAACGCCACGTGGGACCTTAGCTTAAAGCTGCTTCCATTCAGATGCAGTGACTGCTGCAACTAATTCCTAAGTTAACTAAACTAACTTTTAAGAGGAAGCACATATATGACATGGACAGTATGCAGATCATAATAATAATCATCTGGGTAGTAAAACCTTGTTGCCTATTACAAACAATGAAGGTGCAATTATTAAAATAGTTATCTGAACAGGAGCCTATCCTCTATTGGTTTGAAATTCACTAATATGAGTAAGAGCCCCTTCACATGGAGCATACGCTGACTGATTCTGAATGTGTAAACATTCCAAATCAGCGGCGCTTAAAACAGATCCCATTGCTTTCTATGAGAGCCGGCATGGGTGCGCTCCCCATAGAAATAAATGGGCTGCTTTTTTCCATTCATTTCTATGGGGAGCGCACGTATGTCGGCTCCCATAGAAAGCAATGGGATCTGTTTTAAACGCCGCTGATTCGGAACATTTACACGTTCAGAATCAGCCAGCGTATACTCCATGTGAAGGGGCCCTTAGGATGTAAATGGCTGCTATGCATTTTTGATACATTAGTACCACTATCTATAAAAAATATTGCTTATACTTCAAAAATATACATTCAGTGACAACCACAAATATGACAATATCAATAGTATTACCCTTTAACTATTTTTCAAAGGGAGAAAAGCAAACAATATCCATTTTCTAAACTATCTTGATAAAGACCCCTGTGAGGATCGATATTTGGTGTTTTCCTCCATTAAAGAAGTTTCCCTCTTTTTCAAGACACTGGTGGATTTTTTATTTTCATTTTCTAAACTAGATATTCCCAGTGTTTATGTTTTGAAACCATATAGTTAAAATGCATTGAGTATCTCTTGGTGCTTAGAGACATTGTATAAGTGAATAATAAGTATGTCATGTGGAATTATGGAGAATAAATTTGTCGTATATAAATTTATTCAGCTGCTAGCTCAGAAAAAAAATCTCCCTGTGTATTTTCATCACAATGATTTAGCTAAAAATAAAATTCTATCCATATTATAAAGAAAAACAAAAGAGCAACGGTAAGTAAGATTTTACACTATATTTCTTTGGCCTTCTGAAAGAGAAAGAGCGATAGGTAAATTATCTGGAGTTCCCTTCATCTCTGGGGCAAGGTACTGTTATAGAATGAACTGTGAAGGGACACATAAGGGTAAATTGGGATACTTGTACATGAAAGTCAGAGTGACAAATCAATTGCAGTGAATGAAGAATCCAGCCTCAGCAGCATCATTTCCATTTCCTATTCTGAATTTCAATTGGAATCTACATTACATTGGAAAATTTCATTACCCTGCTCATAGGGAATTATAACACTACTTGACATAAAATATACAAGCTCTTGAGATATTCCATAGTTCTAAGTCACATCCAAGCTGATACATATCAGAAGAAATTTTCAGAATAAAGAACTTTTGTAAGATTTGTCAAAGTTATACATATATATTATATTGTCATATCAAAAAACGTAAAGCCAAAGTTCAGTCCGGCAAACTATATGGGCTCAGACATGTTGAAAAATTCTTATATTATCAGAGAAAATACATTTTTTTATACATTTATATGGTCATGTGGTTGTATATGGTTAGGTTGTATACAGTTACCAGTGGTTTATCTACAAGGGGCCGCAGTGATTGCAGATACAATATTCTCTCTAACATATGGGATCCCATAGCAAATATTGGAACATGCACTGGGTTGGTGGTACCAAAATAGAACTGTTATCACAAAGGGTGAAGGGTACTTGATGGCTAAAACCTAACTTTTATTAAATAATTTGCTAAAATTCACTCTAAGGCTGTATTCACACAGAGTAACGCCAGGCGTTTTTTGTGTGTTTTTTGCACATAGCGCCGCGTTTACGCCGCGTAGCGCCGCGTTAACGCCGCGTATACGCCGCGTTAACGCCGCGCTATTTAGCGGTGGCGTTGCCCGGCGTTAACGCGGCGTATACGCGGCGTTAACGCGGAGCTACGCGGCGTAAACGCGGCGCTATGTGCAAAAAACACACAAAAAACGCCTGGCGTTACTCTGTGTGAATACAGCCTAAATATTCCCACTACACAAACACATACACACCCAGGACCCTATATTCCACCTGGTCCCTATAAGTGAAAATAACTTAGGAGGGGGTTGGTTCCTGTCAATTCAAGGGTTTAGAATCCAGTTGGTGGTTTCACTGGATTATTTTAACTGTCAAGAAACCCCTTTCAATGTGACCCCTTCCTAATACCACACCATGTAAAACCAGACAAACAGCATTGTATGGCCAACAAAGGGTTAATTGCTAAGGGTTAACTGCAATGGGGGCAACACCCATAGTGTCTCTTGTGGGTCAGTAACACAAGTGGCCTGTTTATATGCAGGACTAGACAAAAAAAAACAATATTCATGCAGCCCAGCTAATTCCTGGCCAGTCTAACAGTGCTACAGTTGTCTATCAATACATCATATTTCTCATTTATCTCTCTATCTCTCGACGCGTTTCGCCTCAAAAAGGTTCATCAGGAGAGCGATAATTAATAGCAGAGTGGAGTAGTACATAAAATAATAAAGAGCTGTGGTGAAAACCACAATTCCTGCAGCCCTGGTGGTGGGCTGCAGTGCTGGTAGTGAGTCTGACCTGAGTTCATTTTTTTGAACATAAATGAACTGAATCTGAGATTTACCTCAGTAATCCATCCCAAAACAATTGCCTTCCTGGACATTGAAATCACAATTTCGGATACAGGGAATTTAACAACTACGCTGTATTGGAAAGAGACAGCGACCAATGCATTATTATGGTATGACAGCAACCATCCACAACCTCTAAAGAGAGGTATTCCAAAGGGACAGTATCTCAGAATTCGGAGAAACTGTTCCTCATTGGCTGAATATGACAGACAATGTGAGTCGTTAACGTCACGATTTGTCAGCAGGGGATATCCAAAATCTCTTTTAGAACAGGCTAGAAAACAGGCTAGAGACACCCCGAGAGAGGTATTACTGACACCTAAGCCTAAAAAACAAAATGATGGAATGATAAGACTCATCAGTACATTTGATCAGCATGCACCCGAGGTCCGCCACATATTGGATACTTACTGGGGAATATTACAGCAAGACCCAGATATCAAAAGGGTCATCTCCCCGACACCATCTGTGACCTATAGACGGGACGCAACATAGGCGATAGACTCATGCAGAGCCATTTAGAACCAGAAATGCGAACTACCTGGTTAAATTCTGTTCCACCCGTGGGCACTCATAAGTGTGGCTCGTGCAGAGCTTGTGGCTACATACAAAAGGGCCGTGAGGTGCTGGCTCATTCCACGGGTAAAAAATATATGACCAATGAATTTATCACAGAAGGTGTAGTATACGTAATATCATGCCCATGTCAGATGAATTATGTCGGCAAGACAAAAAGGCAATTTCGACGACGGATTTTAGAACATGTGGGCGATGTTTTGAGAGGTACAGATACGCCAGTAGCGAATCACATACGTGAAAAACATGGGGGTGATGTTTTCAGCCTAAAATTCCAAGGGATGGAGTGTGTTAAAAAAACAGCGAGGAGGGGTGATTGGGAGAATGCGTTATTGCAAAAAGAAACCCAATGGATCTTTAGGTTCAATTGCATTAAACCAATGGGTATGAATGATTCCATATCCTTCCTTCCCTTCCTCTGAAATATTTAAAGACACTTAGCTATCCGGATTAAGAAACGGCAGTCCTGCCATATAGCAACAATTACCACATAGGAGTCTATGGTGTATACAAGAGATGAAGCTGGTCATATCTGCCTACGGCCATACCACCCTGAACATGCCCGATCCCGGAAGCTAAGCAGGGTTGGGCCTTGGATGAGAGACCGCCTGGGAATACCAGGTGCTGTAGGGTCAGTCCAATTCATTACATATGGTACTATCAATGATGTATACTGGGCATGACAATCAATAGAGTACACATAAGAACGTATATAATAATGATGAAGCCTAACAACATAATTTTTGTAGCAACCATGAGGGATATATGCAGACTGTGGGCCATTTTGGCTCCCAACAGTTTATTAATGTGAGCATATTTCTTGGCGATTGGATGTGTTAGGCAAAGATGTACAATAAGGTACAGCTCACTACAACTAGCACTCAGTGGATTTGTCATGAGGTACATTGTAATCGATCCGAGTATAATATATACACCATAGGAAGAGATCGGACTCACAGGTTATAATATGAGATTAACTATCTCAAGTGTGATAGCAAGATCAGGATTCTATGGTGGAACTTGCCATGTCATGATCGCTGCATACTGTGATTGCAGTGAGGATTGCCTCTTTACAATCTATTTACCTGCCATATGGGCTTTGTTGTCCTCCTTGAGTCATGTGACGATTGTGTTCTTTACGGTCACGCCCCATGAGCTACTCCCACTATGACGTAACCGACCAGGATTATCTGATGGGCCGGAGCTGTGGGTTGGGCAGTGAGAGGGCGGGACTAGGACCAGAATAGGATCTATATAAAGACGGCTGAAACAGCACATGGCGTCAGACTCACTACCAGCACTGCAGCCCACCACCAGGGCTGCAGGAATTGTGGTTTTCACCACAGCTCTTTATTATTTTATGTACTACTCCACTCTGCTATTAATTATCGCTCTCCTGATGAACCTTTTTGAGGCGAAACGCGTCGAGAGATAGAGAGATAAATGAGAAATATGATGTATTGATAGACAACTGTAGCACTGTTAGACTGGCCAGGAATTAGCTGGGCTGCATGAATATTGGTTTTTTTTGTCTAGTCCTGCATATAAACAGGCCACTTGTGTTACTGACCCACAAGAGACACTATGGGTGTTGCCCCCATTGCAGTTAACCCTTAGCAATTAACCCTTTGTTGGCCATACAGTGCTGTTTGTCTGGTTTTACATGGTGTGGTATTAGGAAGGGGTCACATTGAAAGGGGTTTCTTGACAGTTAAAATAATCCAGTGAAACCACCAACTGGATTCTAAACCCTTGAACTGACAGGAACCAACCCCCTCCTAAGTTATTTTCACTTATAGGGACCAGGTGGAATATAGGGTCCTGGGTGTGTATGTGTTTGTGTAGTGGGAATATTTAGAGTGAATTTTAGCAAATTATTTAATAAAAGTTAGGTTTTAGCCATCAAGTAAGGGGTACCCTTTGTGATAACAATCCCATAGCAAATATAACTTATCCCCAGAGAGCCCTAGATCAAGGCAAAGGCCAGTCAAAAGGCTACTGAAAGGACTTACAGGACAGAAACAATCTCAGACAAGAGCTAGTCATGTGAGATCAGTGTCAATACAGTTTTAGAAATTTGTAAATAGGTGTCAGGTAATATTTGCATGTACACTGGTTATCCAATGGGCTGCCAGAATAAATGTTAGGGTATGTTCACATGGAGGAAAAGGTCGTGGTCGTGAATAGCTGTTCTCAGCTATTGCCAGGCACCAGAACTATATAGTGGACAGATCCAGAAGCATATGCCTTAGTTTAACCACTTCACATGAAATCACATAAATATACGTGATAAGGCGTGATGGGGTGTATAGAGAGGGCTCACGAATTGAGCGGCAATCTGTGTCAACAACGATTGTTGCCATATTTCACCAATTGCTGCCCTCCAGATCATCATGAGATAGAAGTGAATGGATTTTCCTATACGCTGTAATGTATTAGTATTGACGTACTGTATATAGTGTGAGTGGGGTTGAGCCGATCTTGAGATTTCAAGATCGATTTTAAAATACAATTTCCGATCATTTTCCAGCCGATCTCGATCCCGATCTCGATCGTGAAATTTGCTCGATCGCCGATCGGAATCCGATCTTTTCCGATCCCGATCCTCAACCCTAGTCAATGCTTTTCTATGGGAAAAGTCACTTTTGGGGTTGAGCCTATCTTGAGATAACCTCCAATCTCGATCCCAATGGAAAAGATCGGGTCGGAATTCCGATCTCGATCGTGAAATTTACTCGATCGCCGATCGGAATCCGATCTTTTCCAATCCCAATCGCTCAACCCTAAGTATGAGCGATTGGACCTGCTAGGCTTCAGGGTTCCTAGGGGGTCTGATCATAAAAATAAAATTATTAAAAAAAAAGTTTTTACAGGTATTAAAAAACCCCACAAAAAAACACAAGTTGAAATCATCCCCCTTTCCCTAGATCACATATAAAAGTAAATAAATAAAAGTAAACATAAACTCTTCAGGAGTATTCGTGTTCAAAAACGCCTGAACTATTATAATCTAGAATTATTTTTTTTTTATTAAAAAAAAAAAAATCTAAAAATATTTATCTCATACAGTGAATGGCATAGTGAGAGAAAAAAATGAAGTGGCCAAAAGGTAGTTTTTTGAACATTTTTCCTCTTCCATAAAATGGAATGAAAAGAGATCAAACCATCAGAACTTTCCCAAAATGGTATAAATAAAAACACAATTTTTTTCCCACATAGAAAGATACCATACACAGTTTTATAAAAAGTTTTACATTTTTTAAAAGATATAAAATATTACAATTGCTATATAAATTTTGTATTGTACTGACCCACACAAGACAGCTAACATGTAATTTTTATCACATAGTGAATGCTGTACAAATTAAACTTATAAGAAATTGGTGCAAATGAATTTTTTCCCAATTCTTCCTCCTTCAGAGTTGAATTATACATGATGTTGAATGGGTCCATTACAATTATCTTTTTTTTCCTCCTCCCTACCAGTATGTCTTTGGAGTGTGGGAGTACCTGGAGGAAAGCCACACAAACAAGGGTAGAACATACAATCTCTGTGCAGATGTTGTCTTTGGTTGGATTCAAACCCAGGACTCCAGCGCTGCAAAGTTGCAGGGCTAACCACTGAGCCACCGTGCCTCCATGCCACCACAAAAAGTACATTTTTTTTATTATTTTTTTTTTTAACAATAAGCCAAAATCATGGCTCTTGGAAAACGGAGAGGGGAAAATGGAAATGCAAAAACTAAAATTGGCTGAGGCATGAAAGGGTTAATATGCTGCCGTACTGAAGATCAGCTCCCATTCACTTGAATAATTAGTTGCAGAAATTAGTAACAACTACATATGATGGAAAATGTAAAATTATGTTCTATGAAGATATTATGCATTGCCTGTGGACCTTAAGTCTACAATTTATGTCAATTTACAACCACATTTTTGTCAGTGTGTGGATGATTTCTATTAAAATATCATCCACTTTTCTATGATGGTACTGTATAGTTGTTTTATCAGTCTATATGATGAGTTTGTGCACTTTTAGGCACTTTCTTTAACTTTATATCACATGTAATGCCCTGTTCACATCTGCTTTTGAATTCCATCCAGCGAGAGTCCACAGAGACACCCCCCCCCGAACGGAAAACAAACGCAATTGCAAGCGCTGTGCTGTAAAAGCACACAGACCCCATAGACTATAATGGGGTCTGTGTGCTTTTACAGCACAGCGCTTGTAGTTTCATTTGTATTCCATTTGGGGGGGGGGGAGGGATTCTCCATGCGGACTCTCCCTGGTCAGAATACAAAAGCAGATGTGAACCAACCCTTAGTTAGACTATATTGCAGAACAATTTTTTTTTTCCGTAAATTTCTTACATACAAAGTTGCAACCTGTGAAAAAAGTAGATGTGCTAGGTACAGTGGATTATTCTTGGTGCATTTGTTTTGTACTGTAATCTTGATATGACATTACGCACCAAAAATTTCCTAAATTTTAGCACATTTGACAACAAGCACATTAGTACATTTGACTGTATGTTTTCACCAACCATGTAATGATCACTGGAGCAGCACCAGTAAGTTAGTTTTATCAAATATTTTATCACATATTATAATATTTGTTCAATCATACACTCACAGTATATTTTATTTTTTCTTCTCAGAAATGCAATAGCGGATTTAATTCTTTATCAAAATTTTCTGCAAATCATACAGACTCGCATTTTGCTAAATCAATATACAAAATCATTTTTATGAATTCACTATTGATTCTGAAAAGATAATAATTAATACATATTATATAATTTATCAACAATAAAGACACTCGGGTTTGCTGGTACAATTGCGCTATTGTTTATTGTACTACTTGAGGAAACCTAATTGATACTATTTTATAGCAAGCTGTTGCTATACTAGACAATAAACACAGCAATATGATAATAAATAGGGTTCCAAAATGGTCTGAGCTGAGGGGCAAATTGGATACTATTAAGATTTACATTGTTGAAAGATACCTCCGTCCACAAAGAAGGCTAATGAGACATGTACTAGTGCGGTCGCATTATATTAATGACCCATTAGGGAATACAATCACAAAAAGGCTTTCACTGTAATTACTACACTAATGACCAGCAGTGACATCATGTTAGAGTAAAGACATTGCTTGTTTTGGACTTATTTCAAAGTCAGACATTCTTTGATGGGCGAGTATTAAAGCTTTCAACATGATTACCTTACCTTGCTGCATTTGCTTACCATTTCTTCCAACTGCCTTGTTGGCTATTGGCTTTTATCCAGGCGAAGCACAAGTCCTGCGTTCCCATACATTTAAGGGTGCCTCTGGGGCTATGAACGCTAAGCAGCAATTTGTCACCACCAGCGACATTCCAAATGTTATATGCACGGTGAAAGCTTATAAAGTTGAATAAAGTGTAAAGGCTAAGAGGCAGAATCTAAGCCTTTTGCTTTGCAAACCTTTATAAAGAGTCTTTAATAAACAATGATTTATGAACTAATGCACTCTCCTGGAGCAAATCTGCACTGTTTAACCTTTTTAATGGTGTTTGAATAAATACTTGGTCTCCACAGTGCACACTGAATTGAGTGCCTTGTTTCTCAATTACATTAGTATATTCCTGCTGCAGCCACCGGTATATACAGTAAGTGCCACTTAGCACAGAGGGGATGTTTTTATTTCCCCTAAGGTTAAATCCAGGCTGACCTGGAAGACCACTTCATTAAGATGTTTAGCCAGAATGGGAGCTTAAAATACATTTTTCAGTTTTTAATACCATGATCAAAATAGCTAACAGCCTTAACCTTTACTATGGATAGAATTTATTTATTTTCCTTTTAATGTCTTTCTCTTTTCGGTGTTTTATTATTGTGTCATGACATTGCATTTGAGAGACATATTTTCTATACAAAAGGATGTATCTTTTAGGTTTCAGCTTTCTTACAGAAATTAAGACCATCCAGAAACATGAAAACACAACCACAGGGAAACAGTCACCATGAACTACCGTCTAAGGAATAAAAGGTTATTGAGTAAAGTAGTTTTTTAGTATACCATATGTACAGTATTATTAAAAATAGTCCCCAGCCATAACATTAAAACCACTGACAGGCGGTTATCTTGTTGCAATACTAACTGCCAAGCAATTGTCTATATTAACCCCTTCCTGCCACAGCCATTTCTACCCCAAAATGGCACCTCTGTCAGCTTTGACCGAGGCGTCAGGGGAGTCAGTAATGGGAACTTTGCACTAGTTTTCTGCTTCTGTAATAGTATGGCAGATGTCACGAAAGGGTTAAAAACAAATGAAATGTCTGTGTTTAAAGTTGATGTGTTGGAGACAGGAATAATGGGCAATTTAAGAATCTGGGAAACTTTGACAAAGGCTAAACTATCATGGCTAGATGACTAGGTCAGGGCATCTGCAAAATTCCAAATCTTGATCCTAGTATGTAAAGAACAGCCTAGTAAAAGTAATCCAAGGAAGGAAAACAGGTACCATGGATCAGGGATCTTTATGCACTAAGGTGTCACATGTTCCTATTGTAAACGACTCCAGGAATATGACATATACCTAGGAAAATCAATAACGACATTACAATCTCAATTCATGTGTTTTCAGTTTTACAGCCACATACTCTATATCATGTTGGTGATTTGCAAATGAATAATTCCACAGAAAGAACATCATCAGCACCTCCTCACCTGCCCAAGGGGCACAGCTCAGGCATGTGATTGGGCCTCAGTGGTCACATGGGGCAAACTTATGTCATGACGCTATCAGATCTCAGAGTATAATAGTAGCACTTCCACTTCATTCTGAATAAGTTCCACTCAAAATGAATTGTAGGGTCAAACCTTAGGCTAAGGCTGAGTTTAGAGGGTTTTTTTGGTTTGCAATTTGAGGCGGAGACCGCCTCAGATTCCAGACCAAAAAATGGCTAGCCGTGCCTGGATGCCGGTGCAGTGCACCGGCATCCAGTCACGGCATTCTGCTCTGGATTAGGCCTAAATGAATGGGCCTAGTCGGGAGGGAGGTGTCGTGAGGCGAATGTCCACAGCTGAATCAGCCACGGAGACCGCCTGAAGAAAGAGCATGTCACTTTTTTTTTCCACGAGCGGAGACAAACCGCTCATGGAAAAAGGAAATGACCGGCTACCATTGATTTCAAAGGGAGGTGGCTTTTTTAGCAGGATTTTGACGCGGATTCCGCCTCAAAATTGTGACCAAAAAACCCTATCTGAATGGGTTGTGTATCAAACCAATGTCAAACTAAAAGTGCAACTTCTTTTTTTTTATTGCTATTGTGTATGGGGTGTTTGGTGGCTATTTTTTTTAATATACTTTATTATCCTATCTAGCTTCCTCTTTATTATAAAATAGACTGTAACATTCTCTGTAGAGACCCTCTAACTGAGCTGTCAATAGGGAAAGTCTGCACCCATTAGTATTGTAAATATACAAAGCTGAAGATGGTCACTACAAATAACTTTTTCACTGGGTTTTATACCACTTACAAAAATGTTCCTGATATCGCAAGAAATGAGATTCTCAGCTTTCATATGCTGCCAAGATTGAAGTACTAGCTATAACAGAACCTGAGATATCACTAGTTAACAGCAGTTGGGAATTTGGACTTATTCTGCAGCAGCAAATAGATTTACATTCTTGACTGAGTTCTTAATTAGCAATATCTTTAATTCTCTTTTATAGCTAGTACTTCAATTTTGGCAGCGTATGACAATACATGAAGCATACCAGACAATAGGTGGTATAACACTGGAAATACAGCTATTTGAAGTAACTATCTCACTTTGGTAAATGCTTCACCTGTACATGCTGCTTTCAGGACCAGAGTCTTCCTGGTAATATAGTTAGGACATTTTTAATGGGAACTTCTCAGCCTGTTTTCTAATAAAAGGAAGTTTAGTACACTAATAAAGTAAATTACAAAAAATGTTTAACCCCCTCCCCCCAACACAATATCCAAAAAAGTGCAAACAAATATAGAGTACTTTTAGTGATGAACAAATTGGTTTCTGAACAAGCTTGTGATGGGATTTGCACAAACTGTCCTTATATGACAAGGATTAGTTAATCAGGAGGACAGTATAAAAAGTCAAGGCAGAAAGAGAAGGTGTCTATTTTGTGGGGAGAGATTATAGAGATAAGTACTTAAGTAGAGAAAAAGTAATATTCAGATAATACAGTGTGTGTGTGTGTGTGTGTGTGTGTGTGTGTGTGGGGGGGGGGGGGGGGTGGCTCAAAGGGATGCAATCATTAAAATGCTATTTTTTTCTCCATAACACGTAGGAATAGTCTGTATGAAAATTAGTTCTCTTGCACTGCTGGGGCGGTCCCCAGCACTCAAACAGTACTGGGGTCATCCCCAATGCTGCATTAGAAATCTCCAGCACCGCCTCTATCTTCGCCTGGAACGGCCTCTCCTGTCTTGTTCTGGGGCTGGCTTCAAACTTCTAGGCATGCACAGTCGGCTCTGCCGTTGGGTCTCGGCAGAGCCGACTGCACATGCCTGCTGCCACCACTCAGCTAGACGTCCCACAGCCTGGTCCATGATGTTATGTTTTGCTGCACTTGCACTCATGAGGGACCAGCTACCAACAAAACCATTTTGATTTCACATTTGCTCCTAGTAAGGTAGAATTTTTGATGGCTCTGTTTTTTTTTTTTTTTTTTTTTTTTAAATTCAATTCATTACATTACTATCAGCGCAGTGTATGGTAAGACTTAGAATTTGTATCCACTTTCACATAACTTCAGCAGTCTTTCTGTGGAATGCGCTTTGAAAAAACAAGTGATGCGTTTCCCCCTGTGTTATTTCCCACAGCAGTTTTTTCATTGCAGTCCGCTACATGGGGCCTTAGCCTTAAGGCCGGGGCCTCACGGGCCGGAAATGCTGCGATTTGCCCAAGGTGTAAACGCCACAGGAAAAATCGCGGCATTTTACAGTATTTCAAAGTGGATAGGATTCATGCGAATCCCATCCCCACTTTGCGGGATAAAAAAATCGCAGTGCGGACACGCTGCATTTTCCAAAAACGTTGCAGTTTTGAAAATCGCAGCATGTCAATTATATCTACGGAAACACCAACAGCTTCCCCGTAGATATAATTGTAACAGAAAGTCCGTGGAGGAAAACTCTGTGAACTTTTTGTTCAAAGCGCTGCGGGAAGGACTGCGATGCATTCACGCCACAGTTGCTCCCGCAGCGCTTTAGCGCGGCATTTCCAGCCCGTGGAGCCTTAGCCTAAAGTTGTTTTGTTTAAATTGTATAAAAAGTTGCTGCCCATGGGTTTGGCATCTGTACAATTTCTGAATATTTTGATGTGCAGAAGAAGTATTTAAATCTGATATTTAGGATACAGCAAGGAAAGCCTAAGGGAAAAGTTTGGGAAATTTTGTGGGGAGTAATCAAAACTTGAACTATCATGTTACATGATTCTACATGTTTCTTTACTTTTTATTAAGAAATGCTAAACAAATTAAAAAGAATTAAAGGAGTTGCATATCCAGGAAAAAATGCCTTTTCCGTTGCCATTTTTTTTATATAGATTGTGAGCCCCATATAGGGATCACAATGTACATTTTTTTTCCTATCAGTATGGCTTTGTACAATGGGAGGAAACCCACGCAAACACGGGGAGAACATACAAACTCCTTGCAGATGTTGTTCCTGGCAGGATTTGAACCCAGGACTCCAGAGCTGCAGTGCTAACCACTGAGCCATCATGTTGCCCCTTGTTGCCGTTCTCAAATTCTAGATCCCTCTGAGTAGATATTTCCTTTGTGTCGAAATGGGAGCAAGGACCAGAAGAATTTTTGATACATTAGAGTTAGAAGATCTGTAATATGTATACATTTTTTTCTGGGTTACTCTAATAATTTTTGTGTCTTTTTTTTTTTGTGATACCTAGGGCTTTATTTTTATGTTATTTTTATAATTGCAGGTGAGAAAAGGTGAGTATAACTATATTTTTTACCCTGGGCCTCCATCTATTATTCTCTGAGGTCTTAATAGATCCCAGAGGGTATAATAATTTAACTTCTGGTTGTATCAGAACTTGTTTCACCCAAAATGGATCAGGGACCCAAGCCACCTGAACCTGGAATGAATCTTGGAAGGTTCGCCCATTTCGTCCCTATCTTCTCTCTGGGATAATAACAGCCGGCTCTCTGCTCCTGCAGTTACATGATCTTGTGCAAATGCTTAACCCTGCAAAGACATACAGGAATATACTTACTTGCAGAGCTAAGCGGCAACTGGTTTGAATATTTTTCTTGACAAACAACCCCTTTAAAAAATTATTGGACATGTAAAAGAAACTATTTCTACCACTGGTCTCTTTTCTAATCCGAACATGTGTTATTAAGAAAAGATTCCCCATTCGCTATACTGTACTATTTTCTGTTTTTGTCCTCTAATCTTGGCTCTTACAGTCACTACACTGTAGTTTAGAGAAATGAAACTTGATTCTAACATTACAAAATATCCTCTTGAGTACAGAATAATTCATAGATCATTCAGCCTGATACTGGACAGAGTGTGAGAACAGCTCAATGACCTCCAAGGACCAAACTATTAGCATGTTTTTACTATAACATAACTGGAACAATCTATAGCTATATGTCTAAAAGGAATAAAAAACGAATACAGTGGATGAAATGGTGTTTTGAATAAATCCACAATAATAAAATTCACTTTCTGCACTCATGATCAGCTCTTGTCAGGTATCATAGAAACTGCAAGCAAACAGGAATGAAACAGCTCTCTTTTTATGCATGGATATGTATTGGATATCTAGTAATACATAAGTCATACCTATGCTTCAGAGTAGCTGAATGCTGTGATATTCAAGTTTGTCAACTGCAGTGGCTCTGGTGAAATGCGGGGGAAGAATGAGCAAAGGGAGGGGGATTTGATTCAAGGTCTGCTCCCTGCATGACTGATCAACATCATTTCCATACTATAATTACATTGCCCAATCCTCTCCTGATTTTACTGCTATCTTGTAAGGCATCCTGGTTCTGAGTAATTTAAAGCTATATGAGATGTCAGACTGCTTGAAACAATCAACCTCTGAAGAAATATGGTCAGAGATAATAATTGATAAGTCCCTTTAGGTGATAGGGCCTCTTATTCCTACTTGGCCTCTTGTGAAATGGTCTTGTTGATTCACCTCATGTAGAAGCTTTTGCTTTATACTGAAAGTGTAAAGGAGCAATAGCCCTATATTGCTATATTATATATCTAGATATACACACACATGGATATGGATGAAGATGATATTTTGTAAGTCTGCATGGCCTAGAATAGTATTTTAGTGCTAGAAGATTATTGCATTGTTCCTGAAGGCTGAGCTTCCCTCATGAGAATAAAAAATCCTTGAAGTATATAGAGAAATGTAACAGAGTAACAAGGTGATAATTCCCTTGTTCTATCACATGTAAAAGCAAATAGAACACTGTCTTTGAGATTATTTATATTAATATTATTATAAATAATTTATAAGTATTATGACGATGAGTATTATTATTACCACCAATAATTATAACAATTATTACATACTAGTAGAATATCCGCTGCTTTGTTTGCGGAAAATATGTTAAATTGTTGGTTATGCTGGCTAAAGTAAAATTTTCAGTATCACACTGTAATTGACATTTTCAGACCTACAGTAGATCTTTTTTTCCACTTAAACATACCTCCCAACTTTTGAAGTACAATAAGAGGGACAAATTGTGTGGCGCACTATGAGCGATGTGGCAAATTTAGCTCCTCCCACTTTTATGTTGACGCTGCCCATTCTCCCATTCATTTTTCAGGTGCCCCCACACAGTATAATCCTCCTATAGTCACCAGTAAATTATATGCCCCCTCCATCTCTTTCACCCAGTTTCATGTCTCCCCCTTCATCTGCCCCCTAGTTTCATATCCCCCTCCAACTGCCCCTACTTTCATGTCCCCCACTCCATCTGCCCCAGTTTCATGTCCCCCTCCATCTCTGTCCCCAGTTCCATGTCTCCCCTCCATCTCTGCCCCAGTTTCATGTCCCCCATCTCTGCCCTAGTTTCATGTCCCCCATCTCTGCCCACAGTTTCATGTCCCCCTTTCATCTCTTCCCACAGTTTCATGTCTCCCTCCATCTTTGCCCCAGTTTCATGTCCCCCCTCCATCTCTGCCCCAGTTTCATGTCCCCGCTCCATCTCTGCCCCAGTTTCATGTTCCCCCCTCCATCTTTGTCCCAGTTTCATGTCCCCCCTCCATCTCTGCCCCAATTTCGTGTCTCCTCTCCATCTCTGTCCCAGTTTCATGTCCCCCCTCGATCTCTGTCCCCAGTTCCATGTCCCCCCTCCATCTCTGCCCCCAGTTTCATGTCCCCCACACTACAGTAACACTACAGTCTACGGGCCATGGATTCACAGCTTTATGCACAAAGAAGTCTATGGAACTGCCAAATGCATGTCCTGGAGGTACTTGAAAAATACTGCAGTGTGCAAGCAGCCACTAAGGATACCAGACATGTTTTATCAGTGATCCATGTGTATGTATGCGTGTGTGTGGTCCGGGTATATATATGTGTGTGTGTGTGTGTGTGTGTGCATGTGCACGTGTATGTGTGCATGCATGTGATCTATGTTTATGTATGTGTGTGTGCATACACGTGTGTGGTCCATGCATATGTATGCGCGTGTGCACGTGCGTGTGTGTATTTGTGGGTGTGTGCACACGTGTGATCTATGTGTATGTATGCATGTGTGCATGCACGTGTGTGGTCCGTGTTTATGTATGCGTGTATGTGCATGTGTGATCCATGTGTTTCTGCGTGCACAGAGCAAGTGTCCGTGCGTGTGGTGGTTGTGTGTGAGTACGCATGTGCTCTGTTCATCCGTGTGTGTAGTGTGCATCCATCTGAGTGTCTTTACGTGTGTGGTCCGTGCATGTGTGTGTGGTATTTGTGGGGTGGTGTTTGTATTGTGTGTTGTGCTTGTGGGTTGGTGTATGTGTGCTGTCTGTGTGATGTTTATATGGTGTTTGTGAAATGTTTGTGTGTTGTATGTGGTGGTGCGGCCCCTTTAGCAGCAACTCTTTGGCGCCGTCGCTATAATCCGTCCCTGTCAGTCACAACTGTTGTTTTCCCCTCAGCGCTTTCATTTTCACTTTTCCCCATTATATGTATAGGGCCTAAATTTAGGAGCCCCAATCTCATGACGGGGGGAAGCTAGCGAGATGTAACGTGCGCATGATTCTGCTCCTGTGGGTGGAGAGAGGGCGTGACAAATTTCACCCAAATCGGGCGAGAACTGTGGATTTGTATAGAGCGGCCTACTACAGATTTTGAGTTTTATATAGATTATTACTAATAATTATAACAATTATTATATACTACTACTACTAATACTATTACTATTATTGTTATTACTTTAACTTTTTCATACTTTTGAAGTTGAGCATATGTCTAAAGAAAAATAGATGAAGCATCCATGTAAACTTTACTTGGAGACATAAAGAGGTAGCATCATGACAAGATGTTCATTCATCAAACCCCTCCCTCACTCTCCACTGGTCTCAACGATGCTCTTCACTAACCCGCCTTCATTAAGTCATATATTGTAAGCCCTCGCGCGCAGGGCCCTCTACCCCACTGTGCCAGTCGGTCATTATTAGTATTATATCTGATTGTATATTTTGTGTACTGTATGCAAACCTTCAAATGTAAAGCACCATGGAATCAATGGTGCTATATAAATAAACAATAGAGATGAGTGAGTAATAGTCGATCGAGTAGGTTTTCTAATGAATTCTACCGTATTCAAAATACTCATACTCGTTCGAATACCACTAGTGTATAGAATTCAGCCAATCAACGCTGGTTCTGCAGGAGAGATGCTGAAATACTATACTGCGGGTCTATCATTCTCCCCGCGCCGTGTCCAATTCCTTCCACTTTGCTTTTAGGGCCAGTTCACATTAGCGCTTGCCTCCCGTCCGGAGGGATTCTGCAGGAGGACCCCCGAAAGGAATATCAGCGCAACTACAAGCGCTATGCAGTTAAAGCGCACGGACCCCATAGACTATAATGGGGTCTGTGTGCTTGCCGGGCACTGCCCGCACAAATCATTCATGTGGGCAGTGCGCTGCAACCACACGGACCCAATTATAGTCTATGGGGTCCATGTGCTTTTACTGCACAGCGATCCTCCTCAACTACACTTTGCTCCTCCTAAAAACTCTCCTCCTGCTACTTGTGGACTTGATGACTCTCCTTTAGTCAAATAGTGGTTTCCCCTGAAACAAGCATTTTTTCCCATAGACTATAATGGGATTCGATATTCGATCGAGTATTCGAATATTGAGGCTCTACACGAAACGACTATCGAATCTCGAACATTTCACTACTCACTCATCTCTATTAAACAACAAGAACAACAACAAGAACAACAACAACAACAACAACAACAACAATAATAATAATAATAATAATAATAATAATAATAATAATAATAATAATAAAGTTATGAATGCAGGTTCCTCCAAGTTGTGGATGTGCCCTACTATCTTTGACTTTCCCCTGCTTTATTCTACTATTTCCTTCAGTTATCACGTGCTTTATTGTGAGCCAACTGTCAAGTTATTTTCCTCAGAATCCCTTTAACATGCCAGCATCAATTTTGACGAGTTAGGTATCCAACAATGTGAGATTTTTAGCTAAATATACTGTAGGTTTATTCTATAAAAAACTAAAAATATTGGGAAATTTATCTAAAATGTGCAGATTCCTAAATTCACCTATTATGGAACAACGACTGTAAAGATTGTAACTAGAGATGAACGAACAGTGAAATATTCGATATTCATTATTCGTTTCGAATAGCCCCTCAATAATCGACTATTCGAACGAATATCGAACCCCATTATAGTCTATGGGGAAAAAATGTTCGTTTCAGGGTAACCTAAATTCAACTCAGGAGGGTCACCAAGTCCACTATGACACCTCAGGAAATGATGACAACACCTCTGGAATGCAACTGGGACAGCAGGGGAAGCATGCCTGGGGGCATCTAACAAGCCCAAGTCCCAGTTGAGCCTTCATCATCCTGCTGAGATGGAGCCACTAAAGGAAACCTTGCCTTCCAAGGAATGTCCTGGAGCTGCGACTGAGCCAAATCTAAACACAGAGTCCTTTGGAACTGAACAAAATTCACCAGCAGTGTTTTTGGCCCTTGAGGTTAGTTGAGCCTTGAACCAGCAGTGTTTTTGGCCCTTGAGGTTAGTTGAGCCTTGCACCAGCAGTGTTTTTGGCCCTTGGGGTTAGTTGAGCCTTGCAACAGCAGTGTTTTTGGCCCTTGGAGTGATTAGAGCCTTGCACCAGCAGTGTTTTTGCCCCTTGAGGTGAGTTGAGCCTTTAAACAGCAGTGTTTTTTGACCTTCAGGTGAGTTGAGCTATGCACCAGCAGTGTTTTATTTTTTGGCCCTTGGGGTGACTAGAACCATGCAGCAGCAGTGTTTTATTTTTTGGCCCTTGGGGTGACTAGAGCCTTGTAGCAGCAGTGTTTTATTTTTTGGCCCTTGGGGTGACTAGAGCCTTGTAGCAGCAGTGTTTTATTTTTGGCCCTTGGGGTGACTAGAGCCTTGTAACAGCAGTGTTTTATTTTTTGGCCCTTGGGGTGACTAGAACCATGCAGCAGCAGTGTTTTTTTTTTGGCCCTTGGGGTGACTAGAGCCTTGTAGCAGCAGTGTTTTATTTTTTGGCCCTTGGGGTGACTAGAACCTTGTAGCAGCAGTGTTTTATTTTTTGGCCCTCGGGCTTACTAGAGCCATGTAGCAGCAGTGTTTTATTTTTTGGCCCTTGGGGTGACCCCTAAAAAAATAGATTTCAGGCCCTTGGGGGAGCCCTAAAAAATTATTTTGCAGGCCCTGGGGGTGGAGCCCTAAAAAATTGCATTGCAGGCCCTTGGGGGTATCCATGAAAAATTAATTAAAATTTTTAAAAAATTAAAGTTTTTTAAGAATTATATTAGGGTGAAGGGGCTGGGGTTGGAGGAGGAGGAGGAGGATGAGTGAATTTGGTGCTGGCAGCCTCTCTCCAGTACCTGGACTGTGGACTGGATACCCAGCTTGATATCCACGTCCACGTCCTCGCCCACATCCCCTGCTGCTACTGACGAGGCGCACTGCTTGTAGCCCCTTCCAGTTCCTGGACTGTGGACTGCATACCCAGCTGGATATCCACGTCCTCGCCCACGTCCCCTGCTGCAACTGTCGAGGGGCACTACTGGCAGCCCCTCTCCAGTACCTGGACTATGGACTGGATACCCAGCTGGATATCCATGTCCTTGCCCACGTCCCCTTCTGCTACCCTGCTGCATGATTGGCAGGTTCACTGTATGTTTCTCACACTGAGAACAAGCTCTCCTTATTACTCCAAAATGAAAATGAGACGAAGATGGCCGACACTACTATTCTTATGAATCAGAGGTCACATGTTTTCAGCAGCCAATGTTTTTTTTTTAATTTTCTTTCGATGCCTCCGTTGTCGTAGTTCCTGTCCCACCTCCCTTGCACAGTTATTGGTGCAAAAAAATGTGCCAGGGAAGGTGGGAGGGGATACAAATTTTTACTGCGTATGCCGCGTGGTATTCGATTGGAACAAATACCTCGAATGGCCTGATATTTGATCAAATACCTATTTGATCGAACAGTGTTCACTCATCTCTAATAGGGATATATATATATATATATATATATATATATATATATATATTTTTTTTTTTTTTTTCACATTCTCCCTTGCCACTATGTAACCATGAGTGCTATTAATTTCATGAGCCTTCATGGGGCCTTCTGTGATATAGGCACATGTGAAGTCAAAAGAAGATAAGCAGGTTTTGTTGCTCCTAACTTCAAAAGGGTCAATGGCAGAAGAGCTCATGACTGCCTAGAAATCAAATAGTGGTTTTGGGCTGTTCTTTCACTGGCACAATTGAAGGAAATTAGTCCAAAAAATGAATTGCATTTCAGGGATAACTTGGTGATCAGTTGGCCTAAATATAAAAATATTAAAAGGAACAAATGCTCACATACATCAATGATCTTCTTTGCTGAAAAATATTGAGTCTGCCACAGATCAGTAAGTTCTACTATACCCATACCAACCATTTTTAATCATTTCCAAAGAAAATAAAAAATACAGTAAAATAAACATTATATTTATCATATGAAATATACTGTCTGTGAGTGAAACAATAGATTTTTTAATAAATTTTTGTTGCTCTAAAACAACGAACAAAAGAAAAAATTATGATAACGTCCATTGGTCAAAGTAAAAAAGAATTTATGTACATGGAATGGACATTAATGGAAGGTGACAGGTGCCAGGTGCCCCAAAAGACAGGTTAATAGCTGTGCCAGGTGGGCCAGAGGTTTTGGTGTGTCAGATTGCTGCTGAAAGATCCAAGCTGTTCCATGTAGATCAGATGCTTCATATGTCAGGTGGCTGCTGCAAAAATCCAACCTGTGCCAGGTCCATTGATGGTAGGTGTGTTGAATGCCAAGGGGGCAATATGCCATGAGGAAGACCATCAATCGTGGCCAGGCTGCTCTTCACTGAAGCTGGGAAAATTGCCAAGCCACAGCAGTATTGGGAGTCATGAAGTAGTCTGTGAAGGCATCTCTCATGTGTATAGCTGAGTTGTATGCATGACCAAAGTTTCAGTTGGGAAATGGTTTTTGAAAACCCACTTGTGGCTCCAATTCCATGTTTCAGCGCTGGAGTCCCGAGTTTCAATTTTGCCAATGACAACATCTGCAAGGAGTTTGCATGTTCTCCCCATGTTTGTGTTGGCTTTCTTTGGGTACAACAGTATATCTTTTAAGACATACTCATAGGCTAAGTCTCTTAGACATCTCATTTGACACAGTTGAAATGGCATTGGGGGTTATAGGTTGGACTTGATGGACTGGTGTCTTCATCGATCCTCATCTATAGAGATGAGCGAGTATATTCGATTGAATACCTTCGCTGCATAGTTCTTGGTGTAAAAAAGAACCAGGGAAGGTAGGAGGGGCAGTAAAAATTTGATGCCCCTCCCACCTTCCCTGGTACTTTTTTACAACAAGAACTATGCAGCACAGGTATTTGATTGAATATACTCGCTCAACTCTACTCATCTACTATATATGTAACTATATATGACATCCTAATATATGCAGATGATAGCCAATCATACATATACTTGAGACCAGTGTCAATTACCCATCTCTAGCCATAAATGTGTGCTTAGCTGAACTAAAAGAATGGATGAATGCCAGCTGGCTAAAGCTGGACCCAAACTAACTGAAGTTCTCATGGTTGGTGCACATTCAGCACCTCTATCCCTAAGAAACACAGCTCTTGAAGGTCCAGACTATGTACAAAACTTGGGTGTAGTTATTGATGGAGAATTGTCTATCAGGAATCATGTGTCATCCATTATTAAATCTTCATATCTTCAATCCGCCTGAGAAACATTGCAAAAACTAAACACCTTATTTCAACAGAAGATCTATTCACGTTGTTCTATGCCTTCATAACCTCACAACCCCGACATGCTTCCATAAAACAAATCCTCCACTCAATGTGCCGGCTGCCTGTAAAACGGGGAATAACTTTTATAGTTTGCTCGATGATCTATATATCCATAAACAAGTTAGGCATTGACTATTTAACAGAAATTTTGAAGCCCCATACTTTTTTCCACTCTCTCAGATCAGCGGACACAAAGCGTTCATTCTCAGGATACAACTTAAATGATCTGGAGCCAGAACCTTATGCCTTGCACTACCCACTCTCTGGGACATATTACTCAGACAAATTAGACTCAAAAAGCATCTCTTCAGTTTGGTTTTTAATGGCAAACATGGAATATTGACAAATGTTGTATAGTTAATCGCTGGACTGTGCTTTGAGTCCATTGTGAGAAAAAAACATTATACATATTTGTTGTTGTATTGCAAAAGGAAAAGGAAGTCTCATTTGTCCATTATAGGTTGTAATTAGAGATGAGCGAACGCTATGAATGGACGTAGCCTGCACGCGGAGGATTAAGCGGCTATGGTAGCGTGCTACTCGAAACGGCTGTTTCGAATAGTGTTCGCTCATCTCTAGTTGTAATCCTTTATAATCCACACCTGTTTTTGGCTTTAAAAATCACATCAAAAAACCTCAACATTTATCTCTACTTATTAGACAGACTACACACACCAATGTTGCAGATTTTGCTACTTTTTTGAGCCAAATCCAATTGTGGCTTCAAAAGGAATGGGAAATATAAAGGAAGCTCTTATACTTCTCCCTTCTCCAAATCTGCTCAACGCTTTGGCACAAAAAAAAAAAAAAATAAAAAATCGCCTTATACAGTCCTATGAAAAAGTTTGGGCACCCCTATTAATCTTAATCATTTTTAGTTCTAAATATTTTGGTATTTGCAACAGCCATTTCAGTTTGATATATCTAATAACTGATGGACACAGTAATATTTCAGGATTGAAATGAGGTGTATTGTACTAACAGAAAATGTGCAATATGCATTAAACCAAAATTTGACCGGTGCAAAAGTATGGGCACCTCAACAGAAAAGTGACATTAATATTTAGTACATCCTCCTTTTGCAAAGATAACAGCCTCTAGTCGCTTCCTGTAGCTTTTAATCAGTTCCTGGATCCTGGATAAAGGTATTTTGGACAAACAATTCAAGTTCAGTTAAGTTAGATGGTCGCCGAGCATGGACAGCCCGCTTCAAATCATCCCACAGATGTTCAATGATATTCAGGTCTGGGGACTGGGATGGCCATTCCAGAACATTGTAATTGTTCCTCTGCATGAATGCCTGAGGATTTGGAGCGGTGTTTTGGATCATTGTCTTGCTGAAATATCCATCCCCGGCGTAACTTCAACTTCGTCACTGATTCTTGAACATTATTCTCAAGAATCTGCTGATACTGAGTGGAATCCATGCGACCCTCAACTTTAACAAGATTCCCGATGCCGGCATTGGCCACACAGCCCCAAAGCATGATGGAACCTCCACCAAATTTTACAGTGGGTAGCATGTGTTTTTCTTGGAATGCTGTTTCTTTTTGGACGGCATGCATAACGCCTTTTTTTTATAACCAAACAACTCAATTTTTGTTTCCAAAATGAAGCTGCCTTGTCCAAATGTACTTTTTCATACCTCAGGCAACTCTATTTGTGGCGTACGTGCAGAAACGGCTTCTTTCTCATCACTCTCCCATACAGCTTCTATTTGTGCAAAGTGCGCTGTATAGTTGACCGATGCACAGTGACACCATCTGCAGCAAGATGATGCTGCAGCTCTTTGGAGGTGGTCTGTGGATTGTCCTTGACTGTTCTCACCATTCTTCTTCTCTGCCTTTCTGATATTTTTCTTGGCCTGCCACTTCTGGGCTTAACAAGAACTGTCCCTGTGGTCTTCCATTTCCTTACTATGTTCCTCACAGTGGAAACTGACAGGTTAAATCTCTGAGACAACGTTTTGTATCCTTCCCCTGAACAACTATGTTGAACAATCTTTGTTTTCAGATCATTTGAGAGCGGGCTGTCCATGTTCGGCGACCATCTAACTTAACTGAACTTGAATTGTTTTGTAGAAAGAAATGGTCCAAAATACCTTCATCCAGGATCCAGGAACTGATTAAAAGCTACAGGAAGCGACTAGAGGCTGTTATCTTTGCAAAAGGAGGATCTACTAAATATTAATGTCACTTTTCTGTTGAGGTGCCCATATTTTTGCACCGGTCAAATTTTGGTTTAATGCATATTGCGCATTTTCTGTTAGTACAATAAACCTCATTTCAATCCTGAAATATTACTGTGTCCATCAGTTATTAGATATATCAAACTGAAATGGCTGTTGCAAACACCAAAATATTTAGAACTAAAAATGATTAAGATTAATAGGGGTGCCCAAACTTTTTCATAGGACTGTATGTAGCATGTGACTTCAGTCTAAATCTAAGGCTCCAGAAAAAAGATTTTGTTTCAGATTTTGATGTGGATTTTTTTTTATATAAACCAAGGAGTGGTTAAAAAATAGAAAATATAGAGTAAACATGTATACTCCTCTCTAAGGGAAGTTCACACGGGGTTTTTGGTCAGGATTTTGAGGCCATATCCGCCTCAAAATCCTGACCGAAAAGACGGCTCCCATTGAAATTTGTTCAATTGTTCAATTTGTTTGTTCCAGCTCCTGGAAAAAGAAGCGAGATGCTCATTCTTTCAGGCGGATTCGCCTCACGACATCTGCCTGAAGACACACCCTCCTGACTAGGCCCATTCATTTGGGCCTAATCCGGAGTGGAGTACACAACTGGATTCCGGTGCACAGTCGCAGATGCAAATATTTTGGACCAGAACCTGAGGCGACCTCCATCTCAGGTTCTGGTCCAAAAAACCCTGTGTGAACCTACACTTAGGCTTTAGCCGCATGTTGCAAAAATGCAGCATTTTTGCAGCTGTGGAAAAGCCATTAAAAAATGCTGCATCTTACAATACCTGCAAACTGAATGAGAATTGCATTTTTCCCAATGCTTTTTCATTCTGTGGGGCCCCGGCCTAAGGCCCCACGCTGTGGAAAAGCTGCATTTTTTTTGAGCCAAAGTCAGGTTTGGAAAGAGCAGAAGGAAGAAGTGTAAGTGCTTCTCTATATTTTCCATTCCTTTTTGTAGCCACTTCTGGTTTTGGATAACAAAAACAACCCAAAAATATTAAAATCTGAAAAAAAACAAACAAACAAAAAAAATGCTTTTCTACAGGTTTTAGTATTACCCATAGACTTTAGTATACTCTTCTCCACTAGGGGTCAGGAAATCTGAAATTTGGTTGAGTTTCCCCGGATAGATTGCCGTCCAGAATGAGACATTCACTCAGTGAATATATCATAAAAGTCATTATCAATATACAAGTATTTTTATTTATAGTTTGCTATCTGAACAAAAAAACAGAATTACTAAATTACAGCAAAGTGGTAAAAAGAATTAATGCTTCTACTAAATTGACATTCAAAGATTTAATGCAATGGATATTTTTTATTTATTCCCATGTGTGGTTATTTCAGTTTAATACAATTCCATCAGTTGACAAGTCAATGATAGAAACAAAGATTATAGGTTATGTTGTGGCTTATAACTGTTTATAATTTGATTACACATACACTCTTGGGGTTTCTCTTGATTTTTATGATTTACATTTTGTTCTATGTATCTCTGCTAATTATATTTTTTCATGCTCATTTTGTGACATGTGAAAATCTCAGTAGGACTTCACTCACACTGTTTTTCAATGTCCCATTAATCTGAATACCCATTAATCTTCCACTTCTCCATAAATATCACAATAAACAAACCACTCCAGGACAACGAACTACAACAGTTTCAATATTACTGTCTGCATTAATGCCATGGAACCCAATGGTGTTAGATTCTTATTCCATTAATACCCTTAAGCAGTAATGTTTTACATTAAACACTTCATTAGAAAATCTAATGGGTTTGTTTCCTTGGGTCCAATTCTTACTGTTCTGTACTGTAGAAATATAGACTACTTAGAAAGATTTTATAACATTATATAAGATTAGATTATTATATTCACAACAAATCAAAATCATCACTTCCCATTTCAAAAATATTACAAACAAAAAAAATAAGCAAACATATTACATATCGCTGTGAGGGTCCAATGTATCCAACAATAATGCTATGTATCCCATAGGTGAAACACAATATTAAAAAAAATACTGAAATGTACAAGTTAATTTGTTTTTGTCATGTCACCCTCCCCAAAAAGTGATAAAAAAAGTTGTCAAAAAGTTCTTGAAAATGGTATCATTAACACTACATCTTACTCCACAACAAAATAATTTTTATGCAGATTCTTGTTATATAACTGCATTGTTATTATGTTGCTCATAAAATGTACATTTTTATTATATTGTTAGAATTTTGTAATTCCACCTTTGGCTTTCGAGACTGTCTGAATCCTTCTGGGCATGCCCTCCATCAGATTTAAGAATGTTGCAGCCAAAATCTGATGAATGGTGAGCCATATGTAAGTATCCTACAAGAAGAGTTACTTTGTACTGAAGTAACTCGTCTTGTAGAATACTCACATATGGCTCACCATTGAGACTACCATCGATGCCGGTCAAGTATCTAATGCCATTGGCTGTGAAACAATCCCATATTACCAGGCTTCCTCCAACAAGCTTAAAAGTTCCTTTAACTTCTCAATTGTTTAGCCTCCTTTTCCCTTTCAGACCCATTTGCACCCATACGAGCCCAGTCTATTGGCTTTTGTCTCATTGCTCCAAATCACCCAATCTTCTACCTTTCACTTGTCATACCTTTTTGCACAGTCGAGCAGACACTTCTTATGATATTGAAGTCAAGGCTTTTTCATCTTTTTTCAGGCCACCATTCCAGACTTGTGTAAAATATGTCGCAGGCTGCTTGCACTGTGATCTCACTATTACGAAGCATATGAGCCACTGCCACCACTGTGTTTGTCGCACTAGAACTGATAGACCTTGTTGTGACCTATCTTGCTGATTCCGATATTTTGTTTGGACATTCACCTCTTTTGATTGGATAGACTTCATTTTGTATTCTTCCATCTGTCATGGCACTCACTTGATGCAGTTTGGCAACTTTCTTGGCCAATAGACCACTATCAATAAGCTGGATGAGGCTTTTTGGGAAATCTTCATAACTTATCGTGGATTTGAACGAGTGACCCTTCACTTGGGTTTCAACCTAACAACTGTCATGGTTGTGTCAATGCCCAAGCAACCTTAAACTGAATGCTGTATGCACGTCTATGGAATGGGGTAGGAAAACTCTCCCTGGCGCTATGACGGTTGACTAGGCCCTGCCTGAGGGTGTTGGTCAGCTGTACCCAAGCTAAACTTAGCCCTGACAACTTCTGTTTCTCTAAATGTGAAGACCTAATGAACAGGTGGGGAAAGAGCTGAAAAAGGCTAGGGACTGGGATGCTAAAGGCGGTCACCCCTAATGAAAGAGTGGGTGCAGCTGCAAACAGAAACAACCAGGATGGGATGTGCTGAAGAACAAACAGGCGCAGCACAACCATAAACACACAACAGGAATTTGAGGAGAGGAACAGTGGAGAAGTGAGGAAAGGGTATCACAGGACATGGGCAAAACAAACCTGAAGCCCTAAACAAAAACTCACTAATACCAAGACAGTGTCAGGCCACCAGAAATGCAGGACAGGGGTTGAGTAGAAATGTTGAGGATAAAACAAACTCTCACACAAGACAACACTCACACCACTTCCAAATCAGCTCCTGAGACCTTGCAACTTCCACAAAACACTCCTCTTAAATTGGGCCAAGAATCCTGGTTGGTAACAATGAAAACTGGCCAGGACTGAAGCCAGCAGTCAGCCTTTTATAGACCCCAGAACTACTTGATTGGTTGATGACAATGTGAAATACCTGAAGCTCGCATCTACTGAGACACCAAACCAGCTCAAGTATAGACTGAGGCATATACCCAAACCCTGACTCCACAGCTCAGTGGCAAAGAGAATGACCAGAAAGACACAGGACACCGGCTCAAATCCCCAGAAAAAACACAACAATTTTACAAACAACTCATGTCCTGACAAAAACACACTCAGTGAGATATTACGGACTATGATAACAGGTTGTAATTTGTAATATACAAGAAGAAAAAGATTTTTCCACCACCAGGAGCGTAACAGTAATGATGCAGTAGCATGACAAGAATCTGCATAAGTAATCATTAGAGATGAGTGAACAGTGAAATATTCGATATTCAATATTCATTTCGAATAGCCCCTCAATATTCGACTTTTCGAACGAATATCAAATCCCATTATAGTCTATGGGGTAAAAAGCTTTGTTTCAGGGGAACCACTATTAGACTCAGGAGAGTCACCAAGTCCACTATGACACCTCAGGAAATGATGCCAACACCTCTGGAATGCAACTGGGACAGCAGGGGAAGCATGTCTGGGAGCATCTAACATGCCCAAGTCACTGTATTATGCCACTAATAATGCAGGAGCTGATTTTTTTTCCATAGGAATGCATTGACCAGTGTTGATTGGCCGAATGCCATACAGTGTACAGCATTCGGCCAATCAACACTGGTTCTGCCGGAGGAGGCGATGTCTAAGATCGGTCCACAGCAGTCTCCATTGTGGTCCGATCTCAGATGTAGCAGAGTTGACACAGCACTGCTACATCTCAGGTATAGCAGAGCTGACACAGCGTTGCTACATCTCAGATGTAGCAGAGCTGTGCACTCAACACTGCTACATCTGAGAATACAAATTTTTAGTGCATTTGCCGTGTTGTATTCGATTGGAATAGAATATCTCGAACAGCCTGAAATTTGATCGAATACCAATTCGATCGAACGCCGTTCGCTCATCTCTAGTAATCATTAGAGATGAGCGAACAGTGTTCTATCGAACTCATGTTCGATCGGATATTAGGCTGTTCGGCATGTTCGAATCGAATCGAACACCGCGTGGTAAAGTGCGCCATTACTCGATTCCCCTCCCACCTTCCCTGGCGCCTTTTTTGCTCCAATAACAGCGCAGGGTAGGTGGGACAGGAACTACGACACCGGTGACGTTGAAAAAAGTAGGCAAAACCCATTGGCTGCCGAAAACATGTGACCTCTAATTTAAAAGAACAGCGCCGCCCAGCTTCGCGTCATTCTGAGCTTGCAATTCACCGGGGACGGAGGTTTCCGTCCAGTTAGCTAGGGGTTAGATTCCGGGTAGGCAGGGACAGGCTAGATAGGAAGGAGAAGACAACCAACAGCTCTTATAAGAGCTAAATTCCAGGGAGAAGCTTGTCAGTGTAACGTGGCACTAACGGGCTCAATCGCCGCAACCCAGCTTTCCCAGGATCCTGAATGGAATACACTGTCAGTGTATTCCCGTATACCCGATATATACCCCGATACCCGTTCCAACGGTGTGCCCCCCCACCTTCACCCCAGAAATACCCTGCAAGTCCCCTAGCAATAGAATTGGGGCTATATACACCCACAATTTTTACTACTGGTATACAGTGCCATTGTCTGACTGGGAATTCAAAGAATATATTGGGAATACAAATACCCTCATTTCTTGCTACTGCCATATAGTGCCAGTTTCTGACTGGTAATTCAAAGAATATATTGTGGTTACGTGCACCCACAATTTTTACTACTGGTATACAGTGCCATTGTCTGACTGGGAATTCAAAGAATATATTGGGAATACAAATACCCTCATTTCTTGCTACTGCCATATAGTGCCAGTTTCTGACTGGTAATTCAAAGAATATATTGTGGTTACGTGCACCCACAATTTTTACTACTGGTATACAGTGCCATTGTCTGACTGGGAATTCAAAGAATATATTGGGGTTATAAATACCCTCATTTCTTGCTACTGCCATATAGTGCCAGTTTCTGACTGGGAATTCAAAGAATATATTGGGGTTACGTGCACCCACAATTTTTACTACTGGTATACAGTGCCATTGTCTGACTGGGAATTCAAAGAATATATTGGGAATACAAATACCCTCATTTCTTGCTACTGCCATATAGTGCCAGTTTCTGACTGGTAATTCAAAGAATATATTGTGGTTACGTGCACCCACAATTTTTACTACTGGTATACAGTGCCATTGTCTGACTGGGAATTCAAAGAATATATTGGGGTTATAAATACCCTCATTTCTTGCTACTGCCATATAGTGCCAGTTTCTGACTGGGAATTCAAAGAATATATTGGGGTTACGTGCACCCACAATTTTTACTACTGGTATACAGTGCCATTGTCTGACTGGGAATTCAAAGAATATATTGGGGTTATAAATACCCTCATTTCTTGCTACTGCCATATAGTGCCAGTGTCTGACTGGTAATTCAAAGAATATATTGGGGTTACGTGCACCCACAATTTTTACTACTGGTATACAGTGCCATTGTCTGACTGGGAATTCAAAGAATATATTGGGGTTATAAATACCCTCATTTCTTGCTACTGCCATATAGTGCCAGTTTCTGATTGGTAATTCAAAGAATATATTGTGGTTACGTGCACCCACAATTTTTACTACTGGTATACAGTGCCATTGTCTGACTGGTAATTCAAAGAATATATTGGGGTTATAAATACCCTCATTTCTTGCTACTGCCATATAGTGCCAGTTTCTGACTGGGAATTCAAAGAATATATTGGGGTTACGTGCACCCACAATTTTTACTACTGGTATACAGTGCCATTGTCTGACTGGGAATTCAAAGAATATATTGGGGTTATAAATACCCTCATTTCTTGCTACTGCCATATAGTGCCAGTGTCTGACTGGTAATTCAAAGAATATATTGGGGTTACGTGCACCCACAATTTTTACTACTGGTATACAGTGCCATTGTCTGACTGGGAATTCAAAGAATATATTGGGGTTATAAATACCCTCATTTCTTGCTACTGCCATATAGTGCCAGTTTCTGATTGGTAATTCAAAGAATATATTGTGGTTACGTGCACCCACAATTTTTACTACTGGTATACAGTGCCATTGTCTGACTGGGAATTCAAAGAATATATTGGGGTTATAAATACCCTCATTTCTTGCTACTGCCATATAGTGCCAGTTTCTGACTGGTAATTCAAAGAATATATTGTGGTTACGTGCACCCACAATTTTTACTACTGGTATACAGTGCCATTGTCTGACTGGGAATTCAAAGAATATATTGGGGTTATAAATACCCTCATTTCTTGCTACTGCCATATAGTGCCAGTTTCTGACTGGTAATTCAAAGAATATATTGTGGTTACGTGCACCCACAATTTTTACTACTGGTATACAGTGCCATTGTCTGACTGGGAATTCAAAGAATATATTGGGGTTATAAATACCCTCATTTCTTGCTACTGCCATATAGTGCCAGTTTCTGACTGGGAATTCAAAGAATATATTGGGGTTACGTGCACCCACAATTTTTACTACTGGTATACAGTGCCATTGTCTGACTGGGAATTCAAAGAATATATTGGGGTTATAAATACCCTCATTTCTTGCTACTGCCATATAGTGCCAGTTTCTGACTGGTAATTCAAAGAATATATTGTGGTTACGTGCACCCACAATTTTTACTACTGGTATACAGTGCCATTGTCTGACTGGGAATTCAAAGAATATATTGGGGTTATAAATACCCTCATTTCTTGCTACTGCCATATAGTGCCAGTTTCTGACTGGGAATTCAAAGAATATATTGGGGTTACGTGCACCCACAATTTTTACTACTGGTATACAGTGCCATTGTCTGACTGGGAATTCAAAGAATATATTGGGGTTATAAATACCCTCATTTCTTGCTACTGCCATATAGTGCCAGTTTCTGACTGGTAATTCAAAGAATATATTGTGGTTACGTGCACCCACAATTTTTACTACTGGTATACAGTGCCATTGTCTGACTGGGAATTCAAAGAATATATTGGGGTTATAAATACCCTCATTTCTTGCTACTGCCATATAGTGCCAGTTTCTGACTGGTAATTCAAAGAATATATTGTGGTTACGTGCACCCACAATTTTTACTACTGGTATACAGTGCCATTGTCTGACTGGGAATTCAAAGAATATATTGGGGTTATAAATACCCTCATTTCTTGCTACTGCCATATAGTGCCAGTTTCTGACTGGGAATTCAAAGAATATATTGGGGTTACGTGCACCCACAGTTTTTACTACTGGTATACAGTGCCATTGTCTGACTGGGAATTCAAAGAATATATTGGGGTTATAAATACCCTCATTTCTTGCTACTGCCATATAGTGCCAGTTTCTGACTGGGAATTCAAAGAATATATTGGGGTTACGTGCACCCACAATTTTTACTACTGGTATACAGTGCCATTGTCTGACTGGGAATTCAAAGAATATATTGGGGTTATAAATACCCTCATTTCTTGCTACTGCCATATAGTGCCAGTTTCTGACTGGTAATTCAAAGAATATATTGTGGTTACGTGCACCCACAATTTTTACTACTGGTATACAGTGCCATTGTCTGACTGGGAATTCAAAGAATATATTGGGGTTATAAATACCCTCATTTCTTGCTACTGCCATATAGTGCCAGTGTCTGACTGGGAATTCAAAGAATATATTGGGGTTACGTGCACCCACAATTTTTACTACTGGTATACAGTGCCATTGTCTGACTGGGAATTCAAAGAATATATTGGGGTTATAAATACCCTCATTTCTTGCTACTGCCATATAGTGCCAGTTTCTGACTGGGAATTCAAAGAATATATTTGGGTTACGTGCACCCACAATTTTTACTACTGGTATACAGTGCCATTGTCTGACTGGGAATTCAAAGAATATATTGGGGTTATAAATACCCTCATTTCTTGCTACTGCCATATAGTGCCAGTGTCTGACTGGGAATTCAAAGAATATATTGGGGTTACGTGCACCCACAATTTTTACTACTGGTATACAGTGCCAATTTCTAACTAGGAATTCAAAATGCGCAAGGCTCCCGGAAAGGGACGTGGACGAGGCCGTGGGCGAGGTCGGGGGAATGGTTCTGGGGAGCAAGGTAGCAGTGAAGCCACAGGGCGTCCCGTGCCTACTCCTGTGGGGCAGCAAGCATTGCGCCACTCCACAGTGCCAGGGTTGCTTGCCACATTAACTAAACTGCAGGGTACAAACCTTAGTAGGCCCGAGAACCAGGAACAGGTCTTGCAATGGCTGTCAGAGAACGCTTACAGCACATTGTCCAGCAGCCAGTCAGACTCTGCCTCCTCTCCTCCTATTACCCAACAGTCTTGTCTTCCTTCCTCCCAAAATTCCGAAGCTTTACAGAACAATAACCCAAACTGTCCCTGCTCCCCAGAGCTGTTCTCCGCTCCTTTCATTGTCCCTCAACCTGCCTCTCCACGTCACGATTCCACGAACCTAACAGAGGAGCATCTGTGTCCAGATGCTCAAACACTAGAGTCTCCTCCATCTCCATTCGATTTGGTGGTGGATGACCAGCAACCCACCCTCATCGACGATGATGTGACGCAGTTGCCGTCAGGGCATCCAGTTGACCGGCGCATTGTGCGGGAGGAGGAAATGAGACAGGAGTTGGAAGAGGAAGTGGTGGATGATGAGGACACTGACCCGACCTGGACAGGGGGGATGTCAAGCGGGGAAAGTAGTGTGGATGTTGAGGCAGGTGCAGCACCAAAAAGGGTAGCTAGAGGCAGAGGCAGAGGTCAGCAGCTTAGGCGAAGCCAGGCCACACCCGGAATCTCCCAAGATGTTCCAGTTCGTACCCAGCCCCGAAAAACTCCCACCTCGAGGGCACGTTTCTCGAAGGTGTGGAGTTTTTTCAAGGAATGCGCCGAGGACAGATATAGTGTTGTCTGCACAATTTGCCTCTCGAAATTGATTAGGGGCTCTGAGAAGAGCAACCTGTCCACCACTTCAATGCGCCGTCATTTGGAATCCAAGCACTGGAATCAGTGGCAGGCAGCAACGGCAGGACAAAGGCCGCCTGCCGTTCACGCCACTGCCACTGCCTCTGCCACTGCCTCTGCCTCTGCCACTGCCACTGCTGACTGTGCTGGCGATGCACTCCAGAGGACGAGCCAGGACACCACTTCATCTGCCTCCGCCACTTTGTTGACTTCTACCTCATCCTCCCCTGGTCCTGTCTTATCTCCTTCTCCTGCACCATCAAAGGCACCATCAGGCGTTTCTTTACAACAACCCACCATCTCTCAGACATTGGAGCGGCGGCAGAAATACACTGCTAACCACCCACACGCGCAAGCCTTGAACGCCAACATCGCTAAACTGCTGGCCCAGGAGATGTTGGCGTTCCGGCTTGTTGAAACTCCCGCCTTCCTGGACCTGATGGCAACTGCGGCACCTCGCTATGCCGTCCCTAGCCGTCACTACTTCTCCCGGTGTGCCGTCCCCGCCTTGCACCAGCACGTGTCACTCAACATCAGGCGGGCCCTTAGTTCCGCGCTTTGCACAAAGGTCCACTTGACCACCGACGCGTGGACAAGTGCATGCGGACAGGGACGCTACATTTCACTGACGGCACACTGGGTGAATGTAGTTGAGGCTGGGACTGCTTCCCAAACTGGCCCGGTGTACCTCGTCTCCCCGCCTAACATTCCTGGCAGGGACACGAGAAGAACACCCCCTCCTCCTCCTCCTCTACCGCCTCCTCCTCCGCCACCGCCTCCTCCTCCGCTGTTAGATTGACCCCAGCTACGAGTTGGAAACGTTGCAGCACTGGCGTTGGTAGACGTCAGCAGGCTGTGCTGAAGCTGATCAGCTTGGGGGACAGACAGCACACTGCCTCCGAGGTGAGGGATGCCCTCCTCGATGAGACGGCAATATGGTTTGAGCCGCTGCACCTGGGCCCAGGCATGGTCGTTTGTGATAACGGCCGGCACCTGGTAGCAGCTCTGGAGCTTGCCGGACTCCAACATGTTCCATGCCTGGCCCACGTCTTCAACCTAGTGGTGCAACGTTTCCTAAAGAGCTACCCCAATGTTCCAGAGCTACTGGTGAAAGTGCGGCGCATGTGCGCCCACTTTCGCAAGTCGACAGTAGCCGCTGCTAGCTTAAAATCTCTCCAGCAACGCCTGCATGTGCCACAACACCGGCTTTTGTGCGACGTCCCCACACGCTGGAACTCAACGTTTCAGATGTTGAATAGAGTGGTTGAGCAGCAGAGACCTTTGATGGAATACCAGCTACAAAACCCTAGGGTGCCACAAAGTCAGCTGCCTCAGTTTCACATCCATGAGTGGCCATGGATGAGAGACCTTTGTGACATCCTACGGGTCTTTGAGGAGTCCACAAGGAGGGTGAGCTCTGAGGATGCGATGGTGAGCCTTACAATCCCGCTCTTGTGTGTTCTGAGAGAATCCCTGATTGACATCAGGGATAACTCAGATCACACAGAGGAGTTAGGGATAGCATCCGATCCGTCACAGCTGGAGAGTAGGTCCACACATCTGTCCGCTTCACTGCGTTTAATGGAGGAGGAGGAGGAGGAGGAGGAGGAAGAAGAGTTGTCCGATGATGTGATGGTGATACAGGAGGCTTCCGGGCAACTTCGAATCGTCCCATTGTTGCAGCGCGGATGGGTAGACATGGAGGATGAGGAGGAAATGGAGATTGAACTTTCCGGTGGGGCCAGAGGAGTCATGCCAACTAATACTGTGGCAGACATGGCTGAGTTCATGTTGGGGTGCTTTACAACCGACAAGCGTATTGTCAAAATCATGGAGGACAACCAGTACTGGATCTTTGCTATCCTTGACCCCCGGTATAAAAACAACATCTCGTCTTTTATTCCGGTAGAGGGGAGGGCCAATCGCATCAATGCTTGCCACAGGCAATTGGTGCAGAATATGATGGAGATGTTTCCAGCATGTGACGTTGGCGGCAGGGAGGGCAGTTCCTCCAGTAGGCAACCAAGTTCTCACCGGTCCACACAAACGAGGGGCACACTGTCTAAGGTCTGGGACACCTTGATGGCACCCCCTCGCCAAAGTGCCGCCACGGAGGGTCCTAGTGTCACCAGGCGTGAGAAGTATAGGCGCATGTTGCGGGAATACCTTTCCGACCACAGCCCTGTCCTCTCCGACCCCTCTGCGCCCTACACGTATTGGGTGTCGAAGTTGGACCTGTGGCTTGAACTTGCCCTATATGCCTTGGAGGTGCTGTCCTGTCCTGCCGCCAGCGTCCTATCTGAGAGGGTGTTCAGTGCAGCCGGTGGCATCATCACTGACAAGCGCACCCGTCTGTCAGCTGAGAGTGCCGACCGGCTCACTTTGATAAAAATGAACCACCACTGGGTAGAGCCGTCATTTTTGTGCCCACCTGTGTAAAGCACCCCAACATGAAACTCCATGTCTGTACTCAACCTCTCCAATTCCTCCGCATCCTCATACTCATCCACCATAAGCGTTGCACAATTCTGCTAATACTAGGCTCCCTCCACCCTGATTTCCACCAACTCTGCTGGTTAGAGGCTCCCTCCACCATGAATTTGCCCAAACTGGGCTGTTTAGAGGCTCCCTCCACCATGAATTGGTCCAAACTGGGTTTTTTAGAGGCTCCCTCCACCATGAATTGGTCCAAACTGGGGTTTTTAGAGGCTCCCTCCACCATGAATTTGCCCAAACTCTGCTGGTTAGAGGCTCCATCCACCCTGATTTTCAAAACAAATGTTGGTGCCAACCTCAACTTACTACAAGGGCCAAATTCACTGCTGGTGACAAGCTCTCCTCACTGCAAGTGCCAAATACACATGTTTCAAGGTGTTTTCCTACTGTCAGAGAGGTGGTATTGAGTGTGTAAAGTGTGTAGTTGTTAGGCAGTGATGTTGGGGTAATAGAGGGTCTTTGGTGTGTTAGATGCCCCCAGACATGCTTCCCCTGCTGTCCCAGTGTCATTCCAGAGGTGTTGGCATCATTTCCTGGGGTGTCATAGTGGACTTGGTGACCCTCCAGACACGGATTTGGGTTTCCCCCTTAACGAGTATCTGTTCCCCATAGACTATAATGGGGTTCGAAACCCGTTCGAACACACGAACATTGAGCGGCTGTTCGAATCGAATTTCGAACCTCGAACATTTTAGTGTTCGCTCATCTCTAGTAATCATATGATAAATAGTTGCAAATAAATTTTATGTAAGAAATAGCCAAGATGAATGTCTATAAAATGATAGTAGTCTCACATTGGAAGCTGTAGTGGATGGTGAGATATGGAGCCCGAAAGTCAAAAATTCAAAACATTGTTACCCTTTTGCACTTCAGAGTTTGTTATAACTTCCTACTTGCCCTCATGCTTAGCATGCACCTGAAAGGCTGTTCTGTGTTTTTTTTCACAATGAAAGACCAGTACACCCAGCCTCGTATGCAAATGAATTTAGTGTGTGACATGAAAGGAGGTAGAGTATATTTAGCTGTTGGCATCATATAACAGTGGACAAAATATTAAATCAGTATAATTTTGGTGAATTAAAAAATTACTACCTTAGCTTCATGTTTCAGTAAATTAGATAAATGATATATTCTTAAAATTAACTATGGGGATAATGTCCATCCTTAGGGAGAGACCACCTTTTCAGGTGTGTGGAGACTTATACAGCCATAGTTGCTCCACTGCAAGGGAACATGGGAGGAATATGCAAATCTGTCTCCCAAGATGTAAACAGGGAGACAATGCCTCTGTTATGCTGCCCTCTATGGGAAGCACCCTGAACATCATGCCCGACTCTCCCAGCAGTCTTTACTGCATAATGCGGGGTTATAAACAAATCAATTTCTCAGCTACGGACGGCACCGTTTCTGTCTGGTTGGACTTCTATAGAGGGCAGCATAACAGAGGCACTGTCTCCCTGCTTACATCTTGGGAGACATATTTGCAAAATTAACTAATGAACCTGCATTGATCTTATGTTCACTCCTCAGTCACTTTCCATGTTTTTTGTCGCAGACAATGATACTTTAGTCAAAAATGTTCAATTTTAAAATGTCAAGAATACAATTAATGCTAATTCTAACTGTACATTTGTCTATTTTGTATGATAAAAGTTGACTGTATGGCCAGCTGCATCCTGGAACAATCTTTTGAAAAGTTCTCACTTCCATTTCTTTCTATAGTAATATGAGACAATGTAAGTTCAAGAAATATGTAGGGTATAATGTATTCCTGTTTTTTTAAATTATTTTTTAATGCAATAGCCTTAAAATCTTAAAGAGAGTAACGTATATTAACCTAATATTATGTCTTCCAAATAAACGCTAAGATAAACAGTCATAATAGATAATAACAAATTATCTAGACTCACTAATGTTGGCTTATAAAATTAATGAAGTATTACACAAGGCAATAGAAATCATTATGAGTGAACAATAAAATAAAACAGACCTTTCTCAGTAAAAAATATCATCTCTAATTAAATTGAAAATTAGGACGTGTTGACAATGCAATTTCACAAAATAAAATCGTTCCCTTCTATTGTAAGCCATTGAAGTCAAACTTGTTGATGCCTTAATTGTATTACTTGTTGACATAAGACGGGTGAAGGTTTTAATTAGATAAAAATCGTTATCATTATGGCGACTTTAGAGTCTTTATTGCTATTATGAACTTTTATTATTATGAAGAGTCAATTGTCTTGCAGGTATCCTGTCAATATTAGGTCTAGTCAATACCGGGAATTGTGAAATTCTACAATTTAGGTAATGAAACCAATGCCCTAAACAAACATCTTCTAAAAAAAAAAAAAAAGAAAGAAAGATAATTGATAGCTTTATTATTTTTAATTTATCTTAATGTCAAAATAGGTCTATTTTGAAGAAGGTAAATTAGAAGTTGCTCACTTATAAACAGCAATCTCTGCTAAACTCTATCTTATGTATGCTGTCATGGATATGAATTTATAGGAAAAGAAAAAATACAAAAAAGCTGCCATAACATATATCCATAATATTATGATGCAGTTGCTACTTCTGATATCTACAGTGGTGCAAAAAAGTATGGCTAATAAGAGTGTATGCATGCTACGGTCGGCAGGATATATATAAAAAACCTAAAATAAACAAATATCCTGCGGGACCCACTGGGCTCTGAACTGCAAGGTGTACTGGTGTGAACAAGGCCTGACAGTTAAGCTTACTGCCGGGCTACACCTCAAACTAGGTGCTCCCTGTTACTTCACAGGGCAACTGCCACTGCAGGATGAGCAGCGGCTAAATGAATACTAAGTCTTACTGGTTACTTCGCCACTAGACAACACAAATGACCATGTGCTCTCAGCAGCTTACTGGGCAGCACTCATACCACATCCACCTGCTGTGGAGTACCACAGGTAACAGCCTGCCTAAGGTACCTGACAGACTGAAACGTATAACAGTGCTGGGCCAAACACACAGCCACAGTACATGAAACAATAAGGATTAGAGGCTAAGCTAGGTGGGAATTCCCTGGGCTATTCTAGGGACCACTCTAACTAAACCCTACCAAGCTAAGGCAGTACTCTGCCAAACTAAAGTACTGCACTGACATTCAGCATGCAGTATTTGGTTTGATATTAGAGCACCCAACATCCAAACCAGTCTCCTTAAATGGAGGGAAGGCGGGAACGATCAACCCATTCAGGTGCTCAAGCCAGAAGCCGATAGGCTGTCATCAGTGTCAGTCAGCAGACCGAACACGCCTATCGGCTGCAAAGAGATTAACTCCAAACATGCTGGACTGAGCCAAAATAGTGGAACAGGCTGCGACTGTGATATCATGGCCGCACCTGCTGCACAATCCTAACAATAGAGAATACAGTAATTCAGCAGTCTTTATAAGGGCTTCCTCTGTCCTTCACAGCCTTGAAGGTGGACTGTTGTATTCTGTACACATGTATACATAACAGCCTGACATATATAAAGGAGGAGGACAGAGGAGGCAGGGAGAGGTATATGCTTCAGATTTAGTGTACAATGTATATGAGTCCACTATATTCTCTCATTGCTCCAATCAACTAAATAGTACCAACAGGGAAACATATGCAGCCAAGTGATTCACTTTTACAAGAATGAGGGGCAGCTCACACCTGCGCTCATTGTCCAATTTGTGCAATCCGTCTGGTTTCCGTCTTCTGCCCCGCAAAACTGGACAGAAGACGGAAACCCGGTGGTGAGTTTTAAAACCCATTCACTTTACCGCCCGTGTGCGTCTTCTGCCAGTCCGCGGGGAAACCATTTTTTTTAACCGGACACAAAGTCCTGCATGTACGACTTTGTAAACCCTCTACCATGTCATTAATAAAGATTATAAACAGGAGAGGACCCAATACGGACCTATGTGGAACCCCACTGGTGACTGTGACCCAGTCTGAATATTCACCATTAACAAGTACCCTCTGTTTCCTATCAGAGAGCCACTTGTGAACTTAATAGGTTATGTTTCCTTTGAAAAGTCCAGGTACACCCCGTCTACTGCATTACCCATGTCCAGTCTAGAACTTACCTCCTCATAGAAGCTGATCAGATTAATCTGACAGGACCAATTCCTCATAAACCCATGCTGATTGGGTGTTATAAGATTATTTACACTGCGATACTCCAGGATAGCATCTCGTAGAAAACCCGCAAATATCTTACCAATCACAGAAGTCAAACTTACTGGCCTATAGTTTCCAGGTTCACTTTTAGACCCCTTTTTGAATGTTGGCACCACATTTGCTATGCGCCAGTCCTATAGAACAGACCCAGTCATTGCTGAATCCTTAAATATTTTATGTAAGGGTCTGTATATAAACATGCATAATTCCCTCAGAACTTGGGGTGTATGCCATCTGGACATTTCTCCATTTAAGTAGTTTGAAGGTAGCGCCACACTTCCTCTACACTATCTCATGAGTTCTTCAAGGCGTGCTATCTGGTGTACTTTGGATTCTCATAATGTTGGAGGGGGAGAGGAAGTTTGAAGCCAATATTTTGGTATGACAGATTTTGCAGCTGCAAGCATATGTAAGGGATGGAAGGGATAAATAAGCCATTTATGGTGATAGTTGGAAGTCAGATGTAGAGATTTGTCTAATACGTTCCTGGACATGGGACCAAAAGGGGGGACACAAAAGATGTAAGTAAATTCCTACTTGAGATTTAAAATGCCAGCAGATGTTGTCTTCTGTTAGTTTTATACCAACTGTTCAAAATTTGTAGTGGGTCTCTTGGAGTTGGATACATGGAGAAAAGCCATGGAAATACTTTAAGATGATGTAGGTGTCTTCAGACAATAAAGAAATACCTAAATCCCAGATCCAAAGCCTCAAATCTTAGTCCCTTAATGGGATGAAATCTGGGCAAATGTTTCTCAAGGTTGAGGTTATTCCAAAATGACTGGTAAGGATCAGTCTTTAATTCTAACAAAATGTGCATTATGCCTACAGGCATGAGGGGAGGTGGAGAAGGAGCCAAAACTGATGAGATACTTCCAGATGTCTGAGCATCCTTTGACAATTGGGTCTGAAGCTGAGTTCTTAAGATGGACATGAGGTAGCCACAAGATCGAGTAAAAGGATGTGAAGAATGGTGTTTGTAACAATCAGACCGGAAGAGAAGATTTTAGTGGAAACACTTGATGCGACTAACAGCTTAATTGGACAGCCTAGTAAATGTACGAAAGATCAATGCCACCTGTACTTTGTTGTTTTACCAGCTGAGTCCACGCCAGGAATAGCATCTCACCCTTCCAAATGAACCTAGTTAAAATACTGCAGACAGTTCGAAAGAATGCTGTATGTAGATAGATCGGCAACATATTCAGGCGGTATAGAATTTTGGGGACCATATATGTTTGTAAAAGAATCTTGTTTGGGAAGAGAAGCACCTTGTAAAAGTGAATTGCATGTCAAAGATGGATGTGGAGTAAGGATTGATTGAAATTTCTTGTAGTAGAGTGGGGTAGGCCATCAGATCCCAAGCTCTTTCCTGTTGGGAAGTTATTTATAGGACTGGTAAGTTCATTCAGTGCAGTTGGAGAGATCAGGTTTTCAAACATGTCATATGGAGTGTTGAGACGAAATGCAATAGACTGGGCACTGATGTGTGCAAATGGGTTTGAAAGAAACAAGGGAAAAGAGCCCTAATGGATTGAGAAATTGAAGGAGCTGTCAATTTTGGTGGAGGAAGCCTGATTATTTGTGGTTGTTTTACAAGCAAAGGAAATGGATATGTCACCAGGATCAATGATGGTCTCAATACTGAGCTATAGGTGAGTATACTACCAGAAAATTTACTCCATACACTCAAATACTATGGGTATGAAAAGTATGAAATAGTGTTCCAACAGAACAACCCAAAGCATATGCTGAGATTAACGAAGAAATGGTTTACTAACAATGAAGAAGAGGTGCTGGATTGGCCCCAAAAGTCCCAGATCTCAACCCAATTGATCACCTATGGGTACAGTTGAAGAAAAAGCTGTAGGAGTCCATCAGTATGTATCAACATTGGGAATGTGTAGAAAAGACCTGGGTTCAGATTTTGGTCAAGGCATGTTTGAATTTCATCAACAGCATGCTCAGGACTCAGGCAGTGCTTAAATCCAAAATTGGATTTACAAAATAATTTTTTTTTTATTTTTAGGAGAAATTTTGCAATAATGCAGTTACATGATGATAAGCTGCATAACTAATCCTATGCAAAATAATTGCAGGTCAAATTTTTTATGAGATAGTGAAGATGATTGTCTGTAAATCTATGGTAATCTCTCATTCAAAGATGTAGTGGATGGTGAGATATAGAGCCTGAAAGTCAAAATTTCAAAACATTGTTACTAGAGATGAGCGAACACTAAAATGTTCGAGGTTCGAAATTCGATTCGAACAGCCGCTCAATGTTCGTGTGTTCGAACGGGTTTCGAACCCCATTATAGTCTATGGGGAACAGATACTCGTTAAGGGGGAAACCCAAATCCGTGTCTGGAGGGTCACCAAGTCCACTATGACACCCCAGGAAATGATGCCAACACCTCTGGAATGACACTGGGACAGCAGGGGAAGCATGTCTGGGGGCATCTAACACACCAAAGACCCTCTATTACCCCAACATCACAGCCTAACAACTACACACTTTACACACTCAATACCACCTCTCTGACAGTAGGAAAACACCTTGAAACATGTGTATTTGGCACTTGCAGTGAGGAGAGCTTGTCACCAGCAGTGAATTTGGCCCTTGTAGTAAGTTGAGGTTGGCACCAACATTTGTTTTGAAAATCAGGGTGGATTGAGCCTCTAACCAGCAGAGTTTGGGCAAATTCATGGTGGAGGGAGCCTCTAAACACCCCAGTTTGGGCAAATTCATGGTGGAGGGAGGCTCTAAAAACCCCAGTTTGGACCAATTCATGGTGGAGGGAGCCTCTAACCAGCCCAGTTTGGGCAAATTCATGGTGGAGGGAGCCTCTAACCAGCCCAGTTTGGACCAATTAATGGTGGAGGGAGCCTCTAACCAGCCCAGTTTGGACCAATTAATGGTGGAGGGAGCCTCTAACCAGCCCAGTTTGGACCAATTAATGGTGGAGGGAGCCTCTAACCAGCCCAGTTTGGACCAATTAATGGTGGAGGGAGCCTCTAACCACCCCAGTTTGGACCAATTCATGGTGGAGGGAGCCTCTAAACAGCCAAGTTTGGACCAATTCATGGTGGAGGGAGCCTCTAAAAACCCCAGTTTGGACCAATTCATGGTGGAGGGAGCCTCTAACCAGCCCAGTTTGGGCAAATTCATGGTGGAGGGAGCCTCTAAACAGCCCAGTTTGGGCAAATTCATGGTGGAGGGAGCCTCTAACCAGCCCAGTTTGGACCAATTAATGGTGGAGGGAGCCGCTAAACAGCCCAGTTTGGGCAAATTCATGGTGGAGGGAGCCTCTAAACAGCCCAGTTTGGACCAATTCATGGTGGAGGGAGCCTCTAAAAAACCCAGTTTGGACCAATTCATGGTGGAGGGAGCCTCTAAACAGCCCAGTTTGGGCAAATTCATGGTGGAGGGAGCCTCTAAACAGCCCAGTTTGGGCAAATTCATGGTGGAGGGAGCCTCTAACCAGCCCAGTTTGGACCAATTAATGGTGGAGGGAGCCTCTAAACAGCCAAGTTTTGGGAAATTCATGGTGGAGGGAGCCTCTAACCAGCCCAGTTTGGACCAATTCATGGTGGAGGGAGCCTCTAAACAGCCCAGTTTGGGCAAATTCATGGTGGAGGGAGCCTCTAAAAAACCCAGTTTGGACCAATTCATGGTGGAGGGAGCCTCTAAAAAACCCAGTTTGGACCAATTCATGGTGGAGGGAGCCTCTAACCAGCCCAGTTTGGACCAATTAATGGTGGAGGGAGCCGCTAAACAGCCCAGTTTGGACCAATTCATGGTGGAGGGAGCCTCTAAAAACCCCAGTTTGGACCAATTCATGGTGGAGGGAGCCTCTAAAAAACCCAGTTTGGACCAATTCATGGTGGAGGGAGCCTCTAACCAGCCCAGTTTGGACCAATTAATGGTGGAGGGAGCCTCTAAACAGCCAAGTTTGGACCAATTCATGGTGGAGGGAGCCTCTAAAAACCCCAGTTTGGACCAATTCATGGTGGAGGGAGCCTCTAACCAGCCCAGTTTGGACCAATTAATGGTGGAGGGAGCCTCTAACCAGCCCAGTTTGGACCAATTAATGGTGGAGGGAGCCTCTAACCACCCCAGTTTGGACCAATTCATGGTGGAGGGAGCCTCTAAACAGCCAAGTTTGGACCAATTCATGGTGGAGGGAGCCTCTAAAAACCCCAGTTTGGACCAATTCATGGTGGAGGGAGCCTCTAACCAGCCCAGTTTGGGCAAATTCATGGTGGAGGGAGCCTCTAAACAGCCCAGTTTGGGCAAATTCATGGTGGAGGGAGCCTCTAACCAGCCCAGTTTGGACCAATTAATGGTGGAGGGAGCCGTTAAACAGCCCAGTTTGGGCAAATTCATGGTGGAGGGAGCCTCTAAACAGCCCAGTTTGGACCAATTCATGGTGGAGGGAGCCTCTAAAAACCCCAGTTTGGACCAATTCATGGTGGAGGGAGCCTCTAACCAGCCCAGTTTGGGCAAATTCATGGTGGAGGGAGCCTCTAAACAGCCCAGTTTGGACCAATTAATGGTGGAGGGAGCCTCTAAACAGCCAAGTTTGGACCAATTCATGGTGGAGGGAGCCTCTAAAAACCCCAGTTTGGACCAATTCATGGTGGAGGGAGCCTCTAACCAGCCCAGTTTGGACCAATTAATGGTGGAGGGAGCCTCTAACCAGCCCAGTTTGGACCAATTAATGGTGGAGGGAGCCTCTAACCACCCCAGTTTGGACCAATTCATGGTGGAGGGAGCCTCTAAACAGCCAAGTTTGGACCAATTCATGGTGGAGGGAGCCTCTAAAAACCCCAGTTTGGACCAATTCATGGTGGAGGGAGCCTCTAACCAGCCCAGTTTGGGCAAATTCATGGTGGAGGGAGCCTCTAAACAGCCCAGTTTGGGCAAATTCATGGTGGAGGGAGCCTCTAACCAGCCCAGTTTGGACCAATTAATGGTGGAGGGAGCCGCTAAACAGCCCAGTTTGGGCAAATTCATGGTGGAGGGAGCCTCTAAACAGCCCAGTTTGGACCAATTCATGGTGGAGGGAGCCTCTAAAAAACCCAGTTTGGACCAATTCATGGTGGAGGGAGCCTCTAACCAGCCCAGTTTGGGCAAATTCATGGTGGAGGGAGCCTCTAAACAGCCCAGTTTGGGCAAATTCATGGTGGAGGGAGCCTCTAACCAGCCCAGTTTGGACCAATTAATGGTGGAGGGAGCCGCTAAACAGCCCAGTTTGGGCAAATTCATGGTGGAGGGAGCCTCTAAACAGCCCAGTTTGGACCAATTCATGGTGGAGGGAGCCTCTAAAAAACCCAGTTTGGACCAATTCATGGTGGAGGGAGCCTCTAAACAGCCCAGTTTGGGCAAATTCATGGTGGAGGGAGCCTCTAAACAGCCCAGTTTGGGCAAATTCATGGTGGAGGGAGCCTCTAACCAGCCCAGTTTGGACCAATTAATGGTGGAGGGAGCCGCTAAACAGCCCAGTTTGGGCAAATTCATGGTGGAGGGAGCCTCTAAACAGCCCAGTTTGGACCAATTCATGGTGGAGGGAGCCTCTAAAAAACCCAGTTTGGACCAATTCATGGTGGAGGGAGCCTCTAAACAGCCCAGTTTGGGCAAATTCATGGTGGAGGGAGCCTCTAACCAGCAGAGTTGTGGGAAAGCAGGGTGGAGGGAGCCTCTAACCAGCAGAGTTGGTGGAAATCAGGGTGGAGGGAGCCTCTAACCAGCAGAGTTGGGGGAAATCATGTTGGAGGGAGCCTAGTATTAGCAGAATTGTGCAACGCTTATGGTGGATGAGTATGAGGATGCGGAGGAATTGGAGAGGTTGAGTACAGACATGGAGTTTCATGTTGGGGTGCTTTACACAGGTGGGCACAAAAATGAAGGCTCTATCCAGTGGTGGTTCATTTTTATCAAAGTGAGCCGGTCGGCACTCTCAGCTGACAGACGGGTGCGCTTGTCAGTGATGATGCCACCGGCTGCACTGAACACCCTCTCAGATAGGACGCTGGCGGCAGGACAGGACAGCACCTCCAAGGCATATAGGGCAAGTTCAAGCCACAGGTCCAACTTCGACACCCAATACGTGTAGGGCGCAGAGGGGTCGGAGAGGACAGGGCTGTGGTCGGAAAGGTATTCCCGCAACATGCGCCTATACTTCTCACGCCTGGTGACACTAGGACCCTCCGTGGCGGCACTTTGGCGAGGGGGTGCCATCAAGGTGTCCCAGACCTTAGACAGTGTGCCCCTCGTTTGTGTGGACCGGTGAGAACTTGGTTGCCTACTGGAGGAACTGCCCTCCCTGCCGCCAACGTCACATGCTGGAAACATCTCCATCATATTCTGCACCAATTGCCTGTGGCAAGCATTGATGCGATTGGCCCTCCCCTCTACCGGAATAAAAGAGGAGATGTTGTTTTTATACCGGGGGTCAAGGATAGCAAAGATCCAGTACTGGTTGTCCTCCATGATTTTGACAATACGCTTGTCGGTTGTAAAGCACCCCAACATGAACTCAGCCATGTCTGCCACAGTGTTAGTTGGCATGACTCCTCTGGCCCCACCGGAAAGTTCAATCTCCATTTCCTCCTCATCCTCCATGTCTACCCATCCGCGCTGCAACAATGGGACGATTCGAAGTTGCCCGGAAGCCTCCTGTATCACCATCACATCATCGGACAACTCTTCTTCCTCCTCCTCCTCCTCCTCCATTAAACGCAGTGAAGCGGACAGATGTGTGGACCTACTCTCCAGCTGTGACGGATCGGATGCTATCCCTAACTCCTCTGTGTGATCTGAGTTATCCCTGATGTCAATCAGGGATTCTCTCAGAACACACAAGAGCGGGATTGTAAGGCTCACCATCGCATCCTCAGAGCTCACCCTCCTTGTGGACTCCTCAAAGACCCGTAGGATGTCACAAAGGTCTCTCATCCATGGCCACTCATGGATGTGAAACTGAGGCAGCTGACTTTGTGGCACCCTAGGGTTTTGTAGCTGGTATTCCATCAAAGGTCTCTGCTGCTCAACCACTCTATTCAACATCTGAAACGTTGAGTTCCAGCGTGTGGGGACGTCGCACAAAAGCCGGTGTTGTGGCACATGCAGGCGTTGCTGGAGAGATTTTAAGCTAGCAGCGGCTACTGTCGACTTGCGAAAGTGGGCGCACATGCGCCGCACTTTCACCAGTAGCTCTGGAACATTGGGGTAGCTCTTTAGGAAACGTTGCACCACTAGGTTGAAGACGTGGGCCAGGCATGGAACATGTTGGAGTCCGGCAAGCTCCAGAGCTGCTACCAGGTTCCGGCCGTTATCACAAACGACCATGTCTGGGCCCAGGTGCAGCGGCTCAAACCATATTGCCGTCTCATCGAGGAGGGCATCCCTCACCTCGGAGGCAGTGTGCTGTCTGTCCCCCAAGCTGATCAGCTTCAGCACAGCCTGCTGACGTCTACCAACGCCAGTGCTGCAACGTTTCCAACTCGTAGCTGGGGTCAATCTAACAGCGGAGGAGGAGGCGGTGGCGGAGGAGGAGGCGGTGGCGGAGGAGGAGGCGGTAGAGGAGGAGGAGGAGGGGGGTGTTCTTCTCGTGTCCCTGCCAGGAATGTTAGGCGGGGAGACGAGGTACACCGGGCCAGTTTGGGAAGCAGTCCCAGCCTCAACTACATTCACCCAGTGTGCCGTCAGTGAAATGTAGCGTCCCTGTCCGCATGCACTTGTCCACGCGTCGGTGGTCAAGTGGACCTTTGTGCAAAGCGCGGAACTAAGGGCCCGCCTGATGTTGAGTGACACGTGCTGGTGCAAGGCGGGGACGGCACACCGGGAGAAGTAGTGACGGCTAGGGACGGCATAGCGAGGTGCCGCAGTTGCCATCAGGTCCAGGAAGGCGGGAGTTTCAACAAGCCGGAACGCCAACATCTCCTGGGCCAGCAGTTTAGCGATGTTGGCGTTCAAGGCTTGCGCGTGTGGGTGGTTAGCAGTGTATTTCTGCCGCCGCTCCAATGTCTGAGAGATGGTGGGTTGTTGTAAAGAAACGCCTGATGGTGCCTTTGATGGTGCAGGAGAAGGAGATAAGACAGGACCAGGGGAGGATGAGGTAGAAGTCAACAAAGTGGCGGAGGCAGATGAAGTGGTGTCCTGGCTCGTCCTCTGGAGTGCATCGCCAGCACAGTCAGCAGTGGCAGTGGCAGAGGCAGAGGCAGTGGCAGAGGCAGTGGCAGTGGCGTGAACGGCAGGCGGCCTTTGTCCTGCCGTTGCTGCCTGCCACTGATTCCAGTGCTTGGATTCCAAATGACGGCGCATTGAAGTGGTGGACAGGTTGCTCTTCTCAGAGCCCCTAATCAATTTCGAGAGGCAAATTGTGCAGACAACACTATATCTGTCCTCGGCGCATTCCTTGAAAAAACTCCACACCTTCGAGAAACGTGCCCTCGAGGTGGGAGTTTTTCGGGGCTGGGTACGAACTGGAACATCTTGGGATATTCCGGGTGTGGCCTGGCTTCGCCTAAGCTGCTGACCTCTGCCTCTGCCTCTAGCTACCCTTTTTGGTGCTGCACCTGCCTCAACATCCACACTACTTTCCCCGCTTGACATCCCCCCTGTCCAGGTCGGGTCAGTGTCCTCATCATCCACCACTTCCTCTTCCAACTCCTGTCTCATCTCCTCCTCCCGCACAATGCGCCGGTCAACTGGATGCCCTGACGGCAACTGCGTCACATCATCGTCGATGAGGGTGGGTTGCTGGTCATCCACCAACAAATCGAACGGAGATGGAGGAGACTCTAGTGTTTGAGCATCTGGACACAGATGCTCCTCTGTTAGGTTCGTGGAATCGTGACGTGGAGAGGCAGGTTGAGGGACAATGAAAGGAGCGGAGAACAGCTCTGGGGAGCAGGGACAGTTTGGGTTATTGTTCTGTAAAGCTTCGGAATTTTGGGAGGAAGGAAGACAAGACTGTTGGGTAATAGGAGGAGAGGAGGCAGAGTCTGACTGGCTGCTGGACAATGTGCTGTAAGCGTTCTCTGACAGCCATTGCAAGACCTGTTCCTGGTTCTCGGGCCTACTAAGGTTTGTACCCTGCAGTTTAGTTAATGTGGCAAGCAACCCTGGCACTGTGGAGTGGCGCAATGCTTGCTGCCCCACAGGAGTAGGCACGGGACGCCCTGTGGCTTCACTGCTACCTTGCTCCCCAGAACCATTCCCCCGACCTCGCCCACGGCCCCGTCCACGTCCCTTTCCGGGAGCCTTGCGCATTTTGAATTCCTAGTTAGAAATTGGCACTGTATACCAGTAGTAAAAATTGTGGGTGCACGTAACCCCAATATATTCTTTGAATTCCCAGTCAGACACTGGCACTATATGGCAGTAGCAAGAAATGAGGGTATTTGTATTCCCAATATATTCTTTGAATTCCCAGTCAGACAATGGCACTGTATACCAGTAGTAAAAATTGTGGGTGCACGTAACCCCAATATATTCTTTGAATTCCCAGTCAGACAATGGCACTGTATACCAGTAGTAAAAATTGTGGGTGCACGTAACCCCAATATATTCTTTGAATTACCAGTCAGAAACTGGCACTATATGGCAGTAGCAAGAAATGAGGGTATTTATAACCCCAATATATTCTTTGAATTCCCAGTCAGACAATGGCACTGTATACCAGTAGTAAAAATTGTGGGTGCACGTAACCACAATATATTCTTTGAATTACCAGTCAGAAACTGGCACTATATGGCAGTAGCAAGAAATGAGGGTATTTATAACCCCAATATATTCTTTGAATTCCCAGTCAGACAATGGCACTGTATACCAGTAGTAAAAATTGTGGGTGCACGTAACCACAATATATTCTTTGAATTACCAGTCAGAAACTGGCACTATATGGCAGTAGCAAGAAATGAGGGTATTTGTATTCCCAATATATTCTTTGAATTCCCAGTCAGACAATGGCACTGTATACCAGTAGTAAAAATTGTGGGTGCACGTAACCCCAATATATTCTTTGAATTCCCAGTCAGACACTGGCACTATATGGCAGTAGCAAGAAATGAGGGTATTTGTATTCCCAATATATTCTTTGAATTCCCAGTCAGACACTGGCACTATATGGCAGTAGCAAGAAATGAGGGTATTTGTATTCCCAATATATTCTTTGAATTCCCAGTCAGACAATGGCACTGTATACCAGTAGTAAAAATTGTGGGTGCACGTAACCCCAATATATTCTTTGAATTACCAGTCAGAAACTGGCACTATATGGCAGTAGCAAGAAATGAGGGTATTTGTATTCCCAATATATTCTTTGAATTCCCAGTCAGACACTGGCACTATATGGCAGTAGCAAGAAATGAGGGTATTTGTATTCCCAATATATTCTTTGAATTCCCAGTCAGACACTGGCACTATATGGCAGTAGCAAGAAATGAGGGTATTTGTATTCCCAATATATTCTTTGAATTCCCAGTCAGACAATGGCACTGTATACCAGTAGTAAAAATTGTGGGTGCACGTAACCCCAATATATTCTTTGAATTACCAGTCAGAAACTGGCACTATATGGCAGTAGCAAGAAATGAGGGTATTTATAACCCCAATATATTCTTTGAATTCCCAGTCAGACAATGGCACTGTATACCAGTAGTAAAAATTGTGGGTGCACGTAACCCCAATATATTCTTTGAATTACCAGTCAGAAACTGGCACTATATGGCAGTAGCAAGAAATGAGGGTATTTATAACCCCAATATATTCTTTGAATTCCCAGTCAGACAATGGCACTGTATACCAGTAGTAAAAATTGTGGGTGCACGTAACCCCAATATATTCTTTGAATTACCAGTCAGAAACTGGCACTATATGGCAGTAGCAAGAAATGAGGGTATTTGTATTCCCAATATATTCTTTGAATTCCCAGTCAGACAATGGCACTGTATACCAGTAGTAAAAATTGTGGGTGTATATAGCCCCAATTCTATTGCTAGGGGACTTGCAGGGTATTTCTGGGGTGAAGGTGGGGGGGCACACCGTTGGAACGGGTATCGGGGTATATATCGGGTATACGGGAATACACTGACAGTGTATTCCATTCAGGATCCTGGGAAAGCTGGGTTGCGGCGATTGAGCCCGTCAGTGCCACGTTACACTGACAAGCTTCTCCCTGGAATTTAGCTCTTATAAGAGCTGTTGGTTGTCTTCTCCTTCCTATCCTAGCCTGTCCCTGCCTACCCAGAATCTAAGCCCTAGCTAGCTGGACGGAAACCTCCGTCCTCGGTGAATTGCAAGCTCAGAATGACGCGAAGCTGGGTGGCGCTGTTCTTTTAAATTAGAGGTCACATGTTTTCGGCAGCCAATGGGTTTTGCCTACTTTTCTCAACGTCACCGGTGTCGTAGTTCCTGTCCCACCTACCCTGCGCTGTTATTGGAGCAAAAAAGGCGCCAGGGAAGGTGGGAGGGGAATCGAGTAATGGCGCACTTTACCACGCGGTGTTCGATTCGATTCGAACATGCCGAACAGCCTAATATCCGATCGAACATGAGTTCGATAGAACACTGTTCGCTCATCTCTAATTGTTACCCTATTTTACCCATCAGTATATTTTTATACAACATATACAGTATATGTACAGTGTATATATTTATGCATGTGTATATCTTTGTATACATATTTACCTATAAATATGTGTATGTATCTGTTTCTATATTGACTGAGAATGTCTATAAAGCACAATTTCACAATCTGGTCCGATGATATGATGCGTTAAAAAAAATGCATGCGTTTTTTGAAACTCACACATGATTTTAAAGAATGCATTTTTCCCTGCATGAAACTACAGATAATTCACATGTTATTTGTCTCCTTCACTAGGAATATTTGGGTCAAACTCAGCTTGGCACAAACCGATTCGTCCATCTCTAGCCCCTTCCCGACATTCGCCGTAATAGTACGGCGCTGCAGGGAAGGGCTTCCCGCAAACCGCCGTACTATTACTGCGGATGCATGGTGCGCACACAGAAACTGTGTGCGGACCATGCACAGCGAGTGTCAGCCGTAATACACGGCTGACAATGCCCCCGTAACACCCGCGGTCGGAACCGGGTCCGATCGCGGGTGTTAACCCCTGAGATGCCGGTGATCAACATGACCACCGGCACCTCCGGGGTTACAGTGTAATATGGTGCCGATCGGCACGCCCCGCGCCGGTTTCGGGGGGTGCCAGTGTTCGTAGGGGGCAGCCCGGGGTCTGATCAGTGACCCCGGGTCTGCCCCTTCACTTACCCCGTCCTCGCGCCTGGCCGATCCTGCCGTAAATGAAGCTGTCAGTCTGTGCGTCTACACAGGCTGACAGCTTCCTATACTCTGCAATACACGTGTAACACGTGTATTGCAGCGTATCTCTATTGAAGCAGTGATCAGCCGATCACTGCTTCAATCCCCCATGGGGACAGAAAAAAAAAAGTGAAAAAAAAAGTGAAAATAAAAAAGTTTAAATAAGTTTAAAATAAATTATAAATAAAGCCCCAAAAATCCCTTTTTCCCCATATAAAATGTTTTATTATGTAAAATAAAGAAAAATAGAAAAAAAATTACGTATTTGGTATCGCCGCGTCCGTAATAACCTGAACAATAAAATTAAAACATTATTTAACCCGAACGGCGAATTTCGTAAAAAAAAAAAACGTAGAAAACCGCACAAAATAATGATTATTCACCACCTTTCCCTTACAAAATGTTCAATAAAAAGTAATCAAATGGTCAGATGAAAACCAAAATGGTACCAATAAAAAGAAGAGGTCTTCCCGCAAAAAATAAGCCCTAAACCAGCTTTTCTAGCGGAAAATAAAAACGTTATGCCTTTCAGAAGATGGCGATGCAAAAACAATAGATTTTTTTCCCTGAATTGAATTCTATTCGGCACAAATAGCAACACATTAAAAAATCATATAAATGAGGTATCGCCGTAACCGTACCGACCCGCAGAATAAAGGTAACATGTTACTTATGCTGTACGCTGCACGGGAAAAAAAAAATGCTAAAAAGCAATGCCAGAATTGATGTTTCCTTTTACATCCCACCCAGAAAGAGTTAATAAAATGTAGTCAATAAGTTACAGGCCCCAAAATGGTGGCATTGAAAAGTACATCTAATACCGCAAACACCAAGCCCTCATATGGCCACATTGCCAGAAAATAAAAATAAAAATCTACCTTGTACAATGTGAAGACAAAAACCCCAAAAGTTGCCAAATCATTAGGACATAAGTGGCTGCGACTAGAAGGAAATGTGTAAGCGGTGCGAGCGTTTTCAGGGGACACCCCATATTTAGAGCTTATGAGAGATAATACAGCAGCGCTGATCCCCCAGAATGCTGCTCTTCCCCGTCCGTGTCATAGGAGCTAGTGGGAAAATAGAATGGGATTTGGTGTGCCCAATTTACTCCGCACAGCTTACACATTCACTTCTGGGTTACTAATGCTCACTACATCACTTGATAAATTCTTTGAGGGGTGCGGTTTTCAAAATGGGGTCACTTTCTAGAGGTTTCCACTGTTTTGACTCCTCAAGGGCTTTGTAAATGCGACATGGCTCCTGAAACTGATCACAGCCAGATCTGTCCTCTAAAAGCTCTTTGGCGCGACTTCCCTACTGCGTCTCGCTGTGCGTCCATATATTAGTTTACACCCACTAGTGGGGTACTATGGTAGTCGGGAGAACTTGCCTAACAAATTGTGGGATGCGTTTTCTCCTTTAACCCCTTGTGAATGTGCAAATTCTAGGGCTAAACGAAAATATTAGTAAAATAAATTCAAATTTGAAAATTTCACCTCCATTTTGTATTAATTCCTGTTAAGCACTTATAGGGTTAAATTACTAGGTATATGTTGTTTTGGCTTATTTAAGGGGTGCAGTTTTGAAAATGGGGTGATTTATGGGGGGCTTTAATACAAGGGTCTTTCAAAACGCTTTCATAACTGGATTAGGCCCTTTAAAAATTGGGTTTTGGAAATTTCTTGAAAATGTTGAATATTGTTGTTTCACTTGTAAATCTTATAATGTCCGTAAAAATTAAAAGGGTGATTAAAGTTTGATGCCGACATAAAGCAGAGATCTGGGACATGAGATTTATGATATAATTTTGGCGGTCTGACTATCTGTATGTAATGCACATCATTTCAAACTTTATAAAATGCATATTTTTCAAAATTTCCACCAAATTTCCAATTTTTTTTATAATTAAACACAAAACATATCAACCAAAATTTACCACTAACATGAAGTACAATGTGTTACGAAAAAACAATCTTAAAATCACTTTGGTAAGTTAAAGCGTTCCAAAGTTATTGCCACATAAAGTGACACATGTCAGTTTTGAAAAATCGAGCTTGGTCAGGAAGTCAAAAAGTGCCATCGGCGGGAAGGGGCTAGTAAAGGGCAAAGCAGTCAAGTTAGACAGGTCAAGCTCTGTTCACTAAAGAAGGAACAGAGGCCATAGAAGATTTAAACAGCTCATCTGGAGTGGGGACACATCTATTGACTTTACGCATAATCCCTATTTACTAAGGAATGTTTTTAAGCCACAAGGGATCTGACTAAAATTTGCTCCTGCTGCAGCAGCATCATGTTAAAATTAATATTTGTACTAATGTATTATTATTTTGTTATACAGTTCTATACAAATACTGGAATAAGGAGTCTTTTTACTTATTGTTCATAGCAAAAAGGAAATCCGGAAACACTTATAAAAAGGATAAATTGTTTGCTTTAGTGATAAAAAAAATGAAGGAAGAAAACACAGAAAAAAAACCCAGACAATTTAAAGTAAATTATTTGGCAGTTTTACAGATAAACAAATCACTTTTCCAAATTGCTTCTTTGGGGAATTAGTGCTTCTGGAAATGAACTATACACAGATTATTAAAAAAAAGAGCTTCCCGTTGGGAGAGCAACAGTATTTACAAGAGAAGATGTGCCTAGCCGGACCTCTAATTGCTGTTCATTATCTCATATTGATTTAATTAGTTGCTGCACTCAGGTTTAAATTGCCTGCTGTCCTCAGCAGGGACTTAGAAGTAAGGGTGTGTGAATTAAACAAGCAGGGTAGCAAAATGAGACCCCATGGTGAGAAACAAAAGGGTCATCTAACAGGGCATCATTAGTGTTGTTGAACGTGGGAGGGTAAGGCCAGATAGATACCCTTGTGGATTCTGTTTTTTTTTCCCTTTAATTCTTTTTAACCATGTTGCCTAAGAAAAAAAGCTAATTAACTAAAGTAATTAGACTTTCTTTTTAACACAGAATTAGAGTGTTGCTGTGAGAGCACAGTAAGATATATTGTCTAAGATGAGCAGGGAAAAAAAATTACCGAACAAGTGGAATTATTAACTTAACACAATTTCTAAATCTAATGTCCTGGTGGTGTAGGAGGTAGACACATGCTACAAAAACTATTTTCTTACCAATCTTGGGGAAATGTTTGCAGCTAAGATAATTTTGTCAAGAAAAAGGTTATTAACATTTTAAATTAGTATCCATTTGGGACTAATTGTTTTATGCATTAATTGATAGAGAATAATGAGAAAGTCAACGATCTTGCTTAAAAGGTTGAAAAATAATTGGTGCTGGAAGACAATTATGTCCTTGCAACAGAATGATGGGCATACAATGTTTTAGGTCAGTTTCAAGTCTGGATTTATGAAACATTACCAAAACTAATGCTTGGTTGTTTCATTGGAACTTCTGATTTGAATAGAGATTATTGCATGAATAAAACATTTCATTACAGGTACTGGAATTAACACTTTCACTGTTCCTTCTTGGTCAGTAGCATGTGCTTTATTGTCATATTATACTCTTTCTGTTGAATATTTCATTGGTGATAATTTTAATAGACAGACAAGGCAATGAACATTAATGAAAGGCATATAGAACAGTTAAAAAATAATTCTTTGCCACGGTAAAAAACGACAGTGCATGATATTTATTGTTTGATGGTAATATTCATAATTGTGATTTGACCAACTCATACTGGTCCTTGACTCTACAATGTCTGGAAAGCGCTACGGAATATGATGGCGCTATACAAATAAGCAAAAAGAAATAATAAATAAACCACATGACCAGCAGTAAGAATGTCCAGCTGATATAACATCTTATGCGTGCATAGGAAGTCATTTTGTTTGTTCACTTTTATGAGCATCTTTATATAAAAGTTATATCCTTTCCATAGGGGATCAGAATGACCATAAGGGAGTGAATAACTCACAGATACCACCACCAATAACACTTCTTTCACTATAATTTATACTGTACTATGTACCTTTCTAACAGCCAAGACATTCATATCTATCTATCTATCTATCTATCTATCTATCTATCTATCTATCTATCTAATATATAATAATATATAATAATATATATATATATATATATATATATATATATATATATATACAGTATATATATATATATATATATATATATATATATATATATATATATATTGTGGGTGCTCCTGTTTTATCTCTGGCACTTAGACTCTATTTGACTCTCTATTCCAACCACATATACAGTGGGGCAAAAAAGTATTTAGTCAGTCACCAATAGTGCAAGTTCCACCACTTAAAAAAATGAGAGGCGTCTGTAATTTACATCATAGGTAGACCTCAACTATGAGAGACAAAATGAGAAAACAAATCCAGAAAATCACATTGTCCGATTTTGTAAGAATTTATTTGCAAATTATGGTGGAAAATAAGTATTTGGTCACCTACAAACAATCAAGATTTCTGGCTCTCACAGACCTGTAACTTCTTCTTTAAGAGTCTCCTCTTTCCTCCACTCATTACCTGTAGTAATGGCACCTGTTTAAACTTGTTATCAGTATAAAAAGACACCTGTGCACACCCTCAAACAGTCAGACTCCAAACTCCACTATGGTGAAGACCAAAGAGCTGTCAAAGGACACCAGAAAGAAAATTGTAGCCCTGCACCAGGCTGGGAAGACTGAATCTGCAATAGGCAACCAGCTTGGATTGAAGAAATCAACTGTGGGAGCAATAATTAGAAAATGGAAGACATACAAGACCACTGATAATCTCCCTCGATCTGGGGCTCCACGCAAAATCTCACCCCGTGGGGTGAAAATGATCACAAGAACGGTAGTCAGACAACTAGGAAGGAGGCCTGGCCAGGCTCGTGGAGAGGTAAGTAACAGTCTTTTTTTATGTTTCTTACCTCTCCCAATCCACCAATCATTATTCTCGGAGGTCCGAAAAGACCCCCGAGTATAATGATAGCAGCGGTAGTGGCTTTCACCGGGCCCCTAATGTCCCGGGCACTGTGGCAGCTGCCTCTGCTGCTATGGCGGTAGTTACGCCACTGATCAAAGAGTGATATAGAAGAATTGCACAGCTGCTCAATGGGCTGATGTTTGCCCAGAAGGAGGCATGGATTTTTATGTTTCATTGCAAGTACACTTTATTTAATTGTAATTTAAATTACATTTTATTAATTGATTTTATTGTTACTTATTTAGAAACCTTTCATGTTTCAGGTGTTCATAAGTCTTATAGAGCATCAGTCAACATACTGTACATATATATTACAGATAAGTAACAGAATATTTGGGTGATATACTTACCTCTACATGATGCAGTCTTCATTTTCAATGTCACAAAATTACGATACAGTAATTCCTAACAACCAATCAAGATGATCTAAATAATGTAATTTAGACAATTAAGTTAACTCTCAGCAATCATCACTCCCATAGCGTTATCTAGCAAATAAAATGAAATGTTCTTTATCAAAAATTCAACATTCAAACAATATCATTTTTTTAAATGTCATTTTTTTTTATAATTCTTTGCAGTTATAACTGAAGCTTAACTATAGCAAAAATTGTCATAACCTAAGCCCTTAAGGTCCACCCTCTTTTGGACCTTAGGGACCTTTTTGCCATTTTTAATCCGGTAGTATTTCAAGACTTATAATTTATTTAATTTCAAATATAAAAATAAATATAAAATATATATTTTAAATACCATTATTTTGCAGTATATCAATTATTGCTATATTGTATATAATGCACCTTCAGAATACAACATGATAACAAAAGAGAAATATAGTTATAAATAAACATGAGGTGACATTTCACGTTATTATGTTTCGGTCATAAACAAATGTATTGCTGAAAAAAATAGTTGTTATTAAAATTGATACAGAAATTATTGCATACAATGTATATGGGGTGCTAGTTGTTTAAAATAAGTTCCACTGGGATAGAAAATGATTATATAGTTACCTAGTTAGTGGGTTGATATGGGGCCTAGCCTCATGAAATTCAACCGCTTTATTTTTATAACAAAACGTAGATATCCAGCACTCCAAAGATTTCTTGTTATATAAAAGTAAGAATTTTATTTTGGAGACATGCTCCTTTAAAATCACGTATATACAACATATATGAGGCACAAACCGGATGAAAGAATTGAAAAAACCAACGCGTTTCGGGGTCTTTTACCCCTTAGTCATGGTTTCTATGTCACATAGAAACCATGACTAAGGGGTAAAAGACCCCGAAACGCGTTGGTTTTTTCAATTCTTTCATCCGGTTTGTGCCTCATATATGTTGTATATACGTGATTTTAAAGGAGCATGTCTCCAAAATAAAATTCTTACTTTTATATAACAAGAAATCTTTGGAGTGCTGGATATCTACGTTTTGCCATTTCCTCTTCACCTAGCTGGAAGGTTTTCCGTGCATCTCCGTGTTTCTTCCTTTTGGTCTCGATGCAACTGAATGAGTAAGTTGACTTTTAAATACTTACCTGTTATTACATCATGCGGCTGTGACTACTCTATTTATAAGACTTTTATTTTTATAAGCCCAAGTTTATCTTGTGAAAGACAAACACCCCAGTGTTAATATCATAGACTTAATTCTCTATTGTAAAACATGAAAATCATGTGTGGATCAGCTCGCTTAGTCCTCCTTGAAAAGGACAAACAAGGTTGTCTGCCATATATGTATGATATGTATTAAATTTGGATTTTATTTTTTCTATGAGTCCTAAACAGAGATGGACAAACTGACTGGTCACAAGCCAGGTTCAAAAAAAATATTGCAAATTGTTCAATTTTAGCTAAACCAAATGAATGGAGATCTATCTCCAACCATCAAAAATGGCCATCGCTATGTGTATTGTGCAGGAAACATACAGAAGAGAAACATGAGTCATCCTCACTCCCAGCGCCGCACCTCCCATGAGGCGACCTGAAGTGACCGCTTCAGGCGGCGCTATGCCAGGGCCCTGGGGAGGGTGGCATTTTTGCTTACCTAAGCCAGTCCAGGACAAGCTGTCCTGGACTGGCTTAGCGTCACCGTCACCGAGGATTGGGGAGGCCCCGTGGACGCAGCGCTGCTCCAGCAGCCTCCCCTCACGTTCAGGCAGAGAGCAGGTCCTCTCCGTGCCTGCTCTCTGCCTGCTAACGCTGCTCTGCCCCGTCCCCTTTGCTCTGCCCCGCCTTCACTCCACCCCACCCCTTCCACTCCACCCCTTCCACTCTGCCCCCTCCTCCTGGGGGGGAGGGCTTTCTGTTGTCCACCTCAGGCGGCAGAATAGGTCGGAGCACCCCTGCTCACAGCTAATGATCAGTGGTAGGTAGAAATCTAAGGCTGGGTTCACACAGGGATTTTTGGACTGGATTTCGAAGCGGAATCTGGCTCAGAATCTGGTCCAAAAAACTGCATCCCATTGACTTCAATGGGAGCTGTTCACTTCTTTTTTCGCGAGCGGTTTCTTCCTGCTCGTGGAAAAAAGAAGCGACCTGTCCTTTCTTGCAGAGTCTGCAGCGTAACACTCCCCTCCCGACTAGACCCATTCATTTGGGCCAAATTTGGAGCGGAATGACACGACTGGATGCCACAACCGGCATCCAGTCATGACTAGCCGTTTTTGGACCGGATTCTGAGGTGGCCTCCGTGTCAAAATCTGGTCCAAAAATCCCTGTGTGAACCCAGCCTTACAGTGCTGATATAACTTACATTATGCAAGATCTATGGGCTTGCACTCGAGGTATTGCAGTTTTGGTGGATGTAGGTATGGATGTGTTATTTATCTGCATGACACTAAGCACTGAGTGCTTCAAAATTTCCAAACTGCAATAAAGCTAGATAATCTTAGGGAGTAGGAGAGTTTAGTCAGGTTTATTCAATTACAGGCATGTTAGTGATAGAAATCATAGATAGGAGTGTGGCAGAATATCTGTGCTGTTGTGGGCCTGACTGCAGTAATACAGACAATGCAGAGATAATCCTTTAAAACCCTTAACTTACAGTTAACACTCAGCGCCATAAAAGTACAACGCTGTAATGCCATGGCACAGGAGCTGTGCTGCGGCTTTACTCCAGCACAGCCGAGGCTTGTGAGTAGCCATCAGAGTTGGAAAATACTCTGACTCTGGTGAATTAAACCCTAGATGCCATAATCAATAGTGATCAAGGCATCGAAAACATGTTCGGGGGCATGTTCACCACCCCTCAGATCCCCCATAATAAGATTGTGGGATCTGATGGGTTTACTTTGGCAGGCAGGAAGCTAGGCATTGGCTTTGGCCTCCTGACTGCCTATGCACATTCCCCATAGGAAACATTGCACTGGAGATCAGAAATCCCATGTTCGTAGTCCCCTTGTGGGTCAGAAAAAAAAGTAGAAAAAAAAAAAGTTTAACAAGTTAAAAATCCTATCCTACTAATGGATTTGAATGAAATTTGGCACATAGATAGATTGTAACCTCGATTAAAATATAGGCTACTTTTTATCTTGGTAAATGACATAGTTTCATGACAGTTATGAATTTAGGTTCACATACTATATTAAACAGATCTTAGCAGCAGCCTTATCTCTTTGCCAAGGCAGTTATCTCTCTGTGTAAACACACACTAACCCTCAGTGTGTAGACAACTTTGCATATTATCTGATCTGCTCCAGACCCTGCTACAAACATGGCCAAACACCTTTAATCCAAATTGGCAGTTTGCCAATTTTTAAAATGCCTAGAAAAAGAGAATCTAATTTTGTTGCAAACAACAACAGCTATGAAGGAAGCCAGAAGTCAACAGAGTTCTTCTCAAGCGCAGCTGAGGGGGATCATCGACGTCAACAACATGCTCATTATATGGCTTCCCAGCGAGGTGCTGAGATGCCGGAACAAACACAGGCACAGTGCAAGAACCAAGTTCAGCAGCAGACCAGCTTGACAACTATTGAAAGGCCGGAGCAGGCAGATCATCAACACCAACAACACACTCATTATATGGCGTCCCAGTGAGCTGCTGAGATGCCAGAACAATCATGGGCACAGCGCCAGGAATGAGTTCAGCGGCAGGCCAGCTTGACAGCTGCCAAAACACCGGAGCAGGTGGATCATTAACACCAACAACACACTCATTATATGATGTTCCAGCGAGTTGCTGAGATGCCGGAACAATCCCAGGCACAGTGTAAGAAATAAGTACATCGGCAGGCCAGCTTGAGAGCTGTCAAAATGCAGGAGCATGCAGATCATCAACACCAAGAACACACTCATTAATATTGTGTCCCAGCAAGCTGCTGAGATGCTGGAACAATCACAGGCATGGTGTGAGGAACAAGTTCAGCAGCAGGACAGCTTGAGAGCTGTCGAAATGCCAGATCAGGCAAACCATCGACGGCAGCAATTTGCTAAATATAGGCGAATCATCGACGCCAACAACCCGCAGACGAAGTCGTGGGCAGAGGCTAGTAAAAATAAATAAATAATAAAAAGTAAAAAAAAAAAAAAAACACCTATACATGTAAAAATAAAAACACAGAATGTAAACAAAAAATAAACAGACTTGCTAATTTTGGATAGTCCCAACTATCCAAAATTAGTGTTTTTTATCCCGTATCCCACTGATAACTTCTTCTGTGGATAGGTCATCAGTATGAAAATTTGATTTGGCATTTCACACCTGTGCATGAGTTCTGATAAAGTCATTATCTAAGTCATTATCATTATCTAAGTCACAATACACATAAGCAATATACCTATGCATATGCGACCACCCCAGGAGAACCGTGCAGGAGGCTGGACTGTCACGGTGACCTTATAGGCACCAGAACTCCCAGGAGAGGTGCACAGGGAAATAGGCAGAGTCAGTTAGATGTGACGCCAGTTGGAGTATTGAGACACCCGCTGGTCCCTGGGCTGAGATGGTGATGTGGGTGCCAGTGCTCTACTCCAACAAAGAGCTTGTGCCCAGGGCTTAGCTGCAAGGAAGGCAATGTCCAGGCCAGGATCAGTAGAAGTGCTCACTGCTTTATTGTAACAGGCATCTGCTGGTCACTTGTCCTGTAGCAGTGAGCTGTGGCACAGGGGCTTGTAGCTGGCTGACTCCTTCCCATGTATTAGCAGAGAGTCTAAGATGGCTGCAGATCCAGCTTCTGGTCTACTGCAGGGGCTCATTTACCTTGTAGAGGTCGGTGCAGGCTGCCAGGGTTATAGCTCTGCTTAGCCTGATGTAATCCTGTCCTCTTACTGATAGTGATGGGGGCGCTGTCACACAGCTTCTCTGCCCTGCTACTGCTGCTATAGCAATCCTCACAACACAGTGTCTGAAACACAAGATGGCCACTGCCACACTTCTCCTTCCCTGGCTCTTACAGAATACTACTTCCTCTCTCTGCTGTGACTATTTCCTGTTCCAGCTACAGATCCACTCACCATAGTGTGTGTTGCTATGGAGACCACAGCTCACTAGGACAAGTGATACCAGAGAACAATAGCTTAACAACATTACACAAATGAATACAGAATAAACATGACAACACATACAAACTATCATAACATGTAAGGCACTTATATGGCCAAATAACCATTAGTAACTCCTGTGAGGGGGTTACACATATATTGTACAACAAGCCTGTCTATAATTTATACAAGGAAGGGTTTAGTCTGTTTCCACTTTACTCAATCCTGTGCTCACCTTCCTCTGAGGCAGCAAACTGAGTAGAAATGAAATATCTGGCATATTCTGAAATCTTCTGAAAGTGGGGGTTGTGTGGGTGCGAGTGAACTATTACTAGGTGATAATTAGAGATGAGCGAACACTAAAATGTTCGAGGTTCGAAATTCGATTCGAACAGCCGCTCAATGTTCGTGTGTTCGAACGGGTTTCGAACCCCATTATAGTCTATGGGGAACAGATACTCGTTAAGGGGGAAACCCAAATCCGTGTCTGGAGGGTCACCAAGTCCACTATGACACCCCAGGAAATGATGCCAACACCTCTGGAATGACACTGGGACAGCAGGGGAAGCATGTCTGGGGGCATCTAACACACCAAAGACCCTCTATTACCCCAACATCACAGCCTAACAACTACACACTTTACACACTCAATACCACCTCTCTGACAGTAGGAAAACACCTTGAAACATGTGTATTTGGCACTTGCAGTGAGGAGAGCTTGTCACCAGCAGTGAATTTGGCCCTTGTAGTAAGTTGAGGTTGGCACCAACATTTGTTTTGAAAATCAGGGTGGATTGAGCCTCTAACCAGCAGAGTTTGGGCAAATTCATGGTGGAGGGAGCCTCTAAAAACCCCAGTTTGGACCAATTCATGGTGGAGGGAGACTCTAAAAACCCCAGTTTGGACCAATTCATGGTGGAGGGAGACTCTAAAAACCCCAGTTTGGACCAATTCATGGTGGAGGGAGCCTCTAAAAACCCCAGTTTGGACCAATTCATGGTGGAGGGAGCCTCTAACCAGCCCAGTTTGGACCAATTAATGGTGGAGGGAGCCTCTAAACAGCCAAGTTTTGGGAAATTCATGGTGGAGGGAGCCTCTAACCAGCCCAGTTTGGACCAATTCATGGTGGAGGGAGCCTCTAAACAGCCCAGTTTGGGCAAATTCATGGTGGAGGGAGCCTCTAACCAGCCCAGTTTGGACCAATTAATGGTGGAGGGAGCCTCTAACCAGCCCAGTTTGGACCAATTAATGGTGGAGGGAGCCTCTAACCACCCCAGTTTGGGCAAATTCATGGTGGAGGGAGCCTCTAACCAGCCCAGTTTGGACCAATTAATGGTGGAGGGAGCCTCTAAACAGCCCAGTTTGGGCAAATTCATGGTGGAGGGAGCCTCTAAACAGCCAAGTTTGGACCAATTAATGGTGGAGGGAGCCTCTAAACAGCCCAGTTTGGGCAAATTCATGGTGGAGGGAGCCTCTAAAAAACCCAGTTTGGACCAATTCATGGTGGAGGGAGCCTCTAATTAGCCCAGTTTGGACCAATTAATTGTGGAGGGAGCCTCTAACCAGCCCAGTTTGGACCAATTAATGGTGGAGGGAGCCTCTAAAAAACCCAGTTTGGACCAATTCATGGTGGAGGGAGCCTCTAATTAGCCCAGTTTGGACCAATTAATTGTGGAGGGAGCCTCTAACCAGCCCAGTTTGGACCAATTAATGGTGGAGGGAGCCTCTAACCACCCCAGTTTGGACCAATTCATGGTGGAGGGAGCCTCTAACCACCCCAGTTTGGACCAATTCATGGTGGAGGGAGCCTCTAAACAGCCCAGTTTGGGCAAATTCATGGTGGAGGGAGCCTCTAACCAGCCCAGTTTGGACCAATTAATGGTGGAGGGAGCCTCTAAACAGCCCAGTTTGGGCAAATTCATGGTGGAGGGAGCCTCTAACCAGCCCAGTTTGGACCAATTAATGGTGGAGGGAGCCTCTAAACAGCCAAGTTTTGGGAAATTCATGGTGGAGGGAGCCTCTAACCAGCCCAGTTTGGACCAATTAATGGTGGAGGGAGCCTCTAACCACCCCAGTTTGGGCAAATTCATGGTGGAGGGAGCCTCTAACCAGCCCAGTTTGGACCAATTAATGGTGGAGGGAGCCTCTAAACAGCCCAGTTTGGGCAAATTCATGGTGGAGGGAGCCTCTAAACAGCCAAGTTTTGGGAAATTCATGGTGGAGGGAGCCTCTAACCAGCCCAGTTTGGACCAATTCATGGTGGAGGGAGCCTCTAAACAGCCCAGTTTGGGCAAATTCATGGTGGAGGGAGCCTCTAAAAAACCCAGTTTGGACCAATTCATGGTGGAGGGAGCCTCTAATTAGCCCAGTTTGGACCAATTAATTGTGGAGGGAGCCTCTAACCAGCCCAGTTTGGACCAATTAATGGTGGAGGGAGCCTCTAACCACCCCAGTTTGGGCAAATTCATGGTGGAGGGAGCCTCTAACCAGCCCAGTTTGGACCAATTAATGGTGGAGGGAGCCTCTAACCAGCCCAGTTTGGACCAATTAATGGTGGAGGGAGCCTCTAACCACCCCAGTTTGGACCAATTCATGGTGGAGGGAGCCTCTAACCAGCCCAGTTTGGACCAATTCATGGTGGAGGGAGCCTCTAAACAGCCCAGTTTGGGCAAATTCATGGTGGAGGGAGCCTCTAAAAAACCCAGTTTGGACCAATTCATGGTGGAGGGAGCCTCTAAACAGCCCAGTTTGGGCAAATTCATGGTGGAGGGAGCCTCTAACCAGCAGAGTTGGGGGAAATCAGGGTGGAGGGAGCCTAGTATTAGCAGAATTGTGCAACGCTTATGGTGGATGAGTATGAGGATGCGGAGGAATTGGAGAGGTTGAGTACAGACATGGAGTTTCATGTTGGGGTGCTTTACACAGGTGGGCACAAAAATGACGGCTCTACCCAGTGGTGGTTCATTTTTATCAAAGTGAGCCGGTCGGCACTCTCAGCTGACAGACGGGTGCGCTTGTCAGTGATGATGCCACCGGCTGCACTGAACACCCTCTCAGATAGGACGCTGGCGGCAGGACAGGACAGCACCTCCAAGGCATATAGGGCAAGTTCAAGCCACAGGTCCAACTTCGACACCCAATACGTGTAGGGCGCAGAGGGGTCGGAGAGGACAGGGCTGTGGTCGGAAAGGTATTCCCGCAACATGCGCCTATACTTCTCACGCCTGGTGACACTAGGACCCTCCGTGGCGGCACTTTGGCGAGGGGGTGCCATCAAGGTGTCCCAGACCTTAGACAGTGTGCCCCTCGTTTGTGTGGACCGGTGAGAACTTGGTTGCCTACTGGAGGAACTGCCCTCCCTGCCGCCAACGTCACATGCTGGAAACATCTCCATCATATTCTGCACCAATTGCCTGTGGCAAGCATTGATGCGATTGGCCCTCCCCTCTACCGGAATAAAAGACGAGATGTTGTTTTTATACCGGGGGTCAAGGATAGCAAAGATCCAGTACTGGTTGTCCTCCATGATTTTGACAATACGCTTGTCGGTTGTAAAGCACCCCAACATGAACTCAGCCATGTCTGCCACAGTGTTAGTTGGCATGACTCCTCTGGCCCCACCGGAAAGTTCAATCTCCATTTCCTCCTCATCCTCCATGTCTACCCATCCGCGCTGCAACAATGGGACGATTCGAAGTTGCCCGGAAGCCTCCTGTATCACCATCACATCATCGGACAACTCTTCTTCCTCCTCCTCCTCCTCCTCCTCCTCCATTAAACGCAGTGAAGCGGACAGATGTGTGGACCTACTCTCCAGCTGTGACGGATCGGATGCTATCCCTAACTCCTCTGTGTGATCTGAGTTATCCCTGATGTCAATCAGGGATTCTCTCAGAACACACAAGAGCGGGATTGTAAGGCTCACCATCGCATCCTCAGAGCTCACCCTCCTTGTGGACTCCTCAAAGACCCGTAGGATGTCACAAAGGTCTCTCATCCATGGCCACTCATGGATGTGAAACTGAGGCAGCTGACTTTGTGGCACCCTAGGGTTTTGTAGCTGGTATTCCATCAAAGGTCTCTGCTGCTCAACCACTCTATTCAACATCTGAAACGTTGAGTTCCAGCGTGTGGGGACGTCGCACAAAAGCCGGTGTTGTGGCACATGCAGGCGTTGCTGGAGAGATTTTAAGCTAGCAGCGGCTACTGTCGACTTGCGAAAGTGGGCGCACATGCGCCGCACTTTCACCAGTAGCTCTGGAACATTGGGGTAGCTCTTTAGGAAACGTTGCACCACTAGGTTGAAAACGTGGGCCAGGCATGGAACATGTTGGAGTCCGGCAAGCTCCAGAGCTGCTACCAGGTTCCGGCCGTTATCACAAACGACCATGCCTGGGCCCAGGTGCAGCGGCTCAAACCATATTGCCGTCTCATCGAGGAGGGCATCCCTCACCTCGGAGGCAGTGTGCTGTCTGTCCCCCAAGCTGATCAGCTTCAGCACAGCCTGCTGACGTCTACCAACGCCAGTGCTGCAACGTTTCCAACTCGTAGCTGGGGTCAATCTAACAGCGGAGGAGGAGGCGGTGGCGGAGGAGGAGGCGGTGGCGGAGGAGGAGGCGGTAGAGGAGGAGGAGGAGGAGGGGGGTGTTCTTCTCGTGTCCCTGCCAGGAATGTTAGGCGGGGAGACGAGGTACACCGGGCCAGTTTGGGAAGCAGTCCCAGCCTCAACTACATTCACCCAGTGTGCCGTCAGTGAAATGTAGCGTCCCTGTCCGCATGCACTTGTCCACGCGTCGGTGGTCAAGTGGACCTTTGTGCAAAGCGCGGAACTAAGGGCCCGCCTGATGTTGAGTGACACGTGCTGGTGCAAGGCGGGGACGGCACACCGGGAGAAGTAGTGACGGCTAGGGACGGCATAGCGAGGTGCCGCAGTTGCCATCAGGTCCAGGAAGGCGGGAGTTTCAACAAGCCGGAACGCCAACATCTCCTGGGCCAGCAGTTTAGCGATGTTGGCGTTCAAGGCTTGCGCGTGTGGGTGGTTAGCAGTGTATTTCTGCCGCCGCTCCAATGTCTGAGAGATGGTGGGTTGTTGTAAAGAAACGCCTGATGGTGCCTTTGATGGTGCAGGAGAAGGAGATAAGACAGGACCAGGGGAGGATGAGGTAGAAGTCAACAAAGTGGCGGAGGCAGATGAAGTGGTGTCCTGGCTCGTCCTCTGGAGTGCATCGCCAGCACAGTCAGCAGTGGCAGTGGCAGAGGCAGAGGCAGAGGCAGTGGCAGTGGCGTGAACGGCAGTCGGCCTTTGTCCTGCCGTTGCTGCCTGCCACTGATTCCAGTGCTTGGATTCCAAATGACGGCGCATTGAAGTGGTGGACAGGTTGCTCTTCTCAGAGCCCCTAATCAATTTCGAGAGGCAAATTGTGCAGACAACACTATATCTGTCCTCGGCGCATTCCTTGAAAAAACTCCACACCTTCGAGAAACGTGCCCTCGAGGTGGGAGTTTTTCGGGGCTGGGTACGAACTGGAACATCTTGGGAGATTCCGGGTGTGGCCTGGCTTCGCCTAAGCTGCTGACCTCTGCCTCTGCCTCTAGCTACCCTTTTTGGTGCTGCACCTGCCTCAACATCCACACTACTTTCCCCGCTTGACATCCCCCCTGTCCAGGTCGGGTCAGTGTCCTCATCATCCACCACTTCCTCTTCCAACTCCTGTCTCATCTCCTCCTCCCGCACAATGCGCCGGTCAACTGGATGCCCTGACGGCAACTGCGTCACATCATCGTCGATGAGGGTGGGTTGCTGGTCATCCACCACCAAATCGAACGGAGATGGAGGAGACTCTAGTGTTTGAGCATCTGGATACAGATGCTCCTCTGTTAGGTTCGTGGAATCGTGACGTGGAGAGGCAGGTTGAGGGACAATGAAAGGAGCGGAGAACAGCTCTGGGGAGCAGGGACAGTTTGGGTTATTGTTCTGTAAAGCTTCGGAATTTTGGGAGGAAGGAAGACAAGACTGTTGGGTAATAGGAGGAGAGGAGGCAGAGTCTGACTGGCTGCTGGACAATGTGCTGTAAGCGTTCTCTGACAGCCATTGCAAGACCTGTTCCTGGTTCTCGGGCCTACTAAGGTTTGTACCCTGCAGTTTAGTTAATGTGGCAAGCAACCCTGGCACTGTGGAGTGGCGCAATGCTTGCTGCCCCACAGGAGTAGGCACGGGACGCCCTGTGGCTTCACTGCTACCTTGCTCCCCAGAACCATTCCCCCGACCTCGCCCACGGCCTCGTCCACGTCCCTTTCCGGGAGCCTTGCGCATTTTGAATTCCTAGTTAGAAATTGGCACTGTATACCAGTAGTAAAAATTGTGGGTGCACGTAACCCCAATATATTCTTTGAATTCCCAGTCAGACACTGGCACTATATGGCAGTAGCAAGAAATGAGGGTATTTGTATTCCCAATATACTCTTTGAATTCCCAGTCAGACAATGGCACTGTATACCAGTAGTAAAAATTGTGGGTGCACGTAACCCCAATATATTCTTTGAATTCCCAGTCAGAAACTGGCACTATATGGCAGTAGCAAGAAATGAGGGTATTTGTATTCCCAATATACTCTTTGAATTCCCAGTCAGACAATGGCACTGTATACCAGTAGTAAAAATTGTGGGTGCACGTAACCCCAATATATTCTTTGAATTCCCAGTCAGACACTGGCACTATATGGCAGTAGCAAGAAATGAGGGTATTTGTATTCCCAATATACTCTTTGAATTCCCAGTCAGACAATGGCACTGTATACCAGTAGTAAAAATTGTGGGTGCACGTAACCCCAATATATTCTTTGAATTCCCAGTCAGAAACTGGCACTATATGGCAGTAGCAAGAAATGAGGGTATTTGTATTCCCAATATACTCTTTGAATTCCCAGTCAGACAATGGCACTGTATACCAGTAGTAAAAATTGTGGGTGCACGTAACCCCAATATATTCTTTGAATTCCCAGTCAGACACTGGCACTATATGGCAGTAGCAAGAAATGAGGGTATTTGTATTCCCAATATACTCTTTGAATTCCCAGTCAGACAATGGCACTGTATACCAGTAGTAAAAATTGTGGGTGCACGTAACCCCAATATATTCTTTGAATTCCCAGTCAGAAACTGGCACTATATGGCAGTAGCAAGAAATGAGGGTATTTGTATTCCCAATATACTCTTTGAATTCCCAGTCAGACAATGGCACTGTATACCAGTAGTAAAAATTGTGGGTGCACGTAACCCCAATATATTCTTTGAATTACCAGTCAGACACTGGCACTATATGGCAGTAGCAAGAAATGAGGGTATTTGTATTCCCAATATACTCTTTGAATTCCCAGTCAGACAATGGCACTGTATACCAGTAGTAAAAATTGTGGGTGCACGTAACCCCAATATATTCTTTGAATTACCAGTCAGAAACTGGCACTATATGGCAGTAGCAAGAAATGAGGGTATTTATAACCCCAATATATTCTTTGAATTCCCAGTCAGACAATGGCACTGTATACCAGTAGTAAAAATTGTGGGTGCACGTAACCCCAATATATTCTTTGAATTCCCAGTCAGAAACTGGCACTATATGGCAGTAGCAAGAAATGAGGGTATTTATAACCCCAATATATTCTTTGAATTCCCAGTCAGACAATGGCACTGTATACCAGTAGTAAAAATTGTGGGTGCACGTAACCCCAATATATTCTTTGAATTCCCAGTCAGAAACTGGCACTATATGGCAGTAGCAAGAAATGAGGGTATTTGTATTCCCAATATACTCTTTGAATTCCCAGTCAGACAATGGCACTGTATACCAGTAGTAAAAATTGTGGGTGCACGTAACCCCAATATATTCTTTGAATTCCCAGTCAGACACTGGCACTATATGGCAGTAGCAAGAAATGAGGGTATTTGTATTCCCAATATACTCTTTGAATTCCCAGTCAGACAATGGCACTGTATACCAGTAGTAAAAATTGTGGGTGCACGTAACCCCAATATATTCTTTGAATTACCAGTCAGAAACTGGCACTATATGGCAGTAGCAAGAAATGAGGGTATTTATAACCCCAATATATTCTTTGAATTCCCAGTCAGACAATGGCACTGTATACCAGTAGTAAAAATTGTGGGTGCACGTAACCCCAATATATTCTTTGAATTCCCAGTCAGAAACTGGCACTATATGGCAGTAGCAAGAAATGAGGGTATTTATAACCCCAATATATTCTTTGAATTCCCAGTCAGACAATGGCACTGTATACCAGTAGTAAAAATTGTGGGTGCACGTAACCCCAATATATTCTTTGAATTCCCAGTCAGAAACTGGCACTATATGGCAGTAGCAAGAAATGAGGGTATTTGTATTCCCAATATACTCTTTGAATTCCCAGTCAGACAATGGCACTGTATACCAGTAGTAAAAATTGTGGGTGCACGTAACCCCAATATATTCTTTGAATTCCCAGTCAGACACTGGCACTATATGGCAGTAGCAAGAAATGAGGGTATTTGTATTCCCAATATACTCTTTGAATTCCCAGTCAGACAATGGCACTGTATACCAGTAGTAAAAATTGTGGGTGCACGTAACCCCAATATATTCTTTGAATTCCCAGTCAGAAACTGGCACTATATGGCAGTAGCAAGAAATGAGGGTATTTGTATTCCCAATATACTCTTTGAATTCCCAGTCAGACAATGGCACTGTATACCAGTAGTAAAAATTGTGGGTGCACGTAACCCCAATATATTCTTTGAATTCCCAGTCAGACACTGGCACTATATGGCAGTAGCAAGAAATGAGGGTATTTGTATTCCCAATATACTCTTTGAATTCCCAGTCAGACAATGGCACTGTATACCAGTAGTAAAAATTGTGGGTGCACGTAACCCCAATATATTCTTTGAATTACCAGTCAGAAACTGGCACTATATGGCAGTAGCAAGAAATGAGGGTATTTATAACCCCAATATATTCTTTGAATTCCCAGTCAGACAATGGCACTGTATACCAGTAGTAAAAATTGTGGGTGCACGTAACCCCAATATATTCTTTGAATTCCCAGTCAGAAACTGGCACTATATGGCAGTAGCAAGAAATGAGGGTATTTATAACCCCAATATATTCTTTGAATTCCCAGTCAGACAATGGCACTGTATACCAGTAGTAAAAATTGTGGGTGCACGTAACCCCAATATATTCTTTGAATTCCCAGTCAGAAACTGGCACTATATGGCAGTAGCAAGAAATGAGGGTATTTGTATTCCCAATATACTCTTTGAATTCCCAGTCAGACAATGGCACTGTATACCAGTAGTAAAAATTGTGGGTGCACGTAACCCCAATATATTCTTTGAATTCCCAGTCAGAAACTGGCACTATATGGCAGTAGCAAGAAATGAGGGTATTTATAACCCCAATATATTCTTTGAATTCCCAGTCAGACAATGGCACTGTATACCAGTAGTAAAAATTGTGGGTGCACGTAACCCCAATATATTCTTTGAATTCCCAGTCAGAAACTGGCACTATATGGCAGTAGCAAGAAATGAGGGTATTTGTATTCCCAATATACTCTTTGAATTCCCAGTCAGACAATGGCACTGTATACCAGTAGTAAAAATTGTGGGTGCACGTAACCCCAATATATTCTTTGAATTCCCAGTCAGACACTGGCACTATATGGCAGTAGCAAGAAATGAGGGTATTTGTATTCCCAATATACTCTTTGAATTCCCAGTCAGACAATGGCACTGTATACCAGTAGTAAAAATTGTGGGTGCACGTAACCCCAATATATTCTTTGAATTACCAGTCAGAAACTGGCACTATATGGCAGTAGCAAGAAATGAGGGTATTTATAACCCCAATATATTCTTTGAATTCCCAGTCAGACAATGGCACTGTATACCAGTAGTAAAAATTGTGGGTGCACGTAACCCCAATATATTCTTTGAATTCCCAGTCAGAAACTGGCACTATATGGCAGTAGCAAGAAATGAGGGTATTTGTATTCCCAATATACTCTTTGAATTCCCAGTCAGACAATGGCACTGTATACCAGTAGTAAAAATTGTGGGTGCACGTAACCCCAATATATTCTTTGAATTACCAGTCAGAAACTGGCACTATATGGCAGTAGCAAGAAATGAGGGTATTTGTATTCCCAATATATTCTTTGAATTCCCAGTCAGACAATGGCACTGTATACCAGTAGTAAAAATTGTGGGTGTATATAGCCCCAATTCTATTGCTAGGGGACTTGCAGGGTATTTCTGGGGTGAAGGTGGGGGGGCACACCGTTGGAACGGGTATCGGGGTATATATCGGGTATACGGGAATACACTGACAGTGTATTCCATTCAGGATCCTGGGAAAGCTGGGTTGCGGCGATTGAGCCCGTCAGTGCCACGTTACACTGACAAGCTTCTCCCTGGAATTTAGCTCTTACAAGAGCTGTTGGTTGTCTTCTCCTTCCTATCCTAGCCTGTCCCTGCCTACCCAGAATCTAAGCCCTAGCTAGCTGGACGGAAACCTCCGTCCTCGGTGAATTGCAAGCTCAGAATGACGCGAAGCTGGGCGTCGCTGTTCTTTTAAATTAGAGGTCACATGTTTTCGGCAGCCAATGGGTTTTGCCTACTTTTTTCAACGTCACCGGTGTCGTAGTTCCTGTCCCACCTACCCAGCGCTGTTATTGGAGCAAAAAAGGCGCCAGGGAAGGTGGGAGGGGAATCGAGTAATGGCGCACTTTACCACGCGGTGTTCGATTCGATTCGAACATGCCGAACAGCCTAATATCCGATCGAACATGAGTTCGATAGAACACTGTTCGCTCATCTCTAGTGATAATTCATTTTTGCAGGAGAAAATCATTGAGGAGCCTGATCCGTGTGTCCCCAGTGCTGCTTGAAAACTCTCCAGCGACAGCCTCTGTCTTCTCCACCTCCGCCTTCTTCTAGCATGCTCCTCTTCTTTTCTTTCCAAAGCGCCGGCTGCGCATGTCCGTCGGGCATTTTCCTGTGGCTGAAGATATTTCTAAGGAATGGCAGTGCGTATCAGAATAATAAAGGTAAGAGGAGAATATTTATTTAGTTTAAAGAGGGATTCTAGTGATAGAATCCCTTTAAAGAGAGCTGAAGGCTAAGCAAGGGGTTGCACCAGAGCACAGGAGAGCTGAGTAACACTGTCTTTTTATATTTGATAACCTCTCCTGGGTGTCCCATCATTATACTCTGAGGGTCTGAAAAGACCCCCCAAGTATAATAATATTTCTTGGATAGTGAACCTCAAACCGCAACTATGGAACATTATACTGTGTGGAGGAAACATTACGGGACGTTTTATTGCCTTGAGGACACTGTGGGATGTTAAAGTGTGTATAAATAGGGAGTTATACTATGTTGTTATACCATGTTTGCTATGAGCACCACTCTTTGTTAGTTATCCCCACGTAAATAAATAAATATATATATACACACATACATCTGCGGGGGGGGGGGGGGGGGCACTCAGTTTGTGCATTGAGCATTACCATTAATACAAATGAAAGAATTCATTGCACTGTCAATAGTATCAGGCCTGTTCACATAGTGGAATCTGGTGCGGATTTTGCAGCAGATTTCATACACAAATCAGAGTCAGATTCTTCCTTCATTTTGCCTCCTATTGAAAACAACTGGAGCATGGGGCAACACGGTGGCCCAGTGTTTAGCACTGTACCCTTGCAGTGCTGGAGTCCTGGGTTTGAATCCTGCCAGGAGCAACATCTGCAAGGAGTTTGTATGTTCTCCCCGTGTTTGCGTGGATTTCCTCCCATTCTACAAAGACATACTGATAGGGAAAAAAATGTACATTGTGATCCCTATATGGGGCTCACAATCTACAAAAAAGAAAACAACTGGAGCAGGACACTGGAAAAAAAAGCATCCTGCTTGATCTTGCCACGCATTCTGCAGCTGTTTTGGAGACTGTGGTTTGAGCCTCCCCACTTGTTAGACTTAATAATTAGGTCCTAATCAGCAGGGGAAAGCCGCAATGACATGCTGATGGTTTGCATTGTGAACCGAAGAGCAGAAAATAAAGAGGAAGTTGTCAAATTCCTCTTTACTTTCCAACATCTGAACAGGTTGTATCTACTTGTATGGAATGGACTGTATTATAGTCCACGCCAGTAGGTCCTCCTCAGCAAAAACACCCTATTTCGGTTGTATTTTCTGTGGTGCTCATGAGTTGTTCCAAAAGCGCCCACTGAAGCTCTGTCACCCAAGTGCCCACAAAAGCCTGGAGCCGGCCCTGTATGTTACTTATATTCTTTGAGTCCGCAGGATCACAGCAATAAATTAATAATGTTTTACAAAAATCCCACACTTTGACTGCAGCAAAAATAATTTTGGCGCTATACTCTGACACCCGTTACTTTTTTATGTTTCTATGTATGGAGGCATGTAAGGTATTTTTTTACAGCACAAGATGTAGTTTTTATTTATACTATTTTGGGGAATGCCAACTTTATTCCATTTTTTGGAGAGGTAAAAGAGCGAAAAAAATGACAATTCTGTGATTTAGATTTTTTTTTTTTATCATGGTGTTTACTGCGTAAGAAAAATATCCTTTACATTGTTACAGTCCAGTCATTTTCGTAGGTAGAGATATCTAATTTTTTATGTTTGGTTTCTTTTATTTTTCTTGTGATCTAGGGAAAGGGAGTGATTAGATTTATTTTATTTTATAACATTTTAAAAACTTTAAAACATTTTTTTAGTCCCCCTTTGCATAGACTGCAACGCAACTAGCCAGTGGCATAACTAGGAATGGCGGGGCCCCGTGGCAAACTTTTGACATGCCGCCCCTTTCCTGACCGACACCGAAGACCTCGACCAACCGACCCCCTACGACATTCCTGTGCACTCTATTATGGCCCATAGTGGCCCCAGTACACAGTAGTATGTCTCATAGTGGCCCCAGTACACAGTAGTATGTCCCATAATAAACACCCATGAGCAATTATTATACTCTGGGGTCTGAAAAGACCCCAGCGTATAATAATTGGAGACCCAGGGGGATACAAACATAAAAAAAACACTGTTACTTACATGACCCGGGACACAGGCCCCGGTCAAGTGACATCAGGAACGTCACACAACTAGGCCCGAAGCCTGCCCGAAGCGTGGAACAGCAAGTAACACGTTTATTATGTTCCTTTACCTTTCCAGGGCCTCCGATCATTATACTTTGGGGTCTGAAAAGACCCCCGAGTATAATAATAGTGCTTGTGGAGCCCGCAGCATTACTTACCAATCCCGGCCCTGCCAGGATCGGTAATTATATAGTGCCCGTTACCGGCTGGAGTAACTCCAGCCAGTAACAGCCTATTAAGAAAAGAAAAAACCCACAGGGGTAGTGACTGTCGCCAGGTCCCTAATGTCCCGGGCCCTGTGGCAGCCGCTACCCCTGCTACCCTGGTAGTTACGCCACTGCAAATAGCAATCCTCAATAGATATATAGCTATGACAGGCCTGGGAGCCGTCACAAGATTTCTGCCTATGATAGAAACAGCACAACTCCTGCAATATTGTCATGCAGGAATAGTCCTGCAAGAAAAAAAAGGTATCAGATGGGAGGGGGGAGGGGGGGATGATAAAACTGGATAGGGAAGGGGTTCTGGAGGGAACATAGGGGCTATCACAGGGCTAAATGCTGAGACTTGGTGCATATGGCTCCCACTCTGCTTCTAAGTGTCATATTTAAAGTGCCAACATCTGACATAGTATTATAATGGGTGTCAGCAAGGGTTTATTGTTACTGTACATACAATGCTGGAAGAAAGGTTTGAAACTAGACATAAATAAAGTTTCTCCACTGTTTAGGATACATATTTTTATATTTTAATAGCATGGGCATTTTCAGATCTCAGAATACCTAGCTTTTTTGTTTATTTTTATATGTAAAATATCAAAAGAGGGTGATTTTTGCTTTATGTTTCATATTTTTAAACACATTATTTAGGAGGTATATAAAACTTGCTGAATAACTTTTATCAACTTTTACTGAGACAATGATAAAAACAATGATTGTATTTTAAATTTTCCTTCAAGCCTTTATTCTTTGGGTCAGTACTTGAGATTAGCAACTTCATTTGGCATGAATTTATTATGAATTTCCCATAAGTTTTCAAATTTAAGCTCAGAATGATCGCTAACATTTTACTGATTAGAATATAATAATAATAAAATAATAATAATACATTTTATTTATATAACGCGAGCATATTCCGCAGCACTTTACAATTAGTAGGGTTCAGATACAGACAGAAAGATACATTGCAAAGAAAGTCATTTCACACTATGGGACTGCAATGGGACTCGCAAGAGCTTACAATCTATGAGATAGAGAGGGTGACACAAGAGGTAGCAGGGGCGGCATTGCTTATACCAGGGGTCCTCAAACTGCGGCCCGAGGGCCACATGCGGCCCACCAAGCACTTCTGACTGTTCCCGTCGACAACGCCGGCAGGCGTGCATTTATAATGAAGCTCTTGGGGAGCTCGGGCCAGGCCATGGAGCGCACTTCACTTTATCTATTGGAGGGCACCGCTCCCGATGTCTGTGCGACCTGCTCTGCCTCCGGCCCACTGTTTAAAAAGTTTGAGGACCCCTGGCTTATACAGTAGTCTGACAATTTTTTAGTAGAGGTGACTGTAATTACACAAACATAAAACTTTATAAGCCGTTACTAGTCGTGACCTTTAACATGTGGATGGTGCTTGGACATATGAAATTAGCCTGAAATGGCATCATATCATGTGGGGTAATGTGGGAGCGGGAACAGAGGAGGGTTAAATTTTGGGGATTCTAATGACGGTACAGAAGGGTTTACATTAGAAATTGGGATAGGCCTGTCTGAAAATATGCGTCTTTAGTTTGCACTTGAATCTGTAGAAATTGGGAGTTAATCTGTTGTCCGGGATAGAGTATTCCAGAGAAGTGGTGCAACTCAGGAGAAGTCTTGTATACGAGCGTGAGAGGTTCTGATAATAGAGGATGTGTTAGGTCATTGAGTGAACGGAGAACATGGGTTGGGCGGTAGACAGATATGAGGGAGGAAGTGTAGAGGTGAGGTGAGGTGTGGCATTATGGAGAGCCTTGTGGATGAGGATGATAAGTTTATATTGTATTCTGTAATGAATAGTCAGCCAATGTAGCAACTGGCACAGACCAGAGGCATCGCTGTAACGTCTAGCCTGACAGATGAGCCTGGCTGCTGCATTCAGAATAGATTGTAGAGGGGAGAGTTTAGTAAGGGGAAGACCGATTAGTAAGGAGTTACAGTATTCAAGGCGAGAATGAATCAGAGAGACAATAAGTGTCTTTAGTAGGGTTGAGTGATCGTGTTCGGAAAAGATCGGATTCCGATCGGCGATCGAGAAAATTTCACGATTGCCATCGGAATTTCAAACACGATCTTTTTATGTGGGATCGAGATCGGTGATTTTTCCCACAATGCTTTGCTTAGCCTTCACACTGAGTATACGCTGTATAATCAGTGTGAAGGCTCCGCTGCAGTTCCATAGGAATGAATGGAAGCAGCCGACACACAGCCTTAACCCCCTGCGCGCCGGCTGCCTCCATTCATTTGAATGGAAGGCTAAACTAAACATCTCTAGCAGTTACTTACCTCTAGAGATGGCTGCTCCAGTGCCCTCCTTCTTCTTTCCTCGCTGCCCTGCCTCCCAGGTTAGTGTTTAAAGTGCTAGGTAGGTGGGGCTTGTGGCTTAGGAGAGTGTGGGCGGGTACAGGGTGGGGAGACGTGACATCTCCCCTCCCAGTACCCGCCCACACTCTCCTAACCCACCCACGCTCTCCTAACCTGGCAAGGAGGGGGCAGCGAAGGAAGAAAAGTAGCGTGGAGCAGCAGCGAGGCGAAGAATGAAGGCACGGGGCACAGGACCAGCCATCTCTGGAGGTAAGTGGACATCAGGGGGGACTAAGTAGCCAGAGGATTAAAAAAAAAATCCTCTAGCTACTTTAGTGATTCACTACACAGCATGGATTCTAACAATTGTTAGATTCCATGCTGTATAGTGAATAGGATTGCTTTTAACATCCGATCTCCGATTAATAAAAAAAATCCCATTGACTTGCATTGGGATCGGAATTGGGATCGAGATCGGGTTCAAATGAAAAATGATCGGAAATCGAATTTTAAAATCGATCCTGAAAAGTCAAGATCGGCTCAACCCTAGTCTTTAATGTATCTCTGGTAAGGAAAGGGCGTGCAAGTTATTCGATATGGGGAGTGAAGGAAAGGTCTACGTCAAACATGACCCCGAGGCAGCGAGCATGCTGCCTAGGAGTTATAGTAAGACCTGAGACCGCAATGGATATATCAGGGACAGATCTATTTGATGATGGAAACAGTAGTAGTTCAGTCTTAGAGAGATTTAGTTTCAGATAGAGCGAAGACATGATATTTGAGACAGCAGAGAGACAGTCGCTGGTGTTCTGTATTAGTGCAGGGGTGATGTCACGGGAAGATGTGTATAATTGGGTGTCATCAGCAGAAAGATGGTACCTGAAGCCAAATCTGTGATTGAGGGATGCAAGGCCCACAATGGGTAGGTGTAGACGTAGGGTCCCAACCCCGAATAATTCAATTAGAAATGGAACGTCACACTTGTAGATGTGCCAAAAACAATTTATTTGGGTAGAGTAAAACGTTTTTCGATATTTTAAATATCTTCTTCAGACTCTACACATAAAGCAAAACAGAGAAAACAAAAAGACCATAAACAATAGCATTCGCATCATAATATGCACAAAAACATAAAAAAGAACATAGATATTCAAGAGCCAATCCAGGTGGTGCAGGTCTAAGTAGACAGCGTGATTTCCAATATTCAAAAAGTTTATCCAATATTTATGAAAAGGCGGGGTAGGTCAGGTTGGAGGACTCAAGTCATTAAATAGGGAATTAAGAAAAAAATCAGAAAATTTAGGAAACACAATATCCTAATCATGATATAGTATGTAATAGAGAAAGGGGAGGGGGAGGAAGGGAAGAAGGAATGGGGGAGGAAGAGATAGGAAGAGAACTACATGAACAGGGTCTTTATCTAGTGAAGAGACCATATGTAAATCCAGAGTAAAATTCCAATAATAAGGATACCTTCAGGTTAAGTTATCACTTCCTAGTTTAGGATTCCTGGGATAAATGACAGGTTCTGTAGATCATATCAAAATGGGAGAAACTAAGTATCGTGTAAGCTAATGATAAGCAAATAGTCAATATACAAGTCAAAAGGATGATGTCAACATGTAACATATTATGCAGCTTACGCTGCTGCAGTCATACAGGATTGTCCAAATATTTAAATATATGCATAGAGAGGTATATCTGCCAGGTACCATGTTACCCAGGAAACTTTACAATAAGCTAAAGCAAAAACAGAAACAGCTCGTTGTCTGGGGATAGAATCTTACCTCCGCTCTGTGGAGCCTGCAGGGTCCGCTGTAGTATGCTAGTATAAAGCAGTGGTAGGTAGGTCAGTGCCAATTGAAATTGCCGTCTGGCTGGGTGGAGATGGCGTGCGGCCATAGTCAGGAGTGCCGGTTTTTAAGTCCAGGCTGGGACGTCACGTGAATGCGCGACTGCGCATGCCCAGGTAGGAGGGGCCATGATGAGCGATCACATGATCGCAAAGGCAAGCGGTCACCTGACCGCAACATATGAGCGCATGCGCTCAGCAAAAATTCCTCTGCGCTTAAAAGAATGAAGCCGTAATCAGCGAGCGCGCATGCGCTTCAGGCCGAACTGCGATGTAGTTATCGCGAGATCTTATTAAGCTGTAGAGTACGTTAGAAGCAGTGGATCAGGTGTACAGGAAGGAATCTGCAAAGACTGCTTGTGTGTATAGATGTGTACTCGGACCAGGTACTATGCCACTATAGGAGATACGATATCAATGAGCGGTGAGCGGTGAGGATGACTAAATGAAACTAATAAGAAAGGGGAATAGTGTAAATAGAAACCCCCACAAATAAGGTAAATATATAGAATGGAAAAGGAATGAAACTAAAACACCAATATAAGTGACAGAAAATAAGAGAAGAAGAGTAAATATGAAAATGAGATAAAAGATAAACAAAAATTGAAAAAAGGCAATATCAAAACCATTGATTGAAAAATAAAAATAAAATAGAATGAATAGTTAAAAAATAAAAATAAAAAATAAAAAATAAAAATAAAATAAAAATGAAAAATAAAAATTACAAAAATAATAAAATAAAAAATTGGAAAAAATAAAAATTAAAAATAAAAATGGGGAAAAAAAAGGGGATAATTTGAAGGATACTATGGATGAAAATTGCGGACCCTGTAGGCGCAGTCGCGGTATGGTGTCAACGAGCCTGTAAAGAATAATAAGACAAATCAGTACACGATTAAATAAATGCATGTATGTCATATTCGCGGTTCAGGCCCTTTGGTTCGAGGGTCTGTAACCTATGAATCCAGTATGCCTCGCGCTTCTTTAATATCAGAATACGATTCCCACCCCTTCTTGGAACTTCGACATGCTCGAGAATTTGGAATCGAAGTTGAGTGATGTTATGGTTTTTGGCCTCAAAATGCGCCGGTATGGGAAGGAATAAGTTTTTACACCTTATATTGGATTTATGTTGCTTGATGCGGTCTCGGATACGCTGGGTGGTTTCCCCAACGTACCCGAGACCGCATGGGCACTTGATCAAATATACCACGTAATTCGACTTGCATGTGTAGTAATCATTTATTGAGATGGTCTGGCCGTTCAGGGGATGGTAAATCATATCACCTTTTTGTACATTAGAACATTGTTGGCAATGTAAACATGGGAAAGTACCCCTACGTGGTGTATTCAAAAAGGTTTGTCTGGATAACTTGGTGGCAGAACCAATGTCTGCCTTGACCAAGCGGTCTCGAAGATTGCGTGGGCGCTTATAGCAGGGTAGAAAAGGTTGCTGAAACTCTGGGATTCCCGGATATGCCTTATTAAGTATAGACCAATGGCCCCTGATGATGTTGTGGATTTTATGTGCAAAAGGGTGAAAATTATGCACAAAGGGAATCCTATTAGTGGTGGTCCTGGTTGGTCTATTTATTGGAGGAGAGAGAGTGTCATGGAGTGCTTGATTCAGTATTTTCTTAGGATATCCACGTTGGCTAAATTTGGTAAGCATCTCAGTATATCTATCTTTCCTCAGATTAGGATCATCTACTATGCGGGTAACCCTACTGAGCTGTGACTTGGGTAATGCTTTTTTAAGGGCGGGTGGTTGGCACGAGGAAAAATGGAGAAGGCTGTTGCGATCCGTTGATTTAGTAAAAATATCAGATTGCAAATTTCCCATTTCTGTAATTGAGACCTTAGTGTCTAAATAATTGATGGATTCAGTGCTGAAACTCAGTGTAAATTGGAGTTCAGGCCATATGCTGTTGAGATAGTTGGTAAAGGTCTGCAATGTTTCAATTGTGCCAGTCCAGATACAAAATATGTCATCAATATATCTTCTCCATATTAAGGAGAATTGTTGAAATAGATAGTTACAATAGACAAATTGCTCTTCAAATGCCGCCATATAGGCATTGGCATATGGGGGGGGGCCATATTCGACCCCATGGCGGTGCCACGCCCCTGTCCATAGTATTGATCTTGAAAAAGGAAGTAATTATCTTCCAAAATGATATGTAGTAAATCAAGTACCAAATTGGTGACCTCAGGATCTAGTTCAGCTTTACTCAGTAGGGTTGCAGTCGCTGCGATGCCTTTATCATGTTCGATAGAAGTATAAAGGCTGACCACATCCCATGTCACTAGAATACTATTCTTAGGAACAGTGGTGAATCCATGGATTAGTTCCAGAAAACTGGATGTGTCAAGTAAAAAAGACTTGGTCATCTTAATGTGTGGTGTCATGATCTTTTCAATAAATATTGCCAAAGGTGAAAAGATGGAGTCGGTGGATGCCACTATAGGGCGTCCTGGGGGATTGTTCAGCCTTTTATGAATTTTGGGTAATATGTAAATTACCGGGGTAATGGGATCAGACTTTGTGAGAAAATTATAGGTGTACGTGTCGATATTATTCTTACGAAGGTGTTTGTCCAATGTAGCCTTAATCCTATCTCTAATCCTGAACATTGGATTATATGTTAAAGGAGTATATACATTCCTATCGCTTAATTGTCTATGAATCTCGGAAATATAATCGTCACGGTCCATAATAACAAGGGCGCCCCCTTTATCCGCGGGTTTTATAATAATGGATTTATTGTCCAACAAGGAGTTTAAGGCAAGTTTTTCATCCCTAGTCAGGTTGGTGGTACAGGTCAAGTGGTTTCTCTCAACTGAGGCCCTGAATTTATCAATATCTCTGCTAATTAGAGAGATAACGGTCTCCACTGGTGGGGAGTTTTTGGGAGGCATAAAACTGCTCTTGTTTTTGAGTCCAAGCTGTTTACAGCTAATTTTACTCACTACATTCTCATCAAGTAATATGGATGGTTGCTTAGAAAAATGTACCTTAAGTCGTAAGGATCGGAATAATCTTTGTAGATCTAAATCTAGTTGGAAGAGATCGAATTTGTAAATAGGGCAAAATGAGAGACCCTTCTGTAATAGATCTAATTGGGTAGGAGTAAGAAAAGTGGAGGAAATGTTTACTATCAATGAATCAGATCCTACCTGGGACCTGGTGGCCATCGGTGTAGAGGGGGCTGTGGATGTGTTAAAACGGCCTCTTCTCCTGGATAAGCCCCGTTGAGGATATGTTGTGCTTGGGAAGGACCGGTCACTGCCAGCACTTGAATCAGAGGAATCAGGGGTATTAGGTCGACGTCGATAATTTTGTGTTATTGGGTATCCCTCTTTCCACCTATATACCCGGTTATTTTGGTAATCTTCCTGGTCTCTTAGGAATTTCCTCCGTTTCTGTAGTTGGAGGTCCTTCCGGTATTGGATTAGTGAGGTATCGACCTTATCACGTAAATTGGTGAATTCCAATTCCGTGCTAGTAGCACGCAACTGGGATTCTGTGCTCTCAATTTGAGCACGTAATGTGGAAATATTCTTCTGCAAAAAAGTGACAGTTAGCGTCATGATATCGAAAGAACATTTGTTCAGAATGAGCTCAAATTGATTACAAAAATCTTTATCGTCCTTAAATATTGTCGGAACTACCGACATCCTTAGGCCGCGTGGAATTCTTAAATTCTTAATATATTCTGCCATGGTAACGCAATGCAGTTCCATACTCACTAATCTTTTTCGTTCTTTTTCATAGTTGCGAGTTTTAGTCTCCATAGGAGCAGAGTTCAGGAAGTCACGGTCGTACGTCACGCCTGCTAGTATACCAGCGGTCTCTTCAGGATTATACGAGAAGACCAAATTCTCCACGGCTCCGTAAGTCTTCCTTGCAAAGGTTATTCACGTGATTGAGGGATGCAAGGCCCACAATGGGTAGGTGTAGATGTAGGGTCCCAACCCCGAATAATTCAATTAGAAATGGAACGTCACACTTGTAGATGTGCCAAAAACAATTTATTTGGGTAGAGTAAAACGTTTTTCGATATTTTAAATATCTTCTTCAGACTCTACACATAAAGCAAAACAGAGAAAACAAAAAGACCATAAACAATAGCATTCGCATCATAATATGCACAAAAACATAAAAAAGAACATAGATATTCAAGAGCCAATCCAGGTGGTGCAGGTCTAAGTAGACAGCGTGATTTCCAATATTCAAAAAGTTTATCCAATATTTATGAAAAGGCGGGGTAGGTCAGGTTGGAGGACTCAAGTCATTAAATAGGGAATTAAGAAAAAAATCAGAAAATTTAGGAAACACAATATCCTAATCATGATATAGTATGTAATAGAGAAAGGGGAGGGGGAGGAAGGGAAGAAGGAATGGGGGAGGAAGAGATAGGAAGAGAACTACATGAACAGGGTCTTTATCTAGTGAAGAGACCATATGTAAATCCAGAGTAAAATTCCAATAATAAGGATACCTTCAGGTTAAGTTATCACTTCCTAGTTTAGGATTCCTGGGATAAATGACAGGTTCTGTAGATCATATCAAAATGGGAGAAACTAAGTATCGTGTAAGCTAATGATAAGCAAATAGTCAATATACAAGTCAAAAGGATGATGTCAACATGTAACATATTATGCAGCTTACGCCGCTGCAGTCATACAGGATTGTCCAAACATTTAAATATATGCATAGAGAGGTATATCTGCCAGGTACCATGTTACCCAGGAAACTTTACAATAAGCTAAAGCAAAAACAGAAACAGCTCGTTGTCTGGGGATAGAATCTTACCTCTGCTCTGTGGAGCCTGCAGGGTCCGCTGTAGTATGCTAGTATAAAGCAGTGGTAGGTAGGTCAGTGCCAATTGAAATTGCCGTCTGGCTGGGTGGAGATGGCGTGCGGCCATAGTCAGGAGTGCCGGTTTTTAAGTCCAGGCTGGGACGTCACGTGAATGCGCGACTGCGCATGCCCAGGTAGGAGGGGCCATGATGAGCGATCACATGATCGCAAAGGCAAGCGGTCACCTGACCGCAACATATGAGCGCATGCGCTCAGCAAAAATTCCTCTGCGCTTAAAAGAATGAAGCCGTAATCAGCGAGCGCGCATGCGCTTCAGGCCGAACTGCGATCTTATTAAGCTGTAGAGTACGTTAGAGGCAGTGGATCAGGTGTACAGGAAGGAATCTGCAAAGACTGCTTGTGTGTATAGATGTGTACTCGGACCAGGTACTATGCCACTATAGGAGATACGATATCAATGAGCGGTGAGCGGTGAGGATGACTAAATGAAACTAATAAATAAATGATTACTACACATGCGAGTCGAATTACGTGGTATATTTGATCAAGTGCCCATGCGGTCTCGGGTACGTTGGGGAAACCACCCAGCGTATCCGAGACCGCATCAAGCAACATAAATCCAATATAAGGTGTAAAAACTTATTCCTTCCCATACCGGCGCATTTTGAGGCCAAAAACCATAACATCACTCAACTTCGATTCCAAATTCTCGAGCATGTCGAAGTTCCAAGAAGGGGTGGGAATCGTATTCTGATATTAAAGAAGCGCGAGGCATACTGGATTCATAGGTTACAGACCCTCGAACCAAAGGGCCTGAACCGCGAATATGACATACATGCATTTATTTAATCGTGTACTGATTTGTCTTATTATTCTTTAAAGGCTCGTTGACACCATACCGCGACTGCGCCTACAGGGTCCGCAATTTTCATCCATAGTATCCTTCAAATTATCCCCTTTTTTTTCCCCATTTTTATTTTTAATTTTTATTTTTTCCAATTTTTTATTTTATTATTTTGTAATTTTTATTTTTCATTTTTATTTTATTTTTATTTTTTATTTTTTATTTTTATTTTTATTTTTTAACTATTCATTCTATTTTATTTTTATTTTTCAATCAATGGTTTTGATATTGCCTTTTTTCAATTTTTGTTTATCTTTTATCTCATTTTCATATTTACTCTTCTTCTCTTATTTTCTGTCACTTATATTGGTGTTTTAGTTTCATTCCTTTTCCATTCTATATATTTACCTTATTTGTGGGGGTTTCTATTTACACTATTCCCCTTTCTTATTAGTTTCATTTAGTCATCCTCACCGCTCACCGCTCATTGATATCGTATCTCCTATAGTGGCATAGTACCTGGTCCGAGTACACATCTATACACACAAGCAGTCTTTGCAGATTCCTTCCTGTACACCTGATCCACTGCCTCTAACGTACTCTACAGCTTAATAAGATCGCAGTTCGGCCTGAAGCGCATGCGCGCTCGCTGATTACGGCTTCATTCTTTTAAGCGCAGAGGAATTTTTGCTGAGCGCATGCGCTCATATGTTGCGGTCAGGTGACCGCTTGCCTTTGCGATCATGTGATCGCTCATCATGGCCCCTCCTACCTGGGCATGCGCAGTCGCGCATTCACGTGACGTCCCAGCCTGGACTTAAAAACCGGCACTCCTGACTATGGCCGCACGCCATCTCCACCCAGCCAGACGGCAATTTCAATTGGCACTGACCTACCTACCACTGCTTTATACTAGCATACTACAGCGGACCCTGCAGGCTCCACAGAGCGGAGGTAAGATTCTATCCCCAGACAACGAGCTGTTTCTGTTTTTGCTTTAGCTTATTGTAAAGTTTCCTGGGTAACATGGTACCTGGCAGATATACCTCTCTATGCATATATTTAAATGTTTGGACAATCCTGTATGACTGCAGCAGCGTAAGCTGCATAATATGTTACATGTTGACATCATCCTTTTGACTTGTATATTGACTATTTGCTTATCATTAGCTTACACGATACTTAGTTTCTCCCATTTTGATATGATCTACAGAACCTGTCATTTATCCCAGGAATCCTAAACTAGGAAGTGATAACTTAACCTGAAGGTATCCTTATTATTGGAATTTTACTCTGGATTTACATATGGTCTCTTCACTAGATAAAGACCCTGTTCATGTAGTTCTCTTCCTATCTCTTCCTCCCCCATTCCTTCTTCCCTTCCTCCCCCTCCCCTTTCTCTATTACATACTATATCATGATTAGGATATTGTGTTTCCTAAATTTTCTGATTTTTTTCTTAATTCCCTATTTAATGACTTGAGTCCTCCAACCTGACCTACCCCGCCTTTTCATAAATATTGGATAAACTTTTTGAATATTGGAAATCACGCTGTCTACTTAGACCTGCACCACCTGGATTGGCTCTTGAATATCTATGTTCTTTTTTATGTTTTTGTGCATATTATGATGCGAATGCTATTGTTTATGGTCTTTTTGTTTTCTCTGTTTTGCTTTATGTGTAGAGTCTGAAGAAGATATTTAAAATATCGAAAAACGTTTTACTCTACCCAAATAAATTGTTTTTGGCACATCTACAAGTGTGACGTTCCATTTCTAATTGAAGCCAAATCTGGTGATGGTTTGTCCAATGGGGGCTGTGTAGAGAGAAAAGAGCAGGGGGCCTAGGACCGAGCCCTGAGGAAGACCAACAGCAAGGGAAAGAGGGGAAGAAACAGAGCCCGCAAATGATACACTGTGCGGGCTCTGAGAGATAAGAGGAGAACCAGGAGAGCGCAGTGTCCTTGACGCCAACTGAGCGGAGCATAGTGAGGAGGAGTTGATGGTCAACAGTATCAAAAGCTGCAGAGAGGTCCAGAAGAATAAGAAGAGAGAAGTCACCATTAGATTTAGCCATCAGGAGATCATTGGAGACTTTTGTGAGGGCCATTTCAGTAGCGTGCAGAGCTCGGAAACCAGATTGTAAGGGGTCAAACAGAGAGTTAGCAGAGAGATAGCGGATTAAACGAAAATAGACCATTGCAAGATTTTAGAGATGAAGGGGAGGTTAGAGACAGGTCGATAGTTAGCAGCAAAGGATGCTTGAAATAGGATGGGAAAATTCCAGAAGAGAGAGAGAAGTTAAATATTTTAGTAAGGTAAGTCGTGACAGCAGGTGACAGAGATTGGAGAAGGTGTGAGGGGAAGGGCAGGTTGTAGGGCGAGATGAAGAAAGTAGCTAAGAGACTTCCTCTTCTGTAACAGGTTCAAAAGATGAGAATGGACAGTTTGGAGTGCGGTTGGTGAGGGGATCAGTGCTATGGTAGGTGTGGGAATCAATGCCACCGGGGAAATGGGCAATTATTTCCTGACAGATCTTATCAATTTTATCATGAAAATAAGTGGCCAGGTCATGAGTGCTAAGGTCTGTGAATGGCGTCTGCACCTTGGGTGTGAGTAAGGAGTGAAAAGTTTCAAAAAGCCTTTTAGGGTTGCTGGACAGAGAAGAGATGAGGGTGGTGAAATAGACTTGTTTGGTGAGGTAAAGGGCAGAACTATATGTTTTAAGCATAAATTTGAAGTGGAGGAAATCTGCAGGGGAACGTGATTTTCTCCACAGACGTTCGGCACACCTAGAGCACTGCTGAAGAAAACGTGTCTGTGATGTGTGCTGCTTCCTATGTGGGACTTTACGAGTGGAGGGGGGCACCACCTCATCCAATGCATATTTAAGGGTTTCATTATAGTGACTGGTGGCCAGATTGGGACAGGAGATTGAAGAGATGGGGGACAGAGAGGACTGTAGAGTATCTGAGAGGTGCTGGGTGTCGATAGCACGCAAGTTCCTATATGTGTGTTGGGTAGGTGTATCTTGTGAAAGGGAAAGAGCATTGATGGTGAAAGATAGAAGGTTTGATCAGAGAGGGGCAGAGAAGAGTTAGTAAATTTAGAAACTGTGAGGAGACGATGGAAGACAAGATCAATTGTGTTGTCATCTACATGTGTGGCGGAAGAAGAACATTGTGAAAGACCAAAAGAGGTGGTTAGAAGGCGACAAAGAATCACATGACCTCAGGTGGTGACCCAGAGGCCTTCCCTAGAATGCTTTGTAGGCAGTCCTGCCTCTATTATAGCCAATCATGAGAGACTATAGGTGTAAGTCACTGATGACTCAGCAGCTAAGTCATTGTCATATATGTTGCTGTTACTTTGACATTACTATAGCAGTATTGGCATTGAAAACCTTTAAGGCCAGAACACCACGTTGCGTTTACGTAGCCATGGTGGAAATGCGGTGGAAAAAAATCCCTGCGTATTACAGTACCTGCAAAGTGGATGGGATTCTGGCAAATCTCATCAACACACTGTAACATCTCTGCCTGTTCGGGCCTCTACGCCACCCTCTGCTCGCATGCTGCGGCGCCGGAGGCGTGTGCAGTTTGACAATCTGCTTAAGGTTTTTAGTTGCACTGTGTGAACACGGCTCTAGTCCTTAATTGGATTTGCACCACACCCGTCTTCTGCCAAGGTTGCCTCTGTTCATTAAGTGGTTAATCTGTCTTGCCTGTGATTGACAGCTTTTCTTCCTGTCAGGTTCTGGGCGGGTTCTTCCTTCCCTATTTAGTCTTGGCTCACAGTCACACTGGTGCTGGTTATTGCCCTTGCTTTCTGGTATCTCTTGCTGTTATTTACTTGTATGCTAATCCTTGACCTCTGGCTTTCCTACTGACTATTCTCTTGACTCCGATTTGGCACTGCATCGCTCTCTTGTTACCGAACCCTGGCTACCTGACCTCCCTTTGTTGTTGTACGTCTTGTCTGCGTTTTGTGTTTCACGTATTCAGGGAGGGATTGTCTTCGTGGTTGTCGCCTATTACCTAGGATAGGGTCTGGCAATAGGAAGGGCAAGTGGGGGGCTTCAGTTTAGGGCTCACTGTCCCTTGTGCCCCTCCCTCCAGGGTTCACCAGCAGCTTCTGGAGAATTATCATCTGGCTATTCCCTAACACACACTGAATAAAAAAAAATCTATAGTGGAAATATCAAGATTTCAAAAAGCGTTGCGTTTTTGTAAATCGCAGCATGTCAATTATACCTATGGAAACGCTGGCATACTCTGTTTAGATATAATAGAGACAAAAAGACTACAGAGGAAAACTCGGTAAAAAAAATAATGCTTTTACGCCGCAGTCTTTTCAGCAGTGTTTTTTTAGCTCTCTACATGGGGCCTTAGCCTAAAGGTGAGACTTTACAGGGTAATCTGGGCACTTTCCATCAGACTGAATTTATGTGGATGGAATGCAATATCATAGCTAATTAGATGAAATCAGATCCAAAATACATGTTGGAGAATTTCTCATTGCCAAATCTATATATTTTATGTATTAATACTTTTGCATATTAAAAACACTTAAAAATGAAAACATTTTACATTCTACATTCAGTCTATACACATTGCCTTTTTGGTTTTGGCACAGGGCCTGGTAAACAATGAAGTGGGCATGATACTGAGTTGAATGTCAAACCCACACCAATCTTATATTGATGACATTTTCTAAATCCTTGTAATTGAAGAAATATTTTACTATGTTTTTACCTTTTTTTTCAAGAACACACTAAAGTATTAGCTCAGTTTTTTTAATATACAATCCACATGTAATAACAACAATTACAATATAAATCATTATGCATTTACTAATGAATATATGTGTGTATATATATATATATATATATATATATATATATATATATATATGTAGCAGAAATCTAAAAACATTAAACTGTTCAATCACAATAATTTTTGATTTATGTATTCATGATATATTTGGATTTGTTTATGTATTAAGAACACATGGCCTTTACATTTCACCAGGGCAGTGATGCAACTGAATTTCAGATGAGCTATTGTCAATTAGGTGACAGGACTTTTATACTCATCTACTTAGAGCAGCGCAGGTCAGCAGAATAATAAACACCCACCTTGCTACTTCAAATGGCTTAAAAATCAAACAAGATGTTATGAATAATGTAGCGAGAATCTTCTCTCTTTCTGCCTCTCTCTGCCCTTCAAATCCTCCGAGGATGAGTGAGACTGTTTGTCTGCCTCATTAACGACTATTCAGGCATTTGATTTTTAGAACAATGAGCATGCTCACCAGACTTTTTCACACCTATTTGCCTTTTAAAAGAGCCCCTTATGAAGCTAGCAGTGAAGTTTGGAATAGCTATACAATTTTAATGCACTAATATGCATACAATCTCTTAAGAGTCAGAGTAAACCATTTGAAGTTGACTGATGGCTTCTAAGACTCACTGCCCTGGAATGAACCAATCATTGCAGTATTACACTAGGTAAGCTGAAATGTATTCATTTTTTTCTAAGGTAACTTGAACAGGGTTTTTAAAATCAGTTGCTCATATATGTTTACTTTCATATAATTGTAAATGAAGTGCGCAGTGGGATTTCACGGACAAACACACATGAAAAACATATATCAAAAATAGATATAATAATAATAGCACTGAAGAACAAATAAACATGAGATACAAGGCTCTTCAAAGTTAATGTACTAATGCCCCACGGTGCAGAAAATAGGCTTTTCTATGGCAGGTTTTGTTGTGGTATTCTGAGCAAAAGCCAGGAGTGGATTGAGCAGAAGGTAGAAGTATGATGAATTGTATGTTATACTGGTCTATTGATGGTTTGTTCGTTCTTTGCCATAGCAGGATTTTGGTTCAATGGTTCTGAATGAACTGAGGTTTCCTGTATTTAGTAATTCTAATTTCTACGTTAACGTCAAACCCCTTCCACAGGATGAAGATGATCAGATGATAAGGATATGAATTTAGTACAGACCAACAACAAATAGCAAGGATTTTGTTGGTGGCTTATAAACAGACATTCTGGCTTTCTTTTTCAGTCTAGTTCAGCACTCTTCGCTGCCATTATTATATACTGTCTATCAATATGTATTTGGACACCTGTGCTAGAATAGAAAAACAACCTTTATTCATATCCAATAGTTGGTAGAATCCAGCAGATGCTTCCTTACAGATGCTATTGATCGAAACAATACTCCTGGATGCCTGTTGAAAAAAAAAAACACTTAAGTCCGGGACCCCATGTTTGCAAATACACTGTGTTTTGCCCGGGACAAAGACCCCCACAGCAAAACCCGCCAGCATTTTACAGTTTTGTTACTCCCCGTGGACATGATGGTTTGTTGTTTTTTACGGATTGAAGAATAAAGATTCAAGTTTTCAATTCATCCATGCCTGGTGTTTGCTGGAATCTCGTCGTCTCTGCTAGTATTCAGCACCGGCTCAAGTTCCTCCGTGCATCCCGGCTATGTGATTTCCTGTCTATTCAAGGGTGAGCTGGACTATACATTTTTTTTTATTCCTCAGCATTTTACAGTACCTGCAAAGTGGGTAAGATTTAGGCTAATACCTTTAGTGTTGCATTTTTTTAAATTGCATCATGTCATTTTATACCTATAGAAACACTGGAGCTTTCTTTTTTGGTATGATAGGGACAGAAAATCCACAGAGGAACACAGAGCTTTTGGGCTACGGCCCGCTACATGGGGCTTTAACCAAATAGAGATTTTTTTCAGAATAGTACAGACTGAATCAGTGTTTTGCTGTTAGAACATCAATTTCTATGTATCTAATAACAAAAAAAATACACTATTGCCCAAAAAACCTTTACAAAAAAATCATTTTCAAAAACAGGACTGTCAATATAAATACTAAGTTTAAACACTCTGTATACAGATGAAACTACTCTATTGCCCAACAAATTTAGGCAAAATTAGATTATTAACAATGAAAGGGTTAACTGTCCTTTGTGTATTAATGCAGTCTGCTGTGCTGTCAGGTTCACACAGTATATTCATTTTTCCTCATTTCTAATATCCATATTTTATATCACTAATCTGCCTGTAATTGATTAAATTTTAACTGTCTGATCCCTAAGATTCTCTAGCTCTATTGTTTGCAATTCATAAGGGATTTCAGATCTCAGTGTTCTGTTTCACTCAGATGAATCACAGATCCACCAGTACATCCACCATTACTGGAATGCCTGGAGATCATGCCTACAGCACCTTACATAGTTTATATGACATCAGCACTGTAAGGTGTCCACCTACCACTGAGTATTGGCTGGGAGGTTATCATGCCACATAGAACTATTATGGATTTGTAACATGGTTGTTACAATGAACCTGTATGCCAGTTATTTTTATTTAGTTGGGTACAATTATGTATTGCGTACTAGATTACTACTACTAACTTAAACATGCCATGAAAGACTAGTTACCTAAAGTGAGTGCCATAGAATTAATGGTGATCTAAAAATAAATAAATATAATAATTATACAACATAATAAAAGTCAAATAAAAGTCATAGTCTTCAGCCATCCCTGTTAAAGAGGCTCTATCAGCAAAATTTTGCTGTATGAGCCCCACATATGTGTGAATAACCTTTAAAAAAGGCTATTCAGGCATCGCTAATCTTATTTTAAACCCCCCTCCCGTTTTAAAATAAAACTATAAAAACATATCTGCAGTGGTGAACCTAGCCTCTCTGCTGCCTGAGGCGGACGATCAAAAGACGCCCCCCCCCCCAGTATTGAGTTTGGGGGGGGGGGGGGGCTTGTTCATCTTTTGATCAGCCGCCTCAGACAGCGGGGGGATTGGGGGTGCTAGCAGTACCATTACCATGAATTACAACATTACAATAAATACAATGCAATGTGATATTTTGTGCAGTAATACTCACAGGAGACGTCTTCCCACATTTCCCGTCTCTTCCCTTTGGACCGCCATGACCACTTCTTCCAGCTGTGACTTGACTCTGTAAAGTTTGAAACACAGACATCTTTAACTCCTCACTTCTCCACACATCCAACCCCTATATCTATCTATCTATCTATCTATCTATCTATCTATCTATCTATCTATCTATCTATCTATCTGTCTATCTTTCTATCTATATATATATATATATATATATATATATATATATACATATACACACAGTATATATATATATATATATATATATATATATATATATATATATATATATATACACACTCACCGGCCAATTTATTAGGTACACCTGTCCAACTGCTCGTTAACACTTAATTTCTAATCAGCCAATCACATGGCGGCAACTCAGTGCATTTAGGCATGTAGACATGGTCAACAATCTCCTGCAGTTCAAACCGAGCATCAGTATGGGGAAGAAAGGTGATTTGAGTGCATGGACGTGGCATGGTTGTTGGTGCCAGAAGGGCTGGTCTGAGTATTTCAGAAACTGCTGATCTACTGGGATTTTCACGCACAACCATCTCTAGGGTTTACAGAGAATGGTCCGAAAAAGAAAAAACATCCAGTGAGCGGCAGTTCTGTGGGCGGAAATGCGTTGTTGATGCCAGAGGTCAGAGGAGAATGGCCAGACTGCTTCGAGCTGATAGAAAGGCAACAGTGACTCAAATAGCCACCCGTTACAACCAAGGTAGCCAGAAGAGCATCTCTGAACGCACAATATGTCGAACTTTGAGGCAGATGGGCTACAGCAGCAGAAGACCACACCGGGTGCCACTCCTTTCAGAAACTGAGGCTACAATTTGCACAAGCTCATCGAAATTGGACAATTGAAGATTGGAAAAACGTTGCCTGGTCTGATGAGTCTCGATTTCTGCTGCGACATTCGGATGGTAGGGTCAGAATTTGGCGTCAACAACATGAAAGCATGGATCCATCCTGCCTTGTATCAACGGTTCAGGCTGGTGGTGGTGGTGTCATGGTGTGGGAAATATTTTCTTGGCACTCTTTGGGCCCCTTGGTACCAATTGAGCATCGTTGCAATGCCAAAGCCTACCTGAGTATTGTTGCTGACCATGTCCATCCCTTTATGACCACAATGTACCCAACATCTGATGGCTACTTTCAGCAGGATAATGCGCCATGTCATAAAGCTGGAATCATCTCAGACTGGTTTCTTGAACATGACAATGAGTTCACTGTACTCCAATGGCCTCCACAGTCACCAGATCTCAATCCAATAGAGCATCTTTGGGATGTGGTGGAACGGGAGATTCGCATCATGGATGTGCAGCCGACAAATCTGCGGCAACTGTGTGATGCCATCATATCAATATGGACCAAAATCTCTGAGGAATGCTTCCAGCACCTTGTTGAATCTATGCCACGAAGAATTGAGGCAGTTCTGAAGGCAAAAGGGGGTCCAACCCGTTACTAGCATGGTGTACCTAATAAAGTGGCCGGTGAGTGTATATATATATATATATATATATATATATATATATATATATATATATATATATATATATATATATATATCACAGCAGCCCCTGCAACCTATATTATGCCCCACAGTGGCACAATAGAGTGTGGGGCTTAATAGAGGTTGCAGAGGGGCCGCTGTGGATCATAATAGAGGTTACAGGGGCCACAGTGGACCCTTTAAGCTCTATTATGCGCCACAGTTGCACACCCATGAACTATTATTATACTCAGGGACCCTGAGTATAATAATCGGAGCCCCAGGGGAGGTGAGGGAACATAATTAACACTGTTACTCACCTCTCCGGGATCCGATGTTACTCCTAGCAGGCTTCGGGCCTATATGGTAATGTGTCAGACGTCACGTGGTCTGGGATATTACCATATAGGCCCAAAGCCTAATGTCTGACACATTGCCATATAGCCCCAAAGCCTGCTTGGATTAACACCGGATCCCGGAGAGGTGAGTAACATTGTTTATTATGTTCTCTCACCTCCCCTGGGGCTCCGATTATTATACTCGGGGGTCTGAAAAGACCCCCGAATATAATAATAGCGGCAGTGGGATCGCGGCCCAGGCCCGGCAGTGAGCAGGTCCAGGTTGGTAAATAGGCCGCTGCGTGCTGATAGATACTCTAGCAGGCAGCAGCCTATTATAAACCAAAAAAAGAGTTATTATACTTACCGACCGACCACGTGCTGCTGCTCCCGCTGCCGCATCCTCTTCTCTCACAGGACGTCTGTGTATCAGCGTAGGTGGCGTGATGACGCCGCCACGCTGATACATAGATGTCTGAACCAGCGCAAGGAGAGCGGCAGCTCTCCTTGCGCTGGTTGTGAGGGGGGGAAAAAAAAAAACGCCCGGGCTGCCGCCCCCTCGGGACCGCCGCCCGAAGCGGGCGCTTCACATCGCCTCATTAGAGGTGCGCCCCTGCATATATGTAAATCATACCTTAGTGTGCACGCTGGGCGGTCATGCAGGATCCGACGTCATCTTCTGGCATGCCTTCCTCTTCTTTCTTCTTCCATCGGCGACGCCCTCTGATCCTGGCTCTTCCCCGGCTTCAATAGTCTTCTTCCGGTGGTTCAAATCCGGCGAGTGTGCAGTCACGCTCCCTCCGGAGCTACTGCACACACTCTGGTGCCATTTTTCTCAATGGCAGTGTGCATGTGCTGGATTTGATCCAATCGGATTTGAACCACCGGAAGAAGATGAGATGAACAGGAAGGCGTGCCAGAAGATGACGTCGGATTGTACACAACCCAGAGTGCACGCTAAGGTATGATTTACATATATGTTTTTATAGTTTTATTTTAAAACGGGAGGGGGAATTATAATAAGATTGGCGGTGCCTGAATAGCCTTTTAAAGGCTATTCACGCATATGTGGGGCTCATACAGCATAATTTTGCTGATAGAGCCCCTTTAAAGATCTGACAGTCACATGACTAACTCTGCTCTACTCTCTGTAAAAGTAACATGAGTAAAGCAGAGTCAGTAACATTGCAGAAATCTGGAGCAGCAGCAACAGGCTAAGCAGAAACTTCTGGCACCCCACTGTGCTCTTCAAAGCTAATAACGAGGGTGCCCAGGGACCCTCATCTAAGTGAGTTATTTATCCAGTGTAGTGAATGCGCTGTAAAAATGTAATCTCCCTGCATAACCCCCTTTAAGCTTTTAAGTAAAATTAAAAAGTCACCTTTTTTGAACATATGTTCAAACCGGAATTCCAACCGTATGGCCCTAGTCTTTGTCAAGAGTTGACACAGAGGAATCTTCTTGAAGTTAATGGGCTCCATATTGCAGACGCGCATTTTCCTTTTGCTGTTAGTACAGAAGGATATGTGTACTGTATGGCAGCAAATTGACAAATAAATATAATAGATTATTAAAGGTTATGGGAAATGATGGAATAAACCCTCTTTCCCAAAGATCAAACAGAGACAGGCAATACATGCAGAGCTTGATCTGTGAGTATAGTGTTTCTATCTTGCCTTATCTAGACCTCAAGCAGAGCAATACAGTTGTCAATAACTTGCTTATCTTCTAATGAGATATCTACACTTATCATGTGTTATGGAATACAGCAAAGCCAGCAAGTCAGCTACAGAGAACAGGAAGCATCAGCCTAATGTGACTGCTTTAGAGGTCAGAACGAAAACTGAAATATTATGAGAAATGTTTATGTGGCTAATGACATGAAAAAGGCACTAAGCAGGCACTAAGATGAGGGTGACTAGGGTACGTCAGTAACATTTATTTTGGGAACCCACATAAGGCAATATGCAAATACTATCTGACACCCATTCACAACTTTCTAAACCTCTGCCCACATACATTATTTTTCATTAGTATCTTACTGTCTAGTCCTCACCACAGACTGGTTTTCTTAAGGAGATTCTTAAGGAGATAAGTTAGTAGCCTACTGATTGGATTTTACCTTGAACTAGGTATAAGCATGATGTAGACATATTTAGCGCAGGCTATAGAACACACTTTCACTTGTTGCAGGAGATGGGTATTTACCATCACACGATTCAGCAATACAAAGGTAATGGAATGCATTTTTTGCAAAAGTCTCTAATGAGACAATGTCCCTTGTCAAGACATTATATATCTATTTACAGGGAGTGTACTGTGCTGTGCAGGCTGGGAATCCAGCTAAAGACACCAGGGACAAAATTGTAGACCTGCACAAGGCTGGGATAGGCTACAGGACAATAGGCAAGCAACTTGGAGAGAAGGCAACAATTGTTGGGGTAATTATTAGAGAATGGAAGAAGCACAAGATGACAGTCAATCTTCCTCGATCTGAGGCTCCATTCATGACCTCACCTTATGGGGTAAGGATGATTCTGAGAAAGGTTTGGAATCAGCCCAGAACTACGTGCGAGGACTTGATCAATGATCTGAATAGAGCTGTGACCACAGTCTCTAGGATTACTGTTGGTAACACACTACACTGTCATGGATGAAAATCCTACAGGACACGTGAGATATCCCTGCTCATGCTAGCACATGTCCAGGCCCATTTGAAGTTCACCAATGAGCATCTGGATGATCCAGAGGAAGCATGGGAGAAATGTATGTGGTCAGATGAGACAAAAATAGAATCTTTGGGTATCAATTCCACTCACCATGTATGAAGGAAGAAGGATGAGTACAACCTCAAAAACACCATCCCAATCGTAAAGCATTGGGTTAGAAACATTATACTTTGGGGGCGTTTTTTGCTAAGGGGACAGGACAACTGCACTGTATTGAAGAGAAGATGGATGGGGCCATGTATCGCAAGATTTTGGCCAACAACCTCCTTCCCTCAGTAAGAGCATTGAAGATGGGTCATTGTTGAGTCTTTCAGCATGACAATGTGTTAGGACTGTGCATCAGCTGCGGTCAAGGGGATGGGTCGCAGCCCACTCCACTGTTATTGCATTTTGCCGGATGCCTTTACTACTTGATAGCAGCCTGCTTAGCAGGGGTTAACTTCTTTGCAGCAGCTGGGCATGGTTGGTTGTGTGACTGACAAGGGTGTCAGCCAATGTGCGCCTGGTGTGGGAAGCTGGGCTGGTTGGTTGAGACTGTCCTTTCCCTATTTAAGGATGCAGGTGGCTTAGCCCACTGCCCTAGCCTCTTCCCAGATCCTCATTCTGTATTGTTTTGCGCAGGTTCCAGTGCTGTTGGCCATAGTTAGAATTTCCCCTTAGTTAGAATCACACCTTAGTTTTCTGGCAGCAGGCTGCCTTGTTTCAGTATTGCACTGGAAGCACAAACTTTGAGTTAGTCTTTGTCTAGCTCAGAGGTTCTGACTAGACTGTTTTTCTTTAGCGGCTGCTCAGAGCTGCAGAGGCTGTCTCTGTGAGGTTAACAGAGACACCCAGATGGTGGAGTAGCCTGGCAGTGACACAAACTGTCAGGTTTCATTCACACCAGGATAGCTCTGCGGCTCAAAGCCCAGTTGGGCTCCACAAGTTATTATTTATTATTTTTTTTACTTAGCTTGCAGACCATAAGAGTAGGATAGGGCCAGAGCCCCACTGCATAATGGATTTGCACACACATTTAGCGACTCTTGTGAGCAGCCTGAACACTCGGCTGGGCGCAGTGGAACGTCAGTTGCAGCAATCTCCACCAGATGCCTCCACAGACCCTTCCACTCTATCTCAAGGCCTAGTTCGGGCTATGGCTCAGTTAGTGGCTAGTCTGTCGACCCCTGCGGCTTCATCATGTCTGCTCTTGCCCCCAGAGTGGTACTTGGGTGAACCACGGTGTTGTCGGGGATTCATCCACCTGTGTACCACATACATTGAGGCCTGTCCCGGTCTCTTCCTAGATGAGAAGTCCAAGGTGTCCCTTGTAGTGTCCTTACTAACTGGAAGAGCATTGGACTGGGTCACCCCACTAAAAGAACGGGGCGTGGCGGAGTTGGCTACGCTAGCTTCGCTGCTTGAAGCACTACGCTTGGTGTTTCATGGCCCCGTGCCCCAGTCCACTTACGCTTCTCAGCTCTTACGGTTACGGCAAGGCCAGAGATTAGTGGCAGACTTTGCTATCAAGTTTGGACCATAGCTTCCGAACTTGATTGGCCAGACAGAGTATTGCTGGCAATCTTTTGGGAGGGTTTGTCCTCGCGTATTAAGGATGAATTAGCAGGCCAGGAACCTTCTGCCTCCCTCTCCTCTCTTATCAACACAGCGACCCGGCTCAGAGCCCAGTTGGGCTCTGCAAGTTATTATTTTTTTTTTTTTTGTTACCTTGCAAACCATAACACAATGACCCAAAACACATATCCAGAGGAACTAAGGAGTGGCTCCATAAGAAGCATTTCAAGCTCCTGGAGTGGCCTAGCCAGTCTCCAGACCTGAATCGAAAATTTTTGGAGGTAGCTGAAACTCAATGTAGCCCAGTAATGGCACTGAAACCTGAAACATTTGGAGAAGATCTGTTTGGAGGAGTGGGTCAAAACCCTTCCTGCAGTGTGTGCAAACTTGGTCAAGAACTACAAGAAATGACTGACCTCTATAATTGCAAATAAAGGTTTCTGTACCAAATATTTAGTTCTGTTTTTCTATTGTATCAAATACTTATTTCATGCAATAAAATGCTAATTAATTATTTAAAAATCACACAATGTGATTTTTTGGGGATTTTTTTTTTTTTAGATTCTGTCTCTCACGGTTGAAATGTACCTACGATAAACATTACAGACCTCTACATTCTTAATAGGTGGGAAAACTTGAAAAATAATAAGTGTATGAAATACTTATTTTCCTCCCACTGTACATCCTAACATTGATACTATCACCGTTTTTGTTGCCTTTGTTGGTAGCAGTGCAGGTTTGTCATATAGGACACTACTACAAACTGGAACTTCATAATCTCTAGCAATTATTCTACAGGTTCAGCTGTAACATATGTTGGCAAATGTTCTGCAGAATACCATAAGGAACCTGTATGCTATTATGTCCAACTGTATCTCACCTTGTATTCAGGTTAGTGGTGGTCCAACCGGGAACTAGGGCCTCTTCTTAATTGTACAGTTTTTCACAATAAACATAACTATTTGTTCTAATATTGTATAATATAATATTATGTAATATTTTTCACTTTGTCAATAAGTGTAAAAAACTGTATTTATTCTGTTACATATCGAGTCAAAAACTTGCTATGTATTAAGGAAAAACATCATCATTACATTCGGAAATGTAGGAGAGGTCGCCGTGAAGTGGCTAGTGGGCTTATGTACATTGATCAATATGTATACTAAGAACCTCATGTTCGGTATTGTAAAATTTGCTGAGAAGCACTAGATCAATGTATAAGGTTGGGATGTGCGGGTCATGTTTTTCTCTTTTTGCACATGTATGGTAAGTTTCTTTCTTCACCATTTCTTTTTTTTGTTTTTGCCTTGGTACCAGCACTCCCCCCATTTTGCCCAGGTGTTTTTAATTAGCAGGAGATTGCAAAAAGAGACCCACCTACTAGCTCTCAATCCTCTGACTGGGGCAATATGGTAAGGTGAATTGTTTGAGATCTGTTCACACAGTACGGTGCTGCGTGGTGTCTGCTGCTCCTGTGGCACTGTGCCCATGGGGCGGCACGGCTCAGAACCTGGGGGCTTGGTCTGGTGGCAGGGGTGTTGCCGGACCACTGGGTCACTTGCCCTGCGGGCTCCGTGTTGCAGTTGTTGCAGTCGCTGTACAGCTCTGCGCCCAGTAGAGTAGGGACCCACTATAAAGAGGTCACCGTCAAGTGGCTAGTGGGCTTATGTACATTGATCAATATGTATACTAAGAACCTCATGTTCGGTATTGTAAAATTTGCTGAGAAGCACTAGATTAATGTATAAGGTTGGGATGTGCAGGCCATGTTTTTCTCTTTTTGCACATGTATTACATTCGGAAATGATTGCTTTTCATAGATATAAAAACAATGGAAATATGTCATTTCAGTGCACAGTCTTACTGACCCATCTGACTTTGAAGACAATCTCTTTCCTCAAGGGCTGAATTATCTATTATGCAAAATAGGCAAGTTCTTGGGGCATCAAATGAAGGAGAGCAGCACAGAAATTTTCCATTGTTAGATATAATGTGATGTACCATATGATAAGAAACTACAAACTGAGAAGTTCAATCAAGGTCAGCAAGAATAAATGAAAAAAAATAAAAAAAATAAAAAATAAAATAATAATAATAATAATAATAATAATAATAATAAATACTTGTAATAGACATTAATGAGAATACAACAACATTATAATCTGGGCTATGGATAGAAAGTTACCCTTGGCTTGTTTGTACACCCTTATAATATGATGTCTAGCTCATCTCAGGTACCATTTACTATAGTTTGCTTTTCTGGCCCATCTTGCCACGAGAATACATTACTTAGGGGTTGCTTCTTAATCCTTATCTTGTGTGTGCAATGAGGACAATACAGTTTATGATACCATTAAATGGGTAAATTCGAAGGTTCTGTATAAATGTTAGGTGGTCCCTTTTGTTCATGTCTCTAATCTGCCAGCATTTGCTGAATGCTGGAAATAACATACAAAATACTCCGCAGGGGCTGGAGCTTTCCATTTAAATATTAGAATATTTTACTTTAATACGTAATACAATTCTAGCTTCAGCAACTATAGTATCTATTAAATTCATCCAAAATGAAATTGCTGTTTGGTTTGCTCTTTCAATTTGTTCTACAGTCTTCCTATATTGATATTGACAACAAGTCTAAATTATGTCTCATGAGAGTCTTAATGTCATCTAAAATTGTATTACTCTTCCTGACAGCTGCAAAGATTGTTCAGCTTATCCACTTTTTATTTCCATTTTACTTTTGCTACAGAATTCTCCTGAGTCACAATGAAGATTCCCAAAACTTTTAAACAAAGAAAGAATTGTTTCACAAATGTGCTATTGATTAACACCGATCATCACTGATCTTTGCTCACATTATCACTATGGTGTGTGTGCATGCGTGCGTGAGTGCGTGTAAAAAAAGCAAAATAAATTCAGAGTAACTGCTGTTGGAGTAGGTTAAAGAGAGTGTTTGGAAGAGAAGTAAATAATGTGAATGATACCTCACATACAGTACACTTTTTATAAACCCCAAAACCCTGAGCTTTTGTATTGCTCTTTTTTGGTGTCTCCAAATCTGCCAACAAATATTAGCTAATCATATAAAATAAAACTGCAGTAGTTCTTTAAAGGGGCTTTCCCATCTCAGTGTTTCAGCAGCTTTGACTGCAGTCTGTTCTTCTAATCCTGTATTTCTTGCCCCCCTTTTGATGAACAGGACACACAGCACTTATACAGGTTAGATAATATGCAGATGATTTTACAAAATGGACTCAGTGTTATCAGTGTGTTTACATAGAGAGATAACAGACTTGGCTTTATTGGCAAAGTACAATTAGCTAAAAGGTTGTCCTACAGGCAAGAGTACTGAGTAAGTGACATCACTTGTCCTACAGGTCTGCAAATATAGCAATGTTGTGAAACAATGGGAGGAATGAGGACACATAGCAGGCAAACAAAGCAGCATTTATAAAGCAATGTATTTAGGAAAAGTCTTCAATTTACATAAGTTACCAGTACAGATAGGATCCTTAAGATGGGACAACCCCTTTAAGTTAGTAAATGGTTTATTCATCATACATGATACCACAGTATTTTAAAGAAGGTCTCTGTTTTTATGCCAATATATCTGAATCGCCATATAAATAACAATTCTAGAACTTTTGAATATATTTTTTATTTTAATTCCTTAAACTTTTGCTTGTGCTCCTGATAATAGCAGATATTTTCGTGGCTGCCACTAATCTGATATCGATGACCAATCCTACTTGAAAATCTCTTTTAATCTAAGGCTCCATGTAGCAGACCACAGCAAAAAAAGTACTATGGTAAAAACTGCAACTGCAATGCACCACAGCACTTTTCTGCTTCCATTATAACTATAGGGAAATCGCCAGCGCTTCAATAGGTATAATTGACATGCTACAATTTCCAAATCCATGATTGTTTTGGAAATCGCAGAGTGTCCGCTGTGCATATTTTTCCTCATTGTGTGGGTGGAATATGCTAGAATCCCATCCACTTGCAGGGATTGGCAAACGCCACATTTTTTTCCGCTGTGTTTTTATTATGCCAAAATCACAGTGTTTATGCCAAGTGGGGCCTCGCCCTTAAGATTCGTTTTTTTTCTTCTTTTGAATAGCCTCAAATAAAATAAACATCTTTTTTGCCATTTGTGAGATTTTTTTTCTCCAATAAATTAAACCAAAAGATGGAGTTGCAGATTCACTGTTGAAATAGATAAAGTTTGCTAAACAATAACATTTACTAACATTTAGGCTAAGGCTCCACATACCAAGCTGCAGCCAAAAAGTGACCTATCATACCTACCTACATACCTGTCTACCTACCTAATCTATTATATTGTTTCCGCCAAATTGCAGTATTTTCGTAACATGGAGTCTTAACAAGCTTTTTAACCTGTCACACAGCGCAGAGGTAGCAATCTCATTAGGTAGATATTGTATATAGATATATGTCTTACTAATGTGTTTATTAATTGTGTATAATAACAGGAAGAACCTTTTCATGAAGTAATGCAAATTCTTTTTTCCTCCATTTCTTTCTTTCTTTTTTTTTCTGTAAATGAGGACACCAGGATAAATGCTGTAATTGTGACAGTAACTCACTAGGCCAAACCTGACATGTTTCTAATTACCTGCTAAAATTGTCGCTGTCTCCTAAAGTGCAAATTATCACCCGAAATGACAAGAATAATGAATGAGTAACTCTGATGTAATGCAACAATTAGACCTTAAAGACACTGTCTAATATGGTAATTCTGAACACCCACTCTCTGTTATTAAATGGCTGATAATTATTTAATTATCTATATGCCAGAATGATTTACTTCATTTATTCAATAGTAGAATTGGGCCAAGAACAGAAAGCTTAAGGTCACAATGTACCGTCCTGGAGATAGCTAATGTTTATTTGTTGTGTTTTTTTCACTCACATTTTCATACCCAATTAAACAGGAAAACAACGATAAAGGGTTTTGAATGAACAAATATATTGTTAGCAAGGTTGTCAAAGAAGCATAGAAATGAACAATAATACACATAGTAAATTAGGTTTACAAATGCTATCTGTGATATATGTATAGGAAGGTTTTAGATAAATGAACCCCTAGGCCTCAAACTCAATATGAAACCTTTCACATAGTGAACACTTGAGCAAATAGTTCAGCTCAAGATTCACCATTATACAAAATACTCCATGTAACGTTTAGAAGCTAAATCATTGTTAAGCCTAACCTTCTTCAACTAGGAACATCAGTTTGAGTTCTCATAACTATATGACTTTACTATTACTACTAGAAATGAGCGAACAGTAAAATGTTCGAGGTTCGATATTCGTATCGAGTAGCCCTTCAATATTCGACTACTCGAATCGAATATCGAACCCTATTATAGTCTATGGGGGAAAATGCTCGTTTCAGGGGTAGGCAACGTTCGATCAAATTATACTTACCAAGTCCACGAGTGAGGGTTGGGCTGGATCCTCTGAGAAATCTTCTCCGTGCAGCGTCCCCGCGGCATCTTCCGGCTCTGAATTCACTCTACCAGGCATCGGGCCTGGGCAGAGCCAATTGCGCATGTCCGCACTACAAGCCCGGGAAAGCTGCATGGGGAAGACTTCTAAAGGTAGGAGAAGAACCAGCATTGATTGGCCAACTGTATAGCATTCAGCCAATCAATGCTGGTTCTGCATCAAACTTTTCCATTCGAATAGCGAGTGGTACTCGATCGAGTACGACTATTTTGAATACCGTAGTATTCGATCGAATACTACTCACTCATCTCTAATTACTATGACTAGAAGTGGGCAAATCTCTCAAGCCACTTAAAATGTTAAGAATTGGCATTTAAAAAAAAGTCACAAAAAATTATCCCTTTATGAATGTCGCATTGACATTGCATTGGTATCATATGAAGCAGCAGTGAGATTGTTTTATTTTTTTATTATTATGCCAACAGAGTGGCAGTGGCAACGCCAACTATATAAATGAAATAATAATTTGGTGCACACTATTAGAGGATTATTATGCAGGTTATCCCTGTATGGTATGGGAACAAATGCCACATCAACATTGTGTTTGCAGAGTAACAATTTTAAAAAATTTCAAGAAAAATTTGTGGCACACTATCAGGAAGCGCCTGGCCTGACTGCTGAAAAAACTGGACTATCTTCCAAAACTGATCATCATGATTCATGACTAAAGATAGAAACTCTGATCCTTCTTGCTGTCGGCCGGCTGTGAAGTAAAGGAACAGGTGACGCACGTGGGAAACGCGGATGTCCCCCATGCGCCGTCCGTGCACAAGGCATTCTTCTGTGGGCACTTTCATTTAATAAATAGGAGACATAGAAGCTAGAGCCACAAAATAAGACAGGAACAAGACCTGTTTTATATTTTGTAGCCAGGACTGTCGGCCCACACACGTGTTATTCACAGTCATATGTAGGGGCCCATAGAAATGAATGGGTCAGTGTGCTATCAGTGAAATACATGACTAGCACACTGAACACAGCCACGGTTGTTTGAAAAACTCTTGACATCCATTATGTCTATGGTTTGCTGCATGCAGGGATTATATATTGCTTCTCTAACTGACTCTCCACCATATGCAACAGTCTCACTCAATGTACGCTTCACCTTACAATCATGTAATGAGGGAGGGGATTGTAAGAGATGGCTTTCACTTTTGAAATTGGGGGTGGGAATTGGCCCAGTGAGGAGGAGGCAGATGGGTCCTTCGTGGCCTTTATGTGTTGTGTTATATAAATAAAATAAAAAGAAAACAACTATACTGATTAAAATTTCATGCTGTTTAATTTGGGATTGTGTATATATATGATTTAATGAACCACCGTTCCTATTCTGAAAGAAGTGAATAGAAACAGGTATTTCTTTATAATACGTGCTTTAGAATACATGTAACTAGAGATGAGCGAGTACTGTTCGGATCAGCCAATCCGAACAGCACGCTCGCATAGAAATGAATGGACGTAGCCGGCATGTGGGGCGTTAAGCGGCCGGCCGACGTCAAAGCGGAAGTACCAGGTGCATCCATTCATTTCTATGGAGCGTGCTGTTCGGATCGGCTGATCCGAACAGTACTCGCTCATCTCTACATGTAACACATGAACGTTTTGAGAATTAAGGGGGCGTTCACACTAGCGTCGGTGTCCGACAGCTAGTGTCTGATGCTAATGTCTGGATTTTGTAGGATTAGCTGTCCGCTTGAAAAATTGGACATCTTTGTAAACGGACACTTAAGGACAGACACGGACGGTAAAGGACACTACATGATGTCCCATTTAAAATAAAGCAAACTGTAACGGACACACCTAGTGTCTGTACAAGATTTTGCACGGACATTAGCATCAGACACTAGCTGTCGGACATCGATGCTAGTGTGAACCCTGCTTAAGGTTTGTATAAATGTTACCTTTAATGTAATTTTGACAAGTTGCTCATAAGTGAAAAACAGTGCAAGTTTTAATTGAAGTATCAATGTATCAGAGAAGTAGCGTTGTTTTCATGCCATAATATGTGATACTTTCTTTTTTAAGATGGCCTCTAATGTGCCAGAAATGCTTTATTAATCACGGACATTTGCCATAGTTCATTACAATTTAAAAGCTGTCTATGTTTATGTCAGAAACAACATTTTAGACCGATTTTCTGGCACAGACACAATACAAGGTATTAAACACTAGCACTATGCTAATAGTAAATGTATCAAAAATAGGAAATTAGTAACAAAAAAATACAAATAAAATATATACCATAACACAATATACACAGATATTTATAACATAAGAGCAGAATAACCAATTTGAGAGCTAAGAATTTGCTTGTTGATGGCCTTTATTTCCTTAGATTTATTACTGTTCTACCCAACGCCCTCTTTGTACACTTTAGTGAGACCTAATTCAGTTTAGACTGGTTCACTGATTTCATTCTTTGTGGACAACCTTTCTTTTATCTCTTAACTTGGTTTGCTTGTCAATGGAGTGTGTCTGCTCTCACATCTGTCAGAGAGGAACATTCATCAAGACCCATACAAATCTTTACTCTCAATCATTGGAGCATGGTCTTTGTAGATCCGATCTAGCATTGCTTGCTAAAGGCATTAAATATCATCAAGCTTTTTCTAAAAATACATTTTGTTAAGTGAAATATATTGTGAGCACACAAGATGAAACAAATACATTTGCACTAATAGTACAAGTATGACAAAATGTATTTTCACAGCTCTTACATACTTTGCAGCATTTTACAGTTCACTAGTTAAGTACCGAATATGCTAAACAGGTTTTTATAGTAAAATCAAGAAGACGCTGCTGTATTGACCAAAACGATAAAAGTAGTATTTTATCAAAATTAAAATTCACTGAACAATGAAGTAGCCACGGCACACTCAAAAATGAAAAACAAGGGGTGAGGCCTTCCTGCTGAGCCAGAAGAACATGATTTTCATGTGTTCCCACTACACGCTCCTTAAAACCTACAAAATAGCTATTTAACTACAGTTTTTTTTTCTGCCTTCAAGTCATCCCTGCTACCACCAAAGGAACTCATCTCCTCCTGATCCCCCAGTGCAGCCAACTGACACTCCTGCTGCCTCGGCCTAAATTTCCTGACCTCAGATGTGACATCAGCACATTGGCAAGAAGCCACCCTCAGAAGTGCCCATTCTCAGAGGTGCGGATACTACCATGGCCCTTACGCATATCAGCAGAGGGACACACGCTGGCCCCACATAGGCCTGCCAGCACACCACCAAGTTACATTGAGCTTTGGAACCTGAAAGACTAGCAGTAGCACTCCGAAGCTGAACAACTCCTCATCACCTAAATCCCTCTCTTTCCTTGGAAATCAGATCCTTCAAATGCCCTTCCCTCTGCCACAAATATGGGACTAAATGGGGGGCGTGGCCTAACTGTCGAGGCGAACGGACGTGTCTCCCTGGAGCTCCAGCGCTACCGACACTGAAATCCCCTTCCATCTGCCTCCTCAGTGCCACCATCCACTGGACCTTCTTTAAGGGACTTTGCCCCCAGCCCATAGCACGGTTCCCTGCAGATATTGCGGCTCCTGAAGGTGTAAATCGGAGTCGGGGACCTGCGGCCCACAGCACCAGCACTGCCGCCCGCCATCTTGCAGCCGGAACTGCCCGCTGCAAGTGGGTACTACAGCCTCTGTAATTGAAGTGACTCTCTCACCTACCCGCTTCCTGAGGACCCGGTTTCTCCGCGATCCTTAGCCTTGGACCCGTACGGCCTGCAGCCACATTGATCTCCCAGACTCCTCGCTTCCCGAAGCGGAGCTAGGGCCTACTTCCGGTCCCGCTGCCTCACGGTGTCACTCGCACGCTTGCCGGCTCCTCAGTAGTGACGGAGGAGAAAAGCCGACCGCTCCCTTTCCATCGCACCTACGTCAGGACCAGCTGTGGATCTTTCGCTCCCTCCTCTTGAAGGACAACGGCGGAGAGAGCTTTCCAGCTCCATCCTACAGATAAGTGTGCCAGTTCTCTTACTCACATCTCCCCTGCGACCCACTCTCCTGCTTGCTCCCTCCCTCCCCCCTGCTGCTGCTATCAGAAATTCTGTACCACCAACTGCCATCGTTACTGGACTGCAGCCCCCGGGAGGTAGAGTGCTGAGCCTCTACACAAAGATCAGGGAGGCTCCTCATACCTCCTACCCCTCATCACTGGTTCTCCTTCATCATTACCAGCATTGCTATACCGTACCTGCCTCTCCACCCCTCCTATGACCTCTATATTACTGATTGCCTTGGCTGGACATTACACACACTAAAGTCCACTTCCGTACGAACTTATATATTTTTCTTTTGTACTCTACTACACCGCTTCTAATGTACCCATGAGGTCCACCTTAGGACGCTGTTTCACACTTATTTCGCTTGCTACACTCAGATATGGTCAAAATTGGGAGAGATAGAACCCCAGACTCTAAGTTACAGCAGAAATCTCCTGTTTCTATGGCTAACATGCAGAAATTTCTGAAAAAACAGAACCCCAACCGGCCTACCCAATCTCACAAACAGCAGCAGGGGGAGAGCTCTTCCATAGGGGCTCAAGCCCTAGACTCTGAGGAGGAATTTCTCAATATGGACACGGAATCCACAGTTATAACCCAGGGCTTCCTGAAAGAAGCCCTATCTCACGCACTTGTCCCTGTCCTTTCTGAAATAGCCGAATTACGGGCAGACATGAAAGCATTAGGAAAGAGGGTAGACTCTCTGGAAACCAAACAAGCTAAAACCCAGAAGGTCACCGCTACTATGGCGAATACACTCGACTCCCACTCGGAGCACTTTAACAAGACCTATCTCCTGTTAGAAGATTTGGAAAACCGTAACCGGCGCAAAAATGTGCGCATACAAGGCCTTCCGGAAACATACCCTCCTGAGTCGCTAGCCGACATAGCGGGTACAGTCTTCAAGTCCTTACTTGGGGAGGAGAAGGCACAGAAAATCGAAATTGAGAGAATCCATAGGGCAATCCGCCCCCGCCCTGATAGCAATGACCCACCTAGGGATGTTATTTGCGGTTTTCTTTCATCTGCCCATGCTTCTGACATCCTGCGGGTGGCCAGGGATAAAAAGGAACTAGTCCATGAAGGTGCACATCTTCAATTCTTCCAGGATCTAGCCCCTGCCACGCTGCAAAAACGACGCCTGATGCGCCCGCTATTGGATGTTTTAAAAGCTCACAATATTCCTTATGCCTGGCTTTTTCCTTTTGGATTATCCATCACCAGAAATGGGCGGAAGTACAACATATTCACTCCTAGAGACCTAGGACCAATTTGGGAACTGTTAAATATACCCCCGGTTCCAGTGCCGTCCTGGTTACCGATACCAAGAGAGCCAGACCCGTCTTCAGCCTGATATCTCATGGACCCACCCCGTACTCCGGGTCGTCTCCGGTCACCCAGGTCTAAGAAACAGCTTTTGCGTGGTTCAGATTCCAACTGACTGCGTATAGACCGGCTTGTCCTCAATCTTGGAATTGTTAGCAAATGCTAGAGTACTATCTTATATGCATCTAGTCAGGAGACATACCCTTTGTCATGACCATTCTCTTCCAATTCCCCCCCCCCTCCTACCCCACCCCGTCCCCCACCTCTAAGTGGATGTCTCTGACTCACAATTAACATGTTTTTCGCTCCTTTATGGTATAGTTCTATCTCAGTTTGCTGTTAAATGACATATGTTATAACTCTTGATTTCGCAGTAGTGTTTAGCATGCTGTTTTGCTTTTTTGCTCTTAGTGTGGATGTATCAGCGTCCCTTCAGTTCTACTCTTTTTGCATACTGTTGGACTCTGAAAGTGCTACTACCTTTCAGTTGGCCGCAATTCCTAGAAAACGTAATTCTAGATTTTCATATACTACGTTGATTGAATTGTCTTATTGTTTTTGCGTACTTGACCCTGTACTGTTTTTCCAGTTCTCCCTCCTCCATCCTTCTCTCCCCCTCTCCCCTTGATTAGGTGCCTCACAGTTTCCGCACCGAGACATGACTTCCTCAAGTCCTCCAGCTTCTGCCAGGCTCCAGTGTGTGACGCTGAATGTGAATGGCCTCAATTCTCCGAATAAGAGACACCATGTCCTATACTTACTCCGGCGCTGGAAAGCGAACATTGCATTCTTGCAGGAGACGCACTTTAAAGGCCTGAAACTGCCGAAATTTCCTGGGAAACATTTCAATCAATGCTTCCATAGTACTCACCCTAGTTCTGCATCGAAAGGGGTCTCCATCTTGATTGATACCAACACTCCATTCGTTCTCAAAGCAAAGTGTACTGACCCAGATGGCCGCGCATTATTTATCAAAGGGCACATAGCGTCAATCCCGTATACCTTTGCATCCCTCTATGCGCCGAACAAAAACCAGACCTCTTGGCTTGTACGAACTCTGGAATCCCTCCATCTTTTCGCTGAAGGACAGCTAATAGTAGGCGGAGACCTCAATGTTGCGCTGAATCACCTATTGGATTCTTCCACTTCTAAGGCTCTCCTGTCTCAGAGATCTCTCAGTGCGATACATAGGGCTCTTCAAGAGTTGAACCTGGTTGACTCCTGGCGGATGCTGCATCCGAATGATCGAGATTATACTTTTTACTCATCTACCGCTGGCTCGTACCATAGAATAGACTATCTCCTCATCACGAAAGACCTTCTTCCTCTCTCATCAGATGCTAAAATTGGCCCCATTGCGGTATCTGACCACTCAGCGGTCCTCCTCTCGCTCCAGCTCTGACACGTCCCGAAAGGGCAGTGGACATGGCGCTTAAACGAGTCCCTTCTGGATTCCCAGGAAACTGTGGACTTCCTGGATGGACATCTGAAGGACTACTTCACCCGCAACACCACCCCTGATGTTTCCTCCCCAATGATATGGGAGGCCCATAAAGCCTATATTAGGGGCGTCCTTATATCTCTTGCTGCGAAAAAGAAGAGAGAGAAGCAAGCTGAAGTTGACGCGCTCCTCGCTAACATAGCAAGACTGGAACGCATCCACAAAAGGACCAAGGCAGAGGCGACTCTCTCAGAACTGTTGGGCTATAGAGAAGCGCTTTTAAATACACTAAATATGAAAGCAGCCAAGCATCACCTGCATTTTCGCAAACTACTCTATTCCCATGGGAACAAAGGCAGTCGTCTTATGACCTCCCTTCTCCATAAAGCCAAGCAGAAGGCCTACATTTCTAGCATCAAAACGGAGCAGGGACATACCACCACTGAAACTTCAGAGATAACGAACAAATTTCTTAAATTCTACTCTCACTTGTACAACCTGGAGAACCGAGTTACCCTGGACTCTGAACCGAGTCGTCGAACCCTGATCACAAGTTTTCTAGATACCCTCACTCTACCTGAACTACCTGCTGAAAGTGGACCAGTACTCCTGGATCCGATTTCGCATGAAGAGATATCAGATGTCCTTAACAGCTTCCCTGCAGGGAAAAGTCCGGGACCTGACGGACTGCCTCTTCTTTATTACAAAAAATTCAAATCCACTTTAATCCCTCACTTGGCGAAGATGTGCAACGCGCTGCTCTCAGGAGAGGCCCTCCCGACCCAAACGCTAGAGGCCCACATCACTCTTATACCCAAAGAAGGAAGAGATCATGCTGCATGCGGTAACTACAGACCGATTTCTCTCTTAAACCTGGATTTAAAAATTTGGGCCAAGATACTAGCCCTAAGAATGAAGCCACTCGTACCATCTCTCATTAATCCAGAACTGTCGGGCTTTGTTGCAGGCAGGGAAGGCAGGGACAACACGATGCGCCTACTGCCATTGATATACAAGGCAAGGAAAGATAACCTCCCCCTCGTCCTCCTGGGGATTGATGCAGAAAAGGCCTTTGATAGGGTCTCCTGGGCCTTCATGAGAGAGACGCTGTTGCGCTTTAAGTTCCCACCGCCTTTCGTGGACGCCATCTTCACTCTCTACACATTCCCCTACACCAAACTGAAGGTCAACGGGACGTTGTCAGACTCCTTCCAGATTAGAAACGGAACCAGACAAGGTTGCCCGTTATCCCCGACCTTGTTCGTCCTGGTTCTTGAAACACTCCTCCAGAAAGTCCGCCAGGACCCGATTGTCCAAGGCATGAGAACTGGTGACGTAGTCACATCAGCAACAGCTTTTGCAGACGACGTGCTATTTGTTGTCACTAACCCAGAAGTAGCACTGCCTCGCATCACTGAGATTCTATTGGAATATGGAAGTGTGTCTGGCTACAAGGCGAACCTGGAGAAGTCAGAAGTCCTTAACATTTCGCTTCCACGATCCCGTGTGACTCATCTGAGGGCAGTCGCGCCGTTCCAATGTGCCAATGCCTCCCTCAAATACCTGGGCATACGCCTTACCCCAAAGATTGAGGACCTTTATTCAGCTAATTTTCAACCCCTTCTCAATGCACTGAAATCTGACCTGGGCTCTTACCAACACTTACCACTCTCCTGGTTTGGACGAAAAGCGCTCATACAGACCTATCTGTTGCCGAAAATCGTCTACAAGCTATCCATGCTCCCCATCCACGTCCCGAAAGATTTTTTCGCAACAATCCGTTCATTGTTCTCGAAGTTCATCTGGAGACATAAAGCACCTAGGATAGCATGGTCTCTCTTAGTGAAGCCCAAAACTCAAGGAGGGATTGGTCTCCCGGACACAATCCTCTACTATCAGGCGATCCAGCTTGGTTGGTGGTCTCATCTGCTTTTTCCGATCTCGACATGTAAAGCTTGCCTGCCTCCCGCACTGATCAGGGACATGTGGTTACCCCATAAGAAGAAACCGCATCCGGATGCTTTAAACCCTCTTTTCAGGGGCGCAATCGAGACATGGAGATCCTTCGGACCAAGCCTAGCCCCCGGCCCATCGCCATTGCTGCCTGTGTCCTTACTCCCAGCATTCTATGGAGAATTTCTCCGGCAATATACCTCAGCATGGTCTGCTCTGCAATCTCTGCGCCTGAGGGATCTATGGGATGAGGAGAAGAACGAACTGATATCAGACCCGACATGCCTTCCACAATTATCGAACCTGTCTTTTCTTCATAAAGAACATGTCCGTTTCTTTCTCGCTAAGCTGAGAGACACTCCAGATCTGCGAATTCATCTGTCTCCCTTTGAGAAGCTGTTGGTCTCCCGAACTAGGATGCTCCGCAAAATCTCCTCTCTATTGCACAGATTTGTGGCACCACCGACCAGTTACAAGCCTGCGTACATTACTTCCTGGGAGATAGACCTCGAGGTAAAGTTCTCTCCCGAAGAGGTCACACATATTCTGAAATCCTCACATGGCTTCTCTACTTGCATCCGTACCCAAGAGAACCATTTCAAGATATTGTCCAGGTGGTATAAAACCCCAGAATGGAAGGCTAGACATGGACTGAGTGACGACTCGAAATGCTGGCGGTGCTCTCAACAAGTTGGTTCATTTTTGCATATATGGTGGACTTGTCCCGTCATTGCCAGTTTTTGGGAAGGTGTGACAGAAAAGATTAGAGCCATCACTGACTTACCTATAGATTTGACGCCTGCAGCTTTGTTCCTTGCCCACCCAAGCCCAACATATAAGCCTGATAAAGACAGACTTGTCACGCACCTGCTATCTGCCGCCAAGCTCCTGGTCCCGAAGTACTGGCTGCAACCCGTAGCACCCCCCCTTTCGCAATGGGAGAACATGATCCATGAGATTTCGAGACTAGAGGAACTGCTCAGCTGGTCTCGGAGGACACACGATAGGTACAACAAGCTCTGGAAGCCCTGGCATGAGTATTGGAGGTCAACACACCCTACTTGAACGCTACTTAGTGCAATTGAATAATTGGAGCCGGTTTACCAAATGCCCTGACATTCTCCCCCTGATCTTGCACCTACTCACTCCTTTCCCCTTCCTACTCCCCCCCTCTTGTCATCTCCTCACCGTCTTTCCCCTCCCTCTCCCACCCCGTTCTACTTCTCCCATACCCCCCTGGATAGACCTGAATTTATGGTATGTAAACGTTGAGTATACTCTGTACTTTTATGCCTAGATTAAGCTTGTGCATTTTCTAAAATAGCTATGTTTTTCTGTTTGCCATCACTCATACTTTTTTGTCCCCCTTCCCCCACCCCTTCACCTTTCCATCCCTGGTTTGTAAAAATTTTTTTAAAAAACTCAATAAAAATCTGTTGAATTAAAAAAAAAAAACAAACAAATATGGGACTAAATGTTTCTGCGTATCTCTCAGCCTGCTTCTTTCTAGTGGCCATCTTGCTACACCCTCAATACAGGTCTCCTAATACATAGTACCATTTAAAGTTTACTATTTAGTTCTGTGCTTCGATGCATCATATCAAGACTCCATAGCTTTTTCTTCTATACAGAATTTCCACCAGGCTGGCCTGAGACTATATGGGTGCTCATCCTCCCAGCTTGGTCTATCAGACCTGATTCTTTCACCATGGTTAAAAGTGGCTAAAACAAACACACAGAACTGCATATCACGCCTAAGAAACTCAAGAAGTTTCAGGCGGACATTGATAAGTATATAAAGAAGTGTTTGCTAATTCATTCTACACCAGCTGCTCATCTCTGATCTATCTGATTCCTCTGACATGGAAAGTCTAATGGAAGAAGGCAATGTCTCTGACTCCCCCTCCATGGTGCATATATCCTGCAAAACTACAAAAACTTCATGGTAATAAAAGAGGCAAGTTGATGGCCTTCTACGCAAAAAAAGAGAAGCCCTCAGAGCAGGAGATCTTTGAATTAATCTGGAAAAAGTCTAAAAAGCACAGCAGACATTGCCTGAGTTTTGCTCCTTTTGTTAAGCATTAAATGACTTGAGACCTGGTGAGTCCCCCTCTGGGCTACAATGACATTCACCCTGCTGGAACTGAAAATTGACCTTTTTGATGCACCATTAGGAATATCCCTAGGTACTGATAGTTTACCTGCCTCTTACTACAAACAATTCTGGGATATTCTACATCCCCATTTTCTGAGAGTTCTCCTTTGACAGTGGACAAGGCTTCCCTCCTCAAGCACTTGAAGCCAATACTTCTTTATTGCTACCAGAAGTTAAGGTCCCAACCAATGTGGTAGCTACCAACTCATATCCCTTTTCAACATTGATGTGAAACTGTACGCCAAAATTTTGGTGAAGAGACTAAAATCCTTCCTCCTACAACTAGTCCACCCTGGCTTCATCCCCAGCCATGAAGGCACACAACACACTCCAGTCTGCCCGATTGCAGAGACATCTACTAGTTTTACTCTCTACAGATGTGGAAAAATCCACCAAGTAGACTGGAAATTCATGTCCATGACCCTGGAGAGATTTGGTATCCCTTTGGCTATTACCCACTTGTTCCTTTACTTGACACCTAACGCAAAATTAAGAGTCATTGGTGCTCGCTCTGAGGCATTTACCATAAGAGATATGATTTGACAGGGTTGCCCTCTGTCACCCCTTTTGTTTATCTTAACCATTAAGATGTTGATACAAAATTTGAGATAAGAACCACTGATCAAGGGTATGAGAGTTGGCTCAGCTGTTCATATAGCAGCCGTAATTGTGGATGATTTTCTCTTCATTATTTCCAACACTCTTGTCGTCTTATCACATATTACATCTATCTTTTGTGATTTTAGGTCTTTCTCTTATTTTAAAATCAAGTCAGAAGCTTTCTGTGTCTCTTACCTCCCCCAGTTCCTCCAGCAATGCAGGCCTCCCTAGTTAAAACCTCACCTTTTCTACTTCGATCACACCTTCAGTCAAGTATTTAGGTCTTAATTTGAATCCCTCTCCCAATCGCTGGTATAATTGCAACTTACGCCCCTCTTTTAACACACCTTGAGTTTCTAGTCAACTCCTGGCATATCCCATCTTTTGGTCCCTCTAGGTGTGTCCACCTTCAAACTATAAGTTAACCACTAGATAGTACAAAACTCTGTGCCTTCTCAGCAAATACTCCCCTTTCTGCTGGCATTGCCGCAAGCTCCCCAGTACCTACCTCCATATATGGTGGTAATTTGAAGATACTGGGATCAAGTCCAATCCATTTTTGACCAATTCTGTGGCCACAAAATCCCTTTAACCCCTCAAATCATCTTCCTCAACTTGGCCCAAGTTTCCTATAGCCTTCCCCACACTCTTGTTGCTTCAACTACTTACAATATTTAATGCAATAATCCCTTTCTATATGACCTTGGACATCTCCCCATCAATCTCCCACCTTCTATGTAAGATTTCTCAAGTGGCTTGTATGGTATAACATTCCCACTTGGAACTTCGCACCACCCTGAAATGCAAAACTACTTGGGCACCCTGGCATGAGTTCCCGAATGCCAACTGGGGCCATCTCTGGATACAACCGATCAATCACACAACTTCCAAGTTCTTTCTTCCTTTGCTACTTTCCGGCTCATGATTGATCCCACTCTGTCTTGCATTGGTTCATCCTAACTGTAGTGCCCTTGACCCTGGAACTCTGCATTAAGACCATTTAGGAATCTTTATATCCTCTGTGGTGGTTGTCAATTTCCTTTTGTTTTTGTTATTGTCCTAACTTTATGTTTATGCTTCTGTTTATCTTAACATATCTCATACTGATACAAAGTAATGTATCTTGTTTTCTCTGCAAAAATCAATAAAAAGAGACTTGAAAAGAAAAAGTGAAAAACAAAATAGGTACAGCGGGTTAATTGTAGCGTATACACTTAGTAGTAGTAATAATACATATGTTCCATCCATGGAAGTTTTTAGTCAGATCAACCATCAGTTAAAGGTTTTCTATTATTTAAAAAAAATGTTTTTAAACTAAAAGCAAATAGAAATAGCTTTTAGAATGGCTATTCATTGCTTGTCTTTATTTTGCAGGTCCGTGCCACTGTTTTTAAATTTTTCTTTTTTTCTTCATTATGCTAAATGAGATCAGAGAGCACAGCAGGTGTTCTCCCTGTGCTCAGAGCAAAGCGTTGTCATTGATTCCAGCACTGCCTCTTTGAAACATGCATGGTTGATTGTTCCATCGGTTGTTTTGCAATGGTCTCATGTAAGAAGAGGTGTGAAGAGAAGGAGACATGTCAGGAACAGAAGACAGAGGTGCTGCTGGAATTGATGACAATGCTGTGCTCTGAGCACAGGGGGAATGCCTGCTGTGCTCTCTGATCTCAATTAGCATAATGACAAAAAAAAGAAAAATTCAAAAATGGCGGCGTGGATCTGCAAAATAAAAGTAAGAGATAGATAGCCTTTCTAAATGCTAATCCTATTGCTTTTAGTTCAAAAACATTTTTTTAAATGATCGAATCCCTTTAATACAGCCATATTGACTCATTTCCATACAGGAGTAATTTTCTAAAGGTCTAGCACAGGGGAGACCGAAATGCTTACTGCTTTGGAATACATCTGAACATCATGGATTCATAATAAGGTAAACACATGTAATATACCTATGTACTATGATCAATACATTGTTCTGGAACAATTAAAAAGTGTCAAAAATGCATCATGCCAAGTTGGTTTGCTGCAAGTATTTTTTTTTTCTCTTGCCAAAACTAAAATCTGATTCAGTGGAATATTTTATTTTTACAGAATCAATGTAAACTGGTCCATTTACTGAGTCCTCTACATTCAGCAATATCAACAGTACATGAATAAAGAGGAAAAGGCTAATGGTCTAAATTTGTATGTCTGTGAATTTTAAAATGTACATACAACGTACATACTGGCATAATGTTTTGCCAATCATTTAATGTATCAATGAAAAGAGTCTATATGAAGATGCCCTCCTTTATGAGATCTAAGAAGTATGTCCTAATAGAGTTGTATGGAACAAGATATCATGAATAGAGATGAGCGAGTAGTATCAATCGAGTAGGTATTTGATCGAATACTACAGTATTCAAAATACTCGTACTCGATCGAGTACCACTCGCTGTTCGAATGTAAAAGTTCGATGCAGAACCAGCATTGATTGGCCGAATGCTATACAGTCGGCCAATTAAACGCTGGTTCTTCTCCTACCTTTAGAAGTATTCTCCGTGCAGCTTCCCCGCGGCATCTTCATTCACTCTGCCAGGCATCGGGCCTGGGCAGAGCCGACTGCGCATGGCTGCTTGTAGTGCGGGCATGTGCAGTCAGCTCTGCCCAGGCCCGATGCCTGGCAGAGTGAATGAAGAACCGGAAGACGCTGCGGGGATGCTGCATGGAGAAGACTGCTCGGAGGATCCAGTCCAACCCTTACTCATGGACTTGGTAAGTATAATTTGATCGAACGTTGCCTACCCCTGAAACGAGCATTTTCCCCCATAGACTATAATAGGGTTCGATATTCCAAAAAGTGGAACTCTTAATTGTAGTGTTCATGGATAAACCATGTGTCGCCTATATGTAAATATTAGAGTATGAATTCTTTAATATTATATAAAAATGAATTACCTTTAAACAAGACAGGAAATAATAATTAGTATCGAGAATTGATTCAAGCAATATTAAATGTAATTTTTTAACATTTTATTTCAGACTTTACAATAATACCTCTCATAATCTTTTTTTCTTTTAAGTTAGCTTTTTACTTTATAAGAAACTGACATTTTTCTGTTCAGGAAATATTTGAAGGGTAAAATATCACGCATAATAAGTCAGAAATGCTGACAGAAATAATAGATTCTACATCCATTTGAAACTGCTCTCAAAGTGATAACAATTAAGACCTGGCCAGTTTGAATACTTTCACCTAGAATGTAATGGTGCATGTGAACATGGGGGAAAAATTGCTAATAATTTATGAAAGCTTTTCAGGATAAAGGAAACAACTTTTCAGAAGTAAGGAACATATTTGAAAGGTAAACACTCTAAAAAGCAGCCTGCATATCTTCCGTGTCAATTTAAAATTTACTACATACCATTAACCAACCTAAAATAACTTCCATGGTAATAACCCATCAGATACAAACGCCTGTGCAAAAGAAGGTATTATTAAGTTAAATTACCCTAAAAGTGTTGGATTGACACAGAAAGGGTTCACTCAGTGATTTGAAAAACGATGGGTCTTGGTAACAAAGGTAAACAGCTACGGCTGTTCTTTGCTTAATAGCCAGATTTACAAGCTTTCTTTAACAAGATTTCAGTTGAGTCCTTTAAATTTTTATTACACAATATGCCAAATATGTTTGTCCTTGGGAATTGAATATGGTAAAATGGTGAAAGTGTAAAAGAATCCTACCATGCTTTTCAGTATATTCTTTTCTCTAGAGGGTAAAAATTCACCCACACACTGGGTGATTTATTATGTAAAGACATCAGAATAATGGACCCCAACAATTTTGTAACATTTGCTATATGCTTTAGATATTTTTATAATAGAGTGTAGCTAAGAGAAATCATGGTAAGGGTTGGTTCACATCTGCATTGGTATTCTGTCCGGGGGAGTCCGCATGAGGACCCCCCCCCCCCTCGAACAGAACACCGAATGCAACTGCAAGCGCTGTCCAGTAAAAGCACACGGATCCCCATAGACTATAATGGGGTCTATGTGCTTACCACCAGATCTCCACGCAGAACATGAAGCAAAAAAGTAGTTCATAATCTACTGCCCACATGATTTGTGCGGACAGCGTGTGGCAAGCACACGGGCCCCATTTTAGTCTATGCGGTCTGTGTGCTTTTACTGCACAGTGCTTGTAATTGCATTCAGTATTCCATTTGGGGACTCTCCATGTGGACTCCCCCGGACAGAATACCAACACAGATGTAAACGAAGGATAGGGGTGGAGATGTACTGCTGCACTGGAGTTCTGTAGGAAAGGTTTTAATTTCGTGAAATAATGTAATTCAACATATTTGGCACTCTTCATAAAACCAACCTTTAATAAAGGGGTTATTCAGACAAAAATGGACAACCCTTTTAATGTTTAAATCAGCTGGGGCAGTGAAAAAATATTTTAAAAATGCATACTCACCTGTCCCCGTTACTTCGGTGTCCTTCCACATGCCTTGATTCTGTGCTTCGGTAGTGTCTCCTGGGTTTCTTCCAGTTCCGCTGAAGCTGCTGATTGTTTTCAGCGGTCACATGACCGCTGAGTTCAATCAGTGAAAGGCCTGCAATGTCACTACCGATGACATCACGGGTCCTCTTCCTGAGGACTGTTGAGGCCAATCAGTAGCTTCAATGGAACGCCGGAAGAAACCCGGGAAACTCTGCCGGAGCAGAAGAACTAAGATGCACAGGATGACACTGGAGCAATGGGGACAGGTAAGCATGCATTTTTTTTTACTTATTTTTTACTGCCATCAGCTGATTTAAACATCAAAAGGGGTGTTGATATTTGCCTGGACAACTTTTTTAAGTGCATCAAAACCACAGTAATAAGAGAAATTGTCTGCTACAAAAATCTACCAGTTTCGGATATCCTTGTCTTATGACCCTTACTCATGGCATGAGGTCTTAATACAATGCAATCCGAAGCTAGTAGATTTTTATATTCTGGATGTGCTGAACTACATTTTCTCATTATGGATCTGCTGTACTGGTGCTGATGCTCCTTATGGTCCTTGCCCCTAGAGAAGCTTCACACCCCTCAACAATCTTACCACAAATTGTGCATCTCTTCCTATGCTTATGTTTGTTTGTTTTAAATACTATACAGTACCTTCTATTAGATTGTAAGTGAAAAACTGTACTAATTATTCCTGTAGCCCACCAAAGAAATCAGACAAGGCCATAGTATAGAGACCCAAAATTGGTGATTATCAATGACAACTGTTTGTCTATTGGTTGTTGGAAAACTATGGTCCAAATACTATAGTCCAAACACAGACTGCATCTGCTGATAGCTTAATGACAGAAATAAAGTGAAATATATGAGCTCTCAACATCATTAGAAAGTTCACAAACAGCACAAAATCAATTAGATCTCATAAATCATTGTGGTAGTAAATGTAATTGGCAGTGGCAGTAAATGAAGACCACCTTTTGGGTTAATAAATACCGCTAGTACATTTTTCTTATTTATATAGCACCAACATATTCTTCAGTATTTTAGAAATCATAGGGTTAATGTGCATACAAAATGAGACATTACAGAATGATAAATCAACTCACACAAAAGGAGTGAGGGCCCTATTGCAAGAATTTACAATTTGCAAGGTAGAAGGGGCGACACAAGTGGTGAAAGTGCTTATTAAATAAGGCTGTATGAGACTGTCATCAGTCAGTGTCCTTTTATGTATAGATCCAAAGTGTCTTGGTTTACACTTAGCTAAAAGCATCATGTCCTGTGGAGTAATGTGGTGAGGATGAACAGAAGATGCTGGTTTTGGGGAGTGCAAGTATAACAGTTTTAGATCAGGAAATGTGATAGGCCTTCTTGAAGACATGTTAACCTGATTTTCCAGGGTAGTGCATTCCAGACAACTGATGCAACTCAGGAGAAATCTTGGAATTAGGAGTGAGAGGTTCTGATTATAGAGAATGTTAGTCTCAGGTTACTGGCAGAGTAAAGTGAGCTGTAGACACAGATGAGGGATCTAGTGTAGAGAGGTGCAGTGCTATGGAGAATACTGTGGATGAGAGTGAAAGGCTTATATTTTATTTTATAGTTAACAAACAACCAGAGCAGTGACAGGCACAGACTGGAGGCATTAGTGTAGCAATTAGACTGATGATTGAGCCTGGCTGTATCCAGAAGGATAGATTGTTGAGTTTATTTGGGGGGGGGGGCGACACTAATGATCCGGGTTTGTCTCAAAAATGTCAAATTGTTCATTGGAAAGCTGGAAAAACTGTGTTTGTGTGACTTTCTTACAGGCTTTGTTTCTACAGCATTCAGTTTGCAGCCAAATTGACATCACCTGTATTCTTATGTTTTAATCCCTTTAATAAAATCCAGAATTTTGCAAAAAAAAATAAAAAATTCTTTGAGTCGCCATATTTGGACACTTGTAACTTTTTTTTTTATATTTCCACGTTTGGGGATGCGTAAGGCCTCTTTTTTTCCGGGGCTAAATATATTGTTCATTTATACCATTTTGGCCATTGTCTAATGTTTTGATTGCTTTTTGTTCGAATTTTTATAAGAGATGAAATGGCAAGAATACAGTCATTAGGCTTTTTTAATCTTTTTTTTTCTCCCAATACAACGTTCACCGTATGGAAAAAATATTTGTATATTTGTAGACCAGGCATTTTTGGATATGGGGATGTATAGTTTGTTCATGTTATCCATTTTTATTTTAAATGTAGGTTTATTTTTTTTTACATATTTTTAAAAACTTATTTTTTTTGATTGGGTAAAAGTTGTCAGGGAACACGTAAAAGAAAGGGGAGGAGGAAACACTTTTGCAAATACTTACAATTAGAATGTGGACAGCAACAGCAGCACTACTAGGGTTCCAAAACTTCCTCTTTTTCTGCCTATTTTTGATGAGGTGAAGGACAACTACCATTGTCTTTTTATGTAGCAGAGGTAGAGGTGGAAAGTGGAGGTAGTAGTGGCAAGGGGTGTGTTACTGGTGGCAGTGTTGCTAGAAGCAGTAGGGGGAAAATCTGTTAGGAATTGTGAGATCATAGAGGAATCTCATTGCCATTATGACTCACAAAAAAGTGGGGAAGATAATAACATTACTTAATCCAGGTTAGGGTGACGTTAGGGTGACATCACATTATCTCCTGTCTTGCCAAGTTATTAGCAGTGCAATTGCTGCAGTGCCAGTTAGTGGAATCCACTCCATGGAGAATACCTTAGCTGCCATTATTTTTCGAGGGAAGTTGTCCCTGCTGGATTTCCATATGGGCATCTCTTGTAAGTGTCTATGACATGAAAGGTGCATGCCACCGTTAATATGTGGAGCATCAGTTATGGGCAGGGGACAATACATTAGCTGTTATGGTTCATCAGTTAATAATTTGCGCACCAGAAACCACAGTCTAGAAACACACCATGGCCCAAAGGTACTAGTATTGCCATTACCTTACAGGTGCAAGGCGGGCACAGTTTGGACACCAGATCATACCCATCAGCCTCATACTGGACCATTTCCCACCAACAACTTCAACAGGGAAAGCAATTGGTTAGACTCCCCCTGCCTGGTTTCATGGTTGTAAGGTGAAGAGCACTTGAGTGGGCTTTTACACTTGATGGAGTAACAGTTTCAGCAGTAGTATATGATTACCGCATGCAGAAAACTCTCTTGCCTCTTCAGCTGGCAAGAGAGGCAGTAGGTACACTGATAGTGTGCCCCAAATTTTTCTTCTAATGATGTCAATTCTCACTTAGTTACTACACTACATGGTGTTGCATGCACACCCTTAAATGAGTCTTTTTGGGTGACTTACTGTATGCACGCATTTTTTCTTGAAGTTATGGTAACTCGGTACACTATTTGGTTGGAAGGTGAAGTGCACATCGAGTGGTACTTTTGCACAGCAGTATACAGTGAACTATTACTGCATGCAGCAAATCACAATGCAGTGGATAAGGATAATCAGCAGAACAAGATTAGTTGCTGACTTGCTGCTACTTCAGTCATAATGATGATGATGATGATGATCAGTTTTGAAAGATAATCCAGCTTTTTCAGCTTTTAGCCAGACCAGGCATGAGGGTAGCGTGTCCCAAAGCTTTCTTGCAATTCTGTTTATTGCCTTGCACCCCGGTCCATCATATTATGCCCTGCCACACTGTCACATATATTGCTAAAGATTAGAGATGAGCGAACACTAAAATGTTCGAGGTTCGAAATTCGATTCGAACAGCCGCTCAATGTTCGTGTGTTCGAACGGGTTTCGAACCCCATTATAGTCTATGGGGAACAGATACTCGTTAAGGGGGAAACCCAAATCCGTGTCTGGAGGGTCACCAAGTCCACTATGACACCCCAGGAAATGATGCCAACACCTCTGGAATGACACTGGGACAGCAGGGGAAGCATGTCTGGGGGCATCTAACACACCAAAGACCCTCTATTACCCCAACATCACAGCCTAACAACTACACACTTTACACATTCAAAAAAACCTCTATCAAAGTGGGAAAATACCTGGAAACCTTCTTTACACCCCAAATGGATGGACACAAACCCCAATTTAAGCTCAACAAATAGTAACAACCACCCCTTTAAATCACGTTCCCCATGACAACCACAAATGGAATAGGCAATGGGAATTCCAAAAGCCCTCACCCTTAACTGTCATTTTGAGTGTGTGTGTGTGTGTGTGTGTGTGTGTGATGTGGTAAGACCTTCCAAAATTCACTTTTCTAGCCCTTAACATGAGCCCTTCCAAACAAAGTTACAGGACCTTAAGCTGAGCTACCAGCAGAGATTGAGGCCCTTGGCATGAGTAGAGCCTTGCACCAGCAGTGTTTTTGGCACTTAGGGTGAGTTGAGCCTTGTACCAGCGTGTGTCCCTTAACATCAGGCGGGCCCTAAGTTCTGCGCTTTGCACAAAAGTTCCACATTAACTAGGCTGAATGGTACAAAGATTAGTAGGCCCGAGAACCAGGAACAGGTCTTGCAATGGCTGTCGGATAACGCTTAAAGCACATTGTCCACCAGCCAGGCAGCCTCTACCTCCTCTTACCCAACAGTCTTGTCCTCCTTCCACCCAAAATTCCCAATCTTCCCAGAACAATAACCCCAACTGTCCCTGCTCCCCAGAGCTGTTCTCCCTTCCTTTGACTGTACCGCAACCTGCCCCTCCATTTCGCGATTCCACGGACCTAACAGACGAGTATCTGTGTCCAGATGCTCAAACACTAGAGTCTCCTCCATTCCATCTCCGGTCGATTTGGTGGCGGATGATCAGCAACCCACCCTCATCGACGACGATGAGACGCAGTTGCTGTCAGGGCAGCCAGTTGACATGCGCATTGTGCAGGAGGAGGAGGCGAGACAGGAGTTGGAAGAGGAGGTGGTGGACGACGAGGACACCGACCCCACCTGGACAAGGCAGATGTCAAGCTGGGAAAGTAGTGTGGATGTTGAGGCAGGTGCAGCACCAAAAAGGGTAGCTAGAGGCAGAGACATGTCCAGAGGCAGAGGTCAGCTGCTTTGCCGAAGCCAGGCCAGACCCGGAATGTCCGAAGATGTTCCCTTTTGTACCCAGCCCAGAAAAACTCCCCCATCGAGGGCACGTTTCTTGAAGGTGTAGAGTTTTTTCAAGGAATGCGCCGAGGACAGATATAGTGTCGTCTACACAATTTGCCTCTCGAAATCGAGTAGGGGCCCTGAGAAGAGCAACCTGTCCACCACTTCAATGCACCGTCATTTGGAATCCAAGCAATGGAATCAGTGGCAGGCAGCAACGGCAGGACAAACGTCGCCCGCCGTTCATGCCACTGCCTCTGCTCACAGTGCTGGCGATGCACTCCAGAGGACGAGCCAGGACATCACTTCATCTGCCTCCGCCACTTTGTTGACTTCTCCCTCATCCTCCCCTGTTTCTGTCTTATCTCCTTCTCCTGCACCATCAAAGGCACCATCAGGCGCTTCTTTACAACAACCCACCATCTCTCAGACATTGGAGCGCCGGCAGAAATACACCGCTAACCACCCACCCACGCAAGCCTAGAACGCCAACATCGCTAAACTGCTGGCCCAGGAGAGGTTGGCGTTCCGGCTTGTTGAAACTCCCGCCTTCCCGGACCTGATGGCAACTGTGGCACCTCACTATGCCGTCCCTAGCCGTCTCAACTTCTCCCGGTGTGGCGTCCCCGCCTTGCACCAGCACGTGTCACTCAACATCAGGTGGGCCCTTAGTTCCGCGCTTTGCTGCAAGGTCCACTTGACCACCGACACTTGGACAAGCGCCTGTGGTCAGGGATGCTGCAGTGCTTATCTTTAATGACAGGCAGGGTGAATGTGGTGGAGTCTGTTCCCCGGGTGCAAACTGGGGTGGCCTATCTCCTCTCCCAGGCCAAAATTCATGGCAGGAGTAGACTGAAACCCTACGACGCTGCAACCTCCACCACAGCTACTAGCGGCAAACGCTAAAACACTGGTGTGGGGAGACGTCAGCAGGCGGTGCTGAAGCTCATCAGCTTGGGGGACAGACAGCACAGTGCCTCCGAGGTCAGGGATGCCATCCTGGCTGAGATGGCATTTTTTTTTCCCTGCTACACCTGGGGCCTGGCATTTTTACGCCTGTGATAATGGCTGGAACCTGGTAGCGGCTCTGGAGCTTGCCAGCCTCCAACACGTTCCATGTTTGGCCCACGTCTAACCTAGTGGTGCAAAGTTTTTTAAAAACATACCCAAATGTACCGAAGCTACTGTTGAAAATGCGGCGCTTGTGCGCCCACTTTTGCAAGTGCACAGGAGTCGCTGCTAGCCTAAAAACACTTTAGCAAGGCCTACATCTGTCCAAACACAGGCTGTTGTCCGTCATTCACACACGCTGAAACCCTACAATACCATATCTTGAGCAGGGTGTGTGAGCTGCACAGACCTTTGATGGAGTTCCATCTACAAAACCCAAGGGTTCCTCAAAGTCAGCTCCCAAAGTTTCTGCACCATGAGTTTCCAGGGGTGGCAGAGTTATGGCTAGGGGCAGAGGCATGGATAGGGATGATGTCTAGGGGCAAAAGCAGTGTGGATGTGGAGGCAAGCTAAGCAGGAAAAACTGGGGGTACAAGCTAAGGCATGGACTGGGGTGATGTCTAGGGGCAAAAGCAGTGTGGATGTGGAGGCAAGCTAAGCAGGAAAAACTGGGGGTACAAGCTAAGGCATGGACTGGGGTGATGTCTAGGGGCAAAAGCAGTGTGGATGTGGAGGCAAGCTAAGCAGGAAAAACTGGGGGTACAAGCTAAGACATGGACTGGGGTGATGTCTAGGGGCAAAAGCAGTGTGGATGTGGAGGCAAGCTAAGCAGGAAAAACTGGGGGTACAAGCTAAGGCATGGACTGGGGTGATGTCTAGGGGCAAAAGCAGTGTGGATGTGGAGGCAAGCTAAGCAGGAAAAACTGGGGGTACAAGCTAAGGCATGGACTGGGGTGATGTCTGGGGCAAAAGCAGTGTGGATGTGGAGGCAAGCTAAGCAGGAAAAACTGGGGGTACAAGCTAAGGCATGGACTGGGGTGATGTCTAGGGGCAAAAGCAGTGTGGATGTGGAGGCAAGCTAAGCAGGAAAAACTGGGGGTACAAGCTAAGGCATGGACTGGGGTGATGTCTAGGGGCAAAAGCAGTGTGGATGTGGAGGCAAGCAAAGCAGGGAAAATGGTGGCTAGAGGCAAAGGGATGTCCATAGGCAGCAAGGGCAAAGATGCAAAACTCTCCCGTTTCAAGAATTTTCCTGACTTGTCTCCCCACAAAACATTCCTGGGAGGAGGGCTGAAACACCACCCTCCTCCTCCTCCGCTGTTAGATTGACCCCAGCTACGAGCTGAAAACGCTGAATAACTGGTGTGGGGAGACGTCAGCAGGCCGGGCTGAAGCTCATCAGCTTGGGGGACGGACAGCACACTGCCTCTGAGGTCAGGGATGCCATCCTGGATGAGATGGCAATTTGTTTATCCCCGCTGCCCCTGGGGCCAGGCTTTTTTGTCTTGTTGGAGGGCTCTGGAGCTTGCCAGCCTCCAACACGTTCCATGCCTGGCCCACGTGTTCAATGTAGTGGTGCAATGATTTTTAAAAACATACCCCAAATTAGCTGAGCTAAGGGTGAAAGTGCGGCACTTGGACACCCACTTTCCCAAGTCTACAGTACCTGGAGCTAGCCGCAATACACTCCAGCAAGGCCTACATCTGCCTGAAGCACCTACTGTTGTGCGAGGTCACCACACGCTCTAACCCTAGATACCGTATGTTCAGCAGGGTGTGTGAGCAGCAGAGACCTTTGATGGAGTACCAGCTACAAAACCCAAGGGTTCCTCAGAGTCAGCTCCCTCACTTTCTACACCATGAGTTTCCATGGGTGGCAGACTTATGGCTAGAGGCACAGGCATGGATAGGGGTGATGTGTAGGGGCAAAAGCAGTGTGGATGTGGAGGCAAGCTAAGCAGCAAAAACTGGGGGTAAAAGCAGCCGGTGGCATCATCACTGACAAGCACAGCTGTCTGTCAGCTGACAGGCTGACTTTCACCAAAATGAACAGACAATGGATAGACTCATCATATACATGTCAGTTACATGACAAATTTAGTGCAATTTGCAAGTCCAAGATGGTTTGGAGATCTGCGGAGAGGAATCTCACCACCTCTTGCGGGTGCCATCATTTGGAAGGCAAGCCCTGGGCTCAGTGGGTGAGAGCAAGCGCAGGATAATCGTCGTTTGGCCTGGCGGCCACTGCCTCTCCCACTGTTGACAGGGCTGGCGCTGCAGTCCAGACCAGCAGCCAGGACACCTCCACATCTGCCTCTGACACTTTGGGGAGTTCACCCTTATCCTCACCTTTTCCTGCCATTTCTCCTTTTGCCCGCGCCATCATGCACCTCTTTTCCCAGCAACTCCCCATCTCCCAAGTCTTTCATTTCATGCTAAAGTACAGCGCAACCCACCCACATGCCCAAGGCTTCAACGGCCTCATCTCAAGAAATCTGGCCCAGGAGATGTTGGAATCCCGGCTGGGGGACACTCTGCCCTTTTTGGGCAGAGTGTCTACTGCGCCACCGCACTGTGCCGTCCACACCAGCACTTTCCCCCAAACATGAGGCGGTCCCTAAATTCAGCGCTTAGCCCTAAAGTTCCATGTGACCAGTTACGAATGGACAAGTGCATGCGGACAGGGACGCTACCTTTCAATTTGGGCACAGTGGTTGAATGTAGTTGAGGCGTGGACCGGGTCGCAAAATGTGGTGGCCTGACTTGTCTCCCCACACAACATTCCTGGGAGGAGGGCTGAAACACCACCCTCCTCCGCTGTTAAATTGACCCCAGCTACGAGCTGGAAACGCTGCAACACTGGTGTGGGGAGACGTCAGCGGGCCGTGCTGAAGCTCATCAGCTTGGGGGCCAGACAGCACACTGCCTACAAAGTGAGTCATGCCATCCTCGATGAGACGGCAATGTGGTTTTTGCCACTGCACCTGGGCCCAGGCATGTTGTCATGTGTGATAATGGCCGTAACCTGGGATTGGCTCTGTAGCTTGGCAGCCTGCAACATATTCCATGCCTGGGCCACGTTTTTAACTCATTGCTGCTAATCTTTTGAAAAAGGTACCCCAATGTTCCTGAGCTACTGGTGAAAGTGTGGCGCTTGTGCGGATAGTTTTTAAAGTCTATAGTTGCCGCTGCTAGCCTCTATGCACTCCTACAACGCCTGTACCTGCTGGAACAACGGCTGTTGTGTGACGTCTCCACACTGCTGGCACTAAACATATCATGTGTTGAGCAGAGTGTGTGAGCAGCACAGACCTTTGATGTAGTTCCAACTCCAAAACCCTCGGGTTCGTCAAAGTCAACTCCCTCAGTTGTTCAACCATGAGTGGCCATGGGTGGCAGACTTATGTGAAATCCCATCCCATCCATTGCACTGGACACGAAACATTAGCATGCGCTCAGCACAACTTCGGATATGGCAGCTGCGTTAAGCAGGGTGCAGGGTACAACACAGACCAGGCCCGAGCACCAGGAACAGGTGTTAGAAATACTGCAGCATCTGCCATTTCCTTCCAATTTTGGGGTTTTGGACCCGCCACCGACTTGTCTGGACCTAAGTGGGGATCATGAGACACAGTTGCCATCAAGGCAAGCTGTGGTCATGTGCGGTTTGCAGTAAGGGGGCAGTGCGCAATTGGAAGAGGAGTTGGTGGATGACGAGGCCACCGACCCCACATGGACAGGGGTGATGTCTAGGGGCTAAAGCAGTGTAGATGTAGAGGGAAGCTAAATCAACAAAAAACCTGGGTAGAAGCAAAGGCATAAACTGGGGTGATGTTTAGGGGCTAAAGCAGTGTAGATGTGGAGGGAAGCTAATTCAACAAAAAAAAAAAGGGTAGAAGCAAAGGCATAAACTGGGGTGATGTTTAGGGGCTAAAGCAGTGTAGATGTGGAGGGAAGCTAATTCAACAAAAAAAACAGGGTAGAAACAAAGGCATAAACTGGGGTGATGTTTAGGGGTGAAAGCAGTGTAGATGTGGAGGGAAGCTAAGCAGCAAAAACAGTGGATAGAAGCAAAGGCATGCAAAACTCTACCCTGTTGGAAGACTTATTCCTAGGTCTGGAACACGTTAATGGCCCCCCTGGACAAATTACTGCCACTCAGGGGCCTAGTGTCACCAGGAGGGACAAGTATAGGCGCATGTTGTGGGAATACCTGGCCGACACCAGCTCTGTCCTCTCCGATCCCTCTGTGCTCTACAGCCTACACTTATTTTCTCATCTTTTTTTCTGAACTGCACATCTCTTGCCTGCTTCCTTTGGGATCTTAGAAATGGTGGTCCACTTCCACAGATGGTAACTTCAATAGACAGTGTAACGGGAGTAGCTGAGGGATCGCTGTCTTAACCACTTTTTGGCACAAAATTAACTTCCAAAGCCAAATATGGTGCAAGTATATGATGCAAGGACACCTACACACCTATCTCTGACACATTGGGGAGTTCACCCTTTTGGCCTGCACCATCATGCGCCTCTTCCCAGCCACTCCACATTTCCCAAGCTTTTCATTGCAGGCAGAAGTACAACACAACCCACCCCCATGCCCAAGCCTTTAACAGCCTCATCGATAAACTGCTGGCCCTGGAGATGTTGGTGTTTGTTTATGCTTCTGGAGACCCAGGCCTTCCCTCAGCAGATGGCAGCTGGGGCACCTCCCTATGATGGGCCTAGCCGTTACTACTTCTCTTGGTGTGCTGTCCCTGCCTTGCGCCTGCATGTGTCCCATAACATCAGTCGGGCCCAGAGCTCTGCGCTTTGCTGCAAGGTCCACTTGACCACCGACACATGGACAAGCGCCTGTGGTCAGGGATGCTGCAGTGCTTATCTTTAATGACAGGCAGGGTGAATGTGGTGGAGTCTGTTCCCCGGGTGCAAACTGGGGTGGCCTATCTCCTCTCCCAGGCCAAAATTCATGGCAGGAGTAGACTGAAACCCTACGAAGCTGCAACCTACACCCCAGCTACTAGCAGAAAACACTGTAACACTGGCATGGGGAGATGTCAGCAGGCCGTGCTGAAACTGATCAGCTTGGGGGACAGACAGCACAGTGCCTCCGAGGTCAGGGATGCCATCCTGGCTGAGATGGCATTTTTTTTTCCCTGCTACACTTGGGGCCTGGCATTTTTGCGCCTGTGATAATGGCTGGAACCTGGTAGCAGATCTGGAGCTTGCCAGACTCAAACACGGTCCACGCATGGCCCACGTTTTCCAACTTGTTGGTGCCATGTTTCTTTGAAACCTACACCATTGTGCCTGATATACAGGTCAAAGTGGGGCCATTTTCGTAAGTGAGAACTAGCCTCTGCTAGGCAGAAAACATTCAGAGCACACTCCTCTCATCTTCGCACCGTTGGCTGGCGGAGGAAGACGAGGGGGTTGGAGTGGCATCTGATGTCCCTATCCCACACGAGGCTAGAGGGTGCACTTCAGTGCATCCCATTGCTTCACCACAAATGGTGTGAAGGGGAGTGGAAAATGGAGGAAATGGAGAGTGTCCCTTACAGTTGGGGCCAGCAAAGGCATGCCAAGTAACACACTGGCACACATGGCTGACTTCATCTTGGGTTGCTTTTCAACACATATTTCACATCATGAAGAACAAATAATACTGGATTTTTACAAGCCTCGAACCCCGGTCTAGGTCTAATGTCTGTTCCTTTCTTATATTAGGGGAGAGAGAAAAAAAATTACTTCAGTGATACGTTTAGCGTACATAGACTGACTATTAATGTGTATCCCACTTAGTGTTGTTAGGGTTACACACCGTCACAACCTGGCTAAAGCTTCTATAGCTGTTAATAAAGTCAACATAACTTTACGGTATCCAAAAAGACAGCTGGTACCGACAGAGAGCAAGACAAATGTCAACCAAAGCTGTGAGCTCTGAACACCCACAGTGACTTTGGCGTCATCATCATTATAAGGGAGCGGGTGGTAATAAATAACTTGGCAGTGCCTAAAACCCAAAAAGCTTATACAACTATATTTACATTAAGATACACAAATGACACTTTTCAGTAGCATGTCATGAGACAAGCTGATAAGCTCTTCCTTTGTGCAGTGCTATTTGAAAGTTAAACGCTGCCTTTATTTTAATTCTGGAGAAGGTGCAGACATTAGATTTAGAACATGTTGTCTTCATTGTCCAAATCCTCTATATAGGTAACGTGTTTTTCAGGCCGAGCTGTCTGGGAACGAGCTGGTGCAGCACTGGCAACCTGGGTGAATATGGCAAGAGCCTGAGATGTAGGGTGAATGAATCCCCAAATTATTTGTGGAATTCCCAGTGAGACAATGGCACTATCTACCAGTAGCAAAAATTGTGGGTGCACGTAACCCCCATATATTCTTTGAATTCCCAGTCAGACAATGGCACTGTATACCAGTAGTAAAAATTGTGGGTGCACATAACCCCAATATATTCTTTGAATTCCCAGTGAGACAATGGCACTGTATAGCAGTAGCAAAAATTGTGGGTGCACGTAACCCCCATATATTCTTTGAATTCCCAGTCAGACAATGGCACTGTATACCAGTAGTAAAAATTGTGGGTGCACATAACCCCAATATATTCTTTGAATTCCCAGTGAGACAATGGCACTGTATAGCAGTAGCAAAAATTGTGGGTGCACGTAACCCCCATATATTCTTTGAATTCCCAGTCAGACAATGGCACTATATACCAGTAGTAAAAATTGTGGGTGCACATAACCCCAATATATTCTTTGAATTCCCAGTGAGACAATGGCACTGTATAGCAGTAGCAAAAATTGTGGGTGCACGTAACCCCCATATATTCTTTGAATTCCCAGTCAGACAATGGCACTATATACCAGTAGTAAAAATTGTGGGTGCACATAACCCCAATATATTCTTCGAATTCCCAGTGAGACAATGGCACTGTATAGCAGTAGCAAAAATTGTGGGTGCACGTAACCCCCATATATTCTTTGAATTCCCAGTCAGACAATGGCACTATATACCAGTAGTAAAAATTGTGGGTGCACATAACCCCAATATATTCTTTGAATTTCCAGTGAGACAATGGCACTGTATAGCAGTAGCAAAAATTGTGGGTGCACGTAACCCCCATATATTCTTTGAATTCCCAGTCAGACAATGGCACTGTATACCAGTAGTAAAAATTGTGGGTGCACATAACCCCAATACAATCTTTGAATTCCCAGTGAGACAATGGCACTGTATAGCAGTAGCAAAAATTGTGGGTGCACGTAACCCCCATATATTCTTTGAATTCCCAGTCAGACAATGGCACTATATACCAGTAGTAAAAATTGTGGGTGCACATAACCACAATATATTCTTTGAATTCCCAGTGAGACAATGGCACTGTATAGCAGTAGCAAAAATTGTGGGTGCACGTAACCCCCATATATTCTTTGAATTCCCAGTCAGACAATGGCACTGTATACCAGTAGTAAAAATTGTGGGTGCACATAACCCCAATATAATCTTTGAATTCCCAGTGAGACAATGGCACTGTATAGCAGTAGCAAAAATTGTGGGTGCACGTAACCCCCATATATTCTTTGAATTCCCAGTGAGACAATGGCACTGTATAGCAGTAGCAAAAATTGTGGGTGCACGTAACCCCCATATATTCTTTGAATTCCCAGTCAGACAATGGCACTATATACCAGTAGTAAAAATTGTGGGTGCACGTAACCCCAATATATTCTTTGAATTCCCAGTCAGACCATGGCACTGTATAGCAGTAGCAAAAATTGTGGGTGCACATAACCCCCATATATTCTTTGAATTCCCAGTCAGACAATGGCACTATATACCAGTAGTAAAAATTGTGGGTGCACATAACCCCAATATATTCTTTGAATTCCCAGTGAGACAATGGCACTGTATAGCAGTAGCAAAAATTGTGGGTGCACGTAACCCCCATATATTCTTTGAATTCCCAGTCAGACAATGGCACTGTATACCAGTAGTAAAAATTGTGGGTGCACATAACCCCAATATAATCTTTGAATTCCCAGTGAGACAATGGCACTGTATAGCAGTAGCAAAAATTGTGGGTGCACGTAACCCCCATATATTCTTTGAATTCCCAGTCAGACAATGGCACTATATACAAGTAGTAAAAATTGTGGGTGCACATAACCCCAATATATTCTTTGAATTCCCAGTGGGACAATGGCACTGTATAGCAGTAGCAAAAATTGTGGGTGCACGTAACCCCCATATATTCTTTGAATTCCCAGTCAGACAATGGCACTATATACCAGTAGTAAAAATTGTGGGTGCACATAACCCCAATATATTCTTTGAATTCCCAGTGAGACAATGGCACTGTATAGCAGTAGCAAAAATTGTGGGTGCACGTAACCCCCATATATTCTTTGAATTCCCAGTCAGACAATGGCACTATATACCAGTAGTAAAAATTGTGGGTGCACATAACCCCAATATATTCTTTGAATTCCCAGTGAGACAATGGCACTGTATAGCAGTAGCAAAAATTGTGGGTGCACGTAACCCCCATATATTCTTTGAATTCCCAGTGAGACAATGGCACTGTATAGCAGTAGCAAAAATTGTGGGTGCACGTAACCCCCGTATATTCTTTGAATTCCCAGTCAGACAATGGCACTATATACCAGTAGTAAAAATTGTGGGTGCACATAACCCCAATATAATCTTTGAATTCCCAGTGAGACAATGGCACTGTATAGCAGTAGCAAAAATTGTGGTTGCACGTAACCCCCATATATTCTTTGAATTCCCAGTGAGACAATGGCACTGTATAGCAGTAGCAAAAATTGTGGGTGCACGTAACCCCCATATATTCTTTGAATTCCCAGTCAGACAATGGCACTATATACCAGTAGTAAAAATTGTGGGTGCACATAACCCCAATATATTCTTTGAATTCCCAGTGAGACAATGGCACTGTATAGCAGTAGCAAAAATTGTGGGTGCACGTAACCCCCATATATTCTTTGAATTCCCAGTCAGACAATGGCACTGTATACCAGTAGTAAAAATTGTGGGTGCACATAACCCCAATATATTCTTTGAATTCCCAGTCAGACAATGGCACTGTATAGCAGTAGCAAAAATTGTGGGTGCACGTAACCCCCATATATTCTTTGAATTCCCAGTCAGACAATGGCACTGTATACCAGTAGTAAAAATTGTGGGTGCACATAACCCCAATATATTCTTTGAATTCCTAGTGAGACAATGGCACTGTATAGCAGTAGCAAAAATTGTGGGTGCACGTAACCCCCATATATTCTTTGAATTCCCAGTGAGACAATGGCACTGTATAGCAGTAGCAAAAATTGTGGGTGCACGTAACCCCCATATATTCTTTGAATTCCCAGTCAGACAATGGCACTATATACCAGTAGTAAAAATTGTGGGTGCACATAACCCCAATATATTCTTTGAATTCCCAGTGAGACAATGGCACTGTATAGCAGTAGCAAAAATTGTGGGTGCACGTAACCCCCATATATTCTTTGAATTCCCAGTCAGACAATGGCACTATATACCAGTAGCAAAAATTGTGGGTGCACGTAACCCCAATATATTCTTTGAATTACCAGTCAGAAACTGGCACTATATAGCAGTAGCAAAAATTGTGGGTGCACGTAACCCCCATATATTCTTTGAATTCCCAGTCAGACAATGGCACTGTATACCAGTAGTAAAAATTGTGGGTGCACATAACCCCAATATAATCTTTGAATTCCCAGTGAGACAATGGCACTGTATAGCAGTAGCAAAAATTGTGGGTGCACGTAACCCCCATATATTCTTTGAATTCCCAGTGAGACAATGGCACTGTATAGCAGTAGCAAAAATTGTGGGTGCACATAACCCCCATATATTCTTTGAATTCCCAGTGAGACAATGGCACTGTATAGCAGTAGCAAAAATTGTGGGTGCACGTAACCCCCATATATTCTTTGAATTCCCAGTCAGACAATGGCACTATATACCAGTAGTAAAAATTGTGGGTGCACGTAACCCCCATATATTCTTTGAATTCCCAGTCAGACAATGGCACTGTATACCAGTAGTAAAAATTGTGGGTGCACATAACCCCAATATATTCTTTGAATTCCCAGTAAGACAATGGCACTGTATAGCAGTAGCAAAAATTGTGGGTGCACGTAACCCCAATATATTCTTTGAATTCCCAGTCAGACAATGGCACTATATACCAGTAGCAAAAATAGTGGGTGTATATAGCCCCAATTCTATTGCTAGGGGACTTGCAGGGTATTTCTGAGGTGAAGGTGGGGGGGCACACCGTTGGAACGGGGATTTGGGGTGTATATATGGGGTATACGGGAATACACTGTCAGTGTGTTCCATTCAGGATCCTGGGAAAGCTGGGTTGCGGCGATTGAGCCCGTCAGTGCCACGTTACACTGACAAGCTTCTCCCTGGAATTGAAGTTATATGTAAGCCCAATATATTCTTTGAATTCCCAGTCAGACAATGGCACTATATGGCAGTAGCAAAAATAGTGGGTGTATATAGCCCCAATTCTATTGCTAGGGGACTTGCAGGGTATTTCTGGGGTGAAGGTGGGGGGGCACACCATTGGAACGGGTATCGGGGGTATATATCGGGTATACGGGAATACACTGACAGTGTATTCCATTCAGGATCCTGGGAAAGCTGGGTTGCGGCGATTGAGCCCGTCAGTGCCACGTTACACTGACAAGCTTCTCCCTGGAATTTAGCTCTTATAAGAGCTGTTGGTTGTCTTCTCCTTCCTATCCTAGCCTGTCCCTGCCTACCCAGAATCTAAGCCCTAGCTAACTGGACGGAAACCTCCGTCCTCGGTGAATTGCAAGCTCAGAATGACGCGAACCTGGGCGGCGCTGTTCTTTTAAATTAGAGGTCACATGTTTTCGGCAGCCAATGGGTTTTGCCTACTTTTTTCAACGTCACCGGTGTCGTAGTTCCTGTCCCACCTACCCTGCGCTGTTATTGGAGCAAAAAAGGCGCCAGGGAAGGTGGGAGGGGAATCGAGTAATGACGCACTTTACCACGCGGTGTTCGATTCGATTCGAACATGCCGAACAGCCTAATATCCGATCGAACATGAGTTCGATAGAACACTGTTCGCTCATCTCTACTAAAGATAGCACCATTTCCACTAATTAAGCAGACATGTCATGTGGCCTGGTCTATCATATTATGCCCTTCTGGAGATGAGCGAACAGTAAAATGTTTGAGATTCGATATTCGTTTCAAGTAGCCCCTCAATATTCGACTACTCAAATTGAATATCGAATCCTATTATACTCTATGGGGGGAAAATGCTCGTTTCAGGGGTAGGCAACGTTCGATCAAATTACACTTACCAAGTCCATGAGTGAGGGTCGGGCTGGATCCTCCAAGAAGTCTTCTCCGTGCAGCGTCCCCACGGCGTCTTCTGGCTTTGAATTCACTCTGCCAGGCATCGGGCCTGGGCAGAGCCGACTGCGCATGCTCGCACCACAAGCGGGCATGCGCAGTCGGCTCCGCCCAGGCCCGATGCCTGGCAGAGTGAATTCAGAGCTGGAAGACGCCGTGGGGAAGCTGCACGGAGAAGACTTCTAAAGGTAGGAGAACCAGTATTGATTGGCCGACTGTATAGCATGGCGAGCACCTTCTTTCTTTTAGTTTTCGGAGGGTTCTAAATGTAAAAATGCATAAAAGCAAAAGCAAGTTTGTATCCACAGGTTACCATTCATTTTTCCATAGGTATAAAGTACATGTCACTTTCACTTTGACATAACTTCAGCAGGGGAAAGCGGCAGGATAATCCAGGTTCTTTTATACCTCCCATGTCTTGTTTTCAGGGTCAGAAACTGAATCTTTTTCACTTCAGAAAATATTCAACCTTTCCAGCTGGCAAGACAAGCACACTGATAGTCTGCACCAAATGTGTCTTTAAATTCTAAAATTGGTGGGATAATCTGCTCTCATAAATAGATAATTATTATTTTTTATTTTTTTTTATTTTGAATAGCTAATTCTTCATCACTTTTTTAGTGCCTACAGTCACAAATTTGTCTCCCAAAGAGCAACAAATCTGTAGCACTTACTCATCATTAATACGGGCTTACTTTTCTACAAAACCATATTTTTTTTTGCAGTAAAGCTGCCATGTGTGTCTAAAAAAAGGGGGATGAATCGAGAGTGAATCTGGATGATAATGAGATTTTTTTTAATGTTTCCACGATAAGGAGGGTTTGGTTTCTGTTAGATGTTTTTGAGGTGCAGATCACATTAAAGTATGGACACTTGTTTAAAGTTTATTTAAGATTTTACCTCTAGCAATCATTTACACTGTGCTATGTGAAATGAAATGACCCTTACTGGTCTCTGTAGCATTCCATACCTTAACCCCTTCCCGACATCCGTAGTACTAGTATGGCGGATGCCGGGTGTTTACCTATGGCAGCCGCCCGGGAGTCAGGCGGCCGCCATAGCTGCTGGGTGTCTACTGTTTTACACAGTAGACACCCAGTGCTAATGCCCCCGGTCGGTGCCTGCACCGATTGGGAAATTAACCCCTCCGGTGCCTTGGTTAAAGCTGCTGCCATTTTTCCGATGATTGCTGGTGCCTGGAGCAAGCTTCAGGGCCGACGTCACATTGGCATGACAGCTGGGAGCCTTGTAAATGCTCCCTGGCCTGTCTGCAGTGCTTTTATTTTGCAGGCTGGTCTATGCAGCCTGCAAAAGAAACGACTATTACAATATATTGCAATACATTAGCATGATAATGCATTGAATTAGTGACCAGACCCCCTGGGGTTCAAGACCCCTAGGGGGTCTAATAAATGCCAAAAAAAAAAAAAAAAGTTAAAAAAAATTAAAAAAATTAAAAACTATTAAAAATTCAAATCACCCCCCTTTCCCTAGAAGACATATAAAAGTAGTTAAATACTGTGAAACACATACATGTTAGGTATCCCTGTGTCTGAAAACGCCTGCTCTACAAATCTATAAAAATATTTTTCCTGTACTGTAAATGCCGTAGCGGGAAAGTCAAAAGTGCCAAACTGCCATTTTTTCACTGTTTTGCCTCTGATAAAAATTTGAATAAAAAATGATCAAAGCAATACCAGTTCTCCAAAATGGTAAAACTAAAAGGTACCACCGCCCCCTCAAAAAAAGACGCCCTATGCATCCCCGTGCACGTAAGTATAAAAAAAAAAGTTACGGGTGTCAGAATATGGCGACTTTTAGAAAAAAAAAAATTGACACAGTTTTGGATTTTTGTTAAGGGGTAGAGATTAGAGATGAGCGAACACTAAAATGTCCGAGGTTCGAAATCCGATTCGAACAGCCGCACACTGTTCGGCTGTTCGAACGGATTTCGAACCCCATTATAGTCTATGGGGGGAAATGCTCGTTTCAGGGGTACGCAAAATTGGCAAAAACTAGTTAAATTAAACACTAAGGGATGTAAAACAGTGACAGTATCCCATTGAGGGCTTTCTCTTAATAGCTCCTAGAATAACCACTTCTCAATTGTTTTAATTCAATGACCTTTTAATGAAAAGTGTTCTTTAGTATTGTTTCTTCTAAGCTGCGGGTTCTTAAAGTCATAAAATTACTCAATCAGACTGTCCCATACACATAATGGTAGATTGTCCTGAGCCAGAAAATTTCTAGTAAAACTGTGGACATCTTTTCTGTATAGTTCTTGGCTGGCCGTATTATTATTATGCTTACTTATATAGCGCCATCATATTCAGCAGCGCTTTACAGATATTGTCAGTCACTGTCCCATACAGGGCTCACAATCTACATTCCCTATCAGTATGTCTTTGGGAGGAAACTGGAGTACCCAGAGGAGACCCATGCAAACACAGGGAGAACATACAAACACCTTGCAGATGTTGCCCTTGGCAGGATTTGAACCCAGGACTCCAGCGCTGCAAGGCTGCAGTGCTAACCACTGAGTCACTGTGCTATAAGTTAAGAGAAAACAGACCCATGTAGACAAACTTTCTAAGCATCAGTCCTTTCAGGATAAGTAGTCATGTGTACTTCAGAAGTATCTACTAATATTTTGCATTGGTTAGCAGCTTTCCTCTCTGTAAGCTCCATCTGCATTCAGAGGAGAATCTGCTCCATCTCCATCCATCTGCCCTCAAGCCTCATATGCACATGGCCGGTTGAAAAGCTGAAAAATATGGAGCAGGTCCTATATCTGTTCTCACTTGCAGTTTGTTAATTCTTTTTCAATTCATCTCTCTCAGCTCTTTTCTCCTCCTCCTCTCTATAGACATATATAACATGATACATAATACACATAGTACTCCAAGACAGAACTAAAGTACCATAGATTTATGCAAATGTATTAATAAGATGGTGACTACAAGCTTTTACTTTGAGTGCACTGGCCGGCCGTATTGAATTCTATTACTATTATTCAATACTTATAGGAAGTTTGTTACCATGAAACTTCATATCAAACCAACCTCAGTACTAATAGGTCACATTATGTTGAGACCCAGCATAATGAGCAATGGGCATGCATTACCCTTCAAACCCTTAATACAGAGCGCATGGGGGCTCTGACACACCCCATTGACTTGAGCTTCACTTGCAGATTTATAAAAATGGCGTTTTCAAAGAGATGCTATATCTACAGTATTTGCTGGAGTAGTATGATGGTACATTATAGTTGGTTAGAGTTTCCTGGTGACAGACTCTCTTTACTTGATCTTCATTTTAGTTAGATACTAGAGATGAGCGAGTAGTGAAATATTCGAGATTCAATATTTGTTTTGAGTAGAGCCTCAATATTCCACTACTTGATCGAATATCGAATCCCATTATAGTCTATGGGAAAAAATGGTTGTTTCAGGGGAAACCACTATTCGACTAAAGGAGAGTCATCAAGTCCACGAGTAGCAGGAGGAGAGTGTTTAGGAGCAGCGCTGTGCAGTTAAAGCGCATGGACCCCATTATAGTCTATGGGGTCCGTGCGCTTTAACTGCACAGCGCTTGCAGTTGCGCTGATATTCCATTCAGGGGGGTCCTCCTGCAGACTCCTTCTGGACAGGAGGCAAGCGTAATGTGAACCGGCCCTTAATCATCCTGAAGAACCAGCATTGATTGGCTGAATGCTATACACTGTATAGCATTCGGCCAATCAACGCTGGTTCTGCAGCAGGCTCATCCTTGCTAGTCGGGAGAGCTGGCAGACTGCGTTTATGCGGGAGCTGGCTTTTTCTTATAGGAATGCATTGACCAGCGTTGATTGGCCAGTGTACAGCATTCGGCCAATCAACGCTGGTTCTGCCGGAGGCTCGCTTGTGAGGAGGTGGAGTCTAAGCTCGGACCACAACAGTCTCCACCTCCTCACAGTCAAGCCTCTGGCAGAACCAGCATTTATTGGCCGAATGCTGGTTCTGAATCAAATCTTTACTGCGAATAGCAATAGTATTCGAACGAGTATGAGTATTTCGAATACCGTAGTATTCGTTTGAATACCTACTCAATCTAATACTACGCGCTCATCTCTATTAGAGACTCCATACACAATATTGTGCCAATACCATGACATGCAAATAAATGCCTTGAAACTTTGTGGTTACACATAGACACAAATAAAATACCTAGCATATTGCTTTGTTATAACTTGTTTCAAAAGCATGTTGTGTTGGAAAAAATTGCCTAACTTGTGATACATATATATGGACATATCCATCCAAGAGAACAGGCAAAGTATGGCATATCGATATGAAACTATAAAGGTCTATAAAATATGGGATCTAGTAAATCTCTAGTGCATCAGCTCCCTCCCTTAATACTCAACATAAGCAGAGCATCAGGAATCTCAATTCAGTTGTTATTCCTTTAAGATTACTGTGTCAACTTGAGAAAGTTCTGCAATATCAGAAGTTCCCTGGGCTTGTCCAATGTATAAACTGAAGAGGCATTTAAAAAACCCTTTCCTCCTGAATCAGGTGCCTGTTAATTTAGTACTCTAGTTTGGCATCAATTCTATTGTGTGTACTGGATTGCATTACTCTGATTCTCAGCTTGTTTCTGGTATTTGTTTGTTTCCTGATTCTGCCTTTGATATGACCACTCAGAACTGAACCTTGGCTTCATATTGGATATCTGTTTTTGTCCCCTGTTTCTGCCTCTGATGTTATGTCTTGGTACTTATCTTTTGCCTAGATATTTATTCTCCTATTTCAAATTTGCCCTGTAAGTAAATTTTCGGTTTTGGATTTGATTTTAGTTAGTGGATCATTTATTTCTTGTACAATTTCTGGTGGTGATAACTCAAATCCCAAATTCAGAAAAGTTCACTATCTTCATTAGGGTGTTAATAGGAATAGGACTTAGGACTGTCCTTGTTTGGGTGGGAGGTATATACAAGAGACAGATATTGATATAGGAAAATAGAGAACATCCTTCCACATCCAGCACAAACTGACTTAAACTTGAAAACTCCCTAAGTGATGTCTTTGAAAATTCTATATGGATTCCAATGAAACTGTTCTAATTTTTATAAATGTTTTAGATTTATTGAGATATCTTTTGAATCACTTCTTGTCATTAAAGATTCTGATTTTTAACACTTAAAATTAAACATTATGTTTTAATATGATCCTCATTTGCTTTAATATATGGTTTCATTAGGAATAATTTCTTGGAGCGCGATTAATAGGACCTCAACTTTGGCACTATCTGTAGAATATGCAAGTAATCAATTCGCATTAAATATATAATAGATAACTTACTGCCATTTTCCAATGCACATCTAGAGACCAAGTGTCAAGTGTCAATATAGCCCAGTAGGTACACTGTAGGGTCATAAAACCTGTGAAACAGATCTCAAAAGTAACAGCATTCTTTACTCAACTTTACTTAAAAAAAAAATCAGATTGCTGTTGTGTATGCAGATGTGTAATGGTATGGTCCGTGTAATGGTATGGTCCTTTAGGGTTATTCCCATGTACATAGTTATTTTTAAATTTGTAGATAATTAAAAGTTAAACATTTTTACAAATATAATTATAACTATTATAATTAAACATTTTGCAGAATTTTAAAGATTTTCTCTAAATATCTTGTGGTCACAGTCTGTTGTCTTGATCGGTTGCCAGTGGATATGACCATGAATGCAAGAACTTTCTAAGGTCAGAAAATCTTCTGATACATTTAGTGTCCTTGCCTGATAACCCAGCTACAATAAGAAAAGCATAGCTGGGTTCCTGACAAGTCCCAGACCATAGAAAGCTTCTGCATTAGTGGTTGTATCCATTGGCAAACAATCAAACTAACAGACTGTCACCACTAAGAAAGTTAAAGAAAATCTTTAAAACTTTGCAGAATTTTTAATTACTTATATTCGCAAAAATGTTTCACTTTTAATTATCTACAAATATTAATATGATCATGTACTTGGGAATCCTAATGTATGGATGTCAGCCAGTACATTAAAGCAGTCTGCTTTTGGCTCACTATCAAGATGTACTGAGCTGACAAATGACACTTTTTTCTGTGCCTTACTACCATATTATGGTACACCCACAATAATGATTATATCAGTGTGAATCAGACAACAGATCCTTTTCATTTATATTAAATAAATTGCTGCCAAAGTACATTAGTTTGCAGTAATCACAAGACGTACTGCAAAAATGCTAGCGGGACGTGTTTACAATTCCTAAGAGTACTGTCCAGGTGGTATTAGAGGCTATGGTAACAACATATAAGATGAGGTTTTCTGTCCAATCTTAGTACTACTTAATGTCATTGAAGTACTCAATGATTCCAAATTAAAATAAAAAATAAATAAATATTTATCTTAAAAGGTCTCTGGATTTTACATTTCTTACATTTCTGTAAAGTTTAGATATCATTCTCTCCAATTCATACAAACACTAATAAGACTTTACTTTTCGTTTTTTTTTACATTAATAAAAGTCTCAACTAGCATCTCGCACTTTCTCACGTCAGAAAAAATCAGCCTGAAATAGCACTTCTGCTAATAAATTAAAAATGCCACACATTCCCAAACTGCATATTACTGTTTATAATTTTGATTGTTAATTTGCATATGAAAATTAGTCCTCTGACATGCATGCATTTTATTTTATTCTTCAACTAATTATAAACAAGAATGCCACATTATTTACATAACTAATTATTGTTCCGTCTGTTCTCCCCTTTTTAGCTCCTTTCCCTTCCACATTGGTTAAGTATGCAAATGAAAAATCACAGCACACTTCAAAATTTCCTGAATTTGTTCCATTTACATCAACTGCTTTTGAATGGGAGATAATGTGCTTTCCATTTTAATAGAGTGAAATTAGGTTGATCTTAATTTATGGTTCATTTAAATGACTAATTTCTCTCTACCTGAGCATATTTTCCAGGGTATAATTGCAGCTGTTTATTAACCAAAGTGTTGCCTTTTCTCTCCAGCAGTTTAATTTGCAAACACCATTTAATGGCCTATGTTTCAAGAGGATTAGTAAAATTGTATTTGCACTCTGAAACCATGACTCAGTAAGTCAATAATGATGTCATACTGTTTCGCACATGAAAGAAATTATAATTTTGATCACATTGAAACGTCATACTAGTAAGTGTAATATGGATCAATATTAGAGATGAGAGAATCGATTAGGCACAAATTAAATTAATTACAAATTTCCTGAGAGTTTCAGATTTAGGAAAATCACTCAAAATGGTGGCTACCAGAAGAAGACAGAAAAGAAGTTCCACAATACATCAGGTAGCAGCCCACTGGACTTCCTCATAATGCTTTGCAAGCAATGCTTCCTCCAGCTAATTGTGAGTGGATAGGTCATAAAACACTATATAATAGTCCCATATACAGTAATAGGCATCAGATAGCTAAGAAGAGATATTAAAGGGATCCTATCACTCAGACACAATTCGTCTCCTACATTTCGTCATCTTCTTGTGCCGTTCACCTACAATCCGTTTTTTCTCAGTATGCAAATTAGCTCTCGCAGCATTGAGGGCGGGCCCTAGGACTCAAAAAGCACTAGGGGCATCCCCAATGCTGCAATAGAACTCTCTCCAGCACCACCTCCATCTTCATCAGCAGTGTCCTCTTCAGCCTCTTCTTCCGGCGGTGGCTTGTAACTTCTAGGCCTCGGGCCTTGGGCAGAGCAGACTGCGCAGGCTCACAGGCCACAAGAAAATGCCCGCTTACAATACTATTCGATGCGCTTAACCCATTGGTGTTCGGCCACTTACACGCATTCTTATTGTGGCGAGGTATTTGATTGAATACTACTCGCTCATCTCTACAAATGAATAATAGTGTTGCAAAATGAATTAGTGACCATTAGCATTTTTTAAATGTATAAAAAGGGGGCTTCTATATAAATAGTAATGGAAGATCAGGGGTGTATATAACTTACCAAGCTTGTCCTTCTACTTCTTCTTGTCCCTCTCCCAATCTGTAGGCTGCAGCTCCTACACCACCTCTTCCCATGCCTGTTCTGTTTCAGTCATGGTAACTGTCCTCCCTTTTATCCAATATGATGGGTCTGTCTTGAACAAGACAGAGTAGTTTTTCCATTCGCACACTGGTCATAAATGCTAAAAAAATTCATCTGCCCTAGATGCAGTATGTGTGTGTGGTGTCCAAACTGCTGCTGCAGAGCACCCACTGGGAAATCCCCTGCAGGAAACCATGTGTTGTTTTTTTTGCTGCACTGTGCTGCAAAGCCACTTGCAGCTTAATTTTGATATTTCACATAAAAGGATGGCACATGGAATACATCCATGTGCCTAGGGGCGCACCGCTAATGAAGCGAGGCAAGGTGGCCGCCTCAGGTGGCACTTTCAAAGGGTCGGCAATTTGACCGTTTCGAGGTCTTAGCTATGACTAAGAGGTTTAGACCTCGAAAATGCATAAGCAGAAACTAGAATTATTATGTAATGTTTACTGTTCATTTTTTGTTTTTGTCTGTTTTTGTTTTTTTATGTGAATTTTGGATGTTTTCTTCCCTTCTCATGTTTTCTTGGATTTTTATTCATATTTTTTGCGAGCCATATGCTGTTTAAAAGTCAAGTTTTAAGGATTTTTTTATACCAATTTGCACAGTGCTGGGTTTTTTTCTTTTCTTTTGCTATACCAATATTTTTGCCCATGTAGCGTATTTCTTTTTAAAGATCTAGCAACCTTTAAGTTGCATGCTACATGTAAATGGAAAAGAGTGCGCTTTGAGCTTATACCAAAATGTGTTTTAACACTTATTTTCTTATAAGCTATCTAATGATACATGTAAGCTAGAGACACTTGAAAAATGTTAGGTAGTTTGATACCTCCACCTATTTGATTTAGGATTTCTAGACTAGTCACCTAATAAAAAAATATGTGAGCACATTTGAAAGCTTATTCTTTTCACTGCAACCGCGCTGACATTGACACATGCTCCCATAAGCTTCCACCATCCAAAAAAGCTTAAATATCTCTATATTTTCAATTTTCTTTAACCGACAAAATGATAATAAGTTTAGTCTACCATCTGTGTAGGACAAGCAATCAGTTGGAACATGTTCAAGAGATTGCAAAAATAGCGTGTGTATTTTCCTTGTAATGAAAAGGGTTTCCGAAAGTTAAAACACCACGCAGCATGTATTTATAATTTAAAAGTCACTTGTCATCGCTGAGATGGAACCTTATTTATTTTACTTAGGACCTTTTTGTTTCAAATTCTGCTAAGAGTTCACAAAAATGAATTACCAAATACCAGTTCAGTTATAAAAAAAAAAACGCCAGGGTTACTACGAAAAATATTTTCATTTTTAACATTCATGAAATTCAAGGTTACCTACCTACTATTGTCCCCAGTCATACATATCAAGGTTGAGAGCTATTGTTTTTCTTTTATTTAATTGTAATTTCTGTTAAAATTGTCATGTGATGTAATTTGTACATATAATACTGTATCAGGTTTCAATTTTAGATTTTTTTTTGTAGTTCTGTGTTTTTTATTTATTTATGGGTGTAGTTAGGAAATTGATCCTTTGCGTAATTGTCTGTGCTAGGACTCAGGGCTTCCTGTGTACAGTAATTATAATGTGCAATTCACAGCTCAGGCTATGGTGGTCAAACAAGTCCTAGTTGCTAATTTAATTGTGATCAATCTAATTAGCTAGTCAGGTATGCTGAGTGCAGCAGACATGGCAACTCTGGGTCATGTGGGAGTGTTGCTGATCAAAGCTCTATCTTTAACAAAGACAAAATTATGACATGGCAGATGGAAGTTTACAAGAAGTGAGTAGAACTGAGGGTCCATAAATGGTAACATTTTGAAGTTATTGGATACCTATAGGACCTGCCCATTTACTACTGACTATACCCCCAGCCAGACTTAAAAACAAGTCTGTACATTATTCCCATTTTATTTTAACTTAGCTTCTGCCCGCGACTTTGTCTGCTTGTTGTTGGTGTCAATGATCTGGTGTTTCAAGCTGGCCTGCCGCTGAACTTGTTCCTGTGATTGTTCCGGCATCTCAGAAGCTTGCTAGGACGTCATATAATGAGCATGTTGTTGGCATCAATGATCCACCTGCTCTGGCATTTCGGCTGCTCTAAGAGCAAGCTTTATGCCTAGCTTGCTCAATCCTCCTCAGCTCTGCTTGAGGAGGTCTGTTGACTTCTGGCTACCTTCATAGTTCTCGTTTTTTGAGAATTTTGTGACAAATTACATTTTCCTTTTCCCAGCATGTTTAAAATTAGGAATCTGCCAATTTGGATTAAAGTGGTTTCCCATCTCAGTGTCTTAGCATGCTGCTTAGACTGTATGCTTCTCACTTCCTGTATTTCTTTTCCCCCTCCTCCCTCTGGCTGAACGGGACACAGAACACTTATGCCAATCAGATAATATGCAGATGCTTGTACATCTGCGCTGAACTTTCTATTATATTCTGTGGTCTGAAGAGCCTCCAGAGCACAATAATGATCGATAGGTAGCGAGCCCCAAAAAAATTAGGGTTCAGCTGAGCCCAAAATTTGAAAAAGTATTAATGAACCCAACTTGTTATGAATCCACTCACTCATATATAGTTATCAACAAGAAACAGTAAGGTTATTAAGTTTATAGGTCTGGAAAAGCTCCAAGGAAATATCAGAGGAGAGAGATTACTCAAAGGTTACCAAGAGCTGGAGGTAAATGGATTTATATCTTAAAGAAAACCATTCACCAACTCCACTTCTTACGATCAGTTTGAATCATCTAAGAGTTGTTCCACTGATACCAGCACAGTGGAACTGTTTTTCTCTAACTCCCACCATTCCCAAGTGATCATTGCAGTTAGTTTTGGTGATGAGTGTGTCAGACAGGAGCAACAAAGGGAGCATGAGTAAGCACTCCAACTAAAGGTATCAGAGCTCAAAATCACACCTTGTCTGTCATTGCCATCCCGACAGTACAGAATGTAAATGGTATATGAGCAACCAAACCTAACAGCAATTATTGTTTGGGAATAGTTTAGTCTAGAGAAAAAAAAATCTGAATGTGCCCGAATCGGTATAGCATTGCCTAATAGATAATGAAGAGAGCTGGACCTGGTAGAGTGAGTGAAAGGTCCTCTTTAAATACAGTTGTGGCAACAACAGACTTTTGGTTTGTAATTTTTTTGACTTATTGTTTTAATAGTATTTAATAATGTTTATTACCTATTATGTTTTTATTACATTAGATAGGTAATAGATATTGCATAGTAGTCTGCTCTATACAAATCCACAGTTCTCGCCCAATTTGGGTGAAATTTAGCACGGCTCCTCTCCACCCACAGGAGAAGAATACTGCACATGTTACATCTCGCTAACGTCCCTCCATCATGAGATTGAGGCCCCTAAATTGAGGCCCTATGCATATAATGGGGAAAAGTGAAAGCGCTGAAGGGAAAACAACAGTTGTAACTGACAGGGATGGATTATAGCGATGGCGCCAAAGAGTCCCTGCTAAAGGGGTCGCAGAACCTCACACACAACACACAAACATTTCACAAACACCATATAAACATCACACAGACAGCACACATACACCAACCCACAAGCACAGCACCACACAAATGCCACAACACAAACACCACCCCACTAATACCACACACACACACACAGACCATGCACGCAAAGACACTCAGGTGGATGCACACTACACACACGGACGAACAGAGCAACAACTGTAAGTGGGACTGTGGAGAGAGCTGCGGGTAGCAAGGGAAAGGTGAGTATCAGTTTTGTTTTGTGTTAAACACTGAAGGGGAACATAATGAACGGAGCCCATGAAACTAGGAGCAGCTGAAGAAGTGGGAAGAACGACATGAAACTGGGGCAGAGATGGAGGGAGGACATGAAATTGGGGGCAGAGATGGAGGGGGGACATTAAACTGAAGGCAGAGATGTAGGGGGGACATGAAACTGGGGTAGAGATGGAGGGGGACATGAAACTGGGGCAGACATGGAGGGGGTACATGAAATTGGGACAGAGAGGCAGGGGGGACATGAAACTATGGGCAGAGATGGAGGGGGGACATGAAACTATGGGCAGAGATGGAGGGGGGGACATGAAACTGAGGCAAAGATGAAGGGAGCCATGAAACTGTGGGAAGAGATCAAAGGGGGATGAAACTGTGGGCAGAGATGGGGGACATGAAACTGGGGGCAGAGATGGGTGACATGAAACTGAGAGTAGATATGGAGGGGGGACATGGAACTGGGGACAGAGATGGAGGGGGACATGAAACTGGGGCAGATGGAGGGAGGGGACATGAAACTAGGGGGTATATGAAGGGGGGATATGAAACTGGGTGATGGAGATGGAGGGGGAAATATAATTTACAGGTGACTGTAGGAGGATTATACTGTGTGGGGCACATGAAAAATGAATGGGAGAATGGGCGGAGTCAACATGAAAGTGGGAGAAGCTAAATTTTCCACGTCGTGCATGGTGCGCCACACATTTCGTCCCTCTTATTGTACTTCAAAAGTTGGGAGGTATGTTTAAGTGGAAAAAAAGATCTACTGTAGCACTCTGAAAATGTCAATTGCAGTGTGACACTGAAAATTTTACTTTAGCCCGCATAACCAACAATTTAACATATTTTCTCACGAGCAAAGCCGCGAGTATTCTACTAGATATATATATATATATATATATATATATATATATATTTATATAGTAGAATTTTTTTTCCATTTCACATATATATATATATATATATATATATATATATATGTGTGTGTGTGTGTTTGGATGTTTGTTTCCATTTCATATATATATATATATATATATATATATATATAATATATATATATATATATATATATATATATATATATATGTGTGTGTTTGGATGTTTGTGTGTTTAGATATTTGTTCCTCAATCACACAAAAACCGCTCCACTGATTTGGCTCAAATTTTCAACAAACATAGTTCCTAGGCAGGATTGAATGATAGGCTACTTTTCGTCGCAATCGCAGACATACGTTTTTGCCACGACCCCCACAAAACCACAACTTATACCACCAGCTCTGCAATCCCACACACTTTTCAGAATAGCAAGCCACAAACTCCCTATTGCCCTCTCTGGCCTAGCTCCTAACCCCAGGCAGGGGAGGAGGCCGAGGCCGGGGTTGCGGGGGTGGGTGCAAAGGGGTCAGGGGGGGTCAGGGGGTTGGAAAGGGGATGCAATGACACCTAGACGGGCAAACGGATTTGGCTGAAATTGCGCACATACATACCTTGGGTCCCGGATTGAACGATAGGCTACATGGAATTCCCGTACACCACCGCAATTCACTTCCGTGACCAGTGCTTTTCACTTTTGAATTCGCTGCAGGACCTGGGACGCTGTAGGACCTGGGATGACGTCATCCTAGCCCCATCAGCAGCTCACCTGGATGGGTGCCGCTTCTCTATGTGGGCGGAGCTATCGACCGGCCGGCGTCCACAAGAACATGGTGGCTCTCAGACGTCCAGGGCATCCTGAACCAGCGCCCGTACTCTGGGGCAGCAAGAAGTGCGTACGCTGCCCCGCCTGTGTGGGCTTACCACAGGACTACAGTGCTCTGCCGTGGCGAGACAGGGGGTCGCCTCCGCCGCGGTCTGGTTCGACCTGCTGTCCCGTGGTGGCTGCGGCCTCTGGACTCTGCATGTCCGTCGGGGATGTCGCCGATGTCTGCTCAGGGCTATCTACAGTGTCATTCAGCCGCAGGAGAAGGGTTGTGACGACAGGCGAGTTAGCGGACTTTGAGAAGGGAGAGGGGTGAGGTGTTGGGAGTGAGGAGGTTGCCGGTCCAGTGGGGGACGCGGGAATGGTGGGGCCTAGGCAGGTAAACCCGGGGGCCCCTGGAAGGGGAATGGGACAGGGACGCCACAGTGCCCACAGATGGAATGGGGGCACATGGCTTGCTGCGGGAGGGGGCCCTCATAGGCACCCCTGCAACATCAGTGCGCGGAGAGCCCAGGGTTTGGTAAGGCCGTGGGCACAGGTTGGTGGGGGGAAAGGTGACACAGGGTCTGGGGGGGAAGGGGTCACTGGGTAGGTAAGACAAAGAAGGGGGCATGGGGTGGTGGGAAAAAGGGGGCACGGGGTAGGTAACACGGGAGAAGGGGACATAGGGTTGGGGGGAGGGGACACGGGGCTAGGGGGGAAAAGGGCCACGGGGTAGGAGAAAGAAGCAAGCACATGAGGGAGTGGGTAGGAAAAAAGGGGGTTGGCGGGCGCCAGGGGGAGATGAGGAAAAGGGAGCTGCTGTGGACACAACACAAAGGAAGAAGCCTGTGCGGCGCTATAGGTGGGTCGTGCAGGGGGTCAGGGTTCCGCGGACGAAGTCGCGGGTACTGCTAGTATATATATATTTTTTACTTTTTTCTTTCTAAGAGTATTGTGGTTGTGCAGTTTTTCATATCTTTTACAGTCTCATACATTTACTGTATAAACATTTACATTCTAATGGTGGTAAAATGCACACACACTTTAATTTTATTTTTTCTCTTTATTTTTAAAGATATTTTATTAGTCACAATTCTTTTTTCTTTGTTTCTTTTCTCTTTCTTCCCTGGGTGTGTACTGTATATCTTACATGAGATAATCATGTCTGGTGCTAATATTTCTTGTTCCCTGTAGTGTTTTGGGGAATGTAAAGATTTATTGGCTCTTACAGTATTTTATTTTGCTGGAAAGTATTGTCAGCATACAATAGAGGATAAAGCAGAGTGAGTCCTGAAATATTTAGCTAAAACTCTACAATCTACCTCCTGACAGTGTCTGTGTTCAGAGGAAACACACATTAGGGTTTGTGTCATGGAGTCTGTCCTTATATTCCATCATGTCTATTGATAACTTTACATTGTTCTTCAACCATTAGATATATTTTTGCATTATTTATGTGGGAAATAGACAGTATTTAGGAGAGTGGAAAGTGGCATGTTTAGATACCATTTTAATAGGATATACATATTTGTAGATGGTTGGTTGGTTTCTTTCAGTCTTATCAATTGCTTATGAATTCATTTATTATATTTATTCTGGTATGGATCATTATTAGAGAGTGGATTTCAGATCTGGTTCATATGAGACTGTGAACTATGCGACTGTGAGACAGGGATAGATGTACTGGCAGGGTTAGCTAGGGATTAGCTTTATTTAGGTAGGAATGTCATTCAAACAGCTCTTTGGGGCTCTATCTCATGGCAGTCCATTATATGCTTGTTGGGATGCCTGTCAGCTTGCGTTAGGCGGGAGCTGACTTTTTCCCATAGGAAAGCATTGGCCAATGTTGATTGGCCAATCAACGCTGGTTCTGCAGGAGGAGGCGGAGTCTAAGATCGATCCACAGCAGTCTCCATTGTGGTCCGATCTCAGATGTAGCAGAGTTGACAGAGCTCCGTACATCTCAGATGTTGCAGCGTTGACCGCACAGCGCTGCTACTGTCACGACTGGAAGACTTGTACAAAAATTGTGTGTTTTTCTGGTGGGGTTTGGATCCGGTGGTCTGGGGTCTTCTGGTGGTTTCCTTGCCATTGGGCCATCTGTTTGGGCATTGAGTATCGGCCTTCAGAATTTACTTGAAGTTCTTTGGATCAAACCTCAGGTGTTGGTTGTTACCATTATCCTATGGGACAATTCTGGGGCCTTTATTAGGAGGAGGGCTGACTTCACTAGTTGCCGGTTTTCATTGTAACCAACTGGAATTCGTGGCTCTGGGAGGAGTATTTTTTGTGGAATTACAACTGACTAGGAAGTGGTGTGAGTGTTGCCTTGTGCGTGAGTTTGGTAGTCCCTCCACACTTCTACTCTATCCTGTCCTTCATTTCTGTTTGCCTGGCGCTATCTGATTGTTTGTGCGGTTCTGGGTTCCAGTTTGTTTTGCCCCAGTCCTGTGTTAATCCTTTCCTCACCTCTCCACTGTCCCTCCCTTCATTCTCTTGTTGTGTATTGTGTTGTGCTCCGTGTCTGTTGTCCAGCACATCCCATCCTGTTTGTTTTGTCTGCAGCTGCACCGTGGTATTTGTAGGGGTGACCACCTTAGTATCCCCAGTCCCTAACTCTCTTGTAGCTCTCGCCCTATCTGTCAGCTACGCCTTCGTGTTAGAGAGCCAGGAGTTGTCGGGGCCAAGGCTAGATTGGGAACAGCTGACCACCAACTGTAGGCAGGGCCTAGCTAGCCGCCGTAGCAGTAGGTAAAGTCTCCTTCCCCTGTTCCCTTAGCGGTGCAGTCTGCAATCCAGATTCTGGATCTGGGCATAGACACGAATGTAACAGTAAAACTAGCCCAAAAAATCCATCTGTCCGTTGTATCATGGCATCCTTTGAAGATCTGGTGGCACAGATGCAGAAACTAACAGTGAAAGTCGTGGAACTGGACAAGCGTATGAAGGCCAGGCCAGTAGTCATTCCATGGACAATGGACCCTAAGGTGGGCCTGCCGGAACCTTTTACCGGGGACCGGCAGGATTTTTTCATTTTGAGCATGCATGAAAATTGTATTTCAGGCTCAGACCTCAGTCCTTTGGTGATATATCACAACAGGTTGGCATTATCATGTCTCTGCTTAGGGGTTCCCCACAGACTTGGGCATTTTCTTTGCCAGCCTCCGCTCCTTGCCTACAGTCCATGGAGGAATTTTTCAGGGCTCTTGGTCTTTTATATGAGGATCCTGATCGGGAGTCTACTGCTGAATCTATGCTGTGGTCATTGCGTCAAGGAAAGATGGACGCTGAGACCTATTGTTCGGAGTTCCGTAGGTGGTCAGCAGATACTACTTGGAACTCTTCAGCACTAAAAAGTTTTTTTCTGACTGGGTTGAATGATAAGATTAAGGATCTTATGGTCACTTTCCCCAAGCCTAAATCTCTCGAGGATGCCATGCTGTCAGCGACAAGGGCTGATAGGCGTTTCAGGGAGAGGCAGACTGAGGATACTGATTGGCGCTTCAGAACAACAGAACCTTCTCACCTGGCTGAATCTTCTGATGAGCCTGATGAGGTTTGGTCAATCGCAGAGGGGAGCAAGAATGGCTCCGTCAGACTGGTTGGTGTTTCTATTGTGGGGAACTGGGCCACTTTATTGAACATTGTGGGAAACGTCCTAATTGCAGACCTGGTGGGGATGTTAAAAGGAGAAAATCTTCCTCTCCCAATGATATTTCTGTATCTAGTCCGGTTAGATTGGCGTTTATAAAATTGTCCAGAGTTCTGTTTAATGGCAAATCTTCTCTGTGCAGTAACAGGGAGAAGATTAATGTCCTTATTGATTGTGGTTCGGCTCTGGACCTTATTGACGCTACCTTTGCGCAAGACAACTCTTTGGAGTTAAAAGAGTTGTCTCATCCTATCCCAGTGTCTGCAATTGACAATTCTCCATTGGGTCTTAATGCCATTACCCATTCTGTTGCTGATTTTGATTTATGTTTAAAGCCTGATCACAAAGAAATGATTGAATTGTTTGTTTTGCCTAATTTACCTGCCAGTATTGTGTTGGGGCTTTCCTGGCTGAGGAAGCATAATCCTGTGATTGATTGGCCCAATAATGTTATTTTGTCCTGGGGCAGAGAATGTGTTAAAAAGTGTGGTGGCGCCATGATTGCCACAATAACTGATTGTACTTTACCTGCTGAAATATCAGATTTTCATGATGTTTTTAGTGAATTTAAATTTCTTTGGCCTGATTATTCACCAGATTTATCACCAATCAAATATTTATGAGAGCAACTGGGGAACAAACTTCAAGAATCTATGAGTGTGCAAGTACTACAGGCCCAACTGCAACATCTGTTGTCAAATGTGCTGCAAAATACCACATGGAAGCCGTATGCTTCATGCCCAAACGTATCTTATCTTGTAACCAGCCTACAGATGGCCCAACAAGGTACTATAATCTCCTTTCAATTGTACATTTTTCACCATTAAACTTTTTCTTTTGCTATATTATTTTAATTACTTGCATATATCATCATTGCACTCACATATGGAGATTCATTCAATTCTTCTACGCAGGATACAGGCATGCCCATGCATTATATTATAGAAATAGCAACATGCTAATAGAACAACTTTTTACACTCCCACACTCCATTAGAGGGCTAGATGCAAGAATTACAAATGCACACAGATAAAACATATACTAGGTGCTGATCACATGATGTGTCTTGCCAAGGAACAAACTGCCTAAAGTTTTTTGTACATAAAAATGCATACTGATTGAATTCTTTTTTGGTGTATGCTACATTTCTTTGGCATTTGTTACCATGTTCTTCTTCTGTTTAGTGCTTCATATTGTCGGCCACTGGAGTGATTTTATCTATTCTTCTTGGCTTGTGACATTTTTGCCACATGCCAGTTATCACAACAACATGGAACAACAGCAAGTAAGACACCGGAAGGAGCTAGGAGAAGTATGTAGAAATTACATTTTAAGTATTTACCTTATTTATCAGGAAAAAAGCTGGGGCATGGCTAAAGGTTAATAAGCCCTGGGCAAAAGTTCAGCTTGGGCCCCACTCGTCTTTACTACACCCTAACACCCAACTTTCCATGGTGCTCACATGCATTACATTACTGAATAGCAAAGCAGTTGGTGTTAGACTCATGTGTAATTTTTGTGGTTCATTAGGGCAAGGCCAGATGTGGCAGCGATGCAGCCAGGACGTCGTAGAAAACCATGTGGCCAAGTCAGCTGTCACTGATTTGCATTAGATAATGAAGAATTTATTGGTTACACTTTGAATGACTGCATGGTTTTGTGGGTATCAAGGGTATACATGACTATGTGTTTTTTAGCTTGTTTAACCCTAAACATTGTCAGCTTTCCCATAATGAGGGCTTAGGTATGTAGCAACTGATAACTCATGTGCATCTCCTATAAATTCTGCCACATATGTAACTTAAGTATATACAGCATATATGTCCCTAGACCATCTGACTTTTTTCTGCAAGAGGGAAGCATGTGGCAGCTTTTGGAAATATTACAACATATATGAGCAGTGTGACACTGACTATATGCTACAGCAGTAGGTTGTGACTATATAATAGCATACAATATGAGAGCTCTCAGCTAAGCTCACTATGGGTTAGAAAGCCATTATGTCCAGTAGCAATTAAGCCCAGGGCATGAGCACATGGAGCAGCAATATTATACATAGGAGCTCCTCTGGGATCGCCAATATCCATGTAATAGAAACAGGAAGAACATGAACCCCATAGCTATTCCCCTATATTCAAGAGAGGTAAGAGTGAAAAAAATCTATTTGACCTACGTGGGATATTGAGGATATAATTATCTAAGGACATTGAATGTAAGATACAGATCCTTCTCCATTGTACTGTCCGATTAATGATGACAGCTGTGATTTAACAGACATTAATATAACATGTACACAATGGTTTAAGACCACCCTACTATTCTGAGACTGGGTTTGGGATCTCTAAGTTCTGGAGTGTTTAAAGGGGTTCTCCCATCTCAGTCTTTCTCCAGGCTGCCTGCAGTGTCTGCTTCTCACTTCCTGTATTTCTCTCCCTCCCCCTCGCTCCTGCTGAATGTGACAAACAACACTTCTGCAAGTCAGATAATCTGCAGATTCTTGTACAGAATGGACTCTATGTTATCTTTGTGTTTAGTTAGAGAGATAACAGATTTGACTTTATCAGCAAAGTGCAATTATCTGAATAGATTGCCCTGCCGGCACTGAGTAAGTGACGTCACTCGTCCTATCTCTCAGGTCCGTGGTTATAGCAACAAAGTGTAAACAATAGGAGGAATAAGTTCACATAGAGACAAACAAAGCATAATTTCTAAAGCAATATATTTTAGAAAAAGGCTTCAATTTACAAATGCTACCAGTATAAATAGGATCCTTGAGATGGGACAACCCCTTTAATAATATTGAAAGACAGCAAAGAATGTCAAATCAAATCAAATCAAACAAGTTTTATTGGCATGTCCGAATAGATTTTTGGCATTGCCAAAGCTAGTAAAGTGGTGGTGGTGGTGGTGGTGGTGGGGGGGCGTTGGATTCGGGTGGGTATGGGGGGGTGGGGTGGATGGTTTGGGGTATAACAGTCCATGGAGTCTCATCTTCCTCTTAGTTAGTGCAGTACAGTGCTGGAGTCACAGGGGCTAGAGCATGACCAAGTATACTAAGTAAAGAAATATAGGGTTAATCTCGCTTTATATAACTATAGCTCTATAGGCTGCTATTAATACGAAGACACCCCCGGAGCCATCAGCAAAGGGGGACATGACTTTGGGATGGGGGAACCAATAACTCCTGCAGTTTCTTCTTTGTGCAGTAGTTGAGTAGATTTATACAGACTGGGTCAGCTTTAAGAATATATCGGTGTATATTCAGCTTTAGTGTATATACAGCTTTAGGAGTATATATCTGTGTATGTTCTGCTTTAGGAATATACATCTGTGTATATTCAGCTTTAGGGGTATATATCTGTATGTTCTGCTTTAGGACTATATATCTGTATATTCTGCTGTAGGAGTATATATCTGTGTATGTTCTGCTGTAGGAGTGTATATCTGTATGTTCTGCTGTAGGAGTATATATCTGTTGTAGGAGTATATATCTGTGTATGTTCTGCTTTAGTATATGGTGCTTAGTGTGTTACTGTAGGGAGGGAGGAGTTAGGAATAGATGTCACTTCCTGTCTCATCCATCTTCATCCTCTTTCTCATCACAAGACCTGGATGAAGCATTTCCCGCCCTCCCGCCCTCTTTGCATCACTATGTTATACTTGTTTTTTATTTTATTTTATTTTTTCACATTTTCCTATCTAATGTATTATTGTATCATTGCTTTGTTACTGTAATTGTGTATTTGGCTCTATATATTCAATTATGAGATGACTGATGAGTTATTGTTGGGCATTATCCTTCTAAGCCCAAGGGAAGGGCAGTCCTCCAGCCATGGTTCCCTAGAGGTTTCCTCCACAGGGGTTTTTTCCTCTCCTGAGTGCTGTAGGACGACTCTTTGTGAGTCGGGGGTTTGCCATTATTTAGTCAGTCGTGCGTAATAAAGTATTACGTGTCACATGGTCCATTGATAAACTGTCACAGCTTTACTTTTGCGGTTGAGGAGTCAGGTGGAAGTTGCAGGCAAGTTATTGTAGACTTATTTTAACTAATAGAGGAGGTTAAACCTCATGGTGGTGAACAGGCTGAGCTTTAGAAATGGCCAGCCTGAAGGATGTCGTAATAGTAACGTCATCCAGGGGCGGGCACAGTGGTTAAGCACAGGGTCGTTGGTGCCCTTAAAGTGTACTGGCTCTGCTAGAATTGCAAGCCGGAGTGTGCTGCCCCCCTTTATTTATTTATTGCTGTCTGTCCGGTTGCTGTATGTCAGACAGCTGGGGATCTCACAGTATTCGTGAATCCCAATGGTCTAGCACTTCACCTGACTCGTTCTGTCATTATTTTACTTCTGTGAGTTTAATAAAGCTGTGGCCATTTTGACAACCAAAATAAAGTGTTTTGTGCATTTATTCCAAAGTCATTATTTACCGTAGTTTGGGTGGTTTTAGGTAGGAGTGAGGGACATCCCATATCCAGTGGCGTAACTACCACCATAGCAGCGGTAGCAGCTGCCACAGGGCCCGGGACATTAGGGGCCCGGGACATTAGGGGCCCGGTGACAGCTGCTACCGCTGCTATCATTATTCTCTGAGGTCTTTTCGGACCCCCGAGTATAATGATCGGGGCCCCCTGTTGGTGGAATACTTTCCACCAACAGGGGGCCCCGAAGCTGCAGCAACGGCTGAGACACAGGAGCTGCAGCTCTGGCTCCTGTCAGCGCTTCAGGACGTTCCCCCTCACTCCCCCCTCCCTTTCTCTGCTGTCCTCTGCCCACCAATGAGAGGAGGAGGCGGGGCTCCTGCCGTCCTGCACTGGAGGAAGAAAGGAAGAAGGAAAATGAAACTAAAGCTACACAGGTACGTACTGGAGTTACTTATTAATGTCAGGCATATGGGGTGATTACTTGTGTTTTAGTAACTCCATGTGCCTCATATTAATAGCAGTTAACCCCATCATCTCCCTCACATTAACACCTGTGTGCCTCACCATAAGAGTTACTGATATGTGAGACATATGGGGGTAATAATAATGAAGATACTTTATTATTACCTCCATGTCTCTCACATATCAGTAACTCTTATGGTGAGGCACACAGGGGTTAATGTGAGGGAGATGATGGGGTTAACTGCTATTAATATTAGGCACATGGAGTTACTAAATTGTAATGCACATGACCAGATTTTTTTATCCACAATTTGTCCTGGTATAGCAGTCAGCGGGTGACGTGACAGTATTTAGTCCTGTAGGGGCCACTATTGGGTATAATACTGTGTGCAGGGGCCACTATTGGGTATAATACTGTGTGCAGGGGCCACTATTGGGTATAATACTGTGTGCAGGGGCCACTATTGGGTATAATACTGTATGCAGGGGCCACTATGGAACATAATAGAGCACGCAGGAATGCGTAGGAGGGACTCGGTCGAGATCTTCGGTGTCGGGGGGCCCCATGTCAAAAGTTCGCCACGGGGCCCCGCCATTCCTAGTTACGCCACTGATCACTGTGTGTATTATCCCCAGTGGCGTAACTACCACCATAGCAGCGGTAGCAGCTGCCACAGGGCCCGGGACATTAGGGGCCCGGTGACAGCTGCTACCGCTGCTATCATTATTCTCGGAGGTCTTTTCGGACCCCCGAGTATAATGATCGGGGCCCCCTGTTGGTGGAATACTTTCCACCAACAGGGGGCCCCAAAGCTGCAGCAACGGCTGAGACACAGGAGCTGCAGCTCTGGCTCCTGTCAGCGCTTCAGGATGTTCCCCCTCACTCCCCCCTCCCTTTCTCTGCTGTCCTCTGCCCACCAATGAGAGGAGGAGGCGGGGCTCCTGCCGTCCTGCACTGGAGGAAGAAAGGAAGAAGGAAAATGAAACTAAAGCTACACAGGTACGTACTGGGGTTACTTATTAATGTCAGGCATATGGGGTGATTACTTGTGTTTTAGTAACTCCATGTGCCTCATATTAATAGCAGTTAACCCCATCATCTCCCTCACATTAACCCCTGTGTGCCTCACCATAAGAGTTACTGATATGTGAGACATATGGGGGTAATAATAATGAAGATACTTTATTATTACCTCCATGTCTCTCACATATCAGTAACTCTTATGGTGAGGCACACAGGGGTTAATGTGAGGGAGATGATGGGGTTAACTGCTATTAATATGAGGCACATGGAGTTACTAAATTGTAATGCACATGACCAGATTTTTTTATCCACAATTTGTCCTGGTATAGCGGTCAGCGGTGACAGTATTTAGTCCTGTAGGGGCCACTAAGGGACATAATACTGTGTGCAGGGGCCACTATTGGGTATAATACTGTGTACAGGGGCCACTATTGGGTATAATACTGTGTGCAGGGGCCACTATTGGGTATAATACTGTGTGCAGGGGCCACTATGGAACATAATAGAGCGCGCAGGAATGCGTAGGAGGGACTCGGTCGAGATCTTCGGTGTTGGGGGGGCCCCATGTCAAAAGTTCGCCACGGGGCCCCGCCATTCCTAGTTACGCCACTGCCCATATCCAAAGTCATGGTCTACCAATTAAAAAGCAAAAACGGTAGTTCTTGTTGGCATGGCTTCATTCAGCTCTTCTTTGAGCTGACTTTAATAGGCATTAAATAATATATTTGTAAACTTGCAAGTTCATGAATGAAACCAATACTGAGTACAATTTACTACTTTACAAAAACAATGACATATTTTGTTATATTATGCTGGGCAGTAATTTTCTTATTGTTAGATTCTGTCACTTTATTTTTGGTATTGAGGTGCAATCATATTGGTTAGGTATACCTCTCAGATAATGAGTCTTCATGCAATGATCTGGGAGTAATTCATTCAGTAAACATAACTGTCAAGGTCACATATAAATGAGATTTGGGGGTTTTCAGGCCTTCAGATAAAATTATAATCAGCCATTGTCAATATTAATGAAACCAATTCTATTGAGCTGTCTCCGGAAGGATGATAGAAACAGAAGAGATTTACTATGCATACCTTGCAATAATACAATTTTACTGGTAGTATTTCTCCTTTGCATGATATAAGTATAGGTATAATAATGCTAAGATGCCAGTTACATAATATGTTGAGACACAATCAGGGCCAGTTTTAGACAAACTGTGGCCCTAAGAAAAATTAAAAGTGGGGCCCCAAATGCTGATATACCAACAGCACTATTATATTAATAAAGCCCCTTTTCTGCCTTCTAAACAGTAACATGCACCCCCTCTTACGCTCACTACACAATAACCACCTTTGTACCGCCTAAAAGATTTTCGCATCTCCTCATCAGTTATTATAGCACCTCCTTATAAAAATAATAGTCCCTGCTTATAAACAGTTCCCCATATCAGTAATAGTTCCCCCTTATCACTAATAGCCCACTTCATAAATAATGGTTTACCTTATAAAATAATAGTCCACATTATCAATATTAGCCCTCTTATAAATAATAGTTCCCCCTTAAAAATAGCCCCTTTAATAATACCCACCTTATAAAGATTCCCTCTTATAAATAAAAGAGACCACATTATAATAATTGCCCATATAATGTCCCCCTTATACATACTAGCCCCTTATATACTGTATAACAGTCTTCCTCTTATAACGGCTAGCCTTATATATAAAGTTCCTCTCCTGTAGTAGCCCCAATTATATATATAGGTCCCACCTTATAATAGCACTCCTTATATATAATAATTTCTCTCTTATAAAAGCGTTCCTTATATAAAACAGCTCCTCCATTATAGATAATAGTAGTGGCAGAGGTGGCGCGATGCAGTGACTTCATCACGCCACTTGCGCGGCAATGTCCTTTGCGCTACCGGCGGTCTAATTTGGCAGAGCAGGGAGCTGCTCTTTCAGTCATAGAACTAAACTGCACCCCAATACAGCTGTGAAGCTCCCGGGATCCGGAGCATCAGGCTACTCCGGATCCTGGGGGCTCCTTTGGGAACTGGGGCCCTGGGCAATTACCCAGTTTGCCACCCCCACAACCAGCCCTGGATATAATACACTAAGTACATTTATTAATAATGAGTAAAACTGATATTAACCTATCTGATAGGAGAGTTGTTTATAAAACTTTCTAAGGCGAAAAATGAAAACTGGTCCCTCATGAAGCCTTCTATTGCCCATGACAGCTATAATTTTACTTCTATACAGTAATGTAAGAAAACTTTACCTAAATCTAATGTGTAAGTGACCAGGAGGTGAAGTCAAGACCGAATGGATTCTTTCCTCTTACCGAAATGTTCATCAAAGCTTAACCAATTGGTATCTGTGCAAACACAGATAAAAAGTAGAATGTTAAACAGTATTTTTCATGCAAGTTTAGCCACAGCCATGGTCAGAGCTACAAGGTATAAAAAGTATTAACCCTTTTAGGACAATGGGGAGGGTTTATTCTTTGTGTGACAAATTGTACTTTGCTTTGCCACCATTTTGGAGTAAATATAATGTTTTCATTAGCTTTCATTTACGTGTTTTGAGGGTCTATGTGAAGTAACACACAATTGTATCATAATTAGAGATGAGCGAACAGTGAAATATTCGAGATTCGATATTCATTTCGAGCAGAGCCTCAATATTAGACTACTCGATCGAATATCGAATCCCATTATAGTCTATGGGAAAAAATGCTCGTTTCAGGAAAAACCACTAATCAACTAAAGGAGAGTCACCAAGTCCACAAATAGCAGGAGGAGAGTGTTTAAGAGGAGTGCTGTGCAGTTAAAGCGCACGGACGCTTTAACTGCACAGCGTTTGTAGTTGCGCTGATAAAAAGTAAGCTTCCTTTTAACCGCAAGCTGCCAGCTCTCCCAACTAGCAAAGACAAGCCTGTGGCAAATCAATGCTGGTTCTGCAGCAGGCTTGTCCTTGCTAGTCAGGAGAACTGGCAGCTTGCTGTTACGAGGCAGCTGACATTTTTGTCATAGGAATGCATTGACCAACGTTGATTGGCCAGTGTACAGCATTCGGCCAATCAATGCTGGTAATGCTGTAGGCTCGTCTGTGAGGAGGTGGAGTCTAAAATCGGACCACAATTGAGACTGCTGTGGTCCAATCTTAGACTCTGCCTCCTCATAGACGAGCCTCCGGCAGAACCAGTGTGATTGGCCGAATGCTGTACACTGGCCAATCAACTCTGGTCAATTCATTCCTATGAGAAAAATTCAGCTCCCTCGTAACAGCAAGCTGCCTGCTCCTACCAAGGATGAACCAGCGTTATATACACTGTATAGCATTCGGCCAATCAACGCTGGTTCTGAATCAAATATTTACTGCAAATAGCTAGTAGTATTCGATCGAGTACGAATATTTCAAATACCGTAGTATTCATTCGAATACCTACTTGATCGAATACAACTCGCTCATCTCTAATCATAATTTTTTTATGGCGTTCACTCTACATTAAAAATGACATGCACTACAAACATGACATCTAAGGCCTCGTTCACACGGAGTTACGTCCCGTGAGATTTGGCACGTGTACGCCGCGTGACCCTTTGCGTGCTGTACACGCTCCCATTCATTTCAATGGGAGCGGGGATCGTATGCGCCGCGCTAGTTTGCGGCCGTGCATTTATTCACGGCCGCAAACTAGCGCGGCGCATACGATCCCCGCTCCCATTGAAATTAATGGGAGCGTGTACGGCACGCAAAGGGTCACGCGGCGTACACGTGCCAAATCTTGCAGGACGTAACTCCGTGTGAATGCACCCTAAAGAACATCAAGATTGTTATAGCCTACCATGTTCCTTCTGTACAGGTCACAAAGTGCACAATGTATTCCTACAACCAGAATTTGGACAATACTAAAACACAAAAAAGCTGGAAGGAATACTCAACATAAATGGGATAATAAAAATTTAATAACTTTATTAATACAATATAAAAGGTAAAGCAAAAAGTATGAATACCAACAGACAAAACAAGGTCTGCCCTAGTGTAGTTCCCAAATAAATAACAGGGTATTTAGGGTAAACCATGCAAGTAACTTACAGGCCAATAAATAGCAAAGTCAAAGTCGTGCATATGAAGTTGTAAAAAAGTGAAAGCTCAAATACATATAATGTCAGAGAAGGTCAAGTACCCATGTAAATAATGATAAATATACTACACTGACATAAAAACCATAAAGAGAGCTACACAATGAAAATTACAGTATCAAATCAATGACTCATGTACAGATATATATGGCCAAGCGGAGATAAGGTAAGCATGGGAAATAATGATACCAATAAACTAACAAAGAAATTGTGAAGCCACAAAAAAGTCTATGGCAGGTATCTTGTAATCAGCATAGAGTGCAATGAGGTAGAAAAGGAGGAACAATGACAATGGCACATACCCATAATAAACGTGCAGATGGTGACCAAGACCAGGGGAGACACTACCTCAACGCGCTTTTCGGCGCTGCCTTCTTCCGGGGGCGGAGTCAGGGTTACAGAAACAGAGATATATGCCAATGATGGACCAATCGCAGATAAGGATGCATAACATGTGAGGGGGAGGAGAAAATAAAGATGATGTGGCCACAAAGAGATGTTGTAATACCAATAGTAAAGCCCGTACGTACATACAGAGAAGGGTGTCCCCAGACATGGTGCCGCGGGCCACGGCATCACGTGACTATTCAGTCACGTGACCGCGGCACCACCCAGAGAGGCCGGGGGTGGGCGGATACATACAGAAAAATATGTGACAGAAGTCACATGACCACGCTGCCCAGCAGTAAGCCACAGACAGCATATAATGGAAAGGCCGTATCAATAATCATGTGACCGCATCAGCTGAATATACAAGAGAAAGGAGAATGCCAAAAAGAAGAAAAATAAGATAAGAATAGGAGAACAGTGAAAAAAATAAGTGCACTATATACAGTTAATACAATAAGGAATATTGCTAAATATCGTGAAGAATAATGAAAAATAAAATTATATATAAAAAAAAAATGAAAAAATATATAAGAGGTGCAACAATAGATATAGTAAACCACTGTGACAGTAAATAAAATATACAAAAATGATCATATTTTAACAGATCATCTCAACTGGATCCACCACATTCTTCTTGTGTTAGAAAGCGATGGATGGTGAAGCATAGAGTTCATCGCATACATATGTAAGTAGTAGCATCGATATGAGTAAACGGTCCAAAAGATAAGTTGACATACAAGAAGAACAGGATAAACTAGAAAGGAAAATAAACTGAAAAAATTTGAATAAAATCAAGTAATAAAAAAGTAATCCTGATATATAAACACAACACCCAACACCAAACGGGAATTACTTAAGGAGAGAGCAACAGCACCAATAAGGACTTACAAGAACACACCGTAATTTAAAGATTCATTTAGGCCCTGGGGAACAAGTGTCCCGTGGGTCCAAATCCATTGGGCTTCACAATGCGCAAGCCTACGTTTCAAATTACCACCATGAACTGAAGTATGGATGGAATCAATGCCTTTCACACGGAACCCAGTAGGGTCACTGTTATGACTAGAGATAAGCGAACACTAAAATGTTCGAGGTTCGAAATTCGATTCGAACAGCCGCTCAATGTTCGTGTGTTCGAACGGGTTTCGAACCCCATTATAGTCTATGGGGAACAGATACTCGTTAAGGGGGAAACCCAAATCCGTGTCTGGAGGGTCACCAAGTCCACTATGACACCCCAGGAAATGATGCCAACACCTCTGGAATGACACTGAGACAGCAGGGGAAGCATGTCTGGGGGCATCTAACACACCAAAGACCCTCTATTACCCCAACATCACAGCCTAACAACTACACACTTTACACACTCAATACCACCTCTCTGACAGTAGGAAAACACCTTGAAACATGTGTATTTGGCACTTGCAGTGAGGAGAGCTTGTCACCAGCAGTGAATTTGGCCCTTGTAGTAAGTTGAGGTTGGCACCAACATTTGTTTTGAAAATCAGGGTGGATTGAGCCTCTAACCAGCAGAGTTTGGGCAAATTCATGGTGGAGGGAGCCTCTAAACACCCCAGTTTGGGCAAATTCATGGTGGAGGGAGCCTCTAAATACCCCAGTTTGGACCAATTCATGGTGGAGGGAGCCTCTAAAAACCCCAGTTTGGACCAATTCATGGTGGAGGGAGCCTCTAACCAGCCCAGTTTGGACCAATTCATGGTGGAGGGAGCCTCTAACCAGCCCAGTTTGGACCAATTCATGGTGGAGGGAGCCTCTAAAAAACCCAGTTTGGACCAATTCATGGTGGAGGGAGCCTCTAACGAGCCCAGTTTGGACCAATTCATGGTGGAGGGAGCCTCTAAAAAACCCAGTTTGGACCAATTCATGGTGGAGGGAGCCTCTAACCAGCCCAGTTTGGACCAATTCATGATGGAGGGAGCCTCTAAACAGCCCAGTTTGGGCAAATTCATGGTGGAGGGAGCCTCTAACCAGCCCAGTTTGGACCAATTAATGGTGGAGGGAGCCTCTAGCCAGCCCAGTTTGGACCAATTCATGGTGGAGGGAGTCTCTAAAAAACCCATTTTGGACCAATTCATGGTGGAGGGAGCCTCTAAAACACCAGTTTGGACCAATTCATGATGGAGGGAGCCTCTAAACAGCCCAGTTTGGGCAAATTCATGGTGGAGGGAGCCTATAAACAGCCCAGTTTGGGCAAATTCATGGTGGAGGGAGCCTCTAACCAGCCCAGTTTGGACCAATTCATGGTGGAGGGAGCCTCTAACCAGCCCAGTTTGGACCAATTCATGGTGGAGGGAGCCTCTAGAAAACCCAGTTTGGACCAATTCATGGTGGAGGGAGCCTCTAACCAGCCCAGTTTGGACCAATTCATGATGGAGGGAGCCTCTAAACAGCCCAGTTTGGGTAAATTCATGGTGGAGGGAGCCTCTAAAAACCCCAGTTTGGACCAATTCATGGTGGAGGGAGCCTCTAAAAACCCGTTTGGACCAATTCATGGTGGAGGGAGCCTCTAAACAGCCCAGTTTGGGCAAATTCATGGTGGAGGGAGCCTCTAAACAGCCCAGTTTGGGCAAATTCATGGTGGAGGGAGCCTCTAACCATCCCAGTTTGGACCAATTCATGGTGGAGGGAGCCTCTAAAAACCCCAGTTTGGACCAATTCATGGTGGAGGGAGCCTCTAAACAGCCCAGTTTGGACCAATTCATGGTGGAGGGAGCCTCTAAAAACCCCAGTTTGGACCAATTCATGGTGGAGGGAGCCTCTAAACAGCCCAGTTTGGGCAAATTCATGGTGGAGGGAGCCTCTAAACAGCCCAGTTTGGGCACATTCATGGTGGAGGGAGCCTCTAACCAGCCCAGTTTGGGCAAATTCATGGTGGAGGGAGCCTCTAACCAGCCCAGTTTGGACCAATTCATGGTGGAGGGAGCCTCTAACCAGCCCAGTTTGGACCAATTCATGGTGGAGGGAGCCTCTAAAAACCCCCAGTTTGGACCAATTCATGGTGGAGGGAGCCTCTAAAAACCCCAGTTTGGACCAATTCATGGTGGAGGGAGCCTCTAAACAGCCCAGTTTGGGCAAATTCATGGTGGAGGGAGCCTCTAAACAGCCCAGTTTGGGCAAATTCATGGTGGAGGGAGCCTCTAACCAGCCCAGTTTGGGCAAATTCATGGTGGAGGGAGCCTCTAACCAGCCCAGTTTGGACCAATTCATGGTGGAGGGAGCCTCTAACCAGCCCAGTTTGGACCAATTCATGGTGGAGGGAGCCTCTAAAAAACCCAGTTTGGACCAATTCATGGTGGAGGGAGCCTCTAACCAGCCCAGTTTGGACCAATTCATGGTGGAGGGAGCCTCTAAAAACCCCAGTTTGGACCAATTCATGATGGAGGGAGCCTCTAAACAGCCCAGTTTGGGCAAATTCATGGTGGAGGGAGCCGCTAAAAACTCCCAGTTTGGACCAATTCATGGTGGAGGGAGCCTCTAAAAACCCCAGTTTGGACCAATTCATGGTGGAGGGAGCCTCTAAACAGCCCAGTTTGGGCCAAATTCATGGTGGAGGGAGCCTATAAACAGCCCAGTTTGGGCAAATTCATGGTGGAGGGAGCCTCTAAAAACCCCAGTTTGGACCAATTCATGGTGGAGGGAGCCTCTAAAAACCCCAGTTTGGACCAATTCATGGTGGAGGGAGCCTCTAAACAGCCCAGTTTGGACCAATTCATGGTGGAGGGAGCCTCTAAAAACCCCAGTTTGGACCAATTCATGGTGGAGGGAGCCTCTAAACAGCCCAGTTTGGACCAATTCATGGTGGAGGGAGCCTCTAACCAGCAGAGTTGGTGGAAATCAGGGTGGAGGGAGCCTCTAACCAGCAGAGTTGTGGGAAAGCAGGGTGGAGGGAGCCTCTAACCAGCAGAGTTGGTGGAAATCAGGGTGGAGGGAGCCTCTAACCAGCAGAGTTGTGGGAAAGCAGGGTGGAGGGAGCCTCTAACCAGCAGAGTTGGTGGAAATCAGGGTGGAGGGAGCCTCTAACCAGCAGAGTTGTGGGAAAGCAGGGTGGAGGGAGCCTCTAACCAGCAGAGTTGTGGGAAAGCAGGGTGGAGGGAGCCTCTAACCAGCAGAGTTGTGGGAAAGCAGGGTGGAGGGAGCCTCTAACCAGCAGAGTTGGTGGAAATCAGGGTGGAGGGAGCCTCTAACCAGCAGAGTTGGGGGAAATCAGGGTGGAGGGAGCCTAGTATTAGCAGAATTGTGCAACGCTTATGGTGGATGAGTATGAGGATGCGGAGGAATTGGAGAGGTTGAGTACAGACATGGAGTTTCATGTTGGGGTGCTTTACACAGGTGGGCACAAAAATGAAGGCTCTATCCAGTGGTGGTTCATTTTTATCAAAGTGAGCCGGTCGGCACTCTCAGCTGACAGACGGGTGCGCTTGTCAGTGATGATGCCACCGGCTGCACTGAACACCCTCTCAGATAGGACGCTGGCGGCAGGACAGGACAGCACCTCCAAGGCATATAGGGCAAGTTCAAGCCACAGGTCCAACTTCGACACCCAATACGTGTAGGGCGCAGAGGGGTCGGAGAGGACAGGGCTGTGGTCGGAAAGGTATTCCCGCAACATGCACCTATACTTCTCACGCCTGGTGACACTAGGACCCTCCGTGGCGGCACTTTGGCGAGGGGGTGCCATCAAGGTGTCCCAGACCTTAGACAGTGTGCCCCTCGTTTGTGTGGACCGGTGAGAACTTGGTTGCCTACTGGAGGAACTGCCCTCCCTGCCGCCAACGTCACATGCTGGAAACATCTCCATCATATTCTGCACCAATTGCCTGTGGCAAGCATTGATGCGATTGGCCCTCCCCTCTACCGGAATAAAAGACGAGATGTTGTTTTTATACCGGGGGTCAAGGATAGCAAAGATCCAGTACTGGTTGTCCTCCATGATTTTGACAATACGCTTGTCGGTTGTAAAGCACCCCAACATGAACTCAGCCATGTCTGCCACAGTGTTAGTTGGCATGACTCCTCTGGCCCCACCGGAAAGTTCAATCTCCATTTCCTCCTCATCCTCCATGTCTACCCATCCGTGCTGCAACAATGGGATGATTCGAAGTTGCCCGGAAGCCTCCTGTATCACCATCACATCATCGGACAACTCTTCTTCCTCCTCCTCCTCCTCCATTAAACGCGATGAAGCGGACAGATGTGTGGACCTACTCTCCAGCTGTGACAGATCGGATGCTATCCCTGACTCCTCTGTGTGATCTGAGTTATCCCTGATGTCAATCAGGGATTCTCTCAGAACACACAAGAGCGGGATTGTAAGGCTCACCATCGCATCCTCAGAGCTCACCCTCCTTGTGGACTCCTCAAAGACCCGTAGGATGTCACAAAGGTCTCTCATCCATGGCCACTCATGGATGTGAAACTGAGGCAGCTGACTTTGTGGCACCCTAGGGTTTTGTAGCTGGTATTCCATCAAAGGTCTCTGCTGCTCAATCACTCTATTCAACATCTGAAACGTTGAGTTCCAGCGTGTGGGGACGTCGCACAAAAGCCGGTGTTGTGGCACATGCAGGCGTTGCTGGAGAGATTTTAAGCTAGCAGCGGCTACTGTCGACTTGTGAAAGTGGGCGCACATGCGCCGCACTTTCACCAGTAGCTCTGGAACATTGGGGTAGCTCTTTAGGAAACGTTGCACCACTAGGTTGAAGACGTGGGCCAGGCATGGAACATGTTGGAGTCCGGCAAGCTCCAGAGCTGCTACCAGGTTCCGGCCGTTATCACAAACGACCATGCCTGGGCCCAGGTGCAGCGGCTCAAACCATATTGCCGTCTCATCGAGGAGGGCATCCCTCACCTCGGAGGCAGTGTGCTGTCTGTCCCCCAAGCTGATCAGCTTCAGCACAGCCTGCTGACGTCTACCAACGCCAGTGCTGCAACGTTTCCAACTCGTAGCTGGGGTCAATCTAACAGCGGAGGAGGAGGCGGTGGCGGAGGAGGAGGCGGTGGAGGAGGAGGAGGAGGGGGGTGTTCTTCTCGTGTCCCTGCCAGGAATGTTAGGCGGGGAGACGAGGTACACCGGGCCAGTTTGGGAAGCAGTCCCAGCCTCAACTACATTCACCCAGTGTGCCGTCAGTGAAATGTAGCGTCCCTGTCCGCATGCACTTGTCCACGCGTCGGTGGTCAAGTGGACCTTTGTGCAAAGCGCGGAACTAAGGGCCCGCCTGATGTTGAGTGACACGTGCTGGTGCAAGGCGGGGACGGCACATCGGGAGAAGTAGTGACGGCTAGGGACGGCATAGCGAGGTGCCGCAGTTGCCATCAGGTCCAGGAAGGCGGGAGTTTCAACAAGCCGGAACGCCAACATCTCCTGGGCCAGCAGTTTAGCGATGTTGGCGTTCAAGGCTTGCGCGTGTGGGTGGTTAGCAGTGTATTTCTGCCGCCGCTCCAATGTCTGAGAGATGGTGGGTTGTTTTAAAGAAGCGCCTGATGGTGCCTTTGATGGTGCAGGAGAAGGAGATAAGACAGGAACAGGGGAGGATGAGGAAGAAGTCAACAAAGTGGCGGAGGCAGATGAAGTGGTGTCCTGGCTCGTCCTCTGGAGTGCATCGCCAGCACAGTCAGCAGTGGCAGTGGCAGAGGCAGAGGCAGTGGCAGTGGCGTGAACGGCATGCGGCCTTTGTCCTGCTGTTGCTGCCTGCCACTGATTCCAGTGCTTGGATTCCAAATGACGGCGCATTGAAGTGGAGGACAGGTTGCTCTTCTCAGAGCCCCTAATCAATTTCGAGAGGCAAATTGTGCAGACAACACTATATCTGTCCTCGGCGCATTCCTTGAAAAAACTCCACACCTTCGAGAAACGTGCCCTCGAGGTGGGAGTTTTTCGGGGCTGGGTACGAACTGGAACATCTTGGGAGATTCCGGGTGTGGCCTGGCTTCGCCTAAGCTGCTGACCTCTGCCTCTGCCTCTAGCTACCCTTTTTGGTGCTGCACCTGCCTCAACATCCACACTACTTTCCCCGCTTGACATCCCCCCTGTCCACGTGGGGTCAGTGTCCTCATCATCCACCACTTCCTCTTCCAACTCCTGTCTCATCTCCTCCTCCCGCACAATGCGCCGGTCAACTGGATGCCCTGACGGCAACTGCGTCACATCATCGTCGATGAGGGTGGGTTGCTGGTCATCCACCACCAAATCGAATGGAGATGGAGGAGACTCTAGTGTTTGAGCATCTGGACACAGATGCTCCTCTGTTAGGTTCGTGGAATCGTGACGTGGAGGGGCAGGTTGAGGGACAATGAAAGGAGCGGAGAACAGCTCTGGGGAGCAGGGACAGTTGGGGTTATTGTTCTGTGAAGCTTGGGAATTTTGGGAGGAAGGAGGACAAGACTGTTGGGTAATAGGAGGAGAGGAGGCAGAGTCTGACTGGCTGCTGGACAATGTGCTGTAAGCGTTCTCTGACAGCCATTGCAAGACCTGTTCCTGGTTCTCGGGCCTACTAAGGTTTGTACCCTGCAGTTTAGTTAATGTGGCAAGCAACCCTGGCACTGTGGAGTGGCGCAATGCTTGCCGCCTCACAGGAGTAGGCACGGGACGCCCTGTTGCTTCACTGCTACCTTGCTCCCCAGAACCATTCCCCGACCTCGCCCACGGCCTCGTCCACGTCCCTTTCCGGGAGCCTTGCGCATTTTGAATTCCCAGTTAGAAATTGGCACTATATACCAGTAGCAAAAATTGTGGGTGCACGTAACCCCAATATATTCTTTGAATTACCAGTCAGAAACTGGCACTATATGGCAGTAGCAAGAAATGAGGGTATTTGTAACCCCAATATATTCTTTGAATTACCAGTCAGAAACTGGCACTATATGGCAGTAGCAAGAAATGAGGGTATTTGTAACCCCAATATATTCTTTGAATTCCCAGTCAGACAATGGCACTATATGGCAGTAGCAAGAAATAAGGGTATTTATAACCCCAATATATTCTTTGAATTCCCAGTCAGAAACTGGCACTATATACCAGTAGCAAGAAATGAGGGTATTTGTAACCCCAATATATTCTTTGAATTCCCAGTCAGACAATGGCACTATATACCAGTAGCAAGAAATGAGGGTATTTATAACCCCAATATATTCTTTGAATTCCCAGTCAGAAACTGGCACTATATGGCAGTAGCAAGAAATTAGGGTATTTATAACCCCAATATATTCTTTGAATTACTAGTCAGAAACTGGCACTATATGGCAGTAGCAAGAAATGAGGGTATTTGTAACCCCAATATATTCTTTGAATTCCCAGTCAGACAATGGCACTATATACCAGTAGCAAGAAATGAGGGTATTTATAACCCCAATATATTCTTTGAATTCCCAGTCAGAAACTGGCACTATATGGCAGTAGCAAGAAATTAGGGTATTTATAACCCCAATATATTCTTTGAATTACTAGTCAGAAACTGGCACTATATGGCAGTAGCAAGAAATGAGGGTATTTGTAACCCCAATATATTCTTTGAATTCCCAGTCAGACAATGGCACTATATACCAGTAGCAAAAATTGTGGGTGCACGTAACCCCAATATATTCTTTAAATTACTAGTCAGAAACTGGCACTATATGGCAGTAGCAAGAAATGAGGGTATTTGTAACCCCAATATATTCTTTGAATTCCCAGTCAGACAATGGCACTATATACCAGTAGCAAGAAATGAGGGTATTTATAACCCCAATATATTCTTTGAATTCCCAGTCAGACAATGGCACTATATGGCAGTAGCAAGAAATGAGGGTATTTGTAACCCCAATATATTCTTTGAATTCCCAGTCAGACAATGGCACTATATACCAGTAGCAAGAAATGAGGGTATTTGTAACCCCAATATATTCTTTGAATTCCCAGTCAGACAATGGCACTATATGGCAGTAGCAAGAAATGAGGGTATTTATAACCCCAATATATTCTTTGAATTACCAGTCAGAAACTGGCACTATATGGCAGTAGCAAGAAATGAGGGTATTTGTAACCCCAATATATTCTTTGAATTCCCAGTCAGACAATGGCACTATATACCAGTAGCAAGAAATGAGGGTATTTGTAACCCCAATATATTCTTTGAATTACCAGTCAGAAACTGGCACTATATGGCAGTAGCAAGAAATGAGGGTATTTGTAACCCCAATATATTCTTTGAATTCCCAGTCAGACAATGGCACTATATACCAGTAGCAAAAATTGTGGGTGCACGTAACCCCAATATATTCTTTGAATTACCAGTCAGAAACTGGCACTATATGGCAGTAGCAAGAAATGAGGGTATTTATAACCCCAATATATTCTTTGAATTACCAGTCAGAAACTGGCACTATATGGCAGTAGCAAGAAATGAGGGTATTTGTAACCCCAATATATTCTTTGAATTCCCAGTCAGACAATGGCACTATATACCAGTAGCAAAAATTGTGGGTGCACGTAACCCCAATATATTCTTTGAATTACCAGTCAGAAACTGGCACTATATGGCAGTAGCAAGTAATGAGGGTATTTGTAGCCCCAATATATTCTTTGAATTCCCAGTCAGACAATGGCACTATATACCAGTAGCAAAAATTGTGGGTGCACGTAACCCCAATATATTCTTTGAATTACCAGTCAGAAACTGGCACTATATGGCAGTAGCAAGAAATGAGGGTATTTGTAACCCCAATATATTCTTTGAATTACCAGTCAGAAACTGGCACTATATGGCAGTAGCAAGAAATGAGGGTATTTGTAACCCCAATATATTCTTTGAATTCCCAGTCAGACAATGGCACTATATACCAGTAGCAAGAAATGAGGGTATTTGTAACCCCAATATATTCTTTGAATTCCCAGTCAGACAATGGCACTATATGGCAGTAGCAAGAAATGAGGGTATTTATAACCCCAATATATTCTTTGAATTACCAGTCAGAAACTGGCACTATATGGCAGTAGCAAGAAATGAGGGTATTTGTAACCCCAATATATTCTTTGAATTCCCAGTCAGACAATGGCACTATATACCAGTAGCAAGAAATGAGGGTATTTATAACCCCAATATATTCTTTGAATTCCCAGTCAGACAATGGCACTATATACCAGTAGCAAGAAATGAGGATATTTATAACCCCAATATATTCTTTGAATTCCTAGTCAGAAACTGGCACTATATGGCAGTAGCAAGAAATGAGGGTATTTATAACCCCAATATATTCTTTGAATTACCAGTCAGAAACTGGCACTGTATGGCAGTAGCATGAAATGAGGGTATTTGTAACCCCAATATATTCTTTGAATTCCCAGTCAGACAATGGCACTATATACCAGTAGCAAAAATTGTGGGTGCACATAACCCCCATATATTCTTTGAATTCCCAGTGAGACAATGGCACTATCTACCAGTAGCAAAAATTGTGGGTGCACGTAACCCCAATATATTCTTTGAATTCCCAGTGAGACAATGGCACTGTATAGCAGTAGCAAAAATTGTGGGTGCACGTAACCCCCATATATTCTTTGAATTCCCAGTGAGACAATGGCACTATATACCAGTAGCAAAAATTGTGGGTGCACGTAACCCCAATATATTCTTTGAATTCCCAGTCAGACAATGGCACTATATGGCAGTAGCAAAAATAGTGGGTGTATATAGCCCCAATTCTATTGCTAGGGGACTTGCAGTGTATTTCTGGGGTGAAGGTGGGGGGCACACCGTTGGAACGGGTATCGGGGGTATATATCGGGTATACGGGAATACACTGTCAGTGTATTCCATTCAGGATCCGCGGAAAGCTGGGTTGCGGCGATTGAGCCCGTCAGTGCCACGTTACACTGACAAGCTTCTCCCTGGAATTTAGCTCTTATAAGAGCTGTTGGTTGTCTTCTCCTTCCTATCCTAGCCTGTCCCTGCCTACCCAGAATCTAAGCCCTAGCTAACTGGACGGAAACCTCCGTCCCCGGTGAATTGCAAGCTCAGAATGACGCGAAGCTGGGCGGCGCTGTTCTTTTAAATTAGAGGTCACATGTTTTCGGCAGCCAATGGGTTTTGCCTACTTTTTTCAACGTCACCGGTGTCGTAGTTCCTGTCCCACCTACCCTTCGCTGTTATTGGAGCAAAAAAGGCGCCAGGGAAGGTGGGAGGGGAATCGAGTAATGGCGCACTTTACCACGCGGTGTTCGATTCGATTTGAACATGCCGAACAGCCTAATATCCGATCGAACATGAGTTCGATAGAACACTGTTCGCTCATCTCTAGTTATGACATAAAGCGAAATGTCTTGCCACGGGTTTCGATGGGTCCAGAAAGTCCCTGTCCATATGTTGAGTAGAAATAATATCTCGCATGTGGGCACGGACATGTGGCATAATAAACCACATATTTAGAAGTACAAGTAATGCAACGACGGATAAGAAACTTCCTGGACCCATCGGCAGAGGAAAACTCTGTAGCTTTACAAATGTTGGGACATGCGACACACTTCCCACATGGGGAACATCCCAATTTAGGTTCAGATGAGCCGAAGATACAAGGTACCCTCGGCTCATACAAACTTCTCACCAAGCTGTCCCTAAGGCTTTTACCCCTGCGGGCAGAGATACTGGCAACCGGAGTAATGAAATGCTCTATTCCAGGGTCACCCCGGAGAAGAGGCCAGAATTTGAAACACGCTTAGGGGATTCCTGGAGCTCCGTCTCTATCTGGTAACTTTTTACTTATCACTTTATTACCATGGGTCTGTTCTGGTTGGGGGAATGGGCCATTTGTAGGTTCCTATTCCTATACTAATTTCCACCTGTAATCCTGTGAGCCAGTCTTTTTACATCTTCTATTGCACTTTGCCTTACTATTAGATGTACATTGACTGGCAGGATATGCATACTATTTTTGGATGTATATGATGCACTGCTACATACTTGTCGAGATCCCCTTGTCGCTCCATTTTGCTGTGTAACACACTATGTCACTTTTTAAGACACCTACAATACATATTTTATGTCATTTTTGGATGTGTTGAATATTTTCAATTTTTATTGGATTTACTCGGTTGTGCATCATTGTTGTTATAACCGATTACTTCCTGTATACTTACCCATGTGTATACTCTTTTTATACTTACCTGTGTCGGTCCTCCAGTCTGATGGTTTTGTCCTCCCTTGTATATTGTCCTTTATGATTTGTTCAATAAATTATTTTTTTGTACTTTGACTACGTTTAGCGCCCCAGTCATTCTTTTCTTTTTATTATGGTACTGAGCATTATCTATACGCTCATTGCAACATAATGGTATGACAGAGTAATAAGGGGTTAAAGGTATAAATATTAAAGAAGGCTTACAAGTTATCTTACCTTACCACTCTTGAACTTGACTCAAAAACATCATCAAAGTTGCACCAAAACTACAGGCTTGAATGCATCCAATTACCTATGCAGGAGGCAAGGAAGGAATAGGAGAGTAAGAATAGTATTAAAGAGATAATATTCTAAAAAAAATTGTATTCTAGAACAAGTAACCAATGTAATGACTGACAGAGAGCAAAGTTGTTAGTGTAACTATTAGACAGAAAGATCAACCTGGCTGCTGAATTCATGATGGATTGTAGCAGAAATGTTGGCAGAGCAGACAGTTTTCAGTCCTGACTCCCATTATCATGCATGTTCTCCATTACCTGGAAGCTTCGATAATGTTAATAAGGTTTGCTTGGTTTCTCACTGTGCAATATAAAGTACTGAAAGCAAAAAATCAAAATAGGAGGACTGGAAGAAATAAAGGTGGTCATACATATTACATAAATGATGACCAAACCTACATATTCCAACCAGGGACATATTCTGCATTCTTGGTGCCCCAAACACAGTAATGTTTTGGTGCCCCATCTAGTATATAGTGTAAGTGTAGTATAAGTATAAAGCCCCTCTACTCAGACACAGTATAATACCACTTTTAATGACCCACACAGTATAATGCCCCTTTTCTGGCCTCCACACAGTATAACGGCCCTTTCTTTGCCCTCATACAGCATAGAGACCCCTTGTGTGTGTCCCATGTCAAATGTTCTTTTTATTAGCCCCCACATAGTGACTGCTTATTTTTATTTTATTACTAGCTATACCCGTGACTTCTTCTGCGAACCCCCCTTCCTTGCGCGAACCATGTGCAGCGCGGCCCGTTGGCCCCCCACAGCCCTTTTCTTGTGGCCACCATGGTCCCCTCCCACACCCTGGTGTGGCGGGACCCCACAGCCCTGCTGCTCTGGCCCCGGCTCCCCACCTAGCACCCACCCGCGCCCCCTCCCCCCTTTAGAGCCTACAGTCACCTTCTACATCTCCCCCCCCTGCCCCCCCCCCCCACCAACCACCCGTGACCCCAGTCACCCACCCACCTCCCCCTTTAACCTGTGCAATCGGCCTCCCTCCTACTCACCCTCGGCCCTCTGGTCCCAACCCCCCCACCAAAAAACCCCTCCAGGCCCCCTCCCTAACTCCCAGCACCTCCCCTAAACCACCAAACCCACACCCCCTCTTTCTCCTACCCAGCGCCTCTTCCCCCCAGCCCCCTACACACCAACTCTTGTAAACCCCCCCACCACCAGTAAGGAAACTGGCGATCACGGAACCTCCAGCACTCACCTTGCATATGCTGGGGATGTCTGTGTGTAGTGACATTAGAGTGAGTGCTGTCTGTGCTGTCTGTTACCGGCCACACAGTGCGCGGGTACAGGTGGCTGTGGGCTTGAAGCCTGGTCGTGCTGCTGTATGTAATGCCAGCATTAGGCGATATGTGGCTGGCCGGGATGTGAGCAGCGTTGGAAACACGCAGGCAGCCGCCATGTTCAGGCAAGTGTTCTTGCGCACTGGCCACGCTCACATTTCGGTGCTAACCTATGGGGCCGCTGTGCTGTCTCCCTATCCCGCCCCCGCACCGCCATGCACCAATCGGAGCTGCGTGTCACTACCTGCGTTGACCTCAGGGCCGACAGTGGAGCCAGAGCCAACTTTTGAGGGTCGCGGTGGCGATTTGGGGTGAGTGAGACACGTTTAAAGTAGCCTATGTATCCTTTGTGGCCAATATGTAGATGTGTGTGAAATTTCAAAGCAATCCATTCAGCCGTAACTTTTCACATTTATAATATTAAGTAGGATTCCAATAGGTACAGTATCTAGTCACCATTCCACACTCTTGCACAAGCCTTCCCCCCCTCCTAGAAGCTCTTGATTACATCCTAGTATAATGTCATGCATGAAGTTCTCTGGAGACAAACCCAAGATGGGCCTGTGAGAAATGGGGTCACTGACTATCTCCTACCAGCAGGAAAAGACTGGACAGAAGGATTCTTTTGTTCTCAAGGAAGACAAGCTGCCCCAAAAATGTTTGGTAGTGGCTAATCTCCTATGCTTATTGGGGAAACATGCAGGTCACCTTGAGCATGCATATGTATGAGGGCAAGGTCAAAAAGAAAAGCTGACAGTTACCTAATGTATATGATCTTCTTAACACTTTCTTAGTGTTTCTTAGTGCCAATGGAACTGGGAAGTAGATGAGGCATAAGCAAAGAATGGTAAACAGTATTACAAACAACATATGTCATTTTATATATTTTTCTTGTCTTTGCCTTGTCTAGTTACAGAGTTTAAAGAAGTATTCCCACACCCATCGCCGGCATTAACTTCTCTGTCGCCTCGATCAAAGCTGACTGAGACACCATTTTACCAGTGGTGTTTGGGCTCCGCTATTTTGCCCAGGATCGCCAGTACCCAGAGCAAGTTCTGGAACATGACCGTCAGGAGCCATGTGAAGCCTCCCAGGCCTGTCTGTAGTGATTTTCTTTTGCAAGCTACTCTATGTAGCCTGCAAGAGAAATGAAGTTTTTTTTTTGCAATGCATTAGCATTGTAATGCATTGCATTAGTGATCAGACCACCTGGGGTTCAAGACCCCTAAGAGCAGGGGTGGGCAATTAATTTTCCCATGGGGCCGCATAAGAAATTGAAACTATGCTAGAGGGCCGTGCCACAGCAAATTTAGCTCCACCCACTTCTATGGTGACTCTGCCCATTCCCAATCCATGTGCCCCCACAAAGTATAATCCTCTTACAGTCACCCGTACATTATATGTCCCCACACTATAATGTTCCCTTCCAACTGCCCCACAGTATTAGCTTCCTCTCCTGGTGCCCCAGTATAAACTGGTGGAAACTAGAGGGGACACGAAACTGTGGCAGCTGGAGGGGACATTAAACAGTGGGGGTAGTTGGAGGGGGGCAATAAATTGACAGCTGGAGCGGGACATGAAACTGGGGGCAACTAGAGGGGGACATTAAAATCGGGAAGCTGACATTAAACCGTAGGGGTAGCTGGAGGGTGACATTAAACTGGGGGTAACTAGAGGCAGACAGGTCCCCCTACAGCTTCCTCCACGGTTTAATGTCCCCCCAGTCTATGTGCCCTCTTCATCTACCCCCAGTTTCATGTTCCCCCCTCCATTTCTCCCTCAGTTTCATATCCCCCTTTATTTTCCCCATTTCATGTCCCCCCCCCTCCATCTGCCATGTCTGCCTTAGTATAACATTCCCCTTCCATCTCTGCGCCTAGGTTGCTGAGACACACACATACAGATAGACAGACACATATAGACACACACACATATATAGACAGACAGACAGACATAGACACATATAAACACACACACATATAGACAGACACATAGACAGACACACATATAGACAGGCACACATATAGACAGGCACACATATAGACACACACACATATATAGACACACACACACATATAGACACACACACATATAGACATACACACACATATAGACATACACACACTCACACTCTCTCTCTCCCCCCTGCAGCTCACCTTACATCTCTCAGTACTTTATGACACGCTCCACATCTCCATCTTCGGCCGGCACTAAGACACGCCCCCTAGACACGCCCCCTAGACACGCCTCCCTAGTCAAAGCTGTGCGGGCCGGACTGAATCATTCAGAGGGCCGGATATGGCCCGGGGGCCGGACTTTGCCCAGGTCTGCCTAAGAGGGTCTAATAAATGCAAAAATAAAAATAAATAAAGAAGACATATCAAAGTACTTAAATACTATGAAACACATACATATTAGGTATCCCTGTATCTGAAAATGCCCAGTCTATAAATCTATAAAAATATTTTTTTCCTGTACAGTAAACGCCATAGCAGGAAAAAAAAGTCAAAAGTATCAAACTGCAGTTTTGCCTCTGATAAAAATTTGAATAAAAAGTGATCAAAGCAATAACAATTCCCCAAAATGGTTTAACTAAAAAGTACACCGGATGCACACAAAAGAGGCCCTATACATTCCCATACACGGAAGTATAAAAAAGTTATGGGAGTCAGAATATGGCGATTTTTAGGCTGGGTTAAGATGGGCATACAAGTGTAAGAGCTAATAACAATTGACTTGTTCAGTTAGAGCTATTTCACCTAACTACACAATAAATATACACACTTGGTCCACAGAATACAGATACTTAATTGGAATGTGAGATGGGAAAATGCAGGACTTTCTGAGGACGTGAGACGCTCCTGCCGTCTGCAGCCCTGAATAGAAGAGGAAGCTACGTTGAGCAAAGTGAAAGGAAATACAACACCACATATCACTTGAGAAAGGGACGGTAAACCAAAATACTTTTACAAGCGACGTGTATGTTATGGAAATTTGACTACAATAAAGGATCGTCATTAAAATCTACAGGTCAAGTGCAGTGTTGATTTTGGGTACTTGATTCTAAGGCACACCCATTGGTCAATTGGACTTTGTGTCTGGTTAAAAAAAAAATGGTTTTGCCGCGGAGACCACAAAACGCTCACAGGCGCTCACAAGCAGACACTGTCTGCCAGGTTTCTGTTTCCTGTCTGCAGAAGGCTGATGTGGTTCACATCTGCGGAGGCTGGGGCGCAGATGTGAACCGGCCCTCAGTAGTGTTTGAATAAGTCCATTTTTATTCATATGCTAATTAGCTTCTCCATGCACAGGAAGTTGTCAGCCAGCTCTCCTCTCCCTGCTTTGTGTTGTGTATGAGAGCAGGGAGGAGGAGTCAGTAGTATACACAGCAAACAGTGCGCGAAGAGACTTCTGGGGTGCACAGAGAAGGCTAATTAGCATATAAATAAAAATGGTCTAATTAAAAAACTACTGAAGCAATTTACATATAAAAGGTAAGTGTGGAATAGCCTTTCTAAAGTCTATGCAAGTATGTGATTAGTTAAAAATGACTTTTTCCAATGATAGAGCCCCTTTAACATATGTGTGGCAATTTGATGAAAATCTCTATCCAAATATCCATTTGGGCAAAAAGAAGTCATGGAACATGTCCCTCTGCCAACAATGTTCACGGCCACTGCACACAATACCACACACCAAAGGATTAGATACATGCTACTGCACACAATACCACACAGGGAGGGTTAGATACACGCATCCGCACACAGTACTACATGTCAAAGGATTAGATACATGCATCTTCACACAATTCCACACGCCAGAGGATTAGATACGCACCACTGCACACAATACCACACGCCGGAGGATTGGATACATGGCTCTGCACAGAGTACCACATATTAGAATTTTATACCAGGTTTCCATAGCAACCCAGCCATTTTTCTTCACTGTCTTATGTCAGCTTTAAAGGGGCAGGGCGCACAAGGTCACATACACACAGCTTTACTCCAGGTCTCCATAACAACCGGTTTTTCACTGATATGTGAATTAAGATGCTTATGGAAACACACAAATGATATACAAAATACACCAGTGCAAAACTGGACAATTCTTATGGGGCCACCACACAAACAAAAAATGAAATATACCCGTGCGAAGCCGGGTCCTCCTGCTAGTATTTTAATAAAAAGGACTTGTTTTATAAACTCATTTAATACCTAATAGCTATTTTGGATGTTCAAGTATTATGGCATTTGTTTTCTGATAGTTATTTACATACACATATCTATCTGTCTATTTTATTTTTTTTTAAAGAAAAACAATTGTAGCAGCACCTCTGTGTACTGCTTTTTCCAATAAAAGGACATTTTTCCATCCATACAAGTTGCTGGCAGACTGGATTGTTTATATATATATATATAAACATACATACATAAACACACACACACACATATATATATATATATATATATATATATATATATATATATATATATGCATATCTAAACCCCTGGCGTGTGATACTGTGTTCTCACTTGTGTATCTAATCCTCCAGCATGTGGTACTGTGTGCAGACACGCGAATCTAATCCTTTGACACGTGTGCGGATGTGTGTATCTAACCCTCCCTGTGTGGTATTGTGTGCAGTAGAATGTATCTAATCCTTTGGTGTGTGGTATTGTGTGCAGTGGCCGTGAACATTGTTGGCAGAGGGACATGTTCCATGACTTCTTTTTGCCCAAATGGATATTTGGATAGAGATTTTCATCAAATTGCCACACATATGTTAAAGGGGCTCTATCATTGGAAAAAAGTCATTTTTAACTAATCACATATATATATATATATATATATATATATATATATATATATATATATAGATATATATACACACACACTATACACACTATACACACTATACACATACAAATACACACACACTATACACACACACTATAATAATTCACTTTAAAAATCATAATGGATCAATAATTAAAACCAGAAATGTTTTATTATATACAGTACTACAGAACTACAGTATATACAGTACTAAACAGAAGAAACAAAAGATGCAAAATTACGATGAAATCTATAAGGATTTTATTTTACACGCATAAAAATATAATAAATATACTGTACAATCCATGTCTGTATGTTTTCATGCTGAGGTATAAAAATTCCACTCCGGGTGCTTGATATCTACTTCTTTTCCACAATAATGGGGAAAAAAGAATATTTTATGTATCCTGCAATGACCACTAGAAACACAATAAAGTGTTCAATCTTGTTGAGTGTACTCGTAGCTCTTGAATATTCTAATTACACTTCTATGTTCCGATAGCTATAACTATTGATGTCCTACCAACTCAAGAGCATTTCAACCTATTTATAAGCCTGAGTATTGATAAAGCCTCAGTGGCAGACCATTTCAGCAACTCATAGAGAAAACAATTCTCTTGATTTATATTTAAACTTATCTTTAATCAATTTCAATCCATGACCTTTGGATCAACTTTTAAAGTCCAGCACAAATAAGATGACCTGAATCTAATTACACAATCTTTCATCCGTAATGCATTTTTGATGTATGTACTGTTAAATTCAAGTCCAACTAGATCTACGTGTTTTTTATATGTATAATTATATGTGTGTATATATCTATACCTAAATATACACACGCACACACTCACACATATGGCACGGCAGCTAGTGAAAAACGTTTTTTGCCCTGTTGTGTTTATTTTGAAGAAACAAAATAAAATATAGCTCTGAACTAAACATGCAAACGAAAAAAACTGCTGGTCTGAGCACTAACTAAACACAGTTGTTCCTCACTATAAAAGTGCCCTTCATCCAGACACTCGGGTAAATAAAATAAGCAATAATAGGTATTCTCACCAGAATGTCATAAGTGCCCAGAAGCACCGGCTCTGCAGCCTTTTATGGCCCAGTAACAAGCCCAGCTCTCACACCTGGGCTGAGGCATATTAAATAGCAGCTCTGGACCACTCATAGGTGAGTAAATTGGGGGAAATATATCGACCTTCCAGAACCCCACCTGTCACCTTCTCACAATATAAATATATGTACTGTATATTTAAGTCCTTGCAACATTTTTTTATTGGAGCTTTTTTTTTTAACTTCAACTTCAAGGAGTCAGAAAAGTGTTATGAAATCATAAGTCCCCCAGGCCAGCCAAAATGTCCTACACTGGAGTCAATTGACACACACATATCTTTATTTTTAATTCTTTATTTATGTAATCATAGAAATATGGATGAGATGGAGAAAAGGAAGAGAACAACTACAATCGGTCACCTGGAAGTTATAAATGTAAATGATTATTCTGTCGTTCACTGTAGTCACAGTAGATTCTGCATTGAGATAATAAATTACAACATTGTAGTTTGTGAAATAACTGTCAGCATGACTAACATTATTAAGATGATAGTGGGAGATATAGCTTTGCATGGTACAGACAGCACTGAGGGCATCCCCTGTGCTGCGAGAAATCTATCCAGCACCACCTTCTTCTATTCACCGCCTCTTCTTTCCTGTTCGGCCACAGGAAAATGGCCAACTGTGCCCACTGCGCATGTCCGTCGACCATTTTCCTGTGACCTCTCTCATTCTGCTACAGGAAAATGGCGGTGGACATGCGTAATCAGGGCTTTTTGAAGAAGACGTGACGGGACAAGGAAGAAGAGGTGGAGGCAGAAACCAAGAAGAAGGCGGCACTGAATAGTTTTCTTGCAGCAAAGAAACTTAATTAGCATATGGATGAAAACCGAGATATCTAAGGAACAGCGGTGTGCAGAAGACATCTAAAGATAGGGGAAGAATAGCCTTTCTTAAGGCTATTCCTACGTGGGTTTAGCGAAAAACGAGAATCTAATGATAGAATCCCTTCAAGTTTGAACACATTTGCATATCCCATCCATCCATCCATCCATCCATCCATCCATCCATCCATCCATCCATCCATCCATCCATCCATCCATCCATCCATCCATCCATCCATCCATCCATCCATCCATCCATCCATCCATCCATCCATCCTACACATTTGACTGCAAGCATGTCTAATGATGTAAAATACTGAAATGCATGAAACCAGATAACGATTTATTTTTATAATATAAACATTATTCCATTTCTTCCTTGTGTCACAATAATTGACAGCCATCACCCTGCAGCAGCGACTTGCATTTGGGAAACGTTGATCCTGAGCACTTAACCTCTAAAATGCAGCAACCAATAGCAATCAGTTTAATAGAGTTTTCCCAACTTAGATATTTACGACACTTCCACAGGATTTATTATAAATGCCTGAAAGGTAGGGGGCCCACTTTGTTTTCACCTTCAGATATTAGCATCTGCATTCTCAATATACAATATTTAAATGAAGCGGTAGACATAAGAAATCATTTTTACAATTAGAAAATAAATAAAAATCTATACTGTACATGTCAGGCATCCCATAATTGTAGCGTGTACATAATAGTTAACTTTATCTATAGTGCTCAGTGAAAAAAAAATAATATAAGAGCATGAGGATTTCAAGGCTGATGAAAAGTCCTTTCTCTATTGAAATTGTCATAAGATGTCCAACAAGGTATGTAGTAATGGAGAACATAGGTGTGATTGAAACTTATATATTAAGTGGTTATGACCTGTCTGCTGTATATTTACAGCTGGTGGTAGTAGTCTATGAAGGCCACCACATTGTATATTTACAGAGGCAGTTCAGAGACTCTTTACAAGAGATCATGCTCATAGATCTTAATGCCAGGGCTGTTGCTAGCAGTCCTGGGCATCAGATAGAGACTGAGAATCAATGTGTGTTCCCAATCATGTGATTGCTGTAACATTTGTGAGAAGGTGAGAGGCAGAGTACTGTAGTCACGGTATATCTCCCCCAGATTCCTGACATATGTGTGGTCCAGGGCAGATGTTGAATAAGCTTCGGCCACAGTTGTGGGTCATAGGCTCGTTACTAGGCCATACAAGCCTGCTGAGCCTGCACATCAAGGTAGATCCTTGGAGGCAAGAAAGTGGCTTGTGTTATGGTACAGTGTTGTGTTGGTTGATTCCTGTGGCTGGTAGTAAGCCACACGTACAGTTAGTATTTTCTGTTTAGTTAGCACTCAGACAAGTAGGTTTTGTTTTATCTTTTTGTCTGAAGTTAAGGCTGCATTATATTTTGCTTATCATGTGCCTGACTGAAGGTTTATATATTTTGCTGTTTTTTAAATAAACCGTTTTTTGGTGCAAGATTTGTGTCCCTGTCTCTGACTGGATGGGTCCGCACCACTGCTTCTACTGAGCTACCTTCCCCTCATGTAATCATATTTTTCTATGGACTGCTTTCATGTTTTATGTTTTTACGCAATATACCTGTAATGGAATTTGCTCCTAAGCAATGCCCAGAGATGCAATTGCTGTTTAAGCAGTATCCAGAAGTCCAGAAATTCACAGTAAAGCCAAATCAATAAGAAAATGGATAAACTTGAAAACAAGCCAAAGTCAGTAACCTGGGAATCAGTAAATGAATGGATAATTTCTGAGAACTCAAACATAACTTTAATCAATAGCAGGTACCTGAGCAACATCAAGAAAAGTTTAAATACCCTGCCTCAGCTCAGTATTGGAGACCCATCCAAAGCTTCACTTGTAGTCACAGAAATCTGAAAACAGCTGTGTGCAATGCTGCACTGAAAAGTATGATGGCTGCAAGTAGGAAAAGACTTATTAAGAATCCTAATAGTGAAAGAAGACTACTGAGGATTTTGAAGGTTCTTCAAAAATTCTATATCTACTCAATTTGGAGACATGCAGGCTCCATTAAGTCCATCATAAAGATATATATTATAATTTTTATTCATATTATTATTATTACCGTATATACTCGAGTATAAGCCGACCCGAATATAAGCCGAGGCCCCTAATTTTACCACAAAAAACTGGGAAAACTTATTGACTCGAGTATAAGCTGAGGGGGAGGAAATGCAGCAGCTACTGGAAAATTTCTAACGTTAGAATGGTCAGAGTTTTTGGGTGCAGTAGTTGCTGGGGGCTGGAAAATGGGAGGGGGTGTTTGGTTGTCTGTCTGCCCCTTCCCTGAGGACTGTTTTTTCTTCCCACACATGGAATTCAGCCTGGCTGAATATAGGGTATCTGCAGTGCTTCTATTAACCCCTTCCCAACGGAACAGGAGCACTGCAGATACCCTATATTCAGTAGACCGGGCACTTTCAGACACAGGATACCTAATGTGTATGTGTTTCACAGTCATTTTCTACTTTTGTATTCTAGGGAAAGGAGGGATTTAGAACACTTATTTTTTTTAAACCTTCTCTTTTTTTTGCACTATTTTATGGGAGATTCTATATATTGATATTGTGGCTGGTCATAGACTCCCCCCCCCCCTCCTAAAAAAAAAAGAATTTTTTTTTTCTGACTCGAGTATAAGCCGAGGGGGGCTTTTTCAGCACAAAAACTGGGCTGAAAAAATCGGCTTATACTCGAGTATATACGGTACTACTATATTTTTGTTTGTCCTATTATTACTATAATTTTATACGCATTATTCTCCCTTGATTTTAACTCAACATAAATATCCCCATCTTTGATTAATAAAAATGACCAGCATAATACAGTGAGCTGACAAAAATTATATCTGCTAAAATACACTGAGATTATTATGGCTTTTAGATAATGTCATTTTCTTATTTGTTATTGCACAGGGAGCAGATGATAATATTACATGTGATCATGAGGTTGGCGAGTTACTTTTTAACATTGGAGTCTTGAATAAAGAATAAATCTTTTTTAATTGGTGCCTTCAAAATCCACTATCTGCTGCCACATAATTATTTGGAGAAATTGCTTTCCATCTTTTTGGCACAGCTTTTTTACTGTAGGGAAATTATTTTAATAGGATCTTTAAATCACTGTTACAGCCATATAAGATAGACATTAATTTTCATAGTACTAAATTTCTCAGGTATATATACAGATGTACAAATGACTAGGCTTAGAATCTTTAAGATACATGCATGCATTCTTTATATTATTATGAATTATACATATTTCATTTTTCCAGTAGGATTCCATTAATCTGGAAATCTTTAGTCCAAAAATCCTGATGGTTCTATATCCATAAATAATAATTCCAAAGTTTATATCAATTCAGAAGATTTTATAGAATTAAACACAGTCTACCCTCACAGTATCTTCTGGTGTCTGCTTTGTAGGATCAAGTATACACTAAATTGTATAGTGTTTTCTAAGGGTCCATTGACATGGAGGAAAATGGTGAGGAATTTGGTGTGAAATTTCAGTGCTGAAAAAAAGCCTCCTATTGACTTTGATGGGTTCCTTTTTCTGCTAGCATTGAAGTCAATGGGAGGCGTTTTTTTTTTCAGCGCTGAAATTCCACACCAAATTCCTCACCATTTTCCTCCATGTATGGACCCTAATATGGAATCTACCACCTGAACCTGTTTATAAAACTTGTACCACATTCAAATGGAATGCAAAAGTTTGTGTGTTATTTGAGACCTTACATGCTTCAGTTAAGCAAACCATTGAAGACACATAATATAAAGGGGAAGACTGAAATTCAAAATAGGTGGCTTTCCATGGTACCACCCTTTTAATTAGAGGCACATTAACAGTAGCAGCACATGACCTGTGATACATGGTCGGTCTGTCAGTTAGATTTACTGGCTTGAACCTCGCACTTGCACTCCTAGCAGTATAGTTATCGATAGCCAGTAAAGCTTCGATAGCCAAGTCATGTGGAATGCTGGAGTATAGGGAAGAAACATCACAAGTAATCCACGAGAGTCTGTCATACCAGGCGAAATCATTAAAGCATTTGATTACCTCTTTGCTATCTTTTATAAAACCGGGTAACCTAAAAACAAAGGGCTGCAAGATGTTATCCAACCATATGGCGATTTTTTCGTTTAGAGAATTATTTCCAGCAATGATAGGGCGCAAAGGAGGTGGAAAAATCCCTTTGTGAATTTTTGGTAAACCATACATAATAGGTATGCTAGGTGTATTGTTAAATAGATATTTCGATTCATACTCTGAAAAGATTCCTAGAGCAACCCCTTCACATATTAGTTCTTCCAATAATTTAGTGTAAGCAAGCCTCATGTAACTCCGAATAATAGGTGGCTTTTTCAAGAAGGACTCTTCCCATGTGGGAAGAAACATTGCATAGTATGTAAATATGTTTATAAAACAAATCATGTAAGCAGTTATGCCTCACAATGTTCGGTTAAACTTAGTTCACACATGGATTGCGATTCCCATCACCTTGTATATTGCATCAAGTGCGTTACTTGTTGTCTAGACTATGTGGGTTGCACTATTAGAGCGGCAAAGATCCGCATCTCTGAACACATATCAGATAGCGAGAAATTTTTAGAAAATTGTTCAGGTCCATCAAAACACTTCTCTACCATACATGCGGGTAGTTTAGAGTCCATGTTTTTTTGTGGCATAGAAAAAGTTAAAAAAAAAAACTCGAGGTGGTAATTGGAGAAAGAACCTTCTTATTAGAGAAGCCTATTGGATCCTACAGTTTAATTCTAGAGTGCCCTTTGGCATGAATATTAAAATAGATCTCACTTATATTCACTGAATGTCCTCTATATTATATTGTGTTTTAACATCTTTCTTATAAGCTACATGATTCATGTCTATTGTAATTTTTACTTAGACTAGATCATGTAGTTAATATATATTCTCATTACTTTGTATTTGGTACTTACTCTGTTTAGTTTCTCTGCATTCATATGTTTATTTTCCTATATTGAATGATTTCTTTATACATCGTATCCACTGTAGGATTATATCTGACGGAGACCACGTGGGTACATCATACGTCAGTAGAATTTCATTGGCCTTGAATGGTCACATGACTTCAGGGGCGGATCTAGGGCCGGGCAACTGCCCGGGGCCCCGCACCTATCAAAACTCGGGTCGGTCGGCAGGGCAATTGTCACTTGCAGGGGCCGCCTGTCAGTCCTCTATCAGTAGCTGCAGCTCCCTGCACACAGTGTGCTTCAGACATATACTTTCCCTATTAGGAATTATATGTCGGAAGCACACTGAGTACCTGCAGCATCGGCTAACAGAGAGCAGCCAGCCAGGGAGCTGCAGCTACTGATAGAGGACGCTCCCTCCTCACCCCCCTTCTCTGGCTGCCCTCTGTCAACCAATGAGAGGGTGAGGAGAGCCGAGGAGGCGGAGCTTATCGCTCTATAGAAGATCCCTGCCGTCCTGCATCCTGCACATGAGAGGGAGAAGTTCAGCAAAGTGAAAGAAAGCACACACAGGTACAGGCTGGAGGGGGGAGGGGGGTTACTATTCCTATTAATGTCAGTCACTTGGAGTTATTCATTTAGTTTTGGTAACTACATGTGCCTCATATTAATAGCAACTAACCCCATCATGTCCCTCACATTAACCCCATGTGTACTTCACCATAAGGGTTACTGATGTGTGAGATATATGGGGTACAAATCATGGAGATACTTCATTATTACCTCCATGTCTCTCACATATCAGTAACTCTTATGTGAGGCACACAGGGGGTTAATGTGAGGGACATGATGGGGTTAATTGCTATTAATATGAGGCACATGGAGTATCTTAGGGGGCATTCACACTACCGTCAGTGTCCGCTGCTAATGTCTTGCACGGACATTAGCAGCGGACACTAGCTGTGTCCGTGACATTCTCCATTCATTTAAAGGGGCTCTATCAGCAAAATCATGCTAATAGACCCCATATATGCGTGAATAGACTTTAAAAAGACCATTCAAGCCCCGTAAATGTTATATTAACCCCCGGTCCCATTTTTAAATAAAAGCATTAAAACATATATGCTAATTGTACCTGAACGTGCACTGGGGCGGGGATGCACGATGCTACGTCATCTTCGGGCACGCCTGCCTCTTCTGTCTTCTTGGAGCGACGCCCTCTGGTCCCGTCTCTTCTGCCGGCTTCCTATTGGTCTTCTTCCGGCTTGAGGTCTTCAAATCTCGCGCCTGCGTAGTAGCGCTTCCCTCTGGAGCACTACTGCGCAGGCTCACTTGCCAGTCCCCGTAGAACTACACGAGCGTACTGCACGCTTGTGAACTGCCATTAAGTAAAATGGCGAGTGAGCCTGCGCAGTAGCGATCCGGAGGGAAGCGCTACTACACAGGCGCAAGATTTGAAGACCTCAAGCCGGAAGAAGACCAATAGGAAGCCGGCAGAAGAGACAGGACCAGAGGGCGTCGCTTCAAGAAGAAAGAAGAGGCAGGCGTGCCCGAAGATGACGCGGCATCGTGCATCCCCGCCCCCGGTGCACGTTCAGTAAGATTTGCATATATGTTTTTATGCTTTTATTTAAAAACGGGACTGGGGGTTAATATAACATTTATGGTGCCTGAATAGCCTTTTTAAAGGCTATTCACGCATATGTGGGGCTCTATTAGCATAATTTTGCTGATAGAGCCCCTTTAAATGGACATCGGGTGCATTGTTTTACACTCCGTGCCTGTCCTAAAGATGTCCGAGTTTTCAAGCGGACAGAAAAAACCTACATGTCGGGTTTTTGTAAGTAGGGCCCCGCCACAGTCAATTGCCCAGGGCCCCGCAAAGCCTGGATCCGCCACTGCGTGACTTTACAGACATGAATGAATTCGGCTTAGCTATTTCTCATTGGCCCATCTTGAACAGAGACATCGGGATATCATGATTGGTCTTTATATACCACGTGACTCTACTGAACCTGATGTATGGGATGCCTATGAGAGAAGACACTGGGATACGATCATTGGTCTATTCATATCATGTGACCTCCTTCTGGCCGCAATGAATGAACTTTATTTTGTTTCTTTGTCTTTTTATGGACATATGTATGTATACATTTTGCCTTGATATGTGTAATTGGTTTGCTGTATGTGATTATAGTAGGATCAAAGTGTACCTAGGATTTTCTCTGAAATATATCAGACTAACTTGCGCAACGACAGTTTACATTATATGTGCTTTCTGTCGTAGGTGTGTCTTGCCTTTATTTAATTGTTATCACATGGTCATTGGACCCGCTTGCCTCTATTTATACCTGTTCCTTGCACTTCAGTCTAGGATGCCATGACTAAGGAACTGCGTGTCCCAAAACGCGTTGGAGTTTTTTAATGTTTTTTCTATCTTTCTATTTCTTTTGTAATTTTTTGTAATCATTATTAATATGGATTAAAGGACTTATTTTATTCACGTCCTCGGAGTGATGCCGATACTTCCTCTCTACCTCTATATATATTCATGTTTGCTGGTCTACAAACTGATCGTGCACCTCGTTAAGGACTTGTGATCACTCACGGTGAGCTCCAAAAAACTTTTTTCTTTTTTACTGTTGCAGGGGTTAACCTGCCTTGCAACAGCCAGGTGTGGACGAGTCTTTGATGGACTGGTGTGTCAACCAATGGACGCTCGGATTGGGCAGCTGGGCTATTTGCTGGTGACAGCCCCTTGCCTATATAAGGCGGCTGGCCTGATCGCCCAGCGCTCTAACATCCACTCTCAAATCTGAGATCCTAAATGGTGTTGTGTATGTGTGATTGGGTTCCAGCCTGTATAACCATAGTTGGCCTAGCTAGAAATTATCCCCTGAGTCAGCAATGCCATTTGTAGTTGGGCAGCATGCTGCCTTGTGTGTGTCAGTCAGTATTCACACTGACCAGTTGTTAGGCTGTAGCTGCATTGGGGGTTGGGTGGCTGGAAGCACACAGGGTTTGTTGGTCTCTGGCTAGTCCAGGAGTGCTGGCTAGCCAGTTAGTTTATTTGTAGCAGCTGCTCTGACTGCACAGGGCTCTTTGAACGGTAACAGAGCACACCTGGTCCTTTTATTTAGCTGGCAGTGACAGTAACTGTTGACAGCATTCACACCAGGTTGCTTAGCAGTCAGTAGCCCAGTGGGCTCCGTAGGGTTTAGTTTGTTTGTTTTTAATAAACCCTGCTGACCATAACACTCGGAAGTACAAAAATGGCCACTGTCACACTGCCACATTGAGGAGGAAATATAACATTTTGTATATGTTACTGTCACCACCTGACATCATCTGATAGCCCCTTATATAGTATATATGCTGATGTCCTATTTACTATATAAGGTGCTGTAAGCTGGAATATGAATGTGTCTGTATTACATGTCACTGCATCATACAGAGCACTCAGGTCTGAAAAAGGAGTGAGGACGCAGATCCTTACTACTGTTCCACAGGATTGGCAAATAGCAAATGTGGTGCCAATTTTCAAAAAGGGGTGTAAAAGTGAACCTGGAAACTATAGGCCAGTAAGTTTAACTTCTGTGGTGGGAAAGATATTTGAGGGCTTTCTAAGAGATGCTATCCTGGAGTATCTCAATGTAAATAATCTTATAACACCCAATCAGCGTGGGTTTATGAGAAATCGGTCCTGTCAGACTAATCTGATCAGCTTCTATGAGGAGGTCAGTTCAAGACTGGACATGGGTAATACAGTAGACGTGGTGTACCTGGACTTTTCAAAGGCTTTTGATACTGTTCCACATAAACAGTTGGTATGCAAAATGAGAATGTTGGGACTGGGGGAAAACATATGCATTTGGGTTAGCAACTGGCTCACTGATAGGAAACAGAGGATACTTGTTAATGGTAAATATTCAGACTGGGCCACAGTCACCAGTGGGGTGCCGCAAGGGTCAGTATTAGGTCCTCTCTTATTTAATATCTTTATTAATGACTTGGTAGAGGGTTTACAAAGCAGGGTGTCCATATTTGCAGATGATACTAAACTTTGTAGGGTAATTAATAATGAGGAGGATAGTAGAATATTACAAGGGGATCTAAGGAAACTGGAAGCATGGGTGGAGAATTGGCAAATGAAGTTTAATGTTGACAAATGTAAGGTAATTTACTTTGGTCGACATAATAAAATGTATGATTATGTACTTAATAGTAAGTTACTGGGTAAGACTGCCAATGAAAAGACAGGGATTTTGGTGGACAGCAAGCTTACCTTTAATGACCAGTATCAGGCAGATGCTGCCAAGGCAAATAAAATTATAGGATGCATCAAAAGAGGTCTAGATTCTCATGACAAGGACATAGTTATGCCTCTATACAAATCAAAGGTATGGCCACAGTTAGAATATTGTGCGCAATTTTGGGCCCCAATATACAAGAAAGACATAAGTGAACTTGAAAAAGTGCAAAGACGGGCAACCAAAATGATTAGGGGAATGGGTGGACTGGAGATTAGAGAAAAGACGTCTACGGGGAGATCTAATAACAATGTACAAATACATGAAGGGACAATACAAAGAACTTTCTAAGGATCTTTTTACTCCTAGGCCAGTGACAGTGACAAGAGGACATCCTCTACGTCTGGAGGATAGAAGGTTTCACCAGAAACATAGAAGGGGATTCTTCACAGTAAGAACAGCGAGGCTATGGAAGTCTCTGCCCCAGGAAATGGTGATGGTGGATTCATTAAACAAGTTCAAAGTGGGCCTGGATGCCTTTCTTGAAGAGAAAAACATAATAGGTTATGGACTCTAGATTTTAAGGACATGTTGATCCAGGGTTTTTATACTGACTGCCAGATTTGGATTCGGGAAGGAATTTTTTCCCCTGAAATAGGGCAATTGGCAAGAGCCTCATGGGGTTTTTTGCCTTCCCCTGGATCAACACTGTAGGGGATTGTAGGGTTATAGGTTGGACTTGATCGACTAATATCTTTATCTAACCTCATCTACTATGCAACTATGTAACTATGTATACAAAGCGTTTAAACACACTTCTTACTGACAGTCAGTTCTGCAGCTCCTGTTAGTGAAAAATCTTTGGTTAAGGATTTTTTGAACAAGAGTTTAAATTTGTTTTCATTAAATACAAACTGCTGTTCTAACAGCAAAGCATTGACCCCTTATTTAAGAATTTTTTTGTTGTCATTTACAAAATATACTGCATAAAAGCCTGTACTAAAACTCTTGTTATTTTTTTTCATGCTCTGCTCACCAGTACATTGTTTCTGTATGGTTTATGTCCTTAATCTGGTGGTCTGCTGTGTCATTGACCTGTATAGTTGCTAAAAGAGGTGCCCCTTGTGTCCAGAAAAGTCTGTCCATTTCAGCTTCTCTTATGTCACAAAAAACAACCTACTCAATTTTCAGAGACAAAATGGTCTGCCTTTGCACCACCTAATCTGACTGCGATACTCCAACTTGGTAGAAATCTACCTTAAACTTTCTGGAGTGTGAAAACAGAAGGCAGTGAATTATTACTTCATGCAAGCCACAAGGATACTTCAAGATACATCATTGGAAGCTCATGAGGTATGTCATTTTCTCAAGCCATTTGAAAAGGCCACCAAATTTGTCAACAGGGACAACTATAGCATTAGTGATGTGATCCTTCTTATTTATATCTAACAGTAAACACTTACACTCAAGTAATGAGGGACAGAAGAGAAGGAAATAAGAAACAGTTTTCACCTGTTAGTCAACATCATCATTCTGAGTTGATGAAGGAGATTTAGGATCTAGATTAGGTTATTATGGTGGAGGAACTAGGACTTCTAGACTGGAAGAAGAGGAAAACCTCCCTTGGATTCAGAGAGGGACACTGATATGTTACAAGCATAGCCAAGGGAGGAAGCTGACCTTTATTTCTTCCAAGAAGATGATGTTGATGATGATGATGGAGCACATGGGCCAAGAATAGCAAAGATGGCAGTCCCCTGGGTCCATGCTCATGCTGGAAAGAATGTATGCTCTGCTGCTTACACAGCGAATTGCATATTATTAGCATCAAGCTGAGGGATGACTATTGATGTCAGTGCCCTTAGACTCATACTATAAGGCTAAAATAGGGGAATTATTCCCTGTTTTCCAAAGGGAATAAAAATTACAATTTTACAAGAATAGGCTGTATATCCAGCTTACTGCAGCATTTAGGGAGATCACTCCAACTATCATTCACCAGTGTACCCAGATGCCTGGTCCCACTCCGAGGCCACCTCACTCACTCTGCCAGTACCATAGCTCCCAATGTCAGACGTAAAAGCAGCAGCATCAGCAACCAGGCCCAATACAGTATATGGAACATTATGAACCGGAAATTTTTAAGCTCACAGTGCCAGCTGATGCCACAACAGGCAACTAACACCCACCAGCTTTACCAGCAGATATAGTGATACCTAAAGTGCAACTATGTTTCAGCAAATAACTGTGACACCATGAAAGCAGTTAAAGCTCTGGAAAGAACTGCCCCAGTATGCCATGGGAGTTTTATCCTGTCTGTCCTCAAGTGTAATGGACAAGAGGGTGTTTATTGTTGCCAGTTATGGTTTAACACCTAAAATGACAAAACTGCCCACTGGCAACTTACTTTTGTCAAAAAATTGAGGTATGGATATGAAAGGATTTTCATACACCTCCATCTGATGCCTCCAGATAGTGGTACTACAGCCTCCCCTTATCATGTTACATTTACTGTGCTACTGATGGTTCATGATACTCCTAAAAAGCTACTGCCACTGCCGCCATTTAGCCAGACATATCATCAGTCCTCAGTCCGTCATATTATGCCCTGCAGCACTGCCACACATGTTGCCACAGCTGCCACCACTTCCATCACTCAACCACATATGTCCTGTTGCCTGGTTCATTACACTTCACTATATGTGCATGCCGTCGGCCATTTTTGGGAGCCTGCTCCTGTATTGAACTACAAAAGCAAGAGTGGCCTCCCAAAAATGGCGGAGGTGACGCAAAGGAAGACGACGAAAGAAGGGGGAGATCCAGTCGAAGATAAAGGTGTCACTGGAGCATGTTTTCGAGCAGCAGTGGGGACACCCCCATCGCATTTTCAACGCTGGATCCCACCCCCATCGCTGCAAGAGAACTAATTTGCATACTGGTAAAAAACGGTATTTCTAAGGAATGGCGCAGTGGAGACCTCGTCTAAAGGTAAGAGACGAATAGCCTTTCTAAAGGCTATTCTGACGTGTGATCGCCAAAAAAATTCATTTCAATGGTAGAATCCCTTTAAGTGATTCGCTCATCTCTTATAGCTGAACAGCAGTTCCTGTATTATGCATGAATGTATGCTTATGGTATCTCAACTTATTTAGGAGAATATAAAGGGGAAAAAATGGTAGTGTATTACCTAGAAGCAGTACTGTAAGAAGCAATTACAGTATGCATAAAAGAAGTGCAAAGTGTGATAGACAATAAGGCCTTGGTTGAAGGTATGAAAAGGTTTGTTTTCAATTAAGAACTTCTTTAAGATGAAAGGTCAAAAATGTTAGTACTCTTCAAGATGTATAAACTGCAGAGCGTAAAATCACCCCTTCACATGCAGTTCTAACAGGAAATCAGTAATATTGCAGCTTGAAATGTGTTCATAGCAGGTATTCTGTTTTTAGGCACCAGTAAAGATGAGTCCATCCATGCCATACTTCTTGACTGGACATCTCCAGTTATGTCACAAGATGAACACATTTTTATATGGTATCATAAAAAGTATGATAACACAAAGTGATATGCTATCTATCTTGTAGAACCCAATATTTCATCCCAGCTGCACAGAGTTTATTTCAGGTTAAGATCACCTGAATCAAACAGTGTTTTCCCTTTGTGAATTGGTGTCTCCATTGCTAAGATATCAGCTCTTTGCTAATATGCAAATTACACTTTTGGAGCAATTAAGGCTTTGCCATTATTCTATAGAGGTAAGAAGCAATACTATGGATGCTCCAAATGTTCATTTTGATATGGATGCAGTGGTAAAAGTAGTGATTCACAGGGGGAAATCAATGTTTGATTCAGGTGACCCCAACCTAGAATCTGTGTAGAACTGGAATCTATTAATATAGCTTCATTGTATTGTGGTATAATTGGTCTTGGCCACTAAGTTTTATATAGTAATGGTACATTGATATTATTCAGTCACAACATGGGTAATGGGATCATGATGTGCGAGTATTAGTTGCCCATTTTATATCTGTTATACAATGCTATTGGCAACGTTTGCCCTTGTATACTGGTTGCTATTCAGTAGCAGTATGGTAATTTAGTAATTGATTATATCATTTAGTGATATGCTATGAAACATAGAAAATTGCCTTATAGCTACACCTACTTTGATGTAGTATATAGGCAGTACAGAGGCTTAGTGGTTAGCACAGGTGTCTGAATCTGCCAATGGCAACACTTGCACGTAATTTGTATATTCCCTCCATATTTGTGCGGATTTACTCTAGGCATTTCATATTTTCCCAACTTCCAAAATTATAATAAGTTAATTCGGAGTTTAGATTGTGAGACTCAACTGATAGGTACTATATAAAATAAGTAAAATAAATATGAGGGGGATATCTTATAAACGGTAACAAAGACACTGAGCAACAAGTTGGGAAGGGCAGGTCTAAAATTACCCTTGAGACAATAGAACTCTTGTTCTAGTTACAGTTACTGAAGGTGCAAGATCTTATTTGGCTTAACATAATATGAGCATTCAACTGTGGATATGAGATATAAAAATAAGGTTGTGAGCTCGATACATAATTTGCTTATGGGTTCCAATACAAAATGTAACCCCCCAGGTATTAGAGTCTGTTGATTCTGCATCTTTTATAGCTATACCCTACCAATACAGAATACCATAAAGAACTGCAATATACAGTATACTGTGGATGTACAGTCCTATGAAAAAGTTTGGGCACCCTTATTAATTTTAATCATTTTTAGTTCTAAATATTTTGGTGTTTGCAGCAGCCATTTCAGTTTGATATATCTAATAACTGATGGACACAGCAATATTTCAGGATTGAAATGAGGTTTATTGTACTAACAGAAAATGTACAATATGCATTAAACCAAAATTTGACTGGTGCAAAAGTATGGGCACCTCAACAGAAAAGTGACATTAATATTTAGTAGATCCTCCTTTTGCAGAGATAACAGCCTCTAGTCGCTTCCTGTAGCTTTTAATCAGTTCCTGGATCCTGGATGAAGGTATTTTGGACCATTCCTCTTTACAAAACAATTCAAGTTCAGTTAAGTTTGATGGTCACCGAGCATGGGCAGACCGCTCTCAAATGATCTGAAAACAAAGATTGTTCAACATAGTTGTTCAGGGGAAGGATACAAAATGTTGTCTCAGAGATTTAACCTGTCAGTTTCCACTGTGAGGAACATAGTAAGGAAATGGAAGACCACAGGGACAGTTCTTGTTAAGCCCAGAAGTGGCAGACCAAGAAAAATATCAGAAAGGCAGAGAAGAAGAATGGTGAGAACAGTCAAGGATAGAGATGAGCGAACACTAAAATGTTCGAGGTTCGAAATTCGATTCGAACAGCCGCTCACTGTTCGAGTGTTCGAATGGGTTTCGAACCCCATTATAGTCTATGGGGAACATAAACTCGTTAAGGGGGAAACCCAAATTCGTGTCTGGAGGGTCACCAAGTCCACTATGACACCCCAGGAAATGATACCAACACCCTGGAATGACACTGGGACAGCAGGGGAAGCATGTCTGGGGGCATAAAAGTCACTTTATTTCATGGAAATCCCTGTCAGTTTGCGATTTTCGCAAGCTAACTTTTCCCCATAGAAATGCATTGGCCAGTGCTGATTGGCCAGAGTATGGAACTTGACCAATCAGCGCTGGCTCTGCTGGAGGAGGCGGAGTCTAAGATCGCTCCACACCAGTCTCCATTCAGGTCCGACCTTAGACTCCGCCTCCTCCAGCAGAGCCAGCGCTGATTGGCTGAATTCCGTACTCTGGCCAATCAGCGCTGGCCAATGCATTCTATTAGCCCGATGAAGTAGAGCTGAATGTGTGTGCTAAGCACACACATTCAGCTCTACTTCATCGGGCTAATAGAATGCATTGGCCAGTGCTGATTGGCCAGAGTACGGAATTCGGCCAATCAGCGCTGGCCAATGCATTCTATTAGCCCAATGAAGTAGAGCTGAATGTGTGTGCTAAGCACACACATTCAGCACTGCTTCATCACGCCAATACAATGCATTAGCCAGTGCTGATTGGCCAGAGTACGGAATTCAGCCAATCAGCGCTGGCTCTGCTGAAGGAGGCGGAGTCTAAGATCGCTCCACACCAGTCTCCATTCAGGTCCGACCTTAGACTCCGCCTCCTCCGGCAGAGCCAGCGCTGATTGGCCGAAGGCTGGCCAATGCATTCCTATGCGAATGCAGAGACTTAGTAGTGCTGAGTCAGTTTTGCTCAACTACACATCTGATGCACACTCGGCACTGCTACATCAGATGTAGCAATCTGATGTAGCAGAGCCGAGGGTGCACTAGAACCCCTGTGCAAACTCAGTTCACGCTAATAGAATGCATTGGCCAGCGCTGATTGGCCAATGCATTCTATTAGCCCGATGAAGTAGAGCTGAATGTGTGTGCTAAGCACACACATTCAGCACTGCTTCATCACGCCAATACAATGCATTAGCCAGTGCTGATTGGCCAGAGTACGGAATTCGGCCAATCAGCGCTGGCCAATGCATTCTATTAGCCCGATGAAGTAGAGCTGAATGTGTGTGCTAAGCACACACATTCAGCACTGCTTCATCACGCCAATACAATGCATTAGCCAGTGCTGATTGGCCAGAGTACGGAATTCGGCCAATCAGCGCTGGCTCTGCTGGAGGAGGCGGAGTCTAAGGTCGGACCTGAATGGAGACTGGTGTGGAGCGATCTTAGACTCCGCCTCCTCTAGCAGAGCCAGCGCTGATTGGCCGAATTCCGTACTCTGGCCAATCAGCACTGGCTAATGCATTGTATTGGCGTGATGAAGCAGTGCTGAATGTGTGTGCTTAGCACACACATTCAGCTCTACTTCATCGGGCTAATAGAATGCATTGGCCAATCAGCGCTGGCCAATGCATTCTATTAGCGTGAACTGAGTTTGCACAGGGGTTCTAGTGCACCCTCGGCTCTGCTACATCAGATTGCTACATCTGATGTAGCAGTGCCGAGTGTGCATCAGATGTGTAGTTGAGCAAAACTGACTCAGCACTGCTAAGTCTCTGCATTCGCATAGGAATGCATTGGCCAGCCTTCGGCCAATCAGCGCTGGCTCTGCCGGAGGAGGCGGAGTCTAAGGTCGGACCTGAATGGAGACTGGTGTGGAGCGATCTTAGACTCCAGCAGAGCCAGCGCTGATTGGTCGAGTTCCGTACTCTGGCCAATCAGCACTGGCTAATGCATTGTATTGGCGTGATGAAGCAGTGCTGAATGTGTGTGCTTAGCACACACATTCAGCTCTACTTCATCAGGCTAATAGAATACATTGGCCAATCAGCGCTGGCCAATGCATTCTATTAGCTTGATGAAGCAGAGTGTGCACAAGGGTTCAAGCGCACCCTCGGCTCTGATGTAGCAGAGCTGAGGGTGCACAAGGGTTCAAGTGCACCCTCGGCTCTCCTACATCAGAGCCGAGGGTGCGCTTCATCGGGCTAATAGAATGCATTGGCCAGCGCTGATTGGCCGAATTCCGTACTCTGGCCAATCAGCACTGGCTAATGCATTGTATTGGCGTGATGAAGCAGTGCTGAATGAGTGTGCTTAGCACACACATTCAGCTCTACTTCATCAGGCTAATAGAATACATTGGCCAATCAGCGCTGGCCAATGCATTCTATTAGCTTGATGAAGCAGAGTGTGCACAAGGGTTCAAGCGCACCCTCGGCTCTGATGTAGCAGAGCTGAGGGTGCACAAGGGTTCAAGTGCACCCTCGGCTCTCCTACATCAGAGCCGAGGGTGCGCTTGAACCCTTGTGCAGCCTCGGCTCTGCTACATCAGAGCCGAGGGTGCGCTTGAACCCTTGTGCACACTCTGCTTCATCAAGCTAATAGAATGCATTGGCCAGCGCTGATTGGCCAGAGTACGGAATTCGGCCAATCAGCGCTGGCCAATGCATCCCTATGGGAAAAAGTTTATCTCACAAAAATCACAATTACACACCCGATAGAGCCCCAAAAAGTTATTTTTAATAACATTCCCCCCTAAATAAAGGTTATCCCTAGCTATCCCTGCCTGTACAGCTATCCCTGTCTCTTAGTCACAAAGTTCACATTCTCATATGACCCGGATTTGAAATCCACTATTCGTCTAAAATGGAGGTCACCTGATTTCGGCAGCCAATGACTTTTTCCAATTTTTTTCAATGCCCCCGGTGTTGTAGTTCCTGTCCCACCTCCCCTGCGCTGTTATTGGTGCAAAAAAGGCGCCAGGGAAGGTGGGAGGGGAATCGAATTTTGGCGCACTTTACCACGCGGTGTTCGATTCGATTCGAACATGGCGAACACCCTGATATCCGATCGAACATGTGTTCGATAGAACACTGTTCGCTCATCTCTAGTCAAGGGCAATCCACAGACCACCTCCAAAGAGCTGCAGCATCATCTTGCTGCAGATGGTGTCACTGTGCATCGGTCAACAATACGGCGCACTTTGCACAAGGAGAAGCTGTATGGGAGATTGATGAGAAAGAAGCTGTTTCTTCAACCACGCCACAAACAGAGCCCCCTTAGGTATGTAAAAGCACATTTGGACAAGCCTGTGGACTGTTGAAACAAAGACTGAGTTGTTTGGTCATACAAAAAGGCGTTATGCATGGCGTCCAAAAAAAAACAGCATTCCAAGAAAAACACTTGCTACCCACTGTAAAATTTGGTGGAAGTTCCATCATGCTTTGGGGCTGTGTGGCCAATGCCGGCACCGGGAATCTTGTTAAAGTTGAGGGCCGCATGGATTCCACTCAGTATCAGCAGATTCTTGAGAATAATGTTCAAGAATCAGTGACGAAGTTGAAGTTACGCCGGGGATAGATATTTCAGCAAGACAATGATCCAAAACACCGCTCCAAATCGACTCAGGCATTCATGCAGAGGAACAAGTACAATGTTCTGGAATGGCCATCCCAGTCCCCAGACCTGAATATCATTGAACATCTGTGGGATGATCTGAAGCGGGCTGTCCATGCTCGGCCACCATCAAACTTACTGAACTTGAATTGTTTTGTAAAGAGGAATGGTCCAAAATACCTTCATCCAGGATCCAGGAACTGATTAAAAGCTACAGGAAGCGACTAGAGGCTGTTATCTTTGCAAAAGGAGGATCTACTAAATATTAATGTCACTTTTCTGTTGAGGTGCCCATACTTTTGCACTGGTCAAATTTTGGTTTAATGCATATTGCACATTTTCTGTTAGTACAATAAACCTCATTTCAATCCTGAAATATTACTGTGTCCATCAGTTATTAGATATATCAAACTGAAATGGCTGCTGCAAACACCAAAATATTTAGAACTAAAAATTATTAAGATTAATAGGGGTGCCCAAACTTTTTCATAGGACTGTATAATAAAATTATATCACTTACGGCATACATGTAGTAGGTTGCACTAACTGCACAATTAAAAAGTAGATTTTCTTCAGACAACCCCTTTTTTTTAGATGGGTAGTTTTCCTCCCAACATTTTCAACAATTACCTATAAGACTAGGTATCTGCACATGTTTAATTCCATTAAAGTGCTTCCATTGGGGGAATGAAGAATTATACAGCACCCACTAAAATCAATGAGCCAACTATGTGATACGTGGGATGCTATTTTATTTTCATTTATGCACTAAAAAGCATATAATGCAAGCCTTGATTTGCAAACTTGCCTGATAACATATTGATTTACTTGCCATGGCACATACCTTGCATACCATATAAAAAAAAAATCATATTTAAAAAAATTCAACAGTTTCTATGACATACTCTGCTCATACAGTTACCATTTTAGTTAGCAGAAATGCAGCTTTTATTTTAACAGTACTAAATTAAATTTCCCATTCCGCAAATATTCCCATGCTAAATTAATATATTGAAATGTTCAAACAATTGTTCCAGTAATTAAGCAGTAAGATAGTAGAGAGAATGACGGCATTTTAGTTCTGCTATCTCAAATCTGTTCACCTTTAACCTATTCTTGCTGTTACCAAGGCAGTGTAAAAATGATTGGATAATTGGATGTTTCATGTTCTTGTGAAATCATCAAAGCACAAGAAGAACAAGTCGGACAAAAGTTAGCAGTGAACCGTAATATATGGCTTTGCTAATTATGTCTTCTCTTTTCATTTTTTCTGTCTATTGTTAAACTTCAGAAATTATTGTCTACCAAAATCCCTAAGGTCATTTTACAACCTTACAGGTATTAACAGTGAGTGAATATACCAAACTTAATTATAACATACATACTCTAAGTGAACCTTTGATATTAGACCACTCATGTATGGCTTTACATAATATCACTGAGGTCTGCATTGAACCTTATAGCCATGGGTTATATTTCTTATAAATACAACTTTCATAATTTCATGTACTCACATTAAATATTTTGATGTGGATGATACAAATTCAAATAATTTTGGAAGGTGAGAATTAGCTCACATTACTGCATAAATATTACATTCAAGAAATTTGGATATATATATATATATATATATATATATACCGTATTTTTCGGACTATAAGACGCACTTTTTTTCCCCCAAATTTGGGGGGAAAAGAAGGGTGCGTCTTATAGTGCGAATGTGGCGCCTGGCATCCGCTGTAATAGAGAGGCGGAAGCCGGCAAGTGATAGACGCCATTACAGGTGGCGGGGCCTGCGACATCGCTGCGCTCCTCTGCCCTGCATGAAGCCAGCAGCGGGAGGAGTGATGCTGCTATTCCGCTCCTCCGTCCCCCCGCCGCTGGCTTCATGCAGGGCAAGGCAGCGATGTCTCAGGCCCCGGCGTCTATCCCTCCCCGGCATCTGCCTCTCTAGTACAGCGGATGCCGAGTCAGTATCGGTGGCCCCTTCTCCCCCGGGGCCGGTCCCCACCGGCCCCATACCTGTGAAGTTGCAGGCCGGCTTCTGCGCGGAGATATCGCAGGAGCCGACCTGTTCGGGTGACATCCGGGAGCCTAATGAGGCTCCCTGGCCTGTCACTGCTATATATTAGTATTGCGGCTGGGTCTATGACCAGCCGTAATACTAATAGACAGAATGTCCCATAGACGGCAATACAGTTGTATTGCCGTCTATGGGACTTGCAATCAAGTAGAAAATCATATATCATAAACCACCGGTTTTTTTTTTCAATAAAAGGTGATCTAAGAAATAGATATTCCCCAAAATGGTATAACTAAAAAGTACTTCTGGCCCCGCAAAAAAAACACACTCTATGTGTCCCCGTACAGCTGCAGGGTCACCTGTCAATGTGGCCTTGCAGCTGTTGCAAAACTACAACTCCCATATATTAAATATTTTACCAGTTTTTGCTTCAAAATTTTTTTCCCCTATTTTCCTCCTCTAAAACCTAGGTGCGTCTTATAGTCCGAAAAATACGATATATATATATATATATATATATATATATATATATATATATAAAAAGATTAACTCCCTTGTAAAAAGAAAGATATCTATAGGTTCAGAGGTGATACGTGTTGTGTAAAGAGAGGTAAGATGTGCCAGATGAAGTACGTTGTGCCATGTACGTTAAGCTGGCATAGATTGGCACTTTAATTAACATTAGTTTTTGGCCACCACCTGTCTCCTGCTAATACCCATCTACTTTACAGAAAAATGGTAAGATCAGCAAATCCGTCATAAGTTTCAAATTTTCTGTCAGTTAAGCATATGTACATGCAGTCAATACAAAGAAAAACACATTCAGAACAGTAACAGATCTCCCAACTCATGTTGTCTGGACCTTCACTACTATTCTGATTTAAACACTAGAATAAGTGCTGACTAGGGTTAAGCTGATCTTGACTTTTCAGGATCGATTTTAAAATCCGATTTCCGATCATTTTTCATTCGAACCCGATCTCGATCCCAATTCCTATCCCAATGCAATTCAATGGGATTTTTTAATTAATCGGAGATCGGATTTTAAAAGCAATCCTATTCACTATACAGCATGGAATCTAACAATTGTTAGAATCCACGCTGTGTAGTGAATCACTAAAGTAGCCAGAGGATTTTTTTTTAATCCTCTGGCTACTTAGTCCCCCCTGGTGTCCACTTACCTGCAGAGATGGCTGGTCCGGTGCCTTCCTTCTTCTTTGCTTCGCTGCCACTCCACGCTGCTCCCTGCCCCCTCCCTGCCGGGTTAGGAGAGTGTGGATGGGTACTGGGAAGGGAATTGTCACGTATCCCCGCCCTGTACCTGCCCACACTCTTCTAAGCCAAAAGCCCCGCCTACCTAGCGCTTTAAACACTAACCTGGGAGGCGGGGCAGAGAGGCAAGAAGAACTGGACCGCACCGGAGCAGCCATCTCTAGAGGTAAGTAGCTGCTAGAGATGTTTAGTTTAGCCTCCCATTCCAATGAATGGAGGCAGCCGGCGCACAGGGGTTAAGGCTGCGTGCCGGCTGCTTCCATTCATTCCTATGGAACTGCAGCGTAGCCTTCACACTGAGTATACAGCGTATACTCAGCGTGAAGGCTAAGCAATGCATTGTGGGAAAAGATCACCGATCTCGGTCCCACATAAAAAAATCGTGTTCGGAATTCCGATGGCGATCGTGAAATTTTCTCGATCGCCGATCAGAATCCAATCTTTTCCGAACACAATCGCTCATCCCTAGTGCTGACCACTAATGCCCATTTATCTAAGATTGGCAGCTGGTTACAGAATATGTAAATAAGTAGTCTTTGGTGGACAAGAAGGACTTGCTAGTAGCTAAGCCAGAATACCTTCTCTAAAAGGAAGCGGATCCTATCTATAGACAACTGTTTTAAGGTTGTTGCCTCTCATGACTGCACAGCAGGGTACTATCTGGCTGTGTGAGAGGTTTAGATGTGGGTCTGAATGTTGGGTACTATGTCTCATTAGGGAGAGTGGATACAGGGACTTATTAGACCATGTATTCTCCTAGTAAAACATGGCACTAGGAGCAAGTTCCTCTTTTCCATCAAAGAGCATATGCCTTACCCAGAATTCTTAGCAAGGTATAGTCTAATAAGTCCCTGTATTGTCAGATATATTGCAAAACATTGGTAAGTGCTGCAGGCTTGTTGTTATTTGGGAAAAAATTGTGGCTGTGAGCCTGCTTCAAAACTGATGAAGCCTTTATGGTAACACTGTGGTGCCCTTTTGGGAGCAGATGCAGCTCCAATGAGGGACAATTACATAATTTGAAGAAACATTTGTGATACACTATGAGCATGCTTGGTCTGCCAGCTGAAAAAGCTAGAACAAATGGAACAAGTTCTATGGACTTAAGAATAACACTTGGTAGACAGAAAAGAACTTGTATTATCCTGCCAGTTATCCCTGTACGGCAGAGCATCCCACAGCAATGTTGTGTTGACAGTGTGACAAGTTGGGGCATACCAGCAGTGTATCTACTGCCAGCTTGCCAGCTGGACTATCTATCAAAAGTGATCATGAGGTAGAAGTTGTTCTTCTCCTCCTCACAGTTACCTATTCCATTGTTCTCCATGCAGTAATCATTCATCATATACTGCTGATAAAACTGACTATCCAGCATGTGTTACAGTTCCACTCAGTGTGTGATTCACTTTACTACCATGAAATGAGAGAGGGGGAATGCAAAATGGCTTGCCCTTGTGAAATTGTGGAAAGTGAGATTGTCCGGTGTGGAGGAATTGGAGGAGGCTACATCACATAATGTTGATAGAGTGACAATTTACATAATTTAAAAAAAAAATTGGGTTACGCTATTAATGTGCCTGACCTACCAGCTGGAAAAGCTAGAATATGTTCTGATATGAAATGGATTTTAATTACCATGAGAACAGCAACTGGGAGTCAATAAAGAATTTGGATTATCCTGCTGAATGGGACTAAATACCACATCAACATTATGCTGGTGAAGGAGCAATTTACACAATTTGAATCCCTACCTGATATCTGCCGTAATAGTATGGTGCAGCCAGGAAGGAATTTCTGCATACCAGCGTACTATTACTGCAGAAGCATAGTGCACAAAATCACCCAAAATCCCATTTTCCCTTATAAAATGTTTTATTATGTAAAAAAAAATAATAATAATAAAAAAGTACATATTTGGTATCACCACATTCATAAAAACCCAAACAATAAAACTAAAACATTATTTAACCTGCATGTTGAACGATGCAAAAAATAATAAAATGCATGCCTTGCAAAATGTTCAATAAAAATTGATCAAAAAGACAGATAAACCCCAAATGATACAAAAAAATCATAGCTAATTCCACAAAAATAAGCCCTCAGCAAGCTCTGTCAACAGAAAAATAAAAATGCTATGACTTTCAGAAGATGGCGATGCAAAAAGAATTGTTTTTGGAAATTTTGTTCTACAAAATTAGTAATGCTGAAAAAAACAAAATAAATGAGGTATCGTTGTAATCATACCAACCCCATAACTCATACAGTATGATATATACATAGTTCGTCATACTAGCTATAAAATAACCTGAGATATTACTAGATAAACCCAGTAGGGAATTGTAGCTTTAGAAGCAGCAGTTCATGCTGTTCCATGCAAAGAATAAGCTCATAAGCACTCACCACACAGTATAGCTCTCTTTGTTGCACTGCACACAGTATAAATCCCTCTTAGTGCCTCCCACATAGTATAATAGTCCACATTGGCCTGCGCACAGTATCATGCTTCTTACTGTTCCACACACAGTATAATGACCTATTAGAACCCCCACAAAATATAATGCTATGCTAGTGGTCCTCACACAGTATAATGCTCATTAGTGCCCTCAAACAATAGGATGCCCAATTATATAATGTGGAGGTACCAATAGGAATTTATACCACGTGGAGGCCACTAATTGGATTTGTGCATGCGTTCTTTAACCACAGTGGCCCCCATATAGTATAATATGCTCCACAGTCACCCCTACATTGTATCATGCTTTGTAGTGGCCCCTACACAGTATAAGATGCTGCACAGTGGTCTCCACAGAGTATAATAATAATATTCTCCAAAGAAGGATCCTTATAATATAATATGCTACACAGTGGCCCATTCACAATATAATATGCTCCACAGTGGAACCTGCACAGTATAATATGGATTGTGCATGTGCAGTCCATATTATACAGTGCTACATGCTGGCAGGATTCGCTGCCACACACTCTACGTGTGCTTTGTGACATATGCCACCAGCACCTCCTCTTTGACCCACCACCCAGCCCCATTACACTTACCTTTTCTTCCTGGAAGCTCCGGACCTGGGATGTCATTGCTGGCTGGGACCTCCACTTTGTGACATTTGCCGGCCACCCACTCTTTTGCACATGCATGAGTGGATGGCACCCACAATGAAGTGGCCACCTTACAGCAATGACATCCCGGTCCACACATCCACAGGAGAAATGGTGAATATTATGGGACTGCGGGGTGGGTACTTTAAACTGACGTTCCAAGGAGCGGATATTGATTAGACTGAGACCCCACTACATAAGCAGAAAGGTAAAAAATATAATATGTGTAGGTTATGTATTACAAAACAACAAAGCTGAATAGCTAAAACATGTAGATCAGAAAGTTGGAGGGGGGGGGGGTGGAGGCCTTGTCCTTACAATATGGATTTATAATGGACAACCCTCAATATGATTTAATTTGGTCAGTGGTTGTAATTCTATCCTATGTGTATGTATAATTCTAATGTAAATATATATATACAGTGGGGCAAAAAAGTATTTAGTCAGTCACCAATAGTGCAAGTTCCACCACTTAAAAAGATGAGAGGCGTCTGTAATTTACATCAGGGCAACGAAGGAGTGGCTTTGTAAGAAGCATTTCAAGGTCCTGGAGTGGCCTAGCCAGTCTCCAGATCTCAACCCTATAGAAAACCTTTGGAGGGAGTTGAAAGTCCGTGTTGCCAAGCGACAGCCCCAAAACATCACTGCTCTAGAGGAGATCTACATGGAGGAATGGGCCAACATACCAACAACAGTGTGTGCCAACCTTGTGAAGACTTACAGAAAACGTTTGACCTCTGTCATTGCAAAACAAAGGATATATAACAAAGTATTGAGATGAAATTTTGTTACTGACCAAATACTTATTTTCCACCATAATTTGAAAAAAAATTCTTACAAAATCAGACAATGTGATTTTCTGGATTGTTTTCTCATTTTGTCTCTCATAGTTGAGGTCTACCTATGATGTAAATTACAGACGCCTCTCATCTTTTTAAGTGGTGGAACTTGCACTATTGGTGACTGACTAAATACTTTTTTGCCCCACTGTGTGTATATACATATATATATATATATATATATATATATATATATATATATATATTTATATACACACACACACACACACACACACACACACACACATATATAGTCCAGTTATGAGAGATTATTATCCACATCCAATCTTGGTTGCTGATGCATTTTCTGTGCTCTTCTTCTTTGTAAGCTTATAATATGGCTCAAGTCTTAATACCTTTTATGTCATAATGGAAAATAAAGCTTTTAAAATGATCTATGGCAGAATGACCATATAGTTGTGCATCCAAGTGTGACAGCTTTGGTAAAGGTCAGAAAAAATTTACAGCATTTCCCAAATTAGCCCTCAGTATGACAGGCATCTGAAAACTGCTATAAATGCAGAGCAACTGGTGTGAATAATAAGGTTTAGTGCAAAAACTACTTTATTGTAATACACCTGAATGTGATATTTGTAATGCAGACAAGGACAAATTAAGTTTGGTATAAAACATTTCATTACAATGTTGCTTTTGGAGGCAATGTTCATTCAGCTCTGTTGTATTGCTAGGTACGTACACTATATTGCAGTGGAACGTATCTCAAGCAGTAAAGTATGATCTCAAAATGGGGTTTCATTGGACCAGTAGTCTTAAACATGTATCTTGTTAAGATTCTGCCAGTTCTTGATATTTTTCATACTTTGATCTCGTATTTCAAAATGATATAGAAATAACATCTACCAAGGATGATAGCAATAGTATTTTAATGGAATAGATCAGTACTACCTTCCATGATTATAGACACAGAATATACAAAGACAATTGAGTAGAAGACATACATACTGTAAGCAGATATGTACATATATATCTTGATTAGATGGCACTTTTTCTTCTAAAATATGGCTAAAATATGCTTTAAATCACGCCCAACGTGTAGCAAAGTTTTTTATTATTATTATTATTATTATTATTATTATTATTTATTTATTTATTTATATAGCACCATTAATTCCATGGTGCTTTACATTTGGGGGTTACATACAGTACACAGAATATACAGGTAGATATAATACTAACAATGACCAACTGGCACAGTGGAGTAGAGGGCCCTGCCCACGAGGGCTTACAATCTATGAGGGAAGGGGGTAGAGACAGAAGGAGAGGGGGAGACTGTACAGATGGCAGTGTGGTGATAGTGTTATTGGAGGTTGTAGGCCTTCCTGAATAGATGAGTCTTCAGCGCCTTCTTGAAGCCTGTGATTGTGGGGGTCAGTCTTATGTGTCGTGGTAAGGGTATACAAGAGTAAGGGTGTACAAGAGTATGGGGGATGCACAAGAGAAATCTTGGAGACGGTTGTGTGAGGAGCGGATGAGGGCAGAGCGGATTAGGAGGTCATTGGAGGATCTAAGGTTACGTGTGGGCAGGTAGCGTGAGATTAGTTCAGAGATATATGGAGGGGACAGGTTGTGGATGGCTTTGTATGTTAGCGTTAGTAGCTTGAACTCAATTCGCTGGGCTATAGGTAGCCAGTGGAGGGACTGGCAGAGGGGAGCAGCTGATGAAGATCGGGGGGTGAGGTGGATTAAGCGAGCAGCGCAGTTTAGGGTGGACTGGAGGGGGGCGAGGGTGTTAGCTGGGAGTCCATGGAGAAGGGTGTTGCAGTAGTCTAGGCGGGAGATTATGAGGGCCTGGACGAGCATCTTGGTAGTTTCCTGGGTGAGGAAGGGGCGAATTCGGTGGATGTTCTTGAGCTGGAGGCGGCAGGAGGTGTTGAGGGCTTGAATATGTGGCTTGAAGGATAGTTCAGAGTCCAGGGTTACCCCAAGGCATCGGGCCTGTGGGACAGGGGTAATTGTGGTTCCATTAACTTTGATGGATGGGTCAGGTGGAGGGGCCATACAGGATGGGCTGAAGATTATAAACTCTGTTTTCTCCATGTTGAGTTTGAGAAAGCGGGAGGAGAGGAAGGAGGCTACGGCCGCTAAACAATCTTGAATTCTGGCCAGCAGGGAGGTGATGTCTGGTCCAGAGATGTAGATTTGGGTGTCATCGGCATAGCAGTGGTACTGAAAGCCATGAGATTCAATAAGTTGGCCCAGGCCAAGGGTGTAGATGGAGAACAGGAGGGGTCCTAGGATGGAGCCCTGGGGGACACCTACAGAGAGAGGGCGAGGTGAGGAGGTGGTGTGCGAGTGGGAGACGCTGAATGTGCGGTCGGTGAGGTATGAGGAGGTCCAGGAATGGGCCAGGTCTGAGATACCAAGGGATGAGAGAATTTCTAACAGGAGGGAGTGGTCAACTGTGTCAAAGGCAGAGGAGAGGTCGAGGAGGAGGAGGACAGAGTAATGGCGCTTGGCTTTGGCGGTTAGCAGGTCATTGGTGACTTTTGTTAGGGCAGTTTCAGTGGAGTGCCGGGGTCTGAAGCCTGACTGAAGTCTGTCAAAGAGCAGGTTGGAAGAGAGATAGGAGGAGAGTTCGGAGTGGACATGCTGCTCAAGAAGTTTTGAGGCGTACGGGAGCAGTGAGATGGGGCGATGGTTGGCAGGAGAGGACGGGTCGAGGGACGGTTTCTTAAGTATAAGAGTGACAGTGGCGTGTTTGAAGGCTGAGGGGAAGGATCCATTGGTTAGGGATAGATTGAAGAGATGGGTTAGGGCTGGAGTAATGACTTCAGCGAGTTTGGGGATGAAGAACATAGTATTTTTTATTATTAAGCATCTCCTGAAGAGGTAGAAGGTCTGGGTTGTGGCTTCAATTACAGCAGGACAGTATTAGTAGAACTATCCAGATTTCCAAACGGTTTTTGGCTTGTTCACACTCACCCACATTTTGTATAGAAAAGTATAGGAACATTCTTTTTCCATGTGAAAAAAGTATTGTGATGCACCCATGGATGCTGTATGTGGAAAAATGTGTATTTTCTAACATAATTTTACTGGCTGGACTTATCTATAGATGTGTATCATACTGTCACATGACTTTATATCACAACCTATGAAATATGAGTTTCTATGTTACATAGTATGTTTTTTGAATTGCATCTGGTTAAGGGTTTTGTTAGTATGTGGCAATATTGTACTGAACTAGTTTCCTTAAAAATCGAAGCCATTAACCTCAGTAACAACCAAATGATAGGTATTTTGAATAACAGTGTTAGGAACATGATGAGACAGTTATGGACAGTAAGTCCTGGGCAACCAGAATCCCCAAACACCAAGGCCAAAAACAGTCCTGAGTGTAGCACGCTTTCCTAACCAGAGCAGAACCAGGCCCCAGAGGTCTTCACCAGATCTACTGATGGTGGAGTTGGACTTGTTAAATTCTGGAACCCAGAACCGCAACTACCAAGAGAACAATGCACACTCAGCGAACCCCAAATAGTAGAGGACCCAGAAAATCCAGTAACACTAACCTCAGCAGATGAGGAGACAGGGGAGCTGGTCAACAGGAAGTAGTGGAAGCACCGCAAGAAGGTCATACAGGCCAAGTCGGTACACAGGAGGCCTCGCAAGATTCAGGGATAGCCAAGACGAAGTCAATCAAGCCAGGTTTGTACACAGGAGGACATGAGGTAGCAGGAGGGAGAAGCAAATGTGTAGTCAGGACAGCCAGGTCATACACAAGAGGTTACTGAGTTCTCAAACAGAGGTCAAGCAGGAGTAGTCAAGGTTAGGTCAGGTGAAACTGAATAACCAGCAGCAGCCAGAGCCAGAATGAGGCCTAAATAGCCTTAGACCCACCACTGACCCCCGACCCCAGAAGTTCTGGTTCTGATCCCAGGAGGAGACCAGAATCCCCGCAGTCTAAAGCAGAAGTTTCGACCCTCCTTCACAGGGGACCGGAAGTGCCACTCCAGCACTGCAGACAGAACAGGCTGGCAGCCTCCTACTGTATTTATATATACTGCATGGCATGGCATGCCATACCAGATTTCCTTTGCATGAAAATGTATTAAGTTGTGGTTACTATTAAGCTAATTTTCCCAAACCCTCACTTTTGATATTCTGTAAGATCTGTTTGCTAAAATTAGGTCTAAGTGCCCCCTTTTGTGCTAGGCCCTGCTCTAATTGGGAAAGGTAATTATCTTTAATTATTGCTAAAAACCTCTTACATTTGTTGGACCTGCAGTTTTCTGTTTCCCAATTTATATTGGAGAAATATAATAACTACATCATTATGTTTAGTACTCGTTCCTCTTTTTTCACTATACTTGGAGACTTATAACAAAACCCTTTAAGTATTTTATTTTTGTAAGGATTTTCCATATAAAAAGGCTATAATGGGGTCCACTGTATTTCCATCAGAAAAATGGGTTTGGGAACAGAAACCCAGAATATATACCAAGCACTAGTGTGAATCTAGCCTTAATTGGTTTACTTTAATACTATTTTGCATTTTATCATTAACTGTTGTAAAGATTTGAGGAAAGCAATGAGTGGGCATAGAACTTCCTGATACAGAAAACAACAGTTTATGACACTAAGGGCTTCCTCACACTTGGACACTGAGAAACTGGACAGGGGACAGAAACCCGGCAGTCAGTTTTCAAACCCATTCACATGAATGGGTTTGCAAAGTGACCGCCCGTGAGCGTTTTATGCCTGTCTGCAGCAATACCATTTTTTTAACCGGACACAAAGTCCTGCATGTCCGACTTTGTGTCTGGTTAAAAAAAATGGTTTCACCAAGGATAGGCACAAAACACTCATGGGCGGTTACTTTGCAAACCCATTCATGTGAATGGGTTTGAAAACAGACTGCCGGGTTTCCATCCCTTGTCCAGTTTCTTGGGGCAGAAGATGGAAAACAGCAGGATTGCCTAAAGTGGACACGGGCGGAAGTGTGAACCCTCCTTTACCAACCCCTTTAATACTGGACCAGATTGTATGTACAACAGTGGTTAAATTGGGCCGGATGGCATAATGGCAAAATGTCTTTCAGCGTTCCGGTAAAAATGTGTCTAAAGCAGAACATAAAAATAAACACAGTTACTTAACTCTCCTGGCTCCAGAAGGCCTACTTGGTGACGCCCCAGACGTCACATGGAACGGGGCTTCCGTCCTTATGCATCACGACACAAGCCCCTGCTCATGTGACATTCCGTACATCATTGAAGATGGCTGACATATGCGGGGAGCGTACTAGAGCCAGGGAGAGATAAGTAACAGTGTTTTTTTTATGTTTGTATCGTCCCCTAGGTCTCCGATTATTATACTTTGGGATCTGAAAAGACCCCAGAGTATAATAAATGTTCATGGTTTTCTACAATGGGGCATAATAGTGTGTGGGGAGCCACAATGGCGCATAATACTGTGTGCAGGGGGCACTATGGGGTATAATATTGTGCGCAGGGGCCACTATTGGTAATTTTTTCCCCAATTTAAGCACTGACCACTTAAGTGGTGGAACTTGCACTATTGGTGACTGACTAAATACTTTTTTGCTCCACTGTATGTTTGTCTATCCCTGTCCATGTTATCTACATTGTTTATTAAGATATAAAACTCACTTTTCCTAAAATACGTATACATCTTAATTACCCATAACATTGTTTGCATAAAAAACAAGTTCTTTTATCTCAAGTATAGTTAAAAAGAGTGGTTGCTCTTTGTGAATTAACTTTGCTAATAATATGGTGTCAAGAATAATCACATATTTCCAATAATAAGCCTAAAATAGGTAACACGAACTAACATATTTCAAACAGTAACAGACAGTTCCCAAAGGCCCAGAATAGAGGAATTTCTTTAGTTGTGATGAAAGGTAAAGTATTTCATGATTCCAAACTAGTGTTTATTAGATATGATGTTTGCTGGAGCATGCCGTATAATATTGTCAAACAGCTAGTCTTCACAATGTAGAATTTAATTAAAGAAGGGAGTACAAAGGTTCCTCTGTAAAGAAGATTTCATAGAAAGTACATTTCACAAAGTGTTGATTTCCAAATAGTAAAGTATTATGTACTGTTACATATAGGATCATTGTCAGTAATCATTGTTTAGAGAAAATTATTACAAGACTTATTGATAGCCGGCAATACAACACAGTCTTTTCTTTTTTAGACTACGGCCCTACATTGCGAAACAGAATTAAAAAATCACTGCAGGAAAATACACTTTCGCTTTTCACTGCGTTTTGATGAGTTTTTTTTCTCTCTGTTATCCCATTTTTAAATCTATAAGTAAAGACGCTAGTGTTTCCGCAGATACAATTGCCTTGCTGTCATTTTTAAAAATGTGGGCGTTTTTGAAAACTGAGCTTTTCCACAGTGGAAGTTTTTCACATTTTGCACATTTCCAAAAATATTGAGTTTTTGCAATGTGGGACTTTAGCCTTAAACAAAATCTCAGTAGTTCAATTCAGAAAGCATAAGTATAAACAAATAGTGTTGTAGAAGTCAACTAAAACACAACATTTCTTAATTTACTATAAAATTAACTGGATGAGTTCAGCACAAAAGACTGTCTAAAATCATGTGTCTCTCAGGCAAGTTTTCTATGGACTTGAAAGCTGTGAGGGATGATCCAGACAGGACCCTTATGAATATTTGCACTACACTCTAGACCAGGGGTGCTCACACTTTTGCAGCATGTGAGCTACTTCCTAAATTGATTAAGGCAAAAGATCTACTACCCACTTCTTGTGGGCGGGTCTGTGGGTGGGGTGGGGCAGAGCGGGCCTGTGGGCGGGGTGGGGCGTGTCTTTGGGCGGGGCCGGCTTGTGGGCAGGGTCGGCACGGAGCGTGACAGCAGGAGACAGCGGCATTCTGTGGTCGCCCAGGGATCCCCGGTGTCTGCTTTTTTCACAGCGCAGGCTGAGAGTTATCTCTGGACACTGGGAGGCTGGCAGCTGCGGAAGCTCCACCTGCCAGTGTCTGGAGATGACTCTCAGCCTGCGCTGTGAAGAAGCAGCACCCCTGGCTCCCTCCATCCCTAAGAGCGGGGAGCGCGTCATCCCCCGGAGCTGCTGCTGCCCGGCCTGCAAGTGTCCGGAGTTCTTGTTCACAGTGCAGGCTGAGAGTCGACTCTCAGCCTGCACTGTGAACAAGCAGACATTGGGGATCCCTGGCTGCATCCCGTGATCGACCCATACGTCCTTCGCGAACGATCGCAATCGACGTATTGGGCACCCCTGCTCTAGACATTTGCCTTTTTATATGTGGGGGTATATTGTCTCATTCAGAGTGCATGGTCCAACAACTCATGCCCAGAATTACAACTCTTACAATTACACAAATTCCATATAGCTTAACCTGGAGTGTGAGGTCACACCATTTATGCCTATTTGCCGGAGGATCATAATATCACCAATCACATGAAAATTTTGGTTTTGAGAGGGAATTTCAGATCAAAGAGAGAACGACGCATCCATGAGTGCAAATTCATGACCCTGCTTCAAACACTAGAGTGTTGATTGAATGTGTCACAGAGTTTCATGTCTCTTTACAGAAACATGTGAACTGATAAGGACCTGTTGTCTCTACCAATTACTAACAACCCCCCCCCCCTTCCTCCTGGAATTCTAACCCTATGTGCCTCCTCTGTATATAAATATGCATCCTTCAGAAATGTTTTAAATTTACTTTGATAAAGGACCCTAGAGGTTCCGAAACGTCAGTAATTTGTCATCATTATGAGTTAGCCATTAAAAAGGTATCAACTACTGAAGACTATCAAGTTTTTTTGTTTTTTTTATATTTGCCGGAAATGAATGCATGCAGAGACAGATGATGTATGGAACCTCCGAGACCATGAAACTGTATTACAAGAAAACAGAAGAGAGAGCACCGCGCGGCACCTTGTGCATTACCCTTTTAAAGTGATTCCACAAAGTATTATTCAACATATAATCACCTTTAAGCGCTGTGAAGTGATCACAGCACTCAAATATCACTTCATAGACAAAATGGCTAGTAGCTGGCAGATCTTAACCGTGAAAACACGTATGCATGGTACTATACAGAAAAGGACCAAAGGACATCCTTTGTGCACCTGAAGAAGAAACCAGCTTCCGGTTTCGAAACGCGTTGTGTGTGAGGCTTTAATAAACGAATGCAACAAGAACTACGGTTGGTAAGCGCGGATCCTTTTATCCATTTGATACTTCTGTAGAAGTTGGTTGGATAGGTCCTTTTCTGTATAGTACCATGAAACTGTATTAGGAATTCTCGGGAAGTATAGGCAAATAAATTTTCCTAGATGGTATAAGGAACACTATACCTCCTTGTTGCAACCAATAACGGAGTACATTTCATTTCTTGGAGTGCTCCCAAAAACTATAGCTGTGCTATAACTGGTTGATATCAGCAACAAAGATATTTTTTCTTTTAGACAGTTTCACAATGTTTCTGAAAAATACGGTATGGTTTGTAAGTCGGTAGTTAAACAAATCCATTTTCTTCCTAATATGATCACAATCAAATTTTTGTAGGTGTTTGATGTTTTGTGATATAATGTGATATAAGGGCTGCTGTGTCTTCCTTAGAATGCTCAGTTTGAAATGATATTTTGTTGACTCTGTTATATATCTGTAAGGACTATCTTGTATTATCCTAGAGACTTCTCGCCATTTCTGTAAAGCAGATTGAACTGTAGATACACCAGCTCCATCACAGCTTGCTGTAGCCCACTTAATTAACAGATACATATAGTACTTGACACATCTGACATGTGAATTTTAACCAGATTTCAAGTGTGAAAATCTTCAAAAAAAAAAATGAAAATCTAATTATTTACAGTAGACATTTTCATATTCTGCCCCAAATAATGATGCCTGTGTAATGAGTTTCTTCTCTCTAAAAAATAAAGGAATAATTGTAACTGACTATAAAACTCAAAAAACAGACACACGTGGATTCATGTTGTGTTGTACTGTGAACCTATTGTCTTGATATAGCATTAGGTTCTGCACTATATCTCTTCAAGGAATTTGCCCTTTGGTTTATTTATATTTATTTTTATGATCATAAGGTTTTTTGTTTGTTTTTTAAGGAAACTCCAAACTACCTTTATATGTTCTCTATTTTCTCTGTGTAGTGCTGCAGAGGCTTGAGGACATCAATCCATCTGGCTCATGAGTAAAGATGGGCAAACCGACTCATCACAAACCAAATTTTCCAAATTATTACTTTTTTTTAACAAAAACAAGCAAATGCTGATTCATCTCAGATGAACAAAAATGGTCACCACCATGTGCTGAGCAAGAAAAACAGAAGAAGTACGTGTGTATGAGTTACTGTGTGATGTTCTGACACCTGACATCAGCTGGCAGCCTCTTACCCAAAAGGTAGTGGTAGATGGACCTCTTAGAGCTAGTTCACACGCAATTACGCACGTGCATATTCCGTCGCGACTGCCGCAACAGGATGCCGGTGCAATGCACGACACCCATCATGGCTTTCCACTCTGGATTAGGCCCAAATTAATGGGCCTAGTCCGGAGGGTGCTGTCGTGAGACGGACACAACGGCTGATTCAGCCGCGGAATCCGCCTGAAGAAAGGACAGCTCATTTCTTTTTTCCACTAGCAGCAACATGCTAAAGGACGTTAGTGGTCTACATACACCAATTTTGTGCGGGGCGGATTATGACATGGATTCCACGCCAAAAACCGCCCCCTATTGCCCCGTGGAAACGGGGCCTTATGACATCAATGCTGATGTCATATACACTATATAAGGTGCTATAACCTAGAAAATTAGTCATTACCATAATAATGGAGATAGAGTGGGGTATCTGTTTCATGTTATTGCATCATACGGAAGCTCTGAAAAGCTTACAATTGCAAGCAATAGTAATAGACATAACATGTGTGTTAAGCATTTTGAACCTTTAATATTACTCCTACATATCTGAATGAATATAAATGCACAATGATTTATAATTGGCTATCAATAAACCAAAGATATTCCATTATAATTATAATCTGGTGTGACAAAAGTATATGGTATTTTCAAGAAGAGTCATTATTCTATTTAAAATGTCCATCAATGCAGTATGCAGCCAATTCAGAAGGAATCCTTGGTGCCATGAAAAGTAGTAATTCATCTAGACCAAGGGTTTCCACTTCACTTCACATAATCACAATCTCTATGTCCCTCCATCACTTTCTCATCTATTTTTTCTTATTTCTGTCCATCCTCAGCCAGCGCACCTTAACCTATTTACCTACTAATAAAGCACATTTACCTATCATGGCCATAGCAGTCCTAATTTTCCACTTTATTCGTGTCAATAACATTTACCCTTCATTCAACATTCACAAAAATAAATTACCTTTAACATCCTACTTGTGAAACCTTATCATTTTCTGTTAAATTTCAGTGTATTGGATTTTTGCCATGGTTACTGCTAGTTTCATGTTTTAGTACTAAATCTTTGACCATTACATTGAATGTCTTGTAACACAATGAAACATTAATCTTTAATGCAACAAGGATATACTTTTTTTTTTTTTTTTTTTTTTTCAAAAGATCTATTAGAAATATCTGTAGTAGTCCCTAACTGCTTAATACTGGATATTACAATTGTACAACAGCACAATCTGTGAGCATGTAACTTTAGGTACATGGGAGAATTGTGAGATTTGTCCTGGAAAAATTTACAGCTGAATTTAGTTGTGACTGCTAAACAACTACTAAACACAAGAATATTTCAGTGTATTAGTCACTTAGTAAAAGACTAATTAGTTACTCATTTAGGGAATTATGAGATTTTAAAGGTGTTATTGGCTGGGGCAAGTATCGCAAACTCCAGCAACAGCTTATACACAGTATAACATAGTCATGGTTGGGCATATCTGTTATATCTGTAACAAGACCTAGCTGGAAAGATATGGACTCAAACACCTAAAACCCAAACAAAACTGTCTCAGGGCTAAACTGAGCAGCAGAGTCTAAGGGGGTTCTTTGATTTTGACCCTTTAATCCCACTACAGGTTTCTGAGCCCCTAAACCTGGTACTACCGATGAGCAAACAGTGAAATATTCAAGATTCGATATTCATTTCGAGAAGAGCCTCAATATTCGACTACTTGATCGAATATCGAATCCCATTATAGTCTATGGGAAAAAATGCTCGTTTAAGGGGAAACCACTATTCGACTAAAGGAGAGTCACCAAGTCCGCGAGTATCAGGAGGAGAGTGTTTAGGAGGAGCGCTGTGCAGTTAAAGCGCACAGACCCCATTATAGTCTATAGGGACCGTGCGCTTTAACTGCACAGCGCTTGCAGTTGCGCTGATAAAAAGTAAGCTCCCTCGTAACAAGCTGCCAGCTCTCCCAACTAGCAAAGACGAGCCTGCAGCAAATCAATGCTGGTTCTACAGCAGGCTCGTCCTTGCTAGTTAGGAGAGCTGGCAGCTTGCTGTTATGAGGGAGCTTACTTTTTTGTCATAGGAATGCATTGACCAGCGTTGATTGGCCAGTGTACAGCATTCGGCCAATCAACGCTGTTTCTACTAGAGGCTCATCTGTGAGGAGGTGGAGTCTAAGATCGGACCACAATTGAGTCTGCTGTGGTCCGATCTTAGACTCCGCGTCCTCACAGATCAGCTTCCGGCAGAACCAGCATTGATTGACCGAATGCTGTACACTGGCCAATCAACGCTGGTCAATGCATTCCTATGAGAGCTGGAAGCTTGCGGTTACGAGGAGCTTACTTTTTCTCATAGGAACGCATTGACCAGCATTGATTGGTCAGTGTACAGCATTTGGCCAATCAACGCTGGTTCTGCTGGAGGCTCGTCTGTAAGGAGGCGGAGTCTAAGAACGGACCACAATGGAGACTGCTGTGTTCCGATCTTAGACTCTGCCTCCTCACAGATGAGCCTCGGGCAGACAAGGGAGACAGTGTATATTGTCTATATTGTCTATGTGTATATTGTCAATATTGTCTATATTGGGAGACAGTGTATATCGTTGTTCTAAATAGCTATGCTTTCAAGAGCCAAGTCCCTGCCTCCCTATGGCTGACATATACACTGTCTCCCTTGTCTGCCGGAGGCTCATCTGTGAGCAGGAGGAGTCTAAGATCGGACCACAATGTAGACTGCTGTGATTCGATCTTAGACTCCGCCTCCTCACAGACGAGCCTCCGGCAGATAAGGGAGGCAGTGTATATTGTCTATATTGTCTATATGTATATTGTCAATATTATCTATATTGGGAGACAGTGTATATCGTTGTACTAAATAGCTATGCTTTCAAGAGCCAAGTCCCTGCCTCCCTATGGCTGACATATACACTGTCTCCCTTGTCTTCCAGAGGCTCGTCTGTGAGGAGGCGGAGTTTAAGATCGGACCATAATGGAGACTGCTGTGGTCCAATCTTAGACTCCGCCTTCTTACAGTCGACCCTCCGGCAGAACCAGCGTTGATTGGCCGAATGCTGTATACTGGCCAATCAACGCTGGTCAAAGCATTCCTATGAGAAAAAGTAAGCTCCCTCGTAACAGCAAGCTTCCAGCTCTCCCGACTAGCAAGGACGAGCCTGCTGCAGGCATATTTACTGCGAATAGCTAGTAGTATTCAATCGAGTACAAATATTTTGAATACCGTAGTATTCGATTGAACACCTACTCGATCGAATACTACTTGCTCATCTCCACCTGGTACCAAAGGAGAAGATGAGTAATTTAGTTATCCATACTACAGGTACCACAGTAGAGAAGCAGAAGGTCAGAGCAGGAACCAGATGTAGTCAGGGATTATCTGAGTCAGTAACAGAATAGTCAAAAGCAGTGGCTCTGCTTTATTCAGTACAAAAAAACTTTACTTTTTTTGTATAGGCACTAAGTGGCCAAAGATTTAAGGAGGAATTATTCTGGTGCACATCGGAGTCAGTGCAAGCACTAGGTCAGTATCAACAATCCAAGTCAGGAGACCTTGGTGGCAAAGGGGCACCTAACCAAAACTGGGGGCAGTGGGACAATCAGAGGGAGGGGGGTGTTAATATTTTTTATGTATCATTAAAAAATAAATAGGACATTTCTAATAAAACATCTATAACTTAGTTCAGAGTTTGATTAAAGTTTTAACACCATCTATGATATGTGTAAGGGCATTCCCCAGTAGCTGCTGGCAAAGCCTGTTGGGAGGAGCACAACAAAACAGTGAGCCCTAAACTGAACCCTCCCCTTCCCTTCCTACTTATCTGCTCTGTCCTAAGTGACAGGCAGCAACTGGTTGACAAGCCCTTCCTAGATATGTGATTACACACAGAACACAGACAAGACAAACAACAACAAAGGGTGGTCAGCTAGCCAAAGGTCCAGTAACAGTTGAGCAATGCAGTACAAACTCATAATCCAAGAGAAGATAAGATAAGATAATCCATTAATAGTCCCACAGTGGGGAAATTTCAGCATGTTACAGCAGCATAGTAACACAGATACAGGATAATACACAGTAATATATTACAGACGTAGGCACACATATGCTGAAAAGAGAAGATATACTAGGATTCCATAGCAGCTAAGGAACAGAAGAAGAAAGAAGGAAGACTTCATAGTCATAATCATTAGTTCTCTGTGCGGAGTGATCTTCGCTTGGTCTGATGTAGATTATACAGCCTGGTCGCGGTTGGGAGGAAGGACCTGCGATAGCGCTCCTTCTCACACCTGGGGTGAAGCAGACGGTCACTTACAGTGCTGCCAAGTGCCATCAAGGTCCCATACATGGGGTGGGATTTGTTCTCCGGCATGGAGGTCACCACAGACAGTATCCTTCTGTCACTCACCACCTGTACTGGGTCCAGAGAATAGTAAAAGGTAAAGCCAGAGGTCAGGGATAAGAATACAACTCTAAGCAAAGAAGCAAACTGAACACGTCTCCTGTGCTGCAGCGTGTGAGTGGAGGGTGGTGCAGAAACCTGAACAGGCAGAGAGGTTAAAATATGACAGCTTTATCTAAAAATAGTTTTTTTTAAAATTAAATTGTCTTATCTGAAGTATAATTTTCCATTACGTCCACCATGACGGCTACACAAGGAGGTTGACCTCTGACCCGCTGTAGGGACAGGAACTGAGAGACTTTGTTAAATACACCACTCCCACCACCATTCACCAGTGTTTCCTGTCCCTACACAGGGTCGGATTGAGAGGCTCTCCTCCGTCTGGGGGATAGGTAAGTATTACCACCGTCCGGCCCTTGGTCGTAGTCAAAGGCGCCTGCCTCCCTGGGCCATTAAGGACACAGGGGTATCGCTCCGGCCTGCCCCTGGGTGGAAAACTCCCCCCTTCCAGCGGTCTATTATGGCTAATGCAGGGGGTAGAGTGGATGCCGGCTCCGGCCAGCACACAGGGGAGGAACAGCCAACCTTGGCGTACTGGCGTTCCAGGATGTGAGATAGCCGGGCGCAGTGGCGTGCGTCTGTATTCCCAGCTTCCTGGGAGGCTGAGGCAGCAGAATCTGGCTACACAAGGATTAATGCCGAGCGGTGAGTGAACTAGGCGGCATTCCTGCAAGGTATGTGATGTATCACTGTATGCTCCAGCATGTTGCTCGCTGAGGCACAGCTGTTAATCACAGATCCCCTGACTGCTTCCATCTCCCTTGGTGTTGTGAGTACTTGGAACAGCTGCTCTGTACCTGAGTAATCTTTTTTGTTTTTTCCTGTTAGTGGCCAGAGTGTAATTTGGGCTTCCATTTCTCCCATTGTAAGCGGAGACGGAAGGTTCCCATAGGAGCAAGGGTGTATGAAAAACCTCCAGGGAATGACCACTTTGTGGGAAGGAGTTGGCATTCCTATTCTAAAAACCCTATGCTCAGGAAGTACGGCGAAGGCCCTTGAGGAGGGTAAGCTGACTTTGGAGGACTTAGGCCTTTCAGTATAAAGAAGTCCAGTCCTCGCCTTGTGCCCTGTCTAGATGACAGGAAGAAAAGTAGGTATATTTCTCTTAAAGCCTTAGAAGAGGTAGGACCGTTTTGCTTATAGGAGGCTTAGCCAGGGTATAACAGTTGCTAGTTTGAGTAAAACTTGGTAGCAGGTTGCTGATTATCCCGCAGACCCTGCTGGGGGGAAACGCCCAAGGTGAAAGGCTTATCTCAGGTGAAGCCTTGCTAGTTTGGATTCTGACAAAATGGTTTGCACATGTGCAACACCGTCTGGCGGGGCCTCAGTGAAAGTTTGGCCTGGTCTGATCACCACCTGCCACATCCTAAAGGGCGTGGTGAGTAAAGTCAAGGCTGAGACCTGATCAAAACCAACTATTCTGCTGTGTTAAAGACAGAAGTGGTGCATATGGATAGGTATATAACCATGGGTGAATGATATATAATGGATGCATTATGTCACTGCTGGATAATATATACTAAGGGATAGCAGGCATAACACCATTGTTAATGGTAGATACTGATGATACCATTGCTTTATGATATATATGGATAATGCCCATTGATGTATAGGTGCATGTGTATAGATAGATATAGTGTACACTGATGTGTATCTCTGTATGTGTGTGTATATATATATGTATATATATGTGTGTATATGGATATGACATAACGCTTTACAGTGTGGGTTAAACCCAATGTGGAGTTGTATGTATTAATAGCATACATAACACCATTGCTGGTCTATATAGGTGGTTCCTTTGGGAACAATATGTACTGAAGGTGGTAGGCCAGGGTGTGCCATTTCGGAATGAGATCTTACACAGACCCTTGCTGTGCTTGTTATATGCTCTTTGACATATGAACACTGTGTGAACAAAGGCAAAAATTAACTGGAGGAATGCAAGCCATTTACTGACCTGTATGGCTTCAGGGGCGAAAGGCATTTACTCGCTTGTATGGCTGCATGGCCAAAGGACTTTTACTAACCTGTATAGCTCAATGGCTAAGAGGTATTTACTAACCTGTATGCCAGCAGGGCTAAAAGGTATTTACTAACCTGTATAAGCTTCATTCTAACCTGTATAGCTCAATGGTTAAGAGGTATTTACTAACCTGTATAGCTTCAGGGCTAAAAGGTATTTACTAACTGGTATAGCTTCAGGCTAACCTGTATAGCGTCATGGCTAAAAAGACATTTACTTACCTGTATAGCTTTATGGCTAAAAGGCATTTAATGACCCGTGTAGCTGCATGGCTAAAAGGTGTTTATTAACCTGTATAGCTTCATGGCTGAAGGCACTTACTGATACATATATATATACGGTTATGTGCGGATATGTATACAGATGTATATGGCACGCATAACACCATTATGGAATATGTATAGCGGGCATAACACCATTGTTGAATGGTATATGCCTTTTGCACAAGAACATAATATTCATTACAGGTTCTGACTTATATAAGGTCAGATGTCTAGTGGTTGGAAAATAAAACCCCTTTCTGACAACAGTACATTGGTCACAGTCTTCTGCGGTCTATAATAGGTCCGTCTGTTCTGATGATAGTGTATGTTATCATACAGGGGGCCTGTTCTGATAAGAGTGTATGTAGGTTACACTTTATGCCTGTTCGGATAAAGGGCTATGTTATTACACATTTGGCAGGTTCTGATAATGGTCTATATACATTCTGCCTATTCTGCAGTGGGATCAGTGTCCAGATATTTTCTAGGGAGAGAAGGTTCTTATTCTGTCCATCCTGGATTCTGAGCACAAGGTTATGTCTATTGATCCTTATCCTATCAGTTTCAAAAGAAAGTCCACTTCAGAGTACAAGGAAGAGTGATTCAAGGCCTTTGAGTAGAACCATGAACATTGGAAAGAGAACTACCTCCTTTTGCTCAAATCCCTCTTCTTCCAAAGAGAGGGAGTAGCAGGCCATGGACATCAGAAGGGCAGTGGTCGCCCACCTGGAAACTACCTTCTCCTGGAGAAAGGATGTCAATTTATGAATTAAATTTGTGGGTACAAAAATAAAGGTCATAAGGCTTCCAAAACTACCATTGCAGGGGGATTAATGTGACAATCCTGCAGGCTCTCCTGTCAAAGACTCTACCAGAGCCAGGAACATCAAAGCTCATTCAACTAAGTCAGCTTCCTCCTCTTGGGCTGAGAGACGAGGAGCTTCTCTAGAGCAGATTTGCAGTGCTCCCACTTGAGCTAGTTCGCTGGCCTTTGATAAACACTACAGGTTAGGTTCAGTAAGTGATTTAGCCTTTGGACGTAAGGTCCTTTCGGCGGTAATCCCACCCTAGGAGTTGTAATCTGGTATATCTCCTTGTGTAGCCGTCATGGTGGACGTAATGGAAAACCGGAGTTAGACTTACCGGTAACGTTGTTTCCATGTAGTCCACCATGACGGCGTCTAATTACCCTCCCTAGTTAATATCTTTATGTAAGACAGCATACTGTAGTTTATATTTCGCACCTTTCCTTTGTAATTTGGTAAACACTGGTGAATGGTGGTGGGAGTGGTGTATTTAACCCCTTAAGGACCAGGCCATTTTTTGGTTTCGTATTTTCGTTTTTCCCTCCTCACATTTCAAGAGCCATAACTTTTTCATTTTTCAGTTCACAGAGTCACATGATGGCTTATTGTTTGCGGGACAAATTGTACTTTGTAATGGCATCATTCAATATGCTGTGCAATGTACTGGGAAGCTGGAAAAAAATTCAGAATGAGGTGCAATTGGAGAAAAAATGCATTTGCGCCATTTTCTTATGGGTTTAATTTTTACAGCGTTCACTGTTTGGTACAAATGACATGTTACCTGTGTTCTACGTGTCAGTACGAACGCGGTGATACCAAATTTATATAGTATTTGAAATGTTTTGATACTTTTAAAAAAATTATAAACTTTGCAAAATAGAAAAAATTTTTTGTGTCATCATGTTCTAACACCTGTAACTTTTTCATATTTCCATGTATGGAGCTGGTTGTGGTGTCTTTTTATGCGGGACAAGATGACGTTTCTATTGATACCATTTGGGGAAAGATCTGATGGTTTGATCACTTTTTATTCAATTTTTTATAGGAGGCAAAGTGTTGAAAAAAACGCTTTTTGGCTGTTTTTATTTTTTTTGCCGCTACGCCGTTCACAGTACGGGATAAATGTTTTAATATTCTAATAGTTCGGGCATTTTGGAGCGCGGGGATACCTAATATGTTTATTTTTAATGTTCTTTAATTACTTTTATAGCTAATCTAGGGAAAGGGGGGTGATTTGAACTTTTATATTTTTTTTATTTTTTTAATACTTTTAAAAACTTTTTTTTTCTTCTGTTACATTTATGATCAGACCCCTTAGGTACCTTGAAACCTAGGGGGTCTGATCGCGCATACTATTCACTGCAATACTACAGTACTGCAGTGAATAGCAGAATCCCAGCACTTCTATTAGACGATGCCTCTGGCATCGTCTAATAGATCTCGGGCAGAGACAAGCCTGGAAGCCTTCAATAGGCTTCCGGCTGTCATAGCAACCGATCACCGCCCTCATGTGACGTTCAGGAGGGCGGCGATCGGGGAAACATGGCGGCGCCCATGCCGCCTGCGCTGTTTACACGCTGCGGTCGCGTTTGACCGCAGTGTGTAAAGGGTTAACAGCAGCGATCGGCTCGGGCACCGACCGCTGCTGTTATTGGCAGGTCCTGGCTGTATTATACAGCCGGCATCTGCCGTGTATGGAGCGAGCTCAGCGTGTGAGCTCGCTCTATACATCCCCATGCGACCCATGACGTACAGTTACGTCAAGGGTCGCTAAGGGGTTAAGAAGTTTCTCAATTCCTGTCCCTACAGTGGGGTCAGAGGTCAACCTCCTTGTGTAGCCGTCATGGTGGACTACATGGAAACAACGTTACCGGTAAGTCTAAAAAAATTTTTAGGAAATTATTTTATTTCATTCTTTACCACTTATCTGCATCATTACATTAGACGTGCTACTTGTTACTTCCTGACTTTTTAGCTCAATTTCCTAGGTTTCAAGCCGTGATCTGTAACTATTGCCCAACAGATTTGTTTTGTTGCACATTTTCTAAAACTTTTGATTTAAGACAGGTACAAAATTTGAGGCGGCGGGGGGGAGGGGGGGGGGGTTCAAGCCTATCTGCCACAGATAATTAATATACTCTTACTCTTAATTATTATACTCTTCAGGCCGTAGACTGCAATAACAGAAGTCCAGGAAAGGTGTGTAGAAATAGATAAACATACTCACCTATAGTCAGTCATGGCATCCTCTGACATCCAAGCCATGATCTTTTTAGAAATATTAGACTTTCTCCTTGCAACCCTTCTAAACAAGGTTTACTTTATTATTTTTTTTCTTATTGTACTGTCATGAACTTGAACATTTAACATGCTGACTGAGGCCTGTACAGTCTTAGATGTAGATGCTGGGTTTTCTACGATCTGACCTTAGCTGTGAATTTGCTGAGATGCCCACTCTTGGGAAGATTATCAACTATCTTGAAAGTTTTCCACTTGTGAATAGTCTTTCTCACTTCAAATTGTTAGGAAATGGCCTTATAACCCTTCCAAGATTGACTGGCAGCAATAACAATAAAGATTGTTGCTGATGTTTTTCCTCTTTGCCATTGTGTTAACACAGGCCTGAATGTTTTAGAACAGCAAACTACTAAAACTTCTGCTTTCATAGAGTTGGTTACACTTGCATTTGATTACTAGCACATGACTGCTACTTAACCTCTTAATTTGTAAAATAAGTTTTGTTCAATTTGTCATGAGTTGTCATTCATTTAAGGCTACATTTACCGAAGACCAGTTTTTTTTCATGTCCTCATTCATAAAACCATAGAATTCATAAAGGACATACTTTATTTTTCTCCAGACTTTGTGTAAATTAGCACTTGATCTTCAAGTGAGTGGAGGACAATCTTTAATTTTCTTAGCAGAAATGAAAGGTTACTACCCACTTGTAGAATAAGAGCTAATTTACGTACAATACAACATACCAGTCTATATCCTACGAACAGCTAGACAGATTAAAAAATATATATAAAATGATTTGTCATTTGTACCTGGTGACAGGTCTTAAATAAGACAAAATGGATATTAGGTGTTACGGCAGGTGTTTACAATATAGAACACCTACTACACACTGTGCGAGTGTACATACATTATATGTATTGTACGTATTAGTTTACATTTAACAGCAGCTACAATATCTATCTATCTATCTATCTATCTATCTATTTATCTATCTATCTCCTATCTATCTATCTATCTATCTATCTATCTATCTATCTATCTATCTATCTATCATCTATCAATCATCTGTCTATCTATCTATCTATCTATCAATTATCTATCTATCAATTATCTATCTATCTACTATCTGTGATCTATCTATCTATCTATCTATCTATCTATCTATCTATCTATCTATCTAATCATTCTCAAATACATTGTAATCAGCCATAATCAATGTGATAGCACTTCGTAAAAATGTGAACTTATACTGTTTCCTTTGTTAGCATCACTTTCTCTTCTAGTATCTGCAGTTTAATATCGGCATTCTTGGTTAGAATTGTAAACACAGGGTAGAGAGAGAAGAAAAATTCCAGGCATTAATAAATGTTTTATGCATATTTATATGTGAACAAGGTAGATGAAGCTACTGCTTGCCCTTTACTCTGACGGAATATTAATTGGGATATTTATAAGCTAAGCATGTGCGGAATAAATATGGAATGATGATGGTGGTCCTCACTGGGCAAGTGTTTGGCAGTTCTGCTGCTCTTTGAAAACAAGGCACCTTAGAAAATGAAGTACTTGTCTTGTGGCTCATTTGGAATGCAGAAAGCATCCAAGTCGCTGTGCAGCACTGCAAGAAAACCCTGAGAAGACAAGAAAAATGAAGGCAGCCACAATCTCATTTTCTGAGGGCTGCAAGTCAGCCAGGAAATGGCTATTATTCCATCGACACTGTCGGTATTAAGTTATTTCCTTCACTAAATACGAGAATGTTCATGAATATCTATTGAGTCCCAGATACTGGTGTCTAGTGGCAGTATGGCTCACTGATTGTAGCTTTATATTCCTCTGACTACACACCTCAATCTCACATTGAAGTGAAAGACAATAGTATTTTAAATTGGTTAATAAATCTCCAGATTGATGCTCTTGGAAGGTGCATGAACTTAGTCTCTATTACAAGTATAAAAGCAATAACATTTTAACCATTAAAATACTTTAACCTTCCAAAAGAGTGATCTGGCCCTGAGAATCTATAAACCTATACAGTGTCTGTAGTTTGCAGATATACTGAATACACAGTATTACCTGTAAAAATCATAGCAAACTTTATGAAGAGTATGATGTGAGCTAAATGTGTGTTGATGCTTTGCAAACCTGATATCAGTCCGTTTACATGTATGAGGACTGGAGGGGAATAAAGAGCAGGTTCTGTACACAGGTCACCACTACTGACAAATGAGGATATTGGGAAATAATGCTGGTTCATACAGAATCTTTTGCTTCCATCCTAGGTAACAGATATTTTGCTTTATACACATTTTATATATATGAATCAAATTGACAGTATGGAAATTCAGAAGAGTAGCAAGCACACTATTACAATGCTGAAGTGGATAGAAGTGCTAGAATAACCCATTCACACTCAAACATTGCTGTCTTCTTATTCAAAATCAGAAGAGGGTCAAACCATTGTATCAAAAACTTGGAATTGAAATCTAGTCTTAAAAAGGTTTTCTGGGCTAAACCTATTGATTACCTAGCTGAAGAATAGGACCTTATTATCAGATCGGTGGGACCTTGACACCCAGGACCCCTATCGAGCAGCTGTTCTCATCTACTGATATACAGGGAATTAAACAGAAAGCAGACAGCTAAGTATCATAGTTAGAGATGAGCGAGTAGTACTCAATAGAGTAGGTATTCGATCGAATACTACGGTATTCGAAATACTCGTACTCGATCAAGTACCACTCGCTGTTCGAATGTAAAAGTTCGATGCAGAACCAGCATTGATTGGCCGAATCCTATACAGTTGGCCAATCAATGCTGATTCTTCTCCTACCTTTAGAAGTCTTCTCCGTGCAGCTTCCCCGCGGCGTCTTCCGGCTCTGAATTCACTCTGCCAGGCATCGGGCCTGGACAGAGCTGACTGCGCATGTCTGCTTGTAGTGCGGGCATGCGCAGTCGGCTCTGCCCAGGCCCGATGCTTAGCAGAGTGAATTCAGAGCCAGAAGATGCCGCGGGGATGCTGCACGGAGAAGACTTCTCGGAGGATCCAGCCCAACCCTCACTCGTGGACCTGGTAAGTATAATTTGATCGAATGTTGCCTACCCCTGAAACGAGCATTTTCCCCCCATAAACTATAATAGGGTTCGGTATTCGATTGGAGTAGTCGAATATTGAGGGGCTACTCGAAACGAATATCGAATCTCGAACATTTTACTGTTCGCTCATCTCTAATCATAGTATTTAGTAACCAAGTAGAAAACCAATAATAGTTTATTCATTAAATTACTGATGGGGTGTCAAAACCGAGAGAGACCGCTGAGCTGCCACCATCATTATTTATGGTAATATCTATGGATCAAACAGCCCAAACAGGGTTCTCACCACACGCAGCCTTTATAGGAGGATGTTAGCTGTTTGTTACCTCCTGAGCCCATGCCATTTTATAATGTACAATTAGGGCTGCCTTGGGACAGCGGGACAGTTCAGCATTTAACGCCTTCCTGACATCTGCCATTATATTATGGTGGATGTTGGGTATTTTACCTATGGCAGAGCTAAGCCACCATTGCCGCTGGGTCTTTGCTGTATCATATAGGAAACTCCTGGCGCTAATGCCCTTGATCAATACCTCCACAGATCGCAAGCATTCAGGCCCGTAACTCCTTGGTCAAAGCTGACTAAGGCACAATTTTCCTGCTGGAACACGGGTTCTGCATATTTTGGGAAGATCGCTGGTCCCTGAAACTAGACATGGGGCCAGTGATCCTTTACCATCACAGCTGAGAGCCTAGTGAAGGCTCTCAGGCTTGTCTGGTATTAATATGTATGAGGGGGAAACCAGTAAATGAACATGAAACTGTGGGGGCAACTGGAGAGGAAAACTGGTGCAGGAAATTAAACTGTGGGGGCAACCAGGAAGGAAACATTAAACTGTGGGCCAATCAGGTGGAGGACATGGAACTGCGGGAGCCATCAGGAAGGGGACAATAAACTGTAGGAGCAACCAGGAGGGGGTATGAAACTGTGGGGGCACCTGCAAGGGGGAAATTTTACTGTGGGTGCAGAAAGAGGTAAGGTAAGGTGAGGTAACTGGATGGGCATCATTGGGAGGGACGTGTCAATGTGTGATGGCCATTATATTATATATGGCCACTGCAGGGACTTTTGAGTGTATGACAGGCCATTGAGGGAAATTATATTATGTGCAGGCCACTGAGGGGACATTACATTGTGTGCAGGTCAGGTATGTCTAAGTGGTGGTGATGGTGACCACTTATGAATCCTTTGCACTGAGCCCAACAGTATGTTAAAACTGCCCTTTGCACTATTACTTCAATTTACAGAAACAGGTTCCTGCCACTGACGTAATAGTACATTATGGGATGGGAACAAGTTAATAAAGTACATTACAAAGTTTATTAATGACACCTGACCACAAAAAATAAAAAAAAACTTTTTAAAAAGTAAGTATGCTATGGAAGGTTGCAATTTAGCCCCAAGTCCCAACTAACATATAGACACAAATAGGATTATTAGCGTACCTCGGTGTAAACTTATCACAAAATCTTGCTACTTTTAGAAAAATTACTTGATTTGAAATAGATAGATTTGGGCATGTTGGCCATTGAGGAAAGAAAAGGGGGGGACACATCTATATATCTAGTAAGTGTGCTAATGTATGCATATTGGAACATTCTCAACAATAATAATAAAACATTTAATTTATATAGCGCCAACATATTCCGCAGCACTGTACAAATTGTAGGGTTCATATACAGACAAAAAGATACATTACAGAGTAAAAGTCAAGTCACACAATGGGCACCTTCTAAACCCCTTAAGTATGGCACGTTTGGTTGTTTTTTTTTTTGTTTGGATACATTTTTTTGTTGCATTTAACAGTGCCAGTACTTAAAGGGATTTTATCATTAGAATACCATTTTGAAACTAAATGTATCTAATAATTAGAGATGAGCGAGTAGTGTTTGATCGAGTAGGTGTTCAATCAAATACTACCGTATTCGAAATACTCGTACTCGATCGAACATTACTAGCTGTTCGAAGTTTAAGGTTCAATGCAGAACCAGCGTTGATTGGCAGAATGCTACACATACTGCCAATCAACGCTGGTTCTTCTCTTACCTTCAGAAGTCTTCTCCGCACATGTGCAGTCGGCTCTGCCTAGGCCCCGATGCCTAGGCAGAGTGAATTCCAGCCGGAAGAAGACGTGGGGACGCTGCGCCGGGAGAAGACTTCAAGGAGAATCCAGCCCGACCGTCACTCATGGACTTGGTAAGTATAATTTTATCGAATTTTGCGTACCCCTGAAACGAGCATTTCCCCCCATAGACTATAATGGGGTTTGAAATCCGTTCGAACAGTCGAACAGTGTGCGGCTGTTCGAATCGGATTTCGAACCTCGTACATTTTAGTGTTCGCTCATCTCTACTAATAATAGCTTTAAGAAAGGCTATTCTTCTCTTACCTTAATTACTTTATTATTCTGATCCGTGCCATCATTCCTTAGAAATATCTTCTTTCTTCCTTATGCAAATGACTTTTCTCGCAGCACTGGGGGCGTTCCCAACACTCAAACAGCACTGGGGGCATCCCCAGTGCTGCTTGAAAACTCTACAGCCATGACCTGTGTCTTCTTCTCCACCTCTTATCTTCCCTTCTCTTCTTCAAAAAGCGCCGACTGCACATGTGTTAGGATCGGGTCTCGCAGGTTCCCATCACGGCGCACGGCGCCACCTGCGGGCCAATCCAAACCTCGCCCTCGGCGTTGTGCAGGAAGATGTCTGGAATCTAAGTCCAGCTTTTGGCCCACTGAGCATGCTCAGACATTTTGGGTCCACTCTGAGGCTAAGTCCCAGTTTGGCCACACTGAGCATGATCGGTGACGTCATGCCACTGCCCCTGTTGGGCGGGGACTAGCCTTTAAATCATGTGAGCCGACGCCCGCCTGGTGTTCCAGACAAATTTAGGAGCTGTTTAGGGATCCAGCTTGTATTCCTTTGCTTTTCCCTTTGGAACCAGTCAGCCCATTCCTACTCCAACTGCTTTGTATCCCCTTGCAGGGTTAGGAGTTTGTTCTTAGACTGACCAGGAGTGAAATTAACCCCTGGCAGTCTTGTGTTTGCAGTGCAGTTTAGCACTTGCTAGAGTCTGGTTCTCCTGCTGTAAATTGCCGGGGCTTCTGACAACTGCATTTGCTCAACTGCTACACATTGGCACGCTTCCCCAGTGACGGTAACTGGAGAGAGTCAGTTGCCGCCAGTTCTCATTTGTGTTGCACAGCATCACTGCCAGTGTAGTTCAACTGGTGGTGCATAATTAAGACATACGGCTGCCCATCTGGGCCTGTGGACCTCGCCGCAGTGCTCTGCGGTTTAGCGGTTCTGGTTGCGTTTATTATTATTTTTGTATATGCACACAGAACCATAACAACATGTCAGTCGGCCATATTCCTGTGGTCGAACGCACGCTCGCACGCTGCAGAACAGGAGGCGTGTTTAGTTTTGATTCCTTGCTTAGGTTTTGGGTTTTACTGTCTGAACTCTATCCTATTCCTTCACCTCTGTAATTGATTTACCACCACACCTATCTCCTTCCCCTTAGTTTCCCTCTGCGCTGCTAATAGTTAATATTAGCCTTGCCTGTGTGATTGACAGCATATATTCCTATAAGGTTTATAGTGGGTTCTTCTTTCTATCTATTGTTTGCTCACACTCACATTGGTGCTTGCTATTGCTTTGTATCTGCTGGTGTTTCTCTTGCTATTTGCTACTTGAACTCTATTCTTGACCTCTGGTTTACTCTTAGACTATTCACTTAGATTTTTATTCTGTACTGCGTTACTCAACTATTACCAGACCCTTGTCTAGCTGACCTCCCTTTGTTGTTGTTTGTCTTGTCTGCATTCTGTGTTGTCACGTATATAGGAAGGGCCTGTCGACCAGTTGTCGCCTATTGCTTAGGATAGGACCAGCAATCAGGAAGGAATGGGGGGGTTCAGCTTAGGGATCACTGTCTGTTGTTCTCCTCCCCCTAGGGTTCACCATACTACAAGTATTTAGTTTAACCCCTTAAGGACACAGCCCAAATGTATGTTAAGGACCAGGCCTATTTTTTCAAAATTGACATGTCACTTTAAATGGCAATAACTTTGAGACGCTTTAACTTACACAAGTGATTTTGAGATTGTTTTCTCGTAACACATTATACTTCATGTTAGTGGTAAACACTAATCAATATTTTTGTATTTACTTATTAAAAAAATAGGAAATTTGATGGAAATTTGGAAAAAACTGCAATTTTCAAAATGTGAAACTCTCTGCTTTTCAGGCAGATAACCATATCACCCAAATACATGAATAAATATTATCTACCGTATCTCTGCTTTATATCGACATCATCTTTTGATTGTATTTTAATTTATTTTGGACGTTACAAGGCTTACAAGTGTAACAGCAATTTTCCAGATTTACAAGAAATGTAACAGTTTGTTTTGTTTGTTTTACACACTTTATTATTTTTTTTTTTTTTAAAAAACTTTTTTACATTTGTGCTGTAAGCACACTAGAACCAGTGATCAGAGAGGATTGCTGTTCTATACTAACTATACACTTACAATACACGTGTATTGCAGTCTATAGAGGAAGCTAGCTATGCAGTTGCATAGACTAGCTTCCTCTCGTCCCGGCATCCAAGGGGTTAACCCTCCCCCCATCGAAGTGAGCTCCTATGGGGGGAGGGATTAAGGAGCAGCGTGTAGCTGTAAAGCTAACACACTCCTTATGCAGCCGGCAGCATACTTTATAACCGGCCAAACCCCTAGGATGCCATGATCACTATGGATCATGGCACCTTAAGGGTTAAATGGGGGGGGGGTCGGTGCAATCAGATACAGCCGGCCTCCCATGGAGATCGCACGGGCTCTGCTTCTGAGCCTGTGCGATCTCCATCACGTACATGCACGTGGGAATGCGGGAACTAACTACATTCCCTGACGTACAATGTACGTGATTTAGTGTTAAGGGGTTAAAAAAGGTGTTCTAATGATTGAATCACTTTAACAGGGAAGAAATCATAAAAAATAGGGCAATGTCAGGGTTAGAGTTCATAAATACATTGTGCTATGGCAGTTATAGTAGTTCAGAAAATAAAATGGAATACTGGGGGGTAAACGTATATACTTTTTCTTTAATCCTGGACAACCCCTTTTTTCATAATAACCTTTGAATAGGCTTACAATATGCTATTTATAAATACTGTATTTGACAGATTTGCTTTAGGGATCAGTTCACTTTTATGTACTATGAACACTTTTTTGTGTTTATAGGTGCAATAAAAATAATGGAATGGATATTTTGCATACATTACACTTGCCTTTGTGTATCATACTAGTCATATTAAATGTAAATTTAGCAATGTAAATAAAAAGCAAAAAAGGAAATAATACAAATAGAAAAAATAGTTTATATCCAGAAAGGAATTATGTGTTAAATAATACATATCATACACACTTTACTACTATTATGTTTATGTATAGCTTTGGATTTCTGAACTCTTTTCTGTAGATCAGCATCAATACCAAAGCAAACTGTAAACCAATATTTAAGGAGATTTCATAATAGTGACCAATAATTAATAATAATATCTAAAATTGTCTGTTATTATAGTACATTTTCTGCATTGTTTCATTTATCACAGAAATGCATCTGACAGGCAACTGCTGTAATTTAAAACATTAAAGCAATAGATTTCTGTGCTCAGATAGCTTGAGTTTTATAAACCAGAATAATTTAATACAAATTATAGTATTTCTAGCACAAAGAAAGATTCTGACAAGACTCAGAAGGTTTTCCAGTGATGTTTAGTGTGTGCTTGATACATCTGGGAGCTTACAAGTGGAATACTTATGAATTAGGTGCCACTGGTACTGTCTGTATTCTCAACAGATGGAGACGAACTTCTGATTTATCTTAGAAATATGTGGATAGTATTAAAGAACTATAATTCAAAGGAAGACATTATATTCCGAAGGATATATTCACCATAATTCCCCAAACAGTGGAATTCAAATTAAAGCAACAGCATTTTAATTCAATATTTCCATCTTATAAATATTTCTACTTAACATTTTTCTCAGTATTAACTTTTATATTTGCTTGTTTATGACATAAATATACAAACATAACTAAAAGTTTTCATTTGGAAAATAACAGGATATATACATATTTATCATGCCCAAAAACTACAGGTACAGTATGATCAGAAACAAGTGCTATCTAATTTTTTGTGTGTGTTTGTTTCCGTTGTCGATGTTTTTTTTTTCTCCAGAGTCTCTAATTGCCATGTACATCTCCCTATCAAATTGATCAGAAAGACTACATTTTTTTTTCATGTAGATTGTGAGTCCCATATAAGAATCACTATCTACATTTTCCCCTATCAGTATGTCTTTGGAGTATGGGAGGAAATTGACACAAACACATGGAGAACATACAAACTCCTTGCAGATGTTGTATTTGGCAGGATTCAAACCCAGGACTCCAGCATTGCAATGCTAACCACTGAGCCACCATGTTGCCCCTAAGGGCTGTATACCTGTAACAACAGAGAAGCTGAGTATAAAATAATGTCCTGCACTTCTTAACTTTTGATATAAGAAATACAGCAGGATAACTACCAGCAAAAACTGAGTAGGAACAAGAATTTGTTGGAAAGGTTTTGGTTACCTGAAGGGTAATACATGCTGAGGCATTGACTGACCATGGATCAACTTCATCAACATTGAGGGATCTGGTCCTTTTATTAATCTGTGTGTACTTTTTGATGGTCCTAGTTGTTTGGAGTAAAATGTGTGGAGCAGATTTAATATTTGCCCTGGTGTGTTGAAAATATGTGTTCAATTTTCTAATCTATATTAAAGGTTTGACTTGGAATACTTTGTAGCCATTCTCTAATTGTTGTGTGGAAATAAATGCATATGTTTCTAAGAATCATTTTCCCTTCATAAACCTAATGTTTAATATAGCACTTGGGAATTTTTCAACATTATTTTGAAAAAAAAAAAAAAAAAGACATAACCAACAGTACATTTAGTAGAGGTGTGATCACAGAAGTTTACAAGCTTTACAAGGTGAAGAAAAGGATTTCCCAAATAAGGAAAAGTTGCTCATCCAGCACCTCAGGGAGTTAGAGGAGGGGGTCACCCTGGCAGGGAGGTATTCCTAAACCCTACCCTTAAGGGTGCATTCACACGGAGTAAAGTGGCACTGATTCTGCCATTATAACTCGCGGCAGAATCAGCGCTGATAAAAAGACTCCCACTGAGTTCAATGGGTTCCTCTTCTGCGTGGAACACAGTGAAATCAATGGGAGGCTTTTTAACACATTGATTAGAATGTGTTCTTCGCAGAAGATGGAACCCATTGAACTCAATGGGAGTCTTTTTATCAACGCTGATTCTTTCGCGAGTTATCGTGGCAGAATCAGCACCACTTTACTGCTTGTGAATGCACCCTAAGAGTGTACAAGACGTTAGAAGTGATGTCACATCTGTGGAGTCAGCTGAGAGAGCTAGGTGTGTCCATTTGACTACAGAAGATTTCCAAACTCCTGGGGCAAGGACTTTTATGTATTATTCTGGTTTTTATCCCATTATTTTAAAGCTGTTTTCATTTTGTGTTCTTCAATTTTTGTAGATATATATAAATCACTGAACCCTTTAGTATTAAATTGTTAAATTTAAGGTTACTTTGTGTTGCTCTATGAGCTCATTACCTTTTTGAGGTGACTTTGTATCTGACTGTTAGAGATATGTATATGTTAATCTGGTCTCCACTGAGCCAAATCAGAGATGGTAGTAGTGTGTATTTGGGGTGTGCGGACTGTATTGGGATGTGATACTCCATTTTGTAACCTGAATGAAAAGTAATTGCAAGATTGAGTGCGGAGAGTTGCTGCCACTATTGGATTCAATAGTAAGAGTGACACTCTATGAACAATTTTGGTGCTGAATTCAAATGGCCAAAGTGAATTTACATAGCGGGGCCACCGCTAGCAGCCCCGCTATCATATTTTAAGTTTTTTTTTTCCACTGCCACTGTTCTGCACTCTCTCCCCACTAGCTGTTTGAATAGGCCATGAGGCTTAGATGAGCACTGAGTTTTCTTCATTGTGTACACTAACCCTAGAGACTCAGTACATAAAATAATGCTTGTACTATGTACTGCAGTGATATACCATTCAAATTTAATGGACAATACTAAAATGTTTAATATGGAGGAGGTTGTAGGACTCATCAGAGTGCTGCCGCCCCTTCAAAAAGCCGATGAGGGTGGTGTCAGACAACTGCTAGTCTATCCTGTAGATCAGGGGTAGGGAACCTTCAGCTCTCCAGCTGCTGTGAAACTACAACTCCCATCATGCTCCATTCACTTCTATGGGAGTTCCAAGAACAGCAGAGCAAGCATGCATGCTGGGAGTTGTAGTTTTGCAACAGCTGGAGAGCCGTACGTTCCCTACCCCTGCTGTAGATCATCAATATTAAACTTTTTTGGACTTTCTGTCAAAATAATAATTATTAAACTTGTATTTGTTGCAAAGTAATCAGTATTGACATGAAAATAAGACAAACTATAATGTTTAGTAAATAAAAATAAATCTATTCTAATAAATAGTGACGTTATATGTTCTAAAAAGAACAGAAGTTTAAATTTCGCTTTCATCTGAACTTGTGCCATAAATTGTTTTGACCTTAGATGCTAATTAAGTCTTCATTAGCTGACCAAATTTGCTATAGATCAGTGCTGACTTTGGCAGAGTATTTTAACAAAATGATTTCTTACATTACTTTGTTAATCGCCTTTAGTCTGATTAGATTTATGCTGGCTTCACTATCCTAATTCATAATTAAATGATTGATAGGCAAACACAAGCACACACATTTAATTTAGAAATAGCTTTATCCATTGACTGAGTCTACGAAAGAAAACATTTCAATGTGAATATTAATCGTTAAGTTGCATGTAACACAAGATATAACTTGATATAGATAAAAAAAAATAGATAGATAGGAGATAGATAGATAGATAGATAGATAGATAAGGCAATGTTCTAGTTGTGTATATGTACATAAGCTATTTTCCTATGATGGTTCAAGTTGCATTGCTCGCCCGGGTTATATTCACCTTGCAAACCCTATTGAAATTAATGAGAGGCATAAAAACCCTAGTGTCTCTTTGCACTTTTTTTTGTAAAAAATCAACTTGAAGAAAAATCAGCTTCTGACTCTCATGTAAATAAATGAGATAGTTGGGAGTCATATTTGAGACAAAACACTTTGCACATTTTAAACACCAGATTACAATATATAGCAGCAGGGCTTACAAAAGCAACCAGCCCTGTGTAGATGGACCAATTACAGAATCGCATATTGAAAATCATAGCAGGCACTGACCCTTCAGTGGTTGGCTCATTTGAATTTAATTTGTATGGACAAATCACAGTAGTGCCACTGCCACTATTAAATGCAACGGGATAGCAGCTGTTCTGTCATGTAGGGACTACTACTGATGATAGCGATGGTGATCTAGCCCTGTGCACTGACACTATGATGATGTCACAGTACAAGGATATTAAAAAAATACATTGGTGGCAATGGTTTAAAACCAAACAAAATCACAGAACTTCCACCGCTATTGTCAGCAGTAGCTACTGTTAAGAATCAATGTTTTGGCAATTTGAATTAAGCTCCAAAACAGAATATTTGGCACTAAATTCAAATGGACCAATCACAGGAGAGCTGAATCCTATAGTGGCTGCAGCTCTTCTGTGATTGGTTCATTTGTACTTAGCCAAACTCAAATGGCCAAAGAACTGAGTCATATGGGGTCTACCACCAGCAGCTCCACTGTCTTTTTTTATTGTTTCTTTAACTATTGCCACCAACTGTTTTTAATAATACCACCATACTGTGACATCATGGTGTCACAGCACAGGGATTTATCATAACAGACCACTGTTGCTATTATCAGTGGTGACCCTGCTATCACAGAAGAGCTGCTGCCCCTATTGAATTCAAAAGTGACTCTCCAGTAATTGGTTTCATCTGAATTTAGCACCAAAGCTCCTGTTTTGGTTCTAAATTAAACTGGCCTAAACGTCTATTCATAACATTGGCTACCACTGGCAATATGCCAAAGTCACAAGATGCAGGGGTTGTGTCGTCACCAGGATTCACGTGACTAAGGCAAAAATGAATAGAAATATTACAGTAAAAAAATAGAAATACACATGCAACATACAGTCATAATAAAACTTTTATATCCTTGGATAACCCGTTAGGCTAAGTCCCCATGTTGCAGAAATGCATCGTTTTTGTTGCATATTTTGCTGAATTTTTTTCAGCCAAAGTCACGAGTGGCTTGAAAAGGAATGGAAATCCACTCCTGACTTTGGCTCAAAACACACAAGCAAAATCTGCAACAAAAAATGCTGCATTTTTACAATGTGGGGCTTTAGCCTTAAGGTCTCTTATCACTATGAGTGAGTGCGAAAGAGGGCTTGACACCCATCATGGACAGACCTACTGATACCACAGCTGGAAGTCTTGTGATGTGGTTATCAGCTTTAGTCTGAGGCCCCACATTGCGGAAACGCAGATTCTTTGGTTGCAAATTTTGCTGCGTTTTTTTGAGCCAAAGCCAGTAGTGGATTAAGTAGAAGGGAGAAGTATAAGACCTTCCTATATAATTCACATTCCTTTTGTATCCATTCTTAGTTTCGGCTGGAAAAAACCACAGCAAAATCTGCAATAAAAAAAAATCTGTGTTTCCGCAACGTGGGGCCTTAGCCTTAGTTATCCTTTTCACTTTACTATATAAGGTACAAATTGACTATAAGGACAAAATTAACTTTTCAAACAATGTTCAATATGCTATTTATCTTGTGCTGATCCCACAGTAACACTTTAGGGTATATTTGCATGATTTCATTTGTATGCTTTTTGGTTGCCGCAGGAAAAATTGCAGCAATTTTACGGTAAATGCAAAGTGGATGAGATTCTAAAAAATCCCATGCCCACTTTGCAGTAAAAACCTCATTGCGGACATGCCGCAATTTCCAAAACCAGTGCAGTTTTGGAAATCGCAGCATGTCAGTTATACAGTCCTATGAAAAAGTTTGGGCACCCCTATTAATCTCAATCATTTTTAGTTCTAAATATTTTGGTGTTTGCAACAGCCATTTCAGTTTGATATATCTAATAACTGATGGACACAGTAATATTTCAGGATTGAAATGAGGTTTATTGTACTAACAGAAAATGCGCAATATGCATTAAACCAAAATTTGACCGGTGCAAAAGTATGGGCACCTCAACAGAAAAGTGACATTAATATTTAGTAGATCCTCCTTTTGCAAAGATAACAGCCTCTAGTCGCTTCCTGTAGCTTTTAATCAGTTCCTGGATCCTGGATAAAGGTATTTTGGATAAACAATTCAAGTTCAGTTAAGTTAGATGGTCGCCGAGCATGGACAGCCCGCTTCAAATCATCCCACAGATGTTCAATGATATTCAGGTCTGGGGACTGGGATGGCCATTCCAGAACATTGTAATTGTTCCTCTGCATGAATGCCTGAGGATTTGGAGCGGTGTTTTGGATCATTGTCTTGCTGAAATATCCATCCCCGGCGTAACTTCAACTTCGTCACTGATTCTTGAACATTATTCTCAGGAATCTGCTGATACTGAGTGGAATCCATGCCACCCTCAACTTTAACAAGATTCCCGATGCCGGCATTGGCCACACAGCCCCAAAGCATGATGGAACCTCCACCAAATTTTACAGTGGGTAGCAAGTGTTTTTCTTGGAATGCTGTTTCTTTTTGGACGCCATGCATAACGCCTTTTTTTATAACCTAACAACTCAATTTTTGTTTCCAAAATGAAGCTGGCTTGTCCAAATGTGCTTTTTCATACCTCAGGCAACTCTATTTGTGGCGTACGTGCAGAAACGGCTTCTTTCTCATCACTCTCCCATACAGCTTCTCCTTGTGCAAAGTGCGCTGTATAGTTGACCGATGCCCAGTGACACCATCTGCAGCAAGATGATGCTGCAGCTCTTTGGAGGTGGTCTGTGGATTGTCCTTGACTGTTCTCACCATTCTTCTTCTCTGCCTTTCTGATATTTTTCTTGGCCTGCCACTTCTGGGCTTAACAAGAACTGTCCCTGTGGTCTTCCATTTCCTTACTATGTTCCTCGCAGTGGAAACTGACAGGTTAAATCTCTGAGACAACGTTTTGTATCCTTCCCCTGAACAACTATGTTGAACAATCTTTGTTTTCAGATCATTTGAGAGCGGGCTGTCCATGTTCGGCGACCATCAAACTTAACTGAACTTGAATTGTTTTGTAGAAAGAAATGGTCCAAAATACCTTCATCCAGGATCCAGGAACTGATTAAAAGCTACAGGAAGCGACTAGAGGCTGTTATCTTTGCAAAAGGAGGATGTACTAAATATTAATGTCACTTTTCTGTTGAGGTGCCCATATTTTTGCACCGGTCAAATTTTGGTTTAATGCATATTGCGCATTTTCTGTTAGTACAATAAACCTCATTTCAATCCTGAAATATTACTGTGTCCATCAGTTATTAGATATATCAAACTGAAATGGCTGCTGCAAACACCAAAATATTTAGAACTAAAAATGATTAAGATTAATAGGGGTGCCCAAACTTTTTCATAGGACTGTATCTACAGAAACACCGATAGTTTCCCCATATGTATAATTGTAACAGAATGTCCACAGAGAAAACTCGGCAAACTTTCTGTTTAAAGCACTGCAGCAAGAACCTTGATGCGTTGCCGCCGCAATTTTTCCTGCAGCGCTTTTTGTCTGAGCTATGTCCTATGTGGCCTTAGCCTCAAGGTTTGTTTTTTTTTTAGCAAAAACTGTTTTTGTTTTTAAAAAAGGTCTGTTTGTGCTATTGATGGGTTAATAGATGCACCCATATACCATTAGCAGTGTTTTGAGTGATTTCCGGGAGTCTCTTAGACCTCCTGGTATCTTCTGATTTTGTTTACAGGTTCAGCTTCCTGCTATGTAATTTTCATGCTAATTACCTCTCACCTCACTCCTCCCCTTCCTCTCTTCCCCACATTTTCCCTCCCTCCCTCCTCTCTTTCTCCCTTCCATACACCCCCTCCCAGTCTCTCTAGCTATCCCACTCATTACTAGCTCTTCCTAACCTAGTTAACCTAACACCTGACCCTATTATATACTTACCTCTCTTCCTTCCTTCCAGGCTTCTCCCTACAGGACGGCTCCTACTTTTCTGACTGCCAGTGCTTGTCCCAGGTCAGTGTTGGGACAAGCACTGGCAGTCAGAAAAGGAGGAACCGTCCTGCAAGAAGAAGCCTAGAAGGTAAGTATGATGGAGTGAAAGGGGGGGAGGGGGGTAGTAGTGACGTTCCGTTTTCAGGGAAACTGATTGTCACCGAATAACCAGCAAATGTCCCTGAGACGGTCACATGACAGCCTCATGAATATAATTTTTTGATTGTTTATGTTATTTAAAAAGTAGGAGGGTGATGGTGTTTAGATTAGTGTAGGGATTTTCATTTATCCCAGCCAACCCCTTTAAGGCCAATGCCCCACGTTATTTGTATTTGTGAAAATCACAGCATGTGAATTGTATCTATGGAAATGCTGGCATTGTTTTTGTAGGTATAATAGAGGCAGAAAGTAGCCAATATGAGTTTAACCAGGCCTAGTGTCTTGAGGCTAATCTGTGACCCCATGCCATACATGTGCACAGTGAATACACAAGAATGTGTTCTATAGCAACCCCAGAACTGCTTGAAACCGGCTCTTGGAGCTGAAACCTCATAGTATGAGGCAGTCTACCTCCTTCACTTTTTTTTCACAATTTTTGGTGTGCCGCCTGCTTTTATATATATACACTCATTTACATAAATGTTTTAGCTGTGATGCACCTGTAGAGAAAAGAGTGAATCTGGGACTCTGCTGAGTCGATGATGGAGATTGCATCATAACACACCCTACTGCACATGTGCAATGATAAGTTGATACCTTGTGGTAATGTAAGAGCGGCAAAGGGGGTGTCAATTACAGTAAAGGGGGAGTGAAGAGCTTGGCTTCTACTCCAACTCCTACTCCAACTTCAAAAGCTAATTTGTATATTGATGAAAAGTGACCTTTTTTTGGAGGCTGGTATTCAACTTTTAAAAAGATACTATTGCAGAAGACATGCAAAAACTCACCAGGTACTTGGTTGCATTGTTAAAATCTGCTGACAGATTCCTTTTAAAGCTATCTGTATGATGTTTTCCACTTTTCTAATAGAGGCCATGCACTAAAATTACATGGCGTGGTAATTCATGTGTTAAGGATTTGTAAACTGTTGAGCATTATACAGTAGAAGTATTTTTGCCAATGGTGACACCTTATCAGTCTTACATTTATTTGGTGCCTAATACGAATAGCTGCTTTATTAGAGTGCAACAGATTTCTTTAAAATGTTCATCACTGTTGATGAGATAATTATTTAAAAAACTAATAACAAAAAGAGATTCATAGATATAATCTATGTATATCATTGAGCAACCACAGGGATATAATAATCATATAGATCTACCTACAGTGTGAATCACAAACAGCAGTACAGTGTATGAATCCAACATAATTCACGTATAGATTGCGCTGATCTGGGTAAGTTTACCTTTCAAAAGGTAAATTCAGTAGACTGTTCACATGTCGCAATTAAATCACCGGATGGTAAAATGAATAATAGTTTATATTGCATCCTGCCATTAACTGGGATTGCTATAGAGAATGTCATTAGGGTTAAAATAACAATCAATCAAACTGATTAGTCTCCAGACTTCTATACAGCATAATTATGTACTAAGTGTCTTAAAGGAAAGTACAAAATCAATTCTTGAAGAACGCTGTATGCTAAGTATACCACTATGTGTAATAGTAGTGAAGAGAACATTTCATTTAGGCATTCGTTAAAATAAGAACTAATTTTTTTATGCCTGACCAAAAAAAAAAAAAAAAAAAATCCAAAAAACATTAATTTACAATACAGTAGGAGAACAGGACTTAAACATCAACGTCTGGAAAGACAACTTACTTTTTATGATATGAATTTTGCATGGAAAAACAATGGGGAAGATATGCTAATAGTGTACGAGTTTCAGACAAGACCGTCCTAAACTTTGGCATATTTATTTTAATTGATAAATATGAAATATTATTAGACTGTCTAGTCTAACATTACACCACTTATTAGTTAGCTTAAAAGTTCTTGGCACATTTTGGCGCACGGAGTAGAAACTTAAACAACTGTTCTTTCCTGTGTGGCAACGCCATGCCCCTCTCCTGCTTGTAGGCAAATGGGTTTCTCTTTTAAGCAGGTTAACTCAAAGATTGTCAAAGAATGACTTTAATCAAAGCAGAATATAATCAAATAATAAGTGTAAAGTAAATGAAAAGAGATACTTAGTTGTTGCAAATGATGCAATAGTTCACTGGATGGGGACCCCTATTATATATCATGCACTGAGATATAACATCATTCATTGACTTCCAGAGGTGCATGACATCATTTTCCATGATCCATACTGAGACTCCTTAATAATAGCCTCTTACAGCTTTTATATTACCTTTAGGGTGGGTAAAGGGCTGAGTAGTCAGCTTGTAACATGACCATTTATGGAACAGGAATTTGAAGAAATGCTTATCTACTCATCAGTATAGGCTAACCAGTATAGTATACAGAAATACAGACAAAGCTACAGAATGCCTCCTATAGATGTACAAGAAATACATATAGACTGACCAGTACATTATACAGAAATACAGACAAAGCTACACAATGCCTCCTATAGATGTACAAGAAATACATATAGACTGACCAGTATAGTATACAGAAATACAGACAAAGCTACAGAATGCCTCCTATACATGTACAAGAAATACATATAGACTGACCAGTACATTATACAGAAATACAGACAAAGCTACACAATGCCTCCTATAGATGTACAAGAAATACATATAGACTGACCAGTACATTATACAGAAATACAGACAAAGCTACAGAATGCCTCCTATAGATGTACAAGAAATACATATAGACTGACCAGTACATTATACAGAAATACAGACAAAGCTACAGAATGCCTCCTATACATGTACAAGAAATACATATAGATTGACCAGTATAGTATACAGAAATACAGACAAAGCTACAGTGTGTGCCTCCTATAGATGTACAAGAAATACCTATAGACTGACCAGTACATTATACAGAAATACAGTCAAAGCTACAGAATGCCTCCTATAGATGTACAAGAAATACATATAGATTGACCAGTATAGTATACAGAAATACAGACAAATCTACAGTGTGTGCCTCCTATAGATGTACAAGAAATACCTATAGACTGACCAGTATAGTATACAGAAATACAGACAAATCTACAGTGTGTGCCTCCTATAGATGTACAAGAAATACCTATAGACTGACCAGTACAGTATACAGAAATACAGACAAAGCTACAGAATGCCTCCTATAGATGTACAAGAAATACATATAGATTGACCAGTATAGTATACAGAAATACAGACAAAGCTACAGTGTGTGCCTCCTATAGATGTACAAGAAATATATATAGATTGACCAGTATAGTATACAGAAATACAGACAAAGCTACAGTGTGTGCCTCCTATAGATGTACAAGAAATACCTATAGACTGACCAGTACATTATACAGAAATACAGACAAAGCTACAGAATGCCTCCTATAGATGTACAAGAAATACCTATAGACTGACCAGTATAGTATACAGAAATACAGACAAAGCTACAGAATGCCTCCTATAGATGTACAAGAAATACATATAGACTGACCAGTACAGTATACAGAAATACAGACAAAGCTACAGAATGCCTCCTATAGATGTACAAGAAATACATATAGATTGACCAGTATAGTATACAGAAATACAGACAAAGCTACAGTGTGTGCCTCCTATAGATGTACAAGAAATACATATAGATTGACCAGTATAGTATACAGAAATACAGACAAACCTACAGAATGCCTCCTATAGATGTACAAGAAATACATATAGATTGACCAGTATAGTATACAGAAATACAGACAAAGCTACAGTGTGTGCCTCCTATAGATGTACAAGAAATACCTATAGACTGACCAGTACATTATACAGAAATACAGTCAAAGCTACAGAATGCCTCCTATAGATGTACAAGAAATACCTATAGACTGACCAGTACAGTATACAGAAATACAGACAAAGCTACAGAATGCCTCCTATAGATGTACAAGAAATACATATAGATTGACCAGTATAGTATACAGAAATACAGACAAAGCTACAGTGTGTGCCTCCTATAGATGTACAAGAAATACCTATAGACTGACCAGTACATTATACAGAAATACAGACAAAGCTACAGAATGCCTCCTATAGATGTACAAGAAATACCTATAGACTGACCAGTACATTATACAGAAATACAGACAAAGCTACAGTGTGTGCCTCCTATAGATGTACAAGAAATACCTATAGACTGACCAGTACAGTATACAGAAATACAGACAAAGCTACAGAATGCCTCCTATAGATGTACAAGAAATACATATAGATTGACCAGTATAGTATACAGAAATACAGACAAAGCTACAGTGTGTGCCTCCTATAGATGTACAAGAAATACATATACACTGACCAGTATAGTATACAGAAATACAGACAAAGCTACAGAATGCCTCCTATAGATGTACAAGAAATACATATAGACTGACCAGTATAGTATACAGAAATACAGACAAAGCTACAGAATGCCTCCTATAGATGTACAAGAAATAGCTATAGACTGACCAGTATAGTATACAGAAATACAGACAAAGCTACAGAATGCCTCCTATAGATGTACAAGAAATACATATAGACTGATCAGTAAGACCGGCAAAGTGAAAGAAATTCCGGCTAATCCCATCCTCACATTGCAGAATAAAAATGCTGTGGTAAAGCTGTATTTTTGAAAAATTCAAGATGTAAATTTTACCTGCAGAAACGTTTGCTTTTTCCCTATTGATTTAAAGGGATCCTATCATTAAAACTCATTTTTTTTCTGCCTACCACGTAGGAATAACCTTAAGAAAGGCTATTCTTCTCCTACCTTTAGATGTGTTCTCCGTGCCGCCGTTTGGTATATAATCTGTTTTTTGTCGGTATGTAAATGAGTTCTCTCGCAGCAATGGGGGTGGGCCCCTGCGCTCAAACAGCACTGGGGGTGTCCTCAATGCTGCGAGTGAACTCTCCAGTGCCACCTCCATCTTCTTCAAGAACGGGTCTTCTTCGCGTCTTCATCCAGTGGTGGCTTCAAATTTCTAGGCTGAGCCTAAGGCAAAGCCGACTGCTCATGCCTGCTGGCCACAAGAAAATGGCTGCTTACACAGTATTGTAAGTGGCCACTTTCTTGTGGCTGACAGGCATGCGCAGTTGGCTGCCTGAGGCCTAGAAGTTTGAAGCCACCACTGGAAGAAGACGCAAAGAAGACCCATTCCTGAAGAAGATGGAGGCGGCACTGGAGAGTTCTCTTGCAGCATTGGGGGTCCCAGTGCTACGAAATAACTCATTTGCATACCGATAAAACCGGATTATATGCCGAACGGCGGCGTGGAGAAGACATCTAAAGGTAGGATAAGAATAGCCTATCTTAAGGCTATTCCTAAGAAAAAAAATAGTTTTAATGATAGGATCCCTTTAATAAGGCAAGAAAAATAGCAGAGAAAAATGCAGCAAAAATGCAATGTAAAATGCTGTCAGATTGATTAAAGATAATGAATTAATCTTGACAGCTATTAACAGCAAAGGCACCACCTGTATACAGTGCAGTTTTGCAAGGAGAGCCTTAATGTAATAGATTCACTCATTTAATGAAAGCAGCAATTTATTGGAAAGCCACAATCCATATAACTACCTTTGTTATGCAGGCACATTGCTTTAAGGAGGACTTTTCATGTCTTCATCAATCTGCACTAGAAAGAACCAGTGCTAGAGATATCGTTGCTGTTAATTTCGGCTAGGCTTTAAGGTCCATCCTTCTGACAGTGTGGAGATATCAGTGCCAAAATTAATGGCACCGATATCTCCAGCTACAGGGTACACATCAAGAAAGTCGACAGTGCACTGCACTAGCAAACTGTCGGCTTGCTAGTGGTATATAATACCGTACATCTTTAAGACGGCAGAATATCTATTTCTATATGGACATTTCAAATTATTAAAATAACTCTCCATTTACTAGAAAGTCCAAGAAAAAAGAAATGTAAACTCAGTTTAAATACTATTACTATCATACATTATGCTAATTCCATGGACTTATAAGATAGTTGACAGAAATAGTTACCCTTGCTGTATACAATACCTAGGCTAAAATGTAACCAGGTCATTTCTCTATTAGTTCATAGACTTCTAAAAGAACAGTTTTGCAGCACAATACAAAGACCGACTCGTGAGCATAAGATATTGAGTAATCAACACAACTAAAAGTAATAAAATGTTTTTCATTCTGTGGGTGAACATCTGTAGCCAACTGTGTCAAAGGTAAAAGCTAAGGACAAAACCCAGCAAGAGTTCCTAGCTGTAAGCCCTGTAATCATTCATCAGTCAGTGCTAGCCAGCAGTTGTGCTTCATGGATTTAAATATAGATTCTTAAATGACTTTAATTGCAAGTCTAATGTGCTGAAATGTTTCTGCGAGAAAATGAAGTTAAAGATCTACAAGCATAAGTTTTTAAGAGCAAACTTATTCCGCAGCTTAGAACTGGCAGCTTTAATTCTCAATCTGAAACTAAGTGTTCATTCCATTGTCAGGAAAGAAAGATAATTTACTAGAAAATCTGAAGAAGTGATGGTATCCATATGCATAATAGTAATGTCAGCTGAATCCGCCGAGAAGACTGTCAGCTTAATACGCACAGAAGACGTCTATCTTGGGGATGTTCTCATCCAATGTTCTCATCCCAATGGCAAATGTTGGGTAAGGGAAGTTTTGGAATATTGGATTTTAATATGTCCATTTCTTTGTTCCTATAACGTCAAGGCCCCAAGTGGCATGGCAAAAACCACTGAATTGTCATTGCTGAAAAGTGGATGGGATTCGAGTGAATCCCATCCACATATTGCAGGAAAATATGTACAGCCGAATTGTTGCGATTTCCAAAACCACTGGTGGTTTCCCTATAGGTATAATGGAAGCAGAAAGTCCACAGAGGAAACCTCTGCAGACTTTCTATGAAAAGTGCTGCAGGAAAAACCATAGTGCATTGCCGCTGTGGTTTTGGCACACATCTCACATTTCGTTATCAAATCTACATACATTAAAAAATGAACTGCATGCTCTATAACTACTCTTTCCAAACTCCTTCTTATCATGATTAGGTAAGGAAAAACAGAGAACTTGGGGTCCTTTTTGATCAGGGTTATCACAGATCGAGAGTTATCACCTAACATAATCCTCAGAGTCTTACTTTATGTGTTCGGATAACAGATGCAGTTCTGAGCCAAAGTGAGAACCTGTGCTAGATACACTGATCAGAATGGTAAATACAGCGCTGTGTAAATACACCCCCTGGACCGGACCAACTCCAACCCCACAATGGTGTTCACTAGAGTCCCAGATGGTGGGGATGGACTTGGCTGCACTGCTCAGCAGAGCGGTAGGGGTTGGGAAATGACAAACACACAGCGCACCACAAATCACAGTGAACTAGACACTGAGATCTCTGAAGATGGCAGGGAGTCAATTCATAGTTGTATGGTCCAGGCCGTCAAGAAAAGGGCAACGCAGTACAATGGGAAATCCAAAGGGAATGTTAGACAGACCGAGTTGGTAACAGGTGCGGTAGAGCAGTACAAAACAGTGATCAACAAGCAAACATCTAGAGGCAAGCCCGGGTCATAAACAGGAGCAGGGACAGTACACAAATCAGGAGGCAAATGCAGGGTCAAAGATCAAGGCAAGGGGTCAGAAACTCAGGTAGATAACAGTAGGGAACCGCTTACTACCAGGACACTAGGTACAACTGAATAGCCAGCAGCGGTCTGGAGCCAGTGCCTTCCTTAAATAGGCTCCAGCCTAATACCTCTAAATAGGCTTAAGCTCTAGCCACTAGATCGCATACTATAAGTCCCTCTTCCGGCTCAGGACGAAACCAGAATCCCCTGCACAACAACGCTATGGAGACTTTAGCTTGCCTCCCAAGACCCGGAAGTGGAGAATTCGGCAGCATAGAGAGGAGAGGGTGGACAGCCTTTGCACAGCGCTGCGGAGGCTCTGGCCCTGTTCTTGACAGTATCCCCCCTTCTACAAGGGCCCACCAGGCCAACAAAAGCTGGACCAGACTTTAAAGGAAATTTTCTATGGAAGCTTCTCATAAGGGACCGCACAAGAAGCAACCCAGCAGGCTCTCAGGAACGGTACTCTAGGCTATAACCCTTCCAGGGTATTAAATACAAAATCCCTCTCTGATCCTTTGGGAATCCAAGATTCTGGCCACTTCAGATTCCTGACTCCCTTCAACTAGGACAGGTGGAGGAGGATTGTCAGAAGAAAGGACAGGAGGAAAATACTTTTTCAGCAGGAACTTGTGAAACAGTCTGTATCTTTCTTCGGTGTCAACCTCTGATGCAATTTCAACCCCCCCAACTGCAATGTGTTCTACAAGTGTTTGTATTGCCCCATTACTTCTACAGAACATCATAATACACAAGTCAGATTTTGCAGATCTTCTTCTTTGACCATCATGAGGGTGTTTCTTATCAGTTGTGGAGAGGAATATCTGCGTAACTGAGTACCAAGATGTATATCTAACAGTCCTCAGAAAACATATCTAATTGGAGATAAGGAGCATCGCAAGTACAACACAATGGGATAAATCAATAGGAGGCTTCAGTATACCCATATTGAACTGTTATATAGATTTAACACAAATGACATTAAAAATATCATACTTACATTTCCCTTAAAAACTGTACTCTTTTATATAAAGATATAATTAATATTATTTTAAAACCTTAGAATTTTTTGTGTTCACATTTATATCGTACAAACTAACACTTGCTGGATTTCTTCCTCCCCTAACATAATAATTCTATTATACAGTAATTTGGCATTCGTTATTTTTCACTTTTCTGAGAGACATTCTGTATCTAATTTTAGTTGTCCATACCTGTTTCTGGCCCGAGGCTAACCCCAAAGCTACGCAGAGATGGGATTCAAAGGATAACCTGTTTCTTTTAAGGCAGTTAGTACCACTGAAATATTGTACTGTTACTTAATGTTACAAAATAAAAATAGGAATTGCAGTTTTCCTCTATCCTTCTGTGATAAGAAAATGTTTCTAAAATGTTTTGGTAGATTTGCAGATTACTTAGTACATGTAATAGCGTTGCCAATGTGAGCGGCATTATAATCCAATAATTAAAACATAGCCTTAAATGTATAAAGACATCTTGAATTCTATCTTCTAATACTAATTGTGCAAGGCTACAGCTAGAATGTATTTGGCTAAATTAGATGTCTTCAGCCTCTGGCTTCACCTAAGGCTATCTCAACTTATATGAATTATAATCACTAATGGGGTCCACAGCATCTCAGTACAAGTGATTTAGAGTCAATGGACTTAGGAGTTCACATTCTTTATTTCAGAACCATAAAGAACATTTGTAATGAGTTGTTTTTCTTGTGTTGCAATGGGAGAATACACAAAAATAACAAAATGGAAAATCAAAGTATATTTAATGTCCACGGAGAGTGAATGCAGTGAATTTTAGATTGTCATTAACACTTTCAAACCCACAGGGAGTAAGTGGATATGCATATGAGCGAAAGTTATATTCAATAAGAAGTCTTTTAAGCTCAATTACACTAGCTTTACATTAAGAGATTCTTTTTGTGAATATCTTCTGAGTTAAAAGACCATGAAATTGACATAGGGAAAAAAAAAGAATAATTGTTATAATCTGCTATTATTTCAATGGATATCAATGTTAGATGCTAAGTTACCTGCACCCACACAGTAAGCCGCAGTTCTATTACTATATTACTATCGTATGAACAGTCATACATTTTATTGTAAATTGAAACTCTTCAAAATGTAAACCATTAAATGATTTAAATGATGCTGGATTAGTCATTTAGATTGTTTTAACAAAAATTGCTTAAAGACGAAAGGGCAAATGGACATTTAAAACATGAGTAATGGGTATGTCATTACTTTATACAGTTTCTTACCCTTAGAAAATTTAGAAAATATACTTTTATATTTTTATTTTCATTACTTTTCCCAATCCAATGATGCACCTTTGATTTGATGCTGCTAGCGCTTGCAGTGGTCAGGATTGACATACAGAGGTCTAAAGTTCCAAAGTAGAGATGAGCGAACAGTAAAATGTTCGAGGTTCGATATTCGTTTTGAGTAGCCCCTCAATAATCGACTACTCGAATCGAATATCAAACCCTATTATAGTCTATGGGGGAAAAATGCTCGTTTCAGGGGTAGGCAACATTCGATCAAATTATACTTACCAAGTCCACGAGTGAGGGTCAGGCTGGATCCTCTGAGAAGTCTTCTCCTTGCAGCGTCCCCGCGGCATCTTCTGGCTCTTCATTCACTCTGCCAGGCATCAGGCATGGACAGAGCCGACTGCGCATGCCCGCACTACAAGTGGACATGCGCAGTCGGCTCTGCCCAGGCCCGATACCTGGCAGAGTGAATTCAGAGCCGGAAGACACCGCGGGGAAGCTGCATGGAGAAGACTTCTAAAGGTAGGAGAAGAACCAGCGTTGATTGGCCGACTGTATAGCATTCGGCCAATCAATGCTGGTTCTGCATCGAACTTTTACATTCGAATAGCGTACTCGATTGAGTACGAGTATTTCGAATACCGTAGTATTCGATCGAATACCTACTCAATCGAGTACTACTCGCTCATCTCTATTCCTAAGATTCTTCTCCCATCTCAAAGTTATTGCTCCAATTTGCATGCAACTCTATTACGAGGTAAAGGATATTACTGTTACTATTTCCTGTCTTTGTAATATAACTTATACATTTATAACTTAATATACAGAAACCATTATTTTTGTAGATATAATTGACATGCTGCGATTTGCAAAATCACAAAGGTTTCTGAAATTGCAGCATTTCCACTGTGGATATTTTTCTGCAATGTGTGGATGGGATTAGCTAGAGTCTCATCCTCTTTGCAGGTACTGTAAAATGCAACAGTTTTTGCAAAGTTTCTGCCACGACCTTAACATTCTATTTATCACATCAATGCCACAATTATTATTTTTTTTTATCATACCCAATGAGCCTTGTGTATGCTAGAAGTAGCAGCAATGTCACTGCCGGTTCATGGCTGTCAGATGACTGATCACATGATTTTAAAAATGTCAGGAGAAAGGATGTATCTGCTGATTAGACTCCTGCTACATTCCTAGTAGGTCCAAGTAGGTGACATTAGATATTAAATTAAGTAGCAAAAGATATCATATGCAAATATAAGTTATATCTTATGATTTCATTATGGATTTTTTAAGCCTCATCTTTAAGATCCATAATACCTCTAGTGATAATAATTTGAGGGGTTTTCTGAGACTAAGATACACCTATTAGAACAGTTCCTAGATATCTGATTGTCGGGGTTCTGCCACCCGCTACCACCACTGATCAGTTGTTTTAAGAGATCACCGCATTTGAGCAAGCACTTACTTAACATGCACAGCACCATACATTTTAAAGTGGCTGTGCTTGTTATTGCAGCTCAACCCCATTTATTTGAATGGAACTGAGCTGAAAACAGGCAATGTGTCTGAGGAACATGATGTCACATGGTCTGGGAAGTGGAAGTGGTGATCACTGGAAAGACCGCCATTTTGATGAACTGGTCTGTGAAACTCATGGGTAGATCATCAATATTTTAGGGATGTCTAGGGCCCACCAGTTGAATTGATTCTAGGGGTCCACCCCCCAAGCCATAAAAAAGTCACAATACTTTTCTGGCCCCATAAGATTCATCACCATTTAAATGATACCAGAATTCTGTGATAGCAAGAAGCTGGCGTGGAATGTTTATGTGCATGGACCCTGGTGGATGTGCACAATTATTAATTGTTCTTGATAAATCCATCTTTATATTTACTATGTTACTTAGAGGTATCAGTATTTGTACTGACTGCAGCATCTGATGGGTTAACTGACTGAAATTGTTGTCCTAACCATTAGAGCAAGCAGGATCACTGCCACATAATGGTCCTGTGGGCACCAAGAATAAAACTACAATTCTCAGCAGGTCCTGGGGCTACTGGGGGTTGTAGTTCTCAGAAGGTCATGGTAAAGTAAGGGCATGGTGGAAAATGAAAAATAATTGAAGTGGACTTCCACCTCAGATTCCTCTTCATCTTCCCATGGATCAGCATTTTTTTTGGCTGCCACACAATATCATGCCCTATTTACTGGCCTGCACTCAATATAACCCTCCTTTTACTGGCACCACACAGTATAGCTCCCCTTTTACTGGATGCTGACCAGTATATTGCCCCCTTTTCTAGCTCCCGTATGGTATAGTGTCACTTTTTTGACCACCACACAGTATATTGTCCTTTTTAAGACCTAACATATAATACTGCGCTCTTCTTTTTAACCCTTACACAGTATATTGTCCCCCCCCCCCCCCCACACATACACACATAATATTGCTCTCTTCATTTTGGTCCCCACATAGCATATTGTCCCTTTTCAGGCACCCACACAGGCAGTGGTACTTCCCCCTTTTTAGTTAAGTAGGGATGAACTTTACATTTTGATAGTCATCTTCTAGACATGAGAGTATAATAGGTAGAGGACCAGGGGTGGTGAGTTAAAATGACAAACACTTAGGGAGAGTTCACATGGAGTAACGTGCCGCGTGATGTGGCAAGTATACGCCGCGTGAGATTTTGTGGGCCGTATACGCTCCCATTGATTTCAATGGGAGCCGGGATCATATATGCGGCGCTATTTTGCAAAATCACGGCCACAAAATAGCGCCACGTATACGATCCCAGCTCTCATTGAAATCAATGGGAGCGCATATGGCCCGCAAAATCTCACACGGCGTATACGTGCCACATCACACAGCACTTTATTCTGTGTGAACTCCCCCTTATACACACCTTGCCTCACCTCTCCTAGGCATTCTTGAGCTGCCTAGTGGTCATCCTCTTCAGGCTTTTTTGGCTTTTCTGGTTGACATGATGTGCCCTGGGGGTAACTGCTGAAGCCCATCTTTGGGCTTCAGCAGTCATGTGAGACATGGCAGTCATGATGCTGGTGTGCCGCATGTGACCAAACAGGCCCAACCATAGATCTATTTTGTAAACCCCTGTGAATGTAACATCAGCCAGAAGATTTTTCAATACAATTTTGAGCTGTTATCACGACCAATTCTCACAGTGATTATAAGCTAATACAATGTTATATTCTTAACAATAGACAATAACCTTATAATTCACAGTGGTTACAACTCTTAAATATACTGCATAAGTTCTGGGTATCAAGTCCAGTAATGTGTATAAATGTAGATGTAAATGAATAAAATATATTACTGTGTTATTCTAATCTAATCCAAAATATGTCTTCAAAATTATAATACATATCAGATAAATACACAAATAATACAGATAAAATATCATGTATAAAAATTATTTTAACATTGTGCAATCCACTAGCTGAGGTTAAAAACATTGCTCAATATTTAATGACTTGAAAGCTATTTGTCAAAGAATGTAGAAATTCAGAACATGGAACGTTTGTTTGATGATTGCCCATCTGGGATCTATGACTGCAGAAAAGTCATGAAATACACAGCTTCTCCTTATCTGACTTTTTATGAAGGGCATATAAAGTTATCTTGTTCTACAGCTTCACAATCACAGACAAAGTAGTGTGGTGTATTGTGTTATAGTATTCAAAAGAGAGACTTCCACTGGTGATAAGAAAATAATCCTGTTCTGTGGTCAGTCAACAACATACTAAATAGTTTGACAATTTGTATCTATCATTTATCTATGACACCCCGTGTTTATAGAACCATACAGTACTAAACAATCTTTATTATCGGTCAAGGAAAATAAAACATATAAAGATGTCCTTTATACCTTCTACAATTGTTGACTGAATTCTTATTTATTAGAGATGAGCGAACAGTGTTCTATCGAACACATGTTCGATCGGATATCAGGGTGTTCGCCATGTTCGAATCGAATCGAACACCACGTGGTAAAGTGCGCCAAAATTCGATTCCCCTCCCACCTTCCCTGGCGCCTTTTTTGCACCAATAACAGCGCAGGGGAGGTGGGACAGGAACTACGACACTGGGGGCATTGAAAAAAATTGGAAAAAGTCATTGGCTGCCGAAATCAGGTGACCTCCATTTTAGACGAATAGTGGATTTCAAATCCGGGTCATATGAGAATGTGAACTTTGTGACTATGAGACAGGGATAGCTGTACAGGCAGGGATAGCTAGGGATAACCTTTATTTAGGGGGGAATGTTATTAAAAATAACTTTTTGGGGCTCTATCGGGTGTGTAATTGTGATTTTTGTGAGATAAACTTTTTCCCATAGGGATGCATTGGCCAGCGCTGATTGGCCGAATTCCGTACTCTGGCCAATCAGTGCTGGCCAATGCATTCTATTAGCTTGATGAAGCAGAGTGTGCACAAGGGTTCAAGCGCACCCTCGGCTCTGATGTAGCAGAGCCGAGGCTGCACAAGGGTTCAAGCGCACCCTCGGCTCTGATGTAGGAGAGCCGAGGGTGCACTTGAACCCTTGTGCACCCTCAGCTCTGCTACATCAGAGCCGAGGGTGCGCTTGAACCCTTGTGCACACTCTGCTTCATCAAGCTAATAGAATGCATTGGCCAGCGCTGATTGGCCAATGTATTCTATTAGCCTGATGAAGTAGAGCTGAATGTGTGTGCTAAGCACACACATTCAGCTCTACTTCATCGGGCTAATAGAATGCATTGGCCAGCGCTGATTGGCCAGAGTACGGAACTCGACCAATCAGCGCTGGCTCTGCTGGAGGAGGCGGAGTCTAAGATCGCTCCACACCAGTCTCCATTCAGGTCCGACCTTAGACTCCGCCTCCTCCGGCAGAGCCAGCGCTGATTGGCCGAAGGCTGGCCAATGCATTCCTATGCGAATGCAGAGACTTAGCAGTGCTGAGTCAGTTTTGCTCAACTACACATCTGATGCACACTCGGCACTGCTACATCAGATGTAGCAATCTGATGTAGCAGAGCCGAGGGTGCACTAGAACCCCTGTGCAAACTCAGTTCACGCTAATAGAATGCATTGGCCAGCGCTGATTGGCCAATGCATTCTATTAGCCCGATGAAGTAGAGCTGAATGTGTGTGCTAAGCACACACATTCAGCACTGCTTCATCAAGCCAATACAATGCATTAGCCAGTGCTGATTGGCCAGAGTACGGAATTCGGCCAATCAGCGCTGGCTCTGCTGGAGGAGGCGGAGTCTAAGGTCGCTCCACACCAGTCTCCATTCAGGTCCGACCTTAGACTCCGCCTCCTCCGGCAGAGCCAGCGCTGATTGGCCGAAGGCTGGCCAATGCATTCCTATGCGAATGCATACTTAGCAGTGCTGAGTCAGTTTTGCTCAACTACACATCTGATGCACACTCGGCACTGCTACATCAGATGTAGCAATCTGATGTAGCAGAGCCGAGGGTGCACTAGAACCCCTGTGCAAACTCAGTTCACGCTAATAGAATGCATTGGCCAGCGCTGATTGGCCAATGCATTCTATTAGCCCGATGAAGTAGAGCTGAATGTGTGTGCTAAGCACACACATTCAGCACTGCTTCATCAAGCCAATACAATGCATTAGCCAGTGCTGATTGGCCAGAGTACGGAATTCGGCCAATCAGCGCTGGCTCTGCTGGAGGAGGCGGAGTCTAAGGTCGGACCTGAATGGAGACTGGTGTGGAGCGATCTTAGACTCCGCCTCCTCCAGCAGAGCCAGCGCTGATTGGTCGAGTTCCGTACTCTGGCCAATCAGCGCTGGCCAATGCATTCTATTAGCCCGATGAAGTAGAGCTGAATGTGTGTGCTTAGCACACACATTCAGCTCTACTTCATCAGGCTAATAGAATACATTGGCCAATCAGCGCTGGCCAATGCATTCTATTAGCTTGATGAAGCAGAGTGTGCACAAGGGTTCAAGCGCACCCTCGGCTCTGATGTAGCAGAGCTGAGGGTGCACAAGGGTTCAAGTGCACCCTCGGCTCTCCTACATCAGAGCCGAGGGTGCGCTTGAACCCTTGTGCACACTCTGCTTCATCAAGCTAATAGAATGCATTGGCCAGCACTGATTGGCCAGAGTACGGAATTCGGCCAATCAGCGCTGGCCAATGCATTCTATTAGCCCGATGAAGTAGAGCTGAATGTGTGTGCTAAGCACACACATTCAGCACTGCTTCATCACGCCAATACAATGCATTAGCCAGTGCTGATTGGCCAGAGTACGGAATTCGGCCAATCAGCGCTGGCTCTGCTGGAGGAGGCGGAGTCTAAGATCGCTCCACACCAGTCTCCATTCAGGTCCGACCTTAGACTCCGCCTCCTCCAGCAGAGCCAGCGCTGATTGGTCGAGTTCCGTACTCTGGCCAATCAGCGCTGGCCAATGCATTCTATTAGCCCGATGAAGTAGAGCTGAATGTGTGTGCTTAGCACACACATTCAGCTCTACTTCATCGGGCTAATAGAATGCATTGGCCAGCGCTGATTGGCCGAATTCCGTACTCTGGCCAATCAGCACTGGCTAATGCATTGTATTGGCTTGATGAAGCAGTGCTGAATGTGTGTGCTTAGCACACACATTCAGCTCTACTTCATCGGGCTAATAGAATGCATTGGCCAATCAGCGCTGGCCAATGCATTCTATTAGCGTGAACTGAGTTTGCACAGGGGTTCTAGTGCACCCTCGGCTCTGCTACATCAGATTGCTACATCTGATGTAGCAGTGCCGAGTGTGCATCAGATGTGTAGTTGAGCAAAACTGACTCAGCACTGCTAAGTCTGCATTCGCATAGGAATGCATTGGCCAGCCTTCGGCCAATCAGCGCTGGCTCTGCCGGAGGAGGCGGAGTCTAAGGTCGGACCTGAATGGAGACTGGTGTGGAGCGACCTTAGACTCCGCCTCCTCCAGCAGAGCCAGCGCTGATTGGCCGAATTCCGTACTCTGGCCAATCAGCACTGGCTAATGCATTGTATTGGCTTGATGAAGCAGTGCTGAATGTGTGTGCTTAGCACACACATTCAGCTCTACTTCATCGGGCTAATAGAATGCATTGGCCAGCGCTGATTGGCCGAATTCCGTACTCTGGCCAATCAGCACTGGCTAATGCATTGTATTGGCTTGATGAAGCAGTGCTGAATGTGTGTGCTTAGCACACACATTCAGCTCTACTTCATCGGGCTAATAGAATGCATTGGCCAATCAGCGCTGGCCAATGCATTCTATTAGCGTGAACTGAGTTTGCACAGGGGTTCTAGTGCACCCTCGGCTCTGCTACATCAGATTGCTACATCTGATGTAGCAGTGCCGAGTGTGCATCAGATGTGTAGTTGAGCAAAACTGACTCAGCACTGCTAAGTCTGCATTCGCATAGGAATGCATTGGCCAGCCTTCGGCCAATCAGCGCTGGCTCTGCCGGAGGAGGCGGAGTCTAAGGTCGGACCTGAATGGAGACTGGTGTGGAGCGACCTTAGACTCCGCCTCCTCCAGCAGAGCCAGCGCTGATTGGCCGAATTCCGTACTCTGGCCAATCAGCACTGGCTAATGCATTGTATTGGCTTGATGAAGCAGTGCTGAATGTGTGTGCTTAGCACACACATTCAGCTCTACTTCATCGGGCTAATAGAATGCATTGGCCAGCGCTGATTGGCCGAATTCCGTACTCTGGCCAATCAGCACTGGCTAATGCATTGTATTGGCTTGATGAAGCAGTGCTGAATGTGTGTGCTTAGCACACACATTCAGCTCTACTTCATCGGGCTAATAGAATGCATTGGCCAATCAGCGCTGGCCAATGCATTCTATTAGCGTGAACTGAGTTTGCACAGGGGTTCTAGTGCACCCTCGGCTCTGCTACATCAGATTGCTACATCTGATGTAGCAGTGCCGAGTGTGCATCAGATGTGTAGTTGAGCAAAACTGACTCAGCACTGCTAAGTCTGCATTCGCATAGGAATGCATTGGCCAGCCTTCGGCCAATCAGCGCTGGCTCTGCCGGAGGAGGCGGAGTCTAAGGTCGGACCTGAATGGAGACTGGTGTGGAGCGACCTTAGACTCCGCCTCCTCCAGCAGAGCCAGCGCTGATTGGCCGAATTCCGTACTCTGGCCAATCAGCACTGGCTAATGCATTGTATTGGCTTGATGAAGCAGTGCTGAATGTGTGTGCTTAGCACACACATTCAGCTCTACTTCATCGGGCTAATAGAATGCATTGGCCAGCGCTGATTGGCCGAATTCCGTACTCTGGCCAATCAGCACTGGCTAATGCATTGTATTGGCTTGATGAAGCAGTGCTGAATGTGTGTGCTTAGCACACACATTCAGCTCTACTTCATCGGGCTAATAGAATGCATTGGCCAATCAGCGCTGGCCAATGCATTCTATTAGCGTGAACTGAGTTTGCACAGGGGTTCTAGTGCACCCTCGGCTCTGCTACATCAGATTGCTACATCTGATGTAGCAGTGCCGAGTGTGCATCAGATGTGTAGTTGAGCAAAACTGACTCAGCACTGCTAAGTCTGCATTCGCATAGGAATGCATTGGCCAGCCTTCGGCCAATCAGCGCTGGCTCTGCCGGAGGAGGCGGAGTCTAAGGTCGGACCTGAATGGAGACTGGTGTGGAGCGACCTTAGACTCCGCCTCCTCCAGCAGAGCCAGCGCTGATTGGCCGAATTCCGTACTCTGGCCAATCAGCACTGGCTAATGCATTGTATTGGCTTGATGAAGCAGTGCTGAATGTGTGTGCTTAGCACACACATTCAGCTCTACTTCATCGGGCTAATAGAATGCATTGGCCAGCGCTGATTGGCCGAATTCCGTACTCTGGCCAATCAGCACTGGCTAATGCATTGTATTGGCTTGATGAAGCAGTGCTGAATGTGTGTGCTTAGCACACACATTCAGCTCTACTTCATCGGGCTAATAGAATGCATTGGCCAATCAGCGCTGGCCAATGCATTCTATTAGCGTGAACTGAGTTTGCACAGGGGTTCTAGTGCACCCTCGGCTCTGCTACATCAGATTGCTACATCTGATGTAGCAGTGCCGAGTGTGCATCAGATGTGTAGTTGAGCAAAACTGACTCAGCACTGCTAAGTCTGCATTCGCATAGGAATGCATTGGCCAGCCTTCGGCCAATCAGCGCTGGCTCTGCCGGAGGAGGCGGAGTCTAAGGTCGGACCTGAATGGAGACTGGTGTGGAGCTATCTTAGACTCCGCCTCCTCCAGCAGAGCCAGCGCTGATTGGTCGAGTTCCGTACTCTGGCCAATCAGCACTGGCCAATGCATTTCTATGGGGAAAAGTTAGCTTGCGAAAATCGCAAACTGACAGGGATTTCCATGAAATAAAGTGACTTTTATGCCCCCAGACATGCTTCCCCTGCTGTCCCAGTGTCATTCCAGGGTGTTGGTATCATTTCCTGGGGTGTCATAGTGGACTTGGTGACCCTCCAGACACGAATTTGGGTTTCCCCCTTAACGAGTTTATGTTCCCCATAGACTATAATGGGGTTCGAAACCCATTCGAACACTCGAACAGTGAGCGGCTGTTCGAATCGAATTTCGAACCTCGAACATTTTAGTGTTCGCTCATCTCTATTATTTATGCAACAACTATTCCACCTAAACCCCTCCATGCATAGACATTAGGGATGAGCAAACCATCTCTTGACAAACCACTTTTGCTACAAGTTCTCCAAAAATTTTGGATTCCGTCAAACCCCTGTTTTTTGGGATTTGCAATCCACATATCAATATTATACTCTGGGGTCCCTTCAGAGGCCAGAGCAGTGATTCCCAAGTGGGGTGCCATGGCACCCTGAGGTGCTCTAAAAACCCTACAAGGGTGCTGCAGCATTATAATAGTCCACTGTTCTGAAGATAAAATGAAAAAAATAAATGCCCATCTTCATTACAGTATTGTAGCAGACATAACACACGTCTAGTTCAAATATCACCCCCAATGGTGGAGCTGGAAGGAATGACATACTTTGGCTGTTCAGGAATGTTGCATTAATGGCATCTGTGCTCCTCTGTGTTTAAAGTGCTCAAGTACTGCACCCAACGCTTCCTGATAGACTCAGCGGTGGAAAGAGTTGGGAAGTACCTGAGGACTCCAGATACAGATGAGTGAAGACACTATTAGGCCCCGTTTCCATGGAGTAATGTGGCCCACATTCTGACACATAAACACGTGTCAGAGTGAGCGCTTCAAAACAGATGTGATTGACTTCAATGGGTGCATCTTACATGCGCGACACATTGAAATCAATGGGTTAAAAAGCCTCCCACTGATTTCAAAGTGTAGCGCGCGTAAGACGGCACCCATTGAAGTCAATGCAATCCGTTTTGAAGCACTCACTCTGACACGTGTTTACGTGTCAGAATAAGTGGTACGTTACTCCGTGGGAATGGGGCCTTAATGTTGGATGTCTGAGCAGCCAATGTATGTCATTCCTTCCCCCGCAGTAAGACCACTTTGTGCCAGAGCAAATTACATCTCTTGTTATGATAATATGACAGAGTTACTACAGATTGTGCTTACTCCCCTTACATGTGCTCTGAGGAGGGGCCACATCGTGGCTCAGTGTTTAGCACTGTAGCCTTGCAGCGCTGGAGTCCTGGTGTTTAAATCCCGCCAGGGACAAAAACCATCTGCAAGGAGTTTGTGTGTTCTCCCTGTGCTTTCTTGGATTTCCATCTCATATTCCAAAGACATACTGATAGGGAAAAATGTACATTGTGAGCTCTATGTGGGGCTCACATTCAAAATTAAAAAACAAACAAACAAGTGCTCTGAGGTAAGATGTGGAAGATATTGTCTTTCAGCAGTAGGTGCACAATTTCCCTGGTGTTTGAGGGGCTGATATTAACTTTACCTTGAAGGACTGATGGTCATTTTTACGTGATGGGGGCACAGTTTGAATTGAGGGAAAAATACCGACAAATGTTTTGCTATGTCCTGGGTGGTTTGTATATACTGGTGTAGCTTTAAGGGTGTATTCACACATGAAGTTTTCATGCAACTTTTTGTGCATTTTTTCAATTGACAGGTGCAATGTATTAAATGTGTTTCATATGTAAAACTTAGATACTACACCAAAAACTACAACAAAAATGCTTCATTTTTTTTTAAGACAGTTAGCTTTGAGCCAGTTTTAATTACAATCTATGGTTTTTGGTGCACATTTAACATGTTTCATCTATTAAAAAAAGGAAAAAAAAACATTAAAACTCTCATTAGTTTTGGATTTCAAACTGTACCCCAATATCAACAAACCCTATCCACCTGCTGGACAACATACAGAAAGTGTGTAAAACATATAGGAAATGAGGTGTAAAGTGTGCACACCAGTTGCACAAATGATACCAGAATTCTGATGCCTATTTATTAATGTCTCTCCCACACTGTCTCTGTGATTCACATTGTGTGTCTGATAAGCATGAAGAAAGAACTGACTTCTAGTATACAGTATACTGTATTTAGGAGAATTGGAGTCGTCTGTTTACCTAAAGTAAAATACAAAATGTGGGGATAGATTTTTTTTTAGATGCTTTGGAGGATAATTCAAAGTTTCTTCTAAAGTGTGAAAATGTTTTATTTCAGATTCACTTTTATGCTAGGCTCACACTAGAATTCGTCTCGTGTATGGTGACCCGAATAATGGACCAGACTAGGATGTCTCATAAAAAACAGATTGTAGTGATAACGTCACTCCTTAGGGAGAGACCACCTTCTCAGGTGTGTGTAGACTTATAGCCATAGATGCTCCACTGCAAGGGAACATGGGAAGAATATGCAAATCTGTCTCCCAAGATGTAAACAGGGAGACAGTGCCTCTGTTATGCTGCCCTCTATAGCAAGCAACCCTGAACAACATGCCCGACTTCCCAGAAGCTTTTGCTGCATGATGCGAGGTTATAACCAAATCAGTTACTCATGGACACCCACGGATCCCAAAGACTATAATGGGGTCCACCAAGTGTCCATCGGGTTTCCACCAGTTTTATCCTGAAAGTGGAGGAGAGAAAAGTGCTCTGTGCAGGACTTTTCTATCTGATTTTAGGGTGCATTCACACTAAGTATATGCTGAGCTGATTCTGAACGTAAAACACATTCAGAATCAGCGCGTACAAAGCAGATCCCATTCATTTCAATGGGAGCCGGCATATGAGCACTCCCCATTGAAATGAATGGGCTGCTTTTTTCCCTATTGCTTTCAATGTGATATGCACGTGTTTTACGTTCAGAATCAGCTCAGCGTATACTTAGTGTAAATGCAGCCTGAGGGCCCCTTCACATGGCTGATACGCTGGCTGCTTTAGAACGTGTAAACGTTCCGTAGCGACGGCGTCTAAAGCAGATCGCATTGTTTTCTATGGGAGCTGGCAGACGCGCACTCACCATAGAAATGAATGGGCTGCTTTTTCCATTCATTTCTATGGGGAGCGCACGTATGCCGGTTCCCATAGAAAACAATGGGAACTGCTTTAGACGCCGCTGCTACGGAACATTTACACGTTCTAAAGCAGCCAGCGTATCAGCCATGTGAAGGGGCCCTTAGACACACAGAGTTTTTTGGTCAGGAATTTGGTCAGGAAACTGACTCAAATTCCTCCTCCTAAAAACGCCTCACCAATGGACTGTATGGTGAGGCGTTTTTTGGAGGAGGAATTTGAGTCAGTTTCCTGACCAAATTCCTGACCAAAAAACTCTGCGTGAACGATTAGTAGCAGAGTCTCCTACAGAGACTTCAATGCAGATGTGAACCTCGCCTTATTTATCTATCCAGATCTTTAAAGTAACATATACGTTTAACTTTGTTCCCAATTCTCACAAAGTCCTTTTACAAGGATATCTTTTATACTGGAATTCTTTTCCAGGTATTTAGGGATATCTATTATTTTAACTAGACATTTTCATTTATTACATATTTTAGAAAAAAAACCAACAATTTCTATTGGTGAATAAAAATAAAAATATTGTACATTTGTATATGTAGTCCTTTAAGACTGACCTTTTTTAATGTTCCGTTTTACTGAATTCTGTCACAGGCTTTTGAATTCAGCTAAAAGGATATGTGATGTTTTATTTTCATCATTTACTATTAGATGGCACTATGCTAGGTCAAAAAGGGCACAAGTGGTCGATACTCCTTTTAAATTGCTCAAGCTTGTCTGATTGATTTTATTCTGTACACACTTCTGTTTTCTTGTACACATGGTGTCAGTTCAGGCTTTTTAGATGATCATGGGGGGCAACATAGGTTTTAAATCAAAGGTAAAGCAGTCAGTTTTGCTTGTTCGAACCGTAGGGGTGAATGTTATGTGATGTAACTTATGACCCTGAAGGTGAAACCATATGAATACATGACCAAATTCATTACAGTTCTGTATCTTCTTGGATATGGTACATATTTTGTGCTTAGAATAAGTTGGTGACTGGATAACCTGAATGCTTAAGAACAGAATTTAATGTACTACTAGTATTCTACATATACTCAATATGTTATAGAGAAGAAATGTAAACAAAATCCTATTTTTTATAATGAATATGTATAAACAGAAACCGTTTGCTTTAAGAGAATGATACATTTAATAACACCTGAGATGCCTAAAATAAAGCACATGCAAATATTGATCTAGAATCAGATTCAAGGTAAAAACTGAGTAGTAGCACTCTGAGATCTATACACTTAACCTTATTGATGGCTTTATTACATAACAGAACAAGGTAAAACATTCATACTATAGATTTTTATCTTTCACTTTTTCTCCTCCGAGTGGAATAATGTTCTATAAATAGTTTGTGCATTAGTTATACTTTATTCTGTTTTATAGAAAGGAAATAAAAACATACTGGCATCTATAGTGTGATCTTGGTCTTTAATAGGATGTATAGTATTAGGAAAAAAAGGGTCTGTTTTCCTGGAAACAATGGGATGTGTCTGGTATTGCTGCTTAAAAGGGTTGTCCAGTATTTAAGTTTTTATGGCCTACACTTCGGATAGGCCATAAATTAACGATCTGTGTGAGGCAACATGAGGCCCCTGCACTACTCAGCTGTATATCTCATATTATGCACAACACAGGGCTGGATGCAGATATGGCTAGTCCTTGTACAGTGGCCATGGCCAGGTGCCAATACTGCAGCTCAGCTCCCATTTAAGTTAGTATTGTGCCTCGATACTATACAGAGCAAACTACACTCAGACCTGTGTTGTATATAATATGATTGTTGGAAGTGGACCACCAACCAAACAGATATTTATGACTTATCCTAAGGACAAGCAATAAAAAACAGAAAAAACGTCTTTAAAGAGGACCTTGCATGTCCTCAGGCACCAGCGGTTTTATATGTCATTAGAAAGCCGACAGTACCCTGAATTCAGCATACTGTCGGCTTTCCCGTTTTGTACCCCACTGCAAGAGAAATTGTTTCCCTTACTGATATCTCTTCACCATCAGAAGGGTGTTCCTGACAGTCTAGCTGGGCTGTGAGGAACGCCCCTCTTGAGAGTACTGTCCATAGCTCTGTCCTGTCAGAGGGGGCAAGCTGCCAGCTCTCCCAACTAGCAAGGACGAGCCTGCTGCAGAACCAGCGTTGATTTGCCGAATGCTATAGCATTCGGCAAATCAATGCTGGTTCTGAATCAAATCTTTACTGCGAATAGCGATAGTATTCAAATGAGTATTTCGAATACCATAGTATTCATTCAAATACCTACTCAATCGAATACTACTCGCTCATCTCTAATGTTTGTGCAATTGTTTGTTTCCAAACTTGTGAAAACTGTTTGGAGAAAGCCTTTTTTGTTCCAGCATAACTGTGCTGCAGTGAAAAAACGAAGATCTACAGTATAAAGGTATGGTTGGGTGAGTCTGTTGTGGATCAATTTGACAGGCCAGCAGAACTGAACCACATCAAACACTGTTGGGGTGAACTAAAATGAAGATTGAAAGCCAGGCCCTTTCATCCAACATCAGTTTTTAACATCACATTCTGGATCCAAAATCTTGCAAAAAACCTTCCAAGTAGAGTGGATCCTGTTTTGGTTACAAGGGGGTGACTATCTCCACATTAACGCCTATTATTTTATAATGGGATGTCAGAAAAGTAGAAGTCTTGTATAGACAGTCTAATATTTTGGACCATATAGTATATATGTAGTTGTCAGGATACGGAGTCGCCGCGGTCTCCTTGCTGCACGGCGTCTCCCTGGGAGACGTGTTAGGAGTTCTATTGTGTGTGCTTAGGTCATTAAGGGTTAATCTTTTCCTTGCTCTCAGTCTCCATGCCATTAGCCATCAGGTGTGTTCTCTGCTGCTATTTAAACCCCACCCAGGCATGGATCCTTGCCAGCCATTCACTTTGTGTTTCCTGGTCCCCCTGCTCAGTCTGATTCCCTGTCTGTTTGTATGCCATATGTTTCTTGGTTTTTAGACCCGGCTTGTATTTTTGACTATCCCTTGTCTTTTGATTTGGTACCTTTTATTATATCTCCCGGCTTGACCTCTTGCTCGTCTGACCTCGCCTTCTCTTCTGTGTCTTGCTGGGACTTGTGGTCCTCCCTGGTTCCATGCTGTTTAGCCTTTTGTTTTGCATTGCATTTACACTGTGCTTTCTGTTTAGGTGTGACCCCGTGACTCCAGTCCCTAGGACTTTCAGGGCCTCCTCTCCCTTTATCCTAGCCGCCAGATAGAAGGTTAGGAGCAGTGGTAGGCGCACTTCAATTAGGAAGTGCATTGGTCTGCCTCATCTCAGATATTACAGCATAGTTATAGCTGCAGGGCCTGCGACCCCTTTTGTCATTAGTTGCACAGTGTTGCTTTCCCAGCTGTGTCACTTTGTACTGCCTGACCCTGACTCCAATCTTTACCCTAGGCAGGCCACCCGGCGGTTTAGTGTGGATGCCGAACACTCTGTAACTGAATGCCTGGACGAACTGTCAAGGCAGGTGCAGGGCATGGCTGGGTTAATTAACCAAGTCTCGCAGCGTCTGGAGGCTTTGCCTGATCCAGCATCAGCCGCTGCAGGTTCTTCTATTCAAACACCAGTTTTTCCCATATTGAATACCCGTCAGGATCCTAAAATGCTCTTGCCTGACCGTTTTGACGGTAAACCAGACAGATTCCGAACATTTCGGGAATCTTGCCATTTATTTTTTCGTTTTAATTTCCTTTCTTCTGAAACAGAGCAGGTGGCGCTGGTTGTGTCCCTTCTACGAGGGTTACCACAAGACTGGGCCTTGGCTCTACCTGCTGGAGCTCCTGAATGGAATTCGTTAAATAAGTTTTTTCAAACATTAGGTCAGATATATGATGACCCTAATAGAGTTGCCTTGGCCGAGTCTCATCTGTTGTCTATTCAGCAGGGAGTTAGAACTGCTGAAGAGTATTGTACTGAGTTTCATCAGTGGAGTTCCCAGTCAGGGTGGACAGACAGACCTTTGTTAACCCTTTTTAGACAAGGCTTATCTGATTCTGTAAAAGATGCTCTAGTAAGTCATCCAGTCCCTGAAAATCTAGGAGACTTTATGTCCTTGGCTATTTCTATTGATAGGAGGCTTAGGGAAAGGCGTAGAGAGAAATTAAGCAAACCTGGGTCTTCAGCTAAATTGTTGGCCTGGTTGTTTATCCGCCACATTTTACATCTGCATGGTATTCCTTCAAATGTGGTGTCGGACAGGGGCGTACAGTTTGTGTCCAGGTTTTGGAAAGCCTTTTGTAACAGGTTGGAAGTCTCTCTTTCTTTTTCCTCAGCCTTTCACCCAGAGACTAGCGGTCAAACAGAGAGATTGAATCAATCTTTGGAGCTGTATTTGAGGTGCTTTGTGTCTGATTGCCAAGATAAATGGAGTGAATATTTGCCCATGGCTGAGTTTGCACTAAATAATCATGTCAACACCTCGACCCAGTCGTCTCCTTTCCACATTAACTATGGTTTTCACCCCAGATTCTCCTCAGGAACAGGTAATGAATTCGCCTTTTCCTCAGTAGAGGACGTTGCTAAATCTCTCTGTACTGTATGGGCTGAAAGCCTGGCATTGCTGAGAAAAGCCCAGGCTAATCAAGTAAATTTCGCCAACAGAAAGCGCCGCCCTGGACCTGACTTTGCGGTGGGTGACAAGGTCTGGTTATCCACTAAAAATCTCCAACTTCGTGTTCCATCTACTAAATTTGCCCCGCGTTTTATTGGTCCATATCCCATTTCTGAAATAATCAACCCTGTGTCATTCAAATTATCACTTCCTAGGTCCCTCCATATTCACCCAGTTTTTCATAAGTCCCTACTCAAAAAGTATGTTCCGGCAATGGTCACTCGTTCCCCACCCGAACCAGTGATCGTTCAGGGGGAATTAGAGTATGAGGTGGAACGGGTCATTGATTCACGCAGAGTGCGGAATTCCCTTCAGTTCCTCATACATTGGAAGGGGTATGGACCAGAGGAGCGTGTTTGGGTGGCAGCCAGAGACGTTCACGCTCCTAGATTGGTGGAGGAGTTTTTCCGTTCTTACCCTACTAAGCCAGGGGGTCCTCTTGAGGGTCCGGAGGCCCCTCCTCAAAGGGGGGGTACTGTCAGGATACGGAGTCGCTGCGGTCTCCTTGCTGCGCGGCGTCTCCCTGGGAGACGTGTTAGGAGTTCTATTGGGTGTGCTTAGGTCATTAAGGGTTAATCTTTTCCTTGCTCTCAGTCTCCATGTCATTAGCCATCAGGTGTGTTCTCTGCTGCTATTTAAACCCCACCCAGGCATGGATCCTTGCCAGCCATTCACTTTGGGTTTCCTGGTCCCCCTGCTCAGTCTGTTTCCCTGTCTGTTTGTATTCGGTCTGGTCCTTGGTTATGTACCCGGCTTGTATTTTTGACTATCCCTTGTCTTTTGATTCGGTACCTTTATTATATCTCCTGGCTTGACCTCTTGCTCGTCTGACCTCGCCTTCTCTTCTGTGTCTTGCTGGGACTTGTGGTCCTCCCTGGTTCCATGCTGTTTAGTTTTTTGTTTTGCATTGCAGTTACACTGTGCTTTCTGCTTAGGTGTGACCCTGTGACTCCAGTCCCTAGGACTTTCAGGGCCTCCTCTTCCCTTATCCTAGCCGCCGGGATAGAAGCGTAAGGAGTCGTGGTAGGCGCACTTCAATTAGGAAGTGCATTGGTCTGCCTCATCTCAGATATTACAGCATAGTTATAGCTGCAGGGCCTACGACCCCTTTTGTCATTAGTTTCACAGTGTTGCTTTCCCAGCTGTGTCACTTTGCACTGCCTGACCCTGACTTCAATCCTTACACACACAAGGCAGCATGCTGCCCAACTATAAATGGCATTGCTGACTCAGGGGATAATTCTAACTAGGGCCACTGAGTGTTGACAGACTGGAACCCAAGCACCACACACACACATCAATTCAGGTTAGAATTTGAATTCAATCTTAGAGCGCTAGGCGTCCAGACCAGTCCCCTTATATAGGCAAGGGGCGGTCACCAGCAAATAGCCCAGCTGCCCAATCCGAGCGTCCATTGGTCGACACACATGTCGATCATCCAGTTGACCACGCCCTGCTGTTGGAAGGCAGATTAACCCCTGCAACCTTGGATTTTGCCGAGGAACAGACAGCGACGCCCATATCATGGCCGCAGTTACTGCACAAGCCTAACAGTAAGTAAGTAACTTGTAGTAAAGGTAATCTTTATGGAGGCTGTATTTGTGGGTTATCCGCTCTTTTCTGATGCACAGCAGTGTCATGTAAGCCATAAGACTCATTTCTACAAGAGTCACAATGTGAATTATAGAGGAATGAATGAAGAATCTGACAATAAGTTATAAAGGTCTAGGAGTTGTAGTAAAAAGCACAGACATATCACAAACATGTGCAAATAAGATAATCACTATAGACACGCTATAAACTACCACTTTCAATATAATGGCACAAAAGCATTCTAAAAGAAGTCTTAATGGGCCATCCAGCTATAGCGACAACTGACCATGTGTTCATACCGAAAAGTAAGAATAAGTCTAAAACTTGGAAGTAAAATCTTCTTTTATTGGCAGTCCAGTTTTAAAAAACCGTGTAGTCATTTATACAATCATAGCCTACACACCAACACATTTTTGACTATTGCAGTCCATTATCATGGCACGTAATATGTTTATAAATCAAAAGTTTTTAAGATCACAGTAAATCAAATAAAGGGGTTTCCCATCTCCCTCTCTCACCAGCTTTGCCCACTCTTTCTTTTTCTCACTTCCTGTATTCTTCAGCAAATTGGTGACTGTTTAATCAACATGACACTATAAAGTACCTAACTAGATATAGACATTGCTTTTACCATGAGAGATTATTTACTATGATTACTAGATATCTAATATAAATGCAGATCAAATTATATGTACAATTAATATATATTACATTACACAAGTTTGGAGAGAAAAAAAAAACCTTACATGCTGCAAATGAGAGAATGTACTTGCAGTAAACTCAACGTTAGAGACATACTCATTGTCTGAAACTTTTTCAGTAAACTGAAATTAGCTGATCTGATTTTACACACAGTATCTCATTTTTTTTTTCACTCTGTCTAAATAATTTACCTGTTTACGCTAGGTTCACACCTGCCTTCCGTTCTGTGCTTTCCGTCTTCTGCATGCCAGAAGACGCAAAGCACAGACCGGGTCCGGCCGTGAGCGGCGGTGAGCGTTTTGCACTCGCCGCCGCGAAACCGGATTTTTTAATCCAGACACAGAGTACTACATGTCCGACTCTGTGTCCGGATTATAAAACCCGGTTTCGCGGCGGAGAGCGCAAAACGCTCACCGCCGTTCATGGCCGGACAGCTTTCTCACCCATTCAAATGAATGGGTGAGAAAGCCTCCTGCAGGTTTCCGTATCCTGCTCTGTTTTATGCAGGAAACAGAAACCTGCACAACGGAGAGGGCAACGCAGATGTGAACGAGCCCTTATATCACTTGCCTTTACAAAATTTCACAACCCTGTGACACAAAAAGGGTTCGTTCACATGGGGCAATCCAGCTCAGAATCCGCTCCCTCACAATAGAGGCCTATGTAGACTGCTAGATTCCTTTTTTCAATGAGCGGTATGTTCTGGCTCACGATAAAAAGAAGCGAGCTGCCCTTTCTTCAGGTGTATTCCGCGGCTGAGTCAGCCCTGGCGTCCACCTTTCGACAGCCCCCTCCGGACTAGGTCCATTCATTTGGGCCTACTCTGGAGAAGCAGGCGCATTTTGGTCCAATTCTGATGCGGGAAGAATCAGGACCTAAATACATGGTCCCGTGCCCCGTGTGAACGAGTCCTTATGATTACCCAGTACATTTCCCAACATGCTAACAATAATTCCACATTCTGTTTTTAATTTACATTTTTTAACAATAACATACATTAACATAACATCTTAATATACAAAAACTTACCTAGCCATAAATCAAACCTGATTACTCAAAAAAAAAAAAAAAAAACTGAAAAATTACAATCAAACAAGAGGGAAGGTGAGACATGATGCTTTTGACCTGACACAGTGAGCTCACTGCCCTTCCCCTGGGTAGTTGGGATACTCCTATGCCAAATATCATTCACACAAATGGGGCTGAGCAGCAATACAATATGTACAAATATAGTAAGGTTTAATTTGAATGTGATAACAAAGCCATTTTAGTCTAAGCCCCACTTTGCGGAAACTCTGTGTTTATGACTGTTGTGAATATGCACTGAAAAAAACATTGTGGAAAAAAGATCTGACATTTTAAAGAATGTGTGTGTTTTTGAAAAATGCAGCATGTTACTTTTATCTGTGGAATTCTCAGCATTTTCCCTATAGATTTAACAGGGTTAAGTAAGTGTGAAGTTAAGTTCTGCTAAACTTTTCTTGTAGCCTGTAAAGATGACTGGTTACTTCTGGAAAAAGCAGACTTTTATTCAAGTCTTTTACAACCCCTTTACCTGGCAATTATAAAGGTGTACCTCTTAAGATCCTTGTCTTTATCAAATATGTTGCTTCATAAATCTTTCATTTCTTTTGTTATTGTACATAAGGCTTCAGTCGTATTAAAAAGAAAAAACAAAAAGTTTTTGTATCTACGGTTTGCCTTATTGTTTGCTTACTAGTTGAGCATTGAGTTTAAAGTGAAGGTTTATCTTTAGATGTTTACCTACATGTCTTTGAGATATGTCAGAAGATGTCACCTGTGGGGGCTTGAAGCTCTCCCAGCTAAAAACAGAAGGTGCACAGTAGTTGGTAGAAGGCCGTGTGCAACTTCCTTTTAGTGACTGCTAGAGGTACCAGCTTATAGCCCCCCCACTGATAACACCTTCGAACATGTCTCAGGAACAATTCAGAAAATCTATAAAGGCAAAGGCAGGAATTGTAGTAAATTCATCATTAATGTCCATTTTGCTATGTAGATGTTATGGGTATCCCAGAAATAAAGAGATTTCAGTTATGCTTCACTGTAGAATATATATGTTCGGCATAAATCTACACTACCCTTTAAATACTCATTTTCCTTAGTACTGTATATGAAATAAGAAAATAACAGATTGTGGTAAAATGCTTATTAAATCTTTTGGAAAGAGAAAAATAATGTACCTTATGGACTTTGGAAAGGTTTAATCTTAGCATGCTTGCTAGATTACATTATAAATGCATAATTATAATCATTGCTTTTACAGTGTAATGATAATCAGTCAATTACTGTGATTGCTTTATCCTTGCCAAACCATTCCCCTTCTGACCCTACTACAATTTTATATGATTACAGAGGACAACAAAGTTAACATTTAATCGTCCCTATACTTTTATTTAACCCCTGTCATTTAATGCCATTTGGAAAACACTCAGCAAAGTACAGTAGTCTTCCGAAATCAAATAGTAGGACATGTGAAACAATTCTATTTATATCAGTATGTTTAAGATTGGTTTCAACCTTACAATGTTTTTCAATGAAATGTGTGTCCAATATGAGCCAATAGCCTTTTTTCATTATATATATATATATATATATATATATATATATATATATATATATATATATATATTTGGCTCCGAGGGTCCAGATCAGAGATAAATGCATTTTGCATTATATAATCACATTGATTCAGTGGCTAGCACCGATGCCTTTCAGCGCTGGAGGCAAGGAGTTTGTATGTTCTCCCTATGTTTGCAGGGGTTTCCTCCCACACTCCAAAGACATACTGATAGGGAATGTAGATTGTGAGCCCTATATGGGACAGTGATTGACAATGTCTGTAAAGCGTTGTGGAATATCATTGCGCTGTATATATAAGCAAAATAAATGTAACTATCTACTTGGGAAGTGAACTGTGCCACTAAGGCTAAGGCCCCATGTAGATAGGTCTGCGTTTATGTAGGTATAATTGACATGCTGTAATTTTGAAAATGCAACGTTTCAGCTGTAGATTTTTTATTTTTTTTGCATTGCATGGATGGGATTATTCAGAATCCCATCCACTTTACATATAATGTAAAATATAGCATTTTCGCAACTTGGGGCCCCAGCCCTAAAATGTGATTTTAACAAGTTTTGAATGTTTCAGTTTCCCTTAAGGGCAGTTTCACATGTACGCCTGGTCTCCGGCTTAGCCAAGCCAGACAGTTTCAGTCTTCTGCCCCGTGAAATTGGACAGGAGACGGAAACCCGGCGGTCAGTTTTCGAAAACATTCACTTGAATGGGTTTGTAAAAGTGACTGCTGTGTGCGTCTTCTGCATGTCCGTGGGGAAACCATTTTTTTTTTTTTTTTTTAACCGGACACAAAGTCCTGCATGTCAGACTGTGTGCCCGGCTAAAAAACCCGTGTATAAACAGTGTATCTGACAGTTACTAATGGATCTTATTCCAATGCCTTTGACTATCCACATGAGTTGTGTTGGAATAGTGTGGGTTCTTCCTCGCTGTCTGAAGTAGGTGCTCAGCTTTGTTCTCACAACTTTGCACCTGCCAATGCCTGGCTTATATTTATTTCAATGCCACAGTCAATAGCAATTGCAGCATTTTAGCTTGACATCAGCAGCCCCGTAAAAGAGATTACTGGGGGAATAATAAAGGCCCCCATATTAGCCCTCTGTATTTCCCTATTAGGCCTTGCCAAAGGCATGCGATAAAACACTGCCTGTCAGAAGATGATAGGCAGTATAATACAATTCTCTGCATGGATCCTGCAGTGTACCATACCAGCAATCGGAATATTGAAAGTTCAAGTCCCCTAGTGAGACTAAAATAGTATTTAGGAAAAACTTAAAATTTAAAGGGAGTCTGTCAGCAGGAAAATCAGTATCAAGTTAATGACAGTACCTGGTAAGGCTTCTTCTTCATTTTCCAAAGATGCCTTTCTTATTCTAAATTGCAGCAATATTTTCATGAAAATCAATGTTTTATTCTTATGCAAATTAGTTGAAAGATTTTAAGGGCATTTCTTCTGTTGCTGGGGCTTCACTCTTTACTTTAGATCACCTCTAACTACTGCCTAGCTCCGTTCCCTCCCCCTATCCTCCACTTTTTTTTTATTCCATCCCATAAACCGTTATAAAAGTCTTATTATAAGTCTTATTATAAAAGTCTTATTACCTCTAATCATGAAACAACTTTTCATAAATGAACAGTACATGTAAATATAAGGGGTTTTTTGACATTTTTTATGTTTTTTTTTTTTTTTTCCCAAAAAGATAATGTGGCAATGTGTCTCAGTTTTAGAAGGTCATAGAACCATTGCATATTTTACATAGGATTCGCTACAGGAAAAAAGCATCTGTACAAACTACAAAAATTTCCATTAAAAAAGTCACTGAAAACCACTTGAAAATAATTCATGAAAATTGTTGTTTTTTTTTTTTTTTTTTACAAATCCAAAAATGCGAAAAGTGTGTGTAGGTGTCTGTATAGCAAGGGCATAACTAGGGAGTTGGGGGCAAAATGAGCATGTGCCTGTGTGCTAAATGCCTAATAAGCTACTTTGCCTTGGTCAGAATACTTAATTGTAGGGGTAAAGCAACAAAATTAACCTTTTTCCTAGGTCCAAAAGTCTAGTTCCAGTCCTTATAGTAACATTTTGTAAATATACAGTTCAGTAACTAATAGCATGCAGCAATTACAGTATACAAATACTGTGTGACCGCCTATCATTTTTATATTAAATGCAAAACTGTTACTAAAAGGTTAGTCTGTAATAATAGTATAGTATTTCCTAATAGCTTCCTAGCGCAAACTACTTGAGCAGTGTTCAACGAACCTCTCTAGTTTCACATTGGGTTCAACCAGTTTAATCCCAAGATTTGTTTTAGTCGGAAAAAAAAATTGTTCCGAATCTGTGTTCCGAATATAGTGGCCCTGCTACACAGAGGTACAGCATAGTATCCCTAACAAATGTTATGGCTGCTATACTGCATCTGTCCTGTACCGTATAGCAGGTCTAACAAAAGCTTCATAGGGCAGTTAAACTGTATACACCGTCCACTCTGACCAGGGAGCGGCAGTGAGCAATGTTCAAGTGATGAAATTGCTTCACGAGTAACCCCAGGGATTGTGGTAATCCCTTCAGTAGGTGAAAATGACCTTTCAATCTGGAACACATTGTAGTGAATCTCAGAATTCTGTACCCCTCAAAAAAAGGGTTACTAGAGTTGGCCAGTGAACTTTAATAACCCCCTACTATATGATGTTATATGATGTCTCCTGTGCTACAGACAACCACCAAACCTCAGGAATATGATTATTAGCAGCTCTCTGTCACCTCCAAATAACAAAGGAACATTCCCATGTGGACAGAAGAGGTGCAAGACCTGCCCGCACATACTGACCACTGACAGGATAAAGATACCAAACTCTAACAGGGAATATAAAATCCCAGGTGTGTTCACCTGTAACACACCTAATGTAGTGTATTTGATCATTTGCACCAAATGTTCCAGTGAAAATCTGTATGTTGGAGAGACCGGACAGAAACTCAGAATGAGAATTAATTCACATCGCCATACAATCAAACAAAAGAGAACTGATCTTCCCGTGCGAAAACACTTCTGCCAGGAAGATCATAACATCATCAATGACATGAAAATCTTGATCTTAAAAGGGAACTTTAAATCAAGGAAACAGCGACTGATTTATGAGTACAAGGCCATGACCCTATTCCAGACGCTGGACAATGGAATTAACGTCTCACATGGGTTTATGTCTTTTTATACAAATCATTAAGACAGCCATTAAGATAACCTGGGATCTGGCAATTGATTGTTTGTTGTTATAAGTATATAGTAATAAGCCTCTTCCCCCCTCCCTCCTGTAACCCTACCCCTATGGCCAGTTATAAATATGCAGCCTCTAGAAAGTGTTTTTAGATATATCTGAAGAAGGAGCTCAGAGGAAGCTTTGAAACGTCATATTCTGTCATCATTATGAGTTAGCCATTAAAAAAGGTATCACCTACTGAAGACTTGAAAAGTTTTTTTGTTTTTTTTCATATATGATGTTAGGCAGCCAATGGGCTGATTTAATCCATGAGAAGAGGCAACACTGGACCAGGATAGGTAAGTATGATCATTTTATTGTGTATACTTGCTTTACTAAAGCTACATCCACATCTGTACTGTATTTCCATTTTGAGTGTCCATTGCAGTGTTCATCAGAAATTGCCATATGAATGAGTATTGCAAACCTGACTTTTTCATCCAGTGATTTCAGTTAAAAAAAAAAAAAAAAAAAAAAAAAACAACAGAAAATATGGACAACCACTTAAAATCTGTTTGTACTTGCACATACATAGCACAAGATCACACCGGTCACAGTTTGCAATGGTCACAGCTCACCTCCTTCCCTTTCTGCACAGGGCACAGAACATACCTAGAAAACTCACCCATAGAACTCAATGTATTCTGTGACTGCTGTAAAGTATATCTCTAATCTCAGACAAGATGGCTACCTACATAATCAAGTATAGCAAATAGAATAATATATGAATTACATATTTGTGGAACATTGTACTATCTTTAGTTTTCTACAGTACCTAAGTGTACACCACCAATATAAATCTGGCAAAAATTAGGGATTGGGAAATAAAAAAAGAAGTAGGTTCAGAGAGGTAATAGTGAAGTGAAATTAATACATAAATTTTAATGAATGTACTCCACTTATAATTACTTACTCATGTAAAATATTTTAAAATTGTCAGAAAACTACTATACACTGTTAGGGGGCGTTCACACTACCATTGGATTCCGTCAGCAGTCTCCTTGGCTATTATCCGTACAAGATTTTAGCAATGGACACGAGCTGGTCCTTCTGAAATTTCCTTTCATTTAAATGCTATTTTATCTTGTGTCCTTTAGTGTCCATTTGTGTCCTTTAGTGTCCGTTTACAAACACGTCCGTTTTTTCAAGCAGACAAAAAAATTCTACATGCAGGACTTTTCTGTTTGTTTCAAAAAATGGACAGCAAGGGTCCATTATTTTTATAACATTGAAGTTTATGGCCAACGGACTTCTAATGGACAGTAACTGTCCGTTATGATAGATGTCAATTTTTTTTTTTTTTTTTTTTTTTTTAAACGGACATCAATGGTAAATTGAACCCTACCTTATTAGTTGAGTGGATTTCCATTTTGTTAATTCCACCAACATTCTATTCCATAAATATGGCCAAAGATAGTGGTTATATAAGAGGTTGTTGGGGTCAAAAAAAGGAGTCTTTCCACTCAACCAATTCAATTTATAGTTATTATTCTGGCAGTTTTAATATGCATGAGTTCATTTTAACAGAGATCATTTAAAGTTAAGTTCGATTTTTTTCATTAATATCTCTCTCCTAGTTCTTCTACGCTATTGTATGTAGGACACCATGCACACTATCCATATTAGTTGGGCTTTGAGCTGCTGCATACTATTTGTTACTGACCTGTTATATGTATTATAAAACAACTGGAAAAAAATTTCCCAATAAAGCCTTTTAGAGATTTAGTAAGTTCTAGCAATGCCATTAGAAATCTAGTTTCATTCTACAATGATCCTTTTCTGTTTAAATTCTCCTCTGCTAAGTAACAAAATGACGAGACGGAAATGAATGAACGGCAAGAACTAATGAATTTTTGGCCTGTGAAATTTACTATGGTGAATTTACAAACACGATGAATAATAAATAACAAAATAAACAATCATTTAGATTCAATGGGAATAATATTTGTGTATTTATATGAATAAAATACAATCCATTATTGTTACACCATTACATTTATTTAAAAAGAAGTTTTGGGATAATATAGAGAAAAAATTGTGTACTACAATATGGCACATCTGCCAGTCCAACTGTGTTAGAGAGAAAGAAGGAAAGTCTTTGGTTAACAATGTACTGTGATTAGTAAGTGTCCCGCATACATCTCTGGAACTCATTACCTGGTTATACAGCACTTGTCACAGTTTCCCTCTAGGGACAAGCAGCAAGGAATGTCATTTTGGATGCATTATTAAAAGCTCATAGGTGCTTACAAATTATCAACATAGCATCCCTATCCTGTAGTGATGTCTGACCTCCACAGTGCCAATATAGGGGAAAGCGACATTACCCTTTGCTCTATGAAAAAGTACAAAAAAGGAGACTGATGCATACCTGCACATAAAAGAAGGCTATGGGAAAAGATATGTAGCATTTTCCTTGCTGCGCACATTTGAATAATTCAGTGTGGCCTGGTCTCCAGGGCACCATTGTCTTCAGTAAAGGCAAATCAGCAGCCTGGACAGCCTGTTAAGAGGACTCCAGCCTGCTGCCTTTTTTCTGTAAATCAGGATTAATGAGGAGGTAGAGGAAACCCAAAGCCCAATGCAGCAAATGCTGGCAGCTAACTTGTCTCAGTAGCCTGGCTCTGAAGTGGCTTCTGCCTTGATATCCTCAGGCATTCTCCTGTACAAGCCATCAACTTGTTGCTAACTAGCTATCACCTGGTTTTCACTAAAGACAGTTTTCCTTTCCCAGATTTTTACTGTTATTCACATAATGAACTGATGTTTTTATTCTTCTTTAAATCCTACTGTAATTTTTAGAAACCCATTTCTACTCACAGTGACAGGTAAACTCATTAAAAAATAGCAACAAAGGAAATGTACATAAATAGGTAAAATGTATATATACACAAATAACACACAGCCAATACAACATCAACAATATCACAGAATGAAAAAGACAATTTCTCACAGTATATTCTCACTTTTACTATTGCCACATGACATTTCAGGTTCTTTCAGTTGCTCTTTAGCAAAAGACAGATTGGCATTAATTCAGAATGTGTTTTTAATAGCAATAACACAATTTGTTGTAAGATGCCAAAGAGCAACTAACAGCACTTCAAGTAGTAGATAGCCTGTTGCATAATGTAATATACAGTGTACACAGTTGCTCTGTTTAGGCTTGTGCAGAGGTATTAAATATGAGATGAGTGAACCTCGTAAGATTCATTACCCATCAGTTTTGCTTTCAAAATGAAAGTGATATTGTTATACCCTGGAGTTTCTTCGGAGGAGGTTTGGAAAAATAATAAACACTGATACCTTCCTTCAGCTTTCCTTGGCTCCTTTGCAGCATCTGCTCCATCGCAGTCGTCGTCTGGCCTCCTGGGTGACATCACGGGACCACTGAGACCTATAATTTTCCCTCAATGGTCACATGAGTCATGCTGATAATTTGTGGGTGTCGAGCCCAAAAATTCAAAATGCACCTGCTTGTTACCAACCAGTTTGCTCATCTCTAATGCCAAATATTGCTCAGTAATTGGTGGAGCTGATCTCTGATCTTATGTCTGCCCAGTAGTGTTTCTTATGTGTGTTAACTGTCACAATGCTATACATGGCCTGCACACTTATAGACCAGATGATAAGTGTCCCAGCACTAGAGAATATGTTGACAAAACCTCCTGGTTGGAAGCAGGAGTAGGGTCCAAATGATTCCATGGGGAAGCCAAAATGCAATGAGCAAATTTTTATTTTTATTTTTATTTTTTTTTTGGGGGGGGGGGGGTGAAGATAGAGTGGAGAGCCACTTGCAAACATCGTAGTGAAAATTTTCAGGTCATGCCCCCATTTGAAACCCTAATTTGCATCTGGTCACCCAGAATGTCCTATTAGAAGGGTTATCTACCTTTCTAATATTGATGACAGTGTTGATGACTGTTGACGGCTCATAAAGTCTTATGTTTGTGTAATGACAGTCACCTCTATTACAAAAGTGTCTGACCTCTGCATAAGCAATGCCGCCCCTGCTACCTCTTGTGTCACCCCCTCTACCTCATAGATTGTAAGCTCTTGTGAGCAGGGCCCTCAGTCCCATTGTGTGAATCGACTTTCTTTGTAATGTATCTTTCTGTTTGTATTTGAACCCTACAAATTGTACAGCGCTGCGGAATATGTTTATTATTATTATTATTATGACAGTAGGTTGGTTTTAAAATACTTTATTTGTATATATATATATATATATATATATATATATATATATATATCATATTAATATGTATAATTAATATGTATATGAACATATTAGATTGATGCTGACCTACAGTATCTCAGAGCGATATATGACACAGAGAGATAAGTTCAGCTCGGCGGTATATACTCAATGGACACTCTATTTATAAGACCCTAACCCTAGTAGTGTGGTGAATCTCCTTTGGTCTTCAGAACCACAGCAGTTAGTTGTGGCATACACTAGTATTAGCCACATGTATCTGAGGAGTCAAAGTGCTCCAAGAAACATTCCTCCAAACACCATTTCTCCATCTCAATCCAGATTGACAGGTTGAAATCTGGTGGTAAAGATTTTAATTTATGATCCAACTGAACTTCTTATTAGTTTATTTGGTTAACAACTCAAATTTCTTATGAAGCTAGTTGAATACAATTTCACAATATACTACTCAAACTTTTGAAAAGCTGTAGTTCATAACACCACCACTGTGTGACCACGCAGGGACACATCTAGGACAGACAACCCACGACAAAGTACCAATAAATCAGGTTTGTTTTAAAAATTGGTCATTTGTGCCACAAATCTGATCTTGAGCCTAGAGGAAAGAGCACATCTGTATAAATACATCCATAAGTATAACTATATTAGTTCATATTAATACAGTTTTTATGCCATATATGGTTATAATATATTCTAGGCTATGCTGTATTCTACTGAATGGTAAGATATAACCACTACTGGTCACTAGAATAAATATTTGGAATGTTAGTAATTCCAGGATTACACCAAGGGGTCTACAAAATGTTTAGACAGAGCATTGCACCATCCTTGTATGTAGGGGGCACCACTTAGCAGACACCATCATTCTATAGTCAATATAAGTCAGTTCTCCTCTTGCACTTATGAAAAATGTCAGATACTCATATTTCCTTTTTTTCCCCATATGCTCACACAATGATGAGAGGAGCAGAAGCAGCTAAAAAGATAGCTTCTTTGTCCACAGCCTGCACTTTCAGAGATGTGTGCTCTGTGTATCTATGTCTCTATGCATTCACTGGCTGGTATTATATGCATCTCCAAATGAGGCTTGTTTGAGATCTGAGACAACTGTTGGATGCGTATTATGCACATAGGAAGTCCCATTTAAATTCATGCTATCCAAACACTGTATACAAAAAAATAAATTATTCACGCACACACATTATATATATAATATATATATATATATATATATATATATATATATATATATATATATATATATATATGATCTTATTTCATTTGGATGCAACAATAGTCATAGTAGGCGATATTGCTAGACCAGTATTCATTTAGGCCAAGTTTACAAGCAAATTTTATATAATAAGAAGCAATGGTGGAAAATCAGTGGTACAATGGAATTTTTGATAGAGCAGTACCATGCCCCCAAGTACCCTGTCTGAAAAACCCTAGAAGTTCGTACATATATTTTGATTTAAATGTCATTTGTACATAAAAGATTAAATATTTGGGTGTTGGGCCCCCATTGATCTTAAATCTTAAAAGCCTATCCTAAATAGCCCCAATACTGTACATTACTTTGCACTTGTAGCCAATATGTACATATAAAATCGAGCTTGATTTGCTGGGGTCCCTGGTGTCACACTGCTGCTGAACTTCACTTGAAGAGCTATTCTATCGATGACCTATTAATTCAGTGTATGTTCACATGGAGCATATTTATTGCATACATTTCTGTAGTGTAGTGAGGAGTGCAGCAATGGTCCAAATGCACAAATCTAGGGCATTGGGTTCTCCATAGGAGAGTTTTCTGGCCAAAACATTGATGCACTGTCATCAATTGACTCGCAGACTATACAAGAGGGGGAGGCAGTTGAGAAAGCAGATTGAGGGGACACCAAAAACTGGAGGATCCCAGAAAGGAGGCCTAAGACCAAAGTAGAGTTCATCAGCAGCTTGGCCCCTGGTATAGAGACAGTAGTATCTGCGAAATGGAGGCAGTCACTGTATAGAATGTCAACAAACCCTGTGAGAGGCTGGGGAGACTCCCCTTGCATAGACCAAAGATTACAAGGGAAGGCGCTTTGTTGTTCAATTTGTTCATTGTCCTAGTTGTCCTATATCCTCAAATCACCAGTAAACCACTGCTCTATACCTGTTTTTTTTTTTCTGCATCCAACACTTTCCTGCACGTTATGTCCCATTCATCTCAGTGTACAGAAACTCATATACAGGCAACAGCAACCATTTAAAAATCTGGAAAGGATTGGAGAGGGATTTCAGTTATAGACATTTCTGCAACAAGTCTGCCACGTGTGAATAAACCCTTAAATATTTTATATTGTACATAGGTTCAATAGTAGCATGAGTATATCTACTGTTTTTATGTAGTTAATGCTATCATTCTTTTATTTGCTACTTACATAATCTTTCTCTTTGTCTTTAGCTCTATCTTATACTGTATATTTGTAGATATACCTACATACTTATATACAGTATATATACACGATCTCCTATCCCTGAGCAGAAGGCCACCATTTGCCAGTTACAGTAACGCTTCAGTAACATGTCATTTTTGACTCCGGTCCAGCTCCTATTAATTGACGCTGTACTGCTGTACATGATACACTGCTCACAATATTGAACTGCTGAATAATAAAATTCTGTAACGTGATGGATTATCTCTAATTATGTTACACGTTGTATCAGAATTCCAATTCCAAAGTCTGTATTATGCACATTTATGAACACAAGCTATCTTATATCTAATTTGCTTTCAGACGCTATTCATGTATGCTGTGAAGCTGTGGCATTAGCAGAGTGATATACATTTTCAAGCACGCTGCCCTGTATTTTAATGAAATGGTTTATGTTCTTGATTGTTACCTTTTGACGTGTGTCTGCAAGTCCTATACAAGCTGTAAGCATTTGGTTCCTATATTTACAAGCAGCCAGCACCATTTTTGTCAGTGAGTCATCTCTCTTTGACATGAGTTCCATCAGCATTGCATTAGTGGCTCTAATCTATGCTGTCTGCATAATAAGTACAAAGCATTATGTGTAGTCTTCAAGCGTCCATGGCAGCCTCTGCATATGATCTCTCTATACTTGCAACACAGCTTGTTCTCTGTTCTTTTTAATTATTGCCAGGACAATATGTCTCTGTAATGTACACTCTGATTGTCTCCCCCTAACAATTGTCAGAGGAATATGTACTTTGCATATACTTCATACATAGCGCATTTTCCAAGGTGTGAAAGGAAACTTCTTCTTGTGAGTTGACACTACTAAGATTTGTTGCAACTCTGACATCTTGCTATAATTCCAAAGCAGATAATACTAACAAATATTTGACATACTGTACGTGTCTTGTATCTATTTCCTGTAAATGTTAGACTCTAGAAATAGGTTTGAGAAGCTAATAAATGCAATTCCAAAATAAAACATGTTTTTTTTCTGTCCATAATACAGTGCTAGTGTTTATACATGAGTATGTTTGCATGAGCATATAAAGTATGTATGCACGCTATTTTAGAAGATGTACTTCTGTAGTCCATTTTGTATATGGTAAATGCCCATTGAAGTCTATGGAGAGTGATGTGTCTGTATGTGATGCGTATTACATATTTGAAACTTGCTGCCTCATGTAATGTAATTTCCGATCTAGAACCAATCAGTATTAGGCTACTTTCACACAGTCAGTATTTAGCCAGTATTTTGCATCAGTATTTGTAAGCCAAAACCAAGATTGGACCCAAAACAGGTTCCACTTTTGGTTTTGGCTTAGGCTGGGTTCACATCTGCGTCAGATATCCATCGACTTCCAAACAGTTTTAAGAGAAAAACAGTTTGGTAAAAAAAGGATTCTAAGGGCTCGTTCACATCTGCGGCCCGGTCTCCGTACTTAGGTTTCCGTTTCCTGCCTAAAACACAGGCAGGATACGGAAACCTGCAGGAGACTTTCTCACCCATTCATTTGAATGGGTGAGAAAGCTGTCCGGCCGTGCGCGGCGGTGAGCATTTTGCGCTCTTCGCCGCGAAACCGGGTTTTATAATCCGGACACAGAGTCGGACATGCACTACTCTGTGTCCGGATAAAAAAATCCGGTTTCGCGGCGGAGAGCGCAAAACGCTCACCGCCGCGCACGGCCGGACCCGGTCTATGGTTTCCGTCTTCTGGCATGCAGAAGACGGAAACCATAGAACGGAGACCCCAGACGCAGGTGTGAACCCAGCGTCAACAGTTACACAGCTGATACCCGAATCAGTTTTTTTAGACGGATTATGTGGCATTCACACTCGCGCCTTTACTTGTCCTCCATGACTCCACCTAAATCCCAGGCAAAAATGCTTGGTGACGGCTTGCCAGTGGTCAGTTTCAAAGCCCATTCATTTTAATGGATTTTTATAGCAAACCACCAGTGTCCGTATGCAGCCTCTCCATTGTGAAACCATTTTTTTTTGCAAGGAAACAAGTCGGACATCTGTGTTCAGTATTCCGTTCAGGGAGTCCGCATGGGGATTCCCCGAAAGGAATATCAAACGCAATAACAAGCGGTGAGCTTATGAAAGCACACGGACCTTATAAACTATAATGTGGTCCATGTGTTTTCCACGCAGTGTCCGCACGAGTCATGTGGAGAGGAAAGTAGTTCATGAAGTACTTTTCTGTCCACATGTTCCGTGCGGAAAACACACGGACCCCATTATGGTCTATGGGGTCCGTGTACTTTCACTGCTCACCGCTTGTCAATGCATTCAGTATTCCATTTGGGGGTTCCCCAAGTGGACTTCCCAAACAGAATACCGAATGCAGATGTGAACCAGGTCTAACTGAATCCATTAAAAAAAAAACGATCATTTGTGTCAGTTTGTGTCAGTTTGCATTCCGTTTGGGTCTGTTTTTGTCAAATCAGTTTTTTTTTCTTCACCCTTGTTTATTCTGAGGGAAAAACTGATTGCAAAACGGACACAAACTGACGCTAGGTTCACACCTGCGTTTTGGTCTCCGTTCTGTGCTTTCTGTCTTCTGCATGCAAGAAGACGGAAAAAACAGACCGAGTCCGGCCGTGAGTTGGCGGTGAGCGTTTTATGCTCTCCACCACGAAACCGTTTTTTTAAATCTGGACACAGAGTACTGCATGTCCGACTCTGTGTCCGGATTAAAAAACCCGGTTCCGCGGCGGAGAGCATAAAACGCTCACCACCGCTCACGGACGGACAGCTTTCTCACCCATTCAAATGAATGGGTGAGAGACTCCTGCAGGTTTCCGTCTCCTGCTCTGTTTTATGCAGGAAATGGAAACCTGCAGAACGGACACCTGGGCGCAGATGTGAACGAGCCCTGATTGTGATCAGTAGGTAAATCCATACGCAATCCGTTTTCCATAGACCTCAATGAAAAAACAAACAAACAAAAAAAAAAAAAACAGATTGGCTGCTGTCCATCTCGAATCCTTATTTTTAGTACAAAGACAAAGTTATGCAAATTCTACTTTTCTCTCTGCACAAAAAAATTTGAAACTAGACGAAAATGTCCATTAACCCCTGAGAAGGCAGGGTGGTGTGTTATATTTACCTTGACGAAATATGCATGTCAGCTAGGCATGTTCATTTATTTTGTTGACATAGTATCATAACTCTTTATGTGCCTTTTAGGGGTGTCTCCATTAGGGTGGCCATATCTTCAGGGACAGGTTTTGGTCAGGACACTAGCTATTAAAGCAGTGTTCCTGAGTTAAGTTTTTAGGGTAATATAGAATCGCAGCCTGTCTAGCCTATTGGATATATTTCTATTTCTGCACTATCTGCCCTTTCATCTTTATGGTCTTTATGATACCTGGATATTCCCCCTTTTTCTGTGGTCTGGTATGCAGTGTATGTGGCGTCCTTCATTGAACGGCACCCCGTAATTGGTGAGTTGGTCTGGCTTAATTTTCTTGGAGGCCGCTGTGCCTTGTCTTTGATGTTGTTATGTTATCCTGCTGTTTATAGGATCTGCACTGGTCTGCACTGGTCCACTACTGGCTCTTTTTATTAGCAGACAATAGTAGTTTTTAATGATATTTATTAAAAGTTACATTTTACTCTCTATTCCTTTTGGCCTTTGTTATTTGATATACTACTGACTACTGAAGTGTAAGCATCTCCCAACATGAGCTCCTGACTTTCATCAAAGTAAACCTTGTAATTGAGCTACCTGCAAGACGAAAACCAGGAAATATCGGCTCCATGGAAGACATAACTAAGCGAGACTAAAAACACCCCAAGAGAAAAATGAAATAAGAACAGAAAAAGGATTTTAAAATACAAGAGAAGATTCCTACAGACCTCAGACTGGCTGAATGCAACAGAGAACATCACACCTGATCCCAGGATCAGAGAAGGTAGGGCCATCACTTGGCTAATCCCATAAGCAAGTAGATTATCCCCCAGAAATAAGGAAATCGGGGACACCCTCAGATTCTGGGAACCTGGGAGATTATAATATGGATTTCTTAGATGAATTTAGTAAGATCTCCAAAGCCATGGATAAAACATTGCTGAGAACAAGACCCCAGCACAGCAGGGGGTCAGGCATCCAGGAAGGTGTGAAAATGGCCACAGAGACAGAGGACATTGACTGTAATGCGAAGAGCACTGTCTCTGTACACAGCGGGAGGCAGGCCACTCTACAGATTACATACCCTGATAACATGAGCCCTAGGGAGAAAAAAAATGCAAAGAAAGATCTCCTCAGAGTCCATGCTGAGACCCTGTTTGCTGACTACACATCAAACCAAAGAATGACCAACCTTATTATGCACACCGATTACATAAGAGCCTGGCAGCATGCAATATGTGACTGCTACAAGAGTACAACAACAGAAGAGGCGGATACAGGCAAAATAACAATCAGAATAAAAAACCCACAAGGGGCCGGCGAATTGATTCTCACAACAACCATTTTTACTAGTGGGACTTTAATGATTCAAGGAAAAGAAGATAGGCTTCTCCAGTGTATAGAAAAATTCCCAGAGATCAAGAATCAGGCACAACAAAAAAGGGGTACAGACACAGGACCACCCACTGACTCAGGTGAATCACCCGTGACATCCCCCAACACATCTGCCAGCACACAGACACAAGCCAGCAAGCCCTCCCCCGACTCCTCACACCTCTCAGAAGAGTCCCTCACAGAGATTGTATCCCGGCTGGAGAGAGATTTTACTATCTATAAACACAATTATAATAGAAACTGTAATGTCAACGAACTGTCCAGCACAAATGGCGACACAAAAGCCACTCACAAACTTATCCAGGAAATTACAAATCTAAAACAAGAGATAGCAGCCTGCCAGCAAGAGAATGTCAAGCTGTGGGATAAAATGACGCAGTGCCTACAAGAAATCACAGAACTAAAAGGAGAGTTATCAGGCCTGAAACTACAGACACAAGAGATAAGATCTAAGGAAGAGGGGGAGGAAAACACAACAGTCTCTGATCAAGGTACCAATAAGCCAGAAATGCCTCACACATCACAAGAAAGCCCAGAACTGCCCATCACCCCAGACATAGAGCCAGAGAGAACCCAAACAACGAAAACTATAACAAAAACCTCAAACCCAGATATAGTCCTGATCATAGACTCCAATGGCAAGTACATTAATACAAGAAAGCTCTTCCCACGGCAAAGAGTCAAGAAAATCCACAGCCCAACCATTGAAAAAGCCAATACCATTATCTGCAAGCCTTTCTACACTACCCCGAAACACATTGTCATACACACAGGCACAGAAGATCTCTCTGACCAGCCCCAACAGACAGCGGGCCAACTGGTCCAACTAGCAGAGAAAGCAAAGCAACAGTTCCCAGACAGTAGTATCATCCTGTCATCTCTGCTCCCACGAGACGGCATCTCTGAAGACATCATCACGGGGATCAACAAAGAGCTGGCGACCAGAATCAGACAAACACCAGGCATCACCCTGGCACAACACCCCTCCATAGATAAGCGTCACCTATATGATGACAAACACCTCAATAAACATGGCGTCAGCCTCCTAGCGAAGGAAGTCAAAGACTTAGTGCTCAACAGAGACCCCGGGCCTAGACAACAAACAAAACAAAGAGTCATGGAAATAATACCCGACAACCGCCAATATCCAAGACAGAACCCCCCAAAGATGCCACCTATCAAGAAAAAGCCAACCAGAGCAACCCAGAGCACCGACATAGAGACAATAAAGAGAATAGAGTATGCGGTCACTACAATGGCCACAACAGCAATGCACATAAACCAATACCTGGCCACACTGCAACCAACCAAGAACCCAGCCCGTCCTCTGCAGGACAGCTCATTACAAGGTTTACACACTGAAGATGAAATCACTAACTATCAGTAGTTGGAACATACAAGGGCTGAACGCCTCAGCCTTTGGATCTAAACCAAAAGATCCAGACTTCATAGACAGACTAAAAAACATAGACATTCAAATCCTCCTAGAGACATGGACCCGGGCAGATGATGAGTCCCTAACACCCATGGGCTACAAGGAACTCTCAGTGCCCGCCCAGAAAAATAAGACCACCAAACATGGCCGCCACTCAGGAGGCATACTAATATGGTACAAGGAGGAGCTCAAAGAACACGTAAAAGCTACCAAACGTGGAACCAATCACATATGGATAAAAATAAGCAGCTCCATCCTCAGCGGCCAGCAGGACATCTATCTCTGTGCAGTATATATGCCCCCACCAGGGTCTCCCTACCACGACCCCGACACTTACGAGGTCCTACAAAGGGAAGCTGTCCACTTCCAACCCAAAGGCAGAGTACTAATATGCGGAGACCTGAATGCAAGGACAGGCACAGAGATAGACTACCTGCCCCCTGACGACAACCCACATACGCACGGTAGTGAGATCCACCACCCAGAACCCACACAGACAAGAAGAAACAGCCAAGACAAAATTGTCAACAAGAGTGGGAGACAACTGCTGAACATGTGCCAAAGCCTAGGACTGTACATAATAAACGGACGTACCACAGGCGATCCCAGAGGACGCTTCACACTAAACTCTCAAGTGGGCAACAGCGTGGTGGACTATGCCATTACAGACGCAGACCTGTCAGACATTGAAGACTTCACAATCGCACCTGACTCCCATCTATCAGACCACAACCAGATCCTACTATACATGAGAACCAGGAACAAAACACCCACACATGAGCCCCAACAGTCCGGCCTCTACAACCTACCAAGACATTTCAAATGGGCCAACCACCAGGCCATAGAATATACCAACGCAACCAACCGACCCGAAATCAAGACACTGCTCACAAACTTCCATACAAACACCTATCAGCCAGACCAACAGGGAGTCACCAGAGCTGTGAAGGATCTCAAGTACATCCTACAGAGCACAGCAGAACTAGCAGGCCTGAAACGAACCAAACCAATAAGACAAACCAACAAACAGTCCCACAAATGGTTCGACAGTGACTGCAGAGCACTACGCCATACCCTAAGAACAGCCTCCAACCAAAAACACAGGGACCCCAACAACAAGGAGGTGAGGGAAGCCTACAACAATCTATGCAAGCAATACAAGGGCACCCTCAGAGAGAAGAAACAGAGATACCTCTCCCACAAAATAGAACAACTAGAGGACTCCCACCAGGACAGCTCATTCTGGGAGACCTGGCACCACATGGGCACAAAGCCGAAGAAAAACTCTCTCCACATCCAAAATGGCAATATCTGGCTCAACTACTTCAGAGGTCTCTACAAAAACATCCCAGAAGAAGACCTAACTCCAGAACAGCAACAGATAATCACCAAACTGAGGGACATGGAGAAAGTCATCAAAGACTTCCAGAACCCTCTGGACTCGCCAATCACCATAAAAGATATACAGGAAAGAATTGCCCTGCTGAAAGGCAAAAAGGCCAGTGGCCCTGACGGCATCCTACCAGAGATGATCAAATACAGCCCTCCAGCAATACACGCAGCACTGGCAAAGCTATTCACCCTCGTGCTCAATGCTGGACAGTTCCCGAAGACTGGAACAAAGGGCTCATAACCCCCATCTACAAGAATGGGGACCAATATGACCCCAACAACTACAGAGGGATCTGCGTCAGCAGCACGCTGGGGAAACTGTTCAACAGCATCATCAATAACAGAATCCTCACCTTCCTCACACAACACGGGGTCCTCAGCAAGAGCCAAGCAGGGTTCATGCCAAACCACCGCACCACAGACCATATCTACACCCTGCACAGCCTCATCAAGACGCACGTCCACAACACCAGAAGAGGCAAGATATTCGCCTGCTTCATGGACTTTAAGAAGGCGTTTGATTCAGTATGGCACCCAGGCCTACTTCTAAAACTCCTAGAGAGTGGAATAGGAGGAAGAACGTACGACGTCATCAAGAGCTCCTACACCGGAAACCAGTGCAGTGTGAAGGTGAATGGGAAAAGGACCGCATACTTCCAACAGGCCCGAGGGGTCAGACAAGGCTGTAGCCTGAGCCCAACACTCTTCAACATCTATATCAATGAACTGGCTACAGCCCTGGAGGCCTCATCAACCCCAGGCCTCTCCCTGAACAATCGAGAGGTGAAGTTCCTGCTATACGCCGATGACCTCCTACTCCTGGCCCCCACCGAGAAAGATCTCCAAGAAAGCCTGTCCGTGCTGGAAAAATTCAGCACCACATGGGCCCTACCCATCAACCAGAAGAAGACCAAAATCATGGTATTTCAGAAGAAGGGCCAAAACAAAGCCTCCACCACCCCACAATTCACACTGAATGGCTCCACACTGGAGAAAACCAACAGCTACACCTACCTGGGGCTGGAGCTCAGCCAATCAGGAAGCTTCAAAGCAGCAATAGAAACCCTGAAAGCAAAAGCCTGCAGAACCTTCTACGCCATCAGAAGACAACTGTACCACCTCAAACCACCAGTGAGGGTCTGGCTGAAGATATTTGACGCAGTCATCTCCCCGATCCTTCTCTATGGCAGTGAGGTCTGGGGCCCAGCCACCTACCCAGACCAGTTAAAGTGGGATTCCAACCCAACAGAGAATTTCCACCTGGAGTTCTGCAAATACCTGCTCCATGTCCATCGCAACACCACCAACATAGCCTGCAGGGCAGAGCTAGGCAGACTCCCCCTATGGCTCACCATACAGAAGAGGGCGCTAGCTTTCCAGGCACACATCCAGGTGAGCAAGTCCGACTCCTACCACCACCAAGCATGGCTAAGCCACCTGAGCAAACCAGACATTCAACAACCAAACAACAGCCAACCACCAAACCAAAAACACCAACAGACGATAACCAAGGCCGAAATAAAGGCGACCACAGAGGCAAACAGAGAGCGGTACATTGAAGAATGGAGAAACGAAATAAATAACTCCAAGAAACTCACTGTGTACCAATCCCTACAAAGGGACTACACCATGGCCACCTACCTGGAGAGAATACGCCACCCCAAGCACAGACAGACCCTGAGCCGGTACAGACTGAGCGCCCACAACCTAGAGATAGAGACAGGGCGATACAGGCAGACGTACAAGCCACGGGAGAAGAGACTGTGCCAGCACTGTGACCAGGGGGCCCTAGAAGACGAGACCCACTTCCTGCTACACTGCACCAAATACTCAGCTGTGAGGGCCGTCTACTACCAAAGACTCTCTGCCCACATCCCAGACTTCATATCTGCAGACGAGAAGAGGAAACTCTACATCCTACTGGGAGAAGAAGAGGCCACTGTGGAGATCGCTGCCCAATACGTGTCCAGCTGTCACCAAACAAGAGGAAGATGAGACTCCACGGATTGTTATATTTATCCCAAAACACCCACCCCACCCCCACCCCCCCATATAGCAGTCACCAACGAAGAGGAACACGAGACTCCACGGACTGTTATACCCGAAACCAACCGCCCCGCCCCACCCCACCTCCAACCCCCCCCCATATAGCAGCCACCAATGAAGAGGAAGATGAGACTCCATGGACTGTTATAACCCAAACCCCCCCCATACCCACCACCCACCCAACCCAACGCCCCCCCCCCCACCCCCGCCCACTTTACTAACTTTGGCAATGCCAAATAACTATTCGGACGTGCCAATAAAGCATTTTTTATTTGATTTGATTTGATTTGAATAAATTATAGCTGGGGTTGAGCCGATCTTGAGATTTCAGGATCGTTTTTAAAATCCGATTTCCAATCATTTTCCATTCGAACCCGATCCCAATTCCGATCCCAATGCAAGTTAATGGGATTTTTAAATAATCGGAGATTGGATTTTAAAAACGATCTTATTCACTACACAGCGTGGAATCCAAAAATTGAATGCATTTTTTTTTTTAGAGTCCACGCTGTGTAGTGATTAAAAAATTCCCCAGCTACTTAAGTCCCCCCTGCTGTCCACTTACCTGCACAGAAGCGCTGCTGCTGCTGATCCACGCTTCTCTCGCTCCTCTTCTTTCTATTGCGCATGTCTGTATGTGCTCTCGCCTCCCAGGCTAGTGTTACTGATGCTGAGAGTAGGCGGGGCTTGTTGTGGCTTAGGAGAGTGTGGGCGGGTACAGTACCCACACTCTCCTAAGCCACAAGCCCCGCCTTCTTCCTAGGTCTGAAACACTAACCTGGAAGCTAGGGGCGCTCACGAACCGAGAAGAGGCGAGAAGAGAACAGATGGGGAGAGGAAGCGGATCTGTGCAGATGAATGGATGCCGCCGGCACACAGCCTGTGCTGGCATCCGGCCGCTTAACCCCCTGCGCGCCGGCTGCGTCCATTCATTCCTATGGCATAGCAGGGAGGAAACAGAAGAGTAGATGGTATCTACTCTTCTGTTTCCTCTCTGCTGTGCCTTATCCTCAACTGTGCTACATCTGCATTATTGTACATTGACTTGTCTATCAACTTTTCTGCTTCGTCCCTGCTTTATCATATACTCAGCTCTGCTACATCTGAGATGTAGATCTCAGATGTAGCAGAGCTGATGAGTATATGAGTTACCTCACTGGTAAGTTCAATTTGATCGAATGTTGCCTACCCCTGAAACGAGCATTTTTCCCCCATAGACTATAATAGGATTCGATATTCGATTTGAGTAGTCGAATATTGAGGCGCTACTTGAAACGAATATCGAATATCGAACAATTTACTGTTCGCTCATCTCTAATAATTACCTTCGAAGCAACACCGATGACTCTGGCACAGTACCCAATCACTTAGAGCCCTGTAATGGTATGTGGAGTCTTCATGGTTCGTGATTGTCTCTTCACCAAATTTCACAGATTCTCAATTGAATTGACAGCTGGGGAATTTGGAGGCCATGTCAGCACCATGAATTGTTTGTAACATTCCCCAGACTATTCCTAAACAACATTGGCAATGTCATAGGGTGCATTAAGGCCACTATCATTAGGGAAAAACATGTAGGGTGATGGATGTACATGGTCTGCAGTAGGTAGAACATATCAAAGTAGCAAGTATGTTAGAGAATGTCAGAACTCAAGATGTTCCAGCACAACATTGGTTCATGGTTTAGAACTGGCACACTAAAGGGGTAAGAAATATATATATATATATATATATATATATATATATATATATATATATATATATATATATTTATTACAGCTATATACATGAAATACTTCTCTGCAAAAAGTTCAAATGTATCATTTGGTCTAAAATAAGCACAACTAATCTCCATACTTTGACTTCTACCCTTGATTAGGAAGATGATTAGCTATTGAATTTATCCTTTTCAATCACCTACTCATGCTGATATTCCTTTTATTGAGAGCGTAATAATACTTTTGATAATTGTAAACATAGTAATTACTATTAATGACACTATTATGTCTGCTATGTTATTTTAGTTCTCTCTTTAACATTGTGTTCTTTTGTTGTCATGACATTTTGTACATCTCTTTTTTACAATATACGAATGCATTATACTTACTATATGTGCATATTTTTTGTTCTGTAAAACTTTAAAAATTCAATAAAAAATTTGGAATAAAAAATAGAATAAGCACAACTACACAACTACATTACAGTACCCCACACCATGACTACTAGCGAGAATGTAAAAACAGAGTTATGCAATTGCTACAGTAAAATGGTGGGAAACTGTAGTCTGTTGAGTAGAGGATTGTATGTCATGGGAGAAGTGTGGTCCTTGGTTAATTTGTAAGCATGCATACCTTAAACAGTTGGCTGTTTTCTCCTTGGTCCACATGGGCAGCTGTGTAGGTGGAAAGGATTGGTTCAGCCACAATTTGCACTGCATTTGTGGCAGTGTGCTACAGTTGAGTTCAGAACTAAGGTTTATATGACATGTTATGTTTTATTCGCACGTCACAGGATATGACATGCACTGCGTATTGTATACTGCATTGATAAGAGGTGTAAGTCATCACACTGTCAATGCTTTACAAGTTTCTTAAACTTATATTGGATAATGACTCTTGATAGTGGAAATGTGTGTGCCTATAAGTTGTACGAGAGAAGTTAAAGGGGTTGGCCACTTTCAGACCAATATTGACAAACAAATGTACAATAAAAAGATATACAATTTTCCAATATACTTTCTGTATCAATTCCTCACAGTTTTCTAGATCTCTGCTTGCTGTCATTCATTCTGTTACTTCTAGTGGATAAAACTCTAACCATGGTCATGTGATTTACAGTCCATGATCATGTGATGAGCACACAGGTGCCGCTCATTATAGTCACAGCACAATAATCAGACATCTGCCTGGCAATCAGCTGTGCACCTGTGTCCTCATCACATGACCATGGACCGTAAATCACATGACCATAGTCAGAGTTTTATCCTCTAGAACAGGGGTGCTCACACTTTTTCAGCATGTGAGCTACTTTATAAACTGACCAAGGCAAAAGATCTACTACCCACTTCCTGTGGGTGGGGCCGGGGTGGGCCTGTGAGCGGGGCCAGGGCAGGCGGGGTCGGGCAGAGCATGAGAGCAGGAGACAGCAGCGTTCTGTGGCCGCCCAGGGATCCCTGGTGTCTGCTTGTTCACAGCGCAGGCTGAGAGTTGACTCTCAGCCTGCACTGTGAACAAGCAGACACTGGGGATCCCTGGCTGCATCCCGCGATCGAACCATACGTCCATTGCAATCGACCGGTAGATTGTGATCGACGTATTGGGCACCCCTACTCTAGAAGTAACAAAATTAATGACAGCAAGCCAAAATCTAGAATACCGTGAGGAATTGTTACAGAAAGTATATTGGAAAATTGTATATCTTTTTATTGTACATTTGTTTGTCAATATTGGTCTGAAAGTGGCCAACCTCTTTAAGCACTTTTCTTCAACTGTGCAGCACACTGACATCAGTACTTTCCCAGAGTACCTAGGATGGAAGGAGGACACTATTTAAGGGCATTCTTGGAGGAGAATAGCTGGAGCATCTGCTTGCTATTGGCAGTCAACTTGAAAGAAGGTAAGGACAAGAGGTCTGGATGACTTAAAAGAGATGGCACCCAGTTCCTAGTACAATGGCACCACCAATACCATACACAGCAGTAACACAGCAAGATGCAGGGGTCACATTTTTCCAGTGCTAATGGTAGTTCGTTGTTCATGGTTGGGGTCTAGAGATCTGCTTGCTGGTTCCACTAATACAAAGTTTTACTGTTCAAATGCTTGTGGAATGTTATCTATCTTGAGCATTGTGTGAATTCTTTCTTCCTCCAGTGGGAAGGTGACTTGCAAAGAGGCAGTGTGACTAGCCATCTGCTCCAAGAGGGGTGGATGGATAAGCAATACATTGGCTCCTGATGATAGTGGGATTGATTATAGCTAGAGATGAGCGAACAGTGTTCTATCGAACACATGTTCGATCGGATATCAGGGTGTTCGCCATGTTCGAATCGAATCGAACACCGCGTGGTAAAGTGCGCCAAAATTCGATTCCCCTCCCACCTTCCCTGGCGCCTTTTTTGCACCAATAACAGCGCAGGGGAGGTGGGACAGGAACTACGACACCGGGGGCATTGAAAAAAATTGGAAAAAGTCATTGGCTGCCGAAATCAGGTGACCTCCATTTTAGACGAATAGTGGATTTCAAATCCGGGTCATATGAGAATGTGAACTTTGTGACTATGAGACAGGGATAGCTGTACAGGCAGGGATAGCTAGGGATAACCTTTATTTAGGGGGGAATGTTATTAAAAATAACTTTTTGGGGCTCTATCGGGTGTGTAATTGTGATTTTTGTGAGATAAACTTTTTCCCATAGGGATGCATTGGCCAGCGCTGATTGGCCGAATTCCGTACTCTGGCCAATCAGTGCTGGCCAATGCATTCTATTAGCTTGATGAAGCAGAGTGTGCACAAGGGTTCAAGCGCACCCTCGGCTCTGATGTAGCAGAGCCGAGGCTGCACAAGGGTTCAAGCGCACCCTCGGCTCTGCTACATCAGAGCCGAGGGTGCGCTTGAACCCTTGTGCACACTCTGCTTCATCAAGCTAATAGAATGCATTGGCCAGCGCTGATTGCCCAATGCATTCTATTAGCCCGATGAAGTAGAGCTGAATGTGTGTGCTAAGCACACACATTCAGCACTGCTTCATCACGCCAATACAATGCATTAGCCAGTGCTGATTGGCCAGAGTACGGAATTCGGCCAATCAGCGCTGGCTCTGCTGGAGGAGGCGGAGTCTAAGATCGCTCCACACCAGTCTCCATTCAGGTCCGACCTTAGACTCCGCCTCCTCCGGCAGAGCCAGCGCTGATTGGCCGAAGGCTGGCCAATGCATTCCTATACGAATGCAGAGACTTAGCAGTGCTGAGCCATTTCTGCTCAACTACACATCTGATGCACACTCGGCACTGCTACATCAGATGTAGCAATCTGATGTAGCAGAGCCGAGGGTGCACTAGAACCCCTGTGCAAACTCAGTTCACGCTAATAGAATGCATTGGCCAGCGCTGATTGCCCAATGCATTCTATTAGCCCGATGAAGTAGAGCTGAATGTGTGTGCTAAGCACACACATTCAGCACTGCTTCATCACGCCAATACAATGCATTAGCCAGTGCTGATTGGCCAGAGTACGGAATTCGGCCAATCAGCGCTGGCTCTGCTGGAGGAGGCGGAGTCTAAGATCGCTCCACACCAGTCTCCATTCAGGTCCGACCTTAGACTCCGCCTCCTCCGGCAGAGCCAGCGCTGATTGGCCGAAGGCTGGCCAATGCATTCCTATGCGAATGCAGAGACTTAGCAGTGCTGAGTCAGTTTTGCTCAACTACACATCTGATGCACACTCGGCACTGCTACATCAGATGTAGCAATCTGATGTAGCAGAGCCGAGGGTGCACTAGAACCCCTGTGCAAACTCAGTTCACGCTAATAGAATGCATTGGCCAGCGCTGATTGGCCAATGCATTCTATTAGCCCGATGAAGTAGAGCTGAATGTGTGTGCTAAGCACACACATTCAGCACTGCTTCATCACGCCAATACAATGCATTAGCCAGTGCTGATTGGCCAGAGTACGGAATTCGGCCAATCAGCGCTGGCTCTGCTGGAGGAGGCGGAGTCTAAGGTCGGACCTGAATGGAGACTGGTGTGGAGCGATCTTAGACTCCGCCTCCTCCAGCAGAGCCAGCGCTGATTGGCCGAATTCCGTACTCTGGCCAATCAGCACTGGCTAATGCATTGTATTGGCGTGATGAAGCAGTGCTGAATGTGTGTGCTTAGCACACACATTCAGCTCTACTTCATCGGGCTAATAGAATGCATTGGCCAATCAGCGCTGGCCAATGCATTCTATTAGTGTGAACTGAGTTTGCACAGGGGTTCTAGTGCACCCTCGGCTCTGCTACATCAGATTGCTACATCTGATGTAGCAGTGCCGAGTGTGCATCAGATGTGTAGTTGAGCAGAAATGGCTCAGCACTGCTAAGTCTCTGCATTCGTATAGGAATGCATTGGCCAGCCTTCGGCCAATCAGCGCTGGCTCTGCCGGAGGAGGCGGAGTCTAAGGTCGGACCTGAATGGAGACTGGTGTGGAGCGATCTTAGACTCCGCCTCCTCCAGCAGAGCCAGCGCTGATTGGTCGAGTTCCGTACTCTGGCCAATCAGCACTGGCCAATGCATTTCTATGGGGAAAAGTTAGCTTGCGAAAATCGCAAACTGACAGGGATTTCCATGAAATAAAGTGACTTTTATGCCCCCAGACATGCTTCCCCTGCTGTCCCAGTGTCATTCCAGGGTGTTGGTATCATTTCCTGGGGTGTCATAGTGGACTTGGTGACCCTCCAGACACGAATTTGGGTTTCCCCCTTAACGAGTTTATGTTCCCCATAGACTATAATGGGGTTCGAAACCCATTCGAACACACGAACAGTGAGCGGCTGTTCGAATCGAATTTCGAACCTCGAACATTTTAGTGTTCGCTCATCTCTAATTATAGCTAGATGAGCTGCATATTGCCACATCCACTGAAGTCGGTAGCGGACCCTTGGGTGCGCTGATAATAGTTGGTATACTGTATATGCAGTGTGGAATTTACTACCAGCCAGCATATCTGTTCTAGTTTGTGCTGTGTTCAGCAGAAGAGAATGGTGTCATGCCCATTTAATGGTTCAAAATTGTTTAAAGGGGTTTTCCCATCTCACTGTTTCAGAAGTTTGCCTGCCTGTTGTCTCTTCTTCTCACTTCTTGTATCCCCCCCCCCCACACAGCTTGCTGAATGACACTATGAGATATCACAATATTTATGCAGATCAGATAATATGCACATGCTTGTAGAGAACACATGTGGAGACTGCTGTGGTCTGATCTTAGACTCCGCCTCCTCACAGACGAGCCTCCGGCAGGACCAGCGTTGTTTGGCCGAATGCTGTACACTGGCCAATCAACGCTGGTCAAGTCAATCCTATGAGAATAAGTAAGCTTGCTCGTACCAGCAAGCTACCAGCTCTCCTGACTAGCAAGGACGAGCCTGCTGCAGAACCAGTGTTGATTGGCCGAATGCTATACACTGCATAGCATTTGGCCAATCAACGCTGGCTCTGAATCGAATATTTACTGCGAATAGCAGCAGTAGTATTCATCTCTTTTTCTTTTTTTTTTTATGTAGTTTGTAAGCACCACATAGAGCTCACAATGTACATTTTTCCCTATCAGTATGTCTTTTTTGGAATATGGGATGGAAATCCATGCAAACACGGGGAGAACATACAAGCTCCTTGCAGATGGTTTTATGCCCTTGGCGGGATTTGAACACCGGGACTCCAGCGCTGCAAGGCTGCAATGCTAACCACTGAGCCACCGTGTGGCCCCCTGCTTGCTCATCTCTATTATCTATGTGTGGGAACAGGATGATATGGTGGAGTATTAATTATGTGCAGGGGCCTGGATGATATGTCCTCTTTTGCGCCGCCTTGCAGCATCAATGGACAGAGAATAAATACTTATTGTAGCATAGCACCTTTAAGTACTTTCTAAATCTTAATTATAAATTTCCTACTAAATTACCACTATGAAGTCTGTGTCTCTAACTCTTTTACATACTGCAAATGGTGGTGGTGGTGTTGCTGCTTCTGACACAGATACAACAGTAGTTGCCCAGCCCCTATTTCTCGGTTCTATGCTTTCCTGTTCTCTTTTCATCTATCTGTTTTAGAGAATGCATACAAGAAGAGGAGGTTGTACAGAGCACATCATATATTAGATAATTAGGTCTTCCTTTTTTTTTTTCAATTCTTATTTTATTCAGATTTTTCAACAATTTTTACGGAGTAAAGTTCACTGTGATTACAAAAAATTACAAATGTTTTCAAGGACCAACAATAGTAAAGATTTACTAAACGACGCAGGTCTTCCTAGTCTTCAGGGAAGTATAAAATAAAACAAAGACACCGAGCGCACTAAGTGTAGTATTTGAGAGTACACAGATGATTAAAAACTGGGTAAGTATTAATGTGGACCAGATGGCCTCTCACCTTATGAGGTTGTGAACAGTCACAACACTTGAAATCGTATTAGGGTGAGAGTGGCAGCAGTTCAATCCGTCACCGGAGAGTCGGAGGAAATACTGAAGAGGAAAAAGGGGACCAAAGGTCTGTTGAGGGAGAACCGCGCACAGTGGTATGTTTAGGAAGATGGTAAACCAGGGTCCAATCACATAGGGTTTATTGGGTAGTTAAAAATACAGCATATAGCACAACGCGTTTCGGGCCTTACACTGGCCATTTCTCAAGTGCAAAAAACGAGAGCAGGTCCCGTCAGGTCAGACGCTCAGCGGACCCTCCCTCAACGGACCTTTGGTCCCCTTTTTCCTCTTTAGTCTTCAGGGAAGGCAGATCACACAAGCTGTGCTGTATTAGGGTATAGAAGAGTATAAAGTACACACATGACAGTCTGCAAAGGAAGAGACATACTCATAGTCTTCAGCTTCATAGTCTGTTAATACAAGTGAGAGGAGATCCTGCATATGCTTTATAATAAGTCAGACCTGGAGAAAAACTGTACAAATACTATAGCTTAGAGCTAGCAAAGGCAATGGCATCCTAGATACACAGATCTTATTATAAATAGAGTAGTCACAGCCACATGATGTAATAACAGGTAAGTATTTAAAAGTCAACTTACTCATTCAGTTGCATCGAGACCAAAAGGAAGAAACACGGAGATGCACGGAAAACCTTCCAGCTAGGTGAAGAGGAAATGGCAATACGTAGATATCCAGCACTCCAAAGATTTCTTGTTATATAAAAGTAAGAATTTTATTTTGGAGACATGCTCCTTTAAAATCACGTATATACAACATATATGAGGCACAAACCGGATGGAAGAATTGAAAAAACCGACGCGTTTCGGGGTCTTTTACCCCTTAGTCATGGTTTCTATGTGGGTGCACGCAGACACATGTATATATACACTCACCGGCCACTTTATTAGGTACACCTGTCCAACTGCTCGTTAACACTTAATTTCTAATCAGCCAATCACATGGCGGAAACTCTGTGCATTTAGGCATGTAGACATGGTCAAGACAATCTCCTGCAGTTCAAACCGAGCATCAGTATGGGGAAGAAAGGTGATTTTAGTGCCTTTGAACGTGGCATGGTTGTTGGTGCCAGAAGGGCTGGTCTGAGTATTTCAGAAACTGCTGATCTACAGGGATTTTCACGCACAACCATCTCTAAGGTTTACAGAGAATGGTCCGAAAAAGAAAAAACATCCAGTGAGCGGCAGTTCTGTGGGCGGAAATGCGTTGTTGATGCCAGAGGTCAGAGGAGAATGGCCAGACTGGTTCGAGCTGATAGAAAGGCAACAGTGACTCAAATAGCCACCCGTTACAACCAAGATAGCCAGAAGAGCATCTCTGAACGCACAGTACGTCGAACTTTGAGGCAGATGGGCTACAGCAGCAGAAGACCACACCGGGTGCCACTCCTTTCAGCTAAGAACAGGAAACTGAGGCTACAATTTGCACAAGCTCATCGAAATTGGACAATTGAAGATTGGAAAAACGTTGCCTGGTCTGATGAGTCTCGATTTCTGCTGCGACATTCGGATGGTAGAGTCAGAATTTGGCGTCAACAACATGAAAGCATGGATCCATCCTGCCTTGTATCAACGGTTCAGGCTGGTGGTGGTGGTGTCATGGTGTGGGGAATATTTTCTTGGCACTCTTTGGGCCCCTTGGTACCAATTGAGCATCGTTGCAACGCCAAAGCCTACCTGAGTATTGTTGCTGACCATGTCCATCCCTTTATGACCACAATGTACCCAACATCTGATGGCTACTTTCAGCAGGATAATGCGCCATGTCATAAAGCTGGAATCATCTCAGACTGGTTTCTTGAACATGACAATGAGTTCACTGTACTCCAATGGCCTCCACAGTCACCAGATCTCAATCCAATAGAGCATCTTTTAGATGTGGTGGAACGGGAGATTCGCATCATGGATGTGCAGCCGACAAATCTGCGGCAACTGTGTGATGCCATCATGTCAATATGGACCAAAATCTGAGGAATGCTTCCAGCACCTTGTTGAATCTATGCCACGAAGAATTGAGGCAGTTCTGAAGGCAAAAGGGGGTCCAACCCGTTACTAGCATGGTGTACCTAATAAAGTGGCCGGTGAGTGTATATGTGTGTTAAAAACAATCATTCAATGCCGGAAGTCCATTTGTCTATGCAAAGACGAGGTGTCCGTTAATCAATTAGGAATAGCTTCACCTGACATGCAAGCTTGTTGCGGACAATACACATAACAACATTCAATGCTCAAAAACATATAAATTCTATAATGAAAGTACCACTGATTGTGCCAAAAAGACTGAAAAAGAATATAAAGAATGAATAATAAATAAATATACACAGATGTCATAAATGGCATAAACATGTTCAAAATATAAAATACAAAAAGAACATCCCCAGCCTTAGACCTATATCTTTCCAAAGAATATTATACATGCATACTTACATAATAAGGTGTGTGTCAATTTTCAGAGAGAAGAGAAAGGAAGAATGCACGTATATGTTTATATAATATAGCCGGGGATCGATGTTCAAACTGTCAAAGCCTGTCGACGTCATGTATACGCACGGCTAGATACACGATACAACGCTCATGCGCATGCGTATTGAATCCAGGACGCACATCCATTTATCCCAACATGCATGCGCATGGCCCCCATTCTACACATAGTATGAAGCAAACACGCATGCGCACTGAGTCTAGGGCGCATGCGTCCCAAATAATCTCACTGACACCCATTTATTGTAGAGCCTGCGCGCATGCGCATCACCACCGATACGCATGCGCACACCCTCTTCCACTCACGCAAGTGATATACATGTAAAATTTTCAGACCTATGGGAAACTTACGCACATGCGCATCACATCTACAGCACATGCGCGTCGGATGTGATGCGCATGTGCGTAAGTTTCCCATAGGACTGAAAATTTTACATGTATATCACTTGCGTGAGTGGAAGAGGGTGTGCGCATGCGTATCGGTGGTGATGCGCATGCGCGCAGGCTCTACAATAAATGGGTGTCAGTGAGATTATTTGGGACGCATGCGCCCTAGACTCAGTGCGCATGCGTGTTTGCTTCATACTATGTGTAGAATGGGGGCCATGCGCATGCATGTTGGGATAAATGGATGTGCGTCCTGGATTCAATACGCATGCGCATGAGCGTTGTATCGTGTATCTAGCCGTGCGTATACATGACGTCGACAGGCTTTGACAGTTTGAACATCGATCCCCGGCTATATTATATAAACATATACGTGCATTCTTCCTTTCTCTTCTCTCTGAAAATTGACACACACCTTATTATGTAAGTATGCATGTATAATATTCTTTGGAAAGATATAGGTCTAAGGCTGGGGATGTTCTTTTTGTATTTTATATTTTGAACATGTTTATGCCATTTATGACATCTGTGTATATTTATTTATTATTCATTCTTTATATTCTTTTTCAGTCTTTTTGGCACAATCAGTGGTACTTTCATTATAGAATTTATATGTTTTTGAGCATTGAATGTTATGTGTATTGTCCGCAACAAGCTTGCATGTCAGGTGAAGCTATTCCTAATTGATTAACGGACACCTCGTCTTTGCATAGACAAATGGACTTCCGGCATTGAATGATTGTTTTTAACACACATATATATATACATGTGTCTGCGTGCACCCACATAGAAACCATGACTAAGGGGTAAAAGACCCCGAAATGCGTCGGTTTTTTCAATTCTTCCATCCGGTTTGTGCCTCATATATGTTGTATATACGTGATTTTAAAGGAGCAGGTCTCCAAAATAAAATTCTTACTTTTATATAACAAGAAATCTTTGGAGTGCTGGATATCTACGTATTGACACAGATCTTATACCAAGCATGCATTACTGGGATGGTGCATGCTGAATGAGAACAGTCTGAAACTAGAAGCAGGTTGGAAACTGCATATCTGAGGCCTGGATATGAATGATGGAATAAATAAAGATTGCAGCCTGAAATTTAGTGCACTTTTTAAACTCAAGGGTAAACACTACAATATGTAAAAATCATTTCTCAATGTTCAAGGTGTCTCTTGCTTCTATATTACAAAATATTGTTTATACTATATAAAATACTGTGTAAAATTTTGAGACTTGAAGGGAAAATGCTGCAAGTAAAGATTGCTTTTACAAATAGTTAAAAAAATGATAGTAGATCATTTTTGGGTTAAGATGTTTATCCAGAGAATTACCATATTGGTGGTTTGGAAATAGTATTTTCCTCCGATGGGACAATTGGCTTCAACCTCATGTTTTGTTTTTTTTTTGTTTTGTTTTGTTTTTTTTACATCTCTTTTGACCCTCTGGATCATTGTTGGTAGGTTTATACGTTGGACTTGATGGACTTGTGTCTTTATCCACTTTCATCTACTGTGTTATTATGCACTGTCCTACCAGGTATCCCAGTTTCTAACAAGTGCCAGATCATAGAGAGTTCTGGCATCCATGGTCAAATCCATTGGCAATCTATCATAATAAAAGAATGTCACTACAAAGCTTGTTAGAGAAAATCTTTAAAATTCCTTATATTTTTAACTGTCTGAAAGTTTAAATTTGGTTATATCCATGAGAACACCCCTTCAAGCGAATCAACAAAACAGAAATCTAAATCAAATGAGTATTTGGTATGACAAACCTTTGCCATCAAAACAGCATCAATTCTTCTAGCTACACTTGCAGAGAGTTCTTGAAGATATTCGTCAGGAAGGTTGTAAGAAGTAAGAAGGGATCTTCTGAGGATGTACACTTCCTCAAATCCTCAAATCCTGTTTCTTCATGTAATCTCAGGCAGACTTGATGATTTTCAAATCAGGGCTCTTTGGGGTCATGTTATCACTTCCAGGATTCTTATTGCAAAGTGTGGTAACACCAAATATTGATGTGATTTAGATTTCTCTTTTGTTCATTCCCTTAAGTTTGTGAATGGACAAAAATAAATTATTTTTAAAATTTTCCTACTATAATAATAACACGTTTATTCCTTGAAACATTGTAAGTATAGTAGAATGTATATTACAAAGGTGTACCTTTTCATTTTCATTGCACAGTAAGTAAACTTGACATATATACTCTAATACTGGACATGTATATATATATATATATATATTAAAAAATGATTTTAATTTCCCGTGCAAGAAACAAGCCTGAGCTGCAGCTGAGAACGTACTTAGTTTTAGCCAGTAGATTACTAGGAAAGGATTGCATAAGAACGCTTATCTCTGTGCCCAAGAATCAAACTAGCGCTGGAAAAGATTTCTAAAGTATAGTCACTAGACCACTAGGGAGCAACCTGTCACTAGATTCATTTCTCTTACTGATGTGGACCAGGGTCTTTATTAAGAAACCTCTTTAGTGGTCTAGAATTTGCCCAGAGTTGGTCAGATTTGACTTCTAGTAAAGAAAAATGGCAGCTTTCTTGGTAATATGTTTTTTTGTGAGATTATTCCATAAATTATTCCAAAAGTTAAAATAGTAAAGATCTATTTACTAAAAGATCTACTCATTTGGGTCCACATTGCTGGGTGTTAGGGTTCTCTGTCTCAGATTCCTCTCCAAATTCCGACCCTGTACTATGTAGGAGGCTCACGTTGTATGTTCTGCAACAAGATCGATCAGGACACTTCTTTTATTAGTGTCCTGAAGAAAAGAAGTAACCACCACTGCTGCCAATGAAGACAATGGGAAGCAGATTCAGGCTTGAATTCGGAGATAATTTTGAGGCATAGATGAAAATTCCACTGTGTGAACATAGCTCAACTCTTCTTAGCAAACCCATCCCAATGATCTAGGATATCACCCAATTGCCTCAGCCTGGGGTCAACTCCAGGGATAAAGTTTACAGCTACCACACTAACCTGAAACATTATTATACTTCTGATTATTAATTCCTATTATTTATAAACTTCTAATTATTTGTTTTTTGCATCCTATTATTCTGTGCATATAATATGGGTATCATAGGAAGCCAATAAATTAATTAAATCAGGTATCAATACGTTCATTCATTCTAATGCTAAAACAATCACTAAGCTTTGGCAGAGGTTCATCTTATAGTAAATTTTAATAGGTATCGAGTTTGGTCTTGATTGCCACTTATTACACTGCCTGTATTGTTGTGCATATAGTTGTGCAGTATATGGTGACGTATGGATGACTGAAAGGTTCATTGTGGATCACTATTGCTGGACATAGCTCGACACTTGATGTGCTTCTGTAAACTGTGAGCAAAACAGTACTAAAAAGTGTCAACAGCAACAAACCAAGCCCTTCATGTAGGCAGATTAAGCAGGTTGCTTATTGCCTGTGACATAATTTAGATGAATGGTGTGGGTAATCCATCAGCCAAATTCATGCGTTAGGCCCTGTTAGGAGCCTGTAGGGGATCCCATTACCTTACATGTGTTAACAGCCAAACTCTTTTGTGTAAACAACAAAGTGGCTCTTCTGAAAAGGCCGGTTTCCCTTCATTGTCTGTGAAAAGACCAGAAGAACTCAACATGATGAATGAGCCCTTGTATGGAAAAGAAGGTTAGATCTGGCTGTTCCAAAGTTGCTGTAGATCAAGATGGACACCTAGTGGAAGCCAGCTGAACTGCAACTGAAAACCTTTGAAAGTACATGTGTTTATTAATATATTTTAGATTTGACGTTCTAGATTATGGATAATAAATGAGCTATGAAATTGAAGAAACTAATACCTACCCCAAGCATGCAAGTATGTAAATAAGCACTTCATATAAGAACATTTGTAGAATAAGATGTTTGCCAACAGTTCAAACAATGAAAGCCAGAATGGTTCAGCTACTTTAGCCACAGTTTGAGGACATTTAGGAGGAGTTTTGTGAACTGTAATATATTGGTCAGTTTCTTTCAGCCAATTATCATTAGTAAATATAGAAAGTGAAATCTGCAGGAAGATTCTCGGCTGATTTGCTACGAACAGTTAATAGTCAGGAGTCTTCCCAATCTTCAGGTAGAAAGCAATTATAGAATACAGTTCTGGGAAGTATAGACAAGTTCTGTATTTACCTACCTTGGAATCTTATAGTACCTCTGTGTCATTATTGTATAGATTTGTGTGGAGGACCCTTATAAATCTTATAGCTCAATAATTTAAGGGATTAAACTATATCCTCATAAAAATCCAAAGCCACCACATCATATAAAAGTTGAAAAAAATCATACATTAAGAACAGAAAACTAAATAGTTATTGAATAAGCTGTAAATATTATATACTATGCAATATGATGTATCCTAATGAATAAGAGAACTATAAACATATTGGACATTTGTAACAATACCGCCAAGAGTTAAATTGATACATTAATACTGACCATTTTGCTAACCAATGGTCTTTCCAAATGGCCTAGGGGCTTTATCATCTTTACTGGTTTATAGGATCATGTCCCAGTTATCAGACAGTACTATATGCTTTGCTGTGAGTGACTTTTGGAGGTTGGTAGGTATATTTATAGTTGTTAAGTTTTATATTTTATCACATCAGTTTATGGTTTCAGTAAGTAAATTGTAAAGTGCCTAGACACATTTGTTTGAAAAAAAAAATGCCTTTAAAGGGCATGCATCACCTTTATGGATGTATCATTACATGAAATATTGAAACATATTTTGGAGATGTTTTCATGTTACTAGATACACTTCAAAATTAAAATGCTGTTAGATAACTTTTCAGCAGTCAATTCAATATTATGAGAGGCAGGTTTGCCATAAGTCTCTATTATAAAGCTGGAGGCAAGCAACAAAGGCTCATACTAAAGACAACAGATCGGGGTCATACTGTGTACATACCTTTCCTCTTCCTACTTTGTGCATAGTGGCTGAGGTTTTTCTTGCGCACCAGTGCATGCTGTAAAGCAAATACGTATACTGCTGTAAACAGCTCAGTGCACCAGTGCAGGTAATAGGCATGCAAATACAATATAATTAAAATAATTAAAAAATATACAATCAAAACCTAAAAACAAAATATAAACTTAAAAAAATAGATATTTTGAAGACTTACTGTAAAGAAATAAGAGAGAAAATCTCCCTACTTTGGGACCACGGATGCCACATACTATTGCATTTACACTGCCCTCGTGAATGCCTGAGATCCCCTAGCAGTTAGAGGGGTTACCTTACAGAAGGAAGATGTCCACCTTGGTTAGCATGGCTACCTGTGTTTCTACAAGCAATATTTGGGTATGTGTGCCAAAGCATTCTTATGGAAGGCAGGCTAAATAGTAGTTTGATTTATTCCAATACTCTACATTATATTGCTTTAGGCACATGTTATAACTTGATTTGTTAGAAAACATTTCTTAAAATCTAAACCAACATTGTTGCCGGAACCCTGTGACCCTCTTACACCTTATTAAAGTTATTGTAGTAATGAACACATTTTATGAACAAACTAATACAAAGAGAGTGATTTTATGAACAATTTTCAGAAAATAAAGCTTGTTCTCCAATACATTATGAAAGCACATTTCACAAGAATAAATAATATTTAGGAAATTGAAATCTGCTGCAATTTTTTGGCTCGGTTTATACTTCAACTAAACTTTGCAGTCACTACCTCCAATATGTTCTGTCTTATTAATAATTAGAGCTGCGGTCCAAATGATCGCTCTTTTAATGCCTTCCAATCTTGCATATTTTGGCTATGAAATCTAAAATCAGTGACTAAAAATGGATCAGATGTTTTGATTGAAGACTTTTTGGTAGTTAAGAAAAATATATAACCATCTGTGGCTAATATTTCTGTGATTTAGGTATTTTGAGCTCATTTAATGTCTGTTTACTTTCCAAGTAACAGTTGTTGCTTGTTAACATATCTTTCCTCTATCTTCATTCTAAATAACACTTTAGTATGATAGATATGTAACTTTGATGCTGAGTTATCTAACTATAACATTACATTTAGAGGTGACTGGCTTTAAATGAAATAAACATATAGAAACCTGGTCACTCTGTAAGACGTGTTTAAAATGACTTGTTCAGTCTTAGGTTTATGAAGCTTAACCTGTTAAAAGGAGTCAGCAGCAAGGTCAATATTAAACTAATTACAGTACCTTTTAGGATGGCTTCTACACTTTCCAAAGATACCATTTATAGTCTGCATTGCAGTACCATTTTCATGAAGATCAGGATTTTATTCATGGCGAGCTTATTTTTTTGCTGGGACTTCACTCTGTGCTCTAGATAATTGCCCCTCACTGCCATCCAACTTAACCCACCATTGCTTGAGTGACATTACTGGAATAAAATGGTGATTTTATTAGTTCCGATGACAGTAAAAGGGCCCCTTTACTGTCATCGGAAACAATAAAATCACCATTTTATTCAAGTTTATTCTGGCATCTATTTTCTTCCAGTAGCGCTCTGTATTTTCCCATTTTTTTTCTTTTATTCACTGAGAAAATATGTTAGGGCTAGTTCACACGTGAATAGGGTGTGGTGGAATTTTGTCCAGAAAAAAAAACACTTCAGGAATTAGGAAGCGGTTTTTGACATTGAGGCAGTTTTTGGAGCGGTTTTTGGTAAAAACCGCCTCAGAAGCCGCCAGGCAGTTTTTCCCTCCAGCACAGCGAATGCACGTTAAAAAGTGCGTCACAGTTTTTGGCAAAAAAAACGCAACGTGGTTTTCTACCTCCCATTCACTTGTATAGATTTTCTGAGGTGGAATCCACCTCAAGAAAGGGCAGCTCGCTTCTTTCTTACGCTAGTGTAAAAAAGACTGCTAGCAATCTACATAGACCTCTATTGTGAGGGAGCAGATTGTGAGGAGGATTCCGTGCCAAAATCCGCCCCCTCTTGCCCTGTGTGAACGGGGCCTTAGAGTAAAAGATAATAGAATGGAACTTTTAATAAACTCCCCAAAAATAAAACAAAAGATATCCATTTGTGTTCACATAAAACACCATATAGCAGCAATGCCTAAGCATCAAAATGCAGATTAATCTGTAAGGTATTGGGACTGTTACAAATAGTAACAAACCTCCCCAAAGGGATTTATCAATACTAAATATAGAGACCTATAATCTCAAATTATCCCCAATAATGTCCCTCAAAAATACTAACTCCCTAACAAATGAAATAATATAGGGAGTCATCACAGAGAAATCCTGGAATGCTACACTGGAGATGAAGCAGAACTGCCTGTGTGCTCAGCTCAGCTACTCCAGAGATACAGCCAAGCTGAGCGCACGGCCAGCACTGCTACACCGGAGAACCGCTGCTACACCGGAGAACCGCTGAACCCTGCTGCACACTCAGCTCTGCTGCATCAGAGATGCGCTGAACCCTGCTGCACACTCAGCTCTGCTGCATCAGAGATGCGGGTTCAGCGTACACTCAGCCCTGCTACATCTCTGATGCAGCAGAGCTGAGTGTGCAGCAGGGTCCAGTGCACACTCAGCTCTGCTACATCTCTGGTGCAGCAGAGCTGAGTGTGCAGCAGGGCTCAGCGCATCTCTGATGCAGCAGAGCTGAGTGTGCAGCAGGGTTCAGCGGTTCTCCGGTGTAGCAGTGGTTCTCCAGTGTAGCAGTGCTGGCCGTGTGCTCAGCTTGGCTGCATCTCTGTAGTAGCTGAGCTGAGCGCACGGCCAGCACTGCTTCATCTCCAGTGTAACAGTGTTGGCCGTGCGCTCAGATCGGCTCATCTCTGTAGTAGCCGAGCTGAGCACACGGGCAGCACTGCTTCATCTCCAGTGTAACAGTGCTGGCCGTGCGCACAGATCGGCTCATCTCCGGAGTAGTCGAGCTGAGCGCATGGCCAGCACTGCTACATCTCTGGTGTAGCAGTGCTGGCCGTGCGCTCAGCTCGGCTCTTCTCTGGCCAGCACTGCTTCATACAGAGTACAGCATACGGCCAATCAACGCTGGTTCTGCTGGAGGAGACGGAGTCTAAGATCGGTCCACAGCAGTCTCCATTCTGGTTCGATCTTAGACTCCGCCTCCTCACAAACGAGCCTCCAGCAGAACCAGCATTGATTGGCCAAATGCTGTACTCTGTATGACATTCGGCCAATCAACGCTGGTCAATGCATTCCTATGGGAAAAAGTCAGCTCGCGCATATCACAAGCTGACAGCGATCCTGATGTAATGCAGTGACTTAGGCATGTTAGATGCCCCCAGGCATGCTTCCCCTGCTGTCCCAGTTGCATTGCAGGGTGTTGGCATAATTTCCTTGGGTGTCATAGTGGACTTGGTGACCTTCCCGAGTCGAATAGTGGTTTCCCCCTAAACGAGTATTTATTCCCCATAGACTATAACGGGGTTCGATGTTCGATCAGTCAAGTATTGAGCGGCTACTCGAATCGAACTTCGAACATTTCTCTGTCCACTCATCTCTAGTTTTTACCATTCACAGCTGTGACATGAGGATGTTGGCTATGTGTCACTGCTGACAGCCCCTGCTGAGCCTGTGCCATCTCCATGACGTATTATTATGTCATTTCATGGGAACGGATCAGTTTGTGGGAAGTTATCTCTAGCTTGTTTTCCATTGTTCTGTTCCTATATTGTCTAACACAGATGTAATCCGATGTAAAGGTGTTAATGCAACATGTTCAGGTGACTTTTCAGCTGACATATGGTTATATACTATCGTTGGCTATGAAATGATTTGAATTTTTCATTTTTTACAAGTTTTGCAGGCTCTGTATCCAGACTGTAGTTCTTCTGAGTTGGCAGATGAAAAATAACTGCCACATGCTGCTCATAATGAACCAATCATAACACTGAGTTTCACGGCCGTGTGTTCACCGGATTTACCAGTCTAAGCATCATGTTGGGAATAGGACTCCTAGCATCATACTTGGAATGTTAAGAGTTCCTACCTCCCAGTGACTGTCCTTTTCTGTAATCCGTGCTTCATGGGTGAAACTCGATCGTGTGAATCTAGGGTAAGTAGAAAATGAACATGTTCCCTAATTTTTTTTTTCTCTCTCACATTTAGATACAGTTCAAAAATCATAAAAGACATTATAAAGAAGAACTGACTTGTATTGAATTAATTAATGTACTTGGGCAGTAATAGAAACTTTGCATAGCCTTTAGAAAGTCTATTCCACACTTACCTTTAGGCTCCATTCACACTGAGTAACGCTGGCGTTTTTTGTGCTTATTTTGGCACATAGTGCCGCGTAAACGCCGCATTTGCGCTGCGTTTGCGCCGCGTTTGCATCGCGCTATTTTGCGGTCGCATTGTACGGCTCAAATGCGGCGTTTACGTGGCGCTATTTGCCAAAATAAGCACAAAAAACGCCAGCGTTACTCAGTGTGAATGGAGCCTTAGTATGTAAATTGCCTCAGTGGTTTCTGAATAAGTCCGTTTTTATTCATATGTTAATTAGACTGTTGCACGATACATTGTGCACACCTCTCCTGTTGTTTCCTATGGGAGGCTGATGATGATGACTCAGCTTCCTGTTTGCTCACACACATAGAAGATAATGGCAGAGAGGAGGCTGCTGGGAACTTCCTGAGCTGGCTGGAAGCTCATTAGCATATGAATAAAAACAGACTTATTCAGGGACCACTGAGGCACTCTACATACTAAAGGTAAGTGTGGAATAGCATTACTAAAGGCTATGCAAGGATGTGATTAGATAAAAATTACTTTTCCCAGTGATAGAGCCCCTTTAAGAAAGGCTATTCTTCTCCTACCTTTAGATGTCTTCTTCACCCCGCTGTTCGGTTAAAATTCCGTTTTCTGTCAGTATGCAAATGAGTTCTCTCGCAGCACTGGAGGCAACCCCAATGCTGCAAGAGAACTCTTCAGCACCGCCTCCATCTTCATCTGAACATCCTCTTTATGCGTCTTCTTCTGGTGCACGTGGTGAAATTTGTAGGCCTCAGGCAAAGCCGACTACGCATGCCAACAGGCGATAAGAAAATGGCTGTTTGCTTACCGTAAGTGGAATTTTGGAATTTATCTGAACGGAGGGGCAAAGAAGGTATCTAAAGGTAGGAGAAGAATAGCCTTTCTTAAGGCTATTCCGACATGTCAATGACAAAAAAAAAAAAAAAGTTTTTAATGGTAGAATCCTTTTAACTGCAGCATTTAAATTTGTTTCTTTCTTTCTCTGCCACTCAGCTACTGCGCATTCCTCCTCTCCATCTATTGTTGCTTGTAATCTGATACAGGTGGCCGCAGTCCGTCTTGAGAAGATACCGCATATCTTTTATAGTGAATCATTCAGTTTGTCAGGAAGGGTGGGGTGCATGCTGGTAAGCAGTGAATCAAGAATTTTTCTTTGATAACATATATTACAAAATTGATATCATATTAATATAATATATTATTTGTATTACTAATTTAAGAATGATGTTTGTGTGTTAATTTCTGAGTGTGTTCTATGCTGGTTATGTACTTTATAGTATTAGTTGCATGAAATTCACACATCTGTCCCTGTTCAGTATTGGTTTTATATCGGTTTTATGCCTGCACAGTACCATTCTCTTCCCACTGTGGCACAGAGTATATAAACTTGACTTTGGATTTTGTTGTCTTCTGTGACCTTATATCACTGTACAGCGTTATCAATGTAATGTTAATATTTGCTACATCTGTATACAGGCTCTACACAGAGCCAATTCCCATGCCGATACTGACTTTACACAGAGTCACTTCTCTTGTATGTATATATGGATACTATAATGTACCATTTCTCTTCTTTATATGTAGACACTGCTATAAATCACTTCTCTTGCTCTAGATATATAGTCTCTGCACAGTATCTCTTCTCTAATTGTGTAATTCGCAATGTCTGATTTTAATCTTCATATATACAGTAGGTACAGTGCACAGTGCTATTCCTCTTGCCTTGTGTGCTCAGTTAACTCTCATTCTCTACTTGTTTTCGTTGTGAGATCTTTAGTTATTTTGGAATCAGTATTTATTTAGGATCAGTGGATTTGTATCTGTGTATTTTTAGTTATTTTGGTGTCTGGTGTTTAATTATTATGGGGTGTTGGCCTATGTTTATTCTGGAACCTGCATTTAGGTCTAGACTAGTGAAGGGTTGGTACTTGTTTTGGGGGTCTGGCCTGCAGTCTGGTCTAAGGACTTGTAAGCTGATGGCTGGTAAGGTAATGGAGGGGGTGTACATCTCTCCCAGACTACTCAGGTGGGTGAGATGAGAAAACTCCAGGAATGTTTGTTCTCAGCAGACAACTTTCGTCTGCTGAGCATTTCGGTAAATGCTCAGTACTGGGCTGGATTTTTAGGAATGACAGGTAGGTTGGTAATGGGACCTGTCATTCCACCCCCCTCCAATCCACACTTTGGGGATGATCCGGCAGTGACTCATCTGCAGAGAGTCTCCTCGTCAAGGAGGCTTAAGAAGCCAGCTCCAGCAGCAACACTTTGGCAGAGTTTGGCTGGAGAGCTGACAGAGAGGTCATATTTTTGGAGCTATGACCTGAGTGATTCAACTGGCTTTTGGATTTCTGTTATTCTAGGTGAGGTAACCTATTCTATGTTTAGTTAGAGCCTAGCCAGGCAGGTATTTAGTTCTGTATTGTTTCCTTTAGTTGCTGCACTACCTTTTGTGAGTGAAAATAAAACTCTACTTTTGTTTTGGACTAAACAAACTGGACTTGTGTGTCTATGCCACCCCACCTAGCAACCCCAGACCCTGACAGACTGTATATATTATTTAGGATATGGTTTGAAGTGAGTATTCGATAGACAGTCTGAGCAAGGGCGCATCTTCCATGAGGCAAACTGAGGTGATGGTTTTGTGGAATAAACTGGGAAGGGAGGGGGGGGGGCACTTTTTTAATTGGCAGCTGTATATTGCAATTACATAATAAGTAGCTGCCGATAAAAAGATGGCATTTTTCAGCATCGACTACAGAGCATGAAACCTCCATGGAGGCAGCAGCAGAGGGTGGCCTGGACAGGAACATGGACAGAATCACAGAGACACAGTCAGAATTAATGGCCGCTACTCTGTGTGGAATTGGGGGTAAAAAAGCTGGTCATATATGGTGTTTGAGAGGGTATGAGAGAGGGTCATAAACTGTGGAGGCCTAAAAAAGGGCATCATATACCAAGTGGGTGCCAAAAAAAGGGGGTCATGTATCATGTGGTGGGCCATAAAAAAGGGTCTGTTTATCATGTGGGGCCAAAAAAAAGTGGGTGTTATACTATGTGGGGGCCATTTTTTGATCTGCCAATGAGGGAGTGTGTTCTAATTAGGTGGAACCTATCATGCAATGGAAAAAGGCCACTAGGGTATCTTTATTTTGGGGAGGGGGGAGGAGCAGGTTTCTATAGTTTGCCTCAGGCAGCAGAGACAATAGGTTAATTCTTGAGTATGCAAGTCCATATTTGGGGTCTGTATTGATTTAGCAAGTTTATTATGGGATTCTTTATTCTAAGGTATTGTCTGGGTTTGGTCTGTGGTCTTTATTTGATTCCTGGTCTGGTTTAGGTTTATTTTGGGGGCTGGAGTTTCTACTTATATCATTCTTATGTGTGTATTTATCTTGTGGTCTAAGTTGAGTTTGAGTCTGGTATAAATTGATTTTTGAACGGATCACACGAGGGTGATATAGACACATGTTCAACAACTTGTGTGTTGCCTGACACAGATGTTGTGTATCAGAATCTACCTGAGAACTATTGAACAACAGTGAATTATGGTGTGTGTGTGTGTGTTATTTATGTATGTGTATATATGCTGTATGCAAGTGTAAATCTGTCTCTATGGGTATTAGTGACTGCACAATACACCCGTCATTGAGTATCAGCATGAGTGTTACTGACTTTATTGTCTGTATGAGTGCTTATGATTATATTTATATATGGTGCTGCTCTAAGCACCAAATCTGCATACACCCATAATAGCAGTATAGTTACATTTGCTTAATCCTCCACCAATTTATATACAATTTCCCCCAATACATGTTATTTAAACCATAATCCTTAATCAATCCAATTCAGATCTCAGACCAGATTACTTAACCAAAACCCAGATGTAATCCACTAAGGAACAGACCACAGATCCCAGAGCTCATAAATAAGACCAGGCATCCCCTTATTACAGGTTCCAGACCTGTTATTATTTCCTGTTCCTGAATGCCTCTTTACTCTATAACATCACCCGTATTAGCACAGTGAAGAGAATGTTATTAAGATTTATTAGAAGCAGGGGGGTCACTTTAGGGGGTGCCTTAGAGGGCCCATAAGGAGTGTCCTCCCAATATGAAAAGACCAATACAATAAACAATACATTATAGTTTGGGGTGCCTCGTGAAGATTTTGCAATAGGACTAAGGCAGGTTAGCTGTTGTAAAGTACAGTTTGTACAAGTGCAGTGGAAGGGACTTAAATAGAGATGAGCGAACAGTGTTCTATCGAACACATGTTCGATCAGATATCAGGGTGTTCGCCATGTTCGAATCGAATTGAACACCGCGTGGTAAAGTGCGCCAAAATTCGATTCCCCTCCCACCTTCCCTGGTGCCTTTTTTGCACCAATAACAGCGCAGGGGAGGTGGGACAGGAACTACGACACCGGGGGCATTGAAAAAAATTGGAAAAAGTCATTGGCTGCCGAAATCAGGTGACCTCCATTTTAGACGAATAGTGGATTTCAAATCCGGGTCATATGAGAATGTGAACTTTGTGACTATGAGACAGGGATAGCTGTACAGGCAGGGATAGCTAGGGATAACCTTTATTTAGGGGGGAATGTTATTAAAAATAACTTTTTGGGGCTCTATCGGGTGTGTAATTGTGATTTTTGTGAGATAAACTTTTTCCCATAGGGATGCATTGGCCAGCGCTGATTGGCCAGAGTATGGAACTCGACCAATCAGCGCTGGCTCTGCTGGAGGAGGCGGAGTCTAAGATCGCTCCACACCAGTCTCCATTCAGGTCCGACCTTAGACTCCGCCTCCTCCAGCAGAGCCAGCGCTGATTGGCCGAATTCCGTACTCTGGCCAATCAGCACTGGCTAATGCATTGTATTGGCGTGATGAAGCAGTGCTGAATGTGTGTGCTTAGCACACACATTCAGATCTACTTCATCGGGCTAATAGAATGCATTGGCCAATCAGCGCTGGCCAATGCATTCTATTAGCTTGATGAAGCAGAGTGTGCACAAGGGTTCAAGCGCACCCTCGGCTCTGATGTAGCAGAGCCGAGGGTGCACTTGAACCCTTGTGCACCCTCGGCTCTGCTACATCAGAGCCGAGGGTGTGCTTGAACCCTTGTGCAGCCTTGGCTCTGCTACATCAGAGCCGAGGGTGCGCTTGAACCCTTGTGCAGCCTTGGCTCTGCTACATCAGAGCCGAGGGTGCGCTTGAACCCTTGTGCAGCCTTGGCTCTGCTACATCAGAGCCGAGGGTGCGCTTGAACCCTTGTGCACCCTCGGCTCTGCTACATCAGAGCCGAGGGTGCGCTTGAACCCTTGTGCACACTCTGCTTCATCAAGCTAATAGAATGCATTGGCCAGCGCTGATTGGCCAATGCATTCTATTAGCCCGATGAAGTAGAGCTGAATGTGTGTGCTAAGCACACACATTCAGCACTGCTTCATCACGCCAATACAATGCATTAGCCAGTGCTGATTGGCCACAGTACGGAATTCGGCCAATCAGCGCTGGCTCTGCTGGAGGAGGCGGAGTCTAAGGTTGGACCTGAATGGAGACTGGTGTGGAGCGATCTTAGACTCCGCCTCCTCCAGCAGAGCCAGCGCTGATTGGTCGAGTTCCGTACTCTGGCCAATCAGCGCTGGCCAATGCATTCTATTAGCCCGATGAAGTAGAGCTGAATGTGTGTGCTAAGCACACACATTCAGCACTGCTTCATCACGCCAATACAATGCATTAGCCAGTGCTGATTGGCCAGAGTACGGAATTCGGCCAATCAGCGCTGGCTCTGCTGGAGGAGGCGGAGTCTAAGGTCGGACCTGAATGGAGACTGGTGTGGAGCTATCTTAGACTCCGCCTCCTCCAGCAGAGCCAGCGCTGATTGGTCGAGTTCCGTACTCTGGCCAATCAGCGCTGGCCAATGCATTCTATTAGCCCGATGAAGTAGAGCTGAATGTGTGTGCTTAGCACACACATTCAGCTCTACTTCATCGGGCTAATAGAATGCATTGGCCAATCAGCGTTGGCCAATGCATTCTATTAGCGTGAACTGAGTTTGCACAGGGGTTCTAGTGCACCCTCGGCTCTGCTACATCAGATTGCTACATCTGATGTAGCAGTGCCGAGTGTGCATCAGATGTGTAGTTGAGCAAAACTGACTCAGCACTGCTAAGTCTCTGCATTCGCATAGGAATGCATTGGCCAGCCTTCGGCCAATCAGCGCTGGCTCTGCCGGAGGAGGCGGAGTCTAAGATCGGACCTGAATGGAGACTAGTGTGGAGCGATCTTAGACTCCGCCTCCTCCAGCAGAGCCAGCGCTGATTGGTCGAGTTCCGTACTCTGGCCAATCAGCACTGGCCAATGCATTTCTATGGGGAAAAGTTAGCTTGCGAAAATCGCAAACTGACAGGGATTTCCATGAAATAAAGTGACTTTTATGCCCCCAGACATGCTTCCCCTGCTGTCCCAGTGTCATTCCAGGGTGTTGGTATCATTTCCTGGGGTGTCATAGTGGACTTGGTGACCCTCCAGACACGAATTTGGGTTTCCCCCTTAACGAGTTTATGTTCCCCATAGACTATAATGGGGTTCGAAACCCATTCGAACACTCGAACAGTGAGCGGCTGTTCGAATCGAATTTCGAACCTCGAACATTTTAGTGTTCGCTCATCTCTAGACTTAAACAATTCCCATACACACACTGGAGGAAAAAAGAGAGGTATACTTACCTGTCTGACCCGGTGCATCCAGCAGTACGTTCTGGTCCTTTTCCCCCGAGAAGTGTGTAGCGGAGATTGGACTGGGGTACCTGGGGTCCACCAGTAAAATTCTTTACTTTATGCAAATACTACCTGACACTTATTCACAATTTCCTAAATTACAACTAACATATTTTTCAGTAGTTATTTGCTGCCTAGACCTTGCATCTGATTGTCAGCAGTCTGCTTTCTGGATCTTGCCTTGACCCTTTTAGCTCTGCAAGCCAGGAATACGTGCAAAACGCGATGTGTGACTTTAGAATTTTAATTCTATTTCAATAAACGTATTACCTTGGCCACAATCTTCATTATTAAATGTAATGTATGTGGGATAACAACTTGTTTCCTTCTGTGTCTTACATATTGCATGACATGTCAATACCTCTCCCATGCAGCTAAAAAACACTGTGGAAAAAGTGCAGTGAAAATGTATTGTGGTTTTTATGCTTTGTTTATCGTTGAGCTTTTGTTGCTTTTTTCTCTGCATCTTTTCTTCTCCTTTTTTGCAAGTAAAATTAACATGCTTGTTTTTTGAAAACATATACACAGCTTTCTTTTCTGCAATGTGTGGATGAGATTAATGAAATCTCAATCACTTAGCTGGTACTGTAAAATATGGCGTGTTTTCCGCAGTAGGAGGCCTTAGCAATAAATATGTTGAAAAAATGTTACTATAATAGTCAAAGTTCTTTAAAGTGTGTTCTTTAAATTGTTCTTGGAACATTACACGGAGCTTAACCCTCTGAAGTCTATAGTCGCAGCATAATGGATCACATTAAACAAATCTTATCCACATGCTGCAACTAAAACCTTTTAATACCAGCATCAGGCAGGTTATTTCAATGGATTTCATCCACAGATTTCCACCTTTGCAATGATTTTGGGTGTTTTTGTCACATTGATTTCAGGGGTGAACCTTCCCCTTTCGCCGCCCGAGGCGAACTACAGAAAGCCCCCCCCCCCGGGAGGAGGGGGCATGGCCGAGCGGAGGGGGCAGAGCTTAGCGCCGTTCGCAGGCAGAGAGCAGGCATGGAGATGACCTGCTTTCTGCCTGAGCGTGAGGGGAGGCTGCTGGAGCAGCGCTGCTCCCGTGGCCTCCCCAAACCACCGCTCGGTGCTAAGCCAGTCCAGGACAGCTTGTCTTGGACTGGCTTAGGGAAGGCCCTGACATAGCGCCGCCTGAAGCGCTCGCTTCAGGTCGCCTCATGGGAGGTGCGGCGCTGAGTGATTTGCATAGGAATATAATGCATTCCTGGGTCTCCCCAGCCTGACTCACACAGCTGTGGATTTTAATTCATTGTACTGCAGTGAAATCTGGAATTGTCGCTAAACTATATTTACTGTGTTTTTTTCTATAGCTCTGCAGCGATTCCTAAAATTCTAGATAAAGATGGAGATTCGTGTGCCACATAAAAGTCAAAGAAGAATAATATATTGGAATATAGATCTACAACGTAGCAAATATTATACAGTTGTGTAACAGGAAACACATTTCCTAATTTTTTTTAAATTTCTAATGCTTAATTTTCTTTGCACACCTGTCGTATAGACCAAAGAGGGGGCAATTTAATACCCTAAGTACACTAGAATACTGTCGTAGAAGTGGTGCATATTTGTTGCACATCCCTGGCATGAGCCACTTTTTTGCTCCCAATTTTGTCTACTTTTTAAGACAGTGGATGGAGTGGACCAGGACCAAAGCAGGCTGAGGTGAAGATCAAATTTACTATAACTCCTACCAGAAAACTGACAACTATATAAAGTCAATGGTAGTTACCAACTGGTATGACCTGTCGATCTGAAGTTGAAAGGCCACTCTGTCCATGTATTGGCTGGATTTACTGGACTGAACAGTATTCTGGGATTAGGACTCCTAGCAATATAGTCATCTATGCTGCTAGCAGTCCCTGCTTCCCACTGACATACTGTCCTGTACTGATTATAGTATGTCACTCTGAAGCAGGGACTCCTAGCAGTATAGATAACTGTATTGCTAAGAGTCCCTCTCCTGCCATATTGTTCAGGATAATAAATCCAGCAAACACATGGATACAGTTTCACTTGTGTTGGGAATGTGGGGTAATGCAGAACCTGTTGAGAAATTATGAGTCTAAATAATACAGACACAATTAGATATGATTAGAGATGAGCGAACAGTGTTCTATCGAACTCATGTTCGATCGGATATTAGGCTGTTCGGCATGTTCGAATCGAATCGAACACCGCGTGGTAAAGTGCGCCATTACTCGATTCCCCTCCCACCTTCCCTGGCGCCTTTTTTGCTCCAATAACAGCGCAGGGTAGGTGGGACAGGAACTACGACACCGGTGACGTTGAAAAAAGTAGGCAAAACCCATTGGCTGCCGAAAACATGTGACCTCTAATTTAAAAGAACAGCGACGCCCAGCTTCGCGTCATTCTGAGCTTGCAATTCACCGAGGACGGAGGTTTCCGTCCAGCTAGCTAGGGCTTAGATTCTGGGTAGGCAGGGACAGGCTAGGATAGGAAGGAGAAGACCACCAACAGCTCTTGTAAGAGCTAAATTCCAGGGAGAAGCTTGTCAGTGTAACGTGGCACTGACGGGCTCAATCGCCGCAACCCAGCTTTCCCAGGATCCTGAATGGAATACACTGTCAGTGTATTCCCGTATACCCGATATATACCCCGATACCCGTTCCAACGGTGTGCCCCCCCACCTTCACCCCAGAAATACCCTGCAAGTCCCCTAGCAATAGAATTGGGGCTATATACACCCACAATTTTTACTACTGGTATACAGTGCCATTGTCTGACTGGGAATTCAAAGAATATATTGGGAATACAAATACCCTCATTTCTTGCTACTGCCATATAGTGCCAGTTTCTGACTGGTAATTCAAAGAATATATTGGGGTTACGTGCACCCACAATTTTTACTACTGGTATACAGTGCCATTGTCTGACTGGGAATTCAAAGAATATATTGGGAATACAAATACCCTCATTTCTTGCTACTGCCATATAGTGCCAGTGTCTGACTGGGAATTCAAAGAATATATTGGGGTTACGTGCACCCACAATTTTTACTACTGGTATACAGTGCCATTGTCTGACTGGGAATTCAAAGAGTATATTGGGAATACAAATACCCTCATTTCTTGCTACTGCCATATAGTGCCAGTTTCTGACTGGGAATTCAAAGAATATATTGGGGTTACGTGCACCCACAATTTTTACTACTGGTATACAGTGCCATTGTCTGACTGGGAATTCAAAGAATATATTGGGGTTATAAATACCCTCATTTCTTGCTACTGCCATATAGTGCCAGTTTCTGACTGGTAATTCAAAGAATATATTGGGGTTACGTGCACCCACAATTTTTACTACTGGTATACAGTGCCATTGTCTGACTGGGAATTCAAAGAGTATATTGGGAATACAAATACCCTCATTTCTTGCTACTGCCATATAGTGCCAGTTTCTGACTGGGAATTCAAAGAATATATTGGGGTTACGTGCACCCACAATTTTTACTACTGGTATACAGTGCCATTGTCTGACTGGGAATTCAAAGAGTATATTGGGAATACAAATACCCTCATTTCTTGCTACTGCCATATAGTGCCAGTTTCTGACTGGGAATTCAAAGAATATATTGGGGTTACGTGCACCCACAATTTTTACTACTGGTATACAGTGCCATTGTCTGACTGGGAATTCAAAGAGTATATTGGGAATACAAATACCCTCATTTCTTGCTACTGCCATATAGTGCCAGTTTCTGACTGGGAATTCAAAGAATATATTGGGGTTACGTGCACCCACAATTTTTACTACTGGTATACAGTGCCATTGTCTGACTGGGAATTCAAAGAGTATATTGGGAATACAAATACCCTCATTTCTTGCTACTGCCATATAGTGCCAGTTTCTGACTGGTAATTCAAAGAATATATTGGGGTTACGTGCACCCACAATTTTTACTACTGGTATACAGTGCCATTGTCTGACTGGGAATTCAAAGAGTATATTGGGAATACAAATACCCTCATTTCTTGCTACTGCCATATAGTGCCAGTTTCTGACTGGGAATTCAAAGAATATATTGGGGTTACGTGCACCCACAATTTTTACTACTGGTATACAGTGCCATTGTCTGACTGGGAATTCAAAGAGTATATTGGGAATACAAATACCCTCATTTCTTGCTACTGCCATATAGTGCCAGTTTCTGACTGGGAATTCAAAGAATATATTGGGGTTACGTGCACCCACAATTTTTACTACTGGTATACAGTGCCATTGTCTGACTGGGAATTCAAAGAATATATTGGGGTTATAAATACCCTCATTTCTTGCTACTGCCATATAGTGCCAGTTTCTGACTGGTAATTCAAAGAATATATTGGGGTTACGTGCACCCACAATTTTTACTACTGGTATACAGTGCCATTGTCTGACTGGGAATTCAAAGAGTATATTGGGAATACAAATACCCTCATTTCTTGCTACTGCCATATAGTGCCAGTTTCTGACTGGGAATTCAAAGAATATATTGGGGTTACGTGCACCCACAATTTTTACTACTGGTATACAGTGCCATTGTCTGACTGGGAATTCAAAGAGTATATTGGGAATACAAATACCCTCATTTCTTGCTACTGCCATATAGTGCCAGTTTCTGACTGGGAATTCAAAGAATATATTGGGGTTACGTGCACCCACAATTTTTACTACTGGTATACAGTGCCATTGTCTGACTGGGAATTCAAAGAGTATATTGGGAATACAAATACCCTCATTTCTTGCTACTGCCATATAGTGCCAGTTTCTGACTGGGAATTCAAAGAATATATTGGGGTTACGTGCACCCACAATTTTTACTACTGGTATACAGTGCCATTGTCTGACTGGGAATTCAAAGAGTATATTGGGAATACAAATACCCTCATTTCTTGCTACTGCCATATAGTGCCAGTTTCTGACTGGTAATTCAAAGAATATATTGGGGTTACGTGCACCCACAATTTTTACTACTGGTATACAGTGCCATTGTCTGACTGGGAATTCAAAGAGTATATTGGGAATACAAATACCCTCATTTCTTGCTACTGCCATATAGTGCCAGTTTCTGACTGGGAATTCAAAGAATATATTGGGGTTACGTGCACCCACAATTTTTACTACTGGTATACAGTGCCATTGTCTGACTGGGAATTCAAAGAGTATATTGGGAATACAAATACCCTCATTTCTTGCTACTGCCATATAGTGCCAGTTTCTGACTGGGAATTCAAAGAATATATTGGGGTTACGTGCACCCACAATTTTTACTACTGGTATACAGTGCCATTGTCTGACTGGGAATTCAAAGAGTATATTGGGAATACAAATACCCTCATTTCTTGCTACTGCCATATAGTGCCAGTTTCTGACTGGGAATTCAAAGAATATATTGGGGTTACGTGCACCCACAATTTTTACTACTGGTATACAGTGCCATTGTCTGACTGGGAATTCAAAGAGTATATTGGGAATACAAATACCCTCATTTCGTGCTACTGCCATATAGTGCCAGTTTCTGACTGGGAATTCAAAGAATATATTGGGGTTACGTGCACCCACAATTTTTACTACTGGTATACAGTGCCATTGTCTGACTGGGAATTCAAAGAGTATATTGGGAATACAAATACCCTCATTTCTTGCTACTGCCATATAGTGCCAGTTTCTGACTGGGAATTCAAAGAATATATTGGGGTTACGTGCACCCACAATTTTTACTACTGGTATACAGTGCCATTGTCTGACTGGGAATTCAAAGAGTATATTGGGAATACAAATACCCTCATTTCTTGCTACTGCCATATAGTGCCAGTTTCTGACTGGGAATTCAAAGAATATATTGGGGTTACGTGCACCCACAATTTTTACTACTGGTATACAGTGCCATTGTCTGACTGGGAATTCAAAGAGTATATTGGGAATACAAATACCCTCATTTCTTGCTACTGCCATATAGTGCCAGTTTCTGACTGGGAATTCAAAGAATATATTGGGGTTACGTGCACCCACAATTTTTACTACTGGTATACAGTGCCAATTTCTAACTAGGAATTCAAAATGCGCAAGGCTCCCGGAAAGGGACGTGGACGAGGCCGTGGGCGAGGTCGGGGGAATGGTTCTGGGGAGCAAGGTAGCAGTGAAGCCACAGGGCGTCCCGTGCCTACTCCTGTCGGGCAGCAAGCATTGCGCCACTCCACAGTGCCAGGGTTGCTTGCCACATTAACTAAACTGCAGGGTACAAACCTTAGTAGGCCCGAGAACCAGGAACAGGTCTTGCAATGGCTGTCAGAGAACGCTTACAGCACATTGTCCAGCAGCCAGTCAGACTCTGCCTCCTCTCCTCCTATTACCCAACAGTCTTGTCTTCCTTCCTCCCAAAATTCCGAAGCTTTACAGAACAATAACCCAAACTGTCCCTGCTCCCCAGAGCTGTTCTCCGCTCCTTTCATTGTCCCTCAACCTGCCTCTCCACGTCACGATTCCACGAACCTAACAGAGGAGCATCTGTGTCCAGATGCTCAAACACTAGAGTCTCCTCCATCTCCGTTCGATTTGGTGGTGGATGACCAGCAACCCACCCTCATCGACGATGATGTGACGCAGTTGCCGTCAGGGCATCCAGTTGACCGGCGCATTGTGCGGGAGGAGGAGATGAGACAGGAGTTGGAAGAGGAAGTGGTGGATGATGAGGACACTGACCCGACCTGGACAGGGGGGATGTCAAGCGGGGAAAGTAGTGTGGATGTTGAGGCAGGTGCAGCACCAAAAAGGGTAGCTAGAGGCAGAGGCAGAGGTCAGCAGCTTAGGCGAAGCCAGGCCACACCCGGAATCTCCCAAGATGTTCCAGTTCGTACCCAGCCCCGAAAAACTCCCACCTCGAGGGCACGTTTCTCGAAGGTGTGGAGTTTTTTCAAGGAATGCGCCGAGGACAGATATAGTGTTGTCTGCACAATTTGCCTCTCGAAATTGATTAGGGGCTCTGAGAAGAGCAACCTGTCCACCACTTCAATGCGCCGTCATTTGGAATCCAAGCACTGGAATCAGTGGCAGGCAGCAACGGCAGGACAAAGGCCGCCTGCCGTTCACGCCACTGCCACTGCCTCTGCCTCTGCCACTGCCACTGCTGACTGTGCTGGCGATGCACTCCAGAGGACGAGCCAGGACACCACTTCATCTGCCTCCGCCACTTTGTTGACTTCTACCTCATCCTCCCCTGGTCCTGTCTTATCTCCTTCTCCTGCACCATCAAAGGCACCATCAGGCGTTTCTTTACAACAACCCACCATCTCTCAGACATTGGAGCGGCGGCAGAAATACACTGCTAACCACCCACACGCGCAAGCCTTGAACGCCAACATCGCTAAACTGCTGGCCCAGGAGATGTTGGCGTTCCGGCTTGTTGAAACTCCCGCCTTCCTGGACCTGATGGCAACTGCGGCACCTCGCTATGCCGTCCCTAGCCGTCACTACTTCTCCCGGTGTGCCGTCCCCGCCTTGCACCAGCACGTGTCACTCAACATCAGGCGGGCCCTTAGTTCCGCGCTTTGCACAAAGGTCCACTTGACCACCGACGCGTGGACAAGTGCATGCGGACAGGGACGCTACATTTCACTGACGGCACACTGGGTGAATGTAGTTGAGGCTGGGACTGCTTCCCAAACTGGCCCGGTGTACCTCGTCTCCCCGCCTAACATTCCTGGCAGGGACACGAGAAGAACACCCCCCTCCTCCTCCTCCTCTACCGCCTCCTCCTCCGCCACCGCCTCCTCCTCCGCCACCGCCTCCTCCTCCGCTGTTAGATTGACCCCAGCTACGAGTTGGAAACGTTGCAGCACTGGCGTTGGTAGACGTCAGCAGGCTGTGCTGAAGCTGATCAGCTTGGGGGACAGACAGCACACTGCCTCCGAGGTGAGGGATGCCCTCCTCGATGAGACGGCAATATGGTTTGAGCCGCTGCACCTGGGCCCAGGCATGGTCGTTTGTGATAACGGCCGGAACCTGGTAGCAGCTCTGGAGCTTGCCGGACTCCAACATGTTCCATGCCTGGCCCACGTCTTCAACCTAGTGGTGCAACGTTTCCTAAAGAGCTACCCCAATGTTCCAGAGCTACTGGTGAAAGTGCGGCGCATGTGCGCCCACTTTTGCAAGTCGACAGTAGCCGCTGCTAGCTTAAAATCTCTCCAGCAACGCCTGCATGTGCCACAACACCGGCTTTTGTGCGACGTCCCCACACGCTGGAACTCAACGTTTCAGATGTTGAATAGAGTGGTTGAGCAGCAGAGACCTTTGATGGAATACCAGCTACAAAACCCTAGGGTGCCACAAAGTCAGCTGCCTCAGTTTCACATCCATGAGTGGCCATGGATGAGAGACCTTTGTGACATCCTACGGGTCTTTGAGGAGTCCACAAGGAGGGTGAGCTCTGAGGATGCGATGGTGAGCCTTACAATCCCGCTCTTGTGTGTTCTGAGAGAATCCCTGATTGACATCAGGGATAACTCAGATCACACAGAGGAGTTAGGGATAGCATCCGATCCGTCACAGCTGGAGAGTAGGTCCACACATCTGTCCGCTTCACTGCGTTTAATGGAGGAGGAGGAGGAGGAGGAGGAGGAAGAAGAGTTGTCCGATGATGTGATGGTGATACAGGAGGCTTCCGGGCAACTTCGAATCGTCCCATTGTTGCAGCGCGGATGGGTAGACATGGAGGATGAGGAGGAAATGGAGATTGAACTTTCCGGTGGGGCCAGAGGAGTCATGCCAACTAACACTGTGGCAGACATGGCTGAGTTCATGTTGGGGTGCTTTACAACCGACAAGCGTATTGTCAAAATCATGGAGGACAACCAGTACTGGATCTTTGCTATCCTTGACCCCCGGTATAAAAACAACATCTCGTCTTTTATTCCGGTAGAGGGGAGGACCAATCGCATCAATGCTTGCCACAGGCAATTGGTGCAGAATATGATGGAGATGTTTCCAGCATGTGACGTTGGCGGCAGGGAGGGCAGTTCCTCCAGTAGGCAACCAAGTTCTCACCGGTCCACACAAACGAGGGGCACACTGTCTAAGGTCTGGGACACCTTGATGGCACCCCCTCGCCAAAGTGCCGCCACGGAGGGTCCTAGTGTCACCAGGCGTGAGAAGTATAGGCGCATGTTGCGGGAATACCTTTCCGACCACAGCCCTGTCCTCTCCGACCCCTCTGCGCCCTACACGTATTGGGTGTCGAAGTTGGACCTGTGGCTTGAACTTGCCCTATATGCCTTGGAGGTGCTGTCCTGTCCTGCCGCCAGCGTCCTATCTGAGAGGGTGTTCAGTGCAGCCGGTGGCATCATCACTGACAAGCGCACCCGTCTGTCAGCTGAGAGTGCCGACCGGCTCACTTTGATAAAAATGAACCACCACTGGATAGAGCCTTCATTTTTGTGCCCACCTGTGTAAAGCACCCCAACATGAAACTCCATGTCTGTACTCAACCTCTCCAATTCCTCCGCATCCTCATACTCATCCACCATAAGCGTTGCACAATTCTGCTAATACTAGGCTCCCTCCAACATGATTTCCCCCAACTCTGCTGGTTAGAGGCTCCCTCCACCCTGATTTCCACCAACTCTGCTGGTTAGAGGCTCCCTCCACCCTGCTTTCCCACAACTCTGCTGGTTAGAGGCTCCTTCCACCATGAATTTGCCCAAACTGGGCTGTTTAGAGGCTCCCTCCACCATGAATTGGTCCAAACTGGGTTTTTTAGAGGCTCCCTCCACCATGAATTGGTCCAAACTGGGTTTTTTAGAGGCTCCCTCCACCATGAATTTGCCCAAACTGGGCTGTTTAGAGGCTCCCTCCACCATGAATTGGTCCAAACTGGGCTGGTTAGAGGCTCCCTCCACCATGAATTGGTCCAAACTGGGCTGGTTAGAGGCTCCCTCCACCATGAATTTCCCAAAACTTGGCTGTTTAGAGGCTCCCTCCACCATTAATTGGTCCAAACTGGGCTGGTTAGAGGCTCCCTCCACCATGAATTTGCCCAAACTGGGCTGTTTAGAGGCTCCCTCCACCATGAATTTGCCCAAACTGGGCTGGTTAGAGGCTCCCTCCACCATGAATTGGTCCAAACTGGGCTGGTTAGAGGCTCCCTCCACCATGAATTTGCCCAAACTGGGCTGTTTAGAGGCTCCCTCCACCATGAATTTGCCCAAACTGGGCTGGTTAGAGGCTCCCTCCACCATGAATTGGTCCAAACGGGTTTTTAGAGGCTCCCTTCACCATGAATTGGTCCAAACTTGGCTGTTTAGAGGCTCCCTCCACCATGAATTTGCCCAAACTGGGCTGTTTAGAGGCTCCCTCCACCATGAATTGGTCCAAACTGGGCTGGTTAGAGGCTCCCTCCACCATGAATTTCCCAAAACTTGGCTGTTTAGAGGCTCCCTCCACCATTAATTGGTCCAAACTGGGCTGGTTAGAGGCTCCCTCCACCATGAATTTGCCCAAACTGGGCTGTTTAGAGGCTCCCTCCACCATGAATTTGCCCAAACTGGGCTGGTTAGAGGCTCCCTCCACCATGAATTGGTCCAAACTGGGCTGGTTAGAGGCTCCCTCCACCATGAATTTGCCCAAACTGGGCTGTTTAGAGGCTCCCTCCACCATGAATTTGCCCAAACTGGGCTGGTTAGAGGCTCCCTCCACCATTAATTGGTCCAAACTGGGCTGGTTAGAGGCTCCCTCCACCATGAATTTGCCCAAACTGGGCTGTTTAGAGGCTCCTTCCACCATGAATTTGCCCAAACTGGGCTGGTTAGAGGCTCCCTCCACCATGAATTGGTCCAAACTGGGCTGGTTAGAGGCTCCCTCCACCATGAATTTGCCCAAACTGGGCTGTTTAGAGGCTCCCTCCACCATGAATTTGCCCAAACTGGGCTGGTTAGAGGCTCCCTCCACCATGAATTGGTCCAAACGGGTTTTTAGAGGCTCCCTTCACCATGAATTGGTCCAAACTTGGCTGGTTAGAGGCTCCCTCCACCATGAATTTGCCCAAACTGGGGTTTTTAGAGGCTCCCTCCACCATGAATTGGTCCAAACTGGGCTGGTTAGAGGCTCCCTCCACCATGAATTTCCCAAAACTTGGCTGTTTAGAGGCTCCCTCCACCATTAATTGGTCCAAACTGGGCTGGTTAGAGGCTCCCTCCACCATGAATTTGCCCAAACTGGGGTGGTTAGAGGCTCCCTCCACCATTAATTGGTCCAAACTGGGCTGGTTAGAGGCTCCCTCCACAATTAATTGGTCCAAACTGGGCTAATTAGAGGCTCCCTCCACCATGAATTGGTCCAAACTGGGTTTTTTAGAGGCTCCCTCCACCATGAATTTGCCCAAACTGGGCTGTTTAGAGGCTCCCTCCACCATGAATTGGTCCAAACTGGGCTGGTTAGAGGCTCCCTCCACCATGAATTGGTCCAAACTGGGCTGGTTAGAGGCTCCCTCCACCATGAATTTCCCAAAACTTGGCTGTTTAGAGGCTCCCTCCACCATTAATTGGTCCAAACTGGGCTGGTTAGAGGCTCCCTCCACCATGAATTTGCCCAAACTGGGCTGTTTAGAGGCTCCCTCCACCATGAATTTGCCCAAACTGGGCTGGTTAGAGGCTCCCTCCACCATGAATTGGTCCAAACTGGGCTGGTTAGAGGCTCCCTCCACCATGAATTTGCCCAAACTGGGCTGTTTAGAGGCTCCCTCCACCATGAATTTGCCCAAACTGGGCTGGTTAGAGGCTCCCTCCACCATGAATTGGTCCAAACTGGGCTGGTTAGAGGCTCCCTCCACCATGAATTTGCCCAAACTGGGCTGTTTAGAGGCTCCCTCCACCATGAATTTGCCCAAACTGGGCTGGTTAGAGGCTCCCTCCACCATGAATTGGTCCAAACGGGTTTTTAGAGGCTCCCTTCACCATGAATTGGTCCAAACTTGGCTGTTTAGAGGCTCCCTCCACCATGAATTGGTCCAAACTGGGGTGGTTAGAGGCTCCCTCCACCATGAATTTGCCCAAACTGGGCTGTTTAGAGGCTCCCTCCACCATGAATTGGTCCAAACTGGGTTTTTTAGAGGCTCCCTCCACCATGAATTGGTCCAAACTGGGCTGGTTAGAGGCTCCCTCCACCATGAATTGGTCCAAACTGGGGTGGTTAGAGGCTCCCTCCACCATTAATTGGTCCAAACTGGGCTGGTTAGAGGCTCCCTCCACCATTAATTGGTCCAAACTGGGCTGGTTAGAGGCTCCCTCCACCATGAATTTGCCCAAACTGGGCTGGTTAGAGGCTCCCTCCACCATGAATTGGTCCAAACTGGGGTTTTTAGAGGCTCCCTCCACCATGAATTGGTCCAAACTGGGGTTTTTAGAGTCTCCCTCCACCATGAATTGGTCCAAACTGGGGTTTTTAGAGGCTCCCTCCACCATGAATTTGCCCAAACTCTGCTGGTTAGAGGCTCAATCCACCCTGATTTTCAAAACAAATGTTGGTGCCAACCTCAACTTACTACAAGGGCCAAATTCACTGCTGGTGACAAGCTCTCCTCACTGCAAGTGCCAAATACACATGTTTCAAGGTGTTTTCCTACTGTCAGAGAGGTGGTATTGAGTGTGTAAAGTGTGTAGTTGTTAGGCTGTGATGTTGGGGTAATAGAGGGTCTTTGGTGTGTTAGATGCCCCCAGACATGCTTCCCCTGCTGTCCCAGTGTGATTCCAGAGGTGTTGGCATCATTTCCTGGGGTGTCATAGTGGACTTGGTGACCCTCCAGACACGGATTTGGGTTTCCCCCTTAACGAGTATCTGTTCCCCATAGACTATAATGGGGTTCGAAACCCGTTCGAACACACGAACATTGAGCGGCTGTTCGAATCGAATTTCGAACCTCGAACATTTTAGTGTTCGCTCATCTCTAGATATGATCTTTAATAAAGAAAGTGGTAGTCCCAATGCTCTTCAAAATGTATTTATTGGCCACTGTGTTGACATTTGGCATGTAGAACATGAAAGAAAAAAATGCAGAGTCTTGGTGTTTGTGTTACACATTGCTTAAGTAAGTGCAAATGGACCTTATGAAAAAGCAAGAAAAAGTACAGATGAGAGGCAGAAACATGGAAACTCTTAATCTCTTAAAGGAACATACAGGAAGGATTTGTTTTGTTCATATACTCCTGCTAACTATATAGCGTTATCTATATATATATATATATATATATATATATATATATATATATATATATATATAATGTATTATTATAATTATCTTCGGGATATTAATATCTCAAGATTTTTTGCAGAGATAAGGGAAGGGGGATTATAAACACCTATGTACTGATAGGAAGTGCAATTTGTCTCCCAAATAGTGCATAATATTGCTATTTATTGTGAGTGAGCTGCTCTAGGTGACCTGTAAAAAATAATTATCCTTTTCTTGAATAGCAGCAAAATTACTGCATGTTACAGATTTTTTGCTCAGCTCCATCACTAGCTTATAAGAGATATTTACTGTCTAGCCAAATTCAGGACACAGGGAAGGAGACACCATTATTAAGCAGCCGCAAGGATTTTAACCCTGCCACCAACCTGATGCTGATCAAATAAGACACAGCAGACCTTTTAAATGAGGCCAAAACACAGCACAGTCAAGCAGACATTCCAGTAATGATATCTATTCTTAGATGACCACATATTTCCTGTATATACAAGATATAAAATATAAATGAAAACTGTATTAGTTTATGCATTAACAAATATATGCAAACAATTCACAGTAGCTTTCAGTACACATAAATGTAGCTTCACATTTGTTACATAGTTAGAGGATATACAGCAAGGTTCATCGCCTGCTCTAGGATATAATGTATTCTGGAAATCCTGGTTCTGGTATGTGTTTAGTTGTATGTAGTAAAAACCAAAGGGTGTCAAAATCACTACAATATATATCTGAATTTATAAAATGTACTCACCTTAGTGCTTAGGGAACAATAAGAACTTGTAGAATAGATAGAAACTCCAGCTCTAAAGAAACCAAGTGTTATATGAAGCCTTCAACAGGGCTGATGCCTCGTTCCCATCTGTGTTTGGTAATCCATTTGGGGAGTCTGCATGGGGACCCCCGAATGGAATACCAAACGCACTGGCAAGCGGTGCGCAGTGAAAGTACACGGATCCCCATGGACTATAATGGGGTCCATGTGCTCTCCGTACGGTGTCTGCATGGAACATGTGGACAGAAAAGTTCTTTGTGATCTACTTTCATGTCCACATGATTCGTGCAGGCAGTATGCGGAAAGACCCCATTATAGTCTATGGGGTCCGTGTGCTTTCACTGCACACCACTTGCCAGTGTGTTCGGTAGTCCGTTTGGGTGGTCCACATGTGAACTTCCCCGAACGAATTACCAAACACAGATGCAGTGGCGGATCCAGGGTTTGCGGGGCCCTGGGCAATTAACTTTGGCGGGGCCCTACGCGTAGCGCGCCGCAGCAAATTAGGCCCTGCCCACTTTTATGTTGACTCCGCCCATTCTCATTCATTTTTCATGTGATTCCACACAGTATAATCCTCCTACAGTCACCCGTAAATAATATGTCCCCCTCCATCTCTCCCCATTTTCATATACACCCTTCATCTACCCCTAGTTTCATGTCCCCCCTATCTCTGTCCCCAGTTTCATGTCCCCCCCTCCATCTCTGTCCCCAGTTTCATCACGTTCTCCCCCTTCATCTGCCCACAGTTTAATGTCCCCCATCTCTGCCCCAGTGTCATGCTGTTCCCCCCTCCCCTTCATTTGCCCCCCAGTTTCTTTGGGCCCCCTCCATCTCTGTCCCCAGTTTCATGCCGTTCTCTCTCCACCCCCTTCATCTTCCCCAGTGTCATGCCGTTCCCCCCTCCCCTTCATCTTCCCCAGTGTCATGCCGTTCCCCCCTCCCCTTCATCTGCCCCAGTGTCATGCTGTTCCCCCCTCCCCTTCATTTGCCCCCCAGTTTCTTTGGGCCCCCTCCATCTCTGTCCCCAGTTTCATGCCGTTCTCTCCCCGCCCCCTCCATCTGCCCCAGTGTCATGCTGTTCTCCCCCCCTCCATCTGCCCCAGTGTCATGCTGTTCCCCCCTCCCCTTCATTTGCCCCCCAGTTTCTTTGGGCCCCCTCCATCTCTGTCCCCAGTTTCATGCCGTTCTCTCCCCACCCCCTTCATCTTCCCCAGTGTCATGCCGTTCCCCCCCCTCCCCTTCATTTGCCCCCCAGTTTCATGGGCCCCCTTCATTATGTTCCACCTTAATATTTAATACAAAACAAACACTTACACTCACTTTCCATCACTCACCTTCCATCGTTCCCCCGACGCTCCTCTCTCTCTCTCTCCAGTCACATACGCGATGCAGGAGCTGTGACAGCTCAGCTCCTGCTTAGCTGCGGCCCGGCTTGCGTGTGTAAGCGTGATGTGATGACGTCATCGCGCCTACACACGCAAGCCGGGCCGGAGCTTTAAAGCAGGAGCTGAGGTCACAGCTCCTGCTTTAATCGCGTATGTATTCAGCTCATCGGCGGATGTACGCCGATGAGCTGAAATCGTGACAGGCAAGTGCCGGGGGCCCCCAGAGGCTCTGTGGGCCCCGGCACTTGCCCGACTATGCCGAACTGACCGGGACCATTTTGTTAGGGCCGGGCCGCGGGGCCCCGCTAAGCGCGGGGCCCTGGGCGGTTGCCCGGCTCGCCCGGCCCTGGATCCGCCCCTGCACAGATGTGAACGAGGCATGAGGGTTGACTGTTTAGAAGATCATTTTTGTGTTAACACAAGTATTTGTTTTTCATTAGAATTTGGAGTTACTGTAATAGAAAGAGATCTTCAGCACAGGACTATTAGGACAATGAGTATGACATGACAAAGAGCACCTCGTACTCTACACAGGTCATTCATTTCAATAGACAAAGCGTAATGCTTTATCATATCTGTAATTGGGCTACAGAAACATTGAACACTGTCTGGTTCCTCCACAGATTATAATTTAGTTTATTGCTGTGGGTATCAAAATTTTCAGGGAATATTCTAATAAAAGTGATTATGAATTTTTTTTATGCCCCAAATGGATAAAAAATGCAACGTTTTACAGACACAGCAAAGCAGACACACTGCAATTTCCAGAACTGTCGTGTTCCAAAACCGTCCAGTTCCTACAATCTGAGAGATCACACTAGTCTTGTAATCACACCAGACAGTGTGTTTTGTAGGAAACAGTATGGTGAATATCGTCATACCTTTAGGAAGTCAAATTAATGCACCAAATGTTTGATAAAGCCATGCCAATGAGGCTCAAATGCAGTGGAGTTGTGCCAGGGTGTCCAAGAGCTCCAGCAAAGATATGTCAAGTGTATTTGCAGGAAAAGAACAAGTAGTTTCATATACAGTAAGACCATAATAAAATGCTCATCCTTAAGCTCAGTTTGGCCTGTTTGAACAACATCTCTCCCAGGCATACATTACAGAAAAAAAATCTTCAGTGGAAGTGCTCAGATTACAAAAATGTTGGCAATTTCCATATAGGTATAGTAGAAGCAGAAATTCTACAGAGGAACACACTGCATAAAAATATGCAATGCGTTTCTGGATCATTTTTTTTGCCGAAATTCGCTGCATGGAGAATTAGCCTAAGGGAGTGTTCACACTACTGTTGTAAGTGTCCATTGCTGTCTACCATCATAAGATGGCAGCAGCGGACATTAAAATGTTGCAGAAAATGTGCAGGAACTTATTCTGTGTCCGTTCCCATTGACACTAATGCAAACCACATGGCAGACACTATCTTCCGTCATGTTTGTATACTTTTGTAACAGAAAATAAAGTCATACGTTCAGGTAGTGTGAAAGGAATTTAAGCCACTTAATAAATGTAGTACAAAGCATGATATACAGTTTTTTGGTGCAAATTATGCCAGAATTCTGGCGCATTTTTCATTCTAAATCTCTTCCATAGGCTGAAGGCCCACATTGTGGAAAAGCAGCTTTTTTGTTGCGGCTTTTAGAACCAAAACCTGGAGTGAATTTAGCAAAATGGAAAAGTATAAGAACTTCCTATGTATAAACATTCTTGACTTTAGCTAAAAAAAAACACAACAAAAAAAGCTGTGTTTCCATAACATGGGGTCTGACGCTAGGTTCACACCTGCGTTCTTCTTTCCGTTCTGTGCTTTCCGTCTTCTGCATGCCAGAAGACGGAAAGCACAGACCGGGTCCGGCCGTGAGCGGCGGTGAGCTCTCCGCCGCTCTCCGTTTTATGCTCTCCGCCGCGAAACCGGATTTTTTTATCCGGACACAGAGTACTGCATGTCCGACTCTGTGTCCGGATTATAAAACCCGGTTTCGCGGTGGAGAGCATAAAACGCTCACCGCCGCTCACGGCCGGACATCTCTCTCACCCATTCAAATGAATGGGTGAGAGAGACTCCTGCAGGTTTCCGTCTCCTGCCTCTGTTTTAGGCAGGAAACGGAAACCTGCAGAACGGAGTTCACAACGCTGATGTGAACGAGCCCTTAGCCATAATGTGTAATTAATAGTGAACAGAAATACTGTCTGCAATATCTCCACAGCAAATCTCTTGTTCAGATCCTCCTACCATCTCAACATGCTTAACTTCTTATAGTTTCCTTGGATATCTCTTCTATACACACCAAAGACTTCCTGTACTTCATCTGTAATTCATTACAGTTTGGATGAAAATCTAATGTGTGATATCACCAGATCACTGACATCTCTCCCCCCGGATCATATTCCTCTTAGAAATTGAAGAAAAAAAAACATTCATTTTTAAGATGGCATTTCTTTCTTTTTGTGTCCAAAAGGGTAAAACTTTTCTTTATCAGACAACTGGTATGGTATATTAATCCTAATTTCAGTACATGTGCATATTGGTAAGTTTGGAATTTCGGAAGTAATAATCTTTTTTTTTTTTTTTTTATTTATACAATCTTCTTTTTTTCGAGCGAGAACCACTTCTTCTTAACCATATCTTCAAGGTTTGGATTGCATTGCTCATCGCCTGCAAACTAAAAATAGTCTGGACTAGTTATATTTCAAAGTAATGTTATTTTGCAATAAATGGCACAAAATGCCCATCATGTGTGCCTATGTGTTTAATAAACCTGTAGTTCAGACATGAAGCAGGTTGGTAAGGGGGCCTTAAAGAGTTCTTACGGACCGCATAGACTAACAATCCAATTCTATGTGAAAAATGGCAAAAATAATAAAATAAAAATGTTTTATTAATATGCGTTGAAAAATGTATATCTTGGGTATAAATATATTAAATTTATTAAAATATTCTCTCCAGATAGTGCATTGGTGTCTTTTTTGGTCGATGTTCGGAATGACATATTATTCTACTATTCCCATTCCAAAAACACCTCCAAAACCCAAAAGCAACATATACTTGGGATCCCAAATCTTTGGTATTCCCAAATCCTAAAATTTGCCCTAGGAGAGATGACTAATATTGCACCAACAGCTGCCTGTACCTCAAATGGCAAAGAGATGACTTATAGCCTATTACATTGATGCAAAAAATACTGTAACACCGTAGCTGCTACCTTTCCCGCAGCTGTAAACCAACTCAGTGTTTTGAGTTGTATTAGAAAGCCTGTTGCAATAGAGATGAGCGAGTAGTACTTGATCAAGTAGGTATTCAATCGAATACTACAGTATTCGAAATACTTGTATTCGATCGAGTACCACTCGCTGTTCGAATGTAAAAGTTTGATACAGAACCAGCATTGATTGGCCGAATGCTATACAGTCCGCTTGTAGTGTGGACATGCGCAGTTGGCTCTGCCCAGGCCTGATGCCTGGCAGAGTGAATTCAGAGCCGGAAGATGCCGCGGGGACGCTGCACGGAGAAGACTTCTCGGAGGATCCAGCCTGACCCTCACTCGTGGACTTGGTAAGTATAATTTGATCGAACGTTGCCTACCCCTGAAACGAGCATTTTCCCCCCATAGACTATAATAGGGTTCGATATTCGATTTGAGTAGTCAAATATTGAGGGGCTACTTGAAACGAATATCGAACCTCAAACATTTTACTGTTCTCTATGTTGCAACATAATAACAGATGGACTTTCTATTGATGAACTAGAGACGCCCTCTGCAACAAACTATCACTTGACCCAACTAGATACTGCTATGGTCATGCAGATAAATAGACCAGAGGACATATATACAGGGGTGTCATCGACTTAACCTCTCCCTGTTGCCACTACAGCGCCATAATGATATAATGCCACCACGGCACCCACAACTACCCTAACGCGTTTCGCTTTGCATTAGCAGAGCTCCTCAGGAGACCAATACACCAATACACTATCTGGAGAGAATATTTTAATAAATTTAATATATTTATACCTAGGATATACACTCACCGGCCACTTTATTAGGTACACCATGCTAGTAACGGGTTGGACCCCCTTTTGCCTTCAGAACTGCCTCAATTCTTCGTGGCATAGATTCAACAAGGTGCTGGAAGCATTCCTCAGAGATTTTGGTCCATATTGACATGATGGCATCACACAGTTGCCGCAGATTTGTCGGCTGCACATCCATGATGCGAATCTCCCGTTCCACCACATCCCAAAGATGCTCTATTGGATTGAGATCTGGTGACTGTGGAGGCCATTGGAGTACAGTGAACTCATTGTCATGTTCAAGAAACCAGTCTGAGATGATTCCAGCTTTATGACATGGCTCATTATCCTGCTGAAAGTAGCCGTCAGATGTTGGGTACATTGTGGTCATAAAGGGATGGACATGGTCAGCAACAATACTCAGGTAGGCTTTGGCGTTGCAACGATGCTCAATTGGTACCAAGGGGCCCAAAGAGTGCCAAGAAAATATTCCCCACACCATGACACCACCACCACCAGCCTGAACCGTTGATACAAGGCAGGATGGATCCATGCTTTCATGTTGTTGACGCCAAATTCTGACCCTACCATCCGAATGTTGCAGCAGAAATCGAGACTCATCAGACCAGGCAACGTTTTTCCAATCTTCAATTGTCCAATTTCGATGAGCTTGTGCAAATTGTAGCCTCAGTTTCCTGTTCTTAGCTGAAAGGAGTGGCACCTGGTGTGGTCTTCTGCTGCTGTAGCCCATCTGCCTCAAAGTTCGACGTACTGTGTGTTCAGAGATGCTCTTCTGGCTACCTTGGTTGTAACGGGTGGCTATTTGAGTCACTGTTGCCTTTCTATCAGCTCGAACCAGTCTGGCCATTCTCCTCTGACCTCTGGCATCAACAACGCATTTCCGCCCACAGAACTGCCACTCACTGGATGTTTTTTTTTTTTCGGACCATTCTCTGTAAACCCTAGAGATGGTTGTGCATGAAAATCCCAGTAGATCAGCAGTTTCTGAAATACTCAGACCAGCCCTTCTGGCACCAACAACCATGCCACGTTCAAAGGCACTCAAATCACCTTTCTTCCCCATACTGATGCTCGGTTTGAACTGCAGGAGATTGTCTTGACCATGTCTACATGCCTAAATGCACTGAGTTGCCGCCATGTGATTGGCTGATTAGAAATTAAGTGTTAACGAGTAGAGATGAGCGAACACTAAAATGTTCGAGGTTCGAAATTCGATTCGAACAGCCGCTCACTGTTCGAGTGTTCGAATGGGTTTCGAACCCCATTATAGTCTATGGGGAACATAAACTCGTTAAGGGGGAAACCCAAATTCGTGTCTGGAGGGTCACCAAGTCCACTATGACACCCCAGGAAATGATACCAACACCCTGGAATGACACTGGGACAGCAGGGGAAGCATGTCTGGGGGCATAAAAGTCACTTTATTTCATGGAAATCCCTGTCAGTTTGCGATTTTCGCAAGCTAACTTTTCCCCATAGAAATGCATAGGCCAGTGCTGATTGGCCAGAGTACGGAACTCGACCAATCAGCGCTGGCTCTGCTGGAGGAGGCGGAGTCTAAGATAGCTCCACACCAGTCTCCATTCAGGTCCGACCTTAGACTCCGCCTCCTCCGGCAGAGCCAGCGCTGATTGGCCGAAGGCTGGCCAATGCATTCCTATGCGAATGCAGACTTAGCAGTGCTGAGTCAGTTTTGCTCAACTACACATCTGATGCACACTCGGCACTGCTACATCAGATGTAGCAATCTGATGTAGCAGAGCCGAGGGTGCACTAGAACCCCTGTGCAAACTCAGTTCACGCTAATAGAATGCATTGGCCAGCGCTGATTGGCCAATGCATTCTATTAGCCCGATGAAGTAGAGCTGAATGTGTGTGCTAAGCACACACATTCAGCACTGCTTCATCAAGCCAATACAATGCATTAGCCAGTGCTGATTGGCCAGAGTACGGAATTCGGCCAATCAGCGCTGGCCAATGCATTCTATTAGCCCGATGAAGTAGAGCTGAATGTGTGTGCTAAGCACACACATTCAGCACTGCTTCATCAAGCCAACACAATGCATTAGCCAGTGCTGATTGGCCAGAGTACGGAATTCGGCCAATCAGCGCTGGCTCTGCTGGAGGAGGCGGAGTCTAAGGTCGGACCTGAATGGAGACTGGTGTGGAGCGATCTTAGACTCCGCCTCCTCCAGCAGAGCCAGCGCTGATTGGTCGAGTTCCGTACTCTGGCCAATCAGCACTGGCTAATGCATTGTATTGGCGTGATGAAGCAGTGCTGAATGTGTGTGCTTAGCACACACATTCAGCTCTACTTCATCGGGCTAATAGAATGCATTGGCCAGCGCTGATTGGCCGAATTCCGTACTCTGGCCAATCAGTGCTGGCCAATGCATTCTATTAGCTTGATGAAGCAGAGTGTGCACAAGGGTTCAAGCGCACCCTCGGCTCTGATGTAGCAGAGCTGAGGGTGCACAAGGGTTCAAGTGCACCCTCGGCTCTCCTACATCAGAGCCGAGGGTGCGCTTGAACCCTTGTGCAGCCTCGGCTCTGCTACATCAGAGCCGAGGGTGCGCTTGAACCCTTGTGCACACTCTGCTTCATCAAGCTAATAGAATGCATTGGCCAGCACTGATTGGCCAGAGTACGGAATTCGGCCAATCAGCGCTGGCCAATGCATCCCTATGGGAAAAAGTTTATCTCACAAAAATCACAATTACACACCCGATAGAGCCCCAAAAAGTTATTTTTAATAACATTCCCCCCTAAATAAAGGTTATCCCTAGCTATCCCTGCCTGTACAGCTATCCCTGTCTCATAGTCACAAAGTTCACATTCTCATATGACCCGGATTTGAAATCCACTATTCGTCTAAAATGGAGGTCACCTGATTTCGGCAGCCAATGACTTTTTCCAATTTTTTTCAATGCCCCCAGTGTCGTAGTTCCTGTCCCACCTCCCCTGCGCTGTTATTGGTGCAAAAAAGGCGCCAGGGAAGGTGGGAGGGGAATCGAATTTTGGCGCACTTTACCACGTGGTGTTCGATTCGATTCGAACATGGCGAACACCCTGATATCCGATCGAACATGTGTTCGATAGAACACTGTTCGCTCATCTCTATTAACGAGCAGTTGGACAGGTGTACCTAATAAAGTGGCCGGTGAATGTACATTTCTAACGCATAGCAATAAAAAATTATTATTTTATTATTTTTGCCATTTTTCGCATAGAATTGGATTATTTGTATATCATTAGTTCATTGGGATTGGGTTCCCGTAGACTATAATGGGCTCCGTGTGCTTGCCTCGCACTGCCCGCACAAATGGTTTGACAGCATATCGCTTCCAATTGCGATTGCATTCCGTCCGGGGGGTGTCCATGCGGACTCCTTCTGGCTGGAATACAAGCGCTAGTGTGAACCAACTCTTAGAGTGCAACATGTATGCATGACAAGTGTTTTCCTAATATTGCAAGTCATTAACCAAATTGAAGCTACATGTGAACACATCTCTGCAGAAGAGCGTTTTATTAGTAAAGTGAATATTTGATTTTCTTGTTTGCTGGATAGATCTGAGATGTCTGGTAGTGTAGTGTAGCTAAATGAATGACATTTATTATTTCCATATGGATAATAGAACAACATAGGACATACGGTATGATATCAAGGTCAACCAAAGAAGATGAAGGTGGTATGGAAAAAAAAATAGAGGAATCCAATGTAGTTTACCTTGATTAGGATTTACACAAGGTATGGACATGCCATACCTTGTAAATCATTGTAAATGATCAGTTGTGCGTGCTAAAATCAGTTCCCAAAAGTTAGGCCATACCACAATTCATTGACCTCAAAATAGAGAAGATCATGCCCCCTTTAAAATTTTCATATTCTGATATAAAGGAATACTTCTGCAAAGGAGGCAGAAACTTTTATGGGGAAAAAAAGCCATACAAAGAGTTGAACCTGACTATCTAACTGTATTGCTCCCTTTAAGATAAATTATGCTGCTCATAGTATAGGTAGTTATGGATATTGTAGAAGCTTCCCATTGAAGTCTATGACTGCTGCAGTAACCCATTACTGTCACTACTAAAAGTATTGACTGTACCATCATGAAAACGTAATTCTGTAGAAAATATTGTACTATATTCCCCCTTCATTACAAAAAATATGCAAACACAATACTATGCAAATTAACATGAATGTATAAAGATGTTTGTAAATTTTCCCCTAGAATTTATATAAGAGGAAGTGATGTAGCGATGAATTTATTTGAATGAAAATTGACCATTATTTTCAACAAAAGAGATACATCAGCCGTGAAAGGCAAAAAAAAAGTGATCAAAGATAAATTCAATCACCCAGAATTTTAATGCTATAAATGCCACTGAATATATTAATAAAGCATTCACATCAATTAAAAGAGAAACAAATGGAAAAACATTAAAGAAGCTTGGCATGTAATGCTTTATGACCATGTTGGAGACTTTAAGTGGTCCCCATAATAAGAGTATGTTGCAGAGTTCCAAATTAAATAACAGGCCTGGATGATCTCACCCATCCTTTAGCCTGGAGAAGCCACGCACACAGCTGATAGTGTATCAAGTGAGTTCTGATTTTAATAGTGCAAAAAGGTAGTTTAAATACAATACAGACAAAAGTAGGTTGGACTATTCTAATGACATAACATTGTAGAGTTTTAACATAAACCTGGCACATGACTATTGGCTAAAGGCCCAATGTATTTTGCATCTCATTATAGCTTTCCAAACTAGGATGGACTTTGTCCTTAAACACAGAAAGTTTCAAAATACTTATGTGTGAACTAACATCTCATATCATGGCAAGATAGAGAAGATTACATGCTGGTGCCAATCAATTCCAACCTTGAAGATAACGAATAGGCTACATAAACTCTAAGTATATACACTCTACACACTCTAAGTGTATACATCGAGTAAAAGAGATAAGAGATATACAAATGGTCAGCTGCATCTTCAAAAGATGAGACCCTTGAGATAGACAAAGATAAGGATTTATCTACACAGCATTCCTTAACCACCCAAAAGGGCCTTTTGAACTTTAAACAGACATACTCATACACTTTATATGAAAAAGGTATCAAGATGGCTGACAAAATACAAAGATGGAGGACTTAACTCTAACATTTCCCCCATTTTGAGATGGTTGAATACAGAAATTAACATGTAAGTACTTCAGTGACCTAATGTCTACTGCCGGATTTTCCCAGATTCCCTACATGTATTTTCTGCATTTCAACCTGAATCTCAAAAAATCCTTCTTAGGGGTCTGGCCTCTCAAGTTTTGTATTTTTCATCCGGTTGCATAAACACTGTAATAGTTTAAACAAGCAAAAGAAACATAAGATTATTACTGCGACTTTACTAACATTCACTTGCTGATACTATGTATCATTCCTAAAATATAAGGTGGTATCTTCTTAACTACATACTTCAAACATTTCCTGTTGTGTCATGAAGACAGTTATATATATATATATATCATGACTGAGGCTAATATGGGGCTATGAGTACATATCCTACAATCTGACACATTCAGATCTTCGTTCAAGATCATATGATGTTTAAGAAACTTATTGTCCCACTCATTGTCAGATGTTCTATGCAGGCTTATCACCAGAATAATCTGTAACAGTAACATCAGGAGAATCTTCATCGCTGTGTGTGTAGAGACTTCCTTGCAATATGAAGCATGGATACAGTTAGGTTTTCCTTCAAGTTTCATAGAAATACTGGTTATCAGCAGCACTTGGAAGGACCATCAACTCTCGGGTCCAAGGTTTTTCTCACTTATCTCTTTATCACCATCAATCTCTTGGCTCAAACGAATAGGTCCCGTCCACTAACTTAAAATCTGAGAGGCAGGAGAAAACTCAAAGCCATACATTAGTCAGATGTTTTTGCCAAGACATCACATAGTCAGTCAGTACTCCATAATACAACTCTAACCTAGGGGCTGACCCAAAGTAAGTTTGTTATGGGCTAAAACCAATTCTTCTGTCAGGAGGGTACCTTACAGAAAATACCAATACAAGTGACACACTACATCTTCAGTAGCCGTCTATCTGCAGCCCGTTTGTGATGGCTTTCTTCACCAGATATGCCCCAGACGTTCCTGAAGAGAAATCACTATACACACAAGCACGTACTTATACCGTCTCACCTTTAGTAGTTACTAAAGTTATAGTTATATCATATAGTTATCCTGCAATCCCTGGAACAGGTACAAGGGCTCCGGGCATGGCTCACAGAAACTTTTCACTTTTTGATCTATATTGTGTTTAACACATGTCATGCAGGCTCACACATATCTTACTATAGTGATGCTAAATCCTGCCGCCGCCCATCCTCCGCTCACCAGGTCACACATGGCTACTACTAAACAGTACACTTAATAATAATCTGCTTATGCCATCAGTGGGGACGATGCTCTCAGTACATACTCTCTTACCACCAGACACCAGGAGTTATTCATCCTCTTTTGATCCTTGCTGTTTCCAAGGCTTCTTTCCTCCTGGACTATTTTGGTGCCTCAGTGTTGTAAAACCTGAAAAGAGAGCTAAAGGGGTTTGGGCCTAGTATAATGACCAATTATCAGTAAAGCATATCCCCTAGGCCTCTGCAGCTGGGTTAGTGGCAGTGTCTGCCCACATGTTACCTCTACTTTCTTTCATATCAGCCTTGGTGTGTGCCTTAACTTCTGACTATACCCACCTGTGTGGGGGCAGCAGCAGGGTCCATCACTATCTGAACAGCCTGGAAATCCTTTTAGGCTTAACATTAAACCTACAGAAAGCTCTCGCTCTCCAGATTGGACCATAGCCCCACTATATCAAACACCTACCCTCAGGCCTTGTACCCTGTCTCAGTGATGGCTTCTAGTTCAGCTTCATGAGCTGAGACCCATACAGTTCCATAATGGTTCTACTTGTGCTTGGTTTCACCCTTGGTTTACCTCATATTCAGTGACCATAACATATCTGGTGCAGAATCCACCATCATTCCCAAATCGAGAATCATCTAAAATAAAAGAACTCTCATCAGAGTTAACAATAGATTCATCATTTACATAACCAAATCAGCAAAAATAAAATTAATTTTTAAGTTATCTGACTTTTCCCTCCTCCCCTGAAACTATTGTTAACAGGTTTAGAAGGGACTTGTAGTGCAGCACAGAATGCAAAGCTTACATTAGAAAACACATATAAGACACACTGCAGTCTGAGCCATTGTTATCTTTGTTTGCAATGCAAGATTTATTACCCAGTGTCTTATCATGGAAGCAGCTGCGCTGGCTTTTCCCAAACTTGTTATACCTGTAGTACTACATATCCCAGCAGCTTATTTATACAATCCCAAGTAAATTCAGTTCTCTACAACTTCAAAATACTCCAGAATTACAAACAATTCATTAAGGTAAGTAAATGCTCAAAATATATCAGCAGAGAAGGCAGAGGCTTTAAATAAGGGATCAAGTCTATCCCCCCAATCATCATGACAAAAATTTATACACAAAAACACATTACAGATCAGATATGTGAGTGGCTTCTGATTTACTTAGACAGCTATCTAGCACCTTATCACAAACAATGTTCCAGAAACACCACTTTAGTTTTGCAGAACTTCAATTTACCTTTACCTGCGTGTACATGTTAGGGGTGTTCTGTGCCCCTAGTGGTAAGAAAGTTCACATGTATTGCCTGATCCCATACCAGAAGGATCATCTGAATAACAATGACCAATAACATTGTACAAGTATTAGATACAACTTTTTTCTCAAAATAACTCCCGATTGCTAACATTCATAGATTTATAGTATAAACCCATAACCAATATTTATATTACAAGTGTAAGGCCCATGTGATATACTTGATACTCACAAGCACCAATAAAAACTGAGTACATAGCACATGTACATGATATATCAGGTACATCTCATATTGACCAAAACACACATATATGTATTCAACATTTGGAAATAACTTTTATGCCTCCCTTTCATATCTATTTGTCACCACCCTCTGTGGGGTTATCACAAGTCTATATCTACATCTGCTCCCTGTGGAGACTGAAAATGTAACAATACAGACATGGACAAATAGAACATGTACATATAGCAGACACATGTAACATGCACATATAACTGACACACATATGGGCCCATTCACTTCTCTGAACCTTCCATACAAACACACAAACTTCACACTGGAGCTCCAGACAAACCAAACAAATGTCCATTAAATCAAAAGGAACTTGTCTGAACTAAAATCAAATTTTTCAAATATTAAGTACAGTGAGAAATCTTATTGTCTCAGGACGGCCAAATCTTAGTCTTCTTTTCCTACAAATAAGCACAGAGTTAGTTATAGGCTTCATCTTCTCACCAATTTTTAAAGACATTACCATGAGGGGAGAAATCTTAAACTGGGAAAGTTTTCTTGAATAAAAGACACTATAGTCATTCTAGAAATTCCTTAGTGTCCACACTCAAGCCTATATACATACATATATGTATACACATACATACACTTAACCTGCAGGATCCTCACCACAAAACATACCATGTTTTCACTTGCATAGCAAAACTTTTACACAGTTTATGTCCAATCAGTTCTCCCTATATCTTTATATAGTCACCATTCAAATAGCAATTACCAACACAATGCTATGTGCAGACCACATTAACCCTTCAGCTGGACTGTGAGTGGGTGCTCACTATACAGTCCCTTACACTAAGGAAAATATACAAACACTCAATACCTTATTTCTGAAACCATCCTTACTTAATTTAATCCAACTAGCCATGAGTGGAGCCAGTTCCTGACCAATGACTACTATTCAGAAGTCCAGTACAACAACATTCTGACTTCAACAATTTGCTACAGCCTTTCTCCCTGGCTCTACTTCTATCTCTTCTACTATCTCTTGGGCTGATTTACAAACTGGCTGACTGTATCCCTCCCATCTTGTTCTTGTGTGAATTCTTTTCACTCCTCCTTCCCACTGTCTTATCCTGCCTCAAATTCCTATAAGACTTCCTCAGTATAACATATACTGTATCTTATTCAATGGAGACTTTCAAGATCAGTTAGAGGATTCCAGGGATCACTGTGTCCCTTTTTTTTTGTCACGTGACTACTTAATGTCCACTAGACCCAAGTGAGAAATACCATGTATACCAAAAATACAACAGATCACCAAGCTAACTTCAGCCCAAGCTTTCATCTAGCAACATCCATACAACATATTGCTCTTAGGTTCTTGCAAAAAGCTTGAGATATCTATATAAGGAACATATGTGTTTACCTCACACTCGGACAGGAAAAACAAAAGCACTGTAGAAACACAGATCAAATTGGTAAGAGAAAAGCTGCTACCTTGTTGGATCTGTGGTTCCAGGAACTTCTGTAATTACTGGTCGTCCGGGAGATCAGCAAACCATCTCCTTATCTCTCAAGCCCCACGGTGGAAGCGTCAGGTTTGTTGGAGACTTTAAGTGGTCCCCATAATAAGAGTATGTTGCAGAGTTCCAAATTAAATAACAGGCTTGGATGATCTCACCCATCCTTTAGCCTGGAGAAGCCACGCACACAGCTGATAGTGTATCAAGTGAGTTCTGATTTTAATAGTGCAAAAAGGTAGTTTAAATACAATACAGACAAAAGTAGGTTGGACTATTCTAATGACATAACATTGTAGAGTTTTAACATAAACCTGGCACATGACTATTGGCTAAAGGCCCAATGTATTTTGCATCTCATTATAGCTTTCCAAACTAGGATGGACTTTGTCCTTAAACACAGAAAGTTTCAAAATACTTATGTGTGAACTAACATCTCATATCATGGCAAGATAGAGAAGATTACATGCTGGTGCCAATCAATTCCAACCTTGAAGATAACGAATAGGCTACATAAACTCTAAGTATATACACTCTACACACTCTAAGTGTATACATCGAGTAAAAGAGATAAGAGATATACAAATGGTCAGCTGCATCTTCAAAAGATGAGACCCTTGAGATAGACAAAGATAAGGATTAATCTACACAGCATTCCTTAACCACCCAAAAGGGCCTTTTGAACTTTAAACAGACATACTCATACACTTTATATGAAAAAGGTATCAAGATGGCTGACAAAATACAAAGATGGAGGACTTAACTCTAACAACCACACCATAGCAATCTCAATTTAGTCTTTTTTTAAAATTTGCATTGAGATTTTATTGTAAAATACTTGTATGTAGGATTTCAATTTCCAGGTTGGTGCTTTATGTTAAATATAGCAATGGTTTGCGTAAACCTGATGCACTATTAAGCAGACTATGTACAAAAGCAGAATAAAAAACTTTAAGGGTAGCAGCACATGGGTGAAACAAGGTCCGTATGTTAGCCAGATTTACCGGTTCATGTAGCATGACCTCTAGCAGTATACTTATCTATGATATTAGGAGTCTCAATCTCCCAGCAATATACTGTCCCCTATCAATTACGGTACAGTATACTGCAATGTAGGGATGGGCTTAGCTAGAATCCCATTCACTTTCCGGCACTGTATTTACAACATGGGTCTACGACCTGAAGACAAGTTGTAAGACATGGCAAAATTTTGTTTTATTAAAGGAATTATATACAAAAATAAAATATGACTTTCTTCCAGATACTATGCCAAGCTTGACGGAGTTGTAACACCATTATAATAGAGTTAAAAATACAACATAAACAATATATACTAATCATGACTTGAAATCTTATATTGTAATTTTTAGGTAAGTATAGGTATAGTTGTCATTTGTTTTTCACATGTAGCTGGAAAAAATGTCAAAGTTTATAAAGCTTATATTAATCCCGTAATGCCCCATTACATAACTATGCGGCCTACACAGGCTTCATATAATTATATTACGGTGATCATAAAGGGAACAGCATCTATTTTTCAGCTTTGGATCTGCATGTAAATCATAGTTTTATTCATATACAAAAGAAGTCGAGACCAAAGCCCAAACAAGCTAGGACAAAGCCCTAAAATGCTCATTTGTTGAGAATGAACAAAAGTTTACATCAAAATGGGGCTCCAAAGCTGAATAACCAAAGCATATTTGGAAACTGTAGATAGATATGTCACTACCAGGCCCTGGACACTGAGGGGGCCCCGAATGTCCCACTTCCACATAAAATATAGCACTTTTCTAAATGGTATAAGGTAGGTTAGTGGTCCCAATACAAATATTGCATTGTATGAGCTGCAAGTTATGCACATGACGGGGCCACACTGTGGCTCAGTGGTTAGCACTGCAGCCTTGCAGCGCTGGAGTCCTGGTGTTCAAATCCTGCCAAGGGAGTAAAACCATCTGCAAGGAGTTTGTATGTTCTCCCCGTGTTTGCATCTATTTCCATCCCATATTCCAAAGACATACTGATAGAGAAAAATGTATATTGTGAGCTCTATGTGGGGCTCACAATCTACATAAAAAAAAAAAAAAGTTATGCATACGACTTCATCCAAGGTAAAATAGGATGGCAAAAAACTCCAGCAAACATAATCCTTAAATATAATATCACTTTATTTCTTGAATGTTAAGACCAGAGGTGGTGACGATGCTTTAGTGCATTCATATTTATGTATATGTTTGCTGGAGTTTACCTTTCTATTTTACTGAAGAGAATCCCCTACCAGCAGACTGTACAGGGACGAGGAGAGATCTCACACTTCTGAATATCAGTGTCTATCCATACAAAGGAGAAAAGATGGCTCACAGGCTATAAAGGGATAACTTGGAACTGAACCAAAGCTGTATACAGGAGTGGATTGAGAAGGTAGAAGTATAAGAACTTCATCTATATATCCAATTCCTTTTGTAGCCATTCTTGGCTTTGGCTTAAAAAAAAACACAAAATCTGCAACAAAAAAATGCTGCGTTTCCACAACGTGGGGCCTCAGCCTAAAGTGAGAAAAGAAAACCAAGAATGTTATTATGTGGAAATCTCATGTAACCATATTTTATGCACAATAGCATACAGATCACATGTTAGAAGCTGAAAGTTAGGCCTAAATTAACTCCTTTAGAAATTGATGGGAGCATCATGTGCAAAAAGTTGGGACAGCCATGTTTGCCATTGTTTAGCATCTCTTTTAAATGTACTTTCCTGATTTTTTGCAGCAATCCGAAAGTGAAAATTCCAATAAAGGGATGCTTAAAAATTGACCATTCAGTGTAAAAAATAACATTTAAGATCTATGTAGCTAAAGACAAGTGTAGCAAAGTTTAACATTACAAAATAAAACATTAACTTACAGTTTACCATATACTGTTGTCTCAACTTTTTAAGTATATTTCAATGGCTTTTGATGTATTTAGTGACGACATATCATGTTGCAACATTTCATACCTGTAAAAGTAAAATTTGTTATATTTGTGGTTAAAAGATATTTCAGTTCATCATTTTTATAAAGCACATATAAGGCTAATATATTGATATATTGTAATATATCTCTGAAAACTTCAATATATTATCATGCATATAGTTGTACTGTAAATATCAGGTATAAAGCATAGAGAGAGTCTTAGACATTGATTGAAACATTGACCTAAAAGGAGGGTAAACCTTATTATTATGACTTTAAATATGTGTCAGTGTAGATTTTATGTATCAACCTATTTCAAACAGCACACTATGTGTTGGTTTGGAAATCAAGTGATCCTTCGTATATTGCTACTTGACCTTTGTGACTTTTCATAGATTGCATTTTATCAGAAAGAGTTACAGGACGGAAAAGTAATGTGTGGACATGACATTTTAAGAAAGAACACAGTCTTAAATGCCAGTAAAAGGTATTATTATAGAAAGAATTTGATTGCTGAATGGAAAAAAACAGTCATAGAACAGTCATGGAATTAAAGAAAATAAATCTTTATTTTCCTCATTTACTAAACTATATACAAATCCAAAAACCAATAGATCAATACAGGTCAAAGATAGTCACAGGCAACCACCAATATACACAAAATCCCAAATCCAAGTGGTGACCAACAAATAAATAATACCCAACTTTTAATCATAAAATATCATCACAAAACATTGTTCACCATAAAGCAGAGCAAGTATTGATAGCCTTGCTAACTATAAAGTGGCCAACCCCTTTAAGAGACAATGCTAGGGCTATTTCTTTCAACATTAAAGGGGTTCTAATTTTTTTTATTACTTAGTCTGTGGGAGGTGAAAAAAACAAAACAAAAGAAAACTATAATCTGTCCACTGTGCTCCGGAGCGCCCCTGTGCCGACTGGTCCTGCAGCTCCGTTGTTGTCGTCTGATGAAAGTATCCACCCCATGTAACACATGAGGCCAATCAGCAGCATCATGAAGGAACCGGACACATCACTACCTGTTACATTCCCTGTGTTTGGACACTATGATGTCACAGCGCAGGGATAATAATAAAATTGTTGGCAGTGGTTAAATTATAATAAAATCATAGCGGAGCTTTGGGCATTAGCGCTATCTTTGTTGTTAAACTCAAAAGGGCCAATCACAGAAGAGCTGGTGGACAGTATTATTTTCAGCACGGCAGCAACCCTTCTGTAATTGGTCTATTTGATTTTAGTGCAAAAGTAAATAGTGAAAGAGTCTATTCATAGCAAGGCCACTGGCAATTTCAATGACGGCCCAGCTATGATTTTTTTTTTCTTTCACTGTCACCAATGTTTTTATTACTATCCCTGTCCTGTGACATAGAACAAAGCAGGGCAGCTATAATTTTCTGCTTGTCACACTGTCACCAATGCCAGCTATAGTGCCTGCCTCTTTATGACATAGACTCAAATCTTCATTAAATAAGGAATATTTTGAACCTTGTTGCATGATGATATGGAGAAATTTGCATTTTTAAAGTTGTATTCCCGAGTGGGACACCCTGCATTTGCTGTTGCTACATTCTGCTATTTTAAGATTGAGACTTTCTAACTGCATATAATTCAGCAATTTACTTGACGGCAGCAGACTCATCCTCCTCCCCTTGTCATGGAGTTCTGTGTAAGAAACAGCCAGATGAAGAAGGAGGAAAGCCGCCTATTAAGTGATGAATGAAGTAGATTTCTTAAAGGGGTTGTCCCATCTCAAGGATTCTATTTATACTGATAGCTTATGTAAATTGAAGCCTTTTTTCTAAATATACTGCTTTAGAAATTCTGCTTTGTTTTCCTGCTATGTGACCTTATTCTTTCCATTGTTTACACTGCGTTGCTATAGCCACGGACCTGGGAGATAGGACAAGTGACATCACTTAGTGCCAGCAGGGAAATCCGTGCAGTTAATTGCAGTTTTAATGATAAAGCCGAGTCTGTTATCTCTCTATGTGTACAAGAATCTGCAGATTATCTGACCTGGACAATAGATAATCAAAAAGAAAAAAAAAAATTTTTTGTAAAAAAAGTCAGGATAGTATGAAATACCTAAACTAAAGCAAAAACCCGACCACTAAACATTAGCAAAAATAGTAAATTTTATTATCATAAAATACACAAACAACTACACAACATAAATAACAAACATTGGAGGAATGGAAGTACCCACAAAAAATGAGCTGGTGATCCGGTGGTACATAAAAATTACAATAAATAGGTTGGAATACCAAATATACGTGAACACACATATGTATACCCCACATGTATATAACATGAATATATAAACAGAGTGAAAAAAGAGCCTGTGTATATGTGAAAAAAGTGATAATTCATCACAACACTGCAATATATCACTCATATACGAACAAGTAAACATTCAAATGGAGTCTATGTAAAAAAGATGCCCATAAAGTGAAAATTACTATTCACACAAATATAAAGGTATAAATGGAACCCCCTGTGAATAAGTTACCTATACCACACTGAAAGACCAGCTCACGCCCGACGCGCGTTTCGCTCCGTCCGGAGCTTCGTCAAGGGATTTGTTATTTATGTTGTGTAGTTGTTTGTGTATTTTATGATAATAAAAATTACTATTTTTGCTAATGTTTAGTGGTCGGGTTTTTGCTTAATTTAGATTATCTGACCTGCAGAAGTATTGTTTGTCCCGTTCAGCAGGAGGGAGGGAGAAAAATACAGGAAGTGAGAAGCAGACACTGCATACAGCCTGGCTGAAAGACTGAGATGGGAGAACCCCTTTAACAAGATATATTACAAAGTTTCTGATATTCACATGCACTATTCCTTTATGAAAAGTTGATTATAATTGGATGTATTATTTAATGAGCAGGAGAGCTGATGCTTCTTCATAGACTTTCCCCATATAGTGAAGCCTTATTTGCACAGAGCAGTGTTGTTGGTTTCACATGCAATGTACAGGAGAACTACTGTGGAGGAAATACAGTATGTCAAAAATAACTTAAAATATTATGGAATATCCTAGTGACATTACCAGACATGCTCATTAGCAAATTAGAAAGATAAAACAATAAGCGTTCTTCTTACTGATCATCTAATGTTAACAGAATGAATATAATCTTGATATTTATTTTTGTCTTTGTAGTTCTGTCAAACAAATATGTTCTACCATATGTGGAATGTTAAAGTATATCATAAATATTTTGACTGTTATCTTAAATATGATACAATAAAATTCCTTTTTGAGAATTTCATTATTTTGGATTGGAATTACTGTTAACAAATGCCAACTAAGTGAATGCAATGTACAACCCAAATTGGAGTCAATATCTCTATATACACCACATTTTCCTCCTGTTAAGGATTAATCTACTTAGTAAAACAGAATGATGCAGATGGGCTTGCATTCCCCCAATAGTTTTCACAAACAACCCTTCAAATACATGGTCATCTTGAATCGTCCAAAGAGGGGGAAATCTGTGCATTCTCTTCTCTGACCAAGGTCAGAAAGTCCAAGGGAGAGGGCAAGAGGATAACTTCCTTCCATTACAGGTGTATGTCTTAGTAAATTGCAAAATAATTCCATAGAACAACCCCTTTCATTGATTCAAATATTGACAATCTATCCTTGGGATATAACTGTATCATTTGCAATGTTATAATTGAATAATATGTAATATTATACAATTTTATTAACTCTGAATGAAATGTGACTTTGTTTTATTTTTTATATAGAGAAACATTCCCAAGAATATAATGCATTGGTTATTTTTATTCTCATTAGATTCTTTTCACTAATCTAATTTCACTACATGTATTAATTAAGAAATATATGGGGAATATATTCGGCAAAATGTTATTTTATATTAGAAACAATATTATATTATTTCTTCATGAAAATGTGTATCGTGTTTTAAAAGCTATGGTGCTTTAACAAGATAGCAAGTAAAAGGACATCAAAGACTTTCAAAAGTTTATCAAGTTACATAGTAGTTAAGTAGATGAGGTTGGACTCCATCAAGTGCAACTTATAACCCTACAGTGCTCATCCAAAGGAAAGGAAAACAAAACAAAACAAATCATGAGACTAATGTCAATTTTCCCCATATTAGTATAAAACCCTAGATCAACTTGTCATCTACAAAAATCTAACAGTCATAGCTTGTGAAATTTTTCATTTTTAGAAATACGTCCATGCCTTTCTTTAACTTCTACAATGGATCCACCATCACAACATCCAATGTAGGTGACTCTATAAACTCACCTCTCTAACAGTGAAGTGAGATGCTGGTGAGATGTTCTCTCCTCTAGGCATAGAAGATATCTCCTTGTCACCATCACAGGACTTGAAGTAAAAAGATAATTAGAAAGACCTTTATCTTGTCCCTTCATGTATTTGTACATTGTGATTAGTTCTCTCCATAGCGGTCTTTTTTCTAAACTAAATAAAAGCAAGATTGGTAATCTGTCTCTCCATTCTACCTTTTCTGTACTCTCCTTTCCTTACAGCTTAGTTTCATCACAATGTGCCTGCCAGGTGAAAAAGCTACATTATCTTTCAAAACTGATCATGAGTAAGGATGGGCGATCCTCAGGTCTCTTTATACTCACTTTCCCTCTTTGCTTTCAGTTCTCTTCGCAGTATCTGGTGATCCATGTCTTCCTCCTTCGGGCACGTGCCATCACAGAAGAGCACCAGAGACAGCGTCTGTTGCTCTCCTGACATCATGCACCTGGGGTCACCACGGAGGGACTGCACCCATGAGTGATGTCATTACTAGAAACCACTGGGCCTTGCTGCAATTCTAAACAGGTCCCACAGGGCGCTAACAACTGTATATTGTCCCTGCCCATATTTGCCCCTCCATATATTGATGGTGGAATGCACCTTTTCCAGCATAGATATTTACAAGTAGAAGCCCACAATATGATATTAAGTAGGAATAACTTTCCTTAAAAAATGATGGTGGCTTGGTATTCAACATTGAGACTGTTTTCTGCCATTAGTTAGCATGCTACTAAGTGACATTGCAGCCACTCTACCACCAGAAACTTGGCCAGGTTGAAGTTAAAGTTGCAGAACAGCTGAATGACTGCAAAGATGACCAAAATAAAGAAGAAATATCATGGTCTTGCTCACTTGGTGCCACTGCCAATTCCATTTTGCCAAATTAGTTGATGATACCATTTCATGTTAGAGAACTACTTCCCACACGTGTACCTGCTTGCCTATGGTTAATTATCTGCTTGCAGAATTTACATTCTGTCATCAATTTGTCATTGGATACTGTACAAAAAAATCCAATACGGGAGATAATACATGTAGCTGCTGCTGCCAAAACCAATAGCAATGTCTGCCAGTGCCAGTTGCACCAGAACTTGACATAGATCTCCCCTGGAAGATCTATGTCAAGATTGGAAGTTGGGGCTGCACATTGGGTGGAATTCTTACTATTGCAGCTGCTACCATCCTCTTCCACTTATATCAACCTGTCACCCTGATTTGCTTAAAATAAAAATTAACAGCAGTTTCAGTAAATTCAGCATACTTTTTTCTATTTCATCTTGGAAAAAGGATTCCTCTGTACCCTCACAATTCCAAACAGATTTCCTCCTAGTGCCCATAGCAGCACAACTACCAGTAGCACGCCTCCTGCCACTACTACCTCCATGTCTTCCACCTTTACCTCCTGTACATGCAAAATAACAGTTCTCATCCAACTCATCAAGAATAGGAAGTCTTGGGATCTGTAGAATTTCTCTCTCAGCAGATGCTAGATGACTACTAGAGAATGGTATCTGTGTGAGTGAAGAAGACATTATTGACAGTACAGAAAGACAGCATGGTAAATTACATGTTGAGGAGGAACACAGAGAACTCTTACTCAACATTTATGGTTCACTGCTTTCAAAAATTCTTTATTCTCAGGAAGTACAACGACAATGCGGCAACCAGTGAGACTTTCAAAATTAAATTTAGTGTTCCTAAATAGAGATGAGCGAACACTAAAATGTTTGAGGTTCGAAATCAGATTCGAACAGCCGCTCACTGTTCAACTGTTCGAACGGGTTTCAAACCCCATTATAGTCTATGTGGGGAAATGCTCGTTTCAGAGGTACGCAACATTCGATCAAATTCTACTTACCAAGTCCATGAGTGAGGGTCGGGCTGGATTCTTCTCCCTGCGCAGCGTCCCCGCGTCCTCTTCCAGCCTTGAATTCACTCTGCTAGGCATCGGGCCTAGGCAGAGCCGACTGCGCATGCCCGCGCTACAAGAAAATGGCCGCTTACAGTGTAAGCGGCCATTTTCTTGTAGCGCGGACATGCGCAGTCGGCTCTGCCCAGGCCCGATGCCTAAGCAGAGTGAATGCAGAGCCAGAAGAGGATGCGGGGATGCTGTGCAGGGAGAAGACTTCTAAAGGTAAGAGAAGAACTAGCGTTGATTGGCAATGTATAGCATTCTACCAATCAACGCTGGCTCTGCATCGAATCTTAACTTTGAACAGCTAGTAGTATTCCATCGAGTACGAGTATTTCGAATACCATAGTATTCGATCGAATACCTACTCGATCGAATACTACTCGCTCATCTCTATTCCTAACCAAATTCTTATAGTTAATACTTACTTCCTCCCTTTCTGCTTAATTATAATAGCTATTGGCAGCAACTAGACTAGTAGGCTACATTACACTGTTTATTGGCTGAGAAACTTTCCCACAAAATAACCAAAATAACAAAGTTTTTTTTTAGATTTGTACAGGTTGCAATATTTTATAAATGAGGAGCAACAAAAAAAATATGCTTGAGAAATATATATATTTTTCAGATTAATACTCCATCACACTGTGTATTGGATGAACACCAAAGTAATTGCATAGGCTGCTATATTGTATATATGAGCAACAGTTTGATCACACTTTTGCTTTTCCATTTGCTTTAGCTACAAATGTTTTTTCCTCTCTTGCTCACTCATATACTCTATGAAACTAGTTATAGTGATGTACATCTAATGTTGGCCACTAAACATGTATAGGTATATCTGTATGAAAACTGGAAACATCGCTAGCACACAATATTTACTTATACATATTTATTTATATATAAATATAAAAATATATTTACTCATGTCAAAATTTTCATTACAAACTTTGTCCTCATAATAAAATAAGCATTGTCAACAATCTCACACTGATGTACAATAAATCATCATTATGAATACTAATTTCTTTTTATTTCAAATATATTTTTATTAAAGTACTCCAATGACTCTGCAATAGTAGGCCTCATCACAGATGGAGATGACAGGGAGTACAGAGACTTACACCAGCATTTTGTGAAATGGTGCCAGCGAAACCACCTCAGGATTAATGCTGGGAAGACCAAGGAGATGGTAGTGGACTTTAGTAAGAGGAGAAGTGCTACGAATCCGGTGGACATCCAGGGGACAGGCATTGAGATAGTCAACAACTAGAAGTACCTGGGTGTGCTCCTCAATAATAAACTGGACTCACTGCATAGAAAGTGCCACAGTAGACTCCACCTTCTAAAGCATATTATCTATGCTGCTGTAACATACTGAATTTCCCCATTGTGTGACTCTTAAAGGATTATTTTATATTATTAATTTTGTGACAAGAGCAACTATAGGGTTGGTAATAATAAGGAAAAGAACGTCTGCAAACACAGCAGTTTTAATGGACCATGTCACTAATTGTAACTCCTTCCAGTGTCAGGTCTTGCCTCACACTCTGAAACAAGGTCTCAGTCATCAGGACAAACAGAAGGCGGTATTGAGGACAGTCTTCTCTGGTTCCATTTCTAATGTTGAATGCTTCAGAGAGGCTGCGATTAACTCTGACTTTCGCACTGGCTTGGAGTAAAGTGACATTATCTTGGGTATAAAAAATATAGTGAGTCTGATTCTTTAGAGAGTTAATGACAGCTATGTCCAGTCTACCAAGTGAAAGACCTTTTCCGATTCTGTTGAGAGTAATACCAAAGCAGTATTCTTCATCCAGGATCAGATGCAAAAAATGTAAGGTATTGTGTTGTCCCTCACAATTTGGTACAAGTCCTGCCTGTTCAGGGTTAACCAATTCCAGAAGGATGATTTTTAGGCTGCTAATAGTTTTGCACAGAGTTTAACATCTACATTAATTAGTGAAATTGACCAGTGGAGGGGGAAAGAGCAGACATGTAGACTGCAGAGCAATGAGAAATCATCATTGTCTGTTTACAAACTGTATGTGACCTGGGGTGAGGGGTGGGGGGGTCTTCTGTCCATGTAATCCCCTCTTCTATCTATCAGACAGCATACTATACTTGATTGTCACATATAGAGATAATATAATATCCCTATGAGCCTAATCATAGAGGTATTCTTTTGTAATACCTCTCTGAATATAATACCCCTCTAGATTTGTGACTCAGATATTTACCATTGTCGAGGTCGCAGCGCCAAAAGAGTTGCACCAAACACTTGCGCAACACATGCACAAAGTCATCAGTAAAGTTTACATTTGACGCTATTTTTATCCTGTCCATACCTGATCTTTATGAGTAAAATACACCGAATGCCTCTCTAGTGATAACTGTTACATGCTAAAATAATAGCAATAACGATTATTACTAGACATGAATGTATAAATATGCTTTTGACAGGTAATACATTGTTACTCATTGAATGTCATTATTAAAAAAAAATCCCTGTTTTTGGCAGATTTGAGAAGGGCATAATGGTGGCTGGTGACACGCAGAGGGGGCACTTATGAAATCTTTGCACTGAGCCCACCAATGTGTTAAAATGGCCCTGTGTGGGGAGAATGGCTTTATCTTAAGTTGTGGTGTGACTGGGGCATGATTAGATATGATGATGTGTGGTAGTGGCAAATAACGATATAATCTAGACACTGGTTATGAGGAATATAATACAATGTGTAATTTCTTGCAGCTGGATGAAAAGATCTCCAAGTGTCTATGAGATCTGGATGAGAAGTGCTGCAAGGCTTAGGGAGAATGCTCTGATGGAGGAGTAAGGTAAAGGCAGTGAGGCAACATTAAAATCACCACCTAGCAGCGTCAGACCTTCAGCAAAGTTAGAGAATATTTCTAGTGTGTTCAGGCCATGAAACTTGTAAACATTAGGGGTATAAATATTGCAGCCCTAGAGGAATAAGAACCTTCCTAAATCATCGCTCAATTGGTAGTTGAGAAAGAAGGGAGTGTCTCATTTCAATGCTATACTGACACCATTTTTTTTCATAACATGGCAGGAACGATACCAGGGTGAAAAGGGAGATTTAGGCAAATTAGGAGTTTTACCTTCAAGGAAATGAGTTTCTTAGAACAAAACAACACATGGGCCCATCTTTTTGAGATCACCTGAGAGAGTTGAGACCCTTGACATTCCACAACAAAACCTTATTACAAGAAATTGAGATGACCAATCAAGACAAACACATACAAATTATATGTGTAGCAATTGGGTACTATAGGTAGAGAGAGGTGGATACAGTGGAGAACTGCACTGATCTGCAGTGTGGTAGTGGAGTGGGCAGTGTATAAGGGAGAAGACATTTGGAAAGTCCAAGTCCAAGTGTGGCTCCTATGGAACACCTTCTGACCCCTTCCATCCTTCCTCAACCCTTCTTCCTAGACCCTCCTTCCCAAGTCTGCTAGCCTGACCCTTTCCATTCACGCCCAAACTCTCACCCCACCGCCTCCCCTATACCCATCTCGTCCTCTCCCCCTACCACCCCAGTTGTATTTCTCCATATAATAAGAGGCACATCTCTCTGCTCTCCGCTGCACGACTATATTCACTATTTATCATGTAACTATTATTCTTTTCCATTGGCTTTGACTGTAATGAATATTTTATTGAAAAGTTTAATAAAAACCTTTAATGTAATAAAAAATACAAACAAAAACAAAAAAAAAAATAATTCGCTAAGATAAAAAATACTGAAAAAATATACTTCACCTTATTTTGAGTAGTCCACATAATTTAACCTTTTCAGGTTTTTCCTCCTGACCTGCTGAAATATATCATAACCTATAGAGAATTGACTTTTGCTGAGAAATAACGTTAACGTTAAACTGCTATTCATGTACACATTGCTCCTGTGTTAAAAGTAATTTTACCTACCTTCAGCTTACCATGTACAATTTCCATCTTGAGTTTTTAAATCGTAGAAATGTTTTCATCCTCTTTATATCATTCAAGACAACTCACCGTTACTGGTGTTCTGTGGTTCAACTCAATTTTCTCAAATTAAATAAAATTCCAGGATGTCAGTCAGAAGTAAACGAACTGGGCTTATTTCTTTTACCCTTTCTGTGGTCCAATTACAATTTTTAATCTATATGTAGATAGTGGCGAATGAAAAAACCCTGAAGAAATGTCAAGAGTGAGGAGGTTATTACCAGCTAAGTTTTAATTACTGTCCATCATTCTCAGAAAACTGCTATAACCTAATAAATGAGGTGGCAATATTCACTCAAATACAACCCGGAGTTTTAAATATAGTCTTTTTTTTTTCAAATTGTAAGGAACCATGCTTGTTTAGCTATAATCATGAAAATACTACTACTAATAACAGTTAGAACAATGATCATTGTCATTATTATAATTGTCTCATTATGTTTATGAATTTCTGTCCTCTTATTTTAATCAGAATGTAGTAGAAATTAGCCCCATCCTGCACCATAACATAATAGTATATCATGATGCTTTGTCAGTTAAGATAACACAATGTACAATTATGTCATGATGATGGCACCTGCGCAGGATCTGAGAGTGAGTGTCAGCTGTAAGATACAGTTGACACCCTGCTGAAGCAATCATGGTTTGAAAAAACCATCACAAACCAATACTCCACAGTATAATATGCTCCCCATAACCCCAACACAGTATAATATCCTTTAGTGGCTCTACACAGTATAATATGCTCCACACAGTCCCCTCCATTATAATACTCCACTATGACCTCACAGAGTATAATATGCTCCTGAGAAGCTGCATGTTAGGATTGTGCAGCAGCTGCGGCCATAATATGGAAGTTGCATCCTGTTCCACTGCACAGTCCAGCACTGCAAAGGTTAACTTCCCTTGCAGCAGCCAGGCGTGGTCGACTGTTTGACTGACTGGTGTGTCGGCCAATCTACACTCGGCGTGGGCAGCTGGGCTATTTGCTTGTCACCGCCCCTTGCTTATTTAAGGGGGCTGGTCTAGACGCCCGGAGCTCTAAGATCAAACTTCAAACCTGAATTGGTGTGTATGTCTGTGTGTGTATATATATATATATATATATATATATATATATATATATATATATATATGTGCATGGGTTCCAGCCTGAACAAACTATTAGTTGGCCTAGTTAGCAATATCCCTCTGAGATAGCAATGCCACTGTTAGTCAGGCAGCATGTTGCCTTGTGTGTTGTGTGCTGAAGAACTCAGTAGGCTTTAGCTAGCTTTACTTCTCAGTCAGGGTTACTGAAAGTGGGTTTGGCAGTAAGCTGCCTTGGTGGTTGGGTGAAACTGTAGCACACTGGGTTTAATCGGTCTCTGTCTAGACCAGAAGTTCTGGCTAGACAGTTTTGTTTATTGTAGTGGCTGCTCTGTAACTGCACAGGTCTCTGTAATCTATAACAGAGCACACCTGGTTGTTTAAGTTAGCTGGCAGTGACACTAACTATCAGACAGTGTTCACACCGGGTTGTGGAGCAGTCAGAGTCCAGTGGGCTCCATAGAGTTTTTGTTTATTTTTTTTAATAAACCCTGCTGACCGTAACACTGCACACAATATAATATAATCTCCTCACTGCCCCTCAAATATAAAGCTCCACAGTGGCCCCCACACAATATACAGTACTTCTCAGAGGTCTTCACAGTATAATGCTCCACAGTGGCCCCACACAATATAATATGCTACTCATAGGCCCCCAGCATAATATTCTTCACAGTGGCCCACTCATAGTATAATATTCTCCCCAGGGAACGCCTGAGTACAATACTCTACAGTGGCCCCACACAATATAACATACTCCCCAGGACATACGCCAGTATAATTATCAACAGAGACCCCACACAATATAATATGCTCTTCAGAGGGCACCCCAATATAATGCTCCAAAATATCCCAACACAGTATAATATACTCCCGAAAGCCTCAAGCTGCTTCAGATGAACCCTAGAAATACGTTTTGATAAGTATTCAAGAAGTTCGCCCATTAGGTCTCTTCAAACCCCAGAGTATAATAATCATAGGCTCAGGGAAGGTGAGGGGTAATCAATAGTTATTACCCTTAGCTATTAGCCTTACCTCTCCTGGGGATACTCCCCCGGTCCCTTCAACTACTTCCTCAAGTCTGCGGCTGACGTCACAAGTTTCAGACATCACCGTTGAGGCCTGTTATTGGACCTCAGTGCTCATTGTAATGCTCAATGCTTGGGGTATGTTATTAAAACCTAACCCTGTTTAAGGCTGAGGCTCCACCTTGCAGAAACACAGCTTTTTTTGCTGCAGATTTTGATGCCTTTTTTTTAACCAAACTCAGGAGTGGATTGAGTAAATGGTAAAAGTGTAAGGGCTTTTTATATATTTCCCATTCCTTTTGTATCCACTCTTCATGTTGGCTCAGAAAACAGCAACAAAATCTGCAACAAAAAAAGCTGCGTTTCTGCAACGTGGGGCCTCAGTCTTAAACTTCTCCAAAACTTCATCTCTGACCTCTGTGGTGAGTTCCTTGGTCTTTATGATACTGTTTGTTCACTAGTGTTCTCTAAAAAAAAAAAAGCAAACACTGAGGCCTTCAAAGAACTGGTGTATATATATTGAGACTAAGTTACACACAGCTGGACTCTATTAACTAATTGACTTCTGAAGGCAATTGATTGCAATAAATTTTATTTAGGGGTATTAGGCTGAGTTCACACAGAGTTTTTTGGTCAGGAATTTTGGTCAGGAATAGAATTCAAGGGTATGAATACTTTTGCAAGCTACTGTCCAACTTTTCGTACCAGTTTAAAAGTCTATGAGTGCAAGTCTCTGTTGAGTTTTTAAAAGGGGCTCATATTTTGGGGTTTATTTTTTGCCCATCCATTGCACGTGAATTTTTTAAAAAGCATTTCTGGGTTCAAAATGATTATTATACTCCCTGAGATGGGCAAGTTCTAAAATGAGGCAAATTCATGGTACTTTCTACAGCACTAGCATTTTGCAAATGCATCACATTGCCTGAGAAAGATTCCAGCAAAATCTGCCCTCCAAAAACCTAATGGCACTCTTCCCTTTCTGTGCCCTGCCCAAATAATAGTTTGCATCCACATTTGGGGTATTTCTGTACTAGGGAGAAATTGAGGGCAATGCTGACTTGCAGCCTGTTACTGACAGCCATACTATTGGATCAAGTGGACTGTCCAGAACCTATATACGTACACCCAACTAGTACCATCACTCCATCAACCAACACAATAGGGCCCTGCCACATACCAAAAGCATTTACCAAAACCACAGTTAATAAACATGAGTTATTAGTAGATATTTTTGCCAAAATCTGCACGCGCACAACCCATGTCCATACTCTCCATGTCCTGTGAGTCCCTATGCATCCCTATACTAAAAATAAAAACAATACACAGAGTCTGTTTCATTGTATTGTTCTAGGGGAGAACATGGTCCTTGTCTAGAATACATTTTAGGGCTATTCAAAGCAGAGAGAGGGTTAATTAAAATTACTGCATAAATTTAAAGTTTTCATGGTTTTTCCTTATGCGAAATCCATCATTTTGATTGACAGGTAATACTAAGGCAAAATTAATTCCTAATGTGAATCAGGGTAAATGTAAAGCTAAAAAAGACAAAAGAAAGTACATTAACTATTTACTGTATATATTGCACCTGCAATGTATTTATATTGCCACTCATTACTTCTAAGGTCTGTCTGCCACATTCCACATCTGCAGGAATAGTAGTTTGGGAACTATGCCATCAAAGCTGCAACCAATAGCACATATATGTACTGTCAATCACATGGCAATTTTGCAGTGAAAAATCACAAAGCAGAATACAGTTTACTGGACTAGTCCCAGAGGTGTTCTACTGGACATTGATGATCTTACCTGGGACAGTGGGACAAATACGTTTTTGATACACTGACTATTTTGCAAATTTTCCCACCTACAAAGAGTGGAGAGGTCTGTAATTTTTATCATAGGTACAATTCAACTGTGAGAGACAGAATCTAAAAAATTTTTTTAGAAACTCACATTGTATGGTTTTTTAAATAACTAATTTGCATTTTATTGCATGAAGTAAGTATAGAAATACTGTAGTACAGAAACCTTTGTGTGCAGTTACAGAGGTCAGACATTTCCTGTAGTTTAATGACCAAGTTTGCACACAGGAATTTTTGCCCACTCCTCCACACAGATCTTCTCCAGATCTTTCTGGTTTCAGGCCTGTTGGTAGGCTACATTGAGTTTCAGCTCCCTCCAAAGGTTTTCCATTAGGTCCAGGTCTGGAGACTGGCTAGCCCACTCCAGAACCTTAAAATTCTTCTTACGGAGCCACTCTTTAGTTGCCATGGCTATGTGTTTTGGGTAATTGTCATGTTGGGAGGGAAGGAGGTTGTTGGCCAAAATCTCATGATATATAGCCCCATCCATCTTCCCTTCAATACAGTGCAGTAGTTCTGTTCTCTTTGGAGAAAAGCATCCACAAAGTATGATGTTTCCACCTCAATTCTTCACGGTTGGGACTGTTTTCTTAGGGTTGTACTCACCCTTCTTCCTCCAAACACGGCAAGTGGAGATAATACCAAAAAGTTCAATTTTGGTCCCATCTGACCATGACCTTCCCCCTTGCCTCCTGTGGATCATCCAGATGGTCAATGACAAACTTCAAATGGTCCTGGACATATGCTGGCTCGATCAGGGAGAATGTGCATACCCTGCAGGATTTTAATCCATGACAACATAGTCTGCTACTAACAGTAATCTTGGAGACTGAGATCCCAGCAGTCTTCAGGTCATTGACCAGGTCTTCCTGTGTAGTTCTGGGCTGATTCCTGACCTTTCTCAGAATCCTTATTATCCCATGAGATGAGTTCTTGCATGGAGCCCAAGGCCAAGGAAAATTGACAGTCATCTTGTATTTCTTCCATTTTCTAACAATACCACCAATAGTTGTTGCCTTCTCACCAAGCTGCTTGCTTACTGTCCTGTAGCCCATCCTAATCTTGTGCAGGTCTACAATGTTGTCCAGAATTCTTGCTGGTTGGTAGGTGATCAGCTTACCATATGGTCTCAGTCAAAAGTTCTGTTTTCCTTAATGTTAGTACATTTGTATGTAGTCTTAACTCTATGTCACCCTGTTAAGTGAGAGACATGTCCCAGTTTCAAAGCTTTGTCTACAGGGAGCAGAAAGAGTTGAATACAATAGTGAATCTTGGAGTTCTGCTGTCTATGACTTGGAACAGGGAGATATGATGTATTACATTTAAATATTCAATGCAATGTGTATGTTTTAATTCATTGTATATTGAGGCTGAAAAAAGCAATGATTCCTATTACACAACCCCGTACAGTTATTCAATAAGCCCAACTCCGTTCTCCATCTTCGTGTGTCCTCTCCAACATCACTTATTTCAGCCAAAGACTTTGACTCTTACTTCAAAAACAAAATTGACACTTCAACATACACTCCCCATAACCACTGTACCCAACTGATCCGTGCTCTTCATCATAAACCTGCTTCTCCTCTGTCACCAATAAAAAGTTCTCCACCCTAATTTCAAGATCCCACCTCAGCACCTGTGCACTCCACCCCATTCCAATTGCACATCATCCCCAACCTCACTGAAATTTGTACTCCTTCTCAAACCCACTCCTTCAAATTATCTCTAACCAAAGGAATCTTCCTTTCTGCCTTTAAACATGCTACTGTCCCACCCATCGTTAAGAAACCATTAAGAAATCCCCATTCAGCTAAAATTAATGCTTTATCTTAAAGGGATCCTATCATACAAACTCTTTTTTTCTGAGTAACATGTCGGAATAGCCTTAAGAAAGGCTATTCTTCTCCGTGCTGCCATTCCGTAGGAATTCCGGTTCTTGTCGGTATGCAAATGAGTCCTCTCGCAGCACTGAGGGTGGGCCCCAGAGCTCAAACAGCACTGGGGGCATCCCCAATGTTGTGAGAGAACTCACTCCAGCGCCGCCTCCATCTTCGTCAGCAGCGTCCTTTTCATCCTCTTCTTCCGGTGGTGGCTAGTAACTTCTAGGCTCCGGGCCTCGGGCAGAGCAGACTGTGCATGCCCAAAGGCCATGAAAAAATGGCCGGTTTCACAGTATTGTAAGTGGCCATTTTCTCATGGCCTGTGGGCATGCACAGTCTGCTCTGCCCGAGGCCTAGAAGTTACAATCCACTGCCGGAAGAAGAGGATGCAGAGGATGCTGCTGACGAAGATGGAGGCGGTGCTGGAGAGAGTTATCTTGCAGCATTGGGGACACCCCAAGTGCCGTTTGAGTGCTGGGACCCGGCCCCAATGCTGCGAGAGAACTCATTTGCATACCAAGAAGAACCGGGATTCCTACGGAACGGCAGCGCGCAGAAGACAACGAAAGAAGACAACTTAAGGCTATTCCGATGTGTTACTCAGAAAAAAAAGGGTTTGTATGATAGGATCCCTTTAATGATGGGCCATCAATTTTTAAAGGGTACAGTAATTGGCTCCTTTAAATCGTTATTCCAGCTCCTTTCTATTGATGACCTATCCTTACATTAGTACACCAATTAGAGATCATGCGGGGGGGGGGGGGGGTTTCCAACATTAGGGACTCCCGTTGATCATCAATTTGAAGGGTACCAAGGCTCTTATGACTTTTTATATTTCATATTGTTTTATAGTGACCATACATTGTAATTACAGTCTGTAATAACATTGTGCAGCTGATATAACATTGTATACACAAGCACTGCAGTCCCTTCAAAAATCTGTTCTCACACTGATGTCTTATTGAAGACCTATCATGAGGACAGGTCTTTAATGGCAGGTAACTGGAATAACCTTATAGAGAGGTTATTTGCTTAGGGTCTCCACGACAGCTTCATAATTGGGTACAAATTGATACCCTGACCAATTATTCAGAAACAGGAGCGTAATGATTGAGATCGCAGGGGGATACACCCCAACCTGACCAGAAGGGATAGAGGGCCCTTAGTGAGCTGGAGATGACCGGAGCCCCCCGCAGCTTTATAACCACTGTCTCCTATGAAAATACATTACTAATCAGCACTCATCTCTCTGAGTACTGATATCTGCTCCTAGAGGTGCAATAGCTTTACATAGGAGACAGCACTCATGATTCTGTGGGGCTCCGGCCATCTCCAGCTCACTAAGGGCCCTCTATCCCTTCTGGTCAGGTTGGGGTGTATCCCCCTGTGACTGCAATCATTACTCTCCTGTTTCTGAACAATTAAACTGCAACTCATCTGCTGCAAAATATTACAATGAAGTCACACATGGAAGATTTGTTTCCAAAAAATCTGCACATTTTTTATTAATCTGAATGAGGCTTGCAGATAACTCTGACTGCCGCAGAAACTATGCTAATTCAGATGAATGACGTTTCTACCGCGAAACTGCATGTGAAATTTCACCTTGAATGGATTCAATTAATTACTTAATTAGAGCAAAAATAAAATTGATAGTTGTAATAAATTCTATCGTTCAGACAACAAACACATGGTTAATTGTTCTATATGTCTTTTACTGTACATTTGAAAGCTATATCTGTAAGTCATCATTAAACAATGCTGGGAATCATCCAAGATGAAAAGCCTTGATGATGCCAAAATATTAAGCCACCCTTCTGGATCCTATTACTGAATATTTTCTTTAGGGGTTTTCTGGCAGATCATAGAACTGAGCTAGTGTGTCCAGTATTTCCAGTATTTGGCAGAAAGGAATATGCTGATTCAGGTTCTTTTCTGTGATTCTTAAGGGTCATTAAATTATTACTATTCACCTTCCACTATTGGCAACTGATCAAGCCTAAATTAGTTTAGAATGCTCACTTTTATACAGTTACATATTATCTGGATTAGCTCACTGTCACTTTCAGTTCCCATAGACAACGGGAAAAACTTTGTCTTTAAATATTTTGTATATATTTGTTTTATTTCACTTTTTAAATCTTTTTTTTTTTTATTTACTGTTGGCTTGCGGCTCATATATTCTTTTTTGCTGTACTTGAGAGTAAGTCTATTTTCTTGGGTGTACATCATTTTACATATCAACTTGAAGAAAGGAGACCTAATATTTTACAGATGTTCTGGAAACTGTATGTATATTTTCCTAAAGAAAATCATACAACATCTGAAATAAATTGTAGGATTTTTTTTTCATGCGGTTCCTATATATTTTAAACTACACAAGGAAAACACCATTGGTCTTAAATCAGGAAATTACATTTTAGTTCATATCTAGATAATGCAAATATTTGTTTCCTTAAATTTTATTTTCCATGTATCGAACTTTGTAACGTATATGAGTGGTGATGTTTGGATTAGAACATCTCCCATTTCCAGTTTCCATTGTCTCATCATCATTCTGAAGAGAGCAATCCATGGGAAATGTGGTTTTAATTTGAACAGAAATAAATAGTAATCTATATAGTTGGTGAAAGTGGTTTGCTTCCTGGAAGTGTCTATAATAAATATCACAGCTGGCAGTTATTTTCAAACTTAATATTGAGATCCAAAATATGATTTTTTTTAATGGCTGTAAATGTAGGAAAGAAAAAAGATTAAATTTTTTACTGCTTATTAAATTATTATGACCAATAGATATTTTGCAAGCTAGTTGATATTTGTAGGTTTTTTTTTTTTTTTTTTAATGGAGAATATGATATCTAACCCTATATTCACACAACAGTGTATGTGAGCCATGTGACAGGCGTTTATTTTTATTTTTTTTAATGTAGATTGTGAGCCCCATATAGGGACCAAAATGTATGTTTTTGCTTTTTTTTTTTTTTTTTTTTTTAATTTTTCATTTAAGTATGTCTTTGTAGAATGGGAGGAAATCCACGCAAACACAGGGAGAACATACAAACTCCTTGCAAGGCTGAACCCAGTGCTGCAAGGCTGTAGTGCTATCCACTGAGCCACCGTGTTGCCCTGGGCATTTTTTTAATGACTGTTACATGGCTGCATTAAATTCAATGCATATGAATGGGGGCTATTTCCAAAAAAAAATGTCGGTTTTCACAGATCGCTCTATACACTATGATGTATCCATGAAAACGTAGGTCCCTTGGGTGTAAAATGGCTGTGAAAAATTTCAAATTTCCATGGCTTCTTTGCACCTTGGTCATGTGAAGGTAGACTAATACTACCAGTAATTCAGATACTCCTTGTCTATATCACATTTACATAAGCATTCATCCAGGTGCATAGATAGTGCAATCACATCACAGTTATCACATGGACCCGAAGCTGTGGCTGCATAATCACCATGGAAGGTCAACAGGAAACCTGGAGGTGAGCTCCTCCTATAACAATCATCTTAGACATTGAAAACCTTAGATGTCACAGTCAATGCTGACTGATACATCTAAGGAGTTCACAGAAGTAGGGGAGTGGCAATGATTATTATGGCAACCATGACCCTCTCAAACACCTATTGGCCTGTAGCTTAATGGATTTACTGACAGATAATAATAATAATAATAATAATAATAATAATAATAATAATAATAATAATAGTGTTATTTAAAGAGCCTGGTATAAAGAAAAAATATACACACACACTCAAAAAATATCAGTGATCTTGATTTTTTTTTTGCATCCATTCCTAACAAAAGACACATATTTTGTATTACTGTAACATCTTTGCCCGTCCGGGCTTTGGCGTCATCATTTGGCTGCATGTGCAGGAGATGTGTTCGGTTGTGATTTATTCCTTTGGGTTCTTCTTGCACTGTCTGAATACTGCCCTATTCTTTCACCTTAGTAATTGATTTTCCACCACACCCATCTCCTTCACCTTCACTTCTCTCTGGTCCTCTAATGGATAATCTGGCCTTGCCCTGTGATTGACAGCCTGCCTTCCTGTCAACTCCAGGGGCGGGTTCTTCTTCCCTATTTAGTCTTGGCTCTCATTCACACCAGTGCTTGCTATTGCTTTGTGCGCACTTGCTTTTTGCTGTCACTAGTTTTGCTTGCAGTCTAATTCTTGACCTCTGGCTTTCCCTACTGACTATTCTTTGGACTCAGATTTAGCACTTAATTGCTCGACTGTTACCGGACCCTTGGCTAGCTGACCTCCCTTTGTTATACAGTCCTATGAAAAAGTTTGGGCACCCCTATTAATCTTAATCAGTTTTAGTTCTAAATATTTTGGTGTTTGCAGCAGCCATTTCAGTTTGATATATCTAATAACTGATGGACACAGTAATATTTCAGGATTGAAATGAGGTTTATTGTACTAACAGAAAATGTGCAATATGCATTAAACCCAATTTTGACTGGTGCAAAAGTATGGGCACCTCAACAGAAAAGTGACATTAATATTTAGTAGATCCTCCTTTTGCAAAGATAACAGCCTCTAGTCGCTTCCTGTAGCTTTTAATCAGTTCCTGGATCCTGGATGAAGGTATTTTGGACCATTCCTCTTTACAAAACAATTCAAGTTCAGTTAGGTTTGATGGTCGCCGAGCATGGACAGCCGGCACTGAAATGATCTGAAAACAAAGATTGTTCAACATAGTTGTTCAGGGGAAGGATACAAAAAGTTGTCTCAGAGATTTAACCTGTCAGTTTCCACTGTGAGGAACATAGTAAGGAAATGGAAGACCACAGGGACAGTTCTTGTTAAGCCCAGAAGTGGCAGGCCAAGAAAAATATCAGAAAGGGAGAGAAGAAGAATGGTGAGAAGAGTCAAGGACAATCCACAGACCACCTCCAAAGAGCTGCAGCATCATCTTGCTGCAGATGGTGTCACTATGCATCGGTCAACAATACAGCGCACTTTGCACAAGGAGAAGCTGTATGGGAGAGTGATGAGAAAGAAGCCGTTTCTGCAAGCACGCCACAAACAGAGTCGCCTGAGGTATGCAAAAGCACATTTGGACAAGCCAGTTTCATTTTGGAAGAAGGTCCTGTGGACTGATGAAACAAAGATTGAGTTGTTTGGTCATACAAAAAGGCGTTATGCATGGCATAAAAAAAAAAACAGCATTCCAAGAAAAACACTTTCTACCCACTGTAAAATTTGGTGGAGGTTCCATCATGCTTTGGGGCTGTGTGGCCAATGCCGGCACCGGGAATCTTGTTAAAGTTGAGGGTCTCATGGATTCCACTCAGTATCAGCAGATTCTTGAGGATAATGTTCAAGAATCAGTGATGAAGTTGAAGTTACGCCGGGGATGGATATTTCAGAAAGACAATGATCCAAAACACCGCTCCAAATCGACTCAGGCATTCATGCAGAGGAACAATTACAATGTTCTGGAATGGCCATCCCAGTCCCCAGACCTGAATATCATTGAACATCTGTGGGATGATTTGAAGCGGGCTGTCCATGCCGGGCGACCATCAAACTTAACTGAACTTGAATTGTTTTGTAAAGAGGAATGGTCCAAAATACCTTCATCCAGGATCCAGGAACTGATTAAAAGCTACAGGAAGCGACTAGAGGCTGTTATCTTTGCAAAAGGAGGATCTACTAAATATTAATGTCACTTTTCTGTTGAGGTGCCCATACTTTTGCACCGGTCACATTTTGGTTTAATGCATATTGCACATTTTCTGTTAGTACAATAAACCTCATTTCAATCCTGAAATATTACTGTGTCCATCAGTTATTAGATATATCAAACTGAAATGGCTGTTGCAAACACCAAAATATTTAGAACTAAAAATTATTAAGATTTATAGGGGTGCCCAAACTTTTTCATAGGACTGTAGTTTCATCTTGTCTGCGTTTTGTGTATCACATATACAGGAAGGGACCGTCTTCGTGATTGCCGCCTATTATGTAGGATAGGGCCTGGCAATAGGAAGGGACAGTTGGGGGCTTCAGCTTAGGGCTCACTGTCTCTTGTGTCCCGCCCCAGGGTTTTCAACAGCTACTGGGCTATTACAACAGCTATTACCATATTGTTATTTACAAGTACATGTATAATAAAGGTATACCATGCCACATATCAGGACAACAGTTTTTACCAACTAAGAATGAGTGATGATACCAGATTCGACATGAATTTCTCAAAAGTTTCAAGCTCAATATGAACCAAAAACCTTTGCTGTGTTCCACCCATGAAATACTATTACACTCTGCTCAGGTCCTAGAGAATAATAAGTGGAGGTCCAGGGCAGAAGAGTGAAAATAAAACAGTTATTTATACTTGCCTTACCTCACCTCTACTGTGATCATCGGGGTCCTATTCAGGCCTTTTTTGGCTTCTGCATATCATCACACATCCTGGGTTCACTGTTTAGGCCTGATAACTGGCCTTTCAGGTCACCTGGGGGCGTAGCAATATGATGTAGCTGGAGGTTAGAAGAGGCCTGAAGAAGATGCTGGAGGACTGTAGGATGCTATAGGGAAACCGCCAGTGTTTCCGTAGGTATAAATGACTTACTGCGATTTTTCTGCAATGGATAGGATAGGATTCACTGATTTCAATGCGTTGATGGGGCTCCCAGCCTAAATGCCATTTTTAATTCTTTCAGAAGTGCAGTTTTATGGGGTAATTTACGGGGTTTCTATGAGAGATTCCTTTGAAGGCCCCTACAGAAATGAGCTAGACCCTTGAAAAAAGTGTTTTGGAAATATTTTTGAAAATGTGATAAATTACTGCTTCATGAGTAAGGGTTGGTTCACACTAGCGCTTGTATTCCGTCCGGAAGGAGTCCGCACGGACACGGACGGAATACAATCGTAATTGCAAGTAATGTGCTGTCAAAGCACACGGACCCCATAGACTATAATGGGTTCCATGTGCTTGCTGCGCACTGCCTGCACGAATCATGAGTTTTTTCAGTTTTATTGTGACTTAGGGGTCAAATAAAAACTGTACTTATATTTGTACTAATATGCTAATTTCTACATCCGCAATTATTATAAAAGAAGTAAAAGAAGTGCATTCATTAAATGGTTCTGAAACAAATACATAGCAGATTAATTCAGCTCAGTATATAATATAACCACATGAAATGGTACACAATATTCTAGTCAGTTTTAAGCATTTTTGTTCTATTGAGATGAAATAGTTCGAGACTAAAGACCTTGCACAAAGGCAATGCTTAAAATGAGATGCTAAAGAGATTCAGTGAATAGACAAGCAAACATGGAAATAACTAAGGCACAGGTTTAGAATGCTTTATAATTGCCTTTGCATCAATGGCTATTTTCTCTTAAATTACATAGGTCGCTGTATAAAGAGTCATCTTGATTTGATTCACCATACTCATTAATAAAAATCTATTTTATGGTTTATAACGTTATTATTAGAGATGAGCGAACAGTAAAATGTTCGAGATTCGATATTCATTTTGAGTAGCCCCTTAATATTCGACTACTCGAATCGAATATCGAACCCCATTATAGTCTATGGGGGGAAAATGCTCGTTTCAGGGGTAGGCAACGTTCGATCAAATTATACTTACCAAGTCCACGAGTGAGGGTCGGGCTGGATCCTCCAAGAAGTCTTCTCCGTGCAGCTTCCCCACAGCGTCTTCCGGCTCTGAATTCACTCTGCTAGGCATCGGGCCTGGGCAGAGCCGACTGCGCATGTCCGCACTACAAGCGGGCATGCGCAGTCGGCTCTATCCAGGCCGGATGCCTGGCAGAGTGAACTCAGAGCCGGAAGACGCTGTGGGGAAGCTGCACGGAGAAGACTTCTAAAGGTAGGAGAAGAACCAGCATTGATTGGCCGACTGTATAGCATTCGGCCAATCAATGCTGGTTCTGCATCAAACTTTTACATTCGAATAGCGAGTGGTATTCGATCGAGTACGAGTATTTCAAATACCGTAGTATTCGATCGAATACCTACTCGATCGAGTACTACTCGCTCATCTCTAGTTATTATGGATTTATTAAAGGGGCTTTCTATGTTTTTAGAATTAGACCTATTACTAAGATTGGCTGTTTTCTCAGATGCACAGCTCCCAGAATCGTTAACATTCTGGGCTCTGTTCTTCTCATTCACCATATTCTTGATAGCCACAGTTTCTCATACAATTGTATGGGACAGTGCTGCTGTACCCAAAACTGCCTCCATAAAGGAAGGACTGTGTCCCAAGGGAAATTGCTGATCTATGGTAGGTCTCAACACTTAAGTCCCTGCTGATCTTAATGGGAATCCACATGGCATATTAATTAATTACCGATTCTTAGGATAGGTCATCAATTAAAGACTGACAGCCGTCCAACATCCAGGCCCCTAACAGATCAATACTAACCAAGCATAGTGCCATACATTTGTATAGTGGCTGTGTTCGGTATTGCAGTTCCACGCTCATTTTGGTATTGGTAATTTAACTCTTTGATTAGCAGCTATTCAATAAATAATGTTAATAGTAAAATTTTATTAAATTGTTCGATTAGAAGTCTATAATGTTGGTTTAAGAAAATATGCATTTAATAACCCAGGAATTAGTGGCATAGAACATTCCTCTCCCTCCCTAATTGGAGAAAGGGGGGGGGGGGGAGTTTTAATCCAAGTGCCTAAACTATTATTGATGGCTTCTAATTCCTATTTCTATTATACTATAGTAAACTGTGGCATTATTATAGGAGCCGCTGCAGTCCGCTTGAACTAACTGCCAACAATTCCTGATTGTTTAACCCCTTCCCGCCAATGGCATTTTTTGATTTTCGTTTTTCGCTTTTGACTCCCCTCCTTCTAAACCCCATAACTTTTTTATTTCTCCGCTCCCAGAGCCATATGTGGTCTTAATCTTTGCAGGGCAAATTTTTCTTCATGATGCCACCAGTAATTATTCTGTAGAATGTACTGAGAAGCTGGAAAAAAATTCAGAATGGGGTGAATTTGAAGAAAAAATGCATTTCTGCGACTTTCTTACGGGCTTCGGTTTTACGCAGTTCACTGTGCAGCCAAAATGACACGTCCCCTGTATTATGTGTTTTGGTATGATTCCGGGGATACCAAATTCATATGGTTTTATTTACATTTTAACCCCTTAAAAAAATCCAAAACTGTGTTAATTTTTTTTTTTTTTCTAAAAGTCACCATATTCTGATAGCCGTAACGTTTTTATACGTCTGTGTACGGAGATGCATAGGGTGTCTTTTTTGCGGGGCTGGGTGTACTTTTTAGTTCTACCATTTTTGGGAAATGCTTTTGCTTTGATCACTTTTTATTCAAATTTTTATCAGAATTAAAACTGTGAAAAAATGGTGGTTTGGCACTTTTGACTATTTTTCCCGCTACGGCGTTTACCGTACAGGAATTTTTTTTTATAAATTTGTAGAGTGGGCGATTTCAGACATAGGGATACCTAACATGTATGTGTTTCACAGTATTTAACTACTTTTATATGTGTTCTAGGGAAAGGGGGGTGATTAGAATTTTTAATAGTTTTTTAAAAAAAAAATTATATTTTTTTACTTTTTTTTTAAAAAAAATTCTTTTGCATTTATTAGACCCCCTAGGGGGTCTTGAACCCCAGGGGGTCTGATCACTAATGCAATGCATTACAATGCTAATGCGTTGCAAAAAATCATTTCTTTTGCAGGCTGCATAGACCAGCCTGCAAAAGGAAATCACTGCAGACAAGCCAGGGAGCCTTTACAAGGCTCCTGCTGTCATGGAAATGTGACGTCGTCCCTGGAGCTTGCTCCAGGTGTCGGTGATCACTGGCAAAATGGTGGCCTTTGACTGCGGCTCCGGAGGGGTTAATGCCTCCGATCAGTCCAGGAAACCGATCGGAGGCATTACCGCTGGCTGTCTACTGAGTAACACCCGGGCGGCTGCCATAGTTAAACACCCGACATGCGCCGTACTAGTGTGGTGGATGTTGGGAAAGGGTTAAAATAACAAAAAACGTTCCCATAGGGCCCTATGTGGTATAAACTCCGTGGTTTGGCCACAGCAGAAACACAACAGCAATAATCGCAGCATTTTACAATCCCTGTAAAGTGAATTCTATCCACACATTGCGAAAAAATATGAGCAGCAGAGATGCTGCGACTTACAAAACTGTTGTGCTTTTGGAAATTGCAGCATGTCAATTATACCTACACAAATGCCAGATTTTCCCTATAGATTTAATAAGCATAAAGTCATCAGAAGAAACCTCTGTGGAGTTTCTGTGAAAAACGTTGAGGAAAAAAACAATACCCTGCCAACGTGGTTTTTCCCAGCACTTTTTTTTGCTGCGGCCCGCTAAGTGGACCTTTAGTCTTAACATGTTTTGCTGGAGGAAATCAGGCCAGGTGACGGAAGAACATGGCATCACATGGCCACTGTACAGGTTTTAACTTTACTGCACCTTCCAAATGGAGGTTGTAGTCTCCCAGTATTTGGCTCCCCCAGCCTTGGTCTTAGATGGTATCCAGTGATGTTAAGACTCTTGTGCCGTACTCCACTCCAACTCCACTCCCCAGCCTCCTCTAGTAGCAGATACTGGGGGCTGTACTCCAGGGTAGTACTGACAGGGGTCTGGTTTTGGTCTGGTTATGGAATGTCCCCACACAGCGTCTCCTGTAAGTGGACTCCACTGCTCCTCCTGGTACAATGTCCAAAATTATGACAACTAGTCTTTCCTGTCTCTAGGCTGTCTTAAGATGAGCCTTGGCTTGGATCTTCCATCTCTGAGGCTATGTGGAGATCCTCTAAGCATCAGTGCACAGAGCTGGCATGTACTGTCTCCAACTCTATACACTGCTAACACACTCATAACACTGAGACTGTAACCGCTCCCCAGGAGATCTAAATCTCTCATTGGCCTGTGATAGGCTAGGGCTGTACCAAGTACAGGGTTTTGAAAGTAAGGGGGGAAACATGGGGAAATAACATCATGGGGAAAGCCCCAAACAACTGGGTAGAAGACAGAACATACAAACTTAACCCAGAGGAACAAAAGACAAAGACATTTAAGCAGGAGCACTCTGGGATACTAATTAGACCCATCAGCCTCTTTTGCTAGCATCTGATTTGAGAGAAATGGATGAACTTGGGTCCCACTAGACCTGTTTCTCCAAAGTCCTTGATATTAAAAAAAACAGTTCAGAGAAGATTTCACCTGTAAAGCTAAAGTTATTTTTAGAGATGAGCGAACAGCATTCGATCGAATTGATATTCAATCGAATATCAGGCCGTTCGAGGTGTTTGATTCCAATCGAACACTAGGTGGCAAACTCACTAAAGATTAGATTCCCCTCCCACCTTTCCTGGCGCGTTTTTAGCACCAATAACTGCGCAGGGGAGGTGGGACAGGAAATATGACAAGATAGGCAGTGAAAAAAATCTACCATTCGACTAATTTGGGACTGTGAACTATATGAACGTGAGACAGGGACAGATCTACAGGCAGGGTTAGCTAGGGATAACCTTTATTTAGGGGGGGAATGTCACTCACCTAGCTCTTTGGGGCTCTATCTTGTCGGGATCCCTGTCAGCTTGCGATATGCGCGAGCAGACTTTTTCCTATAGGAATGCATTGGTCAGCGTTGATTGGCCGAATGCCCGTACACTGGCCAATCAACGCTGGTCAATGCATTTCTATAATGAGATATAGCACAACCCGTGCGGGTAGCCCGGCTACTCCAGACACCGGAGATGAAAGAGCTCTGCACTACACCCAACCATCCCTCCAGCTACTCCTCCTGTACTAACACGACTAGCTCAGCTTGGCTATTCCTTAGTACTACTAACACGCTCAGCTCGACTATTCCTTAGTGTAATCGCCCAGCTGAGCGTGTTAGTAGTACTAAGGAATAGCCCAGCTGAGCGTGTTAGTACTAAAAAGCCCAACCCCCCCAAACGCCGTTCCGTAGAAATCCCGGTTTTCATCAGTATGCAAATGTGTTCTCTTGCAGCACTGGGGGCAGGCCCCAGTGCTGAAACAGCAGAGCAGACTGCGCATGCCCGCGGCCACAAGAAAAATGGCCACTTATACAGTAAGTAAGTGGCCATTTTCTTGTGGCCTGTGGGCATGCGCAGTCGGCTCTACCCGAGGCCTACAAGTTTGACCGCCTGCGCCGGAAGAAGACACGTGAAGAGGACGTTCCTGAAGAAGATGGAGGTGTCGCTGGAGAATTCTCTTGCAGCACTGGGGACGACCCAGTGCTGTTTGAGTGCTGGGGACTGCCCCCAATGCTGCGAGAGAACTAATTTGCATACCGAGGAAACCCAGAATTTCTATGGAAGAGCGGAGAAGACATCTAAAGGTAGGAGAAGAATAGCCTTTCTTAAGGTTATTCCTACGTGTCAACCAGAAAAAAAAAAAAGTGTTTTAATGGTAGAATCCCTTTAAGCTTCTTCTCAGGATCCAACTATTCATTTTTGATGATGTTTTTGAAATTTTCATGGACAGAAAAACTTGTTTTTTAATTGTCCCCAGAACAGCAAACTTTTCATCGTTTTTTGGACTTGAACTTTTGTAGTTCTTCAATGTACATAGTGCTTCTGACTGCAAGTAAGAGTTTATCCATCATTTTCTTGTACATTCCAAAATGATAAATCCATGTGATGTGCAAGATGTGCAAGTAGAAACTTAGTTTGATTGTGCAGGAACAAATGTAGAAACAACTTCTCTACATACTCACATGAAAAGGCATCTGTAACATCCTTGCCTGGCCGGGCTTCGGCGCCATCCTCTGGCCGCATGTGTGGCGCATGAGGCATGTCTGCTTGTGATTCCTTGCTTTGGATTTTTCTTGTATTGTCTGAACACTGTCCTATTCCATCACCTCTGTAATTCATTTTCCACCACATCCATCTCCTTTACCTTGATTTCCCTCTGCTCCTCTAATAGTTAATCTTAGTCTTACCTGTTGATTGACAGTCTATTTTTTTTTATCAAGTCTGGGGAGAGTTCTTCCTATTTATTGTTTGCTTATCTTGGTTCTTGCTATTGCTTTGTACGTGCTGGCTTCCCAGGGTGCACCAGCAGCTCTTGGGGAATTACTCTTCTAGCAATTCCCTTACAGCATCACTCTCTTATTTGGGAAAATAGATTTGACAGCCTTGATCACTTTTCCTGACTTGCATTTTAATGGAATGTAATCAAGGCTGTTCTTGTACTCCTCCCCATAATCATCTTGGTAGGCAGCCCAATCTAAATATAGCACTAGCATATTATCAACATTATCACCAACAGTTTCTCCTATTTCTCTTCCACACTATCAGTCATCCATAAGGTAATGTTTGACCACGAGACAGCAATATGTAATCAGTCAACAAGCAATTGTGCAGTTTAAGTCATACCTGGCCAAGCTGCTAGTGGTGCAGTCACTGCCATAGCACTTAGTGGATTTCACTACATTTTACCAAATGATGGAATGTGCTCAACCTCTATGGAGGACACCTAGCCACCATTATTTCTTTAGGAAAGTTGGCCCTGGCTTTATATCTCCATGTGTCATTGTTATGGTCTGGGGATCCCTGACCACGGACTGGCCACTGACTGATAACTTCTCAGTCCAGTAAAGGAAAAACATATATAAAAAATAATAAGTATGAGCAGTTTGGACTTCTAGTGTGGATACTCCTACACCCTGCCTCGCACAACTAGAAGTAGCTGTGGGCCCGACTAACTTGCCTGAATGGGCACGAGCACAGCCGGAGAAGTAGCTAACCTACAAAGGGAAATAGAGCCCCTGTCTAGCTTCACGTTTACGAAGGAGAGGCAGATACAGAACAAGCCCCCCACGGATGTCCAGACTTGGACTAACGGTGAACATGAGTACACAAAAGCATAGGAAGAGAATAAACGTGAAACACAGAATAACTGAACTAAGCAAGGGATAGGAAAAAACAGAACTGAGTATCACACACTATAAAAAACCCCTACAAAAAAAATTCCAAACCTCCAAACATGCAGATGGGAGCAGCTTCAGACAACAGACCATTCCTGGAGCACAGGAACAGAAGTTTAAGACCGGCATCAGATAGCATGTGCAACAGCCTTATATAGTAAAGAGAAGGCCTCGCCCATAGCCTGTCAAGTATTCAGCACTGCAGAGAACTTAACCCCTTCAGAGGCCAAGACACACCAGGCACTGATCCACCAGGCAACTCACCACGTGACCCTCGCCCGAATGCCAGAGCAGAAACCGCATGTCTGGTGTGAACATTCCTCTGCCGTGCATCAGGTGATTCACATGCTGAATGCCGTCTGGACACTCTGCGCCTGAACCTAACAGGCCGAGACTGCTGAGACCGGGTCATAACAGTCATAGAACATGGGCCTTTCCTTAGATACGTCCGTTTGAGAAGAGGTATATGCCACTGTGAAAATGTGGAACAATTATCAATAAGAACAATACATGGCTTTCATGACCCACTAGGTCAATGTTTTGAGTTTCAGAGGAAACAATCCAGAAACAAAGCAAAGCCAGGCGCTAGTTCCACCCCAATTGTGCAGGCCAAGTTCCAATACCACATAGGGCCAATCCATTTTCTATGAATCATCCTCTTTGGACGTTTTCCACCATGATGCTCACTAGGGCAAGCCGTCACTTCCACTCTTCTTCCACCTCCTCTACTCTTGTTTCATGGGTGTAACCTGAAGCACTTCCATGCAATTTTGCAATTAATGAGCCTGGATTAGAGGAGCCACACAACAGAGAAGCTGCTTCCTTGTATCCTGCAGCAAGTATCCCATTGGGTGGTTCTTCGCCAACTCCAACTGGGCAGCATTGCTAGTAGCAATGGCACCAATATTTTTGTTGTGCTGTAGTTAGGACAAATAACACATTGTCCTTGTGTGGAGTATGTCCTTAATCTGATGGTTTGCCACTGTATTAACTTGTATAGTGGCTTAAATGAGGTGTTCCTCATGGCCAGATAAATCTCTGTGCATTTCAGCCATTGTTGCATTGCAATAAACACCCTGTTCGATTTCAAGAGACATAACGGTCAGCTTTTGCACCACATTATCTGCGAACTCCACTTTAAACATGCTGGAGCATCTGTGTGAGCTGCAGAGTGAGAAGACAACAAATATCACCAACCATGCCAGGACCCTGGATCCATCTATTCACTGGCAAGCTTGGTAAGCTGTACACCCCACAGCTGACACAGCAACTAGTCTATTATTAGCATCAAGCAAAGGGATGAGGACTGGATGGCAGTGTTCTGAGACCCTCACTACAAAAAAAAATGGGGGAATTCTCCAGACGTGTCCTACAGCCTGGTCCACCATATTACACCTGGCACACTGCTACATATGTTGCCACAGCTACACTCACCACCATCACATTCCACAATGTTGGTTTTAAAAAAAATATCTTTGGTGGCTTTTTCTTTTTAGAAAGACAATTCTTAATCCCTTCTCAAGAGACTCACAGCCATAATTTTTTCTCACTAAGAACAATAAGCCCCTGTACACTTACAAGACATCAAACCAGGCTTCATGTAAAAAAAAAAAAAAAAAAAAAAAAAAAAACTCAAAACAACTATTTAAGACTGAAACCCCATATGGCGAAACACTGCAGCAATTACTTTGTGGAAAAAACGCCATGGTGTTTTTCATTCCATGCAAACTGGATCCCATCCACACATTGCAGAAAAACACCTGCAGCGAAAATGCTGTGATTTCCGAAAAATGTTGCGGTTTTGGAAATCTAAGCATGTCAATTATACCTACAGAAATACTGGTGGTTTCTGCATAGGTATAATTGAAACAGAAAGTCTGCAGAGGAAAAGGGACTTTCTGTGAAAAGTGCTGCGGGAAAAACCTGGCAGTGGCCGCTACATGGGGTCTTAGCCTAAATTTGGTATGCCTAGAATCATACTGAGCCATAGAACAGTGGGGCCTTACAACCCCTGCAAGCAACTATGAACCAATGCTGAAATGTGATTTTGTCTCAATAAGAAATTTCAAAATTTTGAAAAACCAAGCTGGTGGGTTTCTATTTTGTTTTCCATTTGTCCATTTAAAAAAAGACATATACTCTGATGGAATGAACACATCTGTTAAAAGGGAAACCGTGTTTTCCCCCAGATCAGTTTATTTTATTATTTAGTAATTACAATGTATAAGAGTATGGCTACATTCACATCTGTGTCAGAGTCTCTGAAGCTTTTGATGCAGTGTCCATCAGAAATCCAAGAAATCCTGCAAACACAATTTTTTCATCTGACAATGTCTGTTAAAAAATAATGGATATCCAACGGACTACAATATAGTCAATGGAGTCCCTCGGTATTGATTGTTGCCTTTTATGAAACTGACCAATTTTTTGTTTTTTTCTGGTCCTGTGATGGACCATGAGAATGGAAACTCTGACACGTGTGTGAATGTAGCGTGAGGGGAAAATGTGTTTTCTGTCCTGTCATTTTATTTACTTCCAGTAAAAAGTCAATGAAAACAGAATGCCATGTGTTGAATGCTGTTTTAAGGTGCCTTTTTCCTTAAAATAAAAATTGTACTTTTCAACAGAATGCAACAATAGCCTTTTTCCTGAAGATGGAGAATTCTGTTTCTCTGCTGAGTACTCTGACAAGACTTCTTCAGTACTTGACAGATCTAACGTCAGTCAGAAGCCGAGTGTTCTTTCCATCCATGAATCTCTTCTCCCTTAACATGGAAGCTCCAAAGCTGAATACAACAATGACATTAGACAAGTTTAATATACTGATTATTGAAAAGATTATTTTATTGATTAAATGACAAATCTTTTATATCCATTGTCATACACAATAATATTTTTGTCATTCAATACCATTTTGTAAAGTACAGGTCCATTTTTATACAGTATGTATTTTCTTTATTGTACACAAACAGGGGTGGGATACAGACAGTTCTCCCCGATTCTGTCAATTCATTTTTTTTTTTTTTTAATTTTAATTACAACTGGATTGCAAAATTGAGGAGAATTGAAGCTCCGACCCCAGTTCTGATGATGGTAGAGATGGAAGCCATAGGTTTCCTGCTATAACACTTTTTAACTTGTAAGCTGAAGGGCACATTAGATCTGTGGCCTACAAGCTGTGGAGTACTTCTTGCCTTCTCCTTGCCCCCTCCCGCTCCTTCCGGCTCCATTACTGTCTACCCTCCCAGTACCCACCCACACTCTCCTAAGCCCCGCCTTCTCTATAATACTAGTCTAGGGAGGCGGGGGCGGGGCGCAGGGCGCTCTGAAGCCACATGAAGGACAGAGGACCGGACCAGCAGAGGGCAGTGGCAGCAGATAAGTTGAGCGAAGTTCATGAGTAGATAGATATTACTGTACATAGACAAGTCAATGTACAGTAATATCTATCTACTCATGAATTTGCCTCGTCGTACTCACAGCAGCACAGCACACAGTGATTTGCTGCATTTGGACTATAAGACGCACCCCCATTTTCCTCCCATATTTGGAGGAAAAAAAGTGTGTCTTATAGTCCATAAAATACAGTAAATAGTTTCAGACAGTAAACTGGTGTAAGCAGCCACAAGAAAATGTGCGCAGGCATGCGCAGATGGCTCTGCCCAAGGCCTGTTGGAAGAGCTGACTGGGCATGCCTAGAAGATTTAAACCCAGGATGGATGAAGACACAGGGAGAGGGCGTTCCAGAAGAAGATGGAGGCGGTGCTGGAGAGTTCTCTCGAACCAATGGTGTGAGAGAACTCCTTTGCATACCAAAGAAAATCGGGAATTCTACCGAACGACGGTGTGGAGAGGACATCTAAAGGTAGGAGAAGAATAGCCTTTCTAAAGGCTATTCCTACGTGTTAGTCAGAAAAAAATGGAATCCAATGATAGGATGCCTTTAAGGCTATTCCTACGTGTTATGGAGAAGAAAAAGGGAATCCATTTATTGGATCCCTTTAAACTTTTCTCCCTGACTATTTGAATGGGGTTGACATATAAATACAACAATTCACACTCTGATATGCCTGAGATATAGTTATTACAATAGTACCAATTACTATAATACTGTAATACTATTGTACCACCATGCAAAGTTGATATAGAATATCTTTCTACTGCTTTGTACATAGAGCAACTGTCTGGCAATAATTGTTAACATGAAAACTCAGATATACTTTCCACAGTTAAGTAAAGCCAAGTCTGTCAACAGGACACAATAGTTTTTTAAATCTCATGAGGCCGGACAGTTGTGGACTGTTATTTCTACAGTACAAAGCTTTTAAGCATCGTGTTGTCATCGAGTAATTCCCTGTAAATATCCCTTTGGGCAGAGAGAACTGATTTTGCTACTAACCCATGTTCATCCATGCTGAAAGATCTAGTAACAGAACAAAAATCATTTGATGCTATATTATGATTTTATGTGTAAAGTGATATAAGCCACAATTCATTTGCTTCTCTCCTGGCAATGCATCTTCTGTGTTATGCTGCCATCACATGGTTATTTTCTGAACTACAGAAAGTTAAGTACAACCTACAATTTTTCCCTATATGTGATGTCAAGCACCTCTATACCAAAGGAAAAGAAGCATTTGGGCTATTAGTGATGAAGGATAGATTCTATTCTTTCGTGTTTGACTGTACATTAAATAATATCACAAAATATCTATTATTGTAAATGGAACTATGCAACATTAGAGTTGCCAAATATTGAGATGAGAGGTGGAACATCTGAGAAATTCAGTGGGTATGACTAGGTCTTGGTTTAGGGTGTTTCTGTCCTGTACTTAAGTATTATTATAGTTTAGTTAGTGCCTCCATTCTGCATGTTTGATGTGCTATTGAAGGTGTTGCTTTCTTAAAGCCATAGAATGAGAATTTTGGGAGATACTCGAAGATGAGTGCTCAGTAACTTCATTTAAGATATAAATGATAGTATGTGGGATGCTGATATCAGTTTAACAGAATGCTGTTTTGGGAGAATTTAAGTGGGATTCAGTTTCAAGTATGCGATATTTAACCAATGTCGTGCCACCATGACATAGGTACAACCTTTTGACATCTCCAGCAGAGTTTAGATGACGACAGACTGAGTTGTGTGACAACTCATATTTTATCCATCTAATAAGCAATTTCAAATGATTCAGCCATTTTTTTTAAATGATTCTACTTGTATACAGTGGTGTAACTACCACAGTAGCAGTGGTAGCAACTGCCACAGAGCCCAACACCTTAGGGGGCTCCCTCACTAATTATTATGACAAAAAAAAAAAAAAAAAAAAAAGAAAGAAAAAATGTATTTTACTTTTTGAGACCCGAGTCCCCCTAAAGTGTCGGGTTCTGGGCTGGGGAGGACCTCAGCTTGCATCCTGACAATGGGGAGGGGAGGAGACATTGTGCAGGAAGAAGATAGTGCGGGGGGGGGGGGGGATTCATCTTATGGAGTGAGCAGTGCAGTAGCACTGAGGCCTTTTGGAGAGTGAGTGGGGAGTGGGGACTGGTGAGCATGCAGGCCAGGCTGCTGCAATTTCTCCTTTCCAAGTGCCACATTCAGTGTCTGTGAAGAGTGTTTTAAGTGAGAACTGTGAGAACACTTTTCACTGAAACTAAATGTGACATTGTAAGTAAAGATGAGCGAACGCCGTTCGATCCAATAGGTATATCACGCCGAAAACACAGTAAAAACTTGTATCCCCTCCCAACTTCTCTGGCGCGTTTTTTTTGCACTAATAACTGTGCAGGGGAGGTGGGACAGGAACTATGACAACGGAGGCATTGAAAAAAAATTTAAAAACCCATTGGCTGCCGAAAACATGTGACCTCTGATTTATAAGAATAGCCAGCACCATCTTCGTGACATTTACAGTGAGAGATAGGGAGAGAGAGAGATCTGTTGAGGGCTAGATAGGTGTTAGCTTCTAGTAGGCAGAGAAAAACAGAAGAAAAACAACAGCTCTTTTCAGAGCTATACTGCAGGGATAGGAGTCTAGCTTTCCACGGGGTGTCCTCCCGAAAACTAACAGGGATACAGCTCAATTAGGTCTGGCTTGATACACTCAACCCAGCTTTGCAGGTGGTGTCCCCATGAATACCTAACAGGGATAAAGAGCAATTCTTTTTTTTTTTTTCTTAGATTGTGAGCCCCATATAGGGCTCACAATGTACATATTTTTCACTATCAGTATGTCTTTGGAATATGGGATGGAAATCCATGCAGGCACAGGGAGAACATACAAACTCCTTGCAGATGGTTTTATGCCCTTGGTGGGATTTGAACACCTGGACTGCAGCGTTGCAAGGCTGCAGTGATAACCAGTGAGCCACCGCGTGGCCCGGAGGGATACAGAGCAATTCAGTCCAGAAATATATGCTCTACCCAGCTTTGCAGGTGTTGTCCCCACAAACACCTAACAGGGATACAGAGCAATTCTGTCCAGGAATATACACTCAACCCAGCTTTGCAGGCGGTGTCCCCCATAACAGAGAGACAGCAATTCTTTTTTTTTTTTTTTTTTTTTTTTTTAATGTAGATTGTGAGCCCAACATAGGGCTCACAATGCACATTTTTCCCTATCTGTATGTCTTTGGAACATGGGATGGAGATCCATGCAAACACGGGGAGAACTTACAAACTCCTTGCAGATGGTTTTTTGCCCTTGGCGGGATTTGAACCAAGGACTCCAGCGCTGCAAGGCTGCAGTGCTAACCACTGAGCCACCGTGTGGCCCCCAGAGAGACAGCAATTCTGTCCAGAAATATACGCTCAACCCAGCTTTGCAGGCGGTGTCCCCACAAATACCTAACAGGGATACAGAGCAATTCAGTCCAGAAATATACGCTCAACCCAGCTTTCCTCGGTGTATAGACCAATAAAATGCATAAGGCTAGTGCAGAGGGACGAGGACGGGGGCGTGGAAATGCAGATGAGAGGCAAGGTTGCGGTCAACCAACAGTGTCTACCGTGACTACTGCTCTGCGGCAGCAAGCATTGCACTTCCCCACAGTCCCCGGCTTGATGGCCACATTAAGTAGGGTGCAGGGTACAAGACTAACCAGGCCCGAGCACCAGGAACAGCTGTTACAATGGCTGGCGGATAATGCTTCCAGCACATTCTCCACCAGCCAGTCAGCCTCTACTTCAACTCCTCCTACCCAACAGTCTGGTCCTCCTTCCTCACAACATGCCCAATCTTCCCAGCAAAGTAATCCCACCTTTCCCACCTTCCAGGAGCTGTTTTTGGGTTCATTCACTGTGCTTCTTTCTGTCCCACCACGTCCCGAATCACCGGAGGTATTAGATGAGTTTCTGTGTCCTGATGCCTAAACACTGGAGCATCCACCATCTCCTGTTGTTGTTGTTGACAGCAATTGGCCCTCAGTGAGGACGATGACGAGACCCAGTTGCCATCACGGCAGCCTGTTGCCATGGTCGGTGTACAGGAGGAGGAGGAGCAGAGAGAGGAATTGGGAGAGGAAGTGGTAGATGACGAGGACACTGACCCGACATGGACAGGGGGGATGTCAAGCAGGAAAAGCAGTGTAGATGTGGAGGGAAGTGCAGCACCAAAGAGGGTAGCTAGAGGCAGAGGCATGTCCAGAGGCAGAGGACAGCTTCTTCACTGAAGCCAGGCCACAGCCAGCAGGGCCCAAAATGTTCCCTATTCTAGCCAGCCTAGAAAAACTCGCCATGGTCTTCGGTGGTGTGAAAATGTTTTAATGTCTGTGCGTAGGACAAATAAAATATAGTGCAGTTTGCACACTTTGCAACTCAAAACTGAGTAGGGGCTCTGAAAAGAGCAACCTTCCAATCACTGCCATGCGCCGTCATTCAGAAGGCAAGCACTGGGCTCAGTGGCAGAGAGCAAACCCAGGACAATCGTCGTCCGGCGTTGCCGCCACTGCCTCTCCCACTATTGCCAGTGCTGGTGCTGCAGTCCAGACCAGCAGCTAGGACACCTCCTCATCTGCCTCTGCCACTTCGGAGACTTCTCCCTCATCCTCCCCTTTTCCTGCCTCAGCTCCTCCTCCTGCACCATCATGCTCCTCTTCCCACCAACCCACCATCTCCCAAATGTTTGAGCGCAGATAAAATACAGCGCTACCCACCCACATGCACAAGCCTTAAACACGCACATCTCCAAACTCCTGGCCCAGGAGATGTTGCCGTTCCGGTTTGTGGAAACTCAAGCCTTCCATGACCTGATGACAAGTGCGGCACCACGCTATGCCGCCCCTAGCCATCACTACTTCTCCCGCTGTGCCGTCCCCACCTTGCACCAGCACGTGTCATGCAACATCAGGTGGGCCCTTAGTTCCGCGCTTTGCACAAAGGTCCACTTGACCACCGACGCGTGGACAAGTGCATGCGGACAGGGACGCTACATTTTACTGACGGCACACTGGATGAATGTAGTTGAAGCTGAGCCCAGGTCACAAACTGGGGCGGTGTACCTCATTTCCCCGCCCAACATTCCTGGCAGGGACTCTGAACCACCACCTTCCTCCTCCTGCTCCTCCTCCACCACCTCCACCATCACATTGACCCCAGCTACCTGCTGGAAACGCTGCAGCACTGGCGTGGGGCGACGTCAGCAGGCCGTGCTGAAGCTCATCAACTTGGGGGACAAACAGCACACTACCTCCGAGGTGAGGGATGGCTTCCACGATGAGACATCAACATGGTTTTCGCACCCTGGACCAGGCATGGTCATGTGTGATAACGGCCACAACCTGGTAGCGGCTCTGGAGCTTGCCAACCTCCAACACATTCCATGCCTGGCCCACAACAGTTTTTAAAAATGTACCCCAATTTACCAGAGCTACTGGTGAAAGTGTGGCCGACTTTCGCAAGTCTACAGTAGCCGCTGCTAGCCTCCGAAGCCTCCGGCAACGCCTCCATCTGCCAGAACACCGGCTGTTGTGCGACGTCCCCACATGCTGGAACTCGACATACTACATGTTGAGCAGAGTGTGTGAGCAGCAGAGACCCTTGATGGAGTACTTTCTCCAAAACCCAAGGGTTCCTCAGAGTCAGCTCCCGCAGTTTCTGCACCATGAGTGGCAATGGATGGCAGACTTATGCAAGATCTTGTGTATCTTTGAGGAGTCCACCAAGAGGGTCAGCTGTGACGACACACTTGTGAGTGTAACAATCCCACTTCTGTGTGTGATGCGAGAATCCCTCATCGACATCAGGGACGCTGAGGAGTCGGGCATAGGAGCAGAACCAACTCAGCAGGATAGTCAGGGCACACTCCTGTCCGCTTCACAGCGTATATTGAGGGAGGAAGAGACTGAGGAGGATGACAAAGTGGCAGATCTCATTATCACACAGGAGGCTAGCGGGGAAGTTCAATGTGTCCCATTGCTGCAGCGTGGTTGGGGCAAAATGGAGGAGGAGAAGGAGGAAGAGGAGGAAATGGAGATTGACCATTCCGGTGAGGGCAGCCAAGTTATGCCAAGTAACACTCTGGCACACATGGCTGAATACATGTTGGGGTGCTTTTCAACTGACAAACGCATTGTCAAAATCCTGGAGAGCAATGACTACTGGATTTTTTCGATCCTCGACCCCCGGTATAAAAATAATATTTCTAATTTTATTCCAGTAGAGGGGAGGGCCAGTCGCATCAGTGATTGCCACAAGCAACTGGTGCAGAATATGATGGAAATGTTTTCATCAACTCTCATTGGCAGCAGAGAGGAGAGTTCCTCCAACAGGCTAACAACTGCCATCCAGTCCACACCCGGGAGGGGCACAAGGTCTGGGACATGTTAATGGCTCCCCCTCGCCAAACTATCACCACTGAGGGGCCTAGTGTCACCAGGAGGGACAAGTATAGGCGCATGTTGCAGGAGTACCTGGCAGACCCCAGCCTGTCCTCTCCGATCCTTCTGCGCCCTATACTTATTGGGTCTTCAAGTTGGATTTGGAACGCATTGAGGTCCTTTCCTGCCCTGCCGCCAGCGTGCTTTCTTCAGCGCAGCCGGTGGCATAATTACAGATAAGCGCAGCCAGCTGACGCTGATCAAAATGAACAGTCACTGTATCGACCCATCATTTTCATGTCCACCGGTGTCAAGCACCCTGACATGAAATTTCATGTGTGCTCACCCTCTATAATTCCTCCTCCTCCTTATACTCCTCCACCATCAGCGTTGCACAATTCTGCTTCTACTTGGCTCAATCCACCCTGATTCCCCCCAACTCTGCTGGTTAGAGTCTCAATCCACCCTGATTTCCCCCAACTCTACTGGTTAGAGTCTCAATCCACCCTGATTCCCCCCAACTCTGCTGGTTAGAATCTCAGTCCACCCTGATTCCCCCCAACTCTGCTGGTTAGAGTCTCAGTCCACCCTCATTTCCCCCAACTCTGCTGGTTAGAGGCTCAACTCACTCCAAGGGCCAAAAACACTGCTGGTGCAAGGCTCTACTCACTCCAAGGGCCAAAAACTAAAACTCTACTGGTGCAAGGCTCTACTCACTCCAAGGGCCAAAAACCCTGCTGGTGCAAGGCTGAACTAAGTTAAAGGGCCTAAAACTCTGCTGGTAAGAGGCTGAAGTCACCTCAAAGGCCTGAATCTCTGCTGGTAGCTCAGCTTAAGGGCCTCTAACTTAATTTGGAAGGGCTCACGTTAGGGACCATAAAAGTGAATTTTGGAAGGTCTTACCACATCACACACACACACACACATCCACAATGACTGTTAAGGGTGGGCACTGTTGGATTTCCCGATGCCTATTGTTATTATTTTAGCATAATAACCCGTGAGTTTCAGAGGACAGAAAGAGAGACAAACCTTGTGGTGAGATAAACACCACTTTACAATAAATTTACAAAAATTAAGCCACCAAACCTATCCAATGCCGCCTATATACCTTAAAACCCCACCCCAATGCCCTTGTGCCTATATACAGTTCACTTCCCTATGTAACATACAATGATGGAGCTTCCTTAGTGTCCCTTGAGTATAATATTCCCTTAAGGTCTCCAAACAGTATAATGCTCCCATACTGCCCTCACACAGTTTATTGTCCACCCAGTTTAATTCCCCTTATAACTACCAAACAATATAATGTCCCCTTGCAGCCCCATACAGTTTAATGCCCCATAATGATCTCTGTCTGGTATAATGCTTGTCCAATAGTTATACAGTGGCATTTCCACAGACTATAATGCAAATATGGAATTGCAAGTGTGATGATGTTGCTACTTTGCAATTTCTTTCATCCAAGCTGTTGACGTTGTGTTTAATTGTTACTGCATCCTCAGAAAACAAATTCAATGCCTGGTCACATTGCTCACCACCCAGGACAGCAAAACAGCACCTGAAATCTGAGACTGTCATACCGAATCTGGGACAACTGGGAGGTATACAATTGGATGTGGGCAAACCTGTGAAGTTTTGTTTCATTTCTGGTTCAAGTGGTTTGGTCCAAAGATTTGTCTTGGGTCAAACAATTTCAGTGTGAACCACAGCTTAAATCAGCTTAATACATAGTATATAATACGACTATCAATCCAGTTTCTAACTCTGTAAGCAAACACAGCCAAAGTTATGTCAAAGTGATATGAATTTGTATGTAAAGACGAATGGTAAGCAGTGGATACAAACTCGGAGTTAAACCATACACTGCACTGACACTCACTTTAACATTTAAAATGCTCTAAAAATTGCCTTCTGAGGAAATGTGCTTGCCTGTGCATTTTTAATCACACATGGTATTTATGTTGCAACAAGCAAAGGTTTTATAGAAAAAGTAACCTGTTTTGATGACTTCTACGTGCTATAAGCTTGTTTCTTATTTGGGAAATTAATTTGTGATTGTGAGTCTACTTGAAAAGTGATGAAGTGGCTTTCCAAAACAAAAAGCTGACAAAAAAAAAAAAAAAAAAAAAAAAAATCATCCCTTCTTGGTAATGAAATCAAAATGTTTTAGATTTTTTTTTTATCCCCACACTGTGGTACCAACAGTGTGGTATAATGGAATGTGATGATCCAGGCCACAGGACATGGCTGGCTAAGGGGTGGCAATGATGGTAGATGTAGTTGTATGGCAGTACGGTTTGGAATAATGTGATGGAACAAGATGCAAGAAATGATGTCCAGGCAGCAGCAGCAGTACAGCAAATTGACCAAGATACAGGGAGATGGTGGCGGCTCGATTCGGAATCACAAAATAAAGCCCCCATGGCAAACTGGACAAGCTCCTTCCACTGCTCTAACCTACTGGCCCAAAATTCCATGGGGTCATAGTTGTATTCTAGAATATAGGTACACTTTAGGTACAACTGAGGCAGCAAGTGGGTGCCAATTGCCTGTTGTGGGTCTGGATGACATTCCAAAGTAAAAAAATAAAATCTGGTTTATCATGTTTCAAACACTGTCCTGGCTGCTGTCGCTTTTACTCCTTATACTTGTAGCTGTTGCACTGGCAGAGGAGGTTGGCTGAGTGAGGTTGACTGGGAGTGGGCAGAGGCCTGAGAACGTGTGACTGACACTTGCAGTGGTCTCCTTAAACTATGCAACAAGCTGAGTATACAGTCTATCCTGATAATATTCCAATTTTGCTTCCCTTTGGGAGGCAGGAAAGAATTTCCCTATTTTGGGTTTATAGCTAGGATATAAGGGTATTTCCATCCAGAACTCATGCCTCTGCATGATGCTTCTAATGCATCGATTGCTGTGTAAGCAGCAGAGCATACGGCCTGCCATGCTTGCAAGTATGCGCATAAACTCAGGGTCCTGCCATTATTGGTCTTCTTGACCAGCGTGGTCATTGTTGTCATCATCATCACCTTGAAAGAAATAAGGGTGCGCCTCCTCCCCTGTTTGTGCCTGTGACATATCAAGGATCCCTCTGCAACCTCCTCTTTTAGTCTAGGAGTCCCAGTTCTTCCACGTTAATAATCCTGACCAAGATTTTATCTTCATTAAGTTCTCCTTGTATCACCCCTGGGTGATGATGTTGACCAAGAGATGGAACTGGCAGCTGTTCTTCCTTTTCCATCCCCCATTACAAGTGTAAGAGTTTCCTTTACGATATTTAGTAAGGTGATGACATTGTTGATGCTACAGTTGTCCCTGCTGACAAATTTGGGGGCCTTTTTAAAATGGTTGAGAAGCCGACACACGTAGCTCCAATGATGGATTTTGAAATAACACAATGTGCCTGTGTTCTGCAGCATGCAGTAATTGTTCACTGCCTTCTGTTACTAAGATGGATTATACAGCATGTTTTAGGCAGAGGTCCACCAAACTGGAATGTCGCAGATAAGACATTGCAAAGGAAGACCGTGTTTTTGCTGCAAATTAAGCAGGGTGTATTTTGCAACAAAACGCAATTTGTGCAGACATTTTACTGACCATGAGGAGGTCTTGTTATAAGCATATATATATATATATATATATATATATATATATATATATATACACATATATACATAATAATAAAACGGACAATGTCTGCAGAGCAGCAACAATATTGGTGTAATTGTAGCTGGTAATACTGCCCAGCTGAATTTGGTGAGGAGCTATCCACTTTCATGCAGGATACAGAGGAGGAGGCTCCTCTAATCCATTTTTGACTCCCAATTTCTAAATCCTGTGAATTTATTTTTCCATTCGTAGATCCATATGAGAGCTTAATGTTTGCAGGATAAATGGTACTTTGCTATGGTACCATTTAATAGTCGGTGTGATGTACTGGGAAGTTGAAAATTCAGAATGGAGTGCGATTGGAGAAAAACTGCATTTGTGCGACTTTTTTATGGGCTTGTTTTTATGGCATTCACTGTGTAGTCAAAATGACCTATATTCCATGGATCAGTACAATTCTGGGAATATCAAATTATACATAGGTTTTTCCCCCTACGCCCAACCAGCAGCACAACTGGGGTATTTCTGCCCCTGTGAGCTGTTAGGACAGGTGGAACTTTTAATTAACTTACAGCTTTACCCCCTATAAAGAGGCTGCAAGACCTCCTCCCCCCCGTGTTTTTTTTTCTGTCCTGTGCGGACAGGACAGGTGGCAGGGGGGAGAGGTGTTACAACCTCTTACTAGGGGGCACCTCTCCCTCCGACTTTAAGCTTACCTCCGCTCCTTGCCTCCTCCCGTCTGGGGTGCGCTCATCTTCCCTCTGTGCCGGCGCGTGTCTGCCGGCGCTTCGGCGGGTTAGGAGGCGGGGAGGAACTTCTCTTCCCCGGCGGCATAGGGGGAACTATCGTGCGCGGCCGTGTTCCCGAGCGGTGGAACTTCCGCTTCCGGGTTTGCCGCGCATGCGCAGTTCTCTGGCCGTCGGTCGCCGCTAACTGTGGGTTTTTTTGTGCTTTTCTTCCCCCCTCCGTGCGGATGATGAGGGGGGAAGTATTCAGGTCTCCTCCTGGATGTCTCCAGTTTCCAGGGGCCCCGGTTTTTCAGTATTTCGGGGCTCCGTTGTAAGGGGGCGGGGTCTCATCGTAACTCCGCCCCCTCTTTGGTTTGTCCGGCTTATTTAAACTCCCCCCTGTCAGTACTGCCTTGCTTGCTCACTCTCTGGGTGCTCAAGCTGTCGGTTTGTCCCTCAAGCAGTAGTGTGATTGACCGTATTGTTTTCAAGTTTGGCAGGGGGGGGGGGGGCGGGCAGAACTGGTCACTTGTATGGAGCCTGAATAACTTGGTATTTGTTTTTCTCCTTAGTATGTCCTCCTCTTCTTCTTCTGTGCTCCCCTCCCGGGGTAAGTCGACCTCCAAGAGGAAGCATTTATCCTGCGGTAAATGCAGGATTCCCTTACCCGACGGGTATGAATATAGAGATTGCCATGGATGCAGAGGCCCCCCATCAGAGGATACCCCCCTGCGTGATGTGGTCGGCTGGGTAAAAGACTTTGTTCATCAGTCTATGAGAGAAGTTAAGGATACCATCTCCCACATGGCAAAAAGACCTCGAGTGGAGCCCAGTGAGCTCTCTCTCCCACCATTGGAGGATCTCCATATTGGGGAGCTGGATTCAGAGGAGGAATCCGAAGAAGTGGAGAAATCTGTGTTTCCATTGGAAAAGATGCCCAGGCTGCTCAAGGCCATCCGGGCAAGGGACCGTGAAAGCGGGGAAGGATCCAGCAGAAGGTCCAGATCCTTCAGAGCAAATTCGGATTTAGTCCGAAAGATGGAGGCAGAATGGAGACGGCTGGAAAAAGCGTTTAACGCCACTAAACGCTTTAGAGCCTTGTTCCCCATTGCCGAATCCCAGCAGGGAACATGGGGGTTTCCCCCCAAAGTGGATATGGCCGTGGCCAAGCTATCTAAGCGCACGGTGGTGCCGTCTGAAGACGGATCGAATCTGCAGGATCCTATGGACCGCCGCGTCGAGGGCTCCCTGAGGCGGATATATGCAGCCTCCTCCGCCCAGGCTTCGGTGGGCATCTCCGCCAGCGAAGTGGTGTCAGGCCTTCGGGCTGAGTTGTCTTCCCTGGCTAGGGACATCGACACCGGAGTTCATCGTGACAACCTGCTATCAGCCATGTCAGATATTAATCTGATGGTAGACCATCTATCTGAGGCTACCTTTTACCAAACGAAGCTGGCTTCTAGGGCAATGGCACTTTCCACCGCTGCCAGACGCCCATTATGGCTCAAACCATGGAGAGTCGATAATGCCTCCAAATTTAATTTGTGCGCCCTCCCCTTCGAGCCTGGGAGACTATTCGGTAGGGAATTAGACCGAATTATGGAAGGCCTTGCGGATTCCAAGGGAAAGAACCTCCCTCAACCCTCCAACAGCGGAAGACCTTCCTTTCGGGGCCGCGGATTCTCCAGAAGGGGTTCTCGAGGCCAGAGACGCTCCGGCCCCCAGACCAGAGGGAGAGGTCGTGGCGCCTCCCGTGATCAGCAGAAGCGCTCATCCTTCTGACTATCCGACCTCCCTTCCCCGCGCCCCCGCAGCTGTAGGCGGCCGGCTTTCCCATCATTTGGCCGCCTGGATTCTTCATATTCAGGACCCCTGGGTCTTGCAACTGATCCAGGAAGGCTACAGGATAAGTTTCATCTCTCACCCTGCAGAGAAATTTATAACAACTCGCCCTTTTCAGGGCACCAAACAACTTCATCTCGAGAAGTCCGTCCAGGAGTACGTGGACAAAGCCGCGCTGGAACCGGTTCCTCTCTCAGAACGCGGCCAAGGCGTCTACTCTCCGGTCTTCTTAGTTCCCAAGTCGTCAGGCGGTTGGCGGATGATCATCGATCTCAGGTACCTGAATCAGTTCATCCACAAGGTACGGTTCCGGATGGAAACCATCAGATCGGTACTCCCCTTCCTGCAGCCCGGGGATCACTTCGTTACCTTGGACCTAAGGGACGCATACCTCCACGTACCTGTTTTTCCAGCCCACAGAAAATTCCTAAGGATTGCTGTGTACTTAAACGGAAGGCTGTCTCATTTCCAGTTTACGGCTCTCCCATTCGGCATATCCTCGGCCCCCCACACCTTCACAAAGGTAGTGGCTCCGGTCGCAGCCGTCCTGCGCCTCCAAGGGATCTTTTTAGTTCCATATCTAGACGACTGGCTCCTAAAAGCTCGGTCAAAGGAGGTTCTCGCCACACAATTAGAGACCACGGTGGCTTTACTGAACGAGCTGGGCTGGCTAGTAAACTGGCAAAAGTCAGTAGTGGTTCCATCAACCCGGATCCAGTTTCTGGGATTCATCTTGGACTCTCTCAGTATGACGATCTCCCTGCCCTCTCCTCGCAAGGAGAAGATTGGTCGAGCGGCTCATCACCTATCCATTACCCGGAAGGTTACTATCAGGACGGCCATGAAGGTCCTAGGTCTCATGTCCGCCACCATCGAGGCAGTCCCCTGGGCCTTGTGGCACATGCGCCCCTTACAAAGCGAGATCTTGAGAGTCTTGAACCACAGTCCTTCAGGACTTCAGAAGCCTATCCAGTTATACATTAGTATCCGTTGATCACTGGCTTGGTGGTCTCATCTCCAAGACGGGAAGTCCACGGTCCAGACCTCCTGGACCCTGTTGACTACAGATGCCTCCCTCAGAGGATGGGGAGCGCATCTAGGGGAGACCCCAGTACAAGGTACATGGAATCGTCTGGAGAAAACGCGCTCGTCCAATTGGCGTGAGCTTACGGCAGTTCACCGTGCTCTTCTGGCATTTGCACATCACCTGCAGGGACAAGCGGTGAAGATAAGGACGGACAACTTAACAGCAGTTCACTACATCAACAAACAAGGGGGAACCAGATCCCCCTCTCTCCTGCAGGTGACCAACCTAATATTTTCCTGGGCAGAAAGGAATCTGTCCCAGTTGTGGGCTGTTCACATTCGAGGTCGCTTGAACATCCTTGCGGATCAGCTCAGCAGAGGCCTGGTGACGTCAGGCGAATGGTCCCTGGATCCAGAAATCTTTCATCATCTTACCGAGATGTGGGGTCTCCCCGAGGTGGATCTGATGGCCACCCAGTACAACGCCAAAGTAGAAAGGTTTTGCTCCCTGTACCAGGAGGACAACCCTTTGGCGGTGGATGCCCTGTCAATACCTTGGAGGTTCAAACTGGCATACGTTTTTCCTCCCATTCCGATGATTCCGAAGGTATTGGCGAAACTCAGGCAGGACCAGACCTCGGCAATAGTGATCATGCCGTTCTGGCCAAAAAGGGCATGGTTTACCCACCTCATTCTGATGAGTCGAGGGATCTACTGGAGGCTTCCATCAGTCCACAACCTGGTAACTCTAAACAGACAGCCCTGCCAGGACCTGGACAGGTTCAACCTCACTGCCTGGAGGTTAACCGCGCCGTATGTGGAGATAGAGGATTGTCCCAGGGAGCGCTAAGAACAGTAGCCCATTCAAGAGCGGAATCTACTAACCGGAGCTATCAGAGGATCGCCCGAATTTTCCGAGGCTGGTGCGAAGTGAACCAGCGCAATTCCGACAGGAATTCAATTGTGGAGTTCCTACAAGACGGCCTAGAGAGGGGGCTTTCACCAGCCACCCTGAAGGTTCAAGTTTCAGCGCTGTCCGCTCTCCTGGAAACTCGACTATCACAGGATCCTCTAATTAAGCAGTTCCTGAAAGGGGCCGCCAGGCTCCGACCCCAGGTACAACCTCCAGTCCCTCGGTGGGATCTGGCTGCAGTTCTACAAGGGCTATGTGCTCCCCCCTTCGAACCTTTAACTGATGTGGATTGGAAGTACCTGTCTTACAAGGTCACCTTTCTGTTGGCAATAACCTCTGCCAAAAGAGTTGGAGAACTACAGGCCTTAGCGGCCTCTGAACCCTTTATAACCTTTTTTTCAGACAGGGTACAGCTGAGGTTTGTTCCAGGATTTTTGCCAAAAGTACCTTCACTCCAGAATATCAACCAGGTAATTTCCTTACCGGCCTTCTTTCCCTCCCCCACTTCTGAGTGGGAGGAGAAGATACACAAGCTGGACTTGGTCAGGGCACTGCGGATCTACCTGGACCGTACAGCCTCCTTCCGGAGATCAGAAAATCTGCTGATCAATGTGTTTGGCCACAATAGAGGTGTCAAAGCATTGAAGGTGACTTTGTCCAGGTGGATCAAGGAGGCCATCACCTGCTCCCTGCGTGCTCAAGACCTTCCGGTACCTGAGTTTGTCCGTGCCCATGCCACCAGGGCGGTGGCGACGTCCTGGGCAGAAAGACGTTCCCTTTCCTTGGAACAGATATGTGCCGCTGCTTCCTGGAGTTCACAGCTGACCTTCGCCAGGCACTACAGGCTGGATTGGCGTGCGGCGGATTCCACAGCATTTGGACAGTCTGTCTTGGCATCAGCCTGCCAGGATCTCCCACCCTAGGGTAATAGCGATACTTGCTAAATCCCCAGTTGTGCTGCTGGTTGGGCGTAGGGGAAATGGAAGATTATGAATGATAATCTGTTTTCCCTTAGCCCAAACAGCAGCACAAGGCTCCCTCCCAGATCCTTGTCATAGTATATATTATATTTGTATTTCTATTTGTATTTGTATACTTTGATACTAACACGGGGGGGAGGAGGTCTTGCAGCCTCTTTATAGGGGGTAAAGCTGTTAGTTAATTAAAAGTTCCACCTGTCCTAACAGCTCACAGGGGCAGAAATACCCCAGTTGTGCTGCTGTTTGGGCTAAGGGAAAACAGATTATCATTCATAATCTTCTATTATTTTTTATTTTAACCCCTTAAAAAAATCCAAAACTTGCAGGTCTGACTGAGGGGGCCCTGGGCGCTCACCTTGCACTGCCAAGGCTGCTGTTGCAAATGGGGGTTGGAGGGGTAGAAGCAGTATCAGCTCCATTAACAGCACTCTGAGCCTAGAGTCGATGATGAGTAGCTTTATTCAACTGCATAGTTACAAAACTACTCACCAGCAGCTAGACACAGAGCAGAACCTGAACCAGCAGGTGGTGGCATACTTGGAGTACATCCTGCCACCCATCATCCCAAAATGTGAAGAGAGTGACCTTGTTAGGATTGTGCAGAGATTGCGGCCATGATATGGGCGTCGCTGTCTGTTCCTCTGCAAAATCCAGGGTTGCAAGGGTTAACTTGCCTTGCAACAGCCGGGCGTGGTCGACTGGTTGAGCAACATGTGTGTCAACCAATGGACACTCGGTTTGGGCAGCTGGGCTATTTGCTGGTGACCGCCCCTTGCCTTTTATAAGGGGGCTGGTCTGGATGCCCGGCGCTCTATGATCACATTTGAAACCTGAAATGGTGTGTGTGTTTGTGTGTGTGTGTTCGTGTGTGTGTGTTCGCTCGTTCGTTCGTGTGTGTTCGTTCGTGTGTGTGTGTGTGTTCGTGTTCATGTGTGTTCCAGCCTGTAAAACTGAATTGACCCTAGCTAGTAAATGACCCCTGGCAGTTGTTGGTTGGGTGGAACTGCACACAGGGTTTACTTGGTCTCTGGCTAGTACTAGGAGTTCAAGCTAGCCAGTTTGTTTATTTGTGCGGCTGCTCTAACTGCACAGGGCTCTGTGAATTGCAACAGAGCACACCTGGTCATTTAATTTAGCTGCAGTGACAGGAACTGTTAGCCTTTGTTCACACCAGGTTGGTTAGTAGTCAGTGGCCCAGAGGGCTCCGTGGGGTTTTCATTTAAGTTTTTTTTTAATAAACCCTGCTGACCATAACAGACCTTTGTCAAGATGAATCAGACATGGATCAGCCAGGATTTCCAACCACCAATGCCTAATGCATCAAATTAAATCATCCGTGCTGCCTTGTGCAAACCTTGACAAAAGAAACCGTTATTTTCAGGCTACTTTCCCCAGCTACTATTCTGATGATGCCACTCACCTGACGCCACACATCTGATGTTGAGTGCTCCTTCTTACAGCCACTATCATCAGTGGGTACTGTCAGTGCCACCCACTTCCCCATTCTGTCCCCAGGTCACTCTATTGCCTCCTAAGGTTGCCACCTCACCTTATGTCACCTTGCCACTCTGTGGTCTCCTCATGCTGCTGCTACCTCCACATTATGTCACCGAGCACTCTATGGCCTCCTAAGACCGCTGCTACCACCACATTATGTCATATTGCCACTCTGTGACCTCCTCATGCTGCTGCTACCTCCAATATTATGTCACCGAGCACTCTATGGCCTCCTAAGGCCACTGCTACCACCACATTATGTCATATTGCCACTCTGTGACCTCCTCATGCTGCTGCCACCTCCACATTATGTCCTCTTGCCACTCTGTGGCATCTTAAGTCTGCTGCCACCTCCACACTCTGTCAATGGGCACTGTATGGTCTCCTAAAACCTGCTGCAACGTCTACATTATGTCAACTTGTCATGCTGTGGCCTTCCTAACACTGATGCCCACCTCCACACACTGTCACCAGGTCACTCTATGGCCTTTTAAGGCTGCTGCCACCTCCACTTTATGTCACTTTGCCACTCTGTGGCCTCCTTAGGCTGCTTCTACTTCATCACTATGTCACTATGATGCCCTTTCCACTCTGTCAGGGGGGCTCTACTTGTATAAGCATTTAATAGAACAGGTTCTGTAGACATCTGTGTGGAATCAGCAGACAACGTTGTAAAACAAGTGCACTCTTTAACGCTACAGTAGGATCTTGGGCCTCTGCACAGTTCTTTATAGCTGGCACTAACATCATCGTGTTCACACTTGAGTTATTTGGTCAGTTTTGGCCCTGTAACTGGCCAAATAAGTGAAGTGTGCAATTGTTCTGAGAGCGAAGCCTGTCATGTGCATACTAACTCACAGTATTGTTTCACTACCACACCAGACTCCTTATACATGTTACTGCAAGGGACACTACACAGGCTATCTGCAGCCAGGAATTAGCTGTTTTTTAACGCTATTCTCCGTAAATTGATTTGGATAGAATTTAATGTTTTTGTGAAATCTGGTGCAGCGGCCGACTCAAATTTTTGAAAACTTCACTCATCTCTAGCTGTTATCTCACCAATCACAAATGGCCTATTAATTGTGATATACATGTCTGAATGAGATTAGCGCACAAGTAAGGAAGGACTCGTATATCACTAGCATGTTATATCAACAACATTTAGTTCTTATTCTTTAACATATTACATTGTACTAACTTTTCAGACAACTTTGTCTCATTTAATAGAGCATGTGATTCTGAATGAAAATGTAATGCATTTTATTTAAAAATGTTGTTGTTTTCTTCCTCAAAAACTTGTCTAAAGTTCTTCAACTAGGTGTCTACCTTCTAGCTAATTTGCTGTTCACTTCCTGTTACTAGGGAATTTCTATCCATAATTATCACTGTGAAACAAGTGAGCGACTGTGAAGTTCCTTCTCTCTTCACATAAATGTAGATTTTCCTCAGAGCCTCTACACATGACTATACACTATACTCAGAGCATCTTACAGTTTAAACATATAAGAAAAGTCTAATATTGTACCTTGGATCTCCTATATTATGTTCATTTGGGCTTTTCTCAGCTATTTGTTTGCTTTTTTACAGTTATTCCTAAAAGAATTTACACGTATGACCAGCAGAAGTATTAGTAGCAGGGGAGGGGGGGAAAACTGCTTTTTATTGTACATGCCCCAGCCTATAAGAGAAATACAAAATGTGCTGCAGACATAATGTGGCTATTAACAACAACAAAAAATATAGGATAATACATATGAAGGCTTATGTAGCCAGACTGCCCAGAAAGACCCTGCAGATAGTTTAGCTTTTTATTAAAACTTGGGTACTCTTTAATAGACATACTGTTTCTAGCCTTGATATGATAGTATAAAATAAATGAGCACTGAACAATACAGAGAAAATAACTGCAATTTATTTCTTTATTGTGTCTAATGTTTTTTAAGTAAGGATTGAAGACCAATCAATGGCGTTATGTTTGCTTTCCCTGCACGTAGAAAGGTAAGGCTTTAAATCTATGCAAATTGGCTGTCAGATTATGTAAATTATCACTATTATATACATTATTGAGGTCAATGTCAGATATTGAAAAAAAATGCTGACTTCAGGTAATAAAAGTGCTGCCCATGCAAATCTAAGTTATTCAATCAGTGATGGAAAATTTTAAATTAAGTTAAAATGGCTGTGGAACATATTAGGTTTATTAATAGTGCTCTACATTATCCTAAAATGTAAGATGTCCAGCAATGAAAAGACAAAATCAACAGAGGTTAGCAAGCTGAATTTTATCATTGATATATAAACCTTTCCCTTGTAATAGTATGTTAAAAGTTAATCAATGTTGTATGTATATATATTGCATTATATTATACACACATTATATGTGTGTATATATATTGCATTGCATTAAATACTACCACTTGTCCTCAAAAACGCATACCCTCATACAGTTACACTGACTGAAAAATAAAAAAGCTATTTCACAAGGGAAAAACGTAAATAAATTGTTTCGCCTAAAAGAGGCCATTCACAATAGGGTTATGGTTAAACAAACAGTACTATAAATGGTGATTTATTTTTTTCATTTCACACCAGAAAGGGTTAATAATTTTAAATCAATAAGATATAATCACACCATAAAGTTGGATGGACATCTGCCCCATTTTAACAGAGAAGAAAAACATGGTTATCTGGGTTAGTGTTATGCCCAAAGGCTTAGAATATTGACTGTATTATAAACTACCGGTAATTCTTCATATATAAAACCTATTATACAAAACAAAGCCACAATAACAAAATTAATAAAAAGTAGATCAAGCAGCTAGCATAGTATATATTGCATCAATCAGAAGGGAACAAAATGATGGGAAAAACATTCAAGTGAATGGATGTGTATGGATAGATAGATAGATAGATAGATAGATAGATAGATAGATTAATAGATAGATACTGTGTATTTATAGTCAGTTTGTCTATCTATCTATCTATCTATCTATCTATCAGATCTGATCAGTCCTCTCTGTGCCAAGCTGATGAGATGCAAATACATCGAAACGGCTGTCCTTGGCTGAGAAGACTGTATCTGGTATAATGCCAACATCATTGCAAACAAAGGCCTCTGAGAAGGTCAGCATGATATTAAAGGGAGCGCCCTCTATAGGTTTGTTTGACTGAGACTCTGTCTTCCTAATTACATCATGGTAATAGATAAAAAAAAAAAGATAGACTTGCACATTCTCAGTCAGCGCACTCTATTGGTGTACATACTTGAGGCACTGACATCCTAATTACATCATGGAAGTCAGATTTGCATATTCTTCCCATGTTCCTTTGCACAGTGGAGCGCTCATGGCTTAATAAGACTCCACACACCTAAATGGTGGTTCTCTCTTTATGGAGTGACGATATCCCCTCAACCCTAATTAGAATTAATCCATCCCTTCGTCTGCACCTACTGCTTAATACTAGAGATGAGCGAACACTAAAATGTTCGAGGTTCGAAATTCGATTCGAACAGCCGCTCACTGTTCGAGTGTTCGAATGGGTTTCGAACCCCATTATAGTCTATGGGGAACATATACTCGTTAAGGGGGAAACCCAAATTCGTGTCTGGAGGGTCACCAAGTCCACTATGACACCCCAGGAAATGATACCAACACCCTGGAATGACACTGGGACAGCAGGGGAAGCATGTCTGGGGGCATAAAAGTCACTTTATTTCATGGAAATCCCTGTCAGTTTGCGATTTTCGCAAGCTAACTTTTCCCCATAGAAATGCATTGGCCAGTGCTGATTGGCCAGAGTACGGAACTCGACCAATCAGCGCTGGCTCTGCTGGAGGAGGCGGAGTCTAAGATCGCTCCACACCAGTCTCCATTCAGGTCCGACCTTAGACTCCGCCTCCTCCGGCAGAGCCAGCGCTGATTGGCCGAAGGCTGGCCAATGCATTCCTATGCGAATGCAGAGACTTAGCAGTGCTGAGTCAGTTTTGCTCAACTACACATCTGATGCACACTCGGCACTGCTACATCAGATGTAGCAATCTGATGTAGCAGAGCTGAGGGTGCACTAGAACCCCTGTGCAAACTCAGTTCATGCTAATAGAATGCATTGGCCAGCGCTGATTGGCCAATGCATTCTATTAGCCCGATGAAGTAGAGCTGAATGTGTGTGCTAAGCACACCCATTCAGCTCTACTTCATTGGGCTAATAGAATGCATTGGCCAGCGCTGATTGGCCAGAGTACGGAACTCGACCAATCAGCGCTGGCTCTGCTGGAGGAGGCGGAGTCTAAGATCGCTCCACACCAGTCTCCATTCAGGTCCGACCTTAGACTCCGCCTCCTCCAGCAGAGCCAGCGCTGATTGGCCGAATTCCGTACTCTGGCCAATCAGCACTGGCCAATGCATTCTATTAGCCCAATGAAGTAGAGCTGAATGGGTGTGCTTAGCACACACATTCAGCTCTACTTCATCGGGCTAATAGAATGCATTGGCCAATCAGCGCTGGCCAATGCATTCTATTAGCTTGATGAAGCAGAGTGTGCACAAGGGTTCAAGCGCACCCTCGGCTCTGATGTAGCAGAGCCGAGGCTGCACAAGGGTTCAAGTGCACCCTCGGCTCTGCTACATCAGAGCCGAGGGTGCGCTTGAACCCTTGTGCACACTCTGCTTCATCAAGCTAATAGAATGCATTGGCCAGCGCTGATTGGCCAATGCATTCTATTAGCCCGATGAAGTAGAGCTGAATGTGTGTGTTAAGCACACACATTCAGCACTGCTTCATCACGCCAATACAATGCATTAGCCAGTGCTGATTGGCCAGAGTACGGAATTCGGCCAATCAGCGCTGGCTCTGCTGGAGGAGGCGGAGTCTAAGGTCGGACCTGAATGGAGACTGGTGTGGAGCGATCTTAGACTCCGCCTCCTCCAGCAGAGCCAGCGCTGATTGGTCGAGTTCCGTACTCTGGCCAATCAGCGCTGGCCAATGCATCCCTATGGGAAAAAGTTTATCTCACAAAAATCACAATTACACACCCGATAGAGCCCCAAAAAGTTATTTTTAATAACATTCCCCCCTAAATAAAGGTTATCCCTAGCTATCCCTGCCTGTACAGCTATCCCTGTCTCATAGTCACAAAGTTCACATTCTCATATGACCCGGATTTGAAATCCACTATTCGTCTAAAATGGAGGTCACCTGATTTCGGCAGCCAATGACTTTTTCCAATTTTTTTCAATGCCCCCGGTGTCGTAGTTCCTGTCCCACCTCCCCTGCACTGTTATTGGTGCAAAAAAGGCGCCAGGGAAGGTGGGAGGGGAATCGAATTTTGGCGCACTTTACCACGCGGTGTTCGATTCGATTCGAACATAGCGAACACCCTGATATCCGATCGAACATGTGTTCGATAGAACACTGTTCGCTCATCTCTACTTAATACCAGTTCTATTTTTAAGTATGGGAACCAGTTTAATTTTGCCCTTTGGAGACTGAAGATATTGCTCTCACCCAAAAGCAATACCTACTGTGGCCCTTGTTGTTCCAGAATTTTCACATAAACAGTTCCTTCAGCATGGCTGCATGTTTAGGTCCTCTGCAGTGATTGATACAGACACAGTGAAGTTCCTGCATAGATCCCATTCACCTCTATGGATGTTGCCAAGAGATCATAGAACAGCATAGCTCTATTGCTTTGGACTGGTGGTTATGACTGTAAACCAGTTATTCCCATCTCAGCATTCATTTTGCCTAGATGTGCGTAATGCTTTCAAGGACAAAACTAGATTTTGCCTTCAGAACACAGCATTTTTTTATTGTGGTATTCTGAAAAAAAAAAACTTTGATGTTGATATATTTGTTTGAATGCTTGTTTTTTGGTGGTATGAGATATTGTTGTAGGCAACATTTTGGGATGCCTGTAGACTATATGACTAAATTACTTCATTATATTTAAGTGGCTGTCTAGGAATTACAGATCTCTGACAGGAGGCCTAGAAGGGTGAAAAATAAAAATAAAACACCCACTCACCGTCACTCATATACGTCTCCGGTGATGTCCTGGGTGCTTTTCTTTGATCACTGAGGCCATTGATTGGCTGGAACAAGCCTCTGGGTGCCACTGGACCAGACAGTTGCAGGGATATTGGAGTGCCAGGGAAAGGTGAACTTGTCAAATACATCAACATTATCAAAGTTTTTTCAGAATGCCAAGATTAAAAAAAAAAAAAAAAAAATGTTCTGTACAGAAGGCCAAATCTGGTTTTGTCTTTAAAGCAAGTCTGTTTTTTTTTGTTTTGTTTTTTAAAAAGCTTAAAAGGAGTAATCTGGTAACAAGGAATTATCTCCAACAAAATCCAAAGCAGATTATAATGTTATATGAATGTGGGTTCCAAAACTAAAATGCTGCTGATTTTTAATTATGCAGCAAACTTATTACAGTACATAGCAGAACTGCGGTGCATTTTATTCTACCAATATAATAGGGTTAAATCCACTGTAAAACCACAGGTTTAGTCCACCTTACATCCTCTCAAGTGCTAGACCATCTCTTTATCCTCTTGTATGCTGCAGTTTGCTGACAGCAAAGCAGATGTCCCAACAGGTAGATTTCACATCTGCTTGCTGCACAGGTTCATGTGGCTTGTTGGCACCCCATCTGACCCATGCCCTGCTTGACCCCTTCAACTACAACTTGCAATTACATAAAGGAAGAGATTTTGTTCCGATGAGGTGGCCCAAGCTTAACTATTACAACAGGGCTCACAAACCTTTAATTATGCCTCTGGGGATAGCTGATTGTTTGGAGTTTGACCACTGGAACCCCACGATTATGAGATTTGGCGGGTGGTGGCTCCATTCTGTTTTGTTGTAGATAGCTGAGTACAATGCTCTGCTATAGCATTTATTTTAGTCCCATAAGGAGAAGCATTATGCATGTACAACCTATTGATTAATTCATATTGGGTGCTCAAAACTCCCATTGTCATGATCGGTGGGGGTTCCAGTGGTCAGACCCCTCAACAATCAGACAGTTGTCACCTATCCTCCAGTACCCCGTATCTTGTTTTAGGCTCTATGCAAAAGCTGTGAATTACACACAGATTTGTAGAGCAGATTTTAATGAGAAATCGAAAGTGCAATCCGGTAGCATTTAATTAATTGAGATATGGTAGAGATAATACAATCTTTAGCATGTTAATGTGTCAAGATTTTCATTTTGGATTTCACCTACAGTATTTCAATGAGCATCATAGAAACTAAGGGCAGATGAAGGTAGGGGGCATGAAACTGGGGGCAGAGATGGAGGGGGGGGGGCATGAAACTGGGGGCAGAGATGGAGAGGGGATATGAAACTGGGGTAGATGAAGGGGGGCATTAAACTAGGGGAGAGATGAAGGGGGAGATGAAACTGGGGCAGATGGAGTGGGACATGGAACTGGGATAGAAATGGAGGGGGACATGAAACTACGGGCAGAGATGGAGTGGGGACATGAAACTAGGGCAGAGATGGAGGGGGGACATGAAGCTGGGGTAGATGAAGTGAGGCACTTAACTGGTGGAGTATTAAGGGGAAGATTAAACTGGGGACAACTGGAGGCGGACATTAAACTGTGGGAGTAGCTGGAGGGAGACTTGCATGCTTCTAGTTGCCCCCCAGTTTCACCCTCCAGCTACCCTTACAGTTTAATGCCCCCCTCCAGCTGCTCCAGTTTTATGTCCCCCTCTAGTTGGAGTCAACGTAAAAGTGGGCGGAGGAAAATTTGCGGCAGCGTGCACAGTGTGACACACATATTGTCCCTCTTTCTGTTTTTCAAAAGTTGGGAGGTATGCTATGTCCACTTAAGGGGACTATCTTTGAAGGCCACATATTAGTGTACAAAGTCTTACAGACATGGTCATTGCTATAGGGGGTGGCATCCATCACTACCAGGCACCCGGAGGGCCCCAAAAGTCCCTCTGCCACATAAAATGGCACAGGGTAGGGGACCATCACAAATTTTGCATAGGAGCCAAGGAGCTTCAAGTTACCGTATATACTCGAGTATAAGCCGATTTTTTTCAGCCCAGTTTTTGTGCTGAAAAAGTCCCCCTCGGCTTATACTCGAGTCAGCAAAAAAAAAAAAAAAATTGTTTTTTTTTTTTTAAGGGGGGGGAGGGGGTCTATGACCAGCCACAATATTGATGTATAGAATCTCCCATGAAATAGTGCAAAAAAAAAAAAAGATTTAACAAAAATAAAAAAATAAAAGTTCTAAATCCCTCCTTTCCCTAGAATATAGAGATGAGCGAACACTAAAATGTTCGAGGTTCGAAATTCGATTCGAACAGCCGCTCAATGTTCGTGTGTTCGAATGGGTTTCGAACCCCATTATAGTCTATGGGGAACAGATACTCGTTAAGGGGGAAACCCAAATCCGTGTCTGGAGGGTCACCAAGTCCACTATGACACCCCAGGAAATGATGCCAACACCTCTGGAATGACACTGGGACAGCAGGGGAAGCATGTCTGGGGGCATCTAACACACCAAAGACCCTCTATTACCCCAACATCACAGCCTAACAACTACACACTTTACACACTCAATACCACCTCTCTGACAGTAGGAAAACACCTTGAAACATGTGTATTTGGCACTTGCAGTGAGGAGAGCTTGTCACCAGCAGTGAATTTGGCCCTTGTAGTAAGTTGAGGTTGGCACCAACATTTGTTTTGAAAATCAGGGTGGATTGAGCCTCTAACCAGCAGAGTTTGGGCAAATTCATGGTGGAGGGAGCCTCTAAACACCCCAGTTTGGGCAAATTCATGGTGGAGGGAGCCTCTAAAAACCCCAGTTTGGACCAATTCATGGTGGAGGGAGCCTCTAACCAGCCCAGTTTGGGCAAATTCATGGTAGAGGGAGCCTCTAAAAAAACCAGTTTGGACCAATTCATGGTGGAGGGAGCCTCTAACCAGCCCAGTTTGGGCAAATTCATGGTGGAGGGAGCCTCTAAAAAACCCAGTTTGGACCAATTCATGGTGGAGGGAGCCTCTAACCAGCCCAGTTTGGGCAAATTCATGGTGGAGGGAGCCTCTAAAAAACCCAGTTTGGACCAATTCATGGTGGAGGGAGCCTCTAACCAGCCCAGTTTGGACCAATTAATGGTGGAGGGAGCCTCTAAACAGCCAAGTTTGGACCAATTCATGGTGGAGGGAGCCTCTAAAAACCCCAGTTTGGACCAATTCATGGTGGAGGGAGCCTCTAACCAGCCCAGTTTGGGCAAATTCATGGTGGAGGGAGCCTCTAAACAGCCCAGTTTGGGCAAATTCATGGTGGAGGGAGCCTCTAACCAGCCCAGTTTGGACCAATTAATGGTGGAGGGAGCCGCTAAACAGCCCAGTTTGGACCAATTCATGGTGGAGGGAGCCTCTAAAAACCCCAGTTTGGACCAATTCATGGTGGAGGGAGCCTCTAACCAGCCCAGTTTGGGCAAATTCATGGTGGAGGGAGCCTCTAAAAAACCCAGTTTGGACCAATTCATGGTGGAGGGAGCCTCTAACCAGCCCAGTTTGGGCAAATTCATGGTGGAGGGAGCCTCTAAAAAACCCAGTTTGGACCAATTCATGGTGGAGGGAGCCTCTAACCAGCCCAGTTTGGGCAAATTCATGGTGGAGGGAGCCTCTAAAAAACCCAGTTTGGACCAATTCATGGTGGAGGGAGCCTCTAACCAGCCCAGTTTGGACCAATTAATGGTGGAGGGAGCCTCTAAACAGCCAAGTTTGGACCAATTCATGGTGGAGGGAGCCTCTAAAAACCCCAGTTTGGACCAATTCATGGTGGAGGGAGCCTCTAACCAGCCCAGTTTGGGCAAATTCATGGTGGAGGGAGCCTCTAAACAGCCCAGTTTGGGCAAATTCATGGTGGAGGGAGCCTCTAACCAGCCCAGTTTGGACCAATTAATGGTGGAGGGAGCCGCTAAACAGCCCAGTTTGGACCAATTCATGGTGGAGGGAGCCTCTAAAAACCCCAGTTTGGACCAATTCATGGTGGAGGGAGCCTCTAAAAAACCCAGTTTGGACCAATTCATGGTGGAGGGAGCCTCTAACCAGCCCAGTTTGGACCAATTAATGGTGGAGGGAGCCTCTAAACAGCCAAGTTTGGACCAATTCATGGTGGAGGGAGCCTCTAAAAACCCCAGTTTGGACCAATTAATGGTGGAGGGAGCCGCTAAACAGCCCAGTTTGGACCAATTCATGGTGGAGGGAGCCTCTAAAAACCCCAGTTTGGACCAATTCATGGTGGAGGGAGCCTCTAAAAAAACCCAGTTTGGACCAATTCATGGTGGAGGGAGCCTCTAACCAGCCCAGTTTGGACCAATTAATGGTGGAGGGAGCCTCTAAACAGCCAAGTTTGGACCAATTCATGGTGGAGGGAGCCTCTAAAAACCCCAGTTTGGACCAATTCATGGTGGAGGGAGCCTCTAAAAACCCCAGTTTGGACCAATTCATGGTGGAGGGAGCCTCTAAAAACCCCAGTTTGGACCAATTTATGGTGGAGGGAGCCTCTAAAAACCCCAGTTTGGACCAATTCATGGTGGAGGGAGCCTCTAACCAGCCCAGTTTGGGCAAATTCATGGTGGAGGGAGCCTCTAAACAGCCCAGTTTGGGCAAATTCATGGTGGAGGGAGCCTCTAAAAACCCCAGTTTGGACCAATTCATGGTGGAGGGAGCCTCTAACCAGCCCAGTTTGGACCAATTAATGGTGGAGGGAGCCGCTAAAAACCCCAGTTTGGACCAATTCATGGTGGAGGGAGCCTCTAAACAGCCCAGTTTGGGCAAATTCATGGTGGAGGGAGCCTCTAACCAGCAGAGTTGGTGGAAATCAGGGTGGAGGGAGCCTCTAACCAGCAGAGTTGGGGGAAATCAGGGTGGAGGGAGCCTAGTATTAGCAGAATTGTGCAACGCTTATGGTGGATGAGTATGAGGATGCGGAGGAATTGGAGAGGTTGAGTACAGACATGGAGTTTCATGTTGGGGTGCTTTACACAGGTGGGCACAAAAATGACGGCTCTACCCAGTGGTGGTTCATTTTTATCAAAGTGAGCCGGTCGGCACTCTCAGCTGACAGACGGGTGCGCTTGTCAGTGATGATGCCACCGGCTGCACTGAACACCCTCTCAGATAGGACGCTGGCGGCAGGACAGGACAGCACCTCCAAGGCATATAGGGCAAGTTCAAGCCACAGGTCCAACTTCGACACCCAATACGTGTAGGGCGCAGAGGGGTCGGAGAGGACAGGGCTGTGGTCGGAAAGGTATTCCCGCAACATGCGCCTATACTTCTCACGCCTGGTGACACTAGGACCCTCCGTGGCGGCACTTTGGCGAGGGGGTGCCATCAAGGTGTCCCAGACCTTAGACAGTGTGCCCCTCGTTTGTGTGGACCGGTGAGAACTTGGTTGCCTACTGGAGGAACTGCCCTCCCTGCCGCCAACGTCACATGCTGGAAACATCTCCATCATATTCTGCACCAATTGCCTGTGGCAAGCATTGATGCGATTGGCCCTCCCCTCTACCGGAATAAAAGACGAGATGTTGTTTTTATACCGGGGGTCAAGGATAGCAAAGATCCAGTACTGGTTGTCCTCCATGATTTTGACAATACGCTTGTCGGTTGTAAAGCACCCCAACATGAACTCAGCCATGTCTGCCACAGTGTTAGTTGGCATGACTCCTCTGGCCCCACCGGAAAGTTCAATCTCCATTTCCTCCTCATCCTCCATGTCTACCCATCCGCGCTGCAACAATGGGACGATTCGAAGTTGCCCGGAAGCCTCCTGTATCACCATCACATCATCGGACAACTCTTCTTCCTCCTCCTCCTCCTCCTCCTCCTCCATTAAACGCAGTGAAGCGGACAGATGTGTGGACCTACTCTCCAGCTGTGACGGATCGGATGCTATCCCTAACTCCTCTGTGTGATCTGAGTTATCCCTGATGTCAATCAGGGATTCTCTCAGAACACACAAGAGCGGGATTGTAAGGCTCACCATCGCATCCTAAGAGCTCACCCTCCTTGTGGACTCCTCAAAGACCCGTAGGATGTCACAAAGGTCTCTCATCCATGGCCACTCATGGATGTGAAACTGAGGCAGCTGACTTTGTGGCACCCTAGGGTTTTGTAGCTGGTATTCCATCAAAGGTCTCTGCTGCTCAACCACTCTATTCAACATCTGAAACGTTGAGTTCCAGCGTGTGGGCACGTCGCACAAAAGCCGGTGTTGTGGCACATGCAGGTGTTGCTGGAGAGATTTTAAGCTAGCAGCGGCTACTGTCGACTTGCGAAAGTGGGCGCACATGCGCCGCACTTTCACCAGTAGCTCTGGAACATTGGGGTAGCTCTTTAGGAAACGTTGCACCACTAGGTTGAAGACGTGGGCCAGGCATGGAACATGTTGGAGTCCGGCAAGCTCCAGAGCTGCTACCAGGTTCCGGCCGTTATCACAAACGACCATGCCTGGGCCCAGGTGCAGCGGCTCAAACCATATTGCCGTCTCATCGAGGAGGGCATCCCTCACCTCGGAGGCAGTGTGCTGTCTGTCCCCCAAGCTGATCAGCTTCAGCACAGCCTGCTGACGTCTACCAACGCCAGTGCTGCAACGTTTCCAACTCGTAGCTGGGGTCAATCTAACAGCGGAGGAGGAGGCGGTGGCGGAGGAGGAGGCGGTGGCGGAGGAGGAGGCGGTAGAGGAGGAGGAGGAGGGGGGTGTTCTTCTCGTGTCCCTGCCAGGAATGTTAGGCGGGGAGACGAGGTACACCGGGCCAGTTTGGGAAGCAGTCCCAGCCTCAACTACATTCACCCAGTGTGCCGTCAGTGAAATGTAGCATCCCTGTCTGCATGCACTTGTCCACGCGTCGGTGGTCAAGTGGACCTTTGTGCAAAGCGCGGAACTAAGGGCCCGCCTGATGTTGAGTGACACGTGCTGGTGCAAGGCGGGGACGGCACACCGGGAGAAGTAGTGACGGCTAGGGACGGCATAGCGAGGTGCCGCAGTTGCCATCAGGTCCAGGAAGGCGGGAGTTTCAACAAGCCGGAACGCCAACATCTCCTGGGCCAGCAGTTTAGCGATGTTGGCGTTCAAGGCTTGCGCGTGTGGGTGGTTAGCAGTGTATTTCTGCCGCCGCTCCAATGTCTGAGAGATGGTGGGTTGTTGTAAAGAAACGCCTGATGGTGCCTTTGATGGTGCAGGAGAAGGAGATAAGACAGGACCAGGGGAGGATGAGGTAGAAGTCAACAAAGTGGCGGAGGCAGATGAAGTGGTGTCCTGGCTCGTCCTCTGGAGTGCATCGCCAGCACAGTCAGCAGTGGCAGTGGCAGAGGCAGAGGCAGTGGCAGAGGCAGTGGCAGTGGCGTGAACGGCAGGCGGCCTTTGTCCTGCCGTTGCTGCCTGCCACTGATTCCAGTGCTTGGATTCCAAATGACGGCGCATTGAAGTGGTGGACAGGTTGCTCTTCTCAGAGCCCCTAATCAATTTCGAGAGGCAAATTGTGCAGACAACACTATATCTGTCCTCGGCGCATTCCTTGAAAAAACTCCACACCTTCGAGAAACGTGCCCTCGAGGTGGGAGTTTTTCGGGGCTGGGTACGAACTGGAACATCTTGGGAGATTCCGGGTGTGGCCTGGCTTCGCCTAAGCTGCTGACCTCTGCCTCTGCCTCTAGCTACCCTTTTTGGTGCTGCACCTGCCTCAACATCCACACTACTTTCCCCGCTTGACATCCCCCCTGTCCAGGTCGGGTCAGTGTCCTCATCATCCACCACTTCCTCTTCCAACTCCTGTCTCATCTCCTCCTCCCGCACAATGCGCCGGTCAACTGGATGCCCTGACGGCAACTGCGTCACATCATCGTCGATGAGGGTGGGTTGCTGGTCATCCACCACCAAATCGAACGGAGATGGAGGAGACTCTAGTGTTTGAGCATCTGGACACAGATGCTCCTCTGTTAGGTTCGTGGAATCGTGACGTGGAGAGGCAGGTTGAGGGACAATGAAAGGAGCGGAGAACAGCTCTGGGGAGCAGGGACAGTTTGGGTTATTGTTCTGTAAAGCTTCGGAATTTTGGGAGGAAGGAAGACAAGACTGTTGGGTAATAGGAGGAGAGGAGGCAGAGTCTGACTGGCTGCTGGACAATGTGCTGTAAGCGTTCTCTGACAGCCATTGCAAGACCTGTTCCTGGTTCTCGGGCCTACTAAGGTTTGTACCCTGCAGTTTAGTTAATGTGGCAAGCAACCCTGGCACTGTGGAGTGGCGCAATGCTTGCTGCCCCACAGGAGTAGGCACGGGACTCCCTGTGGCTTCACTGCTACCTTGCTCCCCAGAACCATTCCCCCGACCTCGCCCACGGCCTCGTCCACGTCCCTTTCCGGGAGCCTTGCGCATTTTGAATTCCTAGTTAGAAATTGGCACTGTATACCAGTAGTAAAAATTGTGGGTGCACGTAACCACAATATATTCTTTGAATTACCAGTCAGAAACTGGCACTATATGGCAGTAGCAAGAAATGAGGGTATTTGTATTCCCAATATATTCTTTGAATTCCCAGTCAGACAATGGCACTGTATACCAGTAGTAAAAATTGTGGGTGCACGTAACCACAATATATTCTTTGAATTACCAGTCAGAAACTGGCACTATATGGCAGTAGCAAGAAATGAGGGTATTTATAACCCCAATATATTCTTTGAATTCCCAGTCAGACAATGGCACTGTATACCAGTAGTAAAAATTGTGGGTGCACGTAACCCCAATATATTCTTTGAATTCCCAGTCAGACACTGGCACTATATGGCAGTAGCAAGAAATGAGGGTATTTGTATTCCCAATATATTCTTTGAATTCCCAGTCAGACAATGGCACTGTATACCAGTAGTAAAAATTGTGGGTGCACGTAACCCCAATATATTCTTTGAATTACCAGTCAGAAACTGGCACTATATGGCAGTAGCAAGAAATGAGGGTATTTGTATTCCCAATATATTCTTTGAATTCCCAGTCAGACAATGGCACTGTATACCAGTAGTAAAAATTGTGGGTGCACGTAACCCCAATATATTCTTTGAATTCCCAGTCAGACACTGGCACTATATGGCAGTAGCAAGAAATGAGGGTATTTGTATTCCCAATATATTCTTTGAATTCCCAGTCAGACAATGGCACTGTATACCAGTAGTAAAAATTGTGGGTGCACGTAAACACAATATATTCTTTGAATTACCAGTCAGAAACTGGCACTATATGGCAGTAGCAAGAAATGAGGGTATTTATAACCCCAATATATTCTTTGAATTCCCAGTCAGACAATGGCACTGTATACCAGTAGTAAAAATTGTGGGTGCACGTAACCCCAATATATTCTTTGAATTACCAGTCAGACACTGGCACTATATGGCAGTAGCAAGAAATGAGGGTATTTGTATTCCCAATATATTCTTTGAATTCCCAGTCAGACAATGGCACTGTATACCAGTAGTAAAAATTGTGGGTGCACGTAACCCCAATATATTCTTTGAATTACCAGTCAGAAACTGGCACTATATGGCAGTAGCAAGAAATGAGGGTATTTGTATTCCCAATATATTCTTTGAATTCCCAGTCAGACAATGGCACTGTATACCAGTAGTAAAAATTGTGGGTGCACGTAACCCCAATATATTCTTTGAATTCCCAGTCAGACACTGGCACTATATGGCAGTAGCAAGAAATGAGGGTATTTGTATTCCCAATATATTCTTTGAATTCCCAGTCAGACAATGGCACTGTATACCAGTAGTAAAAATTGTGGGTGCACGTAACCCCAATATATTCTTTGAATTACCAGTCAGAAACTGGCACTATATGGCAGTAGCAAGAAATGAGGGTATTTGTATTCCCAATATATTCTTTGAATTCCCAGTCAGACAATGGCACTGTATACCAGTAGTAAAAATTGTGGGTGCACGTAACCCCAATATATTCTTTGAATTCCCAGTCAGACACTGGCACTATATGGCAGTAGCAAGAAATGAGGGTATTTGTATTCCCAATATATTCTTTGAATTCCCAGTCAGACAATGGCACTGTATACCAGTAGTAAAAATTGTGGGTGCACGTAACCCCAATATATTCTTTGAATTACCAGTCAGAAACTGGCACTATATGGCAGTAGCAAGAAATGAGGGTATTTGTATTCCCAATATATTCTTTGAATTCCCAGTCAGACAATGGCACTGTATACCAGTAGTAAAAATTGTGGGTGCACGTAACCCCAATTTATTCTTTGAATTCCCAGTCAGACACTGGCACTATATGGCAGTAGCAAGAAATGAGGGTATTTGTATTCCCAATATATTCTTTGAATTCCCAGTCAGACAATGGCACTGTATACCAGTAGTAAAAATTGTGGGTGCACGTAACCCCAATATATTCTTTGAATTACCAGTCAGAAACTGGCACTATATGGCAGTAGCAAGAAATGAGGGTATTTGTATTCCCAATATATTCTTTGAATTCCCAGTCAGACAATGGCACTGTATACCAGTAGTAAAAATTGTGGGTGCACGTAACCCCAATATATTCTTTGAATTCCCAGTCAGACACTGGCACTATATGGCAGTAGCAAGAAATGAGGGTATTTGTATTCCCAATATATTCTTTGAATTCCCAGTCAGACAATGGCACTGTATACCAGTAGTAAAAATTGTGGGTGCACGTAACCACAATATATTCTTTGAATTACCAGTCAGAAACTGGCACTATATGGCAGTAGCAAGAAATGAGGGTATTTGTATTCCCAATATATTCTTTGAATTCCCAGTCAGACAATGGCACTGTATACCAGTAGTAAAAATTGTGGGTGCACGTAACCCCAATATATTCTTTGAATTACCAGTCAGAAACTGGCACTATATGGCAGTAGCAAGAAATGAGGGTATTTGTATTCCCAATATATTCTTTGAATTCCCAGTCAGACAATGACACTGTATACCAGTAGTAAAAATTGTGGGTGCACGTAACCCCAATATATTCTTTGAATTCCCAGTCTGACACTGGCACTATATGGCAGTAGCAAGAAATGAGGGTATTTGTATTCCCAATATATTCTTTGAATTCCCAGTCAGACAATGGCACTGTATACCAGTAGTAAAAATTGTGGGTGCACGTAACCACAATATATTCTTTGAATTACCAGTCAGAAACTGGCACTATATGGCAGTAGCAAGAAATGAGGGTATTTATAACCCCAATATATTCTTTGAATTCCCAGTCAGACAATGGCACTGTATACCAGTAGTAAAAATTGTGGGTGTATATAGCCCCAATTCTATTGCTAGGGGACTTGCAGGGTATTTCTGGGGTGAAGGTGGGGGGGCACACCGTTGGAACGGGTATCGGGGTATATATCGGGTATACGGGAATACACTGACAGTGTATTCCATTCAGGATCCTGGGAAAGCTGGGTTGCGGCGATTGAGCCCGTCAGTGCCACGTTACACTGACAAGCTTCTCCCTGGAATTTAGCTCTTACAAGAGCTGTTGTGGTTGTCTTCTCCTTCCTATCCTAGCCTGTCCCTGCCTACCCAGAATCTAAGCCCTAGCTAGCTGGACGGAAACCTCCGTCCTCGGTGAATTGCAAGCTCAGAATGACGCGAACCTGGGCGGCGCTGTTCTTTTAAATTAGAGGTCACATGTTTTCGGCAGCCAATGGGTTTTGCCTACTTTTCTCAACGTCACCGGTGTCGTAGTTCCTGTCCCACCTACCCTGCGCTGTTATTGGAGCAAAAAAGGCGCCAGGGAAGGTGGGAGGGGAATCGAGTAATGGCGCACTTTACCACGCGGTGTTCGATTCGATTCGAACATGCCGAACAGCCTAATATCCGATCGAACATGAGTTCGATAGAACACTGTTCGCTCATCTCTACTAGAATACATACAAAAGTAGAAAATGACTGTGGAACACATACACATTAGGTGTCCCTGTGTCTGAAAGTGCCTGGTCTACTGAATACAGGGGATCTGCAGTGCTCTTGTTCCATCGGGAGGGGGTTAATAGGAGCACTGCAGATCCCCTATAGTCAGCCAGGCTGAATTCCAAGTGGAGGGAGAAAAAACCCAGTCCTCAAGCTCAGGGAGGGGGCAGACAGACAACCAAAACACCCCCTCCCCTTTCCCAGCACCCAGCAACTACTGCACCCAAAAACTCTGACCATTTTAATTTTTGAAATTTTCCAGTAGCTGCTGCATTTCCCCCACTCGGCTTATACTCGAGTCAATAAGTTTTCCCAGTTTTTTGTGGTAAAATTAGGGGCCTCGGCTTATATTCGGGTCGGCTTATACTCGAGTATATACGGTATGTCTCTGCATACAGACCATATACAGTATGTGCTGCTAAGAATTCTGCTGAAGAACATGCAAAGTTGTGTTACTATCTTTAAATAAAAATAAAAATAAAATTGCATTTGAAGAATAAGTTAGTTTGGGGTTTTACTATTAATTATTGGCATGTTTATTGAGTGGTTTAGCAAAGTGTTTTAACAGGGTTTTCAATGCAGCGTGAATTTCTTTATTTCTGAGGCTATACACAATAGGATTCAACAGTGGAGTAACAACTGTGTAAAGCAATGACAGTGCTTTGCTTATACCAAATAGTTGCTTTCGTGATGGTACTACATACATAGTGATGAGAGTCCCATAATACGTGGCTACAACAGCAAGATGAGAACTACATGTTGAAAATGCCTTCTTTCTACCAGTTGTTGAAGGGATCTTATGAATATTATAGAGAATAAGAATATAAGTTGTAACAATAAATACAAAGGGAAATAGTGTTAATATGGATGCGAATACAAATGATTCCAATTCTATCAAAAATGTGTCTGAACAGGAAAGCTCTATAAGAGGTGAAAGATCACAGAAAAAATTGTCTATTATATTTGGACCACAGAAATGTGACTTGCATAGTAAAATAAGGGTTACCATTGATATTGTTAATCCACCTAACCAAGTCCAGGTGGCAGTCTGACAGCATAACCGAAAGTTCATAAGAGAAGAATAATGTAGCGGTCTGCATATTGCCAGATATCGATCATATGACATTATCGCAAGCAGCAAGCATTCAGTTGTGGCTGTGGAACTGAAGAAATAATATTGAGTAAGGCATCCAGGAACTGATATAGAGCCATCTTCTGAAAGTAAATTGTCTAACATGTTGGGAACAATATTTGTAGTGAACACAACCTCTGATATTGATAGGTTGCTGAGAAAGAAGTACATTGGAGAGCGAAGGCGAGCATTGGTCGCCACCAGTAAGATGATCAGAAGATTTCCGGACAATGTGAAAATATAAACAATGAGGAAAAAAATAAAAAAAAGGATCCGAAAGTTGTAAAGATTTTTAAATCCAGTAAGCGTGAATTCAGTTATATTTATATTGTCCAGATGCATTTTGACTATATATTTAATAAAAAGAAACAAATGGATTCACAGCATATAATTATTATAAAATATTTAATTTTCCTTATAAGTAAACACTGGAGCTTGAACTCTTTTATATAAAAAAAATACTTCTTTATTGATATCTCATAAAATAAACACTTATAACAAGGATTAAAAGAAAACATACCCCATAGTGTGGGCAGATCTCAGACTTTCCCACCCTAAAACATAAGCACCGATGTACAGATATAAATTACCAGAATACAATACATGTTAGCAATAAAAACATCAATTATAATATCTACTAGATATCGAAATATTTGGATCCTAAAAGTTGCACATTAACTTATCTCTTGTATAGACAATGCAGTGACTAGCCATAGGAAAGGCTTACAGGAGATGGAGATGACTACATGTTCACTAATATAAACAGGAGTGAGTCTGCTATTATAAAACAGTTCTATATAATACTAGATATACCTAGAACTAATAATATAAAATTTTAATTTTAGTGGATGTAATATTTAGTAAAAGTAAACATATTTTTCGCTTACACAGATGAGAAGCCCACAAATGTTGGTGGTCCATTGGCTATATCTACTTTTTAAGGTATTAGGAGAATACTAGACACAGAGTAGAGCTGTTTCTAGAAAGGATAATAACATGCATTTTTAAAAAAAAAATCTAATGCTTGGTTTACATGTTCTAGCAACCACACAGGGAGTCATTGGAAGCTGTGGGTCATAACTGTGCCCTGTTACTATAAAGGGCATGGAGAAAATTGCCCCCAGACCCATGTTTCGTATAGTTTGGTTGTCTAATAAGTCAAAATTGACCCCACACTGGTCAGATTTGTATGGCCTATTCTAAGCCTAAAAAATACCTAAATAGCCTAAAACCTAAATTCTCAAGTGGTAAAATCCCTGTAAGGCTAAGGCTCCATATATCGGGTCACAGCAAAAAAAAAAAAAAAAAAATCACTGCAGGAAAAACCATGGCGACAAAGCAAAGTGGTTTTCCCATATCGCTTTAGACAGTCTATTTCAAAGCCTATAGAGGTTTCCTCTGCAGACTTTCTGCTACCATTATACCTATCAGGAAACTGACAGCATTTCCGTAGGTATATTTGACATACTACATACTCTAACGGTTTTGGAAATTGCAGTGTTTCTGCTGCGTGTATTTTTCTGCAATGTGTGGATGGGATTCACCTGGTGGGGCCCCCAGCCTAACAGTCTATTTGTAAAACCAACCCATAACATGTAGATAGACCTTCAAAGGTATGTGACTGTAAGAACAACTAAAGTCAGCCTAATCCTGAACATCCATTTGTTATACTGTGTACAATAATATACTTACGCTTTGGTCATCTTTATTTTCCAAGGTGATAGTTTTACATCCCATCTAGCTGTGAGCAGTGCAGATGTAGCCCTGCTTTTACAAAAATTCTCAGGGTTGCAGTAATGCTATGTCATCTCACAACATCTTGATTTGTCCCTGTGATGGGGGTGCTTGCAAATGTGCAGAGGTACCAGAATGTAGGATGGAGAGAAGACTAAGACTTTGCTGCGCATGTATGAGCTACAGAATCAGCTACAGCTGGATTGGCAACATTGACAACTGACCTTCAAAGCAAAGAAGATATACGGGGGAAAGTAAGTGCATCACTTGCAATATTAAAAATAAGAGTACATAAAAATGCTTATTTTTACGTTTTACATCTATTTACTGCTATTAATCTTAAAGAGGTATTCCCATCTCCAAAATCATATTTAAAAATGTAGCTTAAGCCAACCAAAGGGTTTTAGCCAATACATTTGTATATCTATCTTGCTCTATTTGTCAGATAATGCTGATTATGTCTCCTCAGTGCTTACAGATCACTGACTAGGTTTTAGTCCATTTCTGATATCTATTAGCAGTGGCTATTCTCTTCACTGGAGCCTTCTGTCAGCTCTTCAAAGTAGTTTTAGCTGCTGAGCCCTGTATCTCTCTATATAAATCCCACTGTTAGTATAAAGCATGTTGCTGGCTTGAATTGTTCCTCATACAAGCTATGTCTGCTCACCGATTCATCATTGAATCCAGGAAGTGGAGGGAAGAAAAAAAAACAGGAGAACAAGTTAAACACTTGTTTGTCCCAAATTTTGCTGCAAATTTTTTTTTTTAAAGCCAAACCAGTAGTGGATTTAGCAGCAGAGAGAAATATACAGTATTTCTATTATATTCACCATTCCTTTTGAAGCCGCTCTTGACTTTGGCAAAAAAAACACAAAAAACTTGCATTCACCCAGTACTATGTTAATACTGTCGATACTATACTGTATGCTGGTAAGATTAATGTAATGTAGTATCAGTAAACTCCAGTCCTAAGTCACCTAATGGAAGATACAAGTTTCAAGAGTTACATAATTTATCTCTAAGTCTATGTGGGGAATTAGAAGCCTTAGTATCAACAAAATTGAGCTTTAACCACTATATAAACTATCATGAAATATATTTAGCACAGAATCATTTCGTCCAACAATGGACTAAGGTTACTTCCACATCTGTGCTTGGAAAATGTCCGTGGCAGTGCCCGCCGAAAGTCGCTGGAGGAAAAAGTTACATAATTTATCTCTAAGTCTATGTGGGGAATTAGAAGCCTTAGTATCAACAAAATTGAGCTTTAACCACTATATAAACTATCATGAAATATATTTAGCACAGAATCATTTCGTCCAACAATGGACTAAGGTTACTTCCACATCTGTGCTTGGAAAATGTCCGTGGCAGTGCCCGCCGAAAGTCGCTGGAGGAAAAAGTCCTGCACATAGTCATTCAATGCCAGGCTATGTGTATATTCGCTTCAAGAGACCAGAATAATGGAGAGGCAGCGCTGGTGTGAATTTAATGTAATTTAGATTAATTGTCTAAGGATTAAATTTTTTGTGAGACAACAAAACTTTTGAAATATTCATTCATTGAATGACTTTAAACAGGATTTGGATACTTTTCTTGATATTAGTAAGTCCTCATGCACATACCTGTATCCAGGGCTCGTTCACATCAGCGTTGTGAACTCCGTTCTGCAGGTTTCCGTTTCCTGCCTAAAACAGAGGCAGGAGACGGAAACCTGCAGGAGTCTCTCTCACCCATTCATTTGAATGGGTGAGAGAGATGTCCGGCCGTGAGCGGCGGTGAGCGTTTTATGCTCTCCGCCGCGAAACCGGGTTTTATAATCCGGACACAGAGTCAGACATGCAGTACTCTGTGTCTGGATAAAAAAATCCGGTTTCGCGGCGGAGAGCATAAAACGCTCACCGCCGCTCACGGCCGGACCCGGTCTGAGCTTTCCGACTTCTGGCATGAAGAAGACGGAAAGCTCAGAACGGACAGGTGAACGCTAGTGTGAACCTAGCGTAAGGCCTCACATGCAGGGTTTATTGCAGGGTGTTAGACCTACCTGCAGAAAAAAGCAGCTGAACATAGACGGATTTTGCTACGAGATGTTCTCTTGCATTGCAAAGGTTAAAAACACATCCAAACCCACAAAAAGAAGTTGACATGCTGCGGGTGCAAAGTGTATTTATCAGCAATGTGTGAAGGGAATTTGCTTAAATCCCGTCCACTACAGCGGGACTTTATTACAGAGAGTTAGTCACAATCAAATCCACTGACAGCTTAAACTGCTGTGACTATGCCAAGTGTAGCTGTCCGGCACTGTCACTGTGCAGTTCTGATCACTGCTTCTTCTGTTTTAAGGCTGTCATGCCAACACTCATATAGCTGAATCAATGTTGCAGCACGTGCTGGTGAAGAACGTTTAGAGTGCCTTAGATCTATCTCCTTGTAGTACCTTACAGTGCTGGACAGTGGACTCATAGTTTGAAGTCCAGTCAAGGGCAAAACGAGGATTTTGTATGTTCTCCTTGTTTCTGAGACTCTGATTTCTTCTCACACTCCAAAAAACCTGATATTGAATTTAGATTATAAGCCTCACTCGAGATACTGAATGATGGCAATGTCTGTAAAACATTACTGAATACGCTGGCTCTATATAAGTAAGAAAACTTAATAAATAAATGATAATAATAATTAATTTAAATAAATACACATACAAATGACACATTTTCTCAATTTTCGTTCTGCTGTCATCTAACATGCAGTATACGCTCTCTTTTTAAAACTTGTTTTTTCAAAACTAAAGTTCAGACATACATCAGCTTGCCTAAAATGAAATATTCCTGGTTCAGTTTGTGGTACTATCATATATACTTTGCAGCATTCCCATTGCTTTGTGGCTTTGTTTGATTAAAACCTTTCTTTTACCCCTAATACTCAATTACTTGCACTCACATGTCACTGAAAAACATCTCCACTTCAGCTGTGTTCTCCTTTATGTCAATGACCTAAGTTTAACATGACATGACATTTGTCATCCAAATGCCCTGGCTGGATCAGACTTTTCTCCTGCTACTTCAATTCTCTGGAATTCACTATCCAGGACAATCAGATTTACACCCAACATCCACAGTTTCAAACATACATTAACAACCATGTTTCTAGACAGGCCTATTACATTGCCTAAACTACCTGTTATCTATTTACCCCTCCCTTCTACAGTACATTATTCCTCAGAACTGTGTCCAAATCTAACTTCTATACCCTGTGCACTTTTTTTTCCCTTTTCCGTTTCTATTGTATTGCTATATTGATTGATTTAATATAAGTCTTAATTTATTGGCACTTTAGAGTTGTGAGGTCACCTGATGACAAAACACCTAAATCACAGACAAAATCTGCAATAAAATTGCCCCAACAATGACTGTGGCTGTAAGGCTGTAAGGCCTGAACACTGTGCCTAATAGGTTGTTGACACACTCGGAGTATTTGATTTTTATTGCTGATAGTGTAAATCATAACCTATATCTGGTGAAAATGTAATACTTATTACACAATGTAAAGTTTAAGAAGGACATTTGACACTTATTCCAATATGCAAAAATAATCAATTTAATAACAGGTTAAGAGGTTGTTGTTATTAATACAAGTCAAGCAGTGACACATACTTGCAAACTCACCCAGTATTTAGAAGAAATTCTAAAACCATTTTTTTTTTTATATTGGGACTTCATATCTGCTTCCTAGGTTCTTTTCTTGGTATCTGTTTAACATTTCTATAGCACTATAGCGCATTTCAGTAGTTCTAGTACGCTAGAATGTATGTGCAAACAAACTTTGCTCCCTGTATGTTATGCAGTGCTATAATACGCAGTAGCATGCAGTTACACAACGCCGGCTTGTATTTAAATTCTTTCTTATTGATCACTGGGGAAAAGAGAGAGAAATAAAAGCCAATTAGGCAGAAATTAAGTGGAAATATAATTTCTACAAATAATCACGACTTATTTATTTATTTATTTATAAATAATCATATTGCTAATAATCTTAATAGAAACATACTTAAAAACAGTTGAAGAATTGAACAACTATTTACTGTACAATACAACAAATCATTCCACATAATTTTAATATCAATAAATTCATTTAGATTGAAAAAATTCATTATCATCTCAGATCAGGATTCTTTACTGTAAGGGCGGTGAGACTATGGAACTGTAAGATGTTGTGATACTTTTTTGATTCATTGAATAAGTTCAAGAGGGGTCTGGATGCCTTATAATTAGAGATATGTGTACCTCTGAAGATTTGTGTTTGGTTTAGGTGGTTCAGTCCAAATATTTGTCTCAGATGAAAAAGGAAAGGTGTTATACAACATTTAGCTTATTTTCAAGACTAATCAGTCCAACAAACTAGTGAAGAAATATTTGTAGCAGTGTGTCTGGTTGAAAAGTGATGAAGCTGCTTTCCAGAAAAAAAGCCACCAAATATTATCCCTTTATGGGAGCTGCAACAACAAGGCATTGGTATTGGAAGAAGCAATTATGTTTGTTATTTAGCAGAAGCATGTGGCAACTAAAGAATTTGAAAAAATATTTGTGGCAGACTGTCTGTGTGCTTGGATAGCCTGCCAGTTATCAAAACGTATCCCTGTATGGGAACAGATATCATATCAACATAGCTTTGAAAGTGCACATGGAAGCAAAAAGAGAGCATTGGTTATAGTTCCAGTTATCCCTTTATGAGAGCAAACACACAGCAACATAGGATTAGCACTAAACATTTACAGAATTTCAAGAAAAATATAGGCCACGCGGTTGGGGCCTGGCTTTGCAGCAAATAAGCTAGAATATCTTCTCTAATGAGTACAACACATAGGAGCTAGGGGAAAACCTGGGCTGCCCTGCCCATCATCTCTGTATGGAAGCAAATGCCACAGAAACATAGCCTTGGGTGGGGGCCACACGGTGGCTCAGTGGTTAGCACTGCAGCTTTGCAACACTGGAGCTCTGGTGTTCAAATCCCATCAAGGGCAAAAAAAAACAGTTTGTATGTTCTCCCCATGTTTGCATGGATTTCCATCCCATATTCCAAAAAGGCATACTGATAGGGGAAAAAATGTATGTTGTGGGGCTCACAATCCACATTTAAAAAAAAAAACGAAACATAGCCTTGGCAAACTGACAATTTAAAGACTTTCAAGAAAATCAAATAAGAATCAGCCTCCTGCCCGGCCGTTCTTCCTCCACCTATCATTGCCTGACTGTGCTTCCTGTAAAATACATATCAAAGAGATGACATCACTGATGTTGCATTTGTCTCTGATGCTGACACATTTGATGATCTGAGCCTTTTTTACTGGCTTCAGAAGGCAACAAACTTCCTTCTTGATCCTCCAATGAAAGATTTCAAAATCATTCACTGCTTTTTGCAGCTCAAATAGGCACCCCCGACTGGGCTTCTTTCTATTAAATGCCAGCCCAGGGCAGATGTATAAAAATTAAAAAAAAAATACTGTATACTCACCTGGCATGAGCATCTGCTCCGGGGGTCTTTGTGCAGTAGATGCTAAATCCTAGTTGGCTGTTTTGAATTATTTGAGGGGAGAAGCATTTTATGTGGGTTTCTAATATATAATCCTCTTCAGAACTAAAGTAGTCCCTAAAAAATTCTAACATCCAAAATAAATAAAAAAAAATGATTAAAAGATACTGTCAATATAAAGCAGAATACGGTAGATAATATTTATTAATGTATTTGGGTGGTATGACTATCTCTCTGAAAAACAGAGCATTTCACATTTTGAACACTGGGATTTTTTTTTTTTTTAATTTCCAGTAAATTAACTTTTTTTTTTTTTATAAATAAATACAAAAATATTGATCAATGTTTACCACTAATATGAAGTTAAAGCGTCTTGTGTAAGATATTGCCATATATAGAGACACTTGTCAGTATTGAAAGTAAGGCCTGGTTCTAATGTACTCTTAGGGTGCATTCACACTATGTAACGCCTGCTCATGCCGAGCCGTACACGCCGGCACTTCCCATTCACTTCAATGGGACTGCTCGCAGTGAAAGAAGCAGCCCATTCATTTCTATGGGGAGCGCTCGTATGCCAGCTCCCATAGAAATGAATGGGAAGTGTTCGGCAGCCCTGCTGTAGCGCCGGCGTGTACGACTGTGATACACGCTGGCGTTACATAGTGTGAATGCACCCTTAGGCTGTTTCTCAAAGGGGTTAAAACCCAAGCAATTTGGAATATTTGGTTGATTCCAGTTCATTACAAACTGGTTCCAAAATTTCTGACTACACCAAAACTACCTCCTTTCCCCTTTCATTCTTATTTTAATAATTGACCCTTGGATTAGTCTTTATACAACTCCCCCTCAGTAAAGGCAATACAAATAGGTGACACTTATCCTTGGATAGTTGGAGCTCTCTGATACTGTATATTTGATCCTGGCCCAAATCTGGTCTCCTTGGGGTAATCAGCTTTATTTCTAAAAAAAGAAGGGTTAGCAAAGATAGAACACATGGGTATAGAGAATATATTTGTGTCGTTAATGACCCCACTTCTAGGGTCATGTCTGATGGGATCCTTTCATGTTATTATTATTTTTTTGCTTTGGCTATCGTTAAACTTCCATTGTAACAACAGCTCTATGTGCATGTTAACACTTACAAGAAGCCAGATTGTGCTTTTTTTGGGAAATTCCCAAACCTCATTATTAAGATTTTCATGGTGCATCTAGTTGCCTACTTAATTTACATATTATCCCTCATATTGGCGAGTTAGCAATTGATCCCTTTATACAGCCTCATAGCTGCTATTGAGCATGTGCGAGACAACTAGCAGTGTTGAAATTTATTTATACTTTCATTTTCTCCCACGCATGCATGGTAGGTGATAATTTTGTATTGTACAATACAATAAAATATTTCAGAGTCGTAGCTAGTGGAGGGGCAGAGTGGCTAGTGGAGAAGCAGAGGGAGCAGCCCACTAACTGTGAGGTCCACACTGTGGCAGCCATTAATGCTTTACTTTTAACTAGATCGGTGTCTGCAGACACCAATCTGGTTAAGAACCATTCTTGTCTTGTAAACTGAAAGCCACTTCATGCTTGTGGTTTACAAGACACCAAGACCAGAAAGCACGTCTGCCCTCGGCATATGCTGGTGTGATGATGTTATCGCACAGCCTATGTTGAGATGCAAATGTCCTATGCATGGACCCAGCATAGGGCCAAGAAGAGGAGGCGGCGGCTCCATTCATCAGGATCGCAGGTAGGTGAGTATAACTTTTTGTTGTTTTTTTTAGTGCAGTTGTGGATAATTTAATAGTATAAGGGATTGCTAGGAGGGGGTAATATAAAGGAGATTTCATTTGGGACATTATGACAATAGGGTGTTCATTTATATAAGGGCTATTAGGGGACATTACAAGAGGGGAAGGTCATTGGTAGAAGGGATCATTAGTGGCCCAGTATTTATGTCAGGGGGAATCAGAGGCATAAATAAGGGGGCAATTCATTTAATTGCACTTAATTGTCCTTCATTTTTTTTAAGGCTAAGGCCCCACATAGCGGCTGCAGCAAATGCTGCAGGAAAAATTGCAGCTGTAATGAATTGCAGTTTTAACTACAGCGATTTTCACAGAAGGTCCACAGAGGCTTCCAATGCAGTCTTACTGCTTCCATTATACCCAAAGGGACACCGCCAGCATTTTCGTAGGTATAATTCACATGCTACAGTTGTGGTTTTTGAAATCGCCGCAAGTTTACTGCACATATTTTTCTGCAATGCGTGGATGAGATTCGCTAAAATCCCATCAACTTTGCTGGAGCTGTAAAACGTTCCATTTTTTCTGCAGTGTTTATCCCTCACATCACGGTATATATGCTACATGCGTCCTCAGCATTAAGGGTTTTCCAGCTCATTTTTATTGATGATCTATCCGCAGAATAAATCATCAATAAGAGATCAGTGAATCCTCTCTGATTAGCTGTATTAAGGGGCCATGGCACCTGTTTATATCATACAATGTCTGTTTATAGTGACCATGTGATATAATTCCACATGTTAAATAGACAAATATAGGATGAAGTTGTAGCTACACTACATATACTATAAGATGCATGATATTATATAAACAGAGAAGGGATCACGGCGATTACACTCCATTCAAAAAGCTGATCCTGGGGGTCCCGGGTATTGGAAGCCAATTAAGGAAATGTCTGGGACATTAATAATAACAAGGGGCACTATTTAAAGGGGATAGTCAGTGAAGTTATTAATTTATTCACTTGGGAATATTATTCATTATTGGAGATATTATATATTTTATAATTGGATAATTGGGGGTAGCATTAGAATGTGTGTGCAGGTGAGGACAATGTGCTCGGGTTCCTGGAAAACAAAGAGCCAAAGATGTCTGTGCTGCAAACTTTACAGAGACTGGAAAAAGTGGTCAGGGTGGTCCAGATGGAAGAGACGGGGAATGTGAACAATTATTCAGAGACGTCACCTGCAAGTCACTACCATATTTTCCGGCATATGAGACGCCTGGGCGTATAAGATGACCCCCAATTTTTCCAGTTAAAATCTAGAGGTTGGGATGTACTCGCCATAGAAGACTACCCATCTTCTGTGGGGTACCTCTTCTTAATACACACTTATCCCTTGGAATACTCTTTAATGCTTTTGTATTTGCTTTCCAGCCCTGAACCATCTCTTTTGTAAAGGAGGGTTCACACGACCACCGCTGTGCGCCCTGGGGATTCTGTCCTAAACCCCGGAGAAACTGAACCTTTTATTTAAATCAGAGGCGAAACAGAGAAAAAAAAATGGTGGTTTGGCACTTTTGATTTTGACGTTCATCATACAGGAAAAATATTTTATAAGTAGATCGGGCATTTTTGGACACAGAGATATCTAATGTGTATGTGTATCACAGTAATTTTCTACTTTTATATGTATTCTAGGGAAAGGAGGTGATTTAGAACATTTGTGGGGTTTTTTATACATATTTTTTTAAAAAAAATTTAAAAACTATTTTATTAGCCTCCCGCCTAGGGGGCTTGAACCTGCAATACAATAAAATACAATGCAATACAATAAAATACAATACAATACAATTGTATTGCAGTCTATGGGAGATTCCATACATTGCTATTGCGGCTGGTCATATGAAAAGGTTAGCTCCTGCAAACTCGCTGCTCAGGAGCCAGCCTGCATCTTTAGAGGTATGGGGGGCTATTTATACAGTATATATATGCTATGGAGACTGCTCTGCAGCAGAGCCACCACCATTATCTTTAACAGATCTGGCATCCGCTGTAATAGAATGGAAGATGCCGGGGAGAGAGTGTGCAGCCCAAACAAGCTCTGAGGCCGCAGCATCACTCCACTCCTACTACTGCAGAAAGCCAACGGTGGCAGGAGCATAGGGATGTTGCGATCCAACTACTCCACCCCCCTCTGTGCTATAAGGGCCTGGATGCCTTGTAATTAGAGATATGTGTACCTCTGAGGATTTGTGTCTGGTTCAGGTGGTTCTGTTCAAATATTTGTCTCAGATCAAATAAGTTTTTCACAAACTAGAATTTAACTTGGCTTATAACATAGTGTATGACACTTTCAGGGATCCCAGGACTCTATCTAGCCCATTCCTTACAAAGTGAATGAGGTTCTGTCTAATCCCATGCACACATTGTGAAAAAAAAAAAAAACGTTGCGTTTTTGAAAAACGCAGCATTTAAATTTTACCTGCGGAAATACTTGCGTTTTCCCTATATATTTAATAGGAAGAGGAAAATGCTGCAAAAATGTGATGAAAAACACAATGCGTTTCCACTGTGTTTTTTCAACAGCATTTTTTTGCTACGTTCCGCAATGTGGGGCCTTAGCCTAGAAGGAAAACTGTTTTGAAGCCCAAACAAACCAACAAACAGCTTTGCTTTCATCGGCTTACTTACTGTGAAACGAAGATACTACAATACAAGTACTACAATAAATATACTTTTAAATACTATTATAAAATACTTTTGTAATGGCAATAGCAGATTTATTTTCCTAAAGATTCCAATTTAAAACATTGTATCTTTAGAAAGTAAGCACTAAGCACAATGGTATATCTATTGTTCACCTAAAAATAAATCTGGTGATAGCAAACTGAGAATTTGATCCTCTATGAAAACCTGCATTCCATGCAGGGACTGTGGTTTATACCCGATAAGATATAATGCAGAAATAGAAAATAATTTATAGCTTTGAACACCATAGTTCTGATCAGGAACAGCAGATTTATTTCTCTCCAAAAGCAGTATGTTCCTGGCAGGAACAAGAGCTTTATAAGTGAAGTAAAAAGCAATTTAGAAATAGAGAATAATTTATCTTTTCTTCCAAAACTTTTCTGTTCCAGGCAAAACCAGTCAATTTATTCTCTATCACAAAGGCTTATGTTCCCAGTCGAAGCTTTATAACTTTCGTCAAAAGACTAAGAGCAACATGAATATAGTGTTCCTTTTATTTTGTCTACTAACAGCTATGAGTACAATGGAACAATTGCAATGTTTTCAATATAACCAATAGGCTTAGATGTTATTAGATATTACTTTATTAGGCCACATTATATACATAGCTTTAGAAAAAGGGAAAATATAAAAAGTATCATGAAATGAAAACTATATATTTGTCTTATTATACAGTATTTACCTCCATTATCCTGTTTAACTGATAATTTTTGCATCCATAGATAATAATATTATTATTAAACGGTAACAATTTTTATAAGACTCTCCAACTTCATAATTCCATATTAAAGGCAACTAATACCAAATAAAGAAGATTTATAACTTGTGACTTGCGGGAGGAGTGACCTTCTTGACCTCTAGGATAATGTTATATTATTATATTAATCCAAAGTATACTATTTGAAAAATATAGGTCTTATTTAGAGATGAGCAAACAGTAAAATGTTCAATATTCGATATTCGTTTCGAGTAGCCCCGCAATATTCGACTACACGAATCGAATATCGAACCCTATTATACTCTATGAGGGAAAAATGCTCGTTTCAGGGGTAGGCAACATTCGAACAAATTGAACTTACCAAGTCCACGAGTGAGGGTCGGGCTGGATTCTCCAAGAAGTCTTCTCCATGCAGCGTCCCCGTGGCGTCTTCCGGCTCTGAATTCACTCTGCCAGGCATCGGGCCTGGGCAGAGCCGACTGCGCATGCCCGCACTACAAGAAAATGGCCGCTTACAGTCAAAGCGGCCATTTTCTTGTAGCGTGGGCATGCACAGTCGGCTCTGCCCTGGCCCGATGCCTGGAAGAGTGAATTCAGAGCCGGAAGACGCCGCGGGGAAGCTGCACGGAGAAGACTTCTAAAGGTAGGAGAAGAACCAGCGTTGATTGGCCGACTGTTTAGCATTCGACCAATCAACGCTGGTTCTGCATCGAATTTTTACATTCGAATAGCGAGTAGTATTTGATCGAGTACGAATATTTTGAATACCATAGTATTCGATCGAATACCTACTCGATCGAATACTACTCGCTCATCTCTAGTCTTATTGTTTCTGCTAAAAAAAAAAAAATAGGAAGCATTTTACATAAATATTTCATACTGACATAAAATAAACAGCACATGTATACTGTAAACTTAGTTCACACATATCAGTTTCATTAGTATCAGTCTTTTTGTCTCTAAGGCTAGGTTCACACTTGCATTGTGCTTTCCGTCGTTTGGCTACACCAAGGGAGTGGAACGACGTAGAACCCGTACGCTAAAACAGTGGTTATCTGTGGACACCCATAGTCCCCATAGACTATAATGGTGTCCGCTTGGTGTTCTTCTGTTTTCTAACTTTATTTTATATGGAAGCCAAATATCATCGGAAAGAAAAGCCTTCCGTGACGATTTTCGTCGTAATCTGTGACACTATGGAAATTGTGAAGTAGATATGACTGTAGCCTTAGTCATTACAATTCATGCCAAAATTGATGCGGAAATGCATCAGTTGTCATCAGACTTTTTTACACATTTCTACTCCAAAACCATAAGTTCTCATCAGTTTTTTCACCCTCAGTTTTTACCTTGATGGTGAACAAGGCATGATGGGCTACTGAGACCAATAGAACAGGGGTTCTCAACTACTTTTTTGTAAATGTCCATCGACCGGGTTCTACTATGAAGTAAAGGTGGAAGCTGAACAGCAGATTAACGCTTCCATTATTTTCTAAGAAAAAGATGCAACTGACTATTAGATGCACCTCAGATATAGACAAGAAAAATTAGGTAGTGACTAATGTTGAATTATACTGTGTGTGGGGCACTAACATGGCATCATACTGTGCAGAAGGCTAACATGGCATTATACTTTGTGGGTGGCACTAAGTTGGCATTACATTAGTACCACCACACAGTATAATGCCCCATTATTGTGCCTCCTCATAGTATCCTCCTAGGCCACCCGTAGAGTATAATTTCCTATTAGTGCCACCACACATAATTAACATTAACAGCGGCTGGGAGGAACATTCATCTCCCATGTCCCAAGCCCTGATATATTACACTAAGCAGCAGGAGCAGGAATCGGTAGTCATTTCTGCTGTTCGCCCTCATTGACGTATAAAGCAGTCTTGTAGTGGTCAACCATTATATCCAAGCTCCAGTAGTGAAAGGAGTCCAGCCCTGGACAGATTAATATTTGTTTTATTTATTTTATCATAATATATATTGTTGCCCTGCGGTGCAATATAAATTTAGGAGCAAGGGTGCATGGCTGTTTTCTCTTAAATTAAACCTTAAAGAGGACCTTTCATGACCTCATCAATGTGCGGTATATTTTAGTAGAAAGCTTGCAGTGTGCATCGTCAAAATTCCAGGTATGTGCCCCGATGCTGGAGATAACTGTGTGATTGATTTTGGCACTGATATCACCCCACTGTCAGAAGGGTGGACCTTACAGACTAGCGTCTTTGCTGGGTGGTAAGACACGCCCCCCGATTATATTCTAAAATAGACTTGTACAGTCAGACATTCAGGGGCATTCCTTACCAGCCAGCAATGACACTGAGCTGTGAGGAACACCGCCTCAGACAGTACAAGATGACGTTAGAGTGCAGTCAGTAGGGGCGTTCCTCACACCCCAGCGATGCTTTTATAATATTGGTATGGCCAAGATTAGATCCAAAATACTTGCTGCACTGTTTGCCTATCTACCACAGGATACAATACACAATCATGGAAGATTCTAATATATGAATAGCAATTTTAGAAAAATTGATATGTGCCTTATTTAATGCTATGGAATATGTTGGAAAACTATTATTTGAGATAAAATGTTTATTTTTAATGTTTTTAACATGAATTTTCAAACCAACAAAAACATTCTTAATCTACATAAAGCAACTAAAGCACTTACAATTTGCTGTAGATTCATTATAATCTTTAGTGTTTGCTACTAGAAATATTTAATGCACAGAAATATCCATAGTAGACTAGTAGATACAGTTCAGTTAATTTCCACTGGAGGTCACCCTTTCAACATCATGAAGCAGAGATGTATCAATGACCGCAACAAGAAACACCTTATAGGATACTGTACTCAACCTATTTATATAATTCTAGCCTTAACTATAACGTCTATAAATTATATATATAATCACAAATGTAAACATCATTAAGTAAACACATCATTCATCTTATTTCATTGTAATGCATTTTCAAATGTCTAACATGTTTGATGTGATACAGTTCAGTTGCAGAGACTTTATTGGAATAATGATCTATTTTAATACTAACCATGTTTAGAATGAATGATGGCCTACTGGCTGTTCTGAGGTTTCATAGGAACATTCAACCAAATTTACTATATCTGAGCAACACCTAGATAGTGGCCAAAAATACACCTCATCTTGATACACAATATGCCCTGCTTGCCAGTCACAAGGACACATTGATCGCCATGATATCATAGTGTTTGATGTGTACATATCACCACTGAGGCCGCATGATGTCACTGAGGAAGCCAAAAGAGGGCACCAGATACTGCGAGGAGACCCAAAAATAGTAAGAGAAAGTGAGAATTAATGTATTTTTTATTTTTTATATCTCTGCAGGGTCTCCCACCTATTATTCTCTGAGGTCTGAAAGGACCCCACAATATAGTTCACTTTGTCAGAACTTCGGATGTGTTTGCCTTTGAAAGCTAGAAATTGTATAGATAAGTCCCTAGGAGCCCTTAAAGTGTTCTATACAGTGGTACCTCGACATACGAGTTTACTCCGTTCCAGACCCGAGCTCGTAAGTTGATCTTCTCGTATCTCGAACGGATTTTTCCCATAGAAAATAATGTAAATAAATCTAATTGGTTCCAGCCCTCTAAAAGTCCCAAAATTAGCCTAAATGCTGAAAAAAGACATGTTTTTAATTAATAAATGGACATGCAACACGTATAAATAAACAATAAAATAAATAACGAAGAGAGAAATGCACAAAAAACACGGTACAGTAATCTTACATTGGCGACAGATGAGTGCGGCTAACGGAGTGCGGCTGAGGAGGAGGGAGCAAGGGGGAGGAAGGACGAGTTGACTGCACAGTCATACTCTTACGTACACATCATACGTAAATTACATCATCCAAAAATTAATCATCTCCTGCTTCATTTCTATGGATATCATCCTCTTCTTCTTGTCAGTGGACTTTCCACTTGCGATCACATTCTTGGGACCCATGATGCACAAGAAAAGTTCACTCACGCGGCCAAGATGAGACTTTGTTTAGCGCTGTAACACGTTCAAATGGCCGAACTGACCAGATGCAAGGGGATTCTGTTAAATATCCTTGAATGATGGGATAGATTTGTGTCACGTGTTGTAGGCCTTATCCACAATAGGAAGAAGTCAGCTTGTTATAAAAATGTAGAGTTTAATACATCTTGAAGGAAAACACAGGAACAGGGAAAATGTCCAAATAACACAAATATCAGTCAATGTCAATAGCTTACATCTTCAGAGAAGTTAAATCATCTGGATATCTTGTAGTTACAGCTTGGTTCATGCTTGTCATCTGGTCTGGTCATCTGGGATATTCATAACATCTTGTCCAGGATGACAGAGAGGGATAGCAGACAGACCTGCCATAGATTCCCCATGGATCTCCCTCATGGATGACCTGCCTGGACAACCCACCCTGGTCTTCCCAACGACCGACCTCCTGGTCTTCTTCCCAAAGACAGACCCAGACATGTGTATTTCTTACTCATTTATATTCATGAGAGGGGGTGTTACCTTCCATCTTGTAGCTATGTAAGGAGATTTCTAAAATGGTGTACTCTAACTGCACCCATGTTCCCAGAATATAAGACTATGATGTCAGTAGAGTGTTAAAGGGGTTGTACCATCACACGGATCCTATCTATACTGCTTGTTAATGTCGATGTAAGACTTTTCCTAAATACATTGCTTCAGCAAAACTGCTTTGTTTGTCCACTATCTTACTTTATTCAATTCTTTGTGGCCACAGCCCTGACCTAGCTGCTCCTGAGTCAAGTGATGTGTCTGCTGCTCTCAGGGGGGAGGGAGGAGGGGCTAAGTGCAGGGAGCCAGCCTGTGTATATAGCTAATCCTGTGTCTACACCATGTGACCTAGGTCCTGCACTCAGATAAGGGAGAGAAGCTGCTTTCATTTCTTCTGTTCTCCCAGTTATCAGGCTAGCTAATTCATTTGTGTTCATTATGGCAGAGACAGGCAGTCTCTGTATGTAACACAGAATGGAGTTGCTGCTACCTGTACTTCATAGTCCAATATGGGTGGGCGGAGCTACACACAAATTTGGGGGTGGGGCTAAACGGCAGGTTGCATGTGAAACCCCGCCCACCAAATGATGCAAGAAACCAGGAAGAAAGAAGATTTTACAGCAGTAAAGACTAGAGATGAGCGAACACTAAAATGTTCGAGGTTCGAAATTCGATTCGAACAGCCGCTCAATGTTCGTGTGTTCGAATGGGTTTCGAACCCCATTATAGTCTATGGGGAACAGATACTCGTTAAGGGGGAAACCCAAATCCGTGTCTGGAGGGTCACCAAGTCCACTATGACACCCCAGGAAATGATGCCAACACCTCTGGAATGACACTGGGACAGCAGGGGAAGCATGTCTGGGGGCATCTAACACACCAAAGACCCTCTATTACCCCAACATCACAGCCTAACAACTACACACTTTACACACTCAATACCACCTCTCTGACAGTAGGAAAACACCTTGAAACATGTGTATTTGGCACTTGCAGTGAGGAGAGCTTGTCACCAGCAGTGAATTTGGCCCTTGTAGTAAGTTGAGGTTGGCACCAACATTTGTTTTGAAAATCAGGGTGGATTGAGCCTCTAACCAGCAGAGTTTGGGCAAATTCATGGTGGAGGGAGCCTCTAAACACCCCAGTTTGGGCAAATTCATGGTGGAGGGAGCCTCTAAAAACCCCAGTTTGGACCAATTCATGGTGGAGGGAGCCTCTAACCAGCCCAGTGTGGGCAAATTCATGGTGGAGGGAGCCTCTAAAAAACCCAGTTTGGACCAATTCATGGTGGAGGGAGCCTCTAACCAGCCCAGTTTGGGCAAATTCATGGTGGAGGGAGCCTCTAAAAAACCCAGTTTGGACCAATTCATGGTGGAGGGAGCCTCTAACCAGCCCAGTTTGGGCAAATTCATGGTGGAGGGAGCCTCTAAAAAACCCAGTTTGGACCAATTCATGGTGGAGGGAGCCTCTAACCAGCCCAGTTTGGGCAAATTCATGGTGGAGGGAGCCTCTAAACAGCCCAGTTTGGGCAAATTCATGGTGGAGGGAGCCTCTAAACAGCCCAGTTTGGGCAAATTCATGGTGGAGGGAGCCTCTAACCAGCCCAGTTTGGACCAATTAATGGTGGAGGGAGCCTCTAACCAGCCCAGTTTGGGCAAATTCATGGTGGAGGGAGCCTCTAAACAGCCCAGTTTGGACCAATTCATGGTGGAGGGAGCCTCTAAAAAACCCAGTTTGGACCAATTCATGGTGGAGGGAGCCTCTAAACAGCCCAGTTTGGGCAAATTCATGGTGGAGGGAGCCTCTAACCAGCCCAGTTTGGACCAATTCATGGTGGAGGGAGCCTCTAACCAGCCCAGTTTGGGCAAATTCATGGTGGAGGGAGCCTCTAAACAGCCCAGTTTGGACCAATTCATGGTGGAGGGAGCCTCTAAAAAACCCAGTTTGGACCAATTCATGGTGGAGGGAGCCTCTAAACAGCCCAGTTTGGGCAAATTCATGGTGGAGGGAGCCTCTAACCAGCCCAGTTTGGACCAATTCATGGTGGAGGGAGCCTCTAAACAGCCAAGTTTTGGGAAATTCATGGTGGAGGGAGCCTCTAACCAGCCCAGTTTGGACCAATTCATGGTGGAGGGAGCCTCTAAACAGCCCAGTTTGGGCAAATTCATGGTGGAGGGAGCCTCTAACCAGCCCAGTTTGGACCAATTCATGGTGGAGGGAGCCTCTAAACAGCCCAGTTTGGGCAAATTCATGGTGGAGGGAGCCTCTAAAAAACCCAGTTTGGACCAATTCATGGTGGAGGGAGCCTCTAACCAGCCCAGTTTGGACCAATTAATGGTGGAGGGAGCCTCTAAACAGCCAAGTTTGGACCAATTCATGGTGGAGGGAGCCTCTAAAAACCCCAGTTTGGACCAATTCATGGTGGAGGGAGCCTCTAACCAGCCCAGTTTGGGCAAATTCATGGTGGAGGGAGCCTCTAAACAGCCCAGTTTGGGCAAATTCATGGTGGAGGGAGCCTCTAACCAGCCCAGTTTGGACCAATTAATGGTGGAGGGAGCCGCTAAACAGCCCAGTTTGGACCAATTCATGGTGGAGGGAGCCTCTAAAAACCCCAGTTTGGACCAATTCATGGTGGAGGGAGCCTCTAAAAAACCCAGTTTGGACCAATTCATGGTGGAGGGAGCCTCTAACCAGCCCAGTTTGGACCAATTAATGGTGGAGGGAGCCTCTAAACAGCCAAGTTTGAACCAATTCATGGTGGAGGGAGCCTCTAAAAACCCCAGTTTGGACCAATTCATGGTGGAGGGAGCCTCTAACCAGCCCAGTTTGGGCAAATTCATGGTGGAGGGAGCCTCTAAACAGCCCAGTTTGGGCAAATTCATGGTGGAGGGAGCCTCTAAACAGCCCAGTTTGGGCAAATTCATGGTGGAGGGAGCCTCTAAAAACCCCAGTTTGGACCAATTCATGGTGGAGGGAGCCTCTAAAAACCCCAGTTTGGACCAATTCATGGTGGAGGGAGCCTCTAAAAAACCCAGTTTGGACCAATTCATGGTGGAGGGAGCCTCTAAACAGCCCAGTTTGGGCAAATTCATGGTGGAGGGAGCCTCTAAAAACCCCAGTTTGGACCAATTCATGGTGGAGGGAGCCTCTAAAAACCCCAGTTTGGACCAATTCATGGTGGAGGGAGCCTCTAAAAACCCCAGTTTGGACCAATTCATGGTGGAGGGAGCCTCTAAAAAACCCAGTTTGGACCAATTCATGGTGGAGGGAGCCTCTAACCAGCCCAGTTTGGACCAATTCATGGTGGAGGGAGCCTCTAAAAACCCCAGTTTGGACCAATTCATGGTGGAGGGAGCCTCTAAACAGCCCAGTTTGGACCAATTCATGGTGGAGGGAGCCTCTAAAAACCCCAATTTGGACCAATTCATGGTGGAGGGAGCCTCTAACCAGCCCAGTTTGGACCAATTCATGGTGGAGGGAGCCTCTAACCAGCCCAGTTTGGGCAAATTCATGGTGGAGGGAGCCTCTAAAAACCCCAATTTGGACCAATTCATGGTGGAGGGAGCCTCTAAACAGCCCAGTTTTGGCAAATTCATGGTGGAGGGAGCCTCTAAAAACCCCAGTTTGGACCAATTCATGGTGGAGGGAGCCTCTAACCAGCCCAGTTTGGGCAAATTCATGGTGGAGGGAGCCTCTAACCAGCAGAGTTGTGGGAAAGCAGGGTGGAGGGAGCCTCTAACCAGCAGAGTTGGTGGAAATCAGGGTGGAGGGAGCCTCTAACCAGCAGAGTTGGGGGAAATCATGTTGGAGGGAGCCTAGTATTAGCAGAATTGTGCAACGCTTATGGTGGATGAGTATGAGGATGCGGAGGAATTGGAGAGGTTGAGTACAGACATGGAGTTTCATGTTGGGGTGCTTTACACAGGTGGGCACAAAAATGAAGGCTCTATCCAGTGGTGGTTCATTTTTATCAAAGTGAGCCGGTCGGCACTCTCAGCTGACAGACGGGTGCGCTTGTCAGTGATGATGCCACCGGCTGCACTGAACACCCTCTCAGATAGGACGCTGGCGGCAGGACAGGACAGCACCTCCAAGGCATATAGGGCAAGTTCAAGCCACAGGTCCAACTTCGACACCCAATACGTGTAGGGCGCAGAGGGGTCGGAGAGGACAGGGCTGTGGTCGGAAAGGTATTCCCGCAACATGCGCCTATACTTCTCACGCCTGGTGACACTAGGACCCTCCGTGGCGGCACTTTGGCGAGGGGGTGCCATCAAGGTGTCCCAGACCTTAGACAGTGTGCCCCTCGTTTGTGTGGACCGGTGAGAACTTGGTTGCCTACTGGAGGAACTGCCCTCCCTGCCGCCAACGTCACATGCTGGAAACATCTCCATCATATTCTGCACCAATTGCCTGTGGCAAGCATTGATGCGATTGGCCCTCCCCTCTACCGGAATAAAAGACGAGATGTTGTTTTTATACCGGGGGTCAAGGATAGCAAAGATCCAGTACTGGTTGTCCTCCATGATTTTGACAATACGCTTGTCGGTTGTAAAGCACCCCAACATGAACTCAGCCATGTCTGCCACAGTGTTAGTTGGCATGACTCCTCTGGCCCCACCGGAAAGTTCAATCTCCATTTCCTCCTCATCCTCCATGTCTACCCATCCGCGCTGCAACAATGGGACGATTCGAAGTTGCCCAGAAGCCTCCTGTATCACCATCACATCATCGGACAACTCTTCTTCCTCCTCCTCCTCCTCCTCCATTAAACGCAGTGAAGCGGACAGATGTGTGGACCTACTCTCCAGCTGTGACGGATCGGATGCTATCCCTAACTCCTCTGTGTGATCTGAGTTATCCCTGATGTCAATCAGGGATTCTCTCAGAACACACAAGAGCGGCATTGTAAGGCTCACCATCGCATCCTCAGAGCTCACCCTCCTTGTGGACTCCTCAAAGACCCGTAGGATGTCACAAAGGTCTCTCATCCATGGCCACTCATGGATGTGAAACTGAGGCAGCTGACTTTGTGGCACCCTAGGGTTTTGTAGCTGGTATTCCATCAAAGGTCTCTGCTGCTCAACCACTCTATTCAACATCTGAAACGTTGAGTTCCAGCGTGTGGGGACGTCGCACAAAAGCCGGTGTTGTGGCACATGCAGGCGTTGCTGGAGAGATTTTAAGCTAGCAGCGGCTACTGTCGACTTGCGAAAGTGGGCGCACATGCGCCGCACTTTCACCAGTAGCTCTGGAACATTGGGGTAGCTCTTTAGGAAACGTTGCACCACTAGGTTGAAGACGTGGGCCAGGCATGGAACATGTTGGAGTCCGGCAAGCTCCAGAGCTGCTACCAGGTTCCGGCCGTTATCACAAACGACCATGCCTGGGCCCAGGTGCAGCGGCTCAAACCATATTGCCGTCTCATCGAGGAGGGCATCCCTCACCTCGGAGGCAGTGTGCTGTCTGTCCCCCAAGCTGATCAGCTTCAGCACAGCCTGCTGACGTCTACCAACGCCAGTGCTGCAACGTTTCCAACTCGTAGCTGGGGTCAATCTAACAGCGGAGGAGGAGGCGGTGGCGGAGGAGGAGGCGGTGGCGGAGGAGGAGGCGGTAGAGGAGGAGGAGGAGGGGGGTGTTCTTCTCGTGTCCCTGCCAGGAATGTTAGGCGGGGAGACGAGGTACACCGGGCCAGTTTGGGAAGCAGTCCCAGCCTCAACTACATTCACCCAGTGTGCCGTCAGTGAAATGTAGCGTCCCTGTCCGCATGCACTTGTCCACGCGTCGGTGGTCAAGTGGACCTTTGTGCAAAGCGCGGAACTAAGGGCCCGCCTGATGTTGAGTGACACGTGCTGGTGCAAGGCGGGGACGGCACACCGGGAGAAGTAGTGACGGCTAGGGACGGCATAGCGAGGTGCCGCAGTTGCCATCAGGTCCAGGAAGGCGGGAGTTTCAACAAGCCGGAACGCCAACATCTCCTGGGCCAGCAGTTTAGCGATGTTGGCGTTCAAGGCTTGCGCGTGTGGGTGGTTAGCAGTGTATTTCTGCCGCCGCTCCAATGTCTGAGAGATGGTGGGTTGTTGTAAAGAAACGCCTGATGGTGCCTTTGATGGTGCAGGAGAAGGAGATAAGACAGGACCAGGGGAGGATGAGGTAGAAGTCAACAAAGTGGCGGAGGCAGATGAAGTGGTGTCCTGGCTCGTCCTCTGGAGTGCATCGCCAGCACAGTCAGCAGTGGCAGTGGCAGAGGCAGAGGCAGTGGCAGAGGCAGTGGCAGTGGCGTGAACGGCAGGCGGCCTTTGTCCTGCCGTTGCTGCCTGCCACTGATTCCAGTGCTTGGATTCCAAATGACGGCGCATTGAAGTGGTGGACAGGTTGCTCTTCTCAGAGCCCCTAATCAATTTCGAGAGGCAAATTGTGCAGACAACACTATATCTGTCCTCGGCGCATTCCTTGAAAAAACTCCACACCTTCGAGAAACGTGCCCTCGAGGTGGGAGTTTTTCGGGGCTGGGTACGAACTGGAACATCTTGGGAGATTCCGGGTGTGGCCTGGCTTCGCCTAAGCTGCTGACCTCTGCCTCTGCCTCTAGCTACCCTTTTTGGTGCTGCACCTGCCTCAACATCCACACTACTTTCCCCGCTTGACATCCCCCCTGTCCAGGTCGGGTCAGTGTCCTCATCATCCACCACTTCCTCTTCCAACTCCTGTCTCATCTCCTCCTCCCGCACAATGCGCCGGTCAACTGGATGCCCTGACGGCAACTGCGTCACATCATCGTCGATGAGGGTGGGTTGCTGGTCATCCACCACCAAATCGAACGGAGATGGAGGAGACTCTAGTGTTTGAGCATCTGGACACAGATGCTCCTCTGTTAGGTTCGTGGAATCGTGACGTGGAGAGGCAGGTTGAGGGACAATGAAAGGAGCGGAGAACAGCTCTGGGGAGCAGGGACAGTTTGGGTTATTGTTCTGTAAAGCTTCGGAATTTTGGGAGGAAGGAAGACAAGACTGTTGGGTAATAGGAGGAGAGGAGGCAGAGTCTGACTGGCTGCTGGACAATGTGCTGTAAGCGTTCTCTGACAGCCATTGCAAGACCTGTTCCTGGTTCTCGGGCCTACTAAGGTTTGTACCCTGCAGTTTAGTTAATGTGGCAAGCAACCCTGGCACTGTGGAGTGGCGCAATGCTTGCTGTCCCACAGGAGTAGGCACGGGACGCCCTGTGGCTTCACTGCTACCTTGCTCCCCAGAACCATTCCCCCGACCTCGCCCACGGCCTCGTCCACGTCCCTTTCCGGGAGCCTTGCGCATTTTGAATTCCTAGTTAGAAATTGGCACTGTATACCAGTAGTAAAAATTGTGGGTGCACGTAACCCCAATATAGTCTTTGAATTACCAGTCAGAAACTGGCACTATATGGCAGTAGCAAGAAATGAGGGTATTTGTATTCCCAAAATATTCTTTGAATTCCCAGTCAGACAATGGCACTGTATACCAGTAGTAAAAATTGTGGGTGCACGTAACCCCAATATATTCTTTGAATTACCAGTCAGAAACTGGCACTATATGGCAGTAGCAAGAAATGAGGGTATTTGTATTCCCAATATATTCTTTGAATTCCCAGTCAGACAATGGCACTGTATACCAGTAGTAAAAATTGTGGGTGCACGTAACCCCAATATATTCTTTGAATTCCCAGTCAGACACTGGCACTATATGGCAGTAGCAAGAAATGAGGGTATTTGTATTCCCAATATATTCTTTGAATTCCCAGTCAGACAATGGCACTGTATACCAGTAGTAAAAATTGTGGGTGCACGTAACCACAATATATTCTTTGAATTACCAGTCAGAAACTGGCACTATATGGCAGTAGCAAGAAATGAGGGTATTTATAACCCCAATATATTCTTTGAATTCCCAGTCAGACAATGGCACTGTATACCAGTAGTAAAAATTGTGGGTGCACGTAACCCCAATATATTCTTTGAATTCCCAGTCAGACACTGGCACTATATGGCAGTAGCAAGAAATGAGGGTATTTATAACCCCAATATATTCTTTGAATTCCCAGTCAGACAATGGCACTGTATACCAGTAGTAAAAATTGTGGGTGCACGTAACCCCAATATATTCTTTGAATTCCCAGTCAGACACTGGCACTATATGGCAGTAGCAAGAAATGTGGGTATTTGTATTCCCAATATATTCTTTGAATTCCCAGTCAGACAATGGCACTGTATACCAGTAGTAAAAATTGTGGGTGCACGTAACCCCAATATATTCTTTGAATTCCCAGTCAGACACTGGCACTATATGGCAGTAGCAAGAAATGAGGGTATTTGTATTCCCAATATATTCTTTGAATTCCCAGTCAGACAATGGCACTGTATACCAGTAGTAAAAATTGTGGGTGCACGTAACCCCAATATATTCTTTGAATTACCAGTCAGAAACTGGCACTATATGGCAGTAGCAAGAAATGAGGGTATTTGTATTCCCAATATATTCTTTGAATTCCCAGTCAGACAATGGCACTGTATACCAGTAGTAAAAATTGTGGGTGCACGTAACCCCAATATATTCTTTGAATTCCCAGTCAGACACTGGCACTATATGGCAGTAGCAAGAAATGAGGGTATTTGTATTCCCAATATATTCTTTGAATTCCCAGTCAGACAATGGCACTGTATACCAGTAGTAAAAATTGTGGGTGCACGTAACCCCAATATATTCTTTGAATTACCAGTCAGAAACTGGCACTATATGGCAGTAGCAAGAAATGAGGGTATTTGTATTCCCAATATATTCTTTGAATTCCCAGTCAGACAATGGCACTGTATACCAGTAGTAAAAATTGTGGGTGCACGTAACCACAATATATTCTTTGAATTACCAGTCAGAAACTGGCACTATATGGCAGTAGCAAGAAATGAGGGTATTTATAACCCCAATATATTCTTTGAATTCCCAGTCAGACAATGGCACTGTATACCAGTAGTAAAAATTGTGGGTGCACGTAACCCCAATATATTCTTTGAATTCCCAGTCAGACACTGGCACTATATGGCAGTAGCAAGAAATGAGGGTATTTGTATTCCCAATATACTTTTTGAATTCCCAGTCAGACAATGGCACTGTATACCAGTAGTAAAAATTGTGGGTGCACGTAACCCCAATATATTCTTTGAATTCCCAGTCAGACACTGGCACTATATGGCAGTAGCAAGAAATGAGGGTATTTGTATTCCCAATATATTCTTTGAATTCCCAGTCAGACAATGGCACTGTATACCAGTAGTAAAAATTGTGGGTGCACGTAACCCCAATATATTCTTTGAATTACCAGTCAGAAACTGGCACTATATGGCAGTAGCAAGAAATGAGGGTATTTGTATTCCCAATATATTCTTTGAATTCCCAGTCAGACAATGGCACTGTATACCAGTAGTAAAAATTGTGGGTGCACGTAACCCCAATATATTCTTTGAATTCCCAGTCAGACACTGGCACTATATGGCAGTAGCAAGAAATGAGGGTATTTGTATTCCCAATATATTCTTTGAATTCCCAGTCAGACAATGGCACTGTATACCAGTAGTAAAAATTGTGGGTGCACGTAACCCCAATATATTCTTTGAATTCCCAGTCAGAAACTGGCACTATATGGCAGTAGCAAGAAATGAGGGTATTTGTATTCCCAATATATTCTTTGAATTCCCAGTCAGACAATGGCACTGTATACCAGTAGTAAAAATTGTGGGTGCACGTAACCACAATATATTCTTTGAATTACCAGTCAGAAACTGGCACTATATGGCAGTAGCAAGAAATGAGGGTATTTGTATTCCCAATATATTCTTTGAATTCCCAGTCAGACAATGGCACTGTATACCAGTAGTAAAAATTGTGGGTGCACGTAACCCCAATATATTCTTTGAATTACCAGTCAGAAACTGGCACTATATGGCAGTAGCAAGAAATGAGGGTATTTATAACCCCAATATATTCTTTGAATTCCCAGTCAGACAATGGCACTGTATACCAGTAGTAAAAATTGTGGGTGTATATAGCCCCAATTCTATTGCTAGGGGACTTGCAGGGTATTTCTGGGGTGAAGGTGGGGGGGCACACCGTTGGAACGGGTATCGGGGTATATATCGGGTATGCGGGAATACACTGACAGTGTATTCCATTCAGGATCCTGGGAAAGCTGGGTTGCGGCGATTGAGCCCGTCAGTGCCACGTTACACTGACAAGCTTCTCCCTGGAATTTAGCTCTTACAAGAGCTGTTGGTTGTCTTCTCCTTCCTATCCTAGCCTGTCCCTGCCTACCCAGAATCTAAGCCCTAGCTAGCTGGACGGAAACCTCCGTCCTCGGTGAATTGCAAGCTCAGAATGACGCGAACCTGGGCGGCGCTGTTCTTTTAAATTAGAGGTCACATGTTTTCGGCAGCCAATGGGTTTTGCCTACTTTTCTCAACGTCACCGGTGTCGTAGTTCCTGTCCCACCTACCCTGCGCTGTTATTGGAGCAAAAAAGGCGCCAGGGAAGGTGGGAGGGGAATCGAGTAATGGCGCACTTTACCACGCGGTGTTCGATTCGATTCGAACATGCCGAACAGCCTAATATCCGATCGAACATGAGTTCGATAGAACACTGTTCGCTCATCTCTAGTAAAGACTGATGAGTATGTGAGGTGGGAATACCCCTTTAACCCCATGTCTGCTAGAGAATATTGTAAATATATAATATTTAACAGATTCTGGGTCAGAGAGGCGATGCGCCAACTAGCGGTAGCATCCTGAAGCTCGGCTCGTATCCCGAATTTGAGCTCGTGTGTTGAACAGAAATTTTGCTCGTGTTGAGGCTCGTAACTTGGATTACTCGTATGTGGAGCAGCTCGTATGTCGAGGTACCACTGTACTATGTTTTAAGCTAAATTAAGGTGTGGTTCATAACAAACTTGTTGGACCCAAAATAAATCTGTGACCCAAGACACCCCAACAAAACAAAACAAATCTTGAAAGGTTTGCCCATCTATTATGTTGGCCTGTAGCAGATTTGTTGAGCTCTGTGTGGCACTCTGCTTCCATTTAATACACTGTGGATCTAGTTCTGGTTGCTTACGGTCCCACTAGCAGTTGTTCAGTAGAGGTGCTGCTAGTCCCAATGATCTACTATTGTTGTCCTGTCCAAAAGATAGATATAAAAGAGAATCATGCACTCAAAGTGTATGTTGTGTGAGAAGGTGACAGACAGAGTGCTGAAATGTATATCTCCCCAAGGTTTTTAACATATGTGTGGTCCAGTGCGGGTCTTCAGTAGACCTCAGCTTCAGGTGTGTGTCCTTGGCTCACTACTGGGCCAGAAAAAGGCTGCAGATCCTGCACTCCAGTGCAGATCCGGGGAGTGAGAGGAGGTGGCTGAGTCTGTACTGTAACCCTGAGTCCGGTGAGACAATATTGTGCTTGTTTTGTTTGTATGGCTGGTAGTAAGCCACACGTATAGTTAAGTTATCATTTCTGTTTAGTCAGTCGCTCAGACGAGCAGGATTTTGTTTTGGTTATGCCTGAAGCTAAGGCTGTATTTTATTTAGTATTTTGTGCTTGAAGTCAAGGTTTATTTATTTTCCTGTTTTTTCCTGTTTGCTGCATATTTCATGTTCCTGTCTTTGACAGTTTGGGTCCGCACCTTTGCTGCTACCGAGCTACCTCCCCACAGTTGCTATTAAATTAATTGAACAGTCCTGATAAATTTATGAAGTTCCAGTTCTTCGTTTGACTTTTATCAAACAATATGATTGCTTGTGTAAAATGGGAGGAGGTGCAGCAGGCACATATCTTGGAAACTAAAGTCCTGGTAAAAAAAAAAAAAAAAAAAAATTACTTAATTTTTAGTAAAGTGTGGTGTGTGCACCAAAGACAGGTTTATAGTGAAAAATGTTAAAATAGAAGTGTATTTTCACTGAGAAGGTGACTTTTTCCCTCTTCCACTATGTGAAAAACCTGGGAAGTGGCTGGATTTCTGGAGTGGGATGCAAAGAGAAGTTTCTACTCCATCTAGCACAGAGGTCAGCAACCTTCGTCAATGCAGCTGCTTTGAAACTACAACTCACAACATGCTCCACTCATTTCCATGGGTGTTTCAAGAACAGCTGAGCAAGTATGAATGCAGGGAATTGTAGGTTTACAAGGCTGGCATGCCGACGGTTACCTACCCCTGATCTTACAGGATGTTCCAAAGTTTAAGGCTGCTTTCACATGGAGTAACACTCCGCTCATTCTGACCCGTAAACACTTGTCAGAGTGAGCGATGTAAAACAGAGTCCCATTGACTTCAATGGGTTCGGTCTTACGCGCGCTACCCATTGAACTCAATGTGATACGGGTGATACGCGCGTAATCCAAAATCCACACTCCTGTCCTGTCCTATGCTGCCACCACCAGAGTGTGTTGTACCTGACACTGAAAAATGCCAGGTTGTAACATAACACCCTGGCATTTTTCAGCGTTGTGCTGTAACATGTAGGGTCATCTAGATGCGGCAACAAAGGCCTGCCTGGAAAGGCCCATGGATAGGTGACTAAATTATCAGCTGCTTTCTATTACAATAATTCAATAGGTAGCAGCCATTTAAAAAAGAATGCCACCTTCAGTAAATACAATGTAACAGGATGCAACAGGAAATTTCTGTAACGGGATACAAAACACAAGATCGTGGGCCTTGAGTTTGACTCCTGTGGCTTACATAGTGAGAATAAACACTGTCCAAGCCTTTATCAGGAAACTGCAAATAACTGATTGTCTAGATAACAGGAGAAGATAACAGCTCTGAACCTAACACAGAGAACTCACCCCCCTTCCTCCAGGGAGCAATTAGGGAGTCATCCAACCTGGTATCAGATAATAAGGCTGGGGACCAAGGAAACAATGTGTAAGTAACAGGAAGAATGATTTCATGTAAAATGGTGAGGAATTTGGTGTGGAATTTCAGTGCTGAAAAAAAAGCCTCCCATTTGAAAGAGGACCAAGGGTTGGGCCCACAGGTTCAGCAGGTACACGATGGGGTGGTCCTTCTGCATGTCATTCACTTTCTTTTGGGCATCTAGCTGATTGTTACTACTCAAACATGACTACAGGTAATGAATATATTTTTTTATTAGATGGGCAATATCTGGCTAACTCTCTGGTCTTTCATATCGTATTGTCAGGGCTCAGGTTGGACACAATATAATTCATAATACTTGTGGAATTGTATATAAGAGAGGATGTCTCTTTGATAGGGACATTATTACTACTAAATATACTCTTGACCTTGATACTGGAAGCACTGCTCCAGCGGCCTCCCCTCACGCTCAGGCAGAGAGCAGGTCCTCTCCCTGCTCTCTGCCTGCTAATGCTGCTGCTCTGCTACGCCCCCTTCGCTCCTCCCCGCCCCATTTCGCTCTGTACCGTCCCTTCCGCTCTGCCCCCTCCTCGCGCGGGGGGGGCTTTCTGTTGTCTGCCTCGGGCGGCAAAAAAGGCAGGTTCACCCCTGGCACCACAAACTCTGTGTCTCCAGACTTAGTCCATAGCCAGCATGGCAGTTCTTCCATCCAGCACAGCACAGGCTGCCATCCAGCATGTCAGGTCTCCATCCATCACAGTCATACCTCCCAACCGTCCCGATTTCCACGGGACAGTCACGATTTGGGTGACATGTCCCGCGGTCCCGGTTGGAGGGAGGTATGTCCCGATTTCAACTCAGATCGGCGTCCAGAGGACGCCGATTTGAGTTGAGCACATATGCGGCTGAAGCAAGGAGCTGACACAGATCAGCTCCTCGCTTCGCCGCTGCCCGCCTCTCTCCCTGACAAATACGGCTGAAGCTGCTCGCGTGCTCGCTTCGCTGCTGCGTCCCTCTCTCGCTGACACATGCGGCTGAAGCGAGGAGCTGACCTGTGTCAGCTCCTCGCTTCGCCGCTGCCGCCGGCTCCTGGCTTGTAGACGCGATGTACAAGACAGGAGCCGGCGGCAGCTGCGAACACAGGTCAGCTCCTCGCTTCAGCCGCATGTGTCAGCGAGAGAGAGACGCAGCGGCGAAGCGAGCACGCGAGCAGCTTCAGCCGCATGTGTCAGGGAGAGAGGCGGGCAGAGAGCGGCGAGGGAGCGGAGGAGAAGGTAAGTTTAATGTGGAGGTGGAACGTGAATCTGGGGGCAGATGAAGGAGAGGACGGCATGACACTGGGGGCAGAGATGTGGGGACATGAATCTGGGAGCAGAGATGGAGGGACATGAATCTGGGGGCAGAGATGGAGTGGACATGAAACTGGGGGCAGAGATGTGGGGACATGAATCTGGGGGCAGAGATGGAGGGACATGAATCTGGGGGCAGAGATGGAGTGGACATGAAACTGGGGGCAGAGATGTGGGGACATGAATCTGGGGGCAGAGATGGAGAGGACATGAATCTGGGGGCAGAGATGGAGAGGACATGAATCTGGGGGCAGAGATGGAAGAGGGACATGAAACTGGGGGCAGATGAAGGGTGTATATGAAACTGGGGGAGAGATAGAGGGGGGACATATAATTTACGGGTGACTGTAGGAGGATTATACTGTGTGCGGGCACATGAAAAATTAACGAGTGGGTGGAGTCAACACAAAAGTGGGAGGGGCTAAATTTGCCGCACATTTTGTCCCTCTTTCAGTTTTTCAAAAGTTGGGAGGTATGCACAGTTCATGTCTCCACTCCCCTCAGCACAGTTCCTCCTGCTGCAGCCAGAACCCTTTTCCACACAGAACTCTCTTCCTGTTTCCTGGTAAGGGATGATGCAGATGACTATCTCCAGTGCAAGGAATCAACACTGCAATCCCAGCACACTGCCAGGCTTGTAGGAGTCCAAAATGTCCCAGTAATTACCTGTAATCAGACTTTGCATCCTAGAACAATATTTACATTCACAATAATTAATTGCTTTAATTCACTATGGGCATTTATCAATTGGCTGCCACCCACTGACCAAAGTTAGTTACTGGCTATTTACTACATCACACCCTTACACTTTGAATTCAATGGGTACCTTTTTCTGCTGGCAGAATAAAAAGCCCCCATTGCATTTCTGCTAGCAGAAAAAAGAACCCGTTGAAGTCAATGTGAGGCTTTTTTTTCAGTGCTGAAATTCCACACCAAATTCTGCACCATTTTCCTCCATGTGAATGCACCCTTAGCCTTAGGACTCCTTCACATGATTGTAGTTTTTATCCACAATTGCGGATCCACAATTGTGGATAAAAGTACAGACCCAATCATTTCTATGGGTCCATACATGTAACTGCAAATTTTTTCAGCTGTGTGCCCGTGCCATATTCAAGGACCACAAATTATGAAACAAGTACTATTTTTGGCCACATTTGCAGAATAGACTAGTGTAGGGAATTATACCTGTATTTTGCAGTTCTGTGATTGTGAATGACATTCAGACTTTTTTTTGTGGATTGCTGATCAGTATTTGCAAACAGTAAAATTTATTATGGTCATGTGAAGGAGGACTTCACATGAAGCGACAGATTTTGAACATTATTATCTGCAGATAATCTTTTGTACAAAAACCTACAAACAATCATCCATGTTGGATTTTTTCAACCATCTGTTGGCTGTAATTGTTTGTGTATGGGCTAGAGTGACAGACATGTGGTCATTTGTTTTGTATTGGAAGGTTCTTTGCCCTTATGTGTTTGGAACAGTCTTTGCAATCTATGTGATTGATATACGTTCATTTCAGACAAGTGATGGCACTCTAAATTATATTGTGTATGGCCAGCTTAAGGGTGCGTTCACATGATGTAAAATGGAGTGTGATCTGGCACGTATATGGCATGTCAGAGTTTGAGCGCTCAAAAAGATCCCATTGATTTCAATGGGAGTTACCAGCATATACGCCGCGTTATTTTGCGCCCATAGTTTTGCAGATACACTCGTAATTCCCATTGAAATCAATGGGATCTTTTTGAGCGCTCAAACTCTGACACGCCGTATACGTGCCAGATCACGCTCCATTTTACATCGTGTGAATGCACCCTAAGGGTGCACAAAAGTGAAAACAAAATTCTAGTGGAAAATCAATGGTCTCTTTTCTGGTTTTCTGTTGTGTCACAGGAGCAGAAAACTGAAAATGAGACAATCATGTTTTGGACACCAGATTGAATTCATTGTCTTATAAAGGGATTTGTCCTTTCCTTTATGGTTTCAGTCATTTTACCACAAAAGTGCTTTTTTTCTAGCAAAATGTTAGAATCTGCTCCAAATAAGCACATATAACTCATGCAGGGTCGTTTCAATATATTGGGGGGTCCAGTGTAGACTTTTTGAAAGACGGCCCTCCAATAATCCCCCCATAGCTTAATTTCCTCTACCCTCCTCAACCACCAATGTCACATTTTAAAAAAATAAAAAATACTCTCCAAACTGCGTTCCTGTGGACCTGCAGGCTCCGATTGTAATGTCTGCATTTCGATTCTCATTGACTGTCACAGACATCGTCTGAAGGCTGAATAATGAAGCACGGAGTTAATTGCTCCGTGCTCAACTATAGTATTCAACCTCTATCTGTGTCCTAAGGACACAGAGTTGAAATCAGTGCCTGTCATCCAGAAGAGTGGGACTGTCCTGCACGATCTGGGGAAGCTGAAGGGACCCCTGCAACCATAGGGCCCAGTGTTACTACACAGTGCACCTATGGTTAAGGATTCTATCATTAGAAACCCATTGTTTTTTCCCTAACACGTAGGAATAGCCTTGAGAAAGGTTGTTTTTCTCCTACTTTTAGAAGTCTTCTCCGCGCTGCTATTTGGTAGATATCCCTGTTTTCTTCGGTATGCTAATGAGTTTGAGAGAAAACTCTCCAGTGCTGCTTCATCTTCTTCTGGCACGCCTCTCTGCCGCCTCCTCTGCGATGATTCTTCTTCCGGATCTAAATCCCAGGCATGCGCAGTCGGCTCTGCCATCAAGCCTTGGGCAGAGCCGACTGCACATGTCTGCGGCCATTTTCTTGTGGCCGCTTACACAAGCCTACTGTGCTGAAGCCCCACATGGAATAAATGCTATAGTTTGGTCACGGCGAAAACAGTGTGGCAAAAAATGCAGTGTTTTACAGTCCATGCAAATACAACGATCGGAGGCCTGGGAGAGGTTAGATAACATATAAAACTGTGTTAATTACCTCTCCAGGCTCCGGGCAGGCTTCAGCGTACTTGCATGACGTCATATGACCTGCGACGCTGGGCCCCAGTCACATAACATCCCGGAAGATGGCTGACAGTGACGGAGAATGCAGGGGAGTCGGGAGATAGGTAAGTAACAGTAGTTTGTGTTAGTATCCCTCTTAGTCTCCGATTATTATACTCTGGGGTCTGAAAAGACCCCAGAGTATAATAATTGTTCATGTGTGTCCACAATGGGACATAATACTGTATACTGGGGCCAGTATGGGGACATAATACTGTGTACTGGGGCCAGTATGGGGACATAATACTGTATACTGGGGCCAGTATGGGGACATAATACTGTGTACTGGGGCAAGTATGGGAACATAATACTGTGAACAGGAGCAACAATGAGACATAATACTGTGTGCAGGGGCCAATATGGGTGTTGTAGTGTGCGCAGAAATGCGCGCAGGGGGGTGGGGGGCAGCGGCGGTAAGGGTCAGTTGGTTGAAGTCTTCAGCATCAATCGGGGGGGGGGGGCATGTCAAAAGTTCGCAATGGGGCCCCGCCATTCCTAGTTACGCCACTGCTCTGTGGAGTTCTGTAAAAAGTGTTGTGGGGAAAACTGTAATGAGTTTCTGCTGCAGCTTTTTCCAGAACGGCTTTTTCACTGCGGCCTGATAAGTTGGACCTTAGCCTAAGGCTTAATACCGCATTTTTTGTTGTGGTTTTTTGAGCCAAAGTCAGGAAAAGGAATGGAAAATATAAATGAAGCTCTTATACATTTCCTTTCTGGTTAATACACTCCTGACTATTGCTCAAAAACCCAAACAAAACCTGCAACAAAAAATCTCAAATTGCAGAAAAACAGATTTTTTTTTTTTTGCAGATTCTGTTGAGGGTTTTTGTCAGGAGTGGTTTGAAAAGGAATGGAAGCACTTATACTTTTTCCTTTAGTTAAGTTTACCCTTGACATGAAATATTTAAAGTCACAATCAGCCTTGCACACATGGAAAAATTTACAATGCAGTCAGAAATTTTCCTTAGTTACAAGGTAATATACAACTTTTGTACCCATAGTAAATACTTGGAGTCTCAATAAGATCACAATTTTGCTGATTTTAGCTGCAATGTTATTGCATAACATTACTATGGCTTAAAAAAGTCTGAAAACAATTTAAATTGAATTTTCAGAACTTCATGTACATGTATTATATCATCTTGTAAGAATAAAAACTAAGACTGATGATAATATTATAGTCTCTTAACAACTGTATTACAATACAAATAAAGACTACCATTTACTTCATCAAAAACATCTCAGTCTTTTTTAAACCTAGCAGCACAGACTGCCCATTATTTTTATGGCACGGGGAGGAGCAAGCTCAGAAAATACTGTACCATAGCTTAAAGGAGTTATCCGGTTTCTAGCATTGATGACCTATCCTTACAATAGGCCATCATATATTAGATCTTCAAGGGTCTGACACCCAGAATCCCCACAGGTCACCGGTACCAAGACAATGCAGTTTGTGGAATTGTTTACTTATTGTGAGTCGTACAGCTTACTGGCTGTACAAACTGTAGAAGTGAGTCTAGGTACTGCACCGCTGCCGCATAGATTTCAGTGGGACAGCGCTGCAGTACCTACCACAGATCCCCACAGATCTAATACTGAAACAATGTTAGAAAACAGTTAACCTGGGGCCACACGGTGGCTCAGTGGTTAGCACTGCAGCCTTGCAGCGCTGGTAGACCTGGTGTTCAAATCCTGCCAAGGGCAAAAAACCATCTGCAAGGAGCTTGTATGTTCTCCCTGTGTTTGCATGGATTTCCATCCCATATTCCAAAAAAAGACATACTGATAGGGAAAAAATGTACATTGTGAGCTTTATGCAGGGCTCACAATCTACATTACAAAAAAAAAGAAAGAAAATGGATAACCCCTTTATGGCTTCACGCAAATTACTGAACTTCTGGTCCATATGCTATGGGATTTTATGTATCAGTGAAAATGGATAGCATGTGAACTCATTTATTTCAATGACCCCATACACATGCCCATAGTTTTCACATATCAGTATCTGGGCCATATATATGAGCTGCAAAATATAGAGCAGGTCCAATACCTGTCCATTTTTGCTGTTTAGTGCATTCTTTCAAATGTATGGGTCTGTGAAGAATGTGGATGGCACACAGAAACCAATCCATTTGCCATACGTTCTGTTTTTATGGACCTGTACACCGCCTAAGGTTATGAGCATAACATTTTAAACACTTAGTCCTCCAGGTTTCTTTATGCAGAATGAAGCCTCACTGTTAAGCTCCTATTATTAACAATAATATGGACCCATATAAGACATTTAAGTCATTCCATTTCTTCTTTTTTTTTAAAGAACATAGATGTACTAGCCACCCTGAAAGAGCCAACTGACCCTAAAAAATAGCTACCAATAAATATAGACTAACCCCTTTAGTATTATGGGCCGAAATATAAAAAGAAATCCTCTAATTTAATCTGCAATTTGCCAATATAAAAATTAAAATGTAGCGCATTGTTAGTCACCTCTTTAACCCCTTAAGGACCAGGCCATTTTTTGGTTTCGCATTTTCGTTTTTCCCTCCTCACATTTCAAGAGCCATAACTTTTTCATTTTTCAGTTCACAGAGTCACATGATAGCTTATTGTTTGCGGGACAAATTGTACTTTGTAATGGCACCATTCAATATGCTGTGCAATGTACTGGGAAGCTGGAAAAAAATTCAGAATGAGGCGCAATTGGAGAAAAAATGCATTTGCGCCATTTTCTTATGGGTTTAATTTTTACAGCATTCACTGTTTGGTACAAATGACATGTTACCTGTGTTCTACGTGTCAGTACAAACGCGGTGATACCAAATTTATATAGTATTTGAAATTTTTTGATACTTTTAAAAAAATGATAAACTTTGCAAAATAGAAAAAAAAATTTGTGTCATCATGTTCTAACACCTGTAACTTTTTCATATTTCCATGTATGGAGCTGGTTGTGGTGTCTTTTTATGCGGGACAAGATGACGATTCTATTGATACCATTTGGGGAAAGATCTGATGGTTTGATCACTTTTTATTCAATTTTTCATAGGAGGCAAAGTGTTGAAAAAAACGCTTTTTGGCTGTTTTTATTTTTTTTGCCGCTACGCCGTTCGCAGTACGGGATAAATGTTTTAATATTCTAATAGTTCAGGCATTTTGGAGCGCAGGGATACCTAATATGTTTATGTTTAATGTTCTTTAATTACTTTTATAGCTGATCTAGGGAAAGGGGGGTGATTTGAACTTTTATATTTTTTTATTTTTTTAATACTTTTAAAAACTTTTTTTTTTCTTCTGTTACATTTATGATCAGACCCCTTAGGTACCTTGAAACCTAGGGGTCTGATCGCTCATACTATTCACTGCAATACTACAGTACTGCAGTGAATAGCAGAATCCCAGCACTTCTATTAGACGATGCCTCTGGCATCGTCTAATAGATCTCGTGCAGAGACAAGCCTGGAAGCCTTCAATAGGCTTCCGGCTGTCATAGCAACCGATCACCACCCTCATGTGACGTTCAGGAGGGTGGCGATCGGCAAAACATGGCGGCGCCCATGCCGCCGGCGCCGTTTACACACTGCGGTCACGTTTGACCGCAGTGTGTAAAGGGTTAACAGCAGCGATCGGCTCGGGCACCGACCGCTGCTGTTAGTGGCAGGTCCTGGCTGTATTATACAGCCGGCATCTGCCGTGTATGGAGCGAGCTCAGCGTGTGAGCTCGCTCCATACATCCCCATGCGACCCATGACGTACAGTTACGTCAAGGGTCGCTAAGGGGTTAATAAATAGTTATAATACTGTATATTGAGGGTTAAGGGGATATCGTCACTCCATAGGGAGAGACCACCATATAGGTGTGTGGAGTCTTATTAAGCCATGAGCGCTCCACTGCAAAGGAACATGGGAAGAATATGCAAATCTGACTTCCATGATGTAATTAGGATGCCAGTGCCTCAAGTATGCACACCAATAGAGGACGCTAACTGAGAATGTGCAAGTCTAACTTTCATGATGTAATTAGGAAGACAGAGTCTCAGTCAAGCAAACCTATAGAAGGCGCTCCCTTTAACATCATGCCGACCTTCTCAGAGGCCTTTGTTTGCAATGATGTTGGGATTAAACCAGATACAGTCTTCTCAGCCAACGACAGCTGTTTTGATGTATTTGCACTAATTATATCATGGAAGAAAGACTTGCACATTCTCAGTCAGCGCCCTCTATTGGTGTGCATACTTGAGGCATCCTAATTACATCATGGAGGTCAGATTTGCATATTCTTCCCATACTGTATATTGAATAATACACATTTGTTAGCAAATTTTCATTTGAAACCAATACTCCAAAAAACATCTAACAGATTTGCATTATACAGAAGATTGAGTAACTATGAAATACAGTTGTACAAGTCTATAACTGCTCATGAATCTGATAAAACACTGCAGTGTGATATCGCTCAACAATAGTCATAGAAAAGGTAAAGATAAAGGTGTCTGAATGTGTTTATTTAGCTCAATAAGAGTCATATCAAACTTTAATATTCTGTAAATCTTTTTATAATCTAAATTATGGTAATGCAGATTAGAATTTAGCTATTGGTAATATTTTCCTTAAAATAACTTTCTGAATAGATAGTTTTACATCCTTATTTCTTAAACTGTACAAGATTGGGTTTAGCATTGGAATAACAATGGTGTAAAACACAGCAATCTCTTTGTCCATATTTGAAGATTCATCTGAAGGTTTAAAATAGGCAAAAATTAATGTTCCATAAAATAAGAGAACAACGGTGATATGAGAGGCACAGGTAGAGAAAGCTTTTTTCTTGCCTTCAGTAGAACGAATGTTTAATATAGCAAACATTATGAATATATAGGAAATAAAAATGAGGGTAATACAGATAAGTCCTAGTATAAGATCTGTTGCTATAAGCACATACTTGTTTAAAGAGATATCTGAGCAAGATAATGCAAGTACCTGAGGAACTTCACAAAAAAAATGATTGATCTCTTTCGGTCCACAAAATGACAACCACAAAGTGCTTGAAGAATGGAAAGACGAACTTGAAAAACCAAAGGCCCACACCACAACTGACATACTGAAGTAAGCTTTTTTACTCATAATAGTCTTGTACCTTAAGGGGTTACAGATAGCCAAGTATCTATCAAGGGACATAAAAGTTAGCAGAAGGAACTCAGTGTCCATACCAACGGTGAAGAAAAACATCTGAACAATGCATCCATTGAAAGATATACGTTTTTGCTGCGTGAATAAATTGAATAACATTTTTGGGACAGCTGATGTGGTACAGATTATATCCAGAAATGAAAGATTGCCAAGAAAGAAATACATTGGTGTATGTAATGCTGGGTCTACATTTGTGATAATGATAATGAGTAAATTACCAGCTATAGCTATTAAGTACATAGTAAGAAATACCAAAAACATGACAATTCCCAATTCAGGATTATTGGAAAGCCCAAGCAGAATAAATTCAGAAATGCTAGATCCATTGTGCATTTTACAGTCTTGTTTGATAAGTAAACAAGAAGAATGTAAAGGTTAAGATCAAACATTCATTTTATTACATTCATAATTGTAACAAATGTATTTATATGTCAGGACAATTCTGGTTAAATTCATACATGCTTAGCATTTCATGGTTTGTTTTTTTATTGTAGATTGTGAGCCCCATATAAGGATCATAATCTACTTTTTTCCCCCTTACCAGTAAGTTTTTATAGTATGGGAGGAAATCCACACAAACACCGAGAGAACATACAAACTCCTTACAGAAGTTGTTCCTGGCGGGATTCGAACTTAGAGTTCCAGCACTGCAAGGCTACAGTGCTAACCACTGAGCCACTGTGTTGCCCCCATACATATTTAGAATTAATGTATGGAATAACAGGATGAGTCATGGAAACCATATCATGGAAACCAGCTATTAACAAAGCCATAGGCCAAGTACAGTTGTACGCACACCATACTTGTGGTAACTGGTCTGTACCAGGGGTGCACAACCTGTGACCTGCATGCAGCCCATGATTCTGTTCTATTCAACCCCAGTATTCCAGATAGGAAAATATAATTGTGAATTAATGTGGCTATACCAATTATATTAGATGAAGATTTGAAAAATGTTGATGTTTACATAGCTCTTATAAACTGCAAAAGGAGAAAGCCATAGTTATGCATGCTTCACTCAATACCCTTCCTCTAGATATTTATATACTGTCAATATGTTGGCTGGGAATACAGAATTTCTGGGAGTGGTACCATCTAAAAATATAGCCCTCAGACTAGAAACGGTTGTGCTACCTTGATCTATACAGTATACCCCATTAATATCTTAACATACGGAGTTTTCTTCTAGTACCACTTCACTTTTGAATATAATCTAATGAACTATGGTTTTCCATATACAGTACGTATCTGCTCCTGTAGATTCATTGTAGATTTATACATTTTTGAAGTTTGTATAAGTATATTGTGAAAAAAGTTATTATAAAAGCTATTATATTAGAAGTTATGTTTCAATTTTTAGAAAGTTGTATCATAGTCTAAATATCCCCGTTGTTTTCCAGGTGTCAAAAAAAAATCTCTGTGCTTTAGTCATTAAAATTTTAATATCTTAAGTGTTAGATGAAACAAATACTTCAGATGCTGCAGGCTTCTACAACACTACACTCACATGTGCTCCAGATGATGACAAATCAATTCCAATAGCAAAGTCCGAATGTCCCATGTATATAAAAGAATAGCTGGAGTATAGGGATTTCATCAAGAGGGAATATAAAATAAATGCAATACCTTTATGAATTGCATTTTCCCATGAAAATTGGTGACTCGGAAATCATGATTTAGAAGGTCAATTAATAATCTAAGAGTTGCTTTAATAAATAACACAAATATATAAATGTATTATTAAAATGGATAATATTTAATTCCATATTGAAAATATATATTTAAATAAACATATTCCACCCCATCCCTATCAGTAAGTCTTTGGAGTATGAGAGGAAACCCACACAAACATGGGGAAAACATATAAATTCCTTGCAGATGTTACTCTAGGTGGGATTCAAACCCTGGACCCCAGCGCTGCAAGGTTGTAGTGCTAACCACTGAGCCACCGTGTTGTCAAGGTTTAAGTAAATCTTGACTTGTATTGGTACACAAATATCACAAGTTAGTTATGGGAAGGACTTTTCATGTGAAAAGTTAATAAGTCCGTGTTTGGTCCACAAAACTTGGTCGGTGTAGTGGGTGTGTTTCTTTTCATTTTGGCTTTTTATCACTATTTTTATATTTTACTTTACTTATTGAAACATTTACATATCATACAGTACTATAAAGTCTATGTGTGCATAAAAGAAAGAAAAGAACCAAATCTGACAACGAAAGAGGAAAGTGGTCAAGCATTCTGTCATCTCATATGCTACCTTTCTAGAAGCGGTTCTCTCTCAGCCAGATTGACTAGAGTACCTTTCCTAAAATAATTGATTGCTAGAATTGTGTTGTAGTCCCAAATTTGTTGGTAACTAAATACTATGCATTTGACTTCTTCTACGGTTGAAGCTCTGGGCATAATACGATATTTTGCTATAAATTCATTCACTTTTATCATTCACACAGTGTATAAAGAGGCACTCCAGTAATTTTATTTCTTCTATCATGTGCCTATTCTCCCATATAATTCAGTAGGTTTTACTTTATTAAGTTATTCATTTCTATATGAAAATTCATGAAATCATACTTAGTTTGGTACAGTGATCTCATTAACTGCTGTATGATGTAACCGCAAGACTATTCCACAGAGGTTCTCTACAGGGGGGACAAACTGCTAACAAAGTTACTTCTGATTAGACAGGCTCTTGGCACACAGTTATTAGAAATGAGCAAAGTTTTCAAAAATTCGATTTGGCTGGATTTCACAAAAAGATTTGATTCTATCTGAATTAATTTCTAGTGAATAGCGTTAAAAAAACCAGCTATTTCCTGGCTGCAGACAGCCTGTATAGTGATGTTGATCACTGTGCCTTATAGTAACACGCATAGGGAGTCTGCTGTGGTAGTGAAACAATACAGTGAGTCAGTATGACACGCACATGACTGGCTTCATTCTTAGAACCACTGTACACTTCACTTATTTGGCCAGTAATGGGGCCAAAACTGACCAACTAACTCAAGTTCAAATTCAGCCTTACACGTTGATGTTAATGCCAGGTACCCCCTGACAAAGCCAGAACGGTAAAACGTGCATCGGGACGCGTGCCACTGGGTATGGTGTTTCATTATTATGTATAGATAGGCCACTTTATCTTCATCTGAAAGAGTGTTTTGGAGTTTTAGATGGCTATTTATGTTTATTATTATGCTTTCCTTTGTATATACCTAGTATATTGTTCCTGTGTATAATCAACTCCGTTTCACTAGTATATATCATGTTTGGCCTTCATTTACTTCTATAAGTGATACTATGTACCTGCCCTTTGTGTTTTGTGGGGGTTTTTTTTACAATAGATAGCATCGTATCCCACTTTTCTCTAATGTTTTTGTATGTTATCATATTTTGAAAAAAAAATTGTATTTTATCATGATCTTTAATAAATTTGAGTATTTTATATGTGGTGGTTCTGTCTGTTGACTATATATTTTATAATGTGGAGGTGGCAGTAACATGAGGAGGCCACAGTGTAGCATAATGTGGAGGTAGCAGAAGCCTAAAAAGACCATACAGTGCCCAGTGACATAATGTGGAGGTTGCAGCAATATGAGGATACCACAGAGTGGCAAGGTGACATAATATGGCAGTGGCAGCAGCATGAGGAGGCCATAGAGTGACCTGGTGACAGAGTGGGGAGGTAGTTTGCACAAACAGTACCCACTGACAATGGTGGCTGTAAGAAGGATCACTTGGCATTAGATGTATGGCATCAGGTGTGTGGCAGCATCAGAATAGCAGCTGAGGCAGGTAGCCAGAAGAAACTGGTCTCTTATGTCATGGTTTTGGTGAGGCAGCATGGATTATTTAATCTGATGCACCAGGCATTGGTAGTTGAAAATCCAGGCTGATCCATGCCATGTCATCTTGACAAAGGTCAGTCTCTACAAGTTTTGGGTGGACAGGAGACTTCTCCTTGGGGTAACTAATGCCCTGTGTCAGGATGGGTTCCCGCAGGTTTCCGTTCTGGTGCACAGCGCCACCTGCGGGTCAATCCGACTCTCACCCCTGGCCTCATGCATTGAAGCACCTACAGACTAAGTCACATTTCTCCTCTACTGAGCATGCTCGGACTTCTTGGAGCCTCTCAGAAGTTAAGTCCCATTTTAGCCATACTGAGCATGACTGATGAGGTCATGGCCACCGCCCTACTGGGCGGGGACTTCCCTTTATATACGTCGAGCGTGCCGCCGCCCAGCGCTCACACTTTGACTGGAAATTGTTTACAACAGAAGTTCAGGGCTAGGTTCCTCTGTTAGGCAGGTGGCCAGTCTAGGCCTCTGTGTTTTATACTTTGGCCCCAATCTGGGCACCGTTAGTAGGACCTGTAATTCTCCTGAACTGGCAGCTCTACACTAGGGCTTGGAGCAGTGGGCTCTGTTCCAGCCCGTGGCGCTGTCAGCAGGTGTGGTCTCTGGGTTAGCCTGTGCCCTGGCCCTCTATCCCTGTCAGTTCTGAATACTAGGGGTCTGTGAGTTACTGACCTCTGTCTTGTGTTGCTGACCAGGAGTGACATTTAACCCCTGGCAGCCTGCACCTGTTGCATCTACTCGCAGGTGGATTTATCCAGTGTAGTTTAACTGGTGAATGTTTGTTACCTTGTTGCAGTCTGTTCACACTGTATCACAGACTCAGCTGCCCAGTGCAATTAACTGGTGAATGTTTGTTTGCTGTCTGTTCACACTGAATCGTACAACTCCTGACTGTCCAGTGCAGCTAACTGGCAGTCATGACTAAGGCCTTGTTCAGACAAACGGCTGCCTTTTGGGCCTGTGGACCTCGACTGCAGCTATTAGCGCAGTCTAAAGGGTTCTGCCATCATTTGCATTATAATTTAAAAATATATATAGGCAGAACCGTAACACCCTGCTGCACTACACACCCGCTCTGATGCCAAAATACTGGCTGGGCAGGACAGTTTTTCCAGGGCAAACTCGGCCAGTTGCAGCCACAAATCCAGTTTGGCTGCCCAGTAGTCCAGCAGATCTTCAATGACGGGTGGCAGGGTGCACTCAAAGTATGCCACCACTTGCTGGTTCAGGTTCTGCTCTGTGTCTAGCAGCTGATGAGTAGTTTCACTACGCAGTTGAAGAAAGCTGCTCATTAGCAACTCTAGGTTCAGGCTGCTAATGGAGATGATATTGCTCCTGACCTCCAACCCAAAGCTGCCATGGCAATGCAAGGTGCAGTGCAATGCAAGTGCACCCTGGGGCAGACTTGTGAGAGGTTGGATGATGGTGCAGATAAGCAGCAGCCAACTGACTACATAGGATGTGTCTATAGTAGTTCAGTTTGTCCTACCTCTCAGCAGGTGTAAAAAGGCCCCCATTTTTGACCAATAGTGAGGGGCTAACATGGTGGAGAGCTGTGAGAACATGGAGGTGGAAGCTGCGTCAACTGGCCAAGTTGCTGGTGTGTCTGGGCAGGAACCACATTCACCGAGTGGGCCATAAAGGATATATATTGTCCTTGATCGTAGTTACAGCACCACATGCTGACACTGCCAAGCACTTTGACATACAACAACAGGCTCAAGGACTGGCCCACCTTCTGTTCTACATATTTGTGCAGGACTGGTACTGCCTTTTTGGCAAAGAAATAATGACTTTGGACTCTCCAGTTTGGCTTGGCACAAGCCATCAGTTCTCTGAAAGGTGCAGAGTCTACCAATTGGAAAGGGAGGGACTGCAGCACCAGCATCTTGGAAAGGAGCATGTTCAGCTTCTGCACCATTGGATGAGTGTACGCTTACTATTGTCTCTTCGAAATCGCTTTGGTGATCAATTGCTGATACAATGACTGACTAGGAGGAGGAGGAGCAGGAGCATCATGAACAGCAAATGATGGGAAGGGCACACATCTTCCTTCGGCTGAGGTGGTAGAATCTTGACTGCCTGAAATGGGGTGCGTGGCACTGGGTGACGCAGCAGTTCCTGCGGCAGGCTGGACCACCACATTGGAGCTACATTCTCCCAGGCCACTTTATGATGATGCTGCATATGTTGACACAGGGCTCTGAAATGAGGTAGAAATAAATAGCATCCTCTGGTTACTAAAGAGTTAACGATTAGTTGCTCTTTGATTGACATCTTTCCTTGCCAAACAAGTTTGGGATGGATTATTGATATCCTTTATATAGTTTTTCAGCCCTCTCCTGGATGCTTGCTATTAGTCTCTTTAAGTGTGTTAGCGTTATACTATTTCTCTTTTTATCTAGTTCTGACCTTTTCCTGTTGACCATTCTTCTGGTTCTGATTTTGTACCTCATTTCCTGATTGGTTCTGATGCCTGGCTCTCTTGGTTACCCATGTCTGTTTGTTTGTCTTGTCTGCGTTTTGTGTATTCACTTGTATTATAGGAAGGGACTGTCGCCCAGTTTTCCTCTACCACCTAGGGTAGTTGAGGCAAGTAGGTGGGGACTGCTAGTGGGTCAAGCATTAGGACTCACTGTTTCCGTCATTCCCCTTCACTCCAGGTTCCAGGAGCAGCTACTGGGGAATTGCTTAATGGGTAATTCCCTAACGCATTGCACTTGCGTGCATTATTTGCCCTATGCACACATTTGTCCTTGTTCCAGACATGAGCAATGAAACTTACACTAACACAGATATCAGCCTGTTTTCATGAAACTGCAGAGATTACAAGTCAGAAGTAGGTATGTATAGTTTATGTATGAGTAGTTGAAACATTACATGTGTGCTGGCAAATTTTCAGTTAGTAATGGATTTTTATAACTTACTCAATTATATTTACAATCAATATTTAAGAATTTCTCATGGTTTTCACATAGGCTATAATGTATTAATTTCTTGAAACTTCATTGCACTTGATACTTACTGATATGTACTAATTGATGTGAGCACTTCATGAATTAGATTTGACATATATACTTGTGTTATTTGCACTCGCACTTTGTTTGAGAAAGACTCTATGTATTACAGCTAAAATGTTGCAACATGTAATAAATGTCACCAGATTTTTTTAACTCATCTTTGGAGTGCTGCCTATCTCTTCAGATAAATATATTGTTATGGTTTTGATGCAAGGCCTCACAAATGCAATGGCAGGCATTGGCTGTTTTTAATGAGCAGTTGAGACAGCTATTTAAAACTATTACAGTTATGCAGGCCAAGATAGACCCCCAGATACCTTCACCAGAACCTGCCATGAGGCCGCTTGGACTTGCACTGAGAATCTTTATTGTCACCAAACAGAAGGCTGTACCAATAATACATGTAGTGCCGGCTAGAACCAAAACAAAACCCACTATAACTTACACAGTGGAGTGGAGACAGGTGTAGTCATACAGGCACAGGTCAAAATCAGTAGAGGATGTCTGAGGCAAAATCAGAAAACAAATGCGAAATTCAGAGAAAACAGGCAAAAGGTCAAAAGTCCAAAGAGACATATCACAGGCAAAATCAGCAGACAATAGAGAATGCAAAAAAAACAAGCCAGGTATCAGTATGAAAGAAACAAGATAATCAGGATACAGAGCCAGAATATGGTGTAAACAATAGTTAGTCGACACCTATTTCAGGAGGGGGGGGGTTATACAGGCCTCACCAGCTGCTATTGAATCAACCCAGGGAACTTGTGAAACTGTAGTAGCTTCCCAGGTTGACTACCTAATTAATAAAGTAGTGAAGTTGCATCCTCTGGATGTTCAAGCCATCATGGCCAGTACATTCCCTTTCAGTAATGACAGGTTTCACATCGTTAAGGTTACCCCTTATTTTAACATAACATTTGATATTTCAATGACATTCATTACATTTTCCCAAACTGGGGAGCTATAATATTTATATTTATTATATTATGTTTTATGCCGCAGATATATGGCAAAGAGAGCTGGAAGCATTCTGTTCTCTGTACACTGACTGCACTGAGCTACTTTAGCTAACCCCTCATTCATTTGGAGCTGATGTGTAATAACTCATTATGACTAGTATTCAGAGAACAGAGCTATCTGCTTCCTCCATATAGCAGCTGTTGAGAACAGCTAAGTGGTGGAGATTCCAGATGATGGACCCCACCAATCTGTTATTGATGACTTATGCTAATTTTCACGGAAAAATACTTTAAAGGGATTCTACTAGAGATGAGCGAACACTAAAATGTTCGAGGTTCGAAATTCGATTCGAACAGCCGCTCACTGTTCGAGTGTTCGAATGGGTTTCGAACCCCATTATAGTCTATGGGGAACATAAACTCGTTAAGGAGGAAACCCAAATTCGTGTCTGGAGGGTCACCAAGTCCACTATGACACCCCAGGAAATGATACCAACACCCTGGAATGACACTGGGACAGCAGGGGAAGCATGTCTGGGGGCATAAAAGTCACTTTATTTCATGGAAATCCCTGTCAGTTTGCGATTTTCGCAAGCTAACTTTTCCCCATAGAAATGCATTGGCCAGTGCTGATTGGCCAGAGTACGGAACTCGACCAATCAGCGCTGGCTCTGCTGGAGGAGGCGGAGTCTAAGATAGCTCCACACCAGTCTCCATTCAGGTCCGACCTTAGACTCCGCCTCCTCCGGCAGAGCCAGCGCTGATTGGCCGAAGGCTGGCCAATGCATTCCTATGCGAATGCAGACTTAGCAGTGCTGAGTCAGTTTTGCTCAACTACACATCTGATGCACACTCGGCACTGCTACATCAGATGTAGCAATCTGATGTAGCAGAGCCGAGGGTGCACTAGAACCCCTGTGCAAACTCAGTTCACGCTAATAGAATGCATTGGCCAGCGCTGATTGGCCAATGCATTCTATTAGCCCGATGAAGTAGAGCTGAATGTGTGTGCTAAGCACACACATTCAGCACTGCTTCATCAAGTCAATACAATGCATTAGCCAGTGCTGATTGGCCAGAGTACGGAATTCGGCCAATCAGCGCTGGCCAATGCATTCTATTAGCCCGATGAAGTAGAGCTGAATGTGTGTGCTAAGCACACACATTCAGCACTGCTTCATCACGCCAATACAATGCATTAGCCAGTGCTGATTGGCCAGAGTACGGAATTCGGCCAATCAGCGCTGGCTCTGCTGGAGGAGGCGGAGTCTAAGATCGCTCCACACCAGTCTCCATTCAGGTCCGACCTTAGACTCCGCCTCCTCCGGCAGAGCCAGCGCTGATTGGCCGAAGGCTGGCCAATGCATTCCTATGCGAATGCAGACTTAGCAGTGCTGAGTCAGTTTTGCTCAACTACACATCTGATGCACACTCGGCACTGCTACATCAGATGTAGCAATCTGATGTAGCAGAGCCGAGGGTGCACTAGAACCCCTGTGCAAACTCAGTTCACGCTAATAGAATGCATTGGCCAGCGCTGATTGGCCAATGCATTCTATTAGCCCGATGAAGTAGAGCTGAATGTGTGTGCTAAGCACACACATTCAGCACTGCTTCATCAAGCCAATACAATGCATTAGCCAGTGCTGATTGGCCAGAGTACGGAATTCGGCCAATCAGCGCTGGCCAATGCATTCTATTAGCCCGATGAAGTAGAGCTGAATGTGTGTGCTAAGCACACACATTCAGCACTGCTTCATCAAGCCAATACAATGCATTAGCCAGTGCTGATTGGCCAGAGTACGGAATTCGGCCAATCAGCGCTGGCTCTGCTGGAGGAGGCGGAGTCTAAGGTCGGACCTGAATGGAGACTGGTGTGGAGCGATCTTAGACTCCGCCTCCTCCAGCAGAGCCAGCGCTGATTGGCCGAATTCCGTACTCTGGCCAATCAGCACTGGCTAATGCATTGTATTGGCGTGATGAAGCAGTGCTGAATGTGTGTGCTTAGCACACACATTCAGCTCTACTTCATCGGGCTAATAGAATGCATTGGCCAATCAGCGCTGGCCAATGCATTCTATTAGCGTGAACTGAGTTTGCACAGGGGTTCTAGTGCACCCTCGGCTCTGCTACATCAGATTGCTACATCTGATGTAGCAGTGCCGAGTGTGCATCAGATGTGTAGTTGAGCAAAACTGACTCAGCACTGCTAAGTCTCTGCATTCGCATAGGAATGCATTGGCCAGCCTTCGGCCAATCAGCGCTGGCTCTGCCGGAGGAGGCGGAGTCTAAGGTCGGACCTGAATGGAGACTGGTGTGGAGCGATCTTAGACTCCGCCTCCTCCAGCAGAGCCAGCGCTGATTGGTCGAGTTCCGTACTCTGGCCAATCAGCGCTGGCCAATGCATTCTATTAGCCCGATGAAGTAGAGCTGAATGTGTGTGCTTAGCACACACATTCAGCTCTACTTCATCAGGCTAATAGAATACATTGGCCAATCAGCGCTGGCCAATGCATTCTATTAGCTTGATGAAGCAGAGTGTGCACAAGGGTTCAAGCGCACCCTCGGCTCTGATGTAGCAGAGCTGAGGGTGCACAAGGGTTCAAGTGCACCCTCGGCTCTCCTACATCAGAGCCGAGGGTGCGCTTGAACCCTTGTGCAGCCTCGGCTCTGCTACATCAGAGCCGAGGGTGCGCTTGAACCCTTGTGCACACTCTGCTTCATCAAGCTAATAGAATGCATTGGCCAGCACTGATTGGCCAGAGTACGGAATTCGGCCAATCAGCGCTGGCCAATGCATCCCTATGGGAAAAAGTTTATCTCACAAAAATCACAATTACACACCCGATAGAGCCCCAAAAAGTTATTTTTAATAACATTCCCCCCTAAATAAAGGTTATCCCTAGCTATCCCTGCCTGTACAGCTATCCCTGTCTCATAGTCACAAAGTTCACATTCTCATATGACCCGGATTTGAAATCCACTATTCGTCTAAAATGGAGGTCACCTGATTTCGGCAGCCAATGACTTTTTCCAATTTTTTTCAATGCCCCCAGTGTCGTAGTTCCTGTCCCACCTCCCCTGCGCTGTTATTGGTGCAAAAAAGGCGCCAGGGAAGGTGGGAGGGGAATCGAATTTTGGCGCACTTTACCACGTGGTGTTCGATTCGATTCGAACATGGCAAACACCCTGATATCCGATCGAACATGTGTTCGATAGAACACTGTTCGCTCATCTCTAGATTCTACCATTTAAACACTTTTTTTCTCCCTAACACCTCGGAATAGCCTTAAGAAAGACTATTCGTCTCAAATCTTTATAAGTCGTCTCCGGCCCGCCGTTTAGTGAAAAATCCATTTTTTGTTGGTATGCAAATGAGCTCTCTCACAGCATTGGGGCATCCCCAATGCTGCCAGAGTACTCTCCAACACCGCCTCCATCTTCTTCTGGAACGAGGTCTTCACCGCATCTTCTTCCGGCAGTAGCTTGTAACTTCTAGGCCTCAGGCCTAGGGCAAGCTGACTGCGCATGCTCGCAGCCACAAGAAAAATGGTCACTTACACAGTATTGAAAGAGGTCATTTTCTCATGGTCGGCGGGCATGTGCAGCTGGTTTGCCCTAGGCCTGAGGCTTACAAGTTAGAAGCTACCGCCAGAAGAAGACGTGGTAAAGACCTCGTTCCAGAAGAAGATGGAGGCAGCGTTGGAGAGTTCTCTGGCAGCATTGGGGATGCTCCCAGTGCTGTTTGAGCGCTGGGGCCCACCCCCAGTGCTGCGAGAAAACTCATTTGCATACTAACAAAAAACAGATTTTTCACTGAACAGTGGGCTGGAAACGACTTTAAAAGGTATGAGACAAATAGCCTTTCTTAAGGATATTCCGACGTGTTAGGGAGAAAAAAAAGTGTTTAAATGGTAGAATCCCTTTAATTCAGAAAGAACATCTCATAGAGTATACAAAGACATGTTAAGGCAAACCAATGTCTTATTTTCATTTTATTTAATCGTTGACTGATACTGTGTTTTAAATACTTTTCATTATTTTTATCATTTACAATACAGTCAGCAATCATTGTACATACTACATGGCAAATTTCCCACGCTCAAGACATTTTTCTGAAAAAACAAAGCAGTCGACTGGATATTATTCTCCTTCATGCTGAGTGTTGCAGAGGTAGGTTACTTATATTTACAAGTTTTTAGAATTGCCATATGAAGTGCCTGTTTCACATCCTGATTCCTCAGCGTATAGATGAAGGGATTCATGAAAGGGGTCACAACAGTATAAAGTAAAGATGAGATTTTATTAAATTCTTCATTTTTTATTGTATTTGGACAAACATACATCGAAATCATGGCACCATAGAAAATAATAACTACTGTAAGATGGGCAATACAGGTGGAGAAAGCCTTTTGACGACTTTTAGAGGAAGACATTTTTACCATAGTTAGAATGATCTTCATATAAGATGCTAGAGTAAGGAGACAGGAGCCTAGAAGAATGGTGGAAGCTAATATCCAAGACACAGTTTCCATAGTGTATACATTTCTGCATGATAATTTCAAAACTGGCTGAAGATCACAGAAAAAATGTTTAATTTTATTAGGGCCACAGAAATGTAACTGGGAAACTAATACAATTGCACCAAAAGTAGCAATAAATCCTGCAGACCAAGAACACATTGACATCAGTACACAAGTCCTAGTAGTCATTAGCAATGAATAGTGCAATGGTTTGCAGATAGCCAAATATCTATCATAGGCCATAACCCCCAAAAGAAAGCATTCAGTAGACCCAAAGGAGCCAAAAAAATATAGCTGAACAATGCAGCCTGTGAATGGCACAGTTGGATTTTCCTTTACAATGTTAAATAACATTTTAGGGATAATATTAGATGTGTACAAAATTTCCAAAAATGCTAAATTACTTAGAAAGAAATACATAGGGGTGTGCAGGTGGATGTCTCCATATACAATAGAAATAATTACAATATTTCCAGTGACTGTCACTATGTAGATAAATGAAAATGTGGCAAACAGAATCAGCTTGATGTGCTTAACACCAGTAAATCCCAAAAGAATGAACTCAGTTACTGTAGTTTCATTTGTGAATGTCATTCTTGTTACCTCGGATCACTTATTTCACTTGTAAATAGTTGGATTTTATAGGTTTTTACTTTTTAAATAAAATACTTTAAAAAACATTTAGGTTCTATGCGGAAAGTAAAAAAAAAAAATTACAAAAAAGACATAAAGGAACTTGTTTGTAGATTTTAGGACAATAAACAGCAGGATGTTTTTATACTGCTGGGGTTTACCATTCTAGCATGCCTTTCTCAAAGCTGTCCATTTTAGCTTGAGTCTGAAAGGCAGGTTCTAATACAGTGTACATACAGTATATATAGATGTGTCCCTTCTACCCTTTCCTTTATGCTGGATATAGATAGTTACTCCACTCAGACAATGCTGTTTCTTGACATTGCATCACAAAGTGACATGTTATATGTGTCAATGTGTGGTTACTCATTATTTATTATGTACATTGCTGTAGATTCAAGGGTTTTGTTAGTATGTCATGATATTGTTTGAATTGGTATCATGAGCTAAGTTAAGGGCTGACACATCTGGAAATTGATGGAGAGTCCTGAAAAGAGTCCAATGGGTCTGCACATATGTACAGTGCACAGATGAAGCTGTGACCAGTAAATTTACTGTTAATGCATATGGATAGGATACTGCTTGCCTGTTTTATGACTCATCTCTGGTAAGACCTGGTTCACATCTACGTTCAGTATTCCATTCGGGGAGTCCACATGGGGACAGAATACTGAATGTATTGATAAGCGGTGAGCACCGAAAGCACACGAATCCCATAGACTATAATGGGGTCCGTGTGTTCTCTGCGCGATCTCTGCATGAGTCATTTGGAGAGGAAAGTAGATCATGAAGTACTTTTCTCTACGCATGACTCGTGAGGACAGCGGGTGGAAACACACAGGCTCCATTATAGTATATGGGGTCCATGTGCTTTCATAAGCTCACCGCTTGTTAATGCGTTCATTGGGTCCCCATGCAGATGTAAACCAGGCCTAACTTACATACAGTGCATTTTGTACTATAATTTTGTTTTATACAGATATTTTTTAATATGAAATGTTTAGGCCTCAGTAAAACTACATTAATTTTAATCTAAACAATAGTTATTTAATATTTTCATTTTATTCTTATATTCAAAAAATTCCAGAGCTAAACATTATATACATATATTCAAGAAAACATTGAACCTGCATGTCTTGGGAAGTCCTACAAACCTCAGTAACACTACTGTCACCATACATGACAACAGCTCCTATCCTCACCTACTGTCTCTCTATCCCTTCCCTCATAGATTGCACTGTAAGGGGCAGGGCCCCAATCTCACTGTACTAGTTGGTCACTGTTTGTATTGTACTTGTTCTGTGTATTTTTTGGATTTTATGTAAACCTTCAAATGTACAACACCATGGAATTAATGAGGCGCTAAAAATAAATAAATAAAATATATATAAATAAATAATATCTTTTTTTCATGGCTCTCCAGAAATCTCATGAATTAAATGGGTTATCCCATCCCAAGGATCCTATCTATACTTGTAGCTTATGTAAATTGAAGACTTTTCTTACATATATTGCTTTAGAAATCCTGATTTGTTCCCCTGATATGTGACCTTATTCCTTCCATAGTTTACACAGCGTTACTATAACCACAGACCTATAGGACGAGTGACATCACTTACTCAGTGATGGCAGGACAATCGTTCAGCTAATTGCCATTTGCTGATAAAGCCGAGTCTGTTATCCCTCTTTGTAAACACACAGATAACACTGAGTCCATTCTGTACAAGCATCTGCATATTATCTGATCTGTGTAAGTGTTGTGAGACTTCTCCAGCTGTTTAGCACGAGGGAGTGGGAGGGAGAGAAATGCTGGAAGTGAGATAAAAATGACTGCAGCCAGACTGTTGAGACACTGAGATGGAAAAATCCCTTTAATAGATCTTATATATCTGTGTAGGACACATTTAATATTATAAAAAATAATACTGCTCTTCTAAACATTAATTTACTCTAATCATTGGCTTCAGATGACAGCAGTGCAGTTTGATATTTGTGTCTACAAAAATACCCTGTCTTTTATAGCTGTCTATGAAATGAGCCAAGCAGTCAAACTGGTGTACAAAGCTGAAAATAACTTCTGTGACTGAATGGGATGTTCCATCTCAACAGGGCTTTTTTAATGTCACTGGATTCTTCTTGTGACTCTTTTAGGCTAAGGCGCTATGGCAAAAAAAGTCCTGTGGGAAAAACTGTGGTGGCAACGCATCATGGTTCTTCCCACAGCGCTTTAGACAGAAAGTTTGCAGAGTTTTCCTCTGTGGACTCTGTTACAGTTATACCTATGGGGAAACTGCTGGTGTTTCCGTAGGTATAATTGACATGCTTCGATTTCCAAAACCATGTCGGCTGCGATTTTTCTAGCAGCATTTTAAAAAGCCCTATTTAAAAAAAAAAAAAAAAGGAAAATTGCAGACATTTCTGTAACAAATCTATGAAATGTTAATACACCCTAATAGCAGATTATGTAACAAAATCATCGATTTGACATCAGCTGTACATGTATGTTGGATGTCAGTTCATGTTCAAAAAGCATAGCCAGCAGATGCTTGGTGTTTTACACAAAAGACATTCACTGGCAGGATCTATGACAGGAGTCAATCTGTGAATTGTGACTATGGCATCTGAGAGTTTAGTAAATGGGAGGTGCACACTTCTGTTAATTAAAAGACCCCTGTGATGAGATTGTGGAAAACATTGTTTTATGAGCATTTCAATAAATTGTAGGATGATCCCTTTATCTGCAAACTGATACTCTGATCACAACTGTAATACAAAATTCACTAAACTGTCATGCTCCCTATAGTGGTGGAGTCATTGTAGAATATTTAGGGGGAGTTCACACGGAGTAACGTGCCGCGTGATGTGGCACGTATACGGCGTGTGAGACTTTGCGGGCCGTACACGCTCCCATATACGCGGCACGTTACTCCGTGTGAACTCCCCCTTATAGTGAACGTTTCAATGTCCGTATCAGAAAGAAAATATTCACCATAAAGAGATATTAAGAGAACAATGAGAGCAGAATGTCGAACTAAAGATGACATGGCAAAATGTGGTTATTTGCTTGAAGGGATCATGTACACTTCTAAATAATTCTGATTTATATGAAACAGTAATATGGCATACATAATATTCTATTGGGCCGTACCATACCTCTATCTCTGCCATATTACAGAAGAATTACTTCTAGGGAAGAAGGTAGCATGTGGCAACGTACTGTATGGCACTGGCTCTATGCTGCAGGGACTACAGTATGAGCCTCCATACAGGTTCTGTGCTATTGTCTCTGTTGTGTGCATGACACTTAACAATATGAAATGTATAACATTTAAAATACATGTTTCATATTCTATAAATCCATACTTTGTATTCACATTTCCTTATAATTGATAAGAATAACTGAACTTTGATCTGATATTTAATGTGTACATCACATAGTAATTCATATAATAATACATTACCAGCATTTATTATTAAATATTCCACAAGTCCATTTTAGCAATAGCAGGCTGTGTAATAGCACTGTAACAAATAGAACTAGGTGCTTATATATTATATTCTCCCAGAGGAATATACCAAGAAGAGATTATTGAAGACAAGCCTTTCATTAAAAATAAAAGGCTTCACTATAGGGAATTGAGCGCTGAACAGCAACACCATTACAATCTAAGAAAGGACATTGCCTAAGCCATTTGCTTTAGTATAGTGGATTTGCCCTTTACATTCAGTCCTACAGTGGTGGCCAAAAGTATTGGCACCCCTGCAATTCTGTCAGATAATACTCTTGTTCTTCCAGAAAATGATTGCAAGCACAAACTCTTTGGTATTAATATCTTCATTTATTTTGCTTGCAATGAAAAAAACACAAAAGAGAATGAAAAAAAAGTCAAATCATTGTTCATTTTACACAAAACTCCACAAATGGGCCGGACAAAAGTATTGGCACCGTCAGCCTAATACTTGGTAGCACAACCTTTAGACAAAATAACTGCTCACAACCGCTTCCGGTAACCATCAATGAGTTTCTTACAATGCTCTGCTGGAATTTTAGACCATTCTTCTTTGGCAAACTGCTCCAGGTCCCTGAGATTTGAAGGGTGCCTTCTCCAAACTGCCATTTTGAGATCTCTCCACAGGTGTTCTATGGGATTCAGGTCTGGACTCATTCCTGGCCACTTTAGAAGTCTCCAGGGCTTTCTCTCAAACCATTTTCTATTGCTTTTTGAAGTGTGTTTTGGGTCATTGTCCTGCTGGAAGACCCATGACCTCTGAGGGAGACCCAGCTTTCGCACACTGGGCCCTATATTATGCTGCAAAATTTGTTGGTAGTCTTCAGACTTCATAATGCCATGCACACGGTCAAGCAGTCCAGTGCCAGAGGCAGCAAAGCAACCCCAAAACATCAGGGAACCTCCGCCATGTTTGACTGTAGGGACCGTGTTCTTTTCTGTGAAGGCCTCTTTTTTTCCTGTAAACTCTATGTTGATGCCTTTTCCTAAAAGGCTCTACTTTTGTCTCATCTGACCAGAGAACATTCTTCCAAAACATTTTTGGCTTTCTCAGGTAAGTTTTCACAAACTCCAGCCTGGCTTTTTTTATGTCTCTGGGTAAGAAGTGGGGTCTTCCTGGGTATCCTACCATACAGTCCCTTTTCATTCAGATGCTAACGGTTAGTATGGGTTGACACTGTTGTACCCTCGGACTGCAGGGCAGCTTGAACTTGTTTGGATGTTAGTCGAGTTTCTTTATCCACCATCCGGACAATCTTGTGTTGAAATCTCTCGTCAATTTTTCTTTTCCGTCCACATTTAGGGAGGTTAGCCACAGTGCCATGGGCTTTAAACCTTCTTGATGACACTGCGCACAGTAGACACAGGAACATTCAGGTCAGCACTAGAAAATGGTTTGAGAGAAAGCACTGGAGACTTCTAAAGTGGCCAGCAATGAGTCCAGACCTGAATCCCATAGAACACCTGTGGAGAGATCTCAAAATGGCAGTTTGGAGAAGGCCCCCTTTTGGTCTAAAATTCCAGCAGAGCATTGTAAGAAACTCATTGATGGTTACCGGAAGCGGTTGTTCACAGTTATTTTGTCTAAAGGTTGTGCTACCAAGTATTAGGCTGAGGATATGCCAATACTTTTGTCCGGCTCATTTTTGGAGTTTTGTGTAAAATGATCAATGATTTGACTTTTTTTTCATTCTCTTTTGTGTTTTTTTCATTGCAAGCAAAATAAATGAAGATATTAATCCCAAAGAGTTTGTGCTTGCAGTCATGTTCTGGAAGAAAACGAGTATTATCTGACAGAATTGCAGGGGTGCCAATACTTTTGGCCAACACTGTGTGTAAAACTACAGATAACACATTGTGATCATTATAGTTTCTGCCAAATAACCTGCAGTTTAATGTCTGCTGTATTTTAATATTTTTATTGAGGAAGCATGGTAAACTTAAACATATAAAAAGAATGCATTACTATCGAACCTTGTAGACTGAACGTACAGATAACATACCACTTAACTGCTTCTGTGACTAGATTTACAGAGATGTCTATCACAGAAATCACACAGTATAATCTTTCAATAGTGTCAGGTTGCAGAATTTGCAGAAACTGCAAAAATATTGTGCAGACAACACGTGGTGCACAGTGCTATTAACCTATGTATAGTCCCACATGTACAATACCTTCCAGGGGCGTAACTCCTGGGGTAGCAGCAGTAGAGGCTGCCACAGGGCTCGGGACATTAATGGATCCGATGACAGCCACTACCACTTCTTTTTTTTTTTTTACTCCAGCCAGTAACGGGCCCTATTTACTTACCAATCCTGGCAGACTTCGGGCCTACTTGTGTGATGTCCCTGACATCACATGACCGGGGCCTGCATCCTTATGCATTGCGACGCAGGCCCCCAGGTCACATGATGTCCCAGACGTCATTGAAGATGGCCGACATCAACGGGGAGTGCAGTGAAGCCAGGGATAGGTAAGTAACAATGATTACTATATTTTTATCTCCCCTGGATCTCCGATTATTATACTCTAGGGTTTGAAAAGACCTGTGTGCAGGGGCCACTTCGGGGCATAATGCTGTGTATAGGGCATAATAGTTTGTGCAGTAATGGGGGGGTTGTTGATCGGTCGAGGTTGATCGGGGTCGGTGCCATTCCTAGTTACGCCACTGATGCCTTCAGACAGTGACAGAAGTTATGCCTCAATGTCTTTTATTAGAAGGAGTTGATTTAAGTCTGTTATGTTCAATCAGATGAAAATTAGCAGTGCTATGCATTGTGCATATGCACAGATCCCCATAACAGTGTGTTATCCACAAATCATCAAATAGGCCTGAAGACTGCTTGTAGCAACACCAGATCCCAGGAGAGATGAGTAACACTGTTTTTTTAGGTTTTCTCCTCTCCCCTGGGCCTTCGATCATTATACTCTGTATAATAAGAGTATAATGATAGCAGTAATTGTTGGGATTTGCATCCCCTTCCATCTTTCCCCCAGTTTAATGTTCCCATCCAGTGACCCCCCCAATTTAATGTCCCCATCCAGTGACCCCCACTGTTTAATGTCACACTACAGCTCCCCCAGTTTAATGTCTCCCTCCATCTGCTCCCCAATTTAATGTTCCTCTTCATCTCACCACAGTTTCATGTCCTCCTTCATCTGTCCCAGTTTAATGCCCCCTCTATCTGCCTCCAAATGAATGCCCCCTCAATCTGATCCTAGTATAATGCCCCCTTCCATTTGCCCACAGTTTAATGTCCCCAACCTCCATCTGTCTCCTGTTTAATGTCCCCTTCATCTATCCCCAGATTAATGCCCCTTCCATTTGCCCCCATTTTAATGTTTCCCTTTTATCTGCCTCCAGTTTAATGTCTCCCTTCATCTGCCCCCAGTTTAATGCCCCCCCCCCCGAATTACCACCACTGTTACATAATATTAAACATTTAACATAATACTTAACATTAGATAAGAGTTTAGAGGCTTTATTACAGTACTTTACCAGTTATGGTAAAAAAATTTAATCTTTTTTGGAACATTGTACATAGTTGTTTTGTGTTCTCTTAAGAGATTCAATAATTGTGTGTGATGGATGAGCTTTATTTATATTTTACAAAGCTTTTATTTGTGCCAAGTAGTTGATCTATGATAAAAAAAAAAATAAATAATAATCTACCAGTCGGTGATTTCAAATACCACTATAGATTATAGAAATTCTTGCTAATAAACCTTTCTCAATAATATGATAAATATTTTCCAATATGGCGCCACATGAGTGGCAGCCTCGATACAGAGCTCCAAACTGAGAGCAACCTTTATCTTTCCTTTTTCACTCTTTTTGTCTGTATCTTCAAGAATCCTCTACTCAAGAAAACTAGCATTATGAATTAGCTAACTATAATCAAATGGAAGGACCTGCAGACTATTTTCTTTGTGTTTATTGTTTAAGCTTGGAAAATACCTGCTCGGCTGGAATTTCTTGTGTACATGTGCCTTGTTTACCATGCCCCCACAAGCTAAGGACAGCATGGATGACATGAGGCAGACAAAACATGGAGGAGAAACCTGCATGAAATTGTGGACTTCTTCTTTCAAAGAAATGTTTTTGACATCTATTGCTTATACGTGGAAGATGCCTATGGTCGGCTGACTGGTATTTCTTTCTTTTACTGTGGACATGTGGGACTCTGTTACAACCTAGGAACCTACCATCTTCCCCCCATGAGTAAAGAAGCATGGCAAGAGAGCAGCACCCTATCTACCTGGATGGCTGCAGACTTCTTCGGGCGGATAGAACATGTGACAGTGGTAAGAAGAAAAGAGGAGTGCTTGCGATGATGGGGCACTTTTTGGGACATTTTTGTGGTTAAGGAACAATAGTGCTGATGCAAGATATCGAACTATCAGAAATGAGCATGACATCTCACTACCTACTAAAGGAACTACCATATGTTATCGTGATAGCTGCATATGTCCCCCACCTGTGCAATAAAAAAAAATCTGTTTCTGCCTGTTATGTCTATATGTTATGACCCCCCTCCTTGTGTCCTACAACCGCAGTCGGGCTGTATTATCAACATCACTTCGCACAGAGAACTAACTGATCCTGCAATTTGTCTTTTTTTTTCTTTCTTTTTATTTGTTTTAGTTTTTTTTCTTTCTTTTTATTTGCTTTATTTTTTGTTTGTTTTAAGTTTCTTTCTTTTTAGTTGCTATGACTCCTAGTATCTCTCTATCTGCCATGAGCTTGTATGTGTTTCTCTCTTGCTATATACTATTGTACTATCCATGATGCTGTATCACACCGAATTTCCCCATTGTGGGACTATTAAAGGATTATCTTATCTTTTCTTAATATATGATGCTTCAGGCACATGTAAGAAGGAGTAGAGCAGCAATATGTGATATGCACCATTATCCCAAAGTACTGTCACAACTTGTGAACCAACCATAATAAAAATACTGAACATGCTGAAATATTATATTAAAGATTAAACTAAAATATTATTGAAAACAGTCTGGGTTCTATCTGAACTTCTAGTAGATATACAGTAAAGTTCAATTAGATAACTTCTCAGTAGCGGGAAAAGAGAGAATCAATGCCGACAGGCTGTGAGAGGTATTTAAGGCTAAGACCCCACTTTGCAGAAAAACTGCTTTTTTTTTAAACAAAGACTGAAGTGGATTGAGTAAAAGGGAGAGGTGTAGGCGCTTTCTATTCTTTTTGTAGCCACTACTAGGTTTGGCTCAAACAACGCAGCAAAATCTTAAAAAAAAAAAAAAAATTGTGGGGTCTTAACCCAAGCTGGGCCTTTTATTAGCAAATTAGGATCCACTGTAGACCATTTGTGCTCCAGAGTAACATTTTTGTTTCCTAGGTGGGTATTTAGCACGTTCTTGTGAAGATATCAGGCCCCGTTTTATACATGAATCGGCTGATAACACAAGTGAACAGATAACGTATGTTATTCCATTTCTATTAACAATGAATGTCACTACGTTATATTGCTGTTCCTCAGAGTATGTGCCAAAAACATCCTATAGCAAGACTTACTGGAGCTAAACCTGAGTATGCTCTAGGAGTTGCATTAATGAGGATCTTCTTGAAATGGAGTCTTGCTAGCAGACTGTGAGGTGTACTTGTGCACATTCTAGGATGCATTTTGATTTAGAGACTCTATGAGCCCCATCTATTAACATTTCTATTCCATGTGCTTCAGGAGTCAAGTCATGATAAACTCCTTCATTTTGTTCTCTATGTGAACTGTTCACTCTCCAAGATTTAAGTCCCCAAATGGGTTTTAGAAACTCATTAAAAAATATGTTGCAAAAGCAACATAGCACCTGAAATTGATTCTGGTAAAGTCTGTCGTCCAAAATCCCAATAGGGCACCTTCCCTTCTATGTCTTGCTGTGTGCCCATACATCAGTTTACATCCACATGTGGGATAATTTTATGCCGAGGAGAAATTGCACAATAATAATAATGCATTTTATTTAAATAGTGCCAACATATTCTGCAGAACTTTACAAATTGTAGGGTTCAAGTAAAACATAATGAGACATTGCAAGAGTGTACAATGTATGTGGATGCACTTTCTGCTTTAACCATTTGTGAATGTGTTAGTGAAAGGGCTAAATTAATGTATTAGTGAAAGAAATTGAAATGTGTACATTTCACCTTCATTTTGTTTTAATTCCTGTGAAACACTGATAGTGTTAAGAGACTTCCTAAATGATGTTTTTTTTTATTTATTTGAGAGGTGCAGTTTTGAGAATGGGGTGATTTATCGGGTTTCTTAATACATTTTTTAAAAACCCCATCAGAATTCAACTGATCCCTAGGAATTGGGAATTAGAAATGTTCTTGAGTTGTTGTTTGAATATAATATCTGAAAAAAATGAAAGGGAGGTTAAAGTTTGATGTCAACATAAAGCAGAGATACAGTTAGGGCCAGAAATATTTGGACAGTGACACAAGTTTTGTTATTTTAGCTGTTTACTAAAACATGTTCAGAAATACAATTATATATATAATATGGGCTGAAAGTGCACACTCCCAGCTGCAATATGAGAGTTTCCACATCCAAATCGGAGAAAGGGTTTAGGAATCATAGCTCTGTAATGCATAGCCTCCTCTTTTTCAAGGGACCAAAAGTAATTGGACAATGGACTATAAGGGCTGCAATTAACTCTGAAGGCGTCTCCCTCGTAAACCTGTAATCAAAGAAGTAGTTAAAAGGTCTGGGGTTGATTCCAGGTGTGTGGTTTTGCATTTGGAAGCTGTTGCTGTGACCAGACAACATGCGGTCAAAGGAACTCTCAATTGAGGTGAAGCAGAACATCCTGAGGCTGAAAAAAAAGAAAAAATCCATCAGAGAGATAGCAGACATGCTTGGAGTAGCAAAATCAACAGTCGGGTACATTCTAAGAAAAAAGGAATTGACTGGTGAGCTTGGGAACTCAAAAAGGCCTGGGCGTCCACGGATGACAACAGTGGTGGATGATCGCCGCATACTTTCTTTGGTCAAGAAGAACCCGTTCACAACATCAACTGAAGTCCAGAACACTCTCAGTGAAGTAGGTGTATCTGTCTCTAAGTCAACAGTAAAGAGAAGACTCCATGAAAGTAAATACAAAGGGTTCACATCTAGATGCAAACCATTCATCAATTCCAAAAATAGACAGGCCAGAGTTACATTTGCTGAAAAACACCTCAAGAAGCCAGCTCAGTTCTGGAAAAGTATTCTATGGACAGATGAGACAAAGATCAACCTGTACCAGAATGATGGGAAGAAAAAAGTTTGGAGAAGAAAGGGAACGGCACATGATCCAAGGCACACCACATCCTCTGTAAAACATGGTGGAGGCAACGTGATGGCATGGGCATGCATGGCTTTCAATAGCACTGGGTCACTTGTGTTTATTGATGACATAACAGCAGACAAGAGTAGCCGGATGAATTCTGAAGTGTACCGGGATATACTTTCAGCCCAGATTCAGCCAAATGCTGCCAAGTTGATCGGACGGCGCTTCATAGTACAGATCGACAATGACCCCAAGCATACAGCCAAAGCTACCCAGGAGTTCATGAGTGCAAAAAAGTGGAACATTCTGCAATGGCCAAGTCAATCACCAGATCTTAACCCAATTGAGCATGCATTTCACTTGCTCAAATCCAGACTTAAGGCGGAAAGACCCACAAACAAGCAAGACCAGAAGGCTGCGGCTGTAAAGGCCTGGCAAAGCATTAAGAAGGAGGAAACCCAGCGTTTGGTGATGTCCATGGGTTCCAGACTTAAGGCAGTGATTGCCTCCAAAGGATTTGCAACAAAATATTGAAAATAAAAATATTTTGTTTGGGTTATGTTTATTTGTCCAATTACTTTTGAGCTCCTAAAATGTGGAGTGTTTGTAAAGAAATGTATACAATTCCTACATTTTCTATCAGATATTTTTGTTCAACCCTTCAAATTAAACGTTACAATCTGCACTTGAATTCTGTTGTAGAGGTTTCATTTCAAAACCAATGTGGTGGCATGCAGAGCCCAACTTGCGAAAATTGTGTCACTGTCCAAATATTTCTGGCCCTAACTGTATGGTCATTTATATTTCTGAAGTAATTTAGATAGTATGACTATCTATATGAAGGGCATGTAATTTCAAAGTTTGAAAACTGCATTTTTTTTTCAAAAATTTCACCAAATTTCCTATTTTTCATAATTTAACACAAAAGATATGGAACAAAAATTACCACTATCATAAGTACAATGTATGCAATGAAAAAAAAAAAAAAAACAGTCTGAGAATCACCTTGATAAGTTAAAGCATTCCAGAGTTATTACCACATAAAGGGGTTAAAGAAAAACAACATTCCCCAAAATGTCTCACTAAATAAATGTAGGGTTATCTCTGTATTCCACAAATCACTCTTTAAAATATACACAGACTCCAAGCCAAATGTGCATATTAATTCAGACTCCTGACCACAAAAAGACTAAATTGTTGCAGGTACAGGAGGTTTAATCCACACTCCAGTCCAAACCACAATTAATAAATTCTGTACAAGAGACCCAACATTTAATTCTAACAAAAATAGACCCAAAATTTAATTCAGAGCACAGACCAGGCCTTTAAACATGTGCAGGTCACATACTATAAGTCACAAAGCAAAACCTAAGATAAAATGAGAACCCAATATAGACCTAAGCCAAAAATTACTTTATACTCCAGTCCAGTGTCCTTAATAAATTGAGACCAAAGGCCACAATTCAGAACCAAAAGCGGACTTAATTTGCACTGAAGGTTAGACCCCATCATTAATTCACATCTCAGGCAAGATCTCAAAATATATTTATACCCCAGAGCATAATTGAAATATGAAATCCTCAAAATGAATTCATCCCAAGCCCCAAAAATACATTTAGATACCATACACTAACATTAGACCTTCACCTGATCATTTTCCATTCAAACCCGATCCCAATTCCGATCCTAATGCAAGTCGATGGGATTTTTTTTTTTATAATCCAAGATCAGATTTTAAAAACAATCCTATTCACTACACAGCATGGAGTCCAAAAATTGTTTCAATTGTTTCAATTTTTGGACTCACTCCACGCTGTGTATTGATTAAAAAAAAATCCCCCGGCTACTTAGTCCCCCCTGGTGTCCACTTACCTGCACAGATCACTGTCGCTGCCGTTCCCTGTTCTTCTCCGTCCGGTCCTCTCTCATTGACATGCCTTCAGAGCGTTGTGTGCACTCCCACCTCCCTAGGCTAGTGTTAGAGATGATGGGAGTAGGCGGGGCTTGTTGTGGCTTAGGAGAGTGCATCACTCACGTCTCCCCTCTTAGTACCCGCCCACATTCTCCTAAGCCACAAGTCCCGCCTTCTAACATTAGTCTAAGGAGGCGGGGGCGCACAGGGCGCTCTGAAGGCATGTGAAGAGGAAAGAAGAGGAGCGAGAAGAACCGGGGAGTGGCAGCGGCAGCAGATCTGTGCAGGTAAGTTGAGACTCTTCTGTTTCCTCCCTGCTGTGCCATACACTGGACAATGCAGATGTAGCAGAGTCTAGTATACGGCACAGCAGGGAGGACTGTACATTGTAGTAGTAGTAGCTAAAGATGAGAATGAATGGACGCATCTGACATTCAGGGGGTTAAGCAGCCGGACGCCGGCACAGGCTGTGTGCCAGCTTCATCCATTCATTCTTATGGGAGCATGCTATTCGAAACGGCAGTTTTGAATAGTACTTGCTCATCTCTAGACTAGCTAACATTGTTAGCTTTTCCCACAGTGCTTGGCCAGTATCAAAGCATTGTGGGGATTATTCCTCCAACCTAGATCCCGCCTAAAATGATTGGGATCTGAATTCCCTGGCACCTACCCCCCATGTATGGTGGGAATGTGAGGGAATTTTGGGCTACTAGACCAAAGTCCTACATATTTTATTTTATTTATTTTTTAATGTACATTGTGAGCCCCATATAGTGATCACAATGTCCATTTTTTTCCCCTATCAGTTTGTCTTTGTAGAATGAGAGGAAATCCACGCAAACACGGGGAGAACATACAAACTCCTTGCAGATGTTGTTCCTGGTGGGATTCTAACCCAGGACTCCAGCACTGCAAGGCTGCAGTGCTAACCACTGAGCCATCGTGTTGCCCCCAAAATCCTACATATTTTCAACCGAATCTGCGGCCATTGGATTTCTCTAACTCCTCAGATCATTTTCCTCAACCTTTGCTTTATGTTCCCTAAAAGCTTACCTAAGCATCTGTGGCTTCAACTACTCACAACAGCTGAAGCCCTAATCTCCTCTATTGGGCCTCAGACACATCGCCCTTGATTCCTCATCTTTTACAAGTTCTGTCAAATAGCCTGTTTAGAACAGCTTTCCCACTTTGAACTCAGAAACATTCAAAAATTGAGAACCACCTGGGCATCTTGGCTAACTTTCCGAAATGACAGCAACTGGGTGACCTCTTGATAGACTCTAACTCATGACCTTCATCTTCATTCCCGTCACTACCTCTACACTTAACGCTTCCTTCCCTGCCCATGTGTGCTTTGCTCTCCTGTAACGCCCTAGACTCTGACACCCCATTATGAGATCTCTTAGATAGTTTTATTATTGTTACTATTTGAGATGCCACTACTTTCTTGACTTCTGTTTCCATTTTACGTATTTTTTTTATATTGCAATTTCTCATATTGATGCAATGTTCTGTATAATTTTGTATAAAAATGTATGTATAAAAACAATAAAAAGATATTTGAAATGAATTAAAAAAAGAACAGGTGTTACTCCAATTGTGTTTTGAATTTGCTGGTTTTGGTTTTAGAGTTGTATAAGCAACGTAACAGAGTACCTAAGACTGTATGCACATGATTGTCCATTTTCACATCCACCTTGCACCTGAATGGCACCCGTTTTCCCAAATCCACTATATAGTTCAATGTATGCAAGGATCCATGAAGATGGTTAAAAATAGGACATGATGGTCATGAACATAACCCCCATTTACACAGTAAAATGAATATTACTGTGTGATGTCCATTAAAAAAACAGGTGTCACACGGCCAGTTTCCACTGTCATGCGAATGTAGCCTAATATCTGCAACAGCTTCCTAATAAAGATATGGAATCATGGAATAAATCAATAGATAAATTTGTCCCAAATTAAATAAAGAAAGCATATATTTTATAATGTAATGGGATAATAAATGTGGTGTTGCATAATTTAAAAGTCTTTCATATCACCTGAATTACTGATGAATTGATAACATCTTAATTAACAAAAATACCTTTAAAAATAATTATGGCACTGATAGTCAACTAACTAGTATTAAGGGATAAAATTGTCTGTGGAGTCAAATCCCCAAGAATCTTATTAGCTTTTCTTTATAAATGGTCCCAATGCGTCTGAGTTCCAATTAATTTCATCTTACACAAAAACAAGTGTGTATCTGTTGTCAGTAATGTATTATCAGGAGCTACTGATACAATACACTTGTGGGCTTCTAATGAGGTTAATGATGGATCCAGTGCGTAAACAGCAAATAGTGGACTTAACTCCTTTATGATTTATAATTTGATTGATACATAGTAATGGAGAAGTAAATAGAATTTCTATATCCTGAATGTCTTATAGCTAAAGCATTAATCGTATCAATAACATACTTATTGTGAATACAAACACTGTATATATATCCACTTTATCTAATAAATAAACTGCTGTATGGCACATGGAGGGACAGAACACTTTTTGGAGGGCAGAATTTGCTGTAATAGTTTTCTGTAACCTTGTCTCATTTGCTAAGTCCCTGAGTATCAGAACAGTGAAAACACCCAAGCATATAACACCATTTTGGAAACTAGACTCCTCAATAAATGAATCAAAGAGTATAGTGAGATCATTCATGGAATTGGTCAGTAAATTTGTAACATGGCATATTTTTCAATAAAACCCTTTTTGTTTCATTTCCACAAAGAGTTAAAGGAGAAAATGCACTTAAATTTTTTTAAATAATTTCTCCCAAGTATTGAAATGTCCCATATGTGGATGCAAACTGCTGTAGGGGCACACAGCGGGGCATATTTTGCAGAAATAGTTTTTTTTTTATCATGCTGGATTTGTAGTGTTCCTGAAGTACTAAAGTATGAAAGGGAACATCAGTTTGGAAACTAAACCCCTTAACAGGGGCTAACGGGGTAGCTGTGGTAATGGCTGTTAGGGTTAGCCAGATATATTAAGAAAAACTAAATAAATATCCTGTGGAGCCCAACTGGGCTCTGAACTGCAGGGCGTACTGGTGTGAACAAGGCCCAACAGTTAACCTCACTGCCGGGCTACACCACAAACTAGGTGCTTTTCTGTTAACTTCACAGGGAAGCTGCCACTGCAGAACAAAGCAGCCGATTCAATGAATTCCAAAGCCTTGCAGTTACTGCACTGCAAGACAAACAGAAACTTGACCATGTTCTCCCAGTAGCTTACTGGGCAGCACCCACCATAGCCATCTGCTGTGGAGCACCCCAGCTAGCAGCCTGCCCTAGGTAGGAGATTTTCCCAAGGCGGACTAAGGGAAAGGATTCCCAAAATTTAAATTAAAGGGGGGGATTCCTACCTGCCCAAGTAAGCAGCTTGCTGCCAACACTAAAGCATTTGGGCCGCCCAAACTTGCCTCCTTAAATGGAGGAAAGGCAGGCCTAATCAGCCAGCCCAGGTGCTCAAGTCAGGTGCCGATAGGCTGACACCATTGTCAGTCAGCAGACTGACCACGTCCATCGGCTGCAAGGGAATTAACCCCATATATGCTGGACTGAGCAGTTACAGCAGAACAGGCTGCGACCCTGATACCTTGGCTGCACCTACCGCACAGTTCTAACAGTGGCTGCCACAGGGCCCGGGACATTAGGGGGCCTGGCGGGCTCCTGATGTTTTTTTTTTTTTTTATAGGCCATTACTTGCTGGAGCAACCCCAGTAGGTAACAAGCCCTATTTACTTACCTATCCTAACTTCTGCACACGCCCGCTTGCGCTTCCCCTTCTGCAGATACAGCTGTGATCAGTATGGGGATCGGTAAGTGAGTAAGTGGCCTGCAAACCCCACAAACACTGCTATCATTATACTATGGGGTCTTTTCAGAGTATATAGATCATTGGGTCAGGGGAGTTGAGCCAAAATAAGAAACAGTGTTACTTACCTCTCCTTAGTTCCGGCAGGCTTTTGTTTTTTGACGTCACATGTGTCATGTGCGCAGGCCAGCATCATTATGCGTCGTGACGCTGGCCTGGGTCAGGTGACGTTTGGACCAACATTGAACAAATTTGCAGGGAGTGTGCTGGAGCATGGGAGAGGTAAGTAACAGTGTTTTTTATGTTTGTATCCTCCCCTAGGTCTCCGATAATTACACTCTGTATATAATAATTGTTCTTGGGTGCTCCACAATGGGGCATGATAGTGTGTGAAGGATCCACTATGGGGCATAATAATGTGTGAAGAGGCCACTATGGGGCATAATAAAGTGTGCAGGGGCTACAATAGGGCAAAACACTGTGTGCAACGGCTACTATGGGGCATAATACTGTGTGCAGGTTCCACTATTGTGCATAATAGTCAGTGAATAAGGGCATAATAGTGTGTGCAAGAATGCGCTTTATGTGGGAGAGGTTAGGGGGCTGGGGGGGGGCCATGTCAAATGTTCTCCTTGGGGGCTTACCATTTCTAGTTATGCCACTGCCCCTTAGGAAATTTATAAAGGGTGTGGGAGGATAGGTTCAGTGGTAGCAGCAGTGGACCCAGACAGTCAGAGACAGACACAAAAATTCAGGTGCAAACAGGTTTTACCCTGTACCTTTATTTTTCAAAAATGTAAAAAAAAAAAAAAAAAAAAGCCTTAACTTTCAGACAAAACAGTAACATAAAACCAACTTGTCTGAGCAACTAACAGAAAACACCCTAATTATACATGTGGCTTGCTTCAGCCACACAGTCAACAGGCATGGATAAAAACAGTGGCAGCAGTTCACACTGGTCTCACGAGTCTTCACAGCATTGGGACAGACCCCACGCTCCTTTTCTTTCCCCAGGAATGCCCAGGACTAAGGACTTGACAACCTTTTATAGGCCTTTCATGAGGACAAGAGTGGTTAACAGAAAGGACTTCTCACAGCTGAAGTTTTGTTACAAAAATCTGTGTTGTAACCTCATTTACCATACATAAGTGGAATCTGTGGGAGACATAACCTTCCAGAACTTTACCTGTCACCTTCTCACAAGGAGTATAGTGCGTATTTGGACCCCACAAGTATTAATTTATTTCCCAGAAGTTGATGCACACCAGAGTTTGAAAGATAAATCTGTGTATATGATGTATATACATCATGGTATAAAGAGGTGATAATCCAGGGTAAATTAATTACAAAATTAATAATCCATGAAAGTGTGGTATAATCTGAAGCAATCCTTCATGCAAAGGCCAGTTTTTTCAGGGCAGGTGTCACACTGATAAATGGTGTCTTTCCGTATCCTCCTTTTTTGGGTCTTCTCTTTCTTTGTAGTTTGTGGTACTTCATTTGGAAAGTGTTGTCCTGGTACAATATGGGCACCTTCAGTTCAAGAAGTAATGGGATCCTGCCCTTCCTGGCCGCAAATATCAGGGTCCTGATAAATTGAAGGACTGCTCTTGCCCAGCCTGCACATTGTGATAGCATGTAAGGGCCCCTTCACACGGCTGAAATGCTGGCTGCTTTAGAACATGTAAACGTTCCGTAGCAGCGGCGTCTAAAGCAGTTCCCATTGTTTTCTATGGGAGCTGGCATACGTGCGCTCCCCATAGAAATGAATGGAAAAAGCAGCCCATGCCGGCTCCCATAGAAAACAATGCGATCTGCTATAGACGCCGCTGCTACGGAACGTTTACATGTTCTAAAGCAGCCAGCGTTTCAGCCGTGTGAAGGGGCCCTAAGCTTTATACATTGCCATCTGTACGTTGAGCATGGCCAGCTTTTTGTACACTTTCGTTTCTCTCATGGCAATACATGGCATCAGGACTTGGTCAGATAGATTAACCCATCCCATTTATTATTGTGGGCCAGGATGCAGTCTGGCTTGGGTGCAACAGTACCAGTACCACATATAGGGACTGTGATTGTGGTCAGTACAAGGACATCCCTCTTGTCCTTATAGTTGACAACAGCATATTCTCATTTCAGAGTGCCTGGCTCTCACACCTTCTGAGGGGTCGTGTAACTCTCGAATTTTTGCGCACTGTTCCACAAACTGCAGTTCCTCTGGAACTGAGGTACCTAAAGAGCGGAATGGTGATGCAGTGGGTGCTGCAAACCCACACTATTTTCCCACTAACTCCTAGGATTGTAAGGCATTTTCAGGGCTCAATTCTTTTATCCCTTCCTTCATAAACCCTAAACATATGGGTGTACCCTGAACTACTTTCACACATTTTGCACATGCCACACCGTGACCTCTTACTGGGCAGGTATTGGAGTAATTTAATCCTGCCTTTGAAACTGATTAGGGAAACTGATAATTGAAAAGTGGTCAATGACCTGCTTGATTTTGAATAGGCAGTTAAAGTTGGAGGCATCTCAGGTCAGGCACTGTGCATTATCATTATAATGTAGAAATTTTGGGATAAAAATGTGCCCAGAAGAAATGGCATTTAGTTATATACATTGCTGGGCATACATATTTGTTTGGGCCACCATAAAATTTGCAAAATCATCAGAACTTTCAGTCTCAAATTAGATTCCCGACCTGCCAACAAAATCAGGAAGCCGAGGCTCATACTTTTCAGGGAGTGGACACAGTGGACCAAGAGTTAGATGATGATGAGGAAAAATAGAGGAATGGGGCATTTACCTCTTCCCCCTCGCTGGTCATAACAGTGTTAAAGGCCAGTAAGGAATATGCCTTTGGAAAGTTGGGGAACTTTAGGACATTTTAGATCTGTGTTATGCTTTTATATGTGTATTGAAATTTTATTTATTGACATTTTATTGAAAATGCGGGGTGTATGTTATGCTTCAACATGTCTATATTTAAAAATTAGAGATGAGCGAACAGTGTTCTATCGAACTCATGTTCGATCGGATATTAGGCTGTTCGGCATGTTCGAATCGAATCGAACACCGCGTGGTAAAGTGCGCCATTACTCGATTCCCCTCCCACCTTCCCTGGCGCCTTTTTTGCTCCAATAACAGCGCAGGGTAGGTGGGACAGGAACTACGACACCGGTGACGTTGAAAAAAGTAGGCAAAACCCATTGGCTGCCGAAAACATGTGACCTCTAATTTAAAAGAACAGCGCCGCCCAGCTTCGCGTCATTCTGAGCTTGCAATTCACCGAGGACGGAGGTTTCCGTCCAGCTAGCTAGGGCTTAGATTCTGGGTAGGCAGGGACAGGCTAGGATAGGAAGGAGAAGACAACCAACAGCTCTTATAAGAGCTAAATTCCAGGGAGAAGCTTGTCAGTGTAACGTGGCACTGACGGGCTCAATCGCCGCAACCCAGCTTTCCCAGGATCCTGAATGGAATACACTGTCAGTGTATTCCCGTATACCCGATATATACCCCGATACCCGTTCCAACGGTGTGCCCCCCCACCTTCACCCCAGAAATACCCTGCAAGTCCCCTAGCAATAGAATTGGGGCTATATACACCCACAATTTTTACTACTGGTATACAGTGCCATTGTCTGACTGGGAATTCAAAGAATATATTGGGAATACAAATACCCTCATTTCTTGCTACTGCCATATAGTGCCAGTTTCTGACTGGTAATTCAAAGAATATATTGGGGTTACGTGCACCCACAATTTTTACTACTGGTATACAGTGCCATTGTCTGACTGGGAATTCAAAGAGTATATTGGGAATACAAATACCCTCATTTCTTGCTACTGCCATATAGTGCCAGTTTCTGACTGGGAATTCAAAGAATATATTGGGGTTACGTGCACCCACAATTTTTACTACTGGTATACAGTGCCATTGTCTGACTGGGAATTCAAAGAATATATTGGGGTTATAAATACCCTCATTTCTTGCTACTGCCATATAGTGCCAGTTTCTGACTGGTAATTCAAAGAATATATTGGGGTTACGTGCACCCACAATTTTTACTACTGGTATACAGTGCCATTGTCTGACTGGGAATTCAAAGAATATATTGGGAATACAAATACCCTCATTTCTTGCTACTGCCATATAGTGCCAGTTTCTGACTGGGAATTCAAAGAATATATTGGGGTTACGTGCACCCACAATTTTTACTACTGGTATACAGTGCCATTGTCTGACTGGGAATTCAAAGAATATATTGGGGTTATAAATACCCTCATTTCTTGCTACTGCCATATAGTGCCAGTTTCTGACTGGTAATTCAAAGAATATATTGGGGTTACGTGCACCCACAATTTTTACTACTGGTATACAGTGCCATTGTCTGACTGGGAATTCAAAGAGTATATTGGGAATACAAATACCCTCATTTCTTGCTACTGCCATATAGTGCCAGTTTCTGACTGGGAATTCAAAGAATATATTGGGGTTACGTGCACCCACAATTTTTACTACTGGTATACAGTGCCATTGTCTGACTGGGAATTCAAAGAATATATTGGGGTTATAAATACCCTCATTTCTTGCTACTGCCATATAGTGCCAGTTTCTGACTGGTAATTCAAAGAACATATTGGGGTTACGTGCACCCACAATTTTTACTACTGGTATACAGTGCCATTGTCTGACTGGGAATTCAAAGAGTATATTGGGAATACAAATACCCTCATTTCTTGCTACTGCCATATAGTGCCAGTTTCTGACTGGTAATTCAAAGAATATATTGGGGTTACGTGCACCCACAATTTTTACTACTGGTATACAGTGCCATTGTCTGACTGGGAATTCAAAGAATATATTGGGGTTATAAATACCCTCATTTCTTGCTACTGCCATATAGTGCCAGTTTCTGACTGGTAATTCAAAGAATATATTGGGGTTACGTGCACCCACAATTTTTACTACTGGTATACAGTGCCATTGTCTGACTGGGAATTCAAAGAGTATATTGGGAATACAAATACCCTCATTTCTTGCTACTGCCATATAGTGCCAGTGTCTGACTGGGAATTCAAAGAATATATTGGGGTTACGTGCACCCACAATTTTTACTACTGGTATACAGTGCCATTGTCTGACTGGGAATTCAAAGAATATATTGGGGTTATAAATACCCTCATTTCTTGCTACTGCCATATAGTGCCAGTTTCTGACTGGTAATTCAAAGAATATATTGGGGTTACGTGCACCCACAATTTTTACTACTGGTATACAGTGCCATTGTCTGACTGGGAATTCAAAGAATATATTGGGAATACAAATACCCTCATTTCTTGCTACTGCCATATAGTGCCAGTTTCTGACTGGGAATTCAAAGAATATATTGGGGTTACGTGCACCCACAATTTTTACTACTGGTATACAGTGCCATTGTCTGACTGGGAATTCAAAGAATATATTGGGGTTATAAATACCCTCATTTCTTGCTACTGCCATATAGTGCCAGTTTCTGACTGGTAATTCAAAGAATATATTGGGGTTACGTGCACCCACAATTTTTACTACTGGTATACAGTGCCATTGTCTGACTGGGAATTCAAAGAGTATATTGGGAATACAAATACCCTCATTTCTTGCTACTGCCATATAGTGCCAGTTTCTGACTGGGAATTCAAAGAATATATTGGGGTTACGTGCACCCACAATTTTTACTACTGGTATACAGTGCCATTGTCTGACTGGGAATTCAAAGAATATATTGGGGTTATAAATACCCTCATTTCTTGCTACTGCCATATAGTGCCAGTTTCTGACTGGTAATTCAAAGAATATATTGGGGTTACGTGCACCCACAATTTTTACTACTGGTATACAGTGCCATTGTCTGACTGGGAATTCAAAGAGTATATTGGGAATACAAATACCCTCATTTCTTGCTACTGCCATATAGTGCCAGTTTCTGACTGGTAATTCAAAGAATATATTGGGGTTACGTGCACCCACAATTTTTACTACTGGTATACAGTGCCATTGTCTGACTGGGAATTCAAAGAATATATTGGGGTTATAAATACCCTCATTTCTTGCTACTGCCATATAGTGCCAGTTTCTGACTGGTAATTCAAAGAATATATTGGGGTTACGTGCACCCACAATTTTTACTACTGGTATACAGTGCCATTGTCTGACTGGGAATTCAAAGAGTATATTGGGAATACAAATACCCTCATTTCTTGCTACTGCCATATAGTGCCAGTTTCTGACTGGTAATTCAAAGAATATATTGGGGTTACGTGCACCCACAATTTTTACTACTGGTATACAGTGCCATTGTCTGACTGGGAATTCAAAGAATATATTGGGGTTATAAATACCCTCATTTCTTGCTACTGCCATATAGTGCCAGTTTCTGACTGGTAATTCAAAGAATATATTGGGGTTACGTGCACCCACAATTTTTACTACTGGTATACAGTGCCATTGTCTGACTGGGAATTCAAAGAGTATATTGGGAATACAAATACCCTCATTTCTTGCTACTGCCATATAGTGCCAGTGTCTGACTGGGAATTCAAAGAATATATTGGGGTTACGTGCACCCACAATTTTTACTACTGGTATACAGTGCCATTGTCTGACTGGGAATTCAAAGAATATATTGGGGTTATAAATACCCTCATTTCTTGCTACTGCCATATAGTGCCAGTTTCTGACTGGTAATTCAAAGAATATATTGGGGTTACGTGCACCCACAATTTTTACTACTGGTATACAGTGCCATTGTCTGACTGGGAATTCAAAGAGTATATTGGGAATACAAATACCCTCATTTCTTGCTACTGCCATATAGTGCCAGTTTCTGACTGGTAATTCAAAGAATATATTGGGGTTACGTGCACCCACAATTTTTACTACTGGTATACAGTGCCATTGTCTGACTGGGAATTCAAAGAATATATTGGGGTTATAAATACCCTCATTTCTTGCTACTGCCATATAGTGCCAGTTTCTGACTGGTAATTCAAAGAATATATTGGGGTTACGTGCACCCACAATTTTTACTACTGGTATACAGTGCCATTGTCTGACTGGGAATTCAAAGAGTATATTGGGAATACAAATACCCTCATTTCTTGCTACTGCCATATAGTGCCAGTGTCTGACTGGGAATTCAAAGAATATATTGGGGTTACGTGCACCCACAATTTTTACTACTGGTATACAGTGCCATTGTCTGACTGGGAATTCAAAGAGTATATTGGGAATACAAATACCCTCATTTCTTGCTACTGCCATATAGTGCCAGTGTCTGACTGGGAATTCAAAGAATATATTGGGGTTACGTGCACCCACAATTTTTACTACTGGTATACAGTGCCAATTTCTAACTAGGAATTCAAAATGCGCAAGGCTCCCGGAAAGGGACGTGGACGAGGCCGTGGGCGAGGTCGGGGGAATGGTTCTGGGGAGCAAGGTAGCAGTGAAGCCACAGGGCGTCCCGTGCCTACTCCTGTGGGGCAGCAAGCATTGCGCCACTCCACAGTGCCAGGGTTGCTTGCCACATTAACTAAACTGCAGGGTACAAACCTTAGTAGGCCCGAGAACCAGGAACAGGTCTTGCAATGGCTGTCAGAGAACGCTTACAGCACATTGTCCAGCAGCCAGTCAGACTCTGCCTCCTCTCCTCCTATTACCCAACAGTCTTGTCTTCCTTCCTCCCAAAATTCCGAAGCTTTACAGAACAATAACCCAAACTGTCCCTGCTCCCCAGAGCTGTTCTCCGCTCCTTTCATTGTCCCTCAACCTGCCTCTCCACGTCACGATTCCACGAACCTAACAGAGGAGCATCTGTGTCCAGATGCTCAAACACTAGAGTCTCCTCCATCTCCGTTCGATTTGGTGGTGGATGACCAGCAACCCACCCTCATCGACGATGATGTGACGCAGTTGCCGTCAGGGCATCCAGTTGACTGGCGCATTGTGCGGGAGGAGGAGATGAGACAGGAGTTGGAAGAGGAAGTGGTGGATGATGAGGACACTGACCCGACCTGGACAGGGGGGATGTCAAGCGGGGAAAGTAGTGTGGATGTTGAGGCAGGTGCAGCACCAAAAAGGGTAGCTAGAGGCAGAGGCAGAGGTCAGCAGCTTAGGCGAAGCCAGGCCACACCCGGAATCTCCCAAGATGTTCCAGTTCGTACCCAGCCCCGAAAAACTCCCACCTCGAGGGCACGTTTCTCGAAGGTGTGGCGTTTTTTCAAGGAATGCGCCGAGGACAGATATAGTGTTGTCTGCACAATTTGCCTCTCGAAATTGATTAGGGGCTCTGAGAAGAGCAACCTGTCCACCACTTCAATGCGCCGTCATTTGGAATCCAAGCACTGGAATCAGTGGCAGGCAGCAACGGCAGGACAAAGGCCGCCTGCCGTTCACGCCACTGCCACTGCCTCTGCCTCTGCCTCTGCCACTGCCACTGCTGACTGTGCTGGCGATGCACTCCAGAGGACGAGCCAGGACACCACTTCATCTGCCTCCGCCACTTTGTTGACTTCTACCTCATCCTCCCCTGGTCCTGTCTTATCTCCTTCTCCTGCACCATCAAAGGCACCATCAGGCGTTTCTTTACAACAACCCACCATCTCTCAGACATTGGAGCGGCGGCAGAAATACACTGCTAACCACCCACACGCGCAAGCCTTGAACGCCAACATCGCTAAACTGCTGGCCCAGGAGATGTTGGCGTTCCGGCTTGTTGAAACTCCCGCCTTCCTGGACCTGATGGCAACTGCGGCACCTCGCTATGCCGTCCCTAGCCGTCACTACTTCTCCCGGTGTGCCGTCCCCGCCTTGCACCAGCACGTGTCACTCAACATCAGGCGGGCCCTTAGTTCCGCGCTTTGCACAAAGGTCCACTTGACCACCGACGCGTGGACAAGTGCATGCGGACAGGGACGCTACATTTCACTGACGGCACACTGGGTGAATGTAGTTGAGGCTGGGACTGCTTCCCAAACTGGCCCGGTGTACCTCGTCTCCCCGCCTAACATTCCTGGCAGGGACACGAGAAGAACACCCCCCTCCTCCTCCTCCTCTACCGCCTCCTCCTCCGCCACCGCCTCCTCCTCCGCCACCGCCTCCTCCTCCGCTGTTAGATTGACCCCAGCTACGAGTTGGAAACGTTGCAGCACTGGCGTTGGTAGACGTCAGCAGGCTGTGCTGAAGCTGATCAGCTTGGGGGACAGACAGCACACTGCCTCCGAGGTGAGGGATGCCCTCCTCGATGAGACGGCAATATGGTTTGAGCCGCTGCACCTGGGCCCAGGCATGGTCGTTTGTGATAACGGCCGGAACCTGGTAGCAGCTCTGGAGCTTGCCGGACTCCAACATGTTCCATGCCTGGCCCACGTCTTCAACCTAGTGGTGCAACGTTTCCTAAAGAGCTACCCCAATGTTCCAGAGCTACTGGTGAAAGTGCGGCGCATGTGCGCCCACTTTCGCAAGTCGACAGTAGCCGCTGCTAGCTTAAAATCTCTCCAGCAACGCCTGCATGTGCCACAACACCGGCTTTTGTGCGACGTCCCCACACGCTGGAACTCAACGTTTCAGATGTTGAATAGAGTGGTTGAGCAGCAGAGACCTTTGATGGAATACCAGCTACAAAACCCTAGGGTGCCACAAAGTCAGCTGCCTCAGTTTCACATCCATGAGTGGCCATGGATGAGAGACCTTTGTGACATCCTACGGGTCTTTGAGGAGTCCACAAGGAGGGTGAGCTCTGAGGATGCGATGGTGAGCCTTACAATCCCGCTCTTGTGTGTTCTGAGAGAATCCCTGATTGACATCAGGGATAACTCAGATCACACAGAGGAGTTAGGGATAGCATCCGATCCGTCACAGCTGGAGAGTAGGTCCACACATCTGTCCGCTTCACTGCGTTTAATGGAGGAGGAGGAGGAGGAGGAGGAGGAAGAAGAGTTGTCCGATGATGTGATGGTGATACAGGAGGCTTCCGGGCAACTTCGAATCGTCCCATTGTTGCAGCGCGGATGGGTAGACATGGAGGATGAGGAGGAAATGGAGATTGAACTTTCCGGTGGGGCCAGAGGAGTCATGCCAACTAACACTGTGGCAGACATGGCTGAGTTCATGTTGGGGTGCTTTACAACCGACAAGCGTATTGTCAAAATCATGGAGGACAACCAGTACTGGATCTTTGCTATCCTTGACCCCCGGTATAAAAACAACATCTCGTCTTTTATTCCGGTAGAGGGGAGGGCCAATCGCATCAATGCTTGCCACAGGCAATTGGTGCAGAATATGATGGAGATGTTTCCAGCATGTGACAGTGGCGGCAGGGAGGGCAGTTCCTCCAGTAGGCAACCAAGTTCTCACCGGTCCACACAAACGAGGGGCACACTGTCTAAGGTCTGGGACACCTTGATGGCACCCCCTCGCCAAAGTGCCGCCACGGAGGGTCCTAGTGTCACCAGGCGTGAGAAGTATAGGCGCATGTTGCGGGAATACCTTTCCGACCACAGCCCTGTCCTCTCCGACCCCTCTGCGCTCTACACGTATTGGGTGTCGAAGTTGGACCTGTGGCTTGAACTTGCCCTATATGCCTTGGAGGTGCTGTCCTGTCCTGCCGCCAGCGTCCTATCTGAGAGGGTGTTCAGTGCAGCCGGTGGCATCATCACTGACAAGCGCACCCGTCTGTCAGCTGAGAGTGCCGACCGGCTCACTTTGATAAAAATGAACCACCACTGGATAGAGCCTTCATTTTTGTGCCCACCTGTGTAAAGCACCCCAACATGAAACTCCATGTCTGTACTCAACCTCTCCAATTCCTCCGCATCCTCATACTCATCCACCATAAGCGTTGCACAATTCTGCTAATACTAGGCTCCCTCCAACATGATTTCCCCCAACTCTGCTGGTTAGAGGCTCCCTCCACCCTGATTTCCACCAACTCTGCTGGTTAGAGGCTCCCTCCACCCTGCTTTCCCACAACTCTGCTGGTTAGAGGCTCCTTCCACCATGAATTTGCCCAAACTGGGCTGTTTAGAGGCTCCCTCCACCATGAATTGGTCCAAACTGGGCTGGTTAGAGGCTCCCTCCACCATTAATTGGTCCAAACTGGGCTGGTTAGAGGCTCCCTCCACCATGAATTTGCCCAAACTGGGCTGTTTAGAGGCTCCCTCCACCATGAATTTGCCCAAACTGGGCTGGTTAGAGGCTCCCTCCACCATGAATTGGTCCAAACGGGTTTTTAGAGGCTCCCTTCACCATGAATTGGTCCAAACTTGGCTGTTTAGAGGCTCCCTCCACCATGAATTGGTCCAAACTGGGGTGGTTAGAGGCTCCCTCCACCATTAATTGGTCCAAACTGGGCTGGTTAGAGGCTCCCTCCACCATTAATTGGTCCAAACTGGGCTGGTTAGAGGCTCCCTCCACCATGAATTTGCCCAATCTGGGCTGTTTAGAGGCTCCCTCCACCATGAATTTGCCCAAACTGGGCTGGTTAGAGGCTCCCTCCACCATGAATTGGTCCAAACGGGTTTTTAGAGGCTCCCTTCACCATGAATTGGTCCAAACTTGGCTGTTTAGAGGCTCCCTCCACCATGAATTGGTCCAAACTGGGGTGGTTAGAGGCTCCCTCCACCATTAATTGGTCCAAACTGGGCTGGTTAGAGGCTCCCTCCACCATTAATTGGTCCAAACTGGGCTGGTTAGAGGCTCCCTCCACCATGAATTGGTCCAAACTGGGGTTTTTAGAGGCTCCCTCCACCATGAATTGGTCCAAACTTGGCTGTTTAGAGGCTCCCTCCACCATTAATTGGTCCAAACTGGGCTGGTTAGAGGCTCCCTCCACCATGAATTGGTCCAAACTGGGTTTTTTAGAGGCTCCCTCCACCATGAATTTGCCCAAACTGGGCTGTTTAGAGGCTCCCTCCACCATGAATTGGTCCAAACTGGGTTTTTTAGAGGCTCCCTCCACCATGAATTGGTCCAAACTGGGCTGGTTAGAGGCTCCCTCCACCATGAATTTCCCAAAACTTGGCTGTTTAGAGGCTCCCTCCACCATTAATTGGTCCAAACTGGGCTGGTTAGAGGCTCCCTCCACCATGAATTGGTCCAAACTGGGTTTTTTAGAGGCTCCCTCCACCATGAATTGGTCCAAACTGGGCTGGTTAGAGGCTCCCTCCACCATGAATTTCCCAAAACTTGGCTGTTTAGAGGCTCCCTCCACCATTAATTGGTCCAAACTGGGCTGGTTAGAGGCTCCCTCCACCATGAATTGGTCCAAACTGGGCTGGTTAGAGGCTCCCTCCACCATTAATTGGTCCAAACTGGGCTGGTTAGAGGCTCCCTCCACCATGAATTTGCCCAAACTGGGCTGGTTAGAGGCTCCCTCCACCATGAATTGGTCCAAACTGGGTTTTTTAGAGGCTCCCTCCACCATGAATTTGCCCAAACTGGGCTGGTTAGAGGCTCCCTCCACCATGAATTGGTCCAAACTGGGCTGGTTAGAGGCTCCCTCCACCATGAATTTGCCCAAACTGGGCTGTTTAGAGGCTCCCTCCACCATTAATTGGTCCAAACTGGGCTGGTTAGAGGCTCCCTCCACCATGAATTTGCCCAAACTGGGCTGTTTAGAGGCTCCCTCCACCATGAATTGGTCCAAACTGGGTTTTTTAGAGGCTCCCTCCACCATGAATTGGTCCAAACTGGGCTGGTTAGAGGCTCCCTCCACCATGAATTTCCCAAAACTTGGCTGTTTAGAGGCTCCCTCCACCATGAATTGGTCCAAACTGGGCTGGTTAGAGGCTCCCTCCACCATGAATTTCCCAAAACTTGGCTGTTTAGAGGCTCCCTCCACCATGAATTGGTCCAAACTGGGCTGGTTAGAGGCTCCCTCCACCATTAATTGGTCCAAACTGGGCTGGTTAGAGGCTCCCTCCACCATGAATTGGTCCAAACTGGGTTTTTTAGAGGCTCCTTCCACCATGAATTTGCCCAAACTGGGCTGTTTAGAGGCTCCCTCCACCATGAATTGGTTCAAACTGGGCTGGTTAGAGGCTCCCTCCACCATTAATTGGTCCAAACTGGGCTGGTTAGAGGCTCCCTCCACCATTAATTGGTCCAAACTGGGCTGGTTAGAGGCTCCCTCCACCATGAATTTGCCCAAACTGGGCTGGTTAGAGGCTCCCTCCACCATGAATTGGTCCAAACTGGGTTTTTTAGAGGCTCCCTCCACCATGAATTTGCCCAAACTGGGCTGGTTAGAGGCTCCCTCCACCATGAATTGGTCCAAACTGGGGTTTTTAGAGGCTCCCTCCACCATGAATTTGCCCAAACTGGGGTGTTTAGAGGCTCCCTCCACCATGAATTTGCCCAAACTCTGCTGGTTAGAGGCTCAATCCACCCTGATTTTCAAAACAAATGTTGGTGCCAACCTCAACTTACTACAAGGGCCAAATTCACTGCTGGTGACAAGCTCTCCTCACTGCAAGTGCCAAATACACATGTTTCAAGGTGTTTTCCTACTGTCAGAGAGGTGGTATTGAGTGTGTAAAGTGTGTAGTTGTTAGGCTGTGATGTTGGGGTAATAGAGGGTCTTTGGTGTGTTAGATGCCCCCAGACATGCTTCCCCTGCTGTCCCAGTGTCATTCCAGAGGTGTTGGCATCATTTCCTGGGGTGTCATAGTGGACTTGGTGACCCTCCAGACACGGATTTGGGTTTCCCCCTTAACGAGTATCTGTTCCCCATAGACTATAATGGGGTTCGAAACCCGTTCGAACACACGAACATTGAGCGGCTGTTCGAATCGAATTTCGAACCTCGAACATTTTAGTGTTCGCTCATCTCTATTAAAAATGTATTGACCAGAAAAAAGAGAAGAGAATGATGTTAAATTTGCCTATATTTAAGACCTTGTCCTAAATGTTTTCCATAGACATAGAGACTGCTATCTATCTATTTACATACATACAACTAAATTTAGATCATTAGAAATAAAACAAGAAAACCTGTGGCTAAAAATTGAGCAAATGCCGACTAGTAATGCATGTATTTCACTAAAGGAGGATAGACAGTCCCCCTAAGAAGTATATGTTAAAACTTCACTTTTATTTTTGTTATTAAAACACCCAAAAACAGAAAGAAAAACTTTCTAAAAAAGCGTGGCCCACCATTGATCCAATACACCTCAATGAGTGACTATATACATGGGAGGAACTCCTACAGGGTATCGCTTGTATCACCCCTACAGCTATCTCCCTAAATATTATCAATAGAAGTGGTCAGTATAACACTTACACACCAGGCAGGATCCGTATAACGGCTCACCAGACAGCTTCCTCCACCCCTCCGAGGATACTGGCCTAATGCCACACCAACAGAGAGGGGAGGTACTGATGGCCAGATCCCTGCCTCAGTATGATCGTGTATCCGACTCACTCTAATTAAATAGACCCTACGCGTTTCGTTGCAGACTCATCAGGGGTCTAAAACATTCCAAACACTCTTCACACCAAATTGTAGTCAAAAAACTACTTTCATTTGTTCTAGACGGTATGGTAGGCTGACCGTCGGCAGGACCGCCGCTATGCACCCAGCGGTGAGTTGCCCTGCCTTCTCCCAGCTATTTACGTCATTTCCTCCACCTCCAACAGATCCAGCAATCCAATCACTATTGCTGTTCTGACGCACCCACCATCTCCACATCATGTGATCGGACTTAGCATACTCCGCCTTCTGTCACTTCCTCTCGTGACTCACCATAACACTGGTATTACGTGCCTTCCGAATCCCACATCCCGATGCATCCTCTAATGCGCATGCGCCTGACCGACCACAGACTCTACTGCTCAGCCTGTCAGCACCTGCTTTCATTCGTTCCGATCTCGCGCATGCGCTACTTCTTAGTCTCAAGATCAGTTTGCTACGCTCCATATCATCTGCCCGGAGCTAGACTCACTCCGATCATATTACTTTGGACACAAGCTGCGCTGCTTCCTACATGTCTCGACTCTTTTAATCGGGACCATTTCATGGTTATTATGTGGCAGAACAATAGGATCTGTTCTTCTCTAGGGGAGGGGAAACTCTTAACAAGGGCTTAACATCAGGTTTACCTAATGTGCTGTTGACATATTCGCTATACCATCAGAACCATTTTCATTTGAAGCACTCGCATATACCCATAAGTGAGTGGGTATACCACCTCACCTTACTGAAATTATCAACACGTTTTACAGGTGATGCACAGTGACAACATCCTTATGATTTTCAAATGATTGCCAGTAGCCTCATCTCACTTCTCATCTTATTCCAAAAAACAAGAGAAATCCATCTGCTCATTCATTCCCTTCGGTGAGATAGTATCCATTCTGTAGATCCACTGCATTTCCTTCCTAAGGATAAATTTATCCCAGTCCCCTCCTCTACTTGGAGGCTTGATCACTTCCATCACTTGGACCTTCAGGCCCGTGGTGTCTCCTGCGTGGAATCTACAGAAGTGACGTGCTACCGCCGTGTCTCTCTCATTTTGGATGTCACAAATGTGGTCCCTTATCCTCCTCCTTAGCTGCCTCTTTGTTTTCCCCACATAATTCAGTGGGCACGGGCAACTGAGAAGGTAGACCACCCCCATTGTCTCACAATTCGAGAAACTCCTACATTTATATGTTGCCCCTGTAGATACACTTTTGAAGATAGGATTCTTATCCACAAATGGGCAGGCTGAGCACCTCCCACATCCGTACGTACCATTGGGCCTTCTAAGGGATAGCCAATTCTCCGGTCCCTTGTCCTGTGCGAGGGAGCTGTGAACCAAATGATCTTTGATATTCTTCCCTCTTCTAAAGGTTATACTTGGTCTTTCACCTATCTCCTCTTTCAAATCTGGATCTGCCGCTATTATGTTCCAGTACCTCTTGAGAATCTTCCTCACCTCCACATGACCCATATCAAATGTACCCACTATCCGTATTGGTCCATCCCTATTTTCCTGCCTCTTTTTTGGCACTAACAAGTTCTTCCTTTCCACCTTCTTTGCTCTATCAAAGGCCTTATCAATGACATGTTTAGGATAACCCTTCTCACAAAAACGTGCCGACAGGTTCTCAGATTCGCAAAGAAATTCTCTATATGATGAACAATTCCTCCTAGCACGTAGGAATTGTCCTACTGGGATGCCTTTTTTCAGGGGTTCTGGATGGCAACTAGGCCATTCCAAGAGGCTATTGGTCGAGGTGGCTTTTCTATGCACAACTGTGCTAATCCTCCCATCCCTCTGTCTACTTAGCTTGAGGTCTAGAAAAGTAATTGATTCCATTTGAAACTCCTAAGTGAATCTCAGACCTAAATTGTTCTTATTCAGATTCTCCACATAGGAATCAAACTGTATTTTAGATCCCCTCCAAAGCAGGAGGATGTCATCTATATACCTGACCCATAGGTCAATATGACCCATATACTCCATGTTTTCGTCCGAGAGGGCTACGGTTTCCTCCCACCAGCCGAGGAACAGGTTGGCATACGTGGGAGCCACAGGGCTCCACATCGCCGTGCCCCTCAGCTGGTGGAAGGTCCGCCCCTCAAACATGAATATGTTCCTTTCCAGGACAAAGGTAAGTAATTGCATCACAAATTCATTGTGCTCCTGCAGTGTAATTTTCCGGGATCTTAAATAGTAACGGATCGCCTCATAGCCCTTCTGGTGTGGGATGGATGAGTATAGCGCCTCGACATCCAGGCTGGCAAAATAGACCCCCTCCTACATAACTACTCCCTCAACCCTATTTAGAACATCCATGCTGTCCCTAGTATAGGACGCCAACCCCAACACAAATGGTCTCAATATTGTGTCCAAATATTTGCTAGCATTCTGGGTAAGACTTCCTATCTGGGACACAATGGGCCTCCCCCTTAACGGGTCAAACCCTTTATGTATCTTCGGTAGGGCGTAGAAAGAGGGGGTCACTGGATGTCGAGGCGCCATAAAGTCCCTCTCATTCCTGTCAATAATGCCTGCCTGAAATGCTTTTTCCAAGATCCCTTTGAATTCCAATACAAACTCTGTCACCTTATCCCTATTGATAATCTCATAACATTCTCTGTCTCCCAGGAGGGACCAACACATTTCCACATACTTGGATTTATCAAGGGCCACCACATTCCCCCCCTTGTCTGCCGGCTTTAGAACCAGATCATGGTTCTTCTCTAGACTCAGGAGGGCCTGCATCTCCTCTTTTGTTAAATTGGAGGGATGCCATTTACTTTGTTTCTTTTCCATGTCCCTTAGATCTCTAGAGACCAAATCTACAAACAGATCAATCATTCCATAATCACCTGGAGGGGGTAACTTTTTACTGGGGAGCCTTAAGTCTGTAAATGGACCCTTCGTAGTATCCTGCTCCGATTCTTTCAGGAGGTCCTCCAATACCTTCAAACCTTCATAGTCTGTACCTTCTAAACCCAATTATTCGCATTTTTCCCTATTGGACTTCGCAAAAAATTTACGCCATTTCATTTTACGAGCAAAAAGATTTACATCCTTCGTCCAACTGAAAGAATCATATCTCACTGTAGGTACATATGACAGTCCTCTCTTTAAGAGTTCTAACTCCGCTTTTGTAAACTCATGTGAGGATAAGTTACATAACTGAGGTCCCTTCTCCCCACTAGTATTCCCATATATTTTATCATTGATATTACTCAACACTTCTCCCCCCCTCTGGTTTCCACTGATCCCTTCGGAAAAGCACATGACTACTGGTTGTCTTTTCGTCCTCTGAGCAGGTATTTCGATATCGGTGGGTTTGTCTCTAAAAAACCTTCCCTAGATTTACCTCGCCCCCGTCCCCTTCGTGATCGTGACTGGCTCCTGGAGTTTCCCCTCACACCTTGATTTCCTCTACTCTCCACTTCTCATCCCCTATTAGTCTCAGAATCTGTAGTTTCCCCTTCAGATGATGAAGGGTCCACAAAACTACGTGCACTCTGGTTCTGAATTACCTCGTATGCTCTTTTTTTCTCTAAACTCCTCTAGGTCCCTTCTAAATTGATAGTGCTTCCTTTCTTTTATTTGTGCACTAAATCTCTCTATGTTCTGCTGCAGATGTTTATCTTTAGTTTCGAAACCTGATAGTTCAGAGAGGAGTTTCGCCTTTTCTCTTTCGCTATTGAGTTCAGTCTCAACTTTTTTCAGATACACTTTCTCCTCCTCAAGGAGTATTTGCATGAGTTTTAGGGAACTAGCTGTTATCTCCTTCTCCCACCTTTCCTTTAATGATGGTGATCTCAACTTAGGAGCCGGTGTGAGGGTAATTCTTAACCCCCTTGGTACAATACAATTACGAATATAACTCTCCAGGGACTGCACCTCCCACCAGCTGCGATAGTAGTCCTTATACAGCTTGGTGAGATGTTTAAATGTGCCCTTTAAAGAAGTGGCCCCAAGTGATGCTGTTGGTAGGTCCCCCTCGGAAAACACACACTGAGCTTCTCCTTTCAAATTGTGTTAACTACACTGAATACGAAACCAGCCATCCCTTAATGCTATACTGCTTACTTCACGCCAATCAGACACTATTTCACTGCTGGATAGTATATGTTACTTCTTAAATATATATTTCACTGAAGGAGGATAGACAGTCCCCCTAAGAAGTATATGTTTAAAACTTCACTTTTATTTTTGTTATTAAAACACCCAAAAACAGAAAGAAAAACTTTCTAAAAAAGCGTGGCCCACCATTGATCCAATACACCTCAATGAGTGACTATATACATGGGAGGAACTCCTACAGGGTATCGCTTGTATCACCCCTACAGCCATCTCCCTAAATATTATCAATAGAAGTGGTCAGTATAACACTTACACACTAGGCAGGATCCGTATAACGGCTCACCAGACAGCTTCCTCCACCCCTCCGAGGATACTGGCCTAATGCCACACCAACAGAGAGGGGAGGTACTGATGGCCAGATCCCTGCCTCAGTATGATCGTGTATCCGACTCACTCTAATTAAATAGACCCTACGCGTTTCGTTGCAGACTCATCAGGGGTCTAAAACATTCCAAACACTCTTCACACCAAATTGTAGTCAAAAAACTACTTTCATTTGTTCTAGACGGTATGGTAGGCTGACCGTCGGCAGGACCGCCGCTATTCACCCAGCGGTGAGTTGCCCTGCCTTCTCCCAGCTATTTACGTCATTTCCTCCACCTCCAACAGATCCAGCAATCCAATCACTATTGCTGTTCTGACGCACCCACCATCTCCACATCATGTGATCGGACTTAGCATACTCCGCCTTCTGTCACTCCCTCTCGTGACTCACCATAACACTGGTATTACGTGCCTTCCGAATCCCACATCCCGATGCATCAGCTAATGCGCATGCGCCTGACCGACCACAGACTCTACTGCTCAGCCTGTCAGCACCTGCTTTCATTCGTTCATTAGCTCCGGGCAGATAATATGGAGCGTAGCAAACTGATCTTGAGACTAAGAAGTAGCGCATGCGCGAGATCGGAACGAATGAAAGCAGGCACCCATTCATTTGAATGTTTTTTTAAAAGTAAACCGCCAGTATCCGTATGCAGCCTGTCCACGGGGAAACCAGGTTTTTTTGTCGGACATAAAATCAGACATTCTGGACTTTGTCTGGCCAAAAAAATGATTTCCCTACAGAGGGGCTGCATACAGACACCATTGGTTTGCTTTTAAAACCCATTCAAATTAATGTGTTTTAAAACTGACCGCCGGGAAGCTGTCCCCTATGCAGTTTCTCTGGGGAATAGGACAGAAACCCAGCATACTGACACAGGGAGCAAAGGGGTGTGAGTGTCCCCTTAGACTACTCACTCTCATTTTATAACATGGGTGTACCTGATTATCCTGCTTTGCAGTCTGTACTGTGAATGTATGAGATGCAACTTTTAATGCGAAAATTGATACATTTGGTGCAAATTCTGCCAGTGCTGACTCTAGAAAAATTGACTTTAATATTCTTCCAATGATAATCCTCCCAACTGTATTGTAAAAAGAGCAAATAAACATGTTACCATATACAGTAGGTCCATGATTCCTAAACTCAAATATACTTAAAACAAGAACTGTAACAATGTTATTTTCTTTTTATAAATCATGACAAATAAAGTAACCTTTAAATGTATTTTTGATATCTTTGTTTCTGAATGTATATATGAGGGGGTTCAGCATGGGTGTCACCATTGTGTAACAAACAGACACAATTTTGTTATATTCCGCAGTATTAGTATAATTTGGCCTTACATACATAATGATTAAACTTCCAAAGAAGATTCCCACAACTATAAGATGAGAAGCACAAGTTGAAAATGTTTTCTTTTTCCCACCAGTTGAGGGAATTAATATAATTTCTCTTATTATCATGACATAGGACAACATGATCATAGAAAAGGAGCTCATGATCATACTAGCAGCAACAACAAAGTTAACAAATTCTACCCTTTCAGCGCCCCTACAAGAAACTTCCAGCAATGGTGGAGCGTCACAAAAGAAATGATTGATAGTGTTAAGACCACAGAAATGTAATTGGCAGATTGAGAACAATGGCGGCAGGTTAGCTGTTATTGCTATGACCCACAATCCCACAATTAAATAGATACATACAGTATAATTCATAACAGAAAGGTATCGTAAGGGATTGCATACGGCAACATAACGGTCAAATGACATAACAGCCAAGATGAGGCATTCTGCTGATCCAAGGCAGATATGAATAAAAAACTGAGAAATACATCCAATGTAAGAAATAACATACATTTTGATGAGAAAAGTGGCAAGCATCTGAGGGACAATATTAGATGTGTAGAAAATATCAATCACAGAAATATTTGCAAGAAAGAAATACATTGGCAAATGAAGGCGACTCTCTTTCCGGACCATGAGGACGATTAGGATATTTCCAAGTAATGTTATTATATAGATAAATAATCCTAGAATGAAAATAAAGATCCCCAAGTGGTGAAAACTTGGAAATCCCAGTATTATAAATGAAGTAATACGTGTTTCATTAACTCCTTCCATTGGACAGTTAATTTTATTACAATCTACAAATCGTAAAGAACTGTTAGCATGCTATTATTATGGGCAGCATACGTTGGCAATAGACAAAACAATATGCATTGAATTAATGTTGTCCTTAGATCAGAATGCAAGTAAATTCCCTCATATAACTCATCCACTGAGGCTATGAACACCACCCAACCACTATATCCCTCGCTTGTATCATTGCCATCCTATAGTACTTACATATTGGTTTAAAGGGGTTGTCCAACTCCTTTTTATTCATGATCTATCCTGAGAAAAGGTCAACAGACATCAGTAGGGGTCCAACACCCATGACCATTCGAAACAGCTGCTCAGCGGGGGTCCAGGTTCTTGGACCTCTACTGAACTCTTATTGATTTTCTATCAGGATAGATCTTCAATAAAAAAGAGTTTGATGACACCTTCAATTCATAGTCATCCCTGTCTCCTATTCATAGCCAAAAAAAGACATAATATTAAATTATGTTATCATATACAATTTATAAAACCATTCTTAGTAGAGATGAGCGAGTACTGTTCGGATCAGCCGATCCGAACAGCACGCTCCATAGAAATGAATGGATGCACCTGGTACTTCCGCTTTGACGGCGGCCGGCCGCTTAACCCCCCGCGTGCCGGCTACGTCCATTCATTTCTATGCGAGCGTGCTGTTCGGATCGGCTGATCCGAACAGTACTCAATCATCTCTAATTCTTAGGTGTCAGGTAGGTATTTGTCTTAGATCCATATGCAACTGCTACCTCTGAAACTCGTATAGCTAGAGGCCAGTAGTCCATTAAATAACCTAAACCGTTCCATATGAAATCAGTCATAGACAATCTTTAGCCTACAGCAGATTGTTGTATATAGCATACAAAAGTGATCAAGGTGATATGATGCACACTGGATAAAAACTATTATTAAAGGGATTGTCCAGCTTATTACATTTTTTGAACATGCAGGACTTTGTGTCCATGCAAAAAAAAAAAAAAAAAATGTTTTCACCGCGGAGAGGCTGCAGACGGACACCGGCAGTTTGCTTCAAAAACCCATTCAAATGAATGGGTTTTAAAAGTGCCTGCTGGCAAGCCGTCCCTATGCAGTTTCTCAGCAGGCGTAAGTGTGAACACTTCCTTAGCCAAAACTATGAATAACTAAAAACCAGGAAAGACTCATACTCAAAAGAAAGACAGGTAAATAGAGGTTGTATGAAGGCTCCCAAAAGAATATAGAACTGAATGAGCTCTATGTGTCTTTGTATGGTGCTAAGTATAACTTCATTTCACAGAGATATTTATCACCTGCACAGCAATGTTTCTAGAGAATACTTCTGTAATACATCTGTTGTATCATGCCATAATTTTTGCTGCATGCTACATGAAATCAAACGCACACATATATGTGGGAACTGCATCTAAAAACACAAAATAGGAACAATAACTTGCTTAAAACACTCTGTTATAATCAAATCTACTCATATACTTATATTTACCACTGCAAAATAATTGGAAGGCTTTCACTTCTCACTGAACTGGTTCTTATATTTGTTTTTCATTTGCAGCTGAGTCTTATATAAGGATCTGCTGACATTATACTAATTAGACCCCTATGAATTCTTCATATTAAGAAGATGATGATATTATTCTCATTAGTAGTATTTAAATTACACTGCATGGAAACAATGTATATCTGATTATATGAAATATATGTTGCTCCCAATTATTGTATAGTGCTTATAAATCATATCTACACCCCCCCCCCCTCCACACACACACACACACACACACACACTCCCATTTTCGTATGTTGTAGAGCAACAACAGGTTACGCTTCATTCACTCTCTGCCGGGTTTCCGTTTTAGCCCCGCCAAAACTGGACAGGGGTCGAAACTCCAGTGATCAGCTTTAAAACCCATTTCCTTGAATGGGTTTTTGAGGGTCAATGCACACACAGTTTTTGGTGAGGATTTTGACGCTGAATCCGCCTCAAAATCAGCTTCCAAAAAAAGCCTTACCATAGAGTTCTATGTATTCCACTAGCTTTTTTTTTTCCCCTAGCGGATTTTCTTATTAGTGGAAAAAAGTGGCTTGACCTTTCTTCAGGCGGATTCCACCTGAAAAAAAAAAAAAAAATGGGAGGCATAAAAACCGCCAGCCAAAAAACTTTGTGTGTTGACCCTAAAGATGACCGCCCTTTTCCACTTGCAGCCAGTCCGCAAGGAAACCGGGTTTTTTATCCAGACTGAAAATCCTGCATTTCCAACTAAACACAGTTTTTCCACTGCAGATTTTACAGGGCCCAGCCTAAATATCATTGTGAACTTGTGAGGTTCTGCTCTTGATTATTTTAAAAATGTTTTTGCTAGTTTATGTAAATCATTGAGCTTCTAGCTCATGGCATTCTGTCAATAAATTGAAGGGGGCCAGTTGTGAAGAGAGACTTGAGACTGTGAATACCATATCTTCTGCACTTGTCCACATTGTATGGGTAAATATTAGATGCTTGTTTAGTAGCAGCAAATTGCTCTGATGGAATGAAAGAAATGTGCTATTAAAAATGCAAACCTTGTTTTGGTTGTGTAATGGCAAGTTTGCTTTCTGAGAACACAGTCTTGACCTGGTCTATCCATTTTCTACGGTTAATCTCATTTGATATGAAACCTGCAATAACATGCCCTAAATTAAATGTCCCACAATACTAGGATCAATTCCAAGAAAAGAGGTGCAAATGAATCACCGAGGGATAGTTACCATTAACTAGCCAAATCACCTTAAAAAATGTGGAGTCTAAAAAATTAGAACATAATAAATTTCTATTGAGTGACCTGTGATATGTGGTAGAAGTAGCACACTTATTTTAATACATATGTAATAACTTTATTATGTTTTAATTTTTTACATGCCACATTTCACTCAGTGATTTAGCTAATTAGTGGTAGTTATACCTCAGTGATTCTCTTTGTGAGAAGATGACAGTCAGGGTACTGGAGTTCTGGTAACTCCCCCCAGATTCCTGACATATGTATGATACAGGGTGGATCTTGACTAAACTACAGCCCAGGTGTGGGTCATAGGCTCATCACTGGGCCATAAAAGGTTGCAGAACCTGCGCTTCAGGGCAGATCCTGGGAGGAGAGGAAGTGTCTGGGTCTGTCTTGAAACCCTATTGTTTGGTGAGACAATACAGTGAAAATCTGTTTTGTTCGTGTGGTTGGTAGTAAGCCACATATATAGATAGATTTTGTTACTGTTTAGTTACGCTAGGTTCACACCTGCGTTTATGTCTCCGTTCTATGGTTTCTGTCTTCTGCATGGCAGAAGACGGTAACCATAGACCGGGTCCGGCCGTGAGCGGCGGTGAGCGTTTTAGGCTCTCCGCCGCGAAACCGGATTTTTTTTATCCGGACACAGAGTAGTGCATGTCCGACTCTGTGTCCGGATTATAAAACCCGGTTTCGCGGCGGAGAGCGCTAAACGCTCACTGCCGGACAGCTTTCTCACCCATTCAAATGAATGGGTGAGAGAGACTCCTGCAGGCTTCCGTCTCCTGCATCTGTTTTATGCAGGAAACGGAAACCTGCAATAAGGACAGATGAACGCTGATGTGAACGAGCCCTTAGTCGCTCAGACGAGCAGGATTTTGTTTTGCCTGAAGTTAAGGTTGTATTTAATTTTGCTTATACTTTGCTGTTTTTTTTATTTATTTTTTTTAAATAAACCAGTTTTTACTGCAAGATTTATTGTCCTTGTCTCTGACTGGTTGGGTCCGCACCACTGCTTCTACCGAGCTACCTTACCCATATCTTCATTTTTTTGGGTTGAAATTAAAATTTTGGAAAATAGAACAGAGACAGATTGTAATAATAATGATATAATTTTCTAATAGGATTTTGAAAACCTTTTCAACTTGTTATTGTTTTAGAGTAAAACACTGTTAAATAAAGAGAGAAAAAAGATGCTCACAAATTAAAACACACAAACAGTCCACATATACAAATTACATTTTTTGGAACCCAAAACACAATTGTGCATAAAAACTATGGTAGTGTGCTTAGGGCATTAGTAATGTTATAGTGACAGCAACAGATATTGGTATAGGTAACAGACTGTAGCCGATAGTAACAAATATTCTGTTTGAAAACATACTGTATTGTCACTATCACTTTTCAGGTGATAGGTATGTGGGTGTTTACACACTCATGGTGCTATTGGAAAAACAATGGCTGTTATTAGTAATCCAAAAATAATCCCTTCTTGAGAAATAGCAAAAAGACTTGGTGTTTCAAAAGTGAAAAAGAAAGGCTTTTATTTTTTTTAGTGTAATTTTTTTAATGTCAATAAACGCAGTATAGAGCAGGTTACATAACACCACTGGGGAGATTCCTAACTGTGCAGTGATAGGTAGCTGTAGCAGCACTAGTAGTAAGTGTAGTAGAAGATGGACAAGGCAGGAGATGATGATCCACTGTGTGATGGTGGTAACAGTGATAACAGCATTGACTGGACATTATGGAACATAATGGACAAGTCAGAAGGTGATGTGTGGTAGTGGTAGCATTGGCAGTGGTAAGAGTGGCAGCAGCAGTGGCATGATAGTATGGAACAGAGTGGACAAGGTGGGAGATGATGTCTGAGTGTGCAGAGGTAGCAGATCTAATTCTCTCTGTCAGCAAATGGGAGGTATGTGAAAATTCTCCTGAAAACATGCCAGATTCATTTGTACAATATAAGTTTTACAACAGTTTTAGTGGACAATTTTTGGTGCTATCATCTGTGCTGAATACTTTCTCTGACATTATCAACAGCAAATTGTGCCAGTTCCTGTCATTGGTCCAATCTAGTGTCCAAAAAGTCAGTGGGGTCAAGGCTTAGGATGCCTGTCAAAGGAAGAGCAGTTCAGTTGTAATTGAACCTGATTTCACAGACAAGTGTCTATTTGGGGAACATGGTCTACAGAATTTTGCCTCATTTTTGGAGGCCAGGAAAACTTCCTCCTTTTTAACTCCATATTGATAGTCTAAAAGCATGGCTATCCAATAGTCATCCCTTTGCTTGATTTGTCAGCATGTAAGCAAGAGCATACATCTTGCCATGCTTGCCATAATGTCCAAGGACCTAGTTGTTTGGCTCGCTGCCCCTCACTGCCATTGATAGTCTTGGCACATTGTCACCATTATCATCAATATCCTCACAGTAGGGCTCGTTCGCTACATCCTACAACTGCTCTTTTTCATTCACCTCAAGTCCAGGACACAGACCCACTTTGTCATTCTACCCCATTACCTTTTTGAAGGTGACATTGCCTGTGCCATTACCCAACAGTTCAGAGGAGGCAATCAAGACATGAAATTTGTTGTTCTTCCTCTGCCCCTTGTTACATAACTAATACTGTGTGGGAAACATAATGGGATATTATCCTGTATGGGGGCACTATGAAGGCATTAAACTTTGTTGTAGTACTTAGGGGACATTATACTGTATGGGGATTATATACCATGTAGGTAGAACTAAGAGGGCATTACACTGTGTGGGGACACTAAAGGGGAAGTATACTGGGTGGGGGATACTAAGTTCGGAGGAACTTAAATGTTACTATGTGTGGGGAACTATGAGCACATTTTACTATTTGAGAGTATCGCTTAGACATTAAACTAGGTGTAGGTCACTAAATAGATAGTATACTATAGTATACTATTGTACAGTGTTGGCCAAAAGTATTGGCACCCCTGCAATTCTGTCAGATAATACTCTTTTTCTTCCAGAAAATTATTGCAAGCACAAACTCTTTGGTATTAATATTTTTATTCATTTTGAAAGTGAAAAAAAAAAAGTCAAATCATTGATCATTTTACACAAAACTACAAAAATGGGCAGGACAAAAGTATTGGTCTCCTCAGCCTAATACTTGGTAGCACAACCTTTAGACAAAATAACTGCGAACAACCACCTCCGGTAACCATCAATGAGTTTCTTACAATGCTCTGCTGGAATTTTACACCATTCTTCTTTGGCAAACTGCTCCAGGTCCCTGAGATTTGAAGGGTGCCTTCTCCAAACTGCCATTTTGAGATCTCTCCACAGGTGTTCTATGGGATTCAGGTCTGGACTCATTGCTGGCCACTTTAGAAGTCTCCTGTGCTTTCTCTCAAACCATTTTCTAGTGTTTTTTGAAGTGTGTTTTGGGTCATTGTCCGGCTGGAAGACCCACGACCTCTGAGGGAGACCCAGCTTTCTCACACTGGGCCCTACATTATGCTGCAAAATTTGTTGGTAGTCTTCAGACTTCATAATGCCCTGAACACGGTCAAGCAGTCCAGTGCCAGAGGCAGCAAAGCAACCTCCACCATGTTTGACTGTAGGGACCATGTTCTTTTCTTTGAAGGCCTAAGTAACAGGTGCTGTTAATTACACAAATTAGAGAAGCATCACATGATTTTTCGAACAGTGCTAATACTTTTGTCCACCCCCTTTTTATGTTTGGTGTAGAATTATATCCAATTTGGCTTTTTAACAATTCTTTTTGGGTTTTTTTCCATTGAAGACAAATTAAATGAAGATTATAATACCAAAGAATTTGTGATTGCAATCAGTTTCTGAAAGAAAATGAGCATTATCTGACAGAATTGCAGGGGTGCCAATACTTTTGGCCAACACTGTAGGCAAGTGGAGGGAAAGGTTGTGGAAGGAAGGTATAGCCCATTGAGATGGTTCCTCTCCACTAGGTAATGGATGAATCCAGTTCCGGGTGTTGGGTGTAATCATAGATTTGGGTTCAAAGCTCTGGCCCTGAGTTTGGTTCTAACAGCAGTGGATCCTTAACCATCTCCAGACAGTTGGGTGTGTCTCACTTCCCTTGCTGCTGCTGCTGCTGCTATGGAGAGCTGAGGACCCAAATATTCGGGTTGTATGGAGAACTACAAGTGCCAACCTGTGGAGCTGATGGGCTGTACTGCCTTGTGGCTGAAGTAAGCCATTTGTTTTATGTTTCCTTTTGCTGGAGAAAGCTATGTATGTTGAAGTTTATGAACTGCTCCCAATAATAGGCACCAGTGTGTTTAGTAGAGATGAATATTCGATCGAATATCAGGCCATTCGAGGTATTCGATTCCAGTCGAACACCACGAGACAAACGCATTAAAAATTCATATCCCCTCTCACCTTCCCTGGCACATTTTTTGCACCAATAACTGTGCAGGGGAGGTGGGACAAGAACTAAGACAACGGAGGCATCGAAAAAAAAATCAGAAAAAGGAATTGGATGCCGAAATCAGGAGACCTCCACTTTAGACAAATGATGAATTTGACATTCGATTAATTTGAGACTGTGAACTATGCGACTGCGAGACAGAGACAGATGTACAGGCAGGGGTAGCTAGGGATTGCTTTTACTTAGGGGGGAATGTTACTCACCCAGCTCTTTGGGGCTCTATCTGGTCGGGATCCCTGTCAGTTTGCGATATGCGCGAGCTGACTTTTTCCTATAGGAATGCATTGACCAGCATTGATTGGCCGAATGCCATACAGAGTACAGCAATAGGCCAATCAATGCTGGTGTTGCTGGAGGAGGCGGAGTCTAAGATCGGTCCACAGTGTGATCCGATCTCAGATGTAGCAGTGCTGACACAGCTCTTCTACACGGAGAAGCAGCAGAGCTCAGCACACACAGAGATGCAGCAGAGCTGAGTGTGCAGCAGGGTTCAACACACACTCAGCTCTGCTGCATCTCTAGTGTGCAGAGCTGAGCGCACGGCCAGCTCTGCTTCATCTCCGATGTAGCATTGCTAACCGTGCACTGAGCTTGGCTGCATCTTCGGAGCAGTCTCCATTCTGGTCCGATATTAGACTCCGCCTCCTCACAGACAAGCCTCCGGCAGAACCAGCATTGATTGGCCGAATGCTGTACACTGGCTAATCAACGCTGGTCAAAGCATTCCTATGGGAAAAAGTCAGCTCCCGCATATCGCAAGCTGACAGGGATCCCAACATAATACAGTGAATTGGGCATGTTAGATGCCCCCAGATATGCTTCCCCTGCTGTCTCAGTTGCATTCCAGGGTGTTGGCATAATTTCCTGGGGTGTCATAGTGGACTTGGTGACTCTCCTGAGTCGAGTGGTGGGATCCCCTGAAACGAAGCATTTTTCCCCATAGACTATAATGGGGTTCGATATTTGTTCGAATAGTCAAATATTGAGCAGCTATTCGAAACGAATATTGAATATTTTACTCTTCACTCATCTCTAGTGTTTACTTGCCTGACAACCAGCCCCAAGGTCCCGCAGCTACACTATGGAAAATTATTATACTGTGTGCAGGCACTAAGGTAGCATTATACCACATGGGGCAATAAGGGGGCATTATAATCTATGGGGCACAGAGAAGTCTTCATCACTGTATGTTACACAGTGGAGGGAAATATTACTGTATGAGGGCACAAAGAGACTGGGGAGTTGGTGAGGTCACAAGGGACATGGGTTCGACAGGGTGGGGCAAAAGCATGTCTTAGCATTAGTAAAAACTGAACATGTTCAGCTACTGTTTAGGACAAACCTTCACTATAATATTATCTCTTTTTATTTAATACAATCCATTCCTATAAACCTCAAAGGTATGTCACTCTTGGGATTTGATTATACATTATAAATATTGTAGCATGAGTAAATACCACCATTTCAGCATTCATAATTTACAGCCTCTTCTTATACAAGATCAATAAAATGCAATCATGTACAGTAAATATGTAAGTCATACTTGTCATAACACTGTTTATAGAGATGTGACCACTCTCAGCTTTGCTCAAATGTATTTAAGTACTCCAGTTTCTCCTAGAGCACATCTAGGATTTTTTTTTGTGACGAAGTATCAAGAAACAATAATCTCTTGAAATGTCTCATAACACGTGTATCTTATCCAGCCAATAGGAACAGTAATGGAGGACACATCCAGCCACTTGTCCTCAGGGCTGGTCATATTCAGACATGTGATTTACAAGTTAAGTAGCTTTTCTAACTTTTCTAAACACAACATGGCTTTGTGACAGATTATACCAAAGTAATATGTTGACAATGCTATTTGTGTCTGTGTGTGACCACCCAATGGGGAGGGTGACTTGTATATCAAATAAGTATAGACACATCTCATGTATTTATCCTAAATATACTAGGAAGGAGATTGTTTGGAATTGTATATTGTAATTATTAAATTGTGTGAACACTAGAGATGAGCGAACACTAAAATGTCCGAGGTTCGAAATCTGATTCGAACAGCTGCACACTGTTCGACTGTTCGAACGGATTTCAAACCCCATTATAGTCTATGGGGGGAAATGCTCGTTTCAGGGGTACACAAAATTCGATAACATTATACTTACCAAGTCCACGAGTGATGGTCGGGCTGGATTGTCCTTGAAGTCTTCTCCCAGCGCAGCGTCCCCGCGTCTTCTTCCGGCTGGAATTCACTCTGCCTAGGCATCGGGGCCTAGGCAGAGCCGACTGCGCATGCTCGGTCGGCTCTGCCCGGCCCGACGCCTGAGCAGAGCCGACTTCACATGCGAGGGCATGCCCGCGCATGCGCAGTCGGCTCTGCCTAGGCTGGATGCCTAGGCAGAGTGAATTCCAGCCGGAAGATGCCGCAGAGACGCTGCACGGAGAAGACTTCTAAAGGTAAGAGAAGAACCAGCGTTGATTGGCAGAATGTATAGCATTCTGCCAATCAATGCTGGTTCTGCATTGAACCTTAAACTTCGAACAGCTAGTAGTGTTCGATCGAGTACGAGTATTTCGAATACCGTAGTATAGTCTGTGACAGCATTGTTAAAATTGCAGTTTTTTTTTATATCATAAGTATTTAATTTTATTTACAGTTCAAATGCAGTATCTGAAATGTACCAGTAAAGTCATCTGTAAATGACTTCATTACACTTATGGAGAAAAAAAGATATGTATTACATATCCCAATATTATACATTGATCTAATGCTTTTCAGAAAAATCTACAAAAATGAAAGAGGTTCTTAGTATACATTAGCCTACTAGCCACTTCACAGCGACCTCTGCATAGTGGGTCCCTACTCTACTGGGTGCGGCACTACACAGCGACCCCCACCACTGCAATGAGGGAGCAACCCAGCAGTACAGCAACACCCTTGCCACTAGATCAAGCCTTCAGGCTCTGGGCCACCCCACAGACACAGCACCACAGGAGTGGCAGACACCATGTAGCACTGCACCATGAGAACAGATCTCAACAAATTCACCATACCATATTGCTTCAGTCAAAGGACTGAGAGCTTGAAAGTGGGTCCCTTTTGACTTCAAAGGCATTTTTAATATTGTAGAGGAAAAGGAAAACCAGAACATCTACACTATGTGTATCATTTTGCTATATATCGTATTTTTCGGACGGTAAGATGCTGGACCATAAGACGCACATAGATTTTAGAGGAGGAAAGTAGGAAAAACATATTTAAAGCAAAAAATGTGGTAAACTATTTAATAACATAAATAATAGAGATGAGCGAACACTAAAATGTCCGAGGTTCGAAATCTGATTCAAACAGCCGCACACTATTCGACTGTTCGAACGGATTTCGAACCCCATTATAGTCTATGGGGGGAAATGCTCGTTTCAGGGGTACGCAAAATTCAAAAACATTATACTTACCAAGTCCACGAGTGACGGTTGGGCTGGATTCTCCTTGAAGTCTTCTCCCGGCGCAGCGTCCCCGCGTCTTCTTCCAGCTGGAATTCACTCTGCCTAGGCATCGGGGCCTAGGGGCGGACGCCCAACGCCTGAGCAGAGCCGACTGCGCATGCGAGGGCATGGCCGGATGCCTAGGCAGAGTGAATTCCAGCTGGAAGATGCCGCAGGGACGCTGCACGGAGAAGACTTCTAAAGGTAAGAGAAGAACCAGCGTTGATTGGCAGAATGTATAGCATTCTGCCAATCAACGCTGGTTCTGCATCGAACCTTAAACTTCGAACAGCTAGTAGTGTTCAATCGAGTACGAGTATTTCGAGTACCATAGTATTCGACCGAACACCTACTCGATCGAACACTACTCGCTCATCTCTAATAAATAACATAATATTTCACCAATGTAAATAGAACTCAACAGCAACAACCATTATTATTGACTGTAAGCTTTAAGTACGGAAACTCCTCTAATTATCAGGGACTGCCAAGAATTTCTAATCACTAATGTCCACATTTATGAAGCTCAGTTCCTCAGAATCACTAGTGTCACTGTCTTCGCTCTGTTCATAGTGTCCTCTTCAGAGCCGTCTAAGGCATTACTGATGGCACAGTTTTTGAAGGACTTCACAACGGTTTCATCCTTAACTGACTGCCATGAGGTTTTCACCCACTCATAAACTTGGGTGTCAGTGGACCCTTTATTTATCCAGTTGGTGTCTTCTCCCATGAATACTTTAAATGGCTTATTGATGGAAACGACCAAAGGAAATTATGGCTAGATGGGTTTTCTCTTTTTTAAATCTCTTTTCTGTGACTTCAGTGATATGAGCCCTAAACTGGTCAATCACTAATAGTACAGTTTTTTTTAGAAGCCCTCCAGGATGTTTGGACCACACTTTTTCTATCCATATCTTCATGCCATTTTCGTCCATCCATACTTTGTATTCAAAATGAACAATAAATCCTCTTAGAATTGCCTCTTTTGGCTTGTTTTTTTTCTCTTGAAAATCAGCATTGGTGGTGGTTTGGAGCAATCTGAAAAGCAGGAGAACACAACTGTGTAATGTGTTTTGTTTTTTTTTAAATGTAGATTGTGAGCCCCACATAGAGCTCACAATGTACATTTTTCCCTATCAGTATGTCTTTTTTGAAATATGGGATGGAAATCCATGCAAACATGGGTAGAACATACAAACTCCTTGCAGATGGTTTTATGTCCTTGGCGGGATTTGAACACCAGGACTCCAGCGCTGCAAGGCTGCAGTGCTAACCACTGAGCCACCGTGTGGCCCCTTGTGTAATGTGTTTTCTCATGCCCTGAGGTCTTCACGGTTATGATTTTGGCACCTTCTTCATCAACAGTCAAAATTTTAGCAGGACTTCATCCATGTTCCCAATCTCATTTATTTCAAATCCATTTTTCTTTCTTGCATCCAGTACAAATTTGTGAAAAGACACCATCTTCAATTCATATTTTATGGGCAATTTTTGTGAAATCCTAGTTTTGGTGCAGATAGCAAGGTCACTTCTTTTCATAAATCTGTAACACCATGATGGTGACCCAGTGAAGTCCTTAATGTCTTTCTCTGCAAGACTTTTGGCTTCATATATGATCCCAGCATACCCACATATACATTGTTTCCTTTTGTCAATTTTTTGCAGCTGATCCTCCCGCTTCCTCTATTCATGTATTATCTCTTCAGCTGGAGGTGGCCCAAAGTGTTTCTTTGCTGCTGTTACCATGTTCTTTGATGTACTTCACTACCTCAAGTTTAAAAGGGATTGTATACGAATTCCTTTTCTACTTTGACATCTCTCCGCAATTACGGTAGATTCAGCAGAAGACTATGGTATGCTATGGTATCTTTCTGCAACAAAATACAGTAATGACAGAAATGTCATGTCATGCTTATGGGGGCACTGTAGCTAAGAACATCAGTGGATGATGTACTGTTTTGGGGGGGGGAATCTGCTGCTGACACTGTTTTGATGGAGATCTGCTGTTGGAGGGACACAGTTTGTGCAACACTCTTGTATGTGAATAGCACTTTTGCACAACCTGTGTGCTCTGCAGCTGTTGCCAAACAGCTCCAATAATCCCAGATTGCCCAAGCTGTAGGGCCACATGGACAGGTGGCTCAGCAGTAGAATTTGCCTATGCTAACTCTTTCCCACTGGTGGCATTTTTCGATTGGTAGCCACTCTGCAAGAGCGTCTTCTATCTTTAAGGACACAGCAGATAGAATGGTAGATGTTGTGAAGGGGCTGGTTTGTGTGGGATTTTTTTTTTTTTTTTATGTAGATTGTGAGCCCCACATAGAATTACAATGTACATTTTTCCCTATCAGTATGTTTTTTTTTTTAGAATATGGGATGGAAATCCATGCAAACACGGGGAGAACATACAAACTCCTTGCAGATGTTTTTTTGCCCTTGGCGGGATTTGAACACCAGGGCCCAGCACTGCAAGGCTGCAGTGCTAACCACTGAGCCACCGTGTGGCCCCTGGTTTGTGTGGGATGTGACGTATTCAAGTATGGGTTCTACATGCTTTTTTCAAATGTGTTTGCACTGCCTGTACCTTTCTCCATAGCACTATAGAACCATATGCCACAATGGGTACTCTGTTCCTACCTCCCTTGTTTCCCACTGCTGGGACATGCCAGGAAGGAAGCACATACAGGCTCTGCAGGCTTGTGTGTCTTCATGTGCCTGCACCACCTGTAATCTACACCCCCCAACAGCTACATTTGGACTATAAGATGCACCCCCATTTTCCTCCCATATTTGGGGGATAAAAAGTGTGTTTTTTAGGCTGAAAAATACAGTAAGCTGTGAAGAACTCCATTCCATTATGCATCAATGAGTTTCCATTTACTTAGCTATAGCCTAATACTATAAACACGTTTTATCAGTGAGGGTCTGGTTCTTGGAATTTCTACAATTAATAGAGTGAAGAGGCTGCAAAGAAAGCTATGACAATTACCTGTTCATAGTTTTTTACAGACAAAGCAACAAATGATACTAGTTGTAACTGCTACTGCACATAATCCTATTTATAAGAATGTGGATATGCAAAATTTAACTTCAATACTAGATACAATCACATTCTAGGGGTCACAGTGTCAATTTCCTTTTAGGAAGAATGAAAAAACTATATATATATATATATATTATTAAATGTAATGTGTTAACATACCTATTTTCTCAAATTTCAGAGTGGGTGATAATTAGCAGGAATGAAAGCTGAAAATTCTACAAATAATGAATTTATCCTTCTTGGATTCAACTTCAAACAGAATATACAACTGTTTCTCTTTTTCATCTTTTTCATGATTTATGTATCAACTATTACTGGGAACACAATTATCATTACTGTCATCTGGAAAAGTTCCAAACTTCACAGCCCAATGTACTTTTTCCTTGCAAATTTTGCTTTCATGGAAATTGGTTACACTTCAGTTACTATGCCAAAAATGCTGACGAATTTAGCATTTGGTGATAAAAGAATATCTGTATCTGGTTGTATTACCCAACTATACTTCTTTTTTGTTTTGGGGGGCATTGAAAATTACTTATTAGCTGTAATGGCTTATGATCGATATCTAGCAATTTGTAATCCTTTAAGATACTCAACCATAATGAGTAACAGACTTTGTCATCAGTTGGCATTGATGTCTTGGCTTTCCAGCATTGCAAGTTCATTCATTTCTATTTATCTTTTAAGTAAATTGTCTTTTTGTGGAAAAAATAAGATTGATAATTTTTTCTGTGATGCCTCCCCAATTTTTAATCTCTCTTGTACTGACACATCCCTTTTGAAAAGCTACTTTTTCAGTCTTGTGTGGATTGTTGTGTTTAGTTGTTTAAGTTTTATAATTTTATCCTACATAAACATCATTTTAGCTGTTTTAAAGATACCCTCTAATAGTGGTCGGAGAAAGGTGTTCTCTACATGCGGATGTCACTTCACCGTGGTTATTCTATATTATGGCTCCGTTATATCGATGTATGTGAGGCCACATCATGAGTACACGTTTGTATTTGATAAATGTCTTTCAGTATTTTATGCAATTATTACTCCATTTTTAAATCCTATAATTTATAGTTTTAGAAATAAAAATATTAGAGAAGCGATATTATTGATCACTTTAATTAGATTAAAGTAAACTGGAATGATAAATTATAGCCTCTACAATTATAACTAATAAAAATCAGAGTAAACCAATTTCATAACAAATGGAATGTTTTCCCATCAGATTGCCAGTAGACCATGTATATGTCAGAACATACTAGGAAGCTTTGTCTGAATGCAGATGAAAATTTGCATTGATTGTTTGAGGCTAGATCTACATGGAGAATATTTAACCCTTAAAGGATGCTGTCTAGAGATGAGCGAACAGTGTTCTATCGAACTCATGTTCGATCGGATATTAGGCTGTTCGGCATGTTCGAATCGAATCGAACACCGCGTGGTAAAGTGCGCCATTACTCGATTCCCCTCCCACCTTCCCTGGCGCCTTTTTTGCTCCAATAACAGCGCTGGGTAGGTGGGACAGGAACTACGACACCGGTGACGTTGAAAAAAGTAGGCAAAACCCATTGGCTGCCGAAAACATGTGACCTCTAATTTAAAAGAACAGCGACGCCCAGCTTCGCGTCATTCTGAGCTTGCAATTCACCGAGGACGGAGGTTTCCGTCCAGCTAGCTAGGGCTTAGATTCTGGGTAGGCAGGGACAGGCTAGGATAGGAAGGAGAAGACAACCAACAGCTCTTGTAAGAGCTAAATTCCAGGGAGAAGCTTGTCAGTGTAACGTGGCACTGACGGGCTCAATCGCCGCAACCCAGCTTTCCCAGGATCCTGAATGGAATACACTGTCAGTGTATTCCCGTATACCCGATATATACCCCGATACCCGTTCCAACGGTGTGCCCCCCCACCTTCACCCCAGAAATACCCTGCAAGTCCCCTAGCAATAGAATTGGGGCTATATACACCCACAATTTTTACTACTGGTATACAGTGCCATTGTCTGACTGGGAATTCAAAGAGTATATTGGGAATACAAATACCCTCATTTCTTGCTACTGCCATATAGTGCCAGTTTCTGACTGGGAATTCAAAGAATATATTGGGGTTACGTGCACCCACAATTTTTACTACTGGTATACAGTGCCATTGTCTGACTGGGAATTCAAAGAATATATTGGGGTTATAAATACCCTCATTTCTTGCTACTGCCATATAGTGCCAGTTTCTGACTGGGAATTCAAAGAATATATTGGGGTTACGTGCACCCACAATTTTTACTACTGGTATACAGTGCCATTGTCTGACTGGGAATTCAAAGAATATATTGGGGTTATAAATACCCTCATTTCTTGCTACTGCCATATAGTGCCAGTTTCTGACTGGTAATTCAAAGAATATATTGGGGTTACGTGCACCCACAATTTTTACTACTGGTATACAGTGCCATTGTCTGACTGGGAATTCAAAGAATATATTGGGAATACAAATACCCTCATTTCTTGCTACTGCCATATAGTGCCAGTGTCTGACTGGGAATTCAAAGAATATATTGGGGTTACGTGCACCCACAATTTTTACTACTGGTATACAGTGCCATTGTCTGACTGGGAATTCAAAGAGTATATTGGGAATACAAATACCCTCATTTCTTGCTACTGCCATATAGTGCCAGTTTCTGACTGGGAATTCAAAGAATATATTGGGGTTACGTGCACCCACAATTTTTACTACTGGTATACAGTGCCATTGTCTGACTGGGAATTCAAAGAATATATTGGGGTTATAAATACCCTCATTTCTTGCTACTGCCATATAGTGCCAGTTTCTGACTGGTAATTCAAAGAATATATTGGGGTTACGTGCACCCACAATTTTTACTACTGGTATACAGTGCCATTGTCTGACTGGGAATTCAAAGAGTATATTGGGAATACAAATACCCTCATTTCTTGCTACTGCCATATAGTGCCAGTTTCTGACTGGGAATTCAAAGAATATATTGGGGTTACGTGCACCCACAATTTTTACTACTGGTATACAGTGCCAATTTCTAACTAGGAATTCAAAATGCGCAAGGCTCCCGGAAAGGGACGTGGACGAGGCCGTGGGCGAGGTCGGGGGAATGGTTCTGGGGAGCAAGGTAGCAGTGAAGCCACAGGGCGTCCCGTGCCTACTCCTGTGGGGCAGCAAGCATTGCGCCACTCCACAGTGCCAGGGTTGCTTGCCACATTAACTAAACTGCAGGGTACAAACCTTAGTAGGCCCGAGAACCAGGAACAGGTCTTGCAATGGCTGTCAGAGAACGCTTACAGCACATTGTCCAGCAGCCAGTCAGACTCTGCCTCCTCTCCTCCTATTACCCAACAGTCTTGTCTTCCTTCCTCCCAAAATTCCGAAGCTTTACAGAACAATAACCCAAACTGTCCCTGCTCCCCAGAGCTGTTCTCCGCTCCTTTCATTGTCCCTCAACCTGCCTCTCCACGTCACGATTCCACGAACCTAACAGAGGAGCATCTGTATCCAGATGCTCAAACACTAGAGTCTCCTCCATCTCCGTTCGATTTGGTGGTGGATGACCAGCAACCCACCCTCATCGACGATGATGTGACGCAGTTGCCGTCAGGGCATCCAGTTGACCGGCGCATTGTGCGGGAGGAGGAGATGAGACAGGAGTTGGAAGAGGAAGTGGTGGATGATGAGGACACTGACCCGACCTGGACAGGGGGGATGTCAAGCGGGGAAAGTAGTGTGGATGTTGAGGCAGGTGCAGCACCAAAAAGGGTAGCTAGAGGCAGAGGCAGAGGTCAGCAGCTTAGGCGAAGCCAGGCCACACCCGGAATCTCCCAAGATGTTCCAGTTCGTACCCAGCCCCGAAAAACTCCCACCTCGAGGGCACGTTTCTCGAAGGTGTGGAGTTTTTTCAAGGAATGCGCCGAGGACAGATATAGTGTTGTCTGCACAATTTGCCTCTCGAAATTGATTAGGGGCTCTGAGAAGAGCAACCTGTCCACCACTTCAATGCGCCGTCATTTGGAATCCAAGCACTGGAATCAGTGGCAGGCAGCAACGGCAGGACAAAGGCCGACTGCCGTTCACGCCACTGCCACTGCCTCTGCCTCTGCCTCTGCCACTGCCACTGCTGACTGTGCTGGCGATGCACTCCAGAGGACGAGCCAGGACACCACTTCATCTGCCTCCGCCACTTTGTTGACTTCTACCTCATCCTCCCCTGGTCCTGTCTTATCTCCTTCTCCTGCACCATCAAAGGCACCATCAGGCGTTTCTTTACAACAACCCACCATCTCTCAGACATTGGAGCGGCGGCAGAAATACACTGCTAACCACCCACACGCGCAAGCCTTGAACGCCAACATCGCTAAACTGCTGGCCCAGGAGATGTTGGCGTTCCGGCTTGTTGAAACTCCCGCCTTCCTGGACCTGATGGCAACTGCGGCACCTCGCTATGCCGTCCCTAGCCGTCACTACTTCTCCCGGTGTGCCGTCCCCGCCTTGCACCAGCACGTGTCACTCAACATCAGGCGGGCCCTTAGTTCCGCGCTTTGCACAAAGGTCCACTTGACCACCGACGCGTGGACAAGTGCATGCGGACAGGGACGCTACATTTCACTGACGGCACACTGGGTGAATGTAGTTGAGGCTGGGACTGCTTCCCAAACTGGCCCGGTGTACCTCGTCTCCCCGCCTAACATTCCTGGCAGGGACACGAGAAGAACACCCCCCTCCTCCTCCTCTTCTACCGCCTCCTCCTCCGCCACCGCCTCCTCCTCCGCCACCGCCTCCTCCTCCGCTGTTAGATTGACCCCAGCTACGAGTTGGAAACGTTGCAGCACTGGCGTTGGTAGACGTCAGCAGGCTGTGCTGAAGCTGATCAGCTTGGGGGACAGACAGCACACTGCCTCCGAGGTGAGGGATGCCCTCCTCGATGAGACGGCAATATGGTTTGAGCCGCTGCACCTGGGCCCAGGCATGGTCGTTTGTGATAACGGCCGGAACCTGGTAGCAGCTCTGGAGCTTGCCGGACTCCAACATGTTCCATGCCTGGCCCACGTCTTCAACCTAGTGGTGCAACGTTTCCTAAAGAGCTACCCCAATGTTCCAGAGCTACTGGTGAAAGTGCGGCGCATGTGCGCCCACTTTCGCAAGTCGACAGTAGCCGCTGCTAGCTTAAAATCTCTCCAGCAACGCCTGCATGTGCCACAACACCGGCTTTTGTGCGACGTCCCCACACGCTGGAACTCAACGTTTCAGATGTTGAATAGAGTGGTTGAGCAGCAGAGACCTTTGATGGAATACCAGCTACAAAACCCTAGGGTGCCACAAAGTCAGCTGCCTCAGTTTCACATCCATGAGTGGCCATGGATGAGAGACCTTTGTGACATCCTACGGGTCTTTGAGGAGTCCACAAGGAGGGTGAGCTCTGAGGATGCGATGGTGAGCCTTACAATCCCGCTCTTGTGTGTTCTGAGAGAATCCCTGATTGACATCAGGGATAACTCAGATCACACAGAGGAGTTAGGGATAGCATCCGATCCGTCACAGCTGGAGAGTAGGTCCACACATCTGTCCGCTTCACTGCGTTTAATGGAGGAGGAGGAGGAGGAGGAGGAGGAAGAAGAGTTGTCCGATGATGTGATGGTGATACAGGAGGCTTCCGGGCAACTTCGAATCGTCCCATTGTTGCAGCGCGGATGGGTAGACATGGAGGATGAGGAGGAAATGGAGATTGAACTTTCCGGTGGGGCCAGAGGAGTCATGCCAACTAACACTGTGGCAGACATGGCTGAGTTCATGTTGGGGTGCTTTACAACCGACAAGCGTATTGTCAAAATCATGGAGGACAACCAGTACTGGATCTTTGCTATCCTTGACCCCCGGTATAAAAACAACATCTCGTCTTTTATTCCGGTAGAGGGGAGGGCCAATCGCATCAATGCTTGCCACAGGCAATTGGTGCAGAATATGATGGAGATGTTTCCAGCATGTGACGTTGGCGGCAGGGAGGGCAGTTCCTCCAGTAGGCAACCAAGTTCTCACCGGTCCACACAAACGAGGGGCACACTGTCTAAGGTCTGGGACACCTTGATGGCACCCCCTCGCCAAAGTGCCGCCACGGAGGGTCCTAGTGTCACCAGGCGTGAGAAGTATAGGCGCATGTTGCGGGAATACCTTTCCGACCACAGCCCTGTCCTCTCCGACCCCTCTGCGCCCTACACGTATTGGGTGTCGAAGTTGGACCTGTGGCTTGAACTTGCCCTATATGCCTTGGAGGTGCTGTCCTGTCCTGCCGCCAGCGTCCTATCTGAGAGGGTGTTCAGTGCAGCCGGTGGCATCATCACTGACAAGCGCACCCGTCTGTCAGCTGAGAGTGCCGACCGGCTCACTTTGATAAAAATGAACCACCACTGGGTAGAGCCGTCATTTTTGTGCCCACCTGTGTAAAGCACCCCAACATGAAACTCCATGTCTGTACTCAACCTCTCCAATTCCTCCGCATCCTCATACTCATCCACCATAAGCGTTGCACAATTCTGCTAATACTAGGCTCCCTCCACCCTGATTTCCCCCAACTCTGCTGGTTAGAGGCTCCCTCCACCATGAATTTGCCCAAACTGGGCTGTTTAGAGGCTCCCTCCACCATGAATTGGTCCAAACTGGGTTGGTTAGAGGCTCCCTCCACCATGAATTGGTCCAAACTGGGGTGGTTAGAGGCTCCCTCCACCATTAATTGGTCCAAACTGGGCTGGTTAGAGGCTCCCTCCACAATTAATTGGTCCAAACTGGGCTAATTAGAGGCTCCCTCCACCATGAATTGGTCCAAACTGGGTTTTTTAGAGGCTCCCTCCACCATTAATTGGTCCAAACTGGGCTGGTTAGAGGCTCCCTCCACAATTAATTGGTCCAAACTGGGCTAATTAGAGGCTCCCTCCACCATGAATTGGTCCAAACTGGGTTTTTTAGAGGCTCCCTCCACCATTAATTGGTCCAAACTGGGCTGGTTAGAGGCTCCCTCCACAATTAATTGGTCCAAACTGGGCTAATTAGAGGCTCCCTCCACCATGAATTGGTCCAAACTGGGTTTTTTAGAGGCTCCCTCCACCATGAATTTGCCCAAACTGGGCTGTTTAGAGGCTCCCTCCACCATGAATTGGTCCAAACTGGGCTGGTTAGAGGCTCCCTCCACCATGAATTTCCCAAAACTTGGCTGTTTAGAGGCTCCCTCCACCATGAATTTGCCCAAACTGGGCTGTTTAGAGGCTCCCTCCACCATTAATTGGTCCAAACTGGGCTGGTTAGAGGCTCCCTCCACCATGAATTTGCCAAACTGGGGTGGTTAGAGGCTCCCTCCACCATTAATTGGTCCAAACTGGGCTGGTTAGAGGCTCCCTCCACCATGAATTTCCCAAAACTTGGCTGTTTAGAGGCTCCCTCCACCATTAATTGGTCCAAACTGGGCTGGTTAGAGGCTCCCTCCACCATGAATTTGCCCAAACTGGGCTGTTTAGAGGCTCCCTCCACCATTAATTGGTCCAAACTGGGCTGGTTAGAGGCTCCCTCCACCATGAATTTGCCCAAACTGGGCTGTTTAGAGGCTCCCTCCACCATGAATTGGTCCAAACTGGGGTGGTTAGAGGCTCCCTCCACCATGAATTGGTCCAAACTGGGGTGGTTAGAGGCTCCCTCCACCATTAATTGGTCCAAACTGGGCTGGTTAGAGGCTCCCTCCACAATTAATTGGTCCAAACTGGGCTAATTAGAGGCTCCCTCCACCATGAATTGGTCCAAACTGGTTTTTTAGAGGCTCCCTCCACCATTAATTGGTCCAAACTGGGCTGGTTAGAGGCTCCCTCCACAATTAATTGGTCCAAACTGGGCTAATTAGAGGCTCCCTCCACCATGAATTGGTCCAAACTGGGTTTTTTAGAGGCTCCCTCCACCATGAATTTGCCCAAACTGGGCTGTTTAGAGGCTCCCTCCACCATGAATTGGTCCAAACTGGGCTGGTTAGAGGCTCCCTCCACCATGAATTTCCCAAAACTTGGCTGTTTAGAGGCTCCCTCCACCATTAATTGGTCCAAACTGGGCTGGTTAGAGGCTCCCTCCACCATTAATTGGTCCAAACTGGGCTGGTTAGAGGCTCCCTCCACCATTAATTGGTCCAAACTGGGCTGGTTAGAGGCTCCCTCCACCATGAATTTCCCAAAACTTGGCTGTTTAGAGGCTCCCTCCACCATTAATTGGTCCAAACTGGGCTGGTTAGAGGCTCCCTCCACCATGAATTTGCCCAAACTGGGCTGTTTAGAGGCTCCCTCCACCATGAATTTGCCCAAACTGGGCTGTTTAGAGGCTCCCTCCACCATGAATTGGTCCAAACTGGGCTGGTTAGAGGCTCCCTCCACCATGAATTTCCCAAAACTTGGCTGTTTAGAGGATCCCTCCACCATTAATTGGTCCAAACTGGGCTGGTTAGAGGCTCCCTCCACCATGAATTTGCCCAAACTGGGGTGGTTAGAGGCTCCCTCCACCATTAATTGGTCCAAACTGGGCTGGTTAGAGGCTCCCTCCACAATTAATTGGTCCAAACTGGGCTAATTAGAGGCTCCCTCCACCATGAATTGGTCCAAACTGGGTTTTTTAGAGGCTCCCTCCACCATGAATTTCCCAAAACTTGGCTGTTTAGAGGCTCCCTCCACCATGAATTGGTCCAAACTGGGCTGGTTAGAGGCTCCCTCCACCATGAATTTCCCAAAACTTGGCTGTTTAGAGGCTCCCTCCACCATTAATTGGTCCAAACTGGGCTGGTTAGAGGCTCCCTCCACCATGAATTTGCCCAAACTGGGGTGGTTAGAGGCTCCCTCCACCATTAATTGGTCCAAACTGGGCTGGTTAGAGGCTCCCTCCACAATTAATTGGTCCAAACTGGGCTAATTAGAGGCTCCCTCCACCATGAATTGGTCCAAACTGGGTTTTTTAGAGGCTCCCTCCACCATGAATTTCCCAAAACTTGGCTGTTTAGAGGCTCCCTCCACCATGAATTGGTCCAAACTGGGCTGGTTAGAGGCTCCCTCCACCATGAATTTCCCAAAACTTGGCTGTTTAGAGGCTCCCTCCACCATTAATTGGTCCAAACTGGGCTGGTTAGAGGCTCCCTCCACCATGAATTTGCCCAAACTGGGCTGTTTAGAGGCTCCCTCCACCATGAATTGGTCCAAACTGGGCTGGTTAGAGGCTCCCTCCACCATTAATTGGTCCAAACTGGGCTGGTTAGAGGCTCCCTCCACCATTAATTGGTCCAAACTGGGCTGGTTAGAGGCTCCCTCCACCATGAATTTGCCCAAACTGGGCTGGTTAGAGGCTCCCTCCACCATGAATTGGTCCAAACTGGGTTTTTTAGAGGCTCCCTCCACCATGAATTTGCCCAAACTGGGCTGGTTAGAGGCTCCCTCCACCATGAATTGGTCCAAACTGGGGTTTTTAGAGGCTCCCTCCACCATGAATTTGCCCAAACTGGGGTGTTTAGAGGCTCCCTCCACCATGAATTTGCCCAAACTCTGCTGGTTAGAGGCTCAATCCACCCTGATTTTCAAAACAAATGTTGGTGCCAACCTCAACTTACTACAAGGGCCAAATTCACTGCTGGTGACAAGCTCTCCTCACTGCAAGTGCCAAATACACATGTTTCAAGGTGTTTTCCTACTGTCAGAGAGGTGGTATTGAGTGTGTAAAGTGTGTAGTTGTTAGGCTGTGATGTTGGGGTAATAGAGGGTCTTTGGTGTGTTAGATGCCCCCAGACATGCTTCCCCTGCTGTCCCAGTGTCATTCCAGAGGTGTTGGCATCATTTCCTGGGGTGTCATAGTGGACTTGGTGACCCTCCAGACACGGATTTGGGTTTCCCCCTTAACGAGTATCTGTTCCCCATAGACTATAATGGGGTTCGAAACCCGTTCGAACACACGAACATTGAGCGGCTGTTCGAATCGAATTTCGAACCTCGAACATTTTAGTGTTCGCTCATCTCTAATGCTGTCTAATTTGGGCTTTAAATCTCAGAGACTTTTCTAATCTATTATTATTACTTTTTTGGGGGGTGAGTGGGGGTGGGGGGAGTTAAGTTGACCAAAACACATTAATTTGCATATTGTGGTATTTTTATTCATTATTTTTGAAATGTTAAAGTTTTTTTTTATTAAATCTAAATTAAAACTATAAAAATCACATGTTCAAGGGTACTTGAACATGGTATTGTTTGATCCCCTGCATAATATATAGCAATACTTTTATACCAGTTTATTGTACCTAGATTGCCTATGAGGAAAAAAGAAAAGCTAAGAAGTCATTAATTGAAAACCCCTCAGAACCCAATTATCTTACTGTCGGGGGTCCTAGGTGGAAAAAGAAGGTGCCCCCCTGACAATTCAAATGACCACTACTAATCACAGCATCTGTTAGGTTAATTTGCCAGAGTTTAATGGGAATGTCCAGGCAAAAATGGACAACCCTTTTATCCTTTAAATCAGCTGGGGATTTAAAAATAAAAATAAAAATATTGAAGAAAGGACTATTTATATTGGTTAGTTATAGAGATGAGCGAACACTAAAATGTTCGAGGTTCGAAATTCGATTCGAACAGCCGCTCAATGTTCGTGTGTTCGAATGGGTTTCGAACCCCATTATAGTCTATGGGGAACAGATACTCGTTAAGGGGGAAACCCAAATCCGTGTCTGGAGGGTCACCAAGTCCACTAAGACAACCCAGGAAATGATGCCAACACCTCTGGAATGACACTGGGACACTAGGGGAAGCATGTCTGGGGGCATCTAACACACCAAAGACCCTCTATTACCCCAACATCACAGCCTAACAACTACACACTTTACACACTCAATACCACCTCTATGACAGTAGGAAAACACCTTGAAACATGTGTATTTGGCACTTGCAGTGAGGAGAGCTTGTCACCAGCAGTGAATTTGGCCCTTGTAGTAAGTTGAGGTTGGCACCAACATTTGTTTTGAAAATCAGGGTGGCTTGAGCCTCTAACCAGCAGAGTTTGGGCAAATTCATGGTGGAGGGAGCCTCTAAAAACCCCAGTTTGGACCAATTCATGGTGGAGGGAGCCTCTAAACAGCCCAGTTTGGACCAATTCATGGTGGAGGGAGCCTCTAAAAACCCAGTTTGGACCAATTCATGGTGGAGGGAGCCTCTAAACAGCCCAGTTTGGACCAATTCATGGTGGAGGGAGCCTCTAAAAACCCCAGTTTGGACCAATTCATGGTGGAGGGAGCCTCTAAACAGCCCAGTTTGGGCAAATTCATGGTGGAGGGAGCCTCTAAAAACCCCCAGTTTGGACCAATTCATGGTGGAGGGAGCCTCTAAAAACCCCAGTTTGGACCAATTCATGGTGGAGGGAGCCTCTAAACAGCCCAGTTTGGGCAAATTCATGGTGGAGGGAGCCTCTAAACAGCCCAGTTTGGGCAAATTCATGGTGGAGGGAGCCTCTAAAAACCCCCAGTTTGGACCAATTCATGGTGGAGGGAGCCTCTAAAAACCCCAGTTTGGACCAATTCATGGTGGAGGGAGCCTCTAAAAACCCCAGTTTGGACCAATTCATGGTGGAGGGAGCCTCTAAAAACCCCAGTTTGGACCAATTCATGGTGGAGGGAGCCTCTAAACAGCCCAGTTTGGGCAAATTCATGGTGGAGGGAGCCTCTAAACAGCCCAGTTTGGGCAAATTCATGGTGGAGGGAGCCTCTAAAAACCCCAGTTTGGACCAATTCATGGTGGAGGGAGCCTCTAAAAACCCCAGTTTGGACCAATTCATGGTGGAGGGAGCCTCTAAAAACCCCAGTTTGGACCAATTCATGATGGAGGGAGCCTCTAAACAGCCCAGTTTGGACCAATTCATGGTGGAGAGAGCCTCTAAAAACCCCAGTTTGGACCAATTCATGGTGGAGGGAGCCTCTAAACAGGCCAGTTTGGGCAAATTCATGGTGGAGGGAGCCTCTAAACAGGCCAGTTTGGGCAAATTCATGGTGGAGGGAGCCTCTAACCAGCCCAGTTTGGACCAATTCATGGTGGAGGGAGCCTCTAAAAACCCCAGTTTGGACCAATTCATGGTGGAGGGAGCCTCTAAACAGCCCAGTTTGGGCAAATTCATGGTGGAAGGAGCCTCTAAAAACCCCCAGTTTGGACCAATTCATGGTGGAGGGAGCCTCTAAAAACCCCAGTTTGGACCAATTCATGGTGGAGGGAGCCTCTAAACAGCCCAGTTTGGGCAAATTCATGGTGGAGGGAGCCTCTAAACAGCCCAGTTTGGACCAATTCATGGTGGAGGGAGCCTCTAAAAACCCCAGTTTGGACCAATTCATGGTGGAGGGAGCCTCTAAAAACCCCAGTTTGGACCAATTCATGATGGAGGGAGCCTCTAAACAGCCCAGTTTGGACCAATTCATGGTGGAGAGAGCCTCTAAAAACCCCAGTTTGGACCAATTCATGGTGGAGGGAGCCTCTAAACAGGCCAGTTTGGGCAAATTCATGGTGGAGGGAGCCTCTAAACAGGCCAGTTTGGGCAAATTCATGGTGGAGGGAGCCTCTAACCAGCCCAGTTTGGACCAATTCATGGTGGAGGGAGCCTCTAAAAACCCCAGTTTGGACCAATTCATGGTGGAGGGAGCCTCTAAACAGCCCAGTTTGGACCAATTCATGGTGGAGGGAGCCTCTAAAAACCCCAGTTTGGACCAATTCATGGTGGAGGGAGCCGCTAAACAGCCCAGTTTGGACCAATTCATGGTGGAGGGAGCCTCTAACCAGCAGAGTTGGTGGAAATCAGGGTGGAGGGAGCCTCTAACCAGCAGAGTTGTGGGAAAGCAGGGTGGAGGGAGCCTCTAACCAGCAGAGTTGGGGGAAATCAGGGTGGAGGGAGCCTAGTATTAGCAGAATTGTGCAACGCTTATGGTGGATGAGTATGAGGATGCGGAGGAATTGGAGAGGTTGAGTACAGACATGGAGTTTCATGTTGGGGTGCTTTACACAGGTGGGCCCAAAAATGAAGGCTCTATCCAGTGGTGGTTCATTTTTATCAAAGTGAGCCGGTCGGCACTCTCAGCTGACAGACGGGTGCGCTTGTCAGTGATGATGCCACCGGCTGCACTGAACACCCTCTCAGATAGGACGCTGGCGGCAGGACAGGACAGCACCTCCAAGGCATATAGGGCAAGTTCAAGCCACAGGTCCAACTTCGACACCCAATACGTGTAGGGCGCAGAGGGGTCGGAGAGGACAGGGCTGTGGTCGGAAAGGTATTCCCGCAACATGCGCCTATACTTCTCACGCCTGGTGACACTAGGACCCTCCGTGGCGGCACTTTGGCGAGGGGGTGCCATCAAGGTATCCCAGACCTTAGACAGTGTGCCCCTCGTTTGTGTGGACCGGTGAGAACTTGGTTGCCTACTGGAGGAACTGCCCTCCATGCCGCCAACGTCACATGCTGGAAACATCTCCATCATATTCTGCACCAATTGCCTGTGGCAAGCATTGATGCGATTGGCCCTCCCCTCTACCGGAATAAAAGACGAGATGTTGTTTTTATACCGGGGGTCAAGGATAGCAAAGATCCAGTACTGGTTGTCCTCCATGATTTTGACAATACGCTTGTCGGTTGTAAAGCACCCCAACATGAACTCAGCCATGTCTGCCACAGTGTTAGTTGGCATGACTCCTCTGGCCCCACCGGAAAGTTCAATCTCCATTTCCTCCTCATCCTCCATGTCTACCCATCCGCGCTGCAACAATGGGACGATTCGAAGTTGCCCGGAAGCCTCCTGTATCACCATCACATCATCGGACAACTCTTCTTCCTCCTCCTCCTCCTCCTCCTCCTCCTCCATTAAACGCAGTGAAGCGGACAGATGTGTGGACCTACTCTCCAGCTGTGACGGATCGGATGCTATCCCTAACTCCTCTGTGTGATCTGAGTTATCCCTGATGTCAATCAGGGATTCTCTCAGAACACACAAGAGCGGGATTGTAAGGCTCACCATCGCATCCTCAGAGCTCACCCTCCTTGTGGACTCCTCAAAGACCCGTAGGATGTCACAAAGGTCTCTCATCCATGGCCACTCATGGATGTGAAACTGAGGCAGCTGACTTTGTGGCACCCTAGGGTTTTGTAGCTGGTATTCCATCAAAGGTCTCTGCTGCTCAACCACTCTATTTAACATCTGAAACGTTGAGTTCCAGCGTGTGGGGACGTCGCACAAAAGCCGGTGTTGTGGCACATGCAGGCGTTGCTGGAGAGATTTTAAGCTAGCAGCGGCTACTGTCGACTTGCGAAAGTGGGCGCACATGCGCCGCACTTTCACCAGTAGCTCTGGAACATTGGGGTAGCTCTTTAGGAAACGTTGCACCACTAGGTTGAAGACGTGGGCCAGGCATGGAACATGTTGGAGTCCGGCAAGCTCCAGAGCTGCTACCAGGTTCCGGCCGTTATCACAAACGACCATGCCTGGGCCCAGGTGCAGCGGCTCAAACCATATTGCCGTCTCATCGAGGAGGGCATCCCTCACCTCGGAGGCAGTGTGCTGTCTGTCCCCCAAGCTGATCAGCTTCAGCACAGCCTGCTGACATCTACCAACGCCAGTGCTGCAACGTTTCCAACTCGTAGCTGGGGTCAATCTAACAGCGGAGGAGGAGGCGGGTGGCGGAGGAGGAGGCGGTGGCGGAGGAGGAGGCAGTAGAGGAGGAGGAGGAGGGGGGTGTTCTTCTCGTGTCCCTGCCAGGAATGTTAGGCGGGGAGACGAGGTACATCGGGCCAGTTTGGGAAGCAGTCCCAGCCTCAACTACATTCACCCAGTGTGCCGTCAGTGAAATGTAGCGTCCCTGTCCGCATGCACTTGTCCACGCGTCGGTGGTCAAGTGGACCTTTGTGCAAAGCGCGGAACTAAGGGCCCGCCTGATGTTGAGTGACACGTGCTGGTGCAAGGCGGGGACGGCACACCGGGAGAAGTAGTGACGGCTAGGGACGGCATAGCGAGGTGCCACAGTTGCCATCAGGTCCAGGAAGGCGGGAGTTTCAACAAGCCGGAACGCCAACATCTCCTGGGCCAGCAGTTTAGCGATGTTGGCGTTCAAGGCTTGCGCGTGTGGGTGGTTAGCAGTGTATTTCTGCCGCCGCTCCAATGTCTGAGAGATGGTGGGTTGTTGTAAAGAAGCGCCTGATGGTGCCTTTGATGGTGCAGGAGAAGGAGATAAGACAGGAACAGGGGAGGATGAGGGAGAAGTCAACAAAGTGGCGGAGGCAGATGAAGTGGTGTCCTGACTCGTCCTCTGGAGTGCATCGCCAGCACAGTCAGCAGTGGCAGTGGCAGAGGCAGAGGCAGAGGCAGTGACAGAGGCAGTGGCAGTGGCGTGAACGGCAGGCGGCCTTTGTCCTGCCGTTGCTGCCTGCCACTGATTCCAGTGCTTGGATTCCAAATGACGGCGCATTGAAGTGGTGGACAGGTTGCTCTTCTCAGAGCCCCTAATCAATTTCGAGAGGCAAATTGTGCAGACAACACTATATCTGTCCTCGGCGCATTCCTTGAAAAAACTCCACACCTTCGAGAAACGTGCCCTCGAGGTGGGAGTTTTTCGGGGCTGGGTACGAACTGGAACATCTTGGGAGATTCCGGGTGTGGCCTGGCTTCGCCTAAGCTGCTGACCTCTGCCTCTGCCTCTAGCTACCCTTTTTGGTGCTGCACTTGCCTCAACATCCACACTACTTTCCCCGCTTGACATCCCCCCTGTCCAGGTCGGGTCAGTGTCCTCATCATCCACCACTTCCTCTTCCAACTCCTGTCTCATCTCCTCCTCCCGCACAATGCGCCGGTCAACTGGATGCCCTGACGGCAACTGCGTCACATCATCGTCGATGAGGGTGGGTTGCTGGTCATCCACCACCAAATCGAACGGAGATGGAGGAGACTCTAGTGTTTGAGCATCTGGACACAGATGCTCCTCTGTTAGGTTCGTGGAATCGTGACGTGGAGAGGCAGGTTGAGGGACAATGAAAGGAGCAGAGAACAGCTCTGGGGAGCAGGGACAGTTGGGGTTATTGTTCTGTGAAGCTTGGGAATTTTGGGAGGAAGGAGGACAAGACTGTTGGGTAATAGGAGAGGAGGCAGAGTCAGACTGGCTGCTGGACAATGTGCTGTAAGCGTTCTCTGACAGCCATTGCAAGACCTGTTCCTGGTTCTCGGGCCTACTAAGGTTTGTACCCTGCAGTTTAGTTAATGTGGCAAGCAACCCTGGCACTGTGGAGTGGCGCAATGCTTGCTGCCCCACAGGAGTAGGCACGGGACGCCCTGTGGCTTCACTGCTACCTTGCTCCCCAGAACCATTCCCCCGACCTCGCCCACGGCCTCGTCCACGTCCCTTTCCGGGAGCCTTGCGCATTTTGAATTCCCAGTTAGAAATTGGCACTATATACCAGTAGCAAAAATTGTGGGTGCACGTAACCCCAATATATTCTTTGAATTCCCAGTCAGACAATGGCACTATATACCAGTAGTAAAAATTGTGGGTGCACGTAACCCCAATATATTCTTTGAATTCCCAGTCAGACAATGGCACTGTATACCAGTAGTAAAAATTGTGGGTGCACGTAACCCCAATATATTCTTTGAATTCCCAGTCAGACAATGGCACTATATACCAGTAGCAAGAAATGAGGGTATTTATAACCCCAATATATTCTTTGAATTCCCAGTCAGACAATGGCACTGTATACCAGTAGTAAAAATTGTGGGTGCACGTAACCCCAATATATTCTTTGAATTACCAGTCAGAAACTGGCACTATATGGCAGTAGCAAGAAATGAGGGTATTTGTAACCCCAATATATTCTTTGAATTCCCAGTCAGAAACTGGCACTGTATACCAGTAGTAAAAATTGTGGGTGCACGTAACCCCAATATATTCTTTGAATTACCAGTCAGAAACTGGCACTATATGGCAGTAGCAAGAAATGAGGGTATTTATAACCCCAATATATTCTTTGAATTCCCAGTCAGAAACTGGCACTGTATACCAGTAGTAAAAATTGTGGGTGCACGTAACCCCAATATATTCTTTGAATTCCCAGTCAGACAATGGCACTGTATACCAGTAGTAAAAATTGTGGGTGCACGTAACCCCAATATATTCTTTGAATTCCCAGTCAGACAATGGCACTGTATACCAGTAGTAAAAATTGTGGGTGCACGTAACCCCAATATATTCTTTGAATTCCCAGTCAGACAATGGCACTATATACCAGTAGCAAGAAATGAGGGTATTTATAACCCCAATATATTCTTTGAATTCCCAGTCAGACAATGGCACTGTATACCAGTAGTAAAAATTGTGGGTGCACGTAACCCCAATATATTCTTTGAATTACCAGTCAGAAACTGGCACTATATGGCAGTAGCAAGAAATGAGGGTATTTGTAACCCCAATATATTCTTTGAATTCCCAGTCAGAAACTGGCACTGTATACCAGTAGTAAAAATTGTGGGTGCACGTAACCCCAATATATTCTTTGAATTACCAGTCAGAAACTGGTACTATATGGCAGTAGCAAGAAATGAGGGTATTTGTAACCCCAATATATTCTTTGAATTCCCAGTCAGAAACTGGCACTGTATACCAGTAGTAAAAATTGTGGGTGCACGTAACCCCAATATATTCTTTGAATTCCCAGTCAGACAATGGCACTATATACCAGTAGCAAGAAATGAGGGTATTTATAACCCCAATATATTCTTTGAATTCCCAGTCAGACAATGGCACTGTATACCAGTAGTAAAAATTGTGGGTGCACGTAACCCCAATATATTCTTTGAATTACCAGTCAGAAACTGGCACTATATGGCAGTAGCAAGAAATGAGGGTATTTATAACCCCAATATATTCTTTGAATTCCCAGTCAGACAATGGCACTGTATACCAGTAGTAAAAATTGTGGGTGCACGTAACCCCAATATATTCTTTGAATTACCAGTCAGAAACTGGCACTATATGGCAGTAGCAAGAAATGAGGGTATTTGTAACCCCAATATATTCTTTGAATTACCAGTCAGAAACTGGCACTATATACCAGTAGTAAAAATTGTGGGTGCACGTAACCCCAATATATTCTTTGAATTCCCAGTCAGACAATGGCACTATATACCAGTAGTAAAAATTGTGGGTGCACGTAACCCCAATATAATCTTTGAATTCCCAGTCAGACAATGGCACTGTATACCAGTAGTAAAAATTGTGGGTGCATGTAACCCCAATATATTCTTTGAATTCCCAGTCAGACAATGGCACTATATACCAGTAGCAAGAAATGAGGGTATTTATAACCCCAATATATTCTTTGAATTCCCAGTCAGACAATGGCACTGTATACCAGTAGTAAAAATTGTGGGTGCACGTAACCCCAATATATTCTTTGAATTACCAGTCAGAAACTGGCACTATATGGCAGTAGCAAGAAATGAGGGTATTTGTAACCCCAATATATTCTTTGAATTCCCAGTCAGAAACTGGCACTATATACCAGTAGTAAAAATTGTGGGTGCACGTAACCCCAATATATTCTTTGAATTACCAGTCAGAAACTGGCACTATATGGCAGTAGCAAGAAATGAGAGTATTTGTAACCCCAATATATTCTTTGAATTCCCTGTCAGAAACTGGCACTGTATACCAGTAGTAAAAATTGTGGGTGCACGTAACCCCAATATATTCTTTGAATTCCCAGTCAGACAATGGCACTATATACCAGTAGCAAGAAATGAGGGTATTTATAACCCCAATATATTCTTTGAATTCCCAGTCAGACAATGGCACTGTATACCAGTAGTAAAAATTGTGGGTGCATGTAACCCCAATATATTCTTTGAATTCCCAGTCAGAAACTGGCACTATATGGCAGTAGCAAGAAATGAGGGTATTTATAACCCCAATATATTCTTTGAATTCCCAGTCAGACAATGGCACTGTATACCAGTAGTAAAAATTGTGGGTGCACGTAACCCCAATATATTCTTTGAATTACCAGTCAGAAACTGGCACTATATGGCAGTAGCAAGAAATGAGGGTATTTGTAACCCCAATATATTCTTTGAATTCCCAGTCAGAAACTGGCACTGTATACCAGTAGTAAAAATTGTGGGTGCACGTAACCCCAATATATTCTTTGAATTCCCAGTCAGACAATGGCACTATATACCAGTAGCAAGAAATGAGGGTATTTATAACCCCAATATATTCTTTGAATTCCCAGTCAGACAATGGCACTGTATACCAGTAGTAAAAATTGTGGGTGCACGTAACCCCAATATATTCTTTGAATTCCCAGTCAGAAACTGGCACTATATGGCAGTAGCAAGAAATGAGGGTATTTATAACCCCAATATATTGTTTGAATTCCCAGTCAGACAATGGCACTGTATACCAGTAGTAAAAATTGTGGGTGCACGTAACCCCAATATATTCTTTGAATTACCAGTCAGAAACTGGCACTATATGGCAGTAGCAAGAAATGAGGGTATTTGTAACCCCAATATATTCTTTGAATTCCCAGTCAGAAACTGGCACTGTATACCAGTAGTAAAAATTGTGGGTGCACGTAACCCCAATATATTCTTTGAATTACCAGTCAGAAACTGGCACTATATGGCAGTAGCAAGAAATGAGGGTATTTGTAACCCCAATATATTCTTTGAATTCCCAGTCAGAAACTGGCACTGTATACCAGTAGTAAAAATTGTGGGTGCACGTAACCCCAATATATTCTTTGAATTACCAGTCAGAAACTGGCACTATATGGCAGTAGCAAGAAATGAGGGTATTTGTAACCCCAATATATTCTTTGAATTCCCAGTCAGAAACTGGCACTGTATACCAGTAGTAAAAATTGTGGGTGCACGTAACCCCAATATATTCTTTGAATTCCCAGTCAGACAATGGCACTATATACCAGTAGCAAAAATTGTGGGTGTATATAGCCCCAATTCTATTGCTAGGGGACTTGCAGGGTATTTCTGAGGTGAAGGTGTGGGGGCACACCGTTGGAACGGTGATTTGGGGTGTATATATGGGGTATACGGGAATACACTGTCAGTGTGTTCCATTCAGGATCCTGGGAAAGCTGGGTTGCGGCGATTGAGCCCGTCAGTGCCACGTTACACTGACAAGCTTCTCCCTGGAATTGAAGTTATATGTAAGCCCAAATAATTTCTTTGAATTCCCAGTCAGAAACTGGCACTATATGGCAGTAGCAAGAAATGAGGGTATTTGTATTCCCAATATATTCTTTGAATTCCCAGTCAGACAATGGCACTATATGGCAGTAGCAAAAATAGTGGGTGTATATAGCCCCAATTCTATTGCTAGGGGACTTGCAGGGTATTTCTGGGGTGAAGGTGGGGGGGCACACCGTTGGAACGGGTATCGGGGTATATATCGGGTATACGGGAATACACTGACAGTGTATTCCATTCAGGATCCTGGGAAAGCTGGGTTGCGGCGATTGAGCCCGTCAGTGCCACGTTACACTGACAAGCTTCTCCCTGGAATTTAGCTCTTACAAGAGCTGTTGTGGTTGTCTTCTCCTTCCTATCCTAGCCTGTCCCTGCCTACCCAGAATCTAAGCCCTAGCTAGCTGGACGGAAACCTCCGTCCTCGGTGAATTGCAAGCTCAGAATGACGCGAAGCTGGGCGTCGCTGTTCTTTTAAATTAGAGGTCACATGTTTTCGGCAGCCAATGGGTTTTGCCTACTTTTTTCAACGTCACCGGTGTCGTAGTTCCTGTCCCACCTACCCTGCGCTGTTATTGGAGCAAAAAAGGCGCCAGGGAAGGTGGGAGGGGAATCGAGTAATGGCGCACTTTACCACGCGGTGTTCGATTCGAACATGCCGAACAGCCTAATATCCGATCGAACATGAGTTCGATAGAACACTGTTCGCTCATCTCTAGTTAGTTATTTAATTATTTAATCCCTTATAAACACAACCTAAAAATAAAAAGGTTTGTCCAGGGTAGCATTTTATTATTTTTTTTACTAGCCCGGGGGAGGTGAAAAAAATAAATAAAATAAACATAATCACCTGTACCCGGTGCTCTGGTACCTCCCAGTGCAGTCCAGTCCAGTAGCTCCATTGTATTCCTTCAGTGGAAGTCTCACACATGACTGTTGAGGCAAATAGCATCAGTGGAAGGGACCTGAGACATCACAGCTGAGCAGCAGGACAGGACTAGTCCTATAACCAGACCAGTTCTATAAATTGTTGGTCATTTAAATGTGTTTGGCTCACCATAAAATCTATAAAATCATCATAGAAAAAGACTTTAATAAAGCCAATGTCTATGAAGCCTTCAATCTCAATTTGGATTCCTGACCTGCCCACAAAGTCAGAAAGCTGAGGCTCATAATTTTAGGGTGGGGTCCAAATTGGTTTTGAGGTCCTTCTATGGGGTCACTCATCACTGGATTATGAGAAGAAGAAAGAGCAAAAATAGAGAAATGGGGCATTTTCCTCTTCTACCTCACTGCTCATATTAGTGTCAGAGGCCAGTGAGTCATACGCCTCTTCTGGTGAATACATTTTTGGGACTTTTAGGAGCTTTAGGACTTTGTGTATATGTGTTGTATATTTACATGTGTACTGAAACTTCATTAATCCTTTATTAAAAATGTAGGGTGTATGTTATGCTTCAACATGTGTGTATATGTGCTGCCATTGTTTCCACTTCCTATATATATATATATATATATATATATATATATATATATATATATAGTCATGGCCAAAAGTTTTGAGAATGACACAAATATTATATTTTAATAATAATAATAATATATTATATTTTCACATGATCTGCTGCCCTCTGGTTTTTATGTGTGTTTGTCAGATGTTTTTATCACATACAGAAATATAATTGCAATCATATTATGAGTAACAAAAGCTTATATTGACAGTTAGAATGAGTTAATGCAGCAAGTCAATATTTGCAGTGTTGACCCTTCTTCTTCAGGACTTCTGCAATTCTCCCTGGCATGCTCTCAATCAACTTCTGGACCAAATCCTGACTGATAGCAGTCCATTCTTGCACAATCATTGCTTGTATTTTGTCAGAATTTGTAGGTTTTTGTTTGTCCACCCGTCTCTTGATGATTGACCACAAGTTCTCAATGGAATTAAGATCTGGGGAGTTTCAAGGCCATGGACCCAAAATCTCTATGTTTTGTTCCCTGAGCCATTTAGTTATCACCTTTGCTTTATGGCAAGGTGCTACATCATGATGGAAAAGGCATTGTTGATCGCCAAACTGCTCTTGGATGGTTGGGAGAAGTTGATCTTGGAGGACATTCTGTTACCATTCTTTATTCATGACTGTGTTTTTAGGCAAGACTGTGAGAGAGCTGATTCCCTTGGCTGAGAAGCAACCCCAAACATGAATGGTTTCAGGATGCTTTACAGTTGGCATGAGACAAGACTGGTGGTAGCGCTCACCTTGTCTTCTCCAAATAAGCTGTTTTCCAGATGTCCCAAACAATCGAAAAGGGGATTCATCAGAGAAAATGACTTTACCCCAGTCCTCAGCAGTCCACTCCCTGTACCCTTTGCAGAATATCAGTCTGTCCCTGATGTTTTTTCTGGAGAGAAGTGGCTTCTTTGCTGCCCTCCTTGACACCAGGCCTTGCTCCAAGAGTCTCCGCCTCACAGTGCATGCAGATGCACTCACACCTGCCTGCTGCCATTCCTTAGCAAGCTCTGCACTGCTGGTAGCCCGATCCCGCAGCTGAAACACTTTTAAGAGATGGTCCTGGTGCTTGCTGGTCTTTCTTGGGCACCTTGGAGCCTTTTTCTCAACAATGGAACCTCTCTCCTTGAAGTTCTTGATGATGCGATAGATTGTTGACTGAGGTGCAATCTTTCTAGCTGCGATACTCCATAATGTTAGCTTTCTCCTACTGATCTCCCCACTTACCTCAAAAAGCTATTTAAAAACTATTGTACCATCATTGGTGATTTACTGCAATGGAACTATGACTACTGCAATCCTGGAACCTTGCATCTCCAGACCCTTCTAACAAGCCAAAGGATCACCCATCCCCAAAACAACTCGCCAAAGACTAGCACATAATTGATTAGTCCTCTTCTTCAACACAGGTTAAAGGAGTTATGAGCTTAGACACTAAGTCCTTCGTTGGTTTCTTCTTGCCTATGTTTATAAATGTTCTACTTTATTATAGAGCTGTTATTAGAGATGAGCGAATAGTGAAATATTCGATATTCAATATTTGTTTCAAGTAGACCCTCAATATTCGACTATTCGACTGAATATCGAATCCCATTATAGTCTATGGGGAAAAAATGCTTGTTTCAGTGGAAACCCAAATTCGACTAAGGAGAGTCACCAAGTCCACAAGGACACCCCAGGAAATGATGCCAACACCTCTGAAATGCAACTGGGACAGCAGGGGAAGCATGCTTGGGTGCATCTAACACGCCCAAGTCCCAGGATTACCCCACTATCACAGCTTATCAACTAGATACTTTCCAAACTCAATAGAACCTCTATGAAAGTGGAAAAATTCTTGGAAACCTTCTTTCCTCTACATTCGTATGGATAGAAAGCCAAATTCTAAGCTAAAGAAACATTAGCATGCACCCCTTTAAATCACGTTGTCGATGACAACCACAGATGGCATAGGCAATGGGAAATCCAACAGCCCCCACCTTTAACTGTCATTGTTTGCGTGTGTGAGCCCTTCCAAATTAAGTTAGAGGCCCTTCAGATGAGCCCTACATAAATTTACTTTTCAGGCCCTTGGGGTGAGCCCTCCCTAACTTAGCTTCAGGCCCTTGCGGTGAATTGAGCCTTTAACCAGCAGAGTATTAGGCCCTTGAAGTGAGTTGAGCCTTGTAGTAGCAGAGTTTTAGGCCCATGAAGTGAGTTGAGCCTTGTACCAGCAGAGTTTTTGGCCCTTTGGGTGAATTGAGCCTTTAACCAGCAGTGTTTTTGGCCCTTTGGGGGAATTGAGCCTTTAACCAGCAGAGTTTTGGGCCCTTTGGGTAAGTTGAGCCTTTTACCAGCAGTGTTTTAGTTTTTGGCACTTTGGGTGAATTCAGCTTTTTACCAGCAGAGTTTTTGGCCCTTGAGGTGAGTTGAGCCTTGTAGCAGCAGTGTTTTTGACCCTTTGGGTGAGTTGAGCCTTTTACCAGCAGTGTTTTAGTTTTTGGCCCTGTGGATGAATTGAGCCTTTTAGCAGCAGAGTATTAGGCCCGTAAAGTGAGTTGAGCCTTGTACCAGCAGTTGTTTTGGCCATTGGGGTGAGTTGAATCTTGCACCAACAGTGTCTTTGGCCCTTGAGGTGACTTGAGCCTTGCACCAGCAGTGTTTTTGGCCATTGGGGTGAGTTGAGCTTTGCACCAGCAGTGTTTTTGGCCCTTGGGGTGAGTTGAGCCTTGCACCAGCAGTGTTTCTTGGCCCTTGGGGTGAGTTGAGCCTTGCACCAGCAGTGTTTTAGTTTTTGGCCCTTGGGGTTAGTTGAGCCTTTAACAGCAGTGCTATTGGCCCTTTGGGTGAATTGAGCCTTTAAACTTGCGTATCACATTGAAAGCAATAGGGAAAAAAGCAGCCCATTCATTTCTATGGGGAGCGCACGTAGGCCGGGTCCCATAGAAAAGAATGGGATCTGTTTTAACGCCGCTGATTCGGAACAAGTTACACGTTCAGAATCAGTGAGCGTATACTCAGTGTGAATGCACCCTCATACTCTTTTTTACTTGTTTTTTCCTGCTTATGTTCATCAACATGATATTTTGTTTGGTCTTACTGTATACTGTCATTGCTGCAGAACATGCTGGTAACATGCGCATACACTGGTTAGCGACCCCCATTCAAATGCAGTTGTTACCTATAATTATCAATTGTACTTAAAATAGCTTCCTTAAAAGGCAAGGACTTGAACAGCCCATATAAGCATAGTTTAATATGGAGAGAGACCTTGTGTTTAAGTTGTCATGTGTTCCTGGTGCAAGAGGCTAATTCAGCTCTCATATATTTTTATTGCCTATGGCCCTGCTCAAAATAAAGGAGTTATGATAGGTATTAAAGATACGGTGGCCTTTTCCCTCATTTCTAAATTCCAGGACCCACAAGGTAGATACATTAGGCTTATGCAAAATCAGCAATGTTGTTTTTACCATACATAACATGTATTTAAAAACAATCTAGATTTCTCTCTAAATTACTCCCTCAAATCAAAGCATCAGCTAAGGGCCTCCTCCTGATAGGAGGTGATTTCACCTTTGTTTTGGACCCTGCTCCAGGTGGAAAACGCATTACTCTTCTCCAAAAATCTATATAATGTGTGGAAGTGCCAACAGGTCACAGAAAGAGATTAAATATTCTTTGCAGCAGAGCTGAGTGTGCAGCAGGGTTCAGAGCTTCTCTGATGCAGCAGAGCTGAGTGTGCAGCAGGGTTCAGTGCATCTCTGATGCAGCAGAGCTGAGTGCAGTAGGGTTCAGCGCATCTCTGATGCAGCAGAGCTGAGTGTGCAGCAGGGTTCAGTGCATCTCTGATGCAGCAGAGCTGAGTGTGCAGTAGGGTTCAGCGCATCTCTAATGCAGCAGAGCTGAGTGTGCAGCAGGGTTCAGCGCATCTCTGATGCAGCAGAGCTGAGTGTGCAGCAGGGTTCAGTGCATCTCTGATGCAGCAGAGCTGAGTGTGCAGCAGGGTTCAGAGCTTCTCTGATGCAGCAGAGCTGAGTGTGCAGCAGGGTTCAGCGCATCTCTGATGCAGCAGAGCTGAGTGTGCAGTAGGGTTCAGCGCATCTCTGATGCAGCAGAGCTGAGTGTGCAGCAGGGTTCAGTGCATCTCTGATGCAGCAGAGCTGAGTGTGCAGCAGGGTTCAGAGCTTCTCTGATGCAGCAGAGCTGAGTGTGCAGCAGGGTTCAGCGCATCTCTGATGCAGCAGAGCTGAGTGTGCAGCAGGGTTCAGTGCATCTCTGATGCAGCAGAGCTGAGTGTGCAGCAGGGTTCAGAGCTTCTCTGATGCAGCAGAGCTGAGTGTGCAGCAGGGTTCAGCGCATCTCTGATGCAGCAGAGCTGAGTGTGCAGTAGGGTTCAGCGCATCTCTGATGCAGCAGAGCTGAGTGTGCAGCAGGGTTCAGTGCATCTCTGATGCAGCAGAGCTGAGTGTGCAGCAGGGTTCAGCGCATCTCTAATGTAGCAGAGCTGAGTGTGCAGCAGGGTTCAGCGCATCTCTGATGCAGCATAACTGAGTGTGTAGCAGGGTTCAGTGCACACTCAGCTCTGCTACATCTCTGATGCAGCAGAGCTGAGTGTGAAGCAGGGTTAAGCGCATCTCTGATGTAGCAGAGCTGAGTATGCAGCAGGGTTCAGTGAACACTCAGCTGTGCTACATCTCTGATGCAGCAGAGCTAAGCATGCAGCAGGGTTCAGCGCATCTCTGATGCAGCAGAGCTGAGTGTGCAGCAGGGTTCAGCGTATCTCTGATGCAGCAGAACTGAGTGTGCAGCAGGGTTCAGCGCACACTCAGCTCTGCTACATCTCTGATGCAGCAGAGCTGAGTTTGCAGCAGGGTTCAGCACATCTCTGATGCAGCAGAGCTGAGTGTGCAGCAGGGTTCAGCACACACTCAGCTCTGCTACATCTCTGATGCAGCAGAGCGGAGTGTGCAGCAGGGTTCAGCGCATCTCTGATGCAGCAGAGCTGAGTGTGCAGCAGGGTTCAGCACACACTCAACTCTGCTTCATCTCTGGTGTAGCAGTGCTGAGCGCATGACCAGCACTGCTACATCTCGGCATAGGAATGCAATGACCAGCGTTGATTGGCCGAATGCCATACAGAGTACAGCATTCGGCCAATCAAACGTTAGTTCTGCCGGAGGTGGTGGAGTTTAAGATCAGTCCACAGCAGTCTCCATTCTGGTCTGATCTTAGACTCTGCCTCCTCACAGACGAGCCTCCAGCAGAACCAGCTTTGATTGGCCGAATGCTGTACTCTGTATGGCATTCGGCCAATCAACGTTGGTCATTGCATTCCTATGGGGAAAAGTCAGCTCCCGCATATCGCAAGTTGACAGGGATCCCAACATAATACAGTGACTTGAGCATGTTAGATGCCCCCAGACATGCTTCCCCTGCTGTCCCAGTTGCATTCCAGGGTGTTGGCATCATTTCCTGTGGTGTCATAGTGGACTAGGTGACCCTCCTGAGTTGAATAGTGGTTACCCCCTAAACGAGTATTTATTCCCCATAGACTATAATGGGGTTTGATGTTCGATCGAACAGTCGAGTATTGGGCAGCTACTCGAATCGAACTTCGAACTTCGAACATTTCACTGTTCATTCATCTCTAGTAGCTATACATGCATATTATAAAGATAGTGTAAGGGAATTGCTAAGACAGCAATTCCCAGAACTGTTAAACCCTGGGAGGGGCACAAGAGACAGTGAGCCCTAAGCTGAAGCCCCCCGCTTTCCCTTCCTATTGCCAGGCCCTATCCTAGGTAATAGGCGACAACCACGAGGACAATCCCTCCCTGAATATGTGAAACACAAAACGCAGACAAGACGAACAACAACAACGGAAGGTCAGCTAGCCAGGGTTCGGTAACAGGAGAGCGATGCAGTGCCAAATCGGAGTCAAGAGAATAGTCAATGAGAAAAGCCAAAGGTCAGGTATAATAGTATAAGCAAACAGGGAACGTAAGAGCAGGTATGCGCACGGCAATAACAAGCACTGGTGTGAATGGGAACCAAGGCTAAATAGGGAGGAAGAACCCGCCCATGGAGTTCACAGAAAGGCAGCTGTCAATCAAAGGGCAATGCCAGATTAACCACTTAATGGACAGAGACAACCTTGGCAGAAGACGGGTGTGGTGCAAATCCAATTAAGGACTAGAGCTGTGTTCACACAGTGCAACTAAAAACTTTAAGCAGATTCTCAAACTGCACACGCCTCCTGCGCCGCAGCACGCGAGCAGAGGGTGGCGCAGAGGCCTGAACAGGCAGAGATGTTACAGATAGCCACAAATAAAGATGTAAAAAAAATAACAGAATAAATGTAGGAAACCTAGCATGCCTAGCTACAACATAGAATTGATGAAAACTCCAGAACAGATGAGAAATAAATTCACATAATATTAGACCTACCCACAATGCCTAAAACAACGCCCGATGTGCGTTTCGCCCACACCAATAGATTGAGAAATTGAAGGAACTGTCGAATTTGGTGGAGGAAGCCTGATGATCTGGGGTTGCTGGGGAAAGCCATTATTTTCTGGCTGAAATTATAGTAATGGCAGCAGGGATGGGATAGATTTCCAAGTGTGTTATCAGAGCTCCAGCTCCACACGTCTGCTCGTAGTGCTGGCTAGCTACGTCCCCCATGGGGTGCCTATTTTAGTTCATATGAGATGAAACACAAAAGTGTTGGTTTTGTTAAAAAGCAAAAAAATTTGGTAACTTAGGATTGTAACTGGTAATTTCAAAATTGGAACATTTATCTCTAGTCAGGGCCAGTTTTAGACAAAATATAGAGCTGGACAAACATAAAAGTAAGGTTCACAGGATATCTGATGCCTCATAGAAGTGTGAAAAATATCATAATTTCCAGGACTCCCTGTTCTTTTTTATACTGAAAATAGTTTCAATGATATTGCCTTTATGTTGGGGTCATTGTCCCACTGCAGATTGAATTTGATACGAGCCACTGTGAGTGATACAACTGCATACGCTTGTAACAAAGCGCACATGACTTCTGCAAGGAGGAGGTGCCTAGTTTCCTAATTCTTTTGTGTTCACTCACTGACTTGAGTGTCAGTAGATATTAATGATGTGAGATGTGGGGTCGCTTGCTGTCTGTTCTACCTTTTTCTTCACTTGTTTCTATCGTTACTTAGGAGTCCAGTTACTTACAAGTGCCCACAGTACAATCCACCACATTGGTTCATATTAACAGAGAAACAGCATTCAGCAGTGGGTGAAATTCCTGATGTCAGTCCTGAAATTCCTGTTGACAGCGCTGCCCCTTATAATGCTGGCAGCTCTGCTCCCTCCTAGTGAGTGATGTGACAGTACAGAATATATTAATGTCACTCATAATCTAATGTCAGTAAATGTATATGTTTCCCCTGCAGATTAATCTATAACCTTATATGGTATAATACTACTGGTTCATCCCATAGTAAATATAAGTAATCCATACAAAGCAATATTCCACACATGTACACTAATGCCAACAGTATTTCTCCTCCCATAGTAATTTGCCTCCTGATATACTGTAAAACCTCTATTCTTATCTCAAAGTATATCTAAAATTAAAGTTTTTCCCCGCCTTCATATTAATGTACTCCAATATATAGTTCAGTGAGCCAAACTCATTGCCTGCAACCGTTTTGGTGTTAATGTCCCTTTAATTGTTTATCCACACTTGTAGGCTTGTGTGATTGTTACTGGTTGAGTGACTGTAGCTGTGTAGCTCATGGATAAATGTACCTGAATGTGCGAAACACAGTGAAGAATCTGGAGCACTTCCTATAGCTTAATGACTATTTATTCTGATGGTCAGTAGGGTATGTCTATCTTAATACAAGTCCAAAATGTTATATTCACAGAAAACACAGTTAAAGAGAACCTTTAACCACCTCCAAGTTAAACTCTTTACATCATTTAATAGCTGCTGCTCCACTGATGGTGGCACTAACTCTTTTCTAGCCCCCACCATTCCAGAGAAATCACTGCTGTCAGTTTTCGCTCCTGAAATGTTACTTAGGCTCTGTACTGTCAGCAGAGTGGTGTCAAGCAGGAGTAGACAAAGGGCGTGATTCTGAGCTCTGACATTGGCTGCCTCTGATTGGAGCCGTGAATCACAGACCCTTGCTTGACACCGCCCTTCTGTCATTTCAGAGCCTAAATAGCATATCAGGCACCAAAACTAATTATACTTGTTGCTTGAGAATGGTGCAAGCTAGAGAAAAAAAAGTCCAGCTGCATTGGAATCAGTGGAGTAGAGCCTATTATTCAAATAACTTGAATTGGTGGAGGTGGTGAAAGGTCCTCTTTAAATTCATTTACAACTGCACAAAGACTTTAATACCCTTGATATTAAAAATACATCAGTTTATTTATTTATTTTTAATCCCATTACTGTGTTTAGAACCACTCTTGGGATTTTATTATGCATGTAAATTATTACAGCAAGAATATAAAAAGATGGTATGCTTTATAACATCTACCTGCATCCTACAATATGATTACACTGCTGTAAGTACTGTATATTTGTGTATCTAAATATGTGCGCTGTGGTTATGGTGATCCATCTTTATTTTATGCAATGTGTAATTTACAATATTTAAAAACTGAATCTTTAAATATTTCCAAGGAAATCACAATGTCAATCAAGTTTAAAGCAAAAAAACATAATTCTATCCCCTGCAATCCAGAGTGAGGATAGATACATTCTTATTTCAGGAAGTTTTAAAGCAAGACTTTGCAGCATTACACAATAAAGTCTGGAACTTGTAGAGACAAGTCTAACCTGAACAGAACTTTTTTTTTTTTTGCAAAAAATAGCTAGATGGTCATGTTGTTATATCACAGGCTGACAGAAGTGGTTTTGTGGTATTTTTGGTACAAAGTGAATATAAGAAATAACATTAGTAACATCTATGTGACACAAAGACACTCTATACTGAATGGTAATCCTACAGCTAATTTTGAGCAGCAGCAAGAAAAGCTGATTAACTTGAAAAACATGAATATATCTAGTGAAGAGGATAAGTAAGAATGGACGTATCTGTATGTGAATATAATGACAGTTTCTAAACATGTCCAGAATAACACAGTGGTGACACTAATGGGTACTGAGAAAGCTACAACACTTAGCAGGGGAGGAGTATAGCCTTATTGATAGAGATGAGCGAGTAGTACTCGATCGAGTAGGTATTCGATCGAATACTACGGTATTCGAAATACTCGTACTCGATCGAGTACCTCTCGCTATTCGAATGCAAAAGTTTGATGCAGAACCAGCATTGATTGGCCGAATGCTATACAGTCGGCCAATCAACGCTGGTTCTTCTCCTACCTTTAAAAGTCTTCTCCGTGCAGCTTCCCCGCGGCGTCTTCCGGCTCTTCATTCACTGTGCCAGGCATCAGGCCTGGGTAGAGCCGACTGCGCATGTCCGCTTGTAGTGCGGGCATGCGCAGTCGGCTCTGCCCAGGCCCGATGCGTGGCAGAGTGAATTCAGAACCGGAAGATGCCGCAGGGACGCTGCAAGGAGAAGACTTCTCGGAGGATCCAGCCTGACCCTCACTCGTGGACTTGGTAAGTATATTTTGATTGAACGTTGCCTACCCCTGAAACAAGCATTTTCCCCCAATAGACTATAATAGGGTTCGATATTCGATTTGAGTAGTCGAATATTGAGGGGCTACTCGAAACGAATATCGAACCTCGAACATTTTACTGTTCGCTCATCTCTACTTATTGATAATCTATTTTAGCAACACAGCATCCAATATTACATTTTGCAGAATATGAACAGGATTTATATTACAATGCATTCTCTTTCCAGTTCCAATATATATTTTTTAATTCATCAGGACAGATTAAGTAATACTGTCTAAAATGTAGACTGAAAAATAGGATCAGTCTTAAATCATAGTGCCTGATGCTAGATTATAAATCTTTCAGATTAATAGATTACCATATTTTTCAGACTATAAGACGCACTGAACCATAAAACGTACCTAGGTTTTAGAGGGGGAAAAGAGGGAAAACATTTTTGAAGCAGAAAATTGTAAAATATTTAATATATGGGAGTCGTAGTTTTGCAACAATTGACACATTGACAGGTGACCCTGCAGCTGTATGGGAATGCATAGAGAATCTTTTCTGGTGGCGCCAGATATAAATTAGGCATCGCCATAATTGTACCAACCCGCAGAATAAAAGTAACACATTACTTATGCTGTACGCTGCATGATGAAGTATTTAAAAGATAAAATGCAATACCAGAATTGATTGTTTTTCACCAAGAAGGATTTAATAAAAATATATTCTATAAATTATAGACACCCAAAAATAGTCATTACAAAATACTTATCCTCCTGCAAAAAACAAACAAACCTCATATGGCTATATCACTAGAAAAATAAAAAAAGATATAGCTTGTACAATGTGAAGACAAAAACACCAAAAATTGCCAAATCATTAGAAACCAACTGACCACAGCAGGAAAGGAATATATAGGATGTGCCAGTTTACATGAAGGTGCAAACCAGATTAAGGCCGGGGACCCACGGGACGTAATTGTCGCTATTTGCCCACAGCGGAGATGCTGCGGTAAAAATCGTAGCGTTTTACAGTGCAAGCAAAGGGGATGGGATTCATGCGAATCCCATGCTCACTTTGCGGAAAAAAACACAGTGTGGACACGCTGCGATTTGCAAAGCCGTTGCGGCTTTGCAAATCACAGCTTATTAATTATATCTACGGAAATGCCGGCGGCTTTCCCATAGATGTAATTGTAACAGAAAGTCCGCGGAGGAAAACTCGGCAAACTTTCTGTTGAAAGTGCTGCGGAAAGAACCGCAATGCGATCATACAGCGTTTCTTTGCGCAGCGCTTTAGCCTTAGGGAGCTTACAATGGAAAAAAGACCAAAAGAAACACAGATGTTCATATAGCACAGTTTACACATTACGTTATTCAAATTCCTGTGGATAGTTTAACGGATTAACAAACATCCCAAATACTGTTTTGAATTATTTCTGTGGTACAGTTTTGAAAATGGTGTAATTTATGGGAGATTTTAATATATAGGCCTTTATAATCCTCTTCAGAACTGAAGTGGTCCCTAAAAAACTAGTTTGGGAAATTTTCTGATAAATTTGCAAAATCGCAGTTATATTTGTAAGTCTTCTAAAGTCAAGAATAAATAAAAAGATGATTAAAAGATTATGCCAATATGAAGCAGCGATATGGTAAATAATGTTTATTAATGTATTTGGGTGGTATGACTGTCTGAAAAGCAGAGCATTTAAAATTTTGAAAATTGCTATTTTTTTTTCAAAAATTTCCACCCAATTTTCTATTTTTCCAAGAATATTGATTAGTGTTTACCACTAACATGAAGTACAATGTGTCATGAAAAAAAATTCTCAAAATTACTTGTGTGAGTTAAAGCATCTCAAAGTTTTGCCATATAAAGTGACACATATCAATTTTGAAAAATGAGGCCTGGTCCTTAATGTGCTTTTGTGAAAAGCCCTTAAGGAGTTAAAACCTACACATATACATTTTAATTGTTGTACATTAAATTATATTTGTTTTTCAGTAACAATATCAATTAACGGAAATGAAAAGTGAAAATTATACTGAAATACAAAAATTTCACCTTCTTGGATTCAGCAGCAATAAAACAGTACAAATATTTCTCTTTTTTGTCTTTTTCATGATTTATTTATCAACAATTACTGGAAACACAATCATCATTACTGTCATATGGCGAAATCTAAAACTTCACAGTCCCATGTATTTATTCCTTGGACATTTTGCTTTCATGGAAACTGGATATACTTCAGTGACTATGCCAAAAACGCTGACAGATTTAGTATCTCGTGATAAAACAATATCTGTATCTGGTTGTATCACTCAACTATATTTCTTCTTTTTTTTGGGAGGTAATGAAAACTACTTTCTGGCAGTCATGGCTTATGATCAATATCTGGCAATTTGTAACCCTTTGAGGTACTCAGCAATAATGAGTAACAGATTTTGTCATCAGTTGTCATTAATGTGTTGGATTACCAGCTTTACAAGTTCATTATTTACTATTTATTTTTTAAGTAAATTGACTTTTTGTGGTAAAAATGTAATTGATCATTTTTTCTGTGATGAAACCCCAATTTTTAAGTTCTCTTGTACTGACACATCACTTCTAAGAAGCTACTTTTTCAGCTTTCTGTGGTGTATTTTAATAAGTTGTTTAGTCTTTATAATTTTATCCTACATAAACATTATTTTAGCTGTTCTAAGGATTCCCACTAATAGTGGCCGCAAAAAGTTGTTTTCTACATGCGGATCTCACTTCACCGTGGTTATTCTATATTATAGCTCCGTTATATCGATGTATGGAAGGCCACATCATGAATACACTTCTGTACTTGATAAATGTCTTTTAGTATTTTATGCAAATATTACTCCATTTTTAAATCCCTTCATTTATAGTCTTAGAAACAAAAGCATTAGAGAAGCGATAGCCATACATTTGTAGCTATTCTATATGTCATATTATCCGAGAAAATACTCAGTTCAGAGATTAGACTAAAGTAACAAGCATTATTGATATGATAAAATATGTAACCGTGGAATAAACTTATACACATGTATAAATTCTTTTTTATACCTAGAAGCTAGAGATGAATAAGTTTTAGAAAATTTGATTCGGCCGCTTCTCCGGATTTCACAAAAAGATTTGATTCTTTCTGAATTGATTTGCAATGCATAACAAAAACAGATATTTCCTGGCTGCAGAGAGCCTGTATAGTAGTGTAGACCACTGTGCCTAGCAGTAACCCACATGGGGAGTCTGCTGGGTTAGTCCAAAAATACAGTCAGTGAGTATGACACATACATGACAGGCTTCGCCCTTAGAACCGCTGTACACCTCACTTATTTGGACATAGTGGCAGAGTGTGGAGGTTGCAGCAGCCTTATGCGGCCATACAGTGACCCAGTGGCAGAGTGTGGAGGTTGCAACAGCCTTATGAGGCCATAAAGTGACCCAGTGGCAAGGTGTGGAGGTTGTAGGTGCCTTATGAGGACATGCAGTGACCCAGTGGCAAAGTGGGGAGGCATCAGTAGTATGAGGAGACCCTATAGTGCCCCAGTGGCAATGTATGGAGATTGCACTAGCCTTATAAGGCCATACAATGACCTATTGGCAAAGTGGGGAGGTGTCAGTAGTGTGAGGAGGCCCTACAGTGACCCAGTGGCAGAGTGTGAAGATTGCAGTAGCGTTATGAGGCCATACCATGACTCAGTGGCAGAGTGTGGGGGTTGCAGTAGCCTTATGAGGCCATACAGTGACACACCTTTAAAATAAGAGTGAGAATAACTGGTAATTGTGGAGATTGGTGGGTAAGAATTCTTGATTTTTGCCACAACTGTATTGAGAAATGGCCTGTAATTGTATACCCTTCACACAATGGCTTATGAGCCCCTAATTTCTTGCCCCCCTATTGAATGCTTTTAAAAAGGCATGATGAGCTGTGTGCAGGTAATACTGAGTGATAATTCACTGTTTTTGGCTGTAAAAGGCTTGCTGTGTTCCAATTTAAACACACAGGTATGAATAATGAGCAGCAGTATACTCTGAACACAATGGCTAATGAATACCTAATTTCTTTCCCCCCAAGTGAAGACCTTTGAAAAGGTGTGATGAGCTGTGTGCAGGTAACAGTGGATGATAATTCACTGTTTTTGGCTGTACAAGGCTTCCTGTGTTCCACCTTGAACACAGAGGTATGAGTACTGAGCAGCAGTATAGCAGCAGTGAGCGTTGCAATATATATTAAGTTTCTTTCTGTTAATAATGCTGAAACCACCCCAAATTCTTCTTTCATTTCCTCCCTATACTTTCCCTTCTGTAGCAATCCTCTTTCCCTGTACTTGCATCCATTTTCTAACACTGTCCCTAGCTCCTGCTGATGTCTTTTCCTAACATGTGCAGCGGCCATTTTAGTAAAAAAAAAAAAAAAAGCGCTTCGAAGCAATGAAGCGTGAAGAAATCTGGATTCTAGGCAAATCGAAGACTTCCTGAAATTCGGATCAAATTCTACTTCTGCAGAATCACTTCTCTCATCCCTACTAGTAACAATCAGAAGAAACCAAATCCATTCTCAATGTATTGTTTTCAATTTACCCTGCCAGTTGACAATTTATTTTAGAGTATAGGCTTTGCATCAATGCCATTGTAAATTAGCATTTAAGGCAGAGACAATATGGTCAATTTTTATAGTACATCTGTTTTTTGTTTTTTTTTAATTGTTTTTCAATATCTTGGTGATATTACAGTGTTCTGCATGCAACTCATTGTACACCTCTGGAACGTAGTTCACTGAAGGAGTAACTAAAATTTAACTCTTATTGGATCCGTTAAAACAATTATTTTAAGGATAAATTAAGTCCTAAAACACTCAATTTATCCTTGAAATAATAGTTTTAACGGATCCAATAAAAGTTACATTTTAGTTACTCCTTCAGTGAACTACTTTCTATAGAGTGACAATCCCTCAGTGATGTTTACCTCTGGAATGTAGTTGTATTTTGGTATTTAAGGCTAAATGACACTAGTGCAGTGAAAAAAATATCCAACATTTGCATTAAAAAAAAGAGCTTTTCTCTGGAACCAAATACCAGTAAACATCTAATCCCTTAGGCTCTAACGCATTAGTATTATTTGAATTGCATGATGCATCAGTGATATTTCTGCTATTTCGTGTTTGCTTACCCTGTATTTTCCAGTTTTTTTAGTATACTGCTAAAATGTTTTATATATTTTCACCCATTTACAGAAAGCTCAGCATGGTGGGTCAGTGGTTATCATTGATTCTTTGCAGGGCTGGAGTCATGGGAAGCTGGGACTGGAGCGTGGAAATGGAGGTGAGTAAACATTATCTGCAGCAGCTTATGGCAATAATACAATAAGATGCTGTCGATTAAAAAAATTATTCTATGAGGTTCCGCCTGCGGCCATTGCCTCAGGTTGCCTCATGGAAAATGTGCCTCTGACCAATCAACACACCTACCGTATTTTTCGGACTATAAGACGCACCGGACCATAAGACACACTAAGGTTTTAGAGGAGGAAAATAGGGGAAAAAAAAATTTAAGCAAAAAAAATTGGTAAAATATTTAATAATCTAATAATATAATATTTCATCAATGTAAATAGAACCGGGGGTTTTCGGACACAGGGATACCAAATGTGTATGTGTTTCAACAGTAATGTTTTTGTTTTATATGTATTCTAGGGATATGCGGGTGATTTGAACATTATATATATATATATATATATATATATATATGTTGTTTTAATTAAAATTGTTTCATGCACTTTGTGCACAGGTTTGGCAAGAGACCTGTGGAAAGAGACACCCTGCAGTGAAGCTATGCAAGAAGAGAAAAAGGGGTGGGCCAGACGGGTGAAGGAGGTGTGGTTTTCTAAGCAAACTTGAAAACACGCCTCTTTCACCTGTCTGGCTCGTCCCTCCTTCACTGCCTCTCAGATCTTGCTCCTGCAATGAAGCCACACAGGCAGGGAAGTAGGAGCGGGCCAGATGGGTGAAGGAGGCGTGGTTTCAAGCTTGCCAAGAAAACCACGCCTCCTCCCGTCTGGCCCACCCCTCCTTCCCTGTCTGTGTGGCTTCATTGCAGGAGCCAGATCTGAGAGGCAGTGAAGGAGGGGCGGGCCAGACGGGAGAAGGAGGCGTGGTTTTCTTGGCAAGCTTGAAACCACGCCTCCTTCAGCTGTCTGGCCCGCCCCTACTTCCCTGCCTCTCATATCTCGCTCCTGCAATGACGCGACACAGGAGGGAAGGAGGGGCAGACCAGGCAGGCACCGTGCTGCTCTCCTTTTGATTCACACAGACGGGACACAGACGCTGCGCACGCTGCATTCGGACTATAAGACGCACACACATTTTCCTCCCATATTGGGAGGAAAAAAAGTGCGTCTTATAGTCCGAAAAATACGGTACATATTTAACATGGCCGTGGTCAGGCTGAATTAATAACAAAAAAATTAGAATTACTGCTTCTGCTTGCTGGATGGATGAACCTACACTCCCATTCTCTTTAATAGGAGCACCAGAGGTAGCTTCGTACTGAACGTCATCTATCTTTAGCACTTCCATTGGAGTGAATATTAGTGTGGCTTCATCCATCCAATAAGCGACTCGCCTGGATAGATTAACCCATACTTCCATTCACTTTGATGGCAGTGCCAAAGATAGTCGAAGTACAGTACTCAGCTATCTGAGGACCTCCATAACTGGATTAACCAGGGGGTTTACACACATCAAATACTTGTTTCAGGATGACATGATTCTGACTTTTTTGGATCTTAATAGAAAGTATTAACTTCCACTTAATTTTTTTTTTACAAGAGAGATATCTTCTCTTCTTTCTGATTACTTTTGCCTCTCCTCAGCCTACTCACATTTCACAACTGATGCAGGGAAATCTAAGATAACTTCAGGTTGCATTACTATGCATTACTATGTAGCATCTCTGATTCTAAACCAAGACATATCTTCAGGTGGGACTCAGATCTGCAAACCCAACTCTGGTATAGGATCCCATTACAACTGCCCCTGCCTACTCCCCTCTGTGTTGGACCCCCTAGCTATATGCCTTATTGGCTTAGAGGATATTCCAGGTTTCGAAGCTAGCAGGTAACAATCTTTTTACGACTCATTTGATTATTGCTTGGTCCTGGAAGGTCAGCACCCTTCTTTAATGATTAAAGAATTACACTTGCTTCAATTTGGCTGCACTATGGAGAAATGACCCATAAGACATTGTACCCACTGAAACCCCCCTTCACCTCAATGGGACATCTGTTGTAAATTCACTCAAGAGACACCAAATCCTTAAGTACTAGTCACACGCAGAATAGCCATCTTCTTCTTGTCTTCTGCCACCTACATATTCATTTATTATGTATTGTAGCAGGGATATGTTTTGCTTTGTTATATTATGATATATTTTACTTTATTGTTCTATGACAATGTATTGATGCTTTGCTATTTGTACTCTTATATGATGATTCGGCGCACTGTATTCGGTGATTATACTGCGCACTGTATTCATTTGTTTTATGCTTTTACTGTAGTCATAAACTCTGAATAAAATTATAAATTTCAAATAAATAAATATGGTGCAATCATAGAGTCACCCCCTGTGACTCCATCAGGGCACAGAGTATTAAGGGGTTTGAGGGTGGAGATGGATTTGTAAATTTCTCGGAAGTAGAGGGGAATGACAAATAGTTGTTGCTCAGGAGAACAGGCTAGGAAGAGATTTTTGAGCCAAGAAATTATCAATATCTGGAATAAAAGGTTGGTACACTCCCAAATCTAACACAGATTATAGAAAAAGTTGCAATATTTCTTAAATTGTGCCCCTATCAACCTAGGATCAATTACTTTCTGACCATGATCATCTAGAAGGTAGATAATACGAGATTTATGTTGCAATTGCCTAATATTTTTTTTTTGCTAGAAAAGGTGCTGGCTTGGTTACAATTCTAGATGAATGAATCAAAGCTGACGAAGTGGAATTCATTGCGAATTTCAGGAAAAATTCAATTTGCATCAAATCCGAACTTCCTCATGCTTCATGATAATGAATCACATTATTTATAAAATGACTGCTGCTCATGTTAGAACATAGGGCAAGGAACTCTGGGAATGCCGGATCAGCCACAATATTCGATATTCATTATTCGTTTCGGGTAGCCACTCAATATTCAACTATTCGATCGAATATCGAACCCCACTATAGTCTATGGGGGAAAATGCTTAGTTTCAGGGGTCCCACCATTCGACTCAGGAGGGTCACCAAGTCCACTATCACACCTCAGCAAATAATGCCAACACCTCTGCAATGCAACTGGGACAGAAGGGGAAGGATGCCTGGGGGCATCTAACAAGCCCTAGTCACTGTTTTACCCCAACATCACAGCCTATCAACTACACACTTTCCACACTCAAAAAAAAACCTCTATCAAATTGGGAAAATACCTGGAAACCTTCTTTCTTCCCCAAATGGATGGACAGAAACCCAAAGCTAAGCTAAACAAACACTAACAAACACCCCTTTAAATCACATTGCCCATGACAACCACAGATGGAATAGGCAATGGGAAATCCATCAGTACCCACCCTGAACTGTCATTGTGGATGTGTGTGTGTGTGTGTGTGTGTGTGATGTGATGTGGTAAGACCTTCCAAAATTCACTTTTCTGGCCCTTAATGTGAGCACTTCCAAATTAAGTTACAGGCCCTTAAGCTGAGCTACCAGCAGAGACTGAGGCCCTTTAGGTAACTTCAGCCTTTTACCTGCAGAGTTTTAGGCCTTTTAACTTAGTTCAGCCTTACACCAGCAGAGATTTGTTGGTCCTTTGGATGAGTTGAGCCTTTAAACAGCAGAGATTTAGTTTTTGGCCCTTAGAGTGAGTAGAGCCTTTAAACAGCAGTGTTTTTGGCCCTTGGAGTGAGTAGAGCCTTTAAAAAGCAGTGCTTTTGGCTCTTGGCATGAGTAGAGCCTTTAAAAAGCAGTGCTTTTGGCCCTTGGAGTGAGTAGAGCCTTTAAAAAGCAATGCTTTTGGCTCTTGGAGTGAGTAGAGCCTTTAAAAAGCAGTACTTTTGGCCCTTGGAGTGAGTAGAGCCTTTAAAAAGCAGTGCTTTTGGCCACTGGAGTGAGTAGAGCCTTGCACCAGCAGTGTTTTGGCCCTTGGGGTGAGTACAGCATTTAAATAGCAGTGTTTTTGGCCCTTGGAGTGAGTAGAGCCTTTAAAAAGCAGTGCTTTTGGCATTTGGAGTGAGTAGAGCCTTTAAAAAGCAGTGCTTTTGGCATTTGGAGTGAGTAGAGCCTTTAAAAAGCAGTACTTTTGGCCCTTGGAGTGAGTAGAGCCTTTAACCCCTTAACGCTCTGGTCAGTAATAGTATGTCCTGGCAAGTAGCACGTTCGCGCTCAGGTCAATACTATTACTGACCAGTAATGGCGCCGGCACAGAAGCTGTGCCGGCGCCATTACACCCGGCACTCGGCTGCATTACACAGCCGAGGGCCTGGACGAGCTGCCCCAGTGAATTGCCGGTCGGAGCTCCGCTCCAATCGGCAGTATTAACCCCCCCCCCCCCCCCGATGCCGCGGAATTTTATGTAGTCCGGGGTCTGGTTAGTGACCCCGGGCTGCTAGGACCCCTGCTTACCTGCTGGATCCTTGCTGTCGTGCCGTCCTGCCCGGAAGTGTGTCTCTGCGTCTGCAGAGACACACTTCCTATATAGCCTGCAATACACGTGTATTGCAGGCTATAGTACTGGACCAGCAATCAGAGTATTCATACCTCCCAACCGTCCCGATTTCCGCGGGACAGTCACGATTTGGGTGACATGTCCCACGGTCCCGGTTGGAGGGAGGTATGTCCCGATTTCAACTCAGATCTGCGTCCAGAGGACGCAGATCTGAGTTGAACACATATGCGGCTGAAGCAAGGAGCTGACACAGGTCAGCTCCTCGCTTCGCCGCTGCCCGCCTCTCTCCCTGACACATGCGGCTGAAGCTGCTCGCATGCTCGCTTCGCCGCTGCGTCTCTCTCTCGCTGACACATGCGGCTGAAGCGAGGAGCTGACCTGTGTCAGCTCCTCGCTTCGCTGCTGCCGCAGGCTCCTGGCTTGTAGACGGGATGTACAAGCCAGGAGCCGGCGGCAGTGGCGAAGCGAGGAGCTGACACAGGTCAGCTCCTCGCTTCAGCCGCATGTGTCAGCGAGAGAGAGACGCAGCGGCGAAGCGAGCACGCGAGCAGCTTCAGCCGCATGTGTCAGGGAGAGAGGCGGGCAGCGGCGAAGCGAGGAGCTGACCTGTGTCAGCTCCTTCCTTCAGCCGCATGTGTCAGCGAGAGAGGCAGGCAGAGAGCGGCGAGGGAGCGGAGGAGAAGGTAAGTTTAATGTGGAGGTGGAACGTGAATCTGGGGGCAGATGAAGGAGAGGACGGCATGACACTGGGGGCAGAGATGGAGAGGACGGCATGACACTGGGGGCAGAGATGGAGAGGACATGAATCTGGGGGCAGAGATGGGGGACATGAATCTGGGGGCAGAGATGGAGGGACAGGAATCTGGGGGCAGAGATGTGGGACATGAATCTGAAGGCAGAGATGTGGGGACATGAATCTGGGGGCAGATATGGAGGGACATGAATCTGGGGGCAGAGATGGAGTGGACATGAAACTGGGGGCAGAGATGGGGGACATGAATCTGGGGGCAGAGATGGAGGGACATGAATCTGGGGGCAGAGATGGAGGGACATGAATCTGGGGGCAGAGATGGAGTGGACATGAAACTGGGGGCAGAGATGTGTGGACATGAATCTGGGGGCAGAGATGGAGGGACATGAAACGGGGCAGAGATGGGGGACATGAATTTGGGGGCAGAGATGGAGGGACATGAATCTGGGGGCAGAGATGTGGGACATGAATCTGGGGGCAGAGATGGAGAGGACATGAATCTGGGGGCAGAGATGGAGAGGACATGAATCTGGGGGCAGAGATGGAGGGACATGAATCTGGGGGCAGAGATTGGGGGACATGAATCTGGGGGCAGAGATGGAGGGACAGGAATCTGGGGGCAGAGATGTGGGACATGAATCTGGGGGCAGAGATGTGGGAACATGAATCTGGGGCCAGAGATGGAGAGGACATGAATCTGGGGGCAGAGATGGAGGGACATGAATCTGGGGGCAGAGATGGAAGAGGGACATGAAACTGGGGGCAGATGAAGGGTGTATATGAAACTGGGGGAGAGATAGAGGGGGGACATATAATTTACGGGTGACTGTAGGAGGATTATACTGTGTGCGGGCACATGAAAAATTAACGAGTGGGTGGAGTCAACACAAAAGTGGGCGGGGCTAAATTTGCCGTGGCGCGCTACGCGCGCCGCACATTTTGTCCCTCTTTCGGTTCTTTAAAAGTTGGGAGGTATGGAGTATTGCTGGTTCAAGTACACTAATAGGAGAAATAAAAAATGTGAAAAAAGTGTAAAAAATAAATAAATAAAGTGTGTGAAATAAATAAATTAATTAATAAAGCCCCAACATTCCCTTTTTCTATAGCAAATGAGTTATTAAAAAAAAAAAAAAAACACCTAAAAAATAATAAAAACAATGCATATTTGGTATTGCCGCGTCCGTAACAACCTGTACCATTAAACTAAAACATTATTTCACCTATATGGTAAATGTCGGGAAAAAAAATGGAAAATAAACGCCGGAAATAATGTTTTTTTGCCATCTCACCTTAAAAAATATGCTATAAAAAGTGATCAAAAAGTCGTATGTACACCAAAATAGTACCAATGAAAAGCACAGGTTGTCTCACAAAAAATAAGCCCTCAACCAACTCTGTCAATTGAAAAATAAAAATGTTACGCATCTCAGAAGATGGCTATGCAAAAAACATTGATTTATGTCCCCAAATGGGTTTTTGTTCGGCAAAATTACTAATGCATAAAAAAACCTATAAATGAGGTATCGCCGTAACCGTACCGACCCGCAGAACAAAGTTCACATGATACTTATGCTGTACACCATGTGGAAAAACATTTAAAAAGTAAAATGCAATGCCAGTATTGATTGATTTCTTTTTATCCAGCAAAAAAAGAGTTAATAAAAAATAGCCAATAAGCTATAGCAGGGGTAGGGAACCTTCGGCTCTCCAGCTGCTGTGAAACTACAACTCCCAACATGCTCCATTCACTTCCATGGGAGTTCCAAGAACAGCAGAGCAAGTATGCATGCTGGGAGTTGTAGTTTTGCAACAGCTGGAGAGCCGTACGTTCCCTACCCCTGAGCTATAGGCACCCAAAAATGGTGTCATTACAAAATGCATCATATCCCAGAAAAATAAAAGCACTCATATGGCCACATCAACACAAAAATAAAAAAAATATAGCTTGAATAATGTGAAGACAAAAAAAAAAACAAAATCGCCAAATGCGTCAGAAGGGGAATATATAAGCGGTGCGACCGTATATCAGGGTACAGACCAGTTTTGCAGCTTACAAGAGAAAAAACAATAGAAGAGACCCCCAAAGCGTCCCCCCAATCATAGGAGCTACTGGGACATAATAGGGAATTTGGTGCTCCCAATGTCCTCCGCACCGCTTACATATGACCTCTTCACCATCCGCTGTGCATTCACGTCTGGGATACTAATACTCACTACACCCCCTGATAAATTCTTTGAGGGGTGCAGTTTCCAAAATGGGGTCACTTTTTGAGGTTTCCCACTATTGTGGTACTTCTAGGGCTCTGTAAATGCAACTGTAAATGTATCTAAAAACCGTCCTAATGAAATTGCTGCCCGAAATCCCTAAAGGTGCTCTTTGATTTCTGAGGACACGTATTGAGTCACGTTGCACAGAAGGGCCACATATGGGATATTTCTACAAACTGCAGAATCACAGAAATAAATATTATGGTATGTTTTGCTGTTAACCCCTTCATTGTTATGGAAAAATGTGGTTTGTAATGGAAAATGTGCATAAAAAAGTGACTTTTGGAAATTTCACCTTCATTTTGAATTAATTCCTGTGGAAAACCTAAAGGGTTAATAAAGTTCCTATATACAATTTTGAATAGTTTGAAGACTACCGTTTCAAAAATGGGGTCATTTATGGGTCTTTTCTATTATATAGGCCCCTCAAAGTCACTTCACAACTAAATAATAGAGATGAGCGAACAGTGTTCTATCGAACTCATGTTCGATCGGATATTAGGCTGTTCGGCATGTTCGAATCGAATCGAACACCGCGTGGTAAAGTGCGCCATTACTCGATTCCCCTCCCACCTTCCCTGGCGCCTTTTTTGCTCCAATAACAGCGCAGGGTAGGTGGGACAGGAACTACGACACCGGTGACGTTGAAAAAAGTAGGCAAAACCCATTGGCTGCCGAAAACATGTGACCTCTAATTTAAAAGAACAGCGACGCCCAGCTTCGCGTCATTCTGAGCTTGCAATTCACCGAGGACGGAGGTTTCCGTCCAGCTAGCTAGGGCTTAGATTCTGGGTAGGCAGGGACAGGCTAGGATAGGAAGGAGAAGACAACCAACAGCTCTTGTAAGAGCTAAATTCCAGGGAGAAGCTTGTCAGTGTAACGTGGCACTGACGGGCTCAATCGCCGCAACCCAGCTTTCCCAGGATCCTGAATGGAATACACTGTCAGTGTATTCCCGTATACCCGATATATACCCCGATACCCGTTCCAACGGTGTGCCCCCCCACCTTCACCCCAGAAATACCCTGCAAGTCCCCTAGCAATAGAATTGGGGCTATATACACCCACAATTTTTACTACTGGTATACAGTGCCATTGTCTGACTGGGAATTCAAAGAATATATTGGGAATACAAATACCCTCATTTCTTGCTACTGCCATATAGTGCCAGTGTCTGACTGGGAATTCAAAGAATATATTGGGGTTACGTGCACCCACAATTTTTACTACTGGTATACAGTGCCATTGTCTGACTGGGAATTCAAAGAATATATTGGGAATACAAATACCCTCATTTCTTGCTACTGCCATATAGTGCCAGTGTCTGACTGGGAATTCAAAGAATATATTGGGGTTACGTGCACCCACAATTTTTACTACTGGTATACAGTGCCATTGTCTGACTGGGAATTCAAAGAATATATTGGGAATACAAATACCCTCATTTCTTGCTACTGCCATATAGTGCCAGTGTCTGACTGGGAATTCAAAGAATATATTGGGGTTACGTGCACCCACAATTTTTACTACTGGTATACAGTGCCATTGTCTGACTGGGAATTCAAAGAATATATTGGGGTTATAAATACCCTCATTTCTTGCTACTGCCATATAGTGCCAGTTTCTGACTGGTAATTCAAAGAATATATTGGGGTTACGTGCACCCACAATTTTTACTACTGGTATACAGTGCCATTGTCTGACTGGGAATTCAAAGAATATATTGGGGTTATAAATACCCTCATTTCTTGCTACTGCCATATAGTGCCAGTTTCTGACTGGTAATTCAAAGAATATATTGGGGTTACGTGCACCCACAATTTTTACTACTGGTATACAGTGCCATTGTCTGACTGGGAATTCAAAGAATATATTGGGGTTACGTGCACCCACAATTTTTACTACTGGTATACAGTGCCATTGTCTGACTGGGAATTCAAAGAATATATTGTGGTTATAAATACCCTCATTTCTTGCTACTGCCATATAGTGCCATTGTCTGACTGGGAATTCAAAGAATATATTGGGGTTACGTGCACCCACAATTTTTACTACTGGTATACAGTGCCATTGTCTGACTGGGAATTCAAAGAGTATATTGGGAATACAAATACCCTCATTTCTTGCTACTGCCATATAGTGCCAGTTTCTGACTGGGAATTCAAAGAATATATTGGGGTTACGTGCACCCACAATTTTTACTACTGGTATACAGTGCCATTGTCTGACTGGGAATTCAAAGAGTATATTGGGAATACAAATACCCTCATTTCTTGCTACTGCCATATAGTGCCAGTGTCTGACTGGTAATTCAAAGAATATATTGGGGTTACGTGCACCCACAATTTTTACTACTGGTATACAGTGCCATTGTCTGACTGGGAATTCAAAGAGTATATTGGGAATACAAATACCCTCATTTCTTGCTACTGCCATATAGTGCCAGTTTCTGACTGGGAATTCAAAGAATATATTGGGGTTACGTGCACCCACAATTTTTACTACTGGTATACAGTGCCATTGTCTGACTGGGAATTCAAAGAATATATTGGGGTTATAAATACCCTCATTTCTTGCTACTGCCATATAGTGCCAGTTTCTGACTGGTAATTCAAAGAATATATTGGGGTTACGTGCACCCACAATTTTTACTACTGGTATACAGTGCCATTGTCTGACTGGGAATTCAAAGAGTATATTGGGAATACAAATACCCTCATTTATTGCTACTGCCATATAGTGCCAGTTTCTGACTGGTAATTCAAAGAATATATTGGGGTTACGTGCACCCACAATTTTTACTACTGGTATACAGTGCCATTGTCTGACTGGGAATTCAAAGAATATATTGGGGTTACGTGCACCCACAATTTTTACTACTGGTATACAGTGCCATTGTCTGACTGGGAATTCAAAGAATATATTGGGGTTATAAATACCCTCATTTCTTGCTACTGCCATATAGTGCCATTGTCTGACTGGGAATTCAAAGAATATATTGGGGTTACGTGCACCCACAATTTTTACTACTGGTATACAGTGCCATTGTCTGACTGGGAATTCAAAGAGTATATTGGGAATACAAATACCCTCATTTCTTGCTACTGCCATATAGTGCCAGTTTCTGACTGGGAATTCAAAGAATATATTGGGGTTACGTGCACCCACAATTTTTACTACTGGTATACAGTGCCATTGTCTGACTGGGAATTCAAAGAATATATTGGGGTTATAAATACCCTCATTTCTTGCTACTGCCATATAGTGCCATTGTCTGACTGGGAATTCAAAGAATATATTGGGGTTACGTGCACCCACAATTTTTACTACTGGTATACAGTGCCATTGTCTGACTGGGAATTCAAAGAGTATATTGGGAATACAAATACCCTCATTTCTTGCTACTGCCATATAGTGCCAGTTTCTGACTGGTAATTCAAAGAATATATTGGGGTTACGTGCACCCACAATTTTTACTACTGGTATACAGTGCCATTGTCTGACTGGGAATTCAAAGAATATATTGGGGTTACGTGCACCCACAATTTTTACTACTGGTATACAGTGCCATTGTCTGACTGGGAATTCAAAGAATATATTGGGGTTATAAATACCCTCATTTCTTGCTACTGCCATATAGTGCCATTGTCTGACTGGGAATTCAAAGAATATATTGGGGTTACGTGCACCCACAATTTTTACTACTGGTATACAGTGCCATTGTCTGACTGGGAATTCAAAGAGTATATTGGGAATACAAATACCCTCATTTCTTGCTACTGCCATATAGTGCCAGTGTCTGACTGGTAATTCAAAGAATATATTGGGGTTACGTGCACCCACAATTTTCACTACTGGTATACAGTGCCATTGTCTGACTGGGAATTCAAAGAATATATTGGGGTTATAAATACCCTCATTTCTTGCTACTGCCATATAGTGCCATTGTCTGACTGGGAATTCAAAGAATATATTGGGGTTACGTGCACCCACAATTTTTACTACTGGTATACAGTGCCATTGTCTGACTGGGAATTCAAAGAATATATTGGGGTTATAAATACCCTCATTTCTTGCTACTGCCATATAGTGCCATTGTCTGACTGGGAATTCAAAGAATATATTGGGGTTACGTGCACCCACAATTTTTACTACTGGTATACAGTGCCATTGTCTGACTGGGAATTCAAAGAGTATATTGGGAATACAAATACCCTCATTTCTTGCTACTGCCATATAGTGCCAGTGTCTGACTGGTAATTCAAAGAATATATTGGGGTTACGTGCACCCACAATTTTTACTACTGGTATACAGTGCCATTGTCTGACTGGGAATTCAAAGAGTATATTGGGAATACAAATACCCTCATTTCTTGCTACTGCCATATAGTGCCAGTTTCTGACTGGGAATTCAAAGAATATATTGGGGTTACGTGCACCCACAATTTTTACTACTGGTATACAGTGCCATTGTCTGACTGGGAATTCAAAGAGTATATTGGGAATACAAATACCCTCATTTCTTGCTACTGCCATATAGTGCCAGTGTCTGACTGGTAATTCAAAGAATATATTGGGGTTACGTGCACCCACAATTTTTACTACTGGTATACAGTGCCATTGTCTGACTGGGAATTCAAAGAATATATTGGGGTTATAAATACCCTCATTTCTTGCTACTGCCATATAGTGCCATTGTCTGACTGGGAATTCAAAGAATATATTGGGGTTACGTGCACCCACAATTTTTACTACTGGTATACAGTGCCATTGTCTGACTGGGAATTCAAAGAATATATTGGGGTTATGAATACCCTCATTTCTTGCTACTGCCATATAGTGCCATTGTCTGACTGGGAATTCAAAGAATATATTGGGGTTACGTGCACCCACAATTTTTACTACTGGTATACAGTGCCATTGTCTGACTGGGAATTCAAAGAGTATATTGGGAATACAAATACCCTCATTTCTTGCTACTGCCATATAGTGCCAGTGTCTGACTGGTAATTCAAAGAATATATTGGGGTTACGTGCACCCACAATTTTTACTACTGGTATACAGTGCCATTGTCTGACTGGGAATTCAAAGAGTATATTGGGAATACAAATACCCTCATTTCTTGCTACTGCCATATAGTGCCAGTTTCTGACTGGGAATTCAAAGAATATATTGGGGTTACGTGCACCCACAATTTTTACTACTGGTATACAGTGCCATTGTCTGACTGGGAATTCAAAGAGTATATTGGGAATACAAATACCCTCATTTCTTGCTACTGCCATATAGTGCCAGTGTCTGACTGGTAATTCAAAGAATATATTGGGGTTACGTGCACCCACAATTTTTACTACTGGTATACAGTGCCATTGTCTGACTGGGAATTCAAAGAGTATATTGGGAATACAAATACCCTCATTTCTTGCTACTGCCATATAGTGCCAGTTTCTGACTGGGAATTCAAAGAATATATTGGGGTTACGTGCACCCACAATTTTTACTACTGGTATACAGTGCCATTGTCTGACTGGGAATTCAAAGAATATATTGGGGTTACGTGCACCCACAATTTTTACTACTGGTATACAGTGCCATTGTCTGACTGGGAATTCAAAGAATATATTGGGGTTATAAATACCCTCATTTCTTGCTACTGCCATATAGTGCCATTGTCTGACTGGGAATTCAAAGAATATATTGGGGTTACGTGCACCCACAATTTTTACTACTGGTATACAGTGCCATTGTCTGACTGGGAATTCAAAGAGTATATTGGGAATACAAATACCCTCATTTCTTGCTACTGCCATATAGTGCCAGTGTCTGACTGGTAATTCAAAGAATATATTGGGGTTACGTGCACCCACAATTTTTACTACTGGTATACAGTGCCATTGTCTGACTGGGAATTCAAAGAGTATATTGGGAATACAAATACCCTCATTTCTTGCTACTGCCATATAGTGCCAGTTTCTGACTGGGAATTCAAAGAATATATTGGGGTTACGTGCACCCACAATTTTTACTACTGGTATACAGTGCCATTGTCTGACTGGGAATTCAAAGAGTATATTGGGAATACAAATACCCTCATTTCTTGCTACTGCCATATAGTGCCAGTGTCTGACTGGTAATTCAAAGAATATATTGGGGTTACGTGCACCCACAATTTTTACTACTGGTATACAGTGCCAATTTCTAACTAGGAATTCAAAATGCGCAAGGCTCCCGGAAAGGGACGTGGACGAGGCCGTGGGCGAGGTCGGGGGAATGGTTCTGGGGAGCAAGGTAGCAGTGAAGCCACAGGGCGTCCCGTGCCTACTCCTGTGGGGCAGCAAGCATTGCGCCACTCCACAGTGCCAGGGTTGCTTGCCACATTAACTAAACTGCAGGGTACAAACCTTAGTAGGCCCGAGAACCAGGAACAGGTCTTGCAATGGCTGTCAGAGAACGCTTACAGCACATTGTCCAGCAGCCAGTCAGACTCTGCCTCCTCTCCTCCTATTACCCAACAGTCTTGTCTTCCTTCCTCCCAAAATTCCGAAGCTTTACAGAACAATAACCCAAACTGTCCCTGCTCCCCAGAGCTGTTCTCCGCTCCTTTCATTGTCCCTCAACCTGCCTCTCCACGTCACGATTCCACGAACCTAACAGAGGAGCATCTGTGTCCAGATGCTCAAACACTAGAGTCTCCTCCATCTCCGTTCGATTTGGTGGTGGATGACCAGCAACCCACCCTCATCGATGATGATGTGACGCAGTTGCCGTCAGGGCATCCAGTTGACCGGCGCATTGTGCGGGAGGAGGAGATGAGACAGGAGTTGGAAGAGGAAGTGGTGGATGATGAGGACACTGACCCGACCTGGACAGGGGGGATGTCAAGCGGGGAAAGTAGTGTGGATGTTGAGGCAGGTGCAGCACCAAAAAGGGTAGCTAGAGGCAGAGGCAGAGGTCAGCAGCTTAGGCGAAGCCAGGCCACACCCGGAATCTCCCAAGATGTTCCAGTTCGTACCCAGCCCCGAAAAACTCCCACCTCGAGGGCACGTTTCTCGAAGGTGTGGAGTTTTTTCAAGGAATGCGCGGAGGACAGATATAGTGTTGTCTGCACAATTTGCCTCTCGAAATTGATTAGGGGCTCTGAGAAGAGCAACCTGTCCACCACTTCAATGCGCCGTCATTTGGAATCCAAGCACTGGAATCAGTGGCAGGCAGCAACGGCAGGACAAAGGCCGCCTGCCGTTCACGCCACTGCCACTGCCTCTGCCACTGCCTCTGCCACTGCCACTGCTGACTGTGCTGGCGATGCACTCCAGAGGACGAGCCAGGACACCACTTCATCTGCCTCCGCCACTTTGTTGACTTCTACCTCATCCTCCCCTGGTCCTGTCTTATCTCCTTCTCCTGCACCATCAAAGGCACCATCAGGCGTTTCTTTACAACAACCCACCATCTCTCAGACATTGGAGCGGCGGCAGAAATACACTGCTAACCACCCACACGCGCAAGCCTTGAACGCCAACATCGCTAAACTGCTGGCCCAGGAGATGTTGGCGTTCCGGCTTGTTGAAACTCCCGCCTTCCTGGACCTGATGGCAACTGCGGCACCTCGCTATGCCGTCCCTAGCCGTCACTACTTCTCCCGGTGTGCCGTCCCCGCCTTGCACCAGCACGTGTCACTCAACATCAGGCGGGCCCTTAGTTCCGCGCTTTGCACAAAGGTCCACTTGACCACCGACGCGTGGACAAGTGCATGCGGACAGGGACGCTACATTTCACTGACGGCACACTGGGTGAATGTAGTTGAGGCTGGGACTGCTTCCCAAACTGGCCCGGTGTACCTCGTCTCCCCGCCTAACATTCCTGGCAGGGACACGAGAAGAACACCCCCCTCCTCCTCCTCCTCTACCGCCTCCTCCTCCGCCACCGCCTCCTCCTCCGCCACCGCCTCCTCCTCCGCTGTTAGATTGACCCCAGCTACGAGTTGGAAACGTTGCAGCACTGGCGTTGGTAGACGTCAGCAGGCTGTGCTGAAGCTGATCAGCTTGGGGGACAGACAGCACACTGCCTCCGAGGTGAGGGATGCCCTCCTCGATGAGACGGCAATATGGTTTGAGCCGCTGCACCTGGGCCCAGGCATGGTCGTTTGTGATAACGGCCGGAACCTGGTAGCAGCTCTGGAGCTTGCCGGACTCCAACATGTTCCATGCCTGGCCCACGTCTTCAACCTAGTGGTGCAACGTTTCCTAAAGAGCTACCCCAATGTTCCAGAGCTACTGGTGAAAGTGCGGCGCATGTGCGCCCACTTTCGCAAGTCGACAGTAGCCGCTGCTAGCTTAAAATCTCTCCAGCAACGCCTGCATGTGCCACAACACCGGCTTTTGTGCGACGTCCCCACACGCTGGAACTCAACGTTTCAGATGTTGAATAGAGTGGTTGAGCAGCAGAGACCTTTGATGGAATACCAGCTACAAAACCCTAGGGTGCCACAAAGTCAGCTGCCTCAGTTTCACATCCATGAGTGGCCATGGATGAGAGACCTTTGTGACATCCTACGGGTCTTTGAGGAGTCCACAAGGAGGGTGAGCTCTGAGGATGCGATGGTGAGCCTTACAATCCCGCTCTTGTGTGTTCTGAGAGAATCCCTGATTGACATCAGGGATAACTCAGATCACACAGAGGAGTTAGGGATAGCATCCGATCCGTCACAGCTGGAGAGTAGGTCCACACATCTGTCCGCTTCACTGCGTTTAATGGAGGAGGAGGAGGAGGAGGAAGAAGAGTTGTCCGATGATGTGATGGTGATACAGGAGGCTTCCGGGCAACTTCGAATCGTCCCATTGTTGCAGCGCGGATGGGTAGACATGGAGGATGAGGAGGAAATGGAGATTGAACTTTCCGGTGGGGCCAGAGGAGTCATGCCAACTAACACTGTGGCAGACATGGCTGAGTTCATGTTGGGGTGCTTTACAACCGACAAGCGTATTGTCAAAATCATGGAGGACAACCAGTACTGGATCTTTGCTATCCTTGACCCCCGGTATAAAAACAACATCTCGTCTTTTATTCCGGTAGAGGGGAGGGCCAATCGCATCAATGCTTGCCACAGGCAATTGGTGCAGAATATGATGGAGATGTTTCCAGCATGTGACGTTGGCGGCAGGGAGGGCAGTTCCTCCAGTAGGCAACCAAGTTCTCACCGGTCCACACAAACGAGGGGCACACTGTCTAAGGTCTGGGACACCTTGATGGCACCCCCTCGCCAAAGTGCCGCCACGGAGGGTCCTAGTGTCACCAGGCGTGAGAAGTATAGGCGCATGTTGCGGGAATACCTTTCCGACCACAGCCCTGTCCGCTCCGACCCCTCTGCGCCCTACACGTATTGGGTGTCGAAGTTGGACCTGTGGCTTGAACTTGCCCTATATGCCTTGGAGGTGCTGTCCTGTCCTGCCGCCAGCGTCCTATCTGAGAGGGTGTTCAGTGCAGCCGGTGGCATCATCACTGACAAGCGCACCCGTCTGTCAGCTGAGAGTGCCGACCGGCTCACTTTGATAAAAATGAACCACCACTGGGTAGAGCCGTCATTTTTGTGCCCACCTGTGTAAAGCACCCCAACATGAAACTCCATGTCTGTACTCAACCTCTCCAATTCCTCCGCATCCTCATACTCATCCACCATAAGCGTTGCACAATTCTGCTAATACTAGGCTCCCTCCACCCTGATTTCCCCCAACTCTGCTGGTTAGAGGCTCCCTCCACCCTGATTTCCACCAACTCTGCTGGTTAGAGGCTCCCTCCACCATGAATTTGCCCAAACTGGGCTGTTTAGAGGCTCCCTCCACCATGAATTTGCCCAAACTGGGCTGTTTAGAGGCTCCCTCCACCATGAATTGGTCCAAACTGGGTTTTTTAGAGGCTCCCTCCACCATGAATTGGTCCAAACTGGGCTGGTTAGAGGCTCCCTCCACCATGAATTTGCCCAAACTGGGCTGTTTAGAGGCTCCCTCCACCATGAATTGGTCCAAACTGGGCTGGTTAGAGGCTCCCTCCACCATTAATTGGTCCAAACTGGGCTGGTTAGAGGCTCCCTCCACCATTAATTGGTCCAAACTGGGCTGGTTAGAGGCTCCCTCCACCATGAATTGGTCCAAACTGGGTTTTTTAGAGGCTCCCTCCACCATGAATTGGTCCAAACTTGGCTGTTTAGAGGCTCCCTCCACCATGAATTGGTCCAAACTGGGCTGGTTAGAGGCTCCCTCCACCATTAATTGGTCCAAACTGGGCTGGTTAGAGGCTCCCTCCACCATGAATTTGCCCAAACTGGGCTGTTTAGAGGCTCCCTCCACCATGAATTTGCCCAAACTGGGCTGTTTAGAGGCTCCCTCCACCATGAATTGGTCCAAACTGGGTTTTTTAGAGGCTCCCTCCACCATGAATTGGTCCAAACTGGGCTGGTTAGAGGCTCCCTCCACCATTAATTGGTCCAAACTGGGGTGGTTAGAGGCTCCCTCCACCATTAATTGGTCCAAACTGGGCTGGTTAGAGGCTCCCTCCACCATTAATTGGTCCAAACTGGGCTGGTTAGAGGCTCCCTCCACCATTAATTGGTCCAAACTGGGCTGTTTAGAGGCTCCCTCCACCATTAATTGGTCCAAACTGGGCTGGTTAGAGGCTCCCTCCACCATGAATTTGCCCAAACTGGGCTGTTTAGAGGCTCCCTCCACCATGAATTGGTCCAAACTGGGTTTTTTAGAGGCTCCCTCCACCATGAATTTGCCCAAACTGGGCTGGTTAGAGGCTCCCTCCACCATGAATTGGTCCAAGCTGGGTTTTTTAGAGGCTCCCTCCACCATGAATTTGCCCAAACTGGGCTGGTTAGAGGCTCCCTCCACCATGAATTGGTCCAAACTGGGCTGGTTAGAGGCTCCCTCCACCATGAATTTGCCCAAACTGGGCTGTTTAGAGGCTCCCTCCACCATTAATTGGTCCAAACTGGGCTGGTTAGAGGCTTCCTCCACCATGAATTTGCCCAAACTGGGCTGTTTAGAGGCTCCCTCCACCATGAATTGGTCCAAACTGGGTTTTTTAGAGGCTCCCTCCACCATGAATTGGTCCAAACTGGGTTTTTTAGAGGCTCCCTCCACCATGAATTGGTCCAAACTGGGCTGGTTAGAGGCTCCCTCCACCATGAATTTCCCAAAACTTGGCTGTTTAGAGGCTCCCTCCACCATGAATTGGTCCAAACTGGGCTGGTTAGAGGCTCCCTCCACCATGAATTTCCCAAAACTTGGCTGTTTAGAGGCTCCCTCCACCATGAATTGGTCCAAACTGGGCTGGTTAGAGGCTCCCTCCACCATTAATTGGTCCAAACTGGGCTGGTTAGAGGCTCCCTCCACCATGAATTTCCCAAAACTTGGCTGTTTAGAGGCTCCCTCCACCATGAATTGGTCCAAACTGGGCTGGTTAGAGGCTCCCTCCACCATGAATTTCCCAAAACTTGGCTGTTTAGAGGCTCCCTCCACCATGAATTGGTCCAAACTGGGCTGGTTAGAGGCTCCCTCCACCATTAATTGGTCCAAACTGGGCTGGTTAGAGGCTCCCTCCACCATGAATTGGTCCAAACTGGGTTTTTTAGAGGCTCCCTCCACCATGAATTTGCCCAAACTGGGCTGTTTAGAGGCTCCCTCCACCATGAATTGGTCCAAACTGGGCTGGTTAGAGGCTCCCTCCACCATGAATTGGTCCAAACTGGGCTGGTTAGAGGCTCCCTCCACCATTAATTGGTCCAAACTGGGCTGGTTAGAGGCTCCCTCCACCATGAATTGGTCCAAACTGGGTTTTTTAGAGGCTCCCTCCACCATGAATTTGCCCAAACTGGGCTGTTTAGAGGCTCCCTCCACCATGAATTGGTCCAAACTGGGCTGGTTAGAGGCTCCCTCCACCATTAATTGGTCCAAACTGGGCTGGTTAGAGGCTCCCTCCACCATGAATTGGTCCAAACTGGGCTGGTTAGAGGCTCCCTCCACCATGAATTTGCCCAAACTGGGCTGTTTAGAGGCTCCCTCCACCATTAATTGGTCCAAACTGGGCTGGTTAGAGGCTCCCTCCACCATGAATTTGCCCAAACTGGGCTGTTTAGAGGCTCCCTCCACCATGAATTGGTCCAAACTGGGTTTTTTAGAGGCTCCCTCCACCATGAATTGGTCCAAACTGGGCTGGTTAGAGGCTCCCTCCACCATGAATTTCCCAAAACTTGGCTGTTTAGAGGCTCCCTCCACCATGAATTGGTCCAAACTGGGCTGGTTAGAGGCTCCCTCCACCATGAATTTCCCAAAACTTGGCTGTTTAGAGGCTCCCTCCACCATGAATTGGTCCAAACTGGGCTGGTTAGAGGCTCCCTCCACCATTAATTGGTCCAAACTGGGCTGGTTAGAGGCTCCCTCCACCATGAATTGGTCCAAACTGGGTTTTTTAGAGGCTCCCTCCACCATGAATTTGCCCAAACTGGGCTGTTTAGAGGCTCCCTCCACCATGAATTGGTCCAAACTGGGCTGGTTAGAGGCTCCCTCCACCATTAATTGGTCCAAACTGGGCTGGTTAGAGGCTCCCTCCACCATTAATTGGTCCAAACTGGGCTGGTTAGAGGCTCCCTCCACCATGAATTTGCCCAAACTGGGCTGGTTAGAGGCTCCCTCCACCATGAATTGGTCCAAACTGGGTTTTTTAGAGGCTCCCTCCACCATGAATTTGCCCAAACTGGGCTGGTTAGAGGCTCCCTCCACCATGAATTGGTCCAAACTGGGGTTTTTAGAGGCTCCCTCCACCATGAATTTGCCCAAACTGGGGTGTTTAGAGGCTCCCTCCACCATGAATTTGCCCAAACTCTGCTGGTTAGAGGCTCAATCCACCCTGATTTTCAAAACAAATGTTGGTGCCAACCTCAACTTACTACAAGGGCCAAATTCACTGCTGGTGACAAGCTCTCCTCACTGCAAGTGCCAAATACACATGTTTCAAGGTGTTTTACTACTGTCAGAGAGGTGGTATTGAGTGTGTAAAGTGTGTAGTTGTTAGGCTGTGATGTTGGGGTAATAGAGGGTCTTTGGTGTGTTAGATGCCCCCAGACATGCTTCCCCTGCTGTCCCAGTGTCATTCCAGAGGTGTTGGCATCATTTCCTGGGGTGTCATAGTGGACTTGGTGACCCTCCAGACACGGATTTGGGTTTCCCCCTTAACGAGTATCTGTTCCCCATAGACTATAATGGGGTTCGAAACCCGTTCGAACACACGAACATTGAGCGGCTGTTCGAATCGAATTTCGAACCTCGAACATTTTAGTGTTCGCTCATCTCTACTAAATAAGTCCCTAGAATACAAAATCTTAAAATTTTCTTGAAAATCTGACAATTTGCTACTAAAGTTATAAGCCTTCTAACTTCCTAGAAAAGTAAAAGGACATTGAAGAAACAATGCCAATATAAAGTAGACATATGGGAAATGTTAATTAGGAAGAATTTTGTGTGTTATGACTGTCTTTGTTTTCACTAGAATAACAGAAACTTTCAAAATTGATAATTTTATGAAATTTTCAGTACATTGTCCGTTTTTTAACAAACAAACGCAAAGTATAATGAACAAAATTTACCACCAACATAAACTACAATGTGTCACGAAAAAACAATCTTGGAATCACCTGGATAGGTAAATGCATTATGAAGCTATCTTCACATAAAGTAAAAGACGTCATATTTGAAAAACAGGGTCTGAGCCTTAAGGCTCAAAGTACCCTGCGTCCTTAAGGGGTTAAAAAGCAGTGCTTTTGGCCGCTGGAGTGAGTAGAGCCTTGCACCAGCAGTGTTTTTGGCCCTTGGAGTGAGTAGAGCCTTTAAATAGCAGTGTTTTTGGCCCTTGGAGTGAGTAGAGCCTTTAAAAAGCAGTGCTTTTGGCCCTTGGAGTGAGTAGAGCCTTTAAAAAGCAGTGCTTTTGGCCCTTGGAGTGAGTAGAGCCTTTAAAAAGCAGTGCTTTTGGCCCTTGGAGTGAATAGAGCCTTTAAAAAGCAGTGCTTTTGGCCGCTGGAGTGAGTAGAGCCTTGCACCAGCAGTGTTTTTGGCCCTTGGAGTGAGTAGAGCTTTTAAAAAGCAGTGCTTTGGGCCGCTGAAGTGAGTAGAACCTTGCACCAGCAGTGTTTTTGGCCCTTGGAATGAGTAGAGCTTTTAAAAAGCAGTGCTTTGGGCCGCTGAAGTGAGTAGAACCTTGCACCAGCAGTGTTTTTGGCCCTTGGAATGAGTAGAGCCTTTAAATAGCAGTGTTTTTGGCCCTTGTAGTGAGTAGAGCCTTTAAAAAGCAGTGCTTTTGGCCCTTGGAGTGAGTAGAGCCTTTAAAAAGCAGTGCTTTTGGCCCTTGGAGTGAGTAGAGCCTTTAAAAAGCAGTGCTTTTGGTCCTTGGAGTGAGTAGAGCCTTGCACCCGCAGTGTTTTTGGCCCTTGCCGTGATTAGAGCCTTTAAAAAGCAGTGTTTTTGGCCCTTGGAGTGAGTAGAGCCTTTAAAAAGCAGTGTTTTTGGCATTTGGCGTGAGTAGAACCTTTAAAAAGCAGTGCTTTTGGCCATTGGAGTGAGTAAAGCCTTTAAAAAGCAATGTTTTTGGCCCTTGGAGTGAGTAGAGCCTTTAAAAAGCAGTGCTTTGGGCCCCTGGAGTGAGTAGAGTCTTGCACCAGCAGTGTTTTTGGCCCTTGGCGTGAGTAGAACCTTTAAAAAGCAGTGCTTTTGGCCCTTGGATTGAGTAGAGACTCTAACCAGCAGAGTTGAGGGGAATCAGGGTGGATTGAGACTCTAACCAGCAGAGTTGAGGGGAATCAGGGTGGATTGAGACTCTAACCAGCAGAGTTGAGGGGAATCAGGGTGGATTGAGACTCTAACCAGCAGAGTTCAGGGGAATCAGGGTGGATTGAGACTCTAACCAGCAGAGTTGAGGGGAATCAGGGTGGATTGAGACTCTAACCATCAGAGTTGGGGGGAATCAGGGTGGATTGAGCCTAGGAGGAGCACAATTGTGCAACGCTGACGGTGGAGGAGTATGAGGAGGAATTGTAGAGGGTGAGCACACACATGAAACTTCATGTCAGGGTGCTTGACACCGGTGGACATGAAAATGATGGGTCGATCCAGTGGCTGTTCATTTTTATCAGTGTCAGCCAGTCAGCACTGTCAGCTGACAGCCAGCTGTGCTGATCTGTAATTATGCCACCAGCAGCGCTGAAGACCCTTTCTGAAAGCACATTGGCGGCAGGGCAGGAAAGGAGCTCCAATGCGTACAGCACAAGTTCCAGCCACAAATCCATCTTGGAGACCCAATAAGTATAGGCCGCAGAGGGATCGGAGAGGACAGGGCTGATGTCGGCCAGGTACTCCCGCAACATGCGCCTATACTTATCCCTCCTGGTGACACTAGGCCCCTCAGTGGCAGTACTTTGGCCACGGGGTGCCATTAACGTATCCCAGACCTTGGACAGTGTGCCTCTGCTGAGTGTGGACCGGATGACAGTTTTTCGCCTATTGGAGAAACTCTCCTGTTGTAACGGTTTTGGGTCTGGTTTGGAGTCTAAGGTTGCTACCACCTGGATGGAGACTTACTTGTAAGGCTGGAAACGTGGTCGGGAGCTAGCCAAGGGTTCGGTAACAGTCGAGCGGTGAGGTGCCGAATCAAAGTCCAAGGAATCGTCAGAAGGGAAAGCCAGAGGTCGGTACACGAGGTGAGCGTCAGAGTTGGAGGAGAGAGCAAATACCGTGGTCAGGAACAGGCCAGTAGTCAGTACACGAGATGAGATGAGATGAGATGAGCGTCTGAGTCAGCAGCAGGGCAGTAAGGAAGCTTGATCACATGCAGAGCACAATAATCTCGCAAAGCAGGAAGTCCAAGGCTGGGCTTAAATAGGAAGCACAATCAGAGAACAGGGTGGAGCAACCCAGAGAGGCAGGAACTGGAATTAGAGCCAGCGGGAGCTAGGCTCGGATCAGCACTGGAGCTGTCCAAGAGGCTGAATAGCTCAGTTTGCAGAGCTGCCGCCTGGGACACTGAAGTCCCTAGATTCAAATCCTGACAGTAGTCCCCTCCTTTCAGGATGGCCTCTGGACATCTTAGGAGCTGGTTTCTCAGGATACCTCAGATGAAATGCCCTTGTAAACCTAGGAGTGTGAACATTGCTTTCTGGTTCCCATGAGTTCTCTTCTGGTCCATAACCTTTCCATTGCACCAGATATTGTAGTTGACCTCTGAAAAGTCTGGAGTCCAAGATTTTTTCAACAACATATTCTTCCTCCCCTTGAACTTTTACTGGGGCAGGAGGTGGCTGATTTCTCCCTGGAAACGGGTTTTCATTTGAATGGCTTGAGCAATGACACGTGGAATACAGGGTGTATTTTCAATCTATTAGGGAGTTCGAGCCGGAAAGCAACTTGGTTGACTTGTGCAGAAATCTGGAATGGTCCTATGAATTTTTGGCCCAATTTTGGAGATGGAACATGTGTTTTCAGATTTCTAGTAGATAGCCAAACCTTATCACCAATTTTATAGGTAGGAGATACTTTATGACGTTTATCCGCTGCTTTTTTATAGACTTCTTGGGCTTCTTGTAGCATCTCTCTTAGTTTCCTCTGGGTTTCTTGCAATTTTGTTAATCTGTCAGTAACAGCAGGAATAGGAATACTAAGAGGGAGGTTAGGAATAAATACTGGATGTAGGCCAACATTAGCAAAAAATGGACTTTGAGATGTAGCACTGTGTTTGGAGTTGTTGTAGGCAAATTCTGCTGTTGGTAAATAGTCCACCCAGTCATCTTGAAGGTAAGAAACAAAACAGCGGAGGTATTGTTCAAGAGTTTGGTTTGTCCTTTCCGTCTGGCCATTAGACTGAGGGTGAAAAGCAGAAGACAAATTTATTGTTACTCCTAAGGCTGTACAGAAGTTCTTCCAAAACCTTGATGTGAATTGAACACCTCTATCTGAAATTACATTGTCAGGAATTCCATGCAACCTGAATATCTCCTTAATCATTAATTCTGCAGTTTGTTTTGCAGTAGGAATTCCTCTGACTGGAATGAAATGGGCCATCTTTGTGAGTCGGTCCACCACAACAAGAATGGTAGTCATTTCCTTAGATGGGGGAAGGTCTACAATAAAATCCATGGAAATTGATCCCCAAGGCCTAGATGGAACTGGAAGTGGTTGAAGAAGACCTAGAGGAGAAGATCGCGGTGTCTTATTTCGTGCACATGTTAAACAGGAGGATACATATTTTTTAACATCGTTCTTACAGTTAGGCCACCAAAAAGAACGAAGCAATAAGTCGTAAGTTTTCATCACTCCAAGATGCCCTGCAAGCTTAGAATCATGGACCAATTTGAGGACTTCAAGTCGAGCAGTTTCAGGAACATATATTCTGTGTTCCTGCTTCCAAAACCCCTCTTTAAAACAAAGGTCCACATCTTTAGAAGGATGGTTGAGGAAGGAGTCATTCTGATATCCTTCTCTGAGCCTGGTTAAAAGATCTTTGGAGTCCAGTATTCCTACAAAATTTTTGGAAGATAAAATAGTAGACTCTGTTTTAGACCCCTCCTCTGGTTCGGCAAGATTCCTGGACAAGGCATCAGCCTTGCCATTTCTTGAACCTGGACGATAAGAAATGATGAATTTAAATCTAGAGAAAAACAAGGCCCATCTTGCTTGTCTTGCAGACAGTCTTTTAGCTGTACGGATGAACTCTAAATTTTTGTGGTCAGTAAGCACAGTTACTGGATGATTAGCTCCTTCCAAAAGATGTCTCCATTCAGAGAACGCAACTTTAATAGCCAACAGTTCTTTGTTTCCTATGTCATAATTTCTTTCTGCCGATGACATGGTATGAGAAAGAAAAGCACATGGATGGAGTTGCATCTTGTCTCCAACTCGTTGAGACAGGACAGCTCCCACAGCATAATCTGAGGCGTCCACTTCAACCACAAAAGGTAATTCAGGATTTGGATGGACCAGTATGGGTGCCGAAGTGAAGAGAGTTTTTAGTTTGTCAAAAGCAACTTGTGCCTCTGGGGACCATAAAAATACTTGTCTTTTCTTTGTGAGTAAAGTGATTGGTAAGATGATTTTTGAAAAGTCTTTTATGAATCTCCTGTAGAAATTTGCAAACCCTATAAATCGCTGGATATCTTTAAGATTTCTTGGAGTGGGCCAATCCATTACAGCTTTGATTTTACTAGGATCCATACTCAAACCTTCTGGAGAGATGATATATCCAAGAAATTGGATCTTTGTTTGTTCGAATTCACATTTTTCCAGTTTGATATAAAGATTATTCTCCAATAGACGTTCCAAGACTACTTGAACATGTCTGCGATGTTCCTCCAAGGTGTTTGAAAATATAAGGATGTCATCAAGGTACACAACAACAAATTGGTCCAAGCAATCCCGAAACACATCGTTCACAAAATGTTGAAAGGTTGCAGGGGCGTTACAGAGACCGAAAGGCATAACCAGGTATTCAAAATGTCCATATCTAGTTCTGAAAGCAGTCTTCCACTCATCCCCTGGACGAATGCGTACAAGATTGTAGGCTCCTCTTAAATCTAGTTTGGTAAAAATGTTAGCAGAACGGAGTCTTTCTAGCAACTCTGGAATTAGAGGAAGAGGGTAACGGTTTTTAATAGTCATCTTGTTTAGTTCTCTGTAGTCAATACATGGTCTCAAAGTTGAGTCTTTCTTCTCCACAAAGAACAAAGGTGCCCCAGCTGGGGATGAGGAGGGTCGAATGAAACCTTTCTTTAAATTCTCATCCAAGTATTCTCTGAGCACTTTTAATTCTGGTTCAGAGAGATTGTAAATTCTGCCAAAAGGAATAGTAGCTCCAGGCAGCAACTCAATGGGACAATCATAAGGACGATGAGGAGGTAGTTGATCAGCTTTTTTCTTGCTGCAGACATCACTGAACTGTTGGTACTGTGGTGGTAACTCATAATTCTGGTGAGGAATCTTGGAAAATTTTGTTTGCTCTTGGATGGATAAACACATATAACAATTGTCCTTACAGTATTCAGAAGGAAAAGTAACAGTCCGTGATTCCCAGTTGATAGAAGGATTATGGACAGCAAACCATGGAATTCCTAAAATCACGGGAAACTTGGGAGAAGAAATCAAATGAAAACTAATAGTTTCATGATGAGCAGATTCTATACAGATTCCAAGTTCCATTGTTTCATGAGTTACAGGTCCAGATGACAAAGGTGAACCGTCAACCGTTTCCATATCAATTGGCACGGATTTTATTCTACGTGCAATGTTATTGTCAAGCGCAAATTGTAAGTCCATAAAATTTCCACCTGCGCCAGAATCTAACATAGCAGAACACTGTATTTTATGGCTCCCAACCATGATCTGTATTGGAATGACAAAATGAGAGGATGCTGAATACATTTTGTTTTCATTTTGGGTCACAGATGAGATGGTCTGCATAACTGAATCCGGCAGTTCAGAGAGTTCAGGATTGCTGTCTGCCTTAGCACTGGTGCAGGCTATAGACCTTTGAAACTTGTTGGGACAATTAATGGCGTAATGTCCTGATCCCCCACAATAGAGGCACAGATTTGCTGTACGGCGCCTCTCTTTCTCAACGGCACTAAGAGGTTTTCGGATTACATCAATCTGCATAGGTTCTGATAAGGATTCAGTCTTTTGCTGAGTGTTCAATTCTGAGTGACTGAAAGAATAGGTGGGTTGGTTTCCAAATATACGCAGTCTCTCTTTTCTACGTTCAGTAAGTCTCTGATCAATACGGATACTCAATTGTAGAAAATCCTCCAGACCATCAGGAGCCTCAACTCTGGCAAGCTCATCCTTTACAAGCTCTGATAAACCTCGTCGATATTGACTCTTTTGGGCTGCTAGATTCCATGTGGTGTCAGCTACCCAACGTCGAAATTCCGCTGTGTATTCAGCAACTGAGCGACGTCCTTGACGCAGGTTATGTAATTTGGTCTCAGCTGTGGCACAACGATTTGGGTCATCAAAGACTTGATCCATAGCAGTGATAAAGTTTTCAAAATCATTGAGGAGCTCAGAGTTCTTTTCCACATAAGGGGATGCCCATGCTAGAGCTTCATCTGACAGCAGGTTAATTATAAATAGCACTTTTTTCCTGTCACTAGTAAAAGAAGCAGGTTGCATTTGGAAGTAGATACGGCATTGGTTAAGAAATCCTCGGTAATGGTGACGGTCCCCACTGAACTTTGATGGCAGAGGCATACGAGTATTTAAATCTGAACCTGAATTGCGCATTTCCAGGAGTTGTTTTTGCAGTTCCATGATATCTCGTTGTTGATCCAGCACAAGGGTTTGTAACTTACAAAATTTTTCTTGGTAAGTAGAACCAAATTCTTGAAGCTCAGCCACTTGCTGCCTCAAGGTAGTCACAACAGACTCCATTTTTGGGCGAGATTATTCTGTAACGGTTTTGGGTCTGGTTTGGAGTCTAAGGTTGCTACCACCTGTTTGGAGACTTGTAAGGCTGGAAACGTGGTCGGGAGCTAGCCAAGGGTTCGGTAACAGTCGAGCGGTGAGGTGCCAAATCAAAGTCCAAGGAATCGTCAGAAGGGAAAGCCAGAGGTCGGTACATGAGGTGAGCGTCAGAGTTGGAGGAGAGAGCAAATACCGTGGTCAGGAACAGGCCAGTAGTCAGTACACGAGATGAGATGAGATGAGCGTCTGAGTCAGCAGCAGGGCAGTAAGGAAGCTTGATCACATGCAGAGCACAATAATCTCGCAAAGCAGGAAGTCCAAGGCTGGGCTTAAATAGGAAGCACAATCAGAGAACAGGGTGGAGCAACCCAGAGAGGCAGGAACTGGAATTAGAGCCAGCGGGAACTAGGCTCGGATCAGCACTGGAGCTGTCCAAGAGGCTGAATAGCTCAGTTTGCAGAGCTGCCGCCTGGGACACTGAAGTCCCTAGGTTCAAATCCTGACACCTGTGTGCCGCCAACGAGAGTATAATATTCTGCACCAGTTGCTTGTGGCAATCACTCATGCGACTGGCCCTACCCTCTACCGGAATAAAATTACAAACATAATTTTTAATACCGGGAGTCGAGGATTGCAAAAATCCAGTGGTCGTTGCTCTCCAGGATTTTGGCAATGCGTTTGTCAGTTGCAAATCACTCCAACATGTATTCAGCCATTTGTGCCAGAGTGTTACTTGGCGTCGCCTATTGGAGGAACTCTCCTGTGTGCCGCCAACGAGAGTATAATATTCTGCACCAGTTGCTTGTGGCAATCACTCATGCGACTGGCCCTACCCTTTACCGAAATAAAATTACAAACATAATTTTTAATACCGGGAGTCGAGGATTGCAAAAATCCAGTAGTCGTTGCTCTCCAGGATTTTGGCAATGCGTTTGTCAGTTGCAAAGCACTCCAACATGTATTCAGCCATTTGTGCCAGAGTGTTACTTGGCGTCACTTGGCTGCCCCCACCGGAATGGTCACTCTTAGAGATGAGCGAACACCATTCGATCAAATAGGTATTCGATCGAATATCATGGCGTTCGATGAATTCGTTCACAATCGAATACTAGGCCGCATACACAGTAAAAATTTGTATCCCCTCCCACCTTCTGGGCGCGTTTTTTGCACCAATAACTGTGCAGGGGAGGTGGGACAGGAACTACGACAACGGAGGCAGTGACAAAAATTGAAAAATCCCACTGGCTGCCGAAAACATTTGACCTCCCATTTATAAGAACGGTCGCCACCCTATTCGCCATTTTTGCGGTCAGGCAAAGGGAGAGAAAGACATTTGCTGAGGGCTAGATAGCAATTAGCTTCAGATAGGCAGGCAAAAACTAAAGAAGAAAACCAACAGCTCTTCTCAGTGCTATACACTTAGAGTGTATAGCACTGAGAAGAGCTCTTGGTTTTCTTCTTTAGTTCTTGCCTGCCTATCTGAAGCTAGGCAGGGATACAGAACAGTTACAACTTCATATATAGTGGAGAAACAGCTTTAATTTTTGGCTGTCCGCACACAGAATAGCCAGAATCCACAGCAGTGACTAGTTCATATAGAGCTGAAAAAAGCCTTGAATTTTGGGGGGCCTGAAAAATAGCAGCAATCCACTGCATTTACAAGTTCATATAGCTGGAAAAAGCCTTCATTTTTTTTTTTTTTTTTTTTTGGGGGGGGGGCTGAAAAATAGCAATCCACTGCATTTACAAGTTCATATAGCTGGAAAAAGCCTTCAATTTTTTTTTTAATTTATTTATTTATTATTATTATTTTTTTTTTTTTGGGGGGGGCTGAATAATAGCAGCAATCCATTGCATTTACAAGTTCATATAGCTGAAAAAAAACTATTCAATCCAATTTATTGTTTAATCCAGTATTGTTTGCTCTCCATGATGTGAACTATGCCTTTGTCTCTTGAAAAGCATCCCAACATGAAGTCAGCCATGTGTGCCAGTGTGTTACTTGGCATGACTTTGCTGCCCCCAACTGTAAGGGTCACTCTCCATTTCCTCCATTTTCCACTCCCCTTCACACCATCCGTGCTGAAGCAATGGGATGCACTGAAGTGCACCCTCAAGCCTCGTGTGGGACAGTGACATGAAATGCCACTTCATCCCTCTCGTCTTCCTCCAACAGCCAATGGTACGAAGATGACAGGAGTGTGCTCTGAATGTTTTCTGCCTAGCAGAGGCTACTTCTCACTTACGAAAATGGCCGTACTTTAACCAGTGTATCAGGTACAATGGTGTAGGTTTCAAACCACCTTTGCACCAACAAGTTGAAAATGAGGGCCATGTGTGAACCATGTTTGAGTCTGGCAAGCTCCAGATCTGCTACCAGGTTCCAGCCATTATCACATATGCAAAAATGCTTGGCCCCAGGTGCAGCAGGGAAAAACACATTGCCATCTCAGCCAGGATGGCATCCCTGACCTCGGAGGCACTGTGCTGTCTGTCCCCCAAGCTGATGAGCTTCAGCAGGTCCTGCTGACATCTCCCCACACCAGTGTTACAGCATTTCCAGCTTGTAGCTGGGGTGGAGGTTGTAGCGCAGTAGGCTTTCAGATAACGCCTGCCATGAATTTTGGGCTGGGAGAGGAGATAGGCCACCGCAGTTTGCACCCCGGGGCCAGACTCCACTACATTCACCCGGCCTGTCATTAAAGATAAGCAGCATCCCTGACCACTGGCGCTTGTCGATGCGTCGGTCATCAAGTGGACCTTGCAGCAAAGCGCGGACCTCTGGGTCTGACTGATGTTATGGGACACGTGCAGGCACAAGGCGGGGACAGCACACCTAGAGAAGTAGTAACGGCTAGGCCCAGCATAGGGAGGTACCCTAGCTACCATCTGGTGATGGAAGGCCTGGGTATCCAGAAGCATAAACTCCAACATCTCCAGGGCCAGCAGTTTTTCGATGAGGCCGTTAAAGGCTTGGGCATGTGGGTGGCTTGTGCTGTACTTCTGCCTGCAATGAAACGCCTGGGAGATGGGGAATGGCTGGGAAGAGGCGCATGATGGTGCAGGCCAAAAGGGCGGATAAGGGTGAACTCCCCAATGTGTCAGACAGATGTGTAGGTGTCCTTGCATCATATCTTTGCTCCATACTTGGCTGAATTGGCTCATTTTGTGCCAAGTGGTCAAGACAGCGATCCCTCAGCTAATTCTGTTACACCATCCATTGCCAACTGAAGCACTGAAGTCTGAAGTTACCATCTCTGGAAGTTATGCAACTTCTTTCTCTGAATTTAGCCATGCTCGATGCTACGCTAGCTGACTACAGTTGGTCGCTCCAGGGTTCTCTTAATGCATATTGCCAAGGGGACTCAGATGTGTTTCTCAGCATTGAGGCCACCAACTCTGAGATCTGAAGGAAGTTGATAAGAGATGTGTAGTGCAGAAAAAAAGATGAGAAAATAAGTGTAGGCTGTAGAGCAGAGAGGGATCGGAGAGGACAGAGCTGGAGTCGGCCAGTATTCCCACAACATGCGCCTATACTTGTCCCTCCTGGTGACACTAGGCCCCTCAGTGTCGTTAATTTGGCTGGGGGGGGGCAATAATGTGTCCCAGACCTAGGTATAAGTCTTGCAACAGGGTAGAGTTTTGCATGCCTTTGCCTGTAGCCACCATTTTTGCAGCTTAGCTTGCCTCCACATCTACACTGCTTTCGCCCCTAGACATCACCCCAGTCTATGCCTCTTCTTCTAGCCTCCTTTTTTGTTGATTAGCTAGCCTCCACATCTACACTGCCTTCGCCCCTGGACATCACCCCAGTCTATGCCTCTGTTTCTAGCCACCTTTTTTGTTGATTAGCTTGCCTCCACATCTACACTACTTTACCCGCTAGACATAACCCCTGTCCATGTCGGGTCGGTGGCCTCGTCATCCACCAACTCCTCTTCCAATTGCTCACTGTCCCTTTACTGCAAACCGCACATAACCACAGCTCGGGCCTGGTCTGCGTTGTACTCTGCACCCTGCTTAACACAGCTGCCATATCCAGAATTGTGATGAGCGCATGCTAATGTTTCGTGTCCGGTGGAAAGAATGGGATAGGATTTCACATGAGTCTGCTACTCATGGAACTGAGGGAGCTGATTTTGATGAACCCTTGGGTTTTGGAGATGGAACGCCATCAAAGGTCTCTGCAGCTCACACACCCTGCTCAACATATGGTATCTAGGGTTTCAGCATGTGGGGACATCACACAACAGCCAGTGTTCGGGCAGATGGAGGCGTTGCTGGAGTGTTTTGAGGCTAGCAGCGGCTTCTGTACTCTTGTGAAAGTAGGTGCACAAGCGCCGCACTTTCACCAGTAGCTCGTGTACATTTGGGTATGTTTTCAAAAAACGTTGCACCACTAAGTTAGACATGGGCCAGGCATGGAACGTGTTGGAGGCTGGCAAGCTCCAGAGCCGCTACTAGGTTCCTGCCATTATCACACATGACAAGCATGCCTGGCCCCAGGTGCAGCAGGGAAAAACACATTGCCATCTCAGCCAGGATGGCATCCCTGATCTCGGAGGCAGTGTGCTGTCTGTCCCCCAAGCTGATGAGCTTCAGCACGGCCCGCTGACGTCTCCCCATGCCAGTAGCTGGGGTCGATTCAACGGCGGAGGAGGAGGAGTGTAGTATTTCAGCACTCCTGCCAGGAATATTGGGCGGAGAGACATGGCAGGCCGCCACAGTTTGCGACCCGGTCCCTGCCTCAACTACATTCAGCCAGTGTGCCGTGATTGAGATGTAGCGTCCCTGGCCGCATGCACTTGTCCACGCGTCGGTGGTCAAGTGGAACTTTGTGCAACTTAGCGCAGAACTTAAGGCCCGCCTGATGTTATGGGACACGTGCTGGTGCAAGACTCAACTAACCCCAAGGGCCAAAAACTCTGCTGGTACAAGACTCAACTAACCCCAAGGGCAAAAAACACTGCTGGTGCATGACTCAACTCACCCAAAGGGCCAAAAACTAAATCTCTGCTGGTTAAAGGCTCAACTCAACCAAAGGGCCTAACACTCTGCTGGTACAACGCTCAACTCAATTAAATGTGCAACGTTTAGATGGCTTCTTTCCAAACCGAGGGTGATTCCTTTCGCTAAGATGTGATGGCTGTTTCCAGCCCTGATTATCCTGGTTGATTGTGTTCAGTAATGAGGCCAGCTCAGCATGAGGATCTTGTATGTTAGGTTGTCCATGCCCACTAACATGCATACAGACTCGATCACAGTAAATGTCCTTATTTTTCTCCAATTCAATCTCTGAATGAACTGCTCTGAAAGATGGTCTAGGCACTGCTGCAATGGCAATCACTGGGTTTTCCTGTTCTGATTCCAATGAATCTTGTGTCTTGCTTGAAGAAGAGATCATCTTAGTCTGACTGCTGGTTGCTTGTGCTGCAGCATTTAGAGTTGGGTCTGTCAGCCTTGTGATGAACTCCTCATTCTGGATCCCATTACTTTCAACAGTCTCTAAAGTCTTTTCAGACTTTGAATTTTGTTCAGTTACAAGTGTTTAGATTTGGCTCAGTCGCAGCTCCAGGACATGCCTTGGAAGGCAAGGTTTCCTTTGGTAGCTCCATCTCAGCAGGATAATGATGAAGCTTTGTTAAATCTGGTGTTGGAAGGGAAAATGGTTTCTGATCTACAGCTAAAGTACTGGAGCATGTTGTTTGGACTATTAACACCTGATCAGAACCCTGTAGAGGTAATCTAGAGTCCCATATTAGAGGACCATTACCGGTAGTAGTGGTTTCAGCCAATTCTCCACCTTTGCGACCCTCTAAATAAAAGTTACCCCCAGGACTTGATACCAAAATGTTATCAATTTCACAATCCAAATCAAGGTCAATGTCTGGGTCCTCAGTCCAATCCACTGCATCAATCCAACACAATGAGAGTGATGGTTCTGGAACCACCGTTTTAGGGGCTAAGAATTTTAAAGGAGCTAACACTCTGCTGGTGCAAGGCTCAACTCAACAAAAGGGCCTAAAACGCTGCAGGTAGAAGGCTGAAGTCACCTGAAGGGCCTCAATCTGTCCAGGTCGGGTCAGTGGCCTCATCGTCCACCACCTCCTCTTCCAAATCCTCTGACGGCTCCTCCTCCTCCTCTTGTGCACGGACAACGGCAACAGGCTGCCCTGATGGCAACTGTGTGTTATCATCGTCGTCACTGAGGGCCAATTGCTGGTCAACAAGAATAACAGGAGATAACGGATGCTCCAGTGTTTGTGCATTAGGCAACTCATCTGTTACCTCTGGTGATTCAGGACGTGGTGGGACAGAGAGAGGGACAGTGAATGGAGCCAAAAAGCAGCTTCTGGGAGGTGGGAAAGGTGGAATTAGGTTGCTGGGAAGATTGGGCATGTTGTGAGGAAGGAGGACCAGACTGTTGGGTAGGAGGAGGAGTTGAGGTAGAGGCTGACTGGCTGGTGGAGAATGTGCTGGAAGCATTGTCCGCCAGCCATTGTAACACCTCTTCCTGGTGCTCGGGCCTAGTTAGGTTTGTTCCCTGCACCCTACTTAATGTGGCCATCAAGCCGGGGACTGTGGGGAAGCACAATGCTTGTTGCCGCAGAGCTGTAGGCGCAAGAAGTCAATGCTTTGAGTTCCTGCTAATTTGTGGCTGGGGGACAGCCAAAATAAAAGCTATTTGACAGGTGTATCAGCAACAAGTAACTGCTAGGGATGCCTGCAATTTGGTGTACAGACACCCCCCCCAAAAAAAAAGTTTGACAGTATATAGCAAGAACTGTATACTCCTCTCCCTTTGGTATATAGCTCTGAAAAGAGATGTTGTTTTTCTTAGGTTTTTCCCTGCCTACCTCAAGCTAATGCCTATCTAGCCCTCTGAAGCTATGTCTCTCTCCCTATCTCTGACCGCAAAAATGGCGAATATGCCGGCGGCCGTTCTTATAAATGGGAGGTCACATGTTTTCGGCAGCCAATGGGTTTTTTCATTTTTTTTTAACTGCCTCTGTTGTCGTAGTTCCTGTCCCACCTCCCCTGCGCAGTTATTGATGCAAAAAAAAGTGCCAGGGAAGGTGGGAGGGGATATGAATTTTTACTGCATATGCGGCCCGGTATTCGATTGGAATCAAATACCTCGAACGGCCTGATATTCGATCGAATAGCTACTTGATCAAACGGTGTTCACTCATCTTTAGTAGTTATCTGCTCATTTAATCTGACAGTATGACAGACAGATAAATGAAAGGCCCTGCACAGGGAAGGGGCACAGGTTGCAGCAGATTAAGGAGGGGTGGTAGCAAGGGTCACTTTCAGAGGCCTGAGCTCCCAGTGTCAGCTAGCAGTCATGTCTTGACCAGCAAACCATCGGTTGTAGAATGGTCATCCACTTCATCCCAAGTTTCACCTTTCTACTCCGTGGTCTTCTCATGCTGCTGCTACCTCTACATTATGTCACCTCCACATTATGTTACCTTGCCACTTTGTGGACACATAAGGCTGCTGCCACCTCCACATGATGTCACCTTGGCACTTTGTGGCCTCATCATGCTGCTGCCTCCTCACCATTATGTCATCTTGTCACTCTGTGGCCTCCTCATTCTTACTGTACCAGTCAGGGATGGTCTGTGTGGAGGACAGATACTGAAGTGTTAGTGCATGGAATGTCTTCCACTCTGAGGGATATTGTGCATGCATCCTCTGCACTACCTTGACTCTTCAGCGAGGGGTTTTGGCAGCAACCCCTTTACGTCTTGTCCAAGGTGATCAGTTGTGATGCCAGAAGTGGGGTTGTCCATCTAACAATCAGGAACGGGTCTCCACAGGACCAGAAAATGAGGCTCAAGGCCCAGAAAGGTAAGATAATTTCACTGTGAGATACTTCTAGTAGGTCAAAGTGTGAACTGAGAACAAGGCAGGTAGTTTGGGCTCCACAACCAGAAATGAACACTCACATGGTGGTCAAGTTCAAGAAACACATATTTACTTCAGGTTAGTAAAGGCAAGTTAAAGGTAAAATAAAAAAGAAGGACAAGCAAAAAATTCAATATAGTCTGAATAATTCAAGGCAGATTTTGCAATGGTTTTCACTTTTACTATCTCCGCTTCTGCAGTACAGACACTGAATGAACAATATAACCAAAACGACTGCTTACAGTCCTTAGAAGCGCGCGGTGCGGTCCAAGTCGTTCCTTTCTTTTATAGCGAAGTGTCTTCTCCTCATGGTAATTATGAGATCTGAAATAATGACATCCTCCTCATCATGCAGGGAAACCAAATGGATATAATGCAACAGCAGCTATCACTCAGCACACTGAAAGTCCTACAGAATCCATACTCTGAGCTGTGATGTAAGCCGGGGTTTGCAGCTACTGTCCGGTACTTCAACAGCACTGCGAGAGTCTCTATATGAGGTGGGAATATACTCAGCCACAATGTCAATTTCATGGATTAGCCACTGAGCACAGCTCATGTAATGTGGCCCACTAGACGGACTGTCTCTTTATACTCTGTATGCCTCTGGATTGAAATAACTACAGCTTAACTGCACAGGAAAGTCCTCTGAGATTGCCACACACTCTCAATACAGCACAGACACCTTTCTTCACTCTCTCCAAGATGGCTCCTGCTCCCTGTCTCGTCACTTCCTGCTTCTCTCCTCCACACTCTGTCTGCAAGAACAGGCAGGCATGTCACTCCAGAATTCTGTCACAATTACAATGGCTGCTGTCTTAAAGGACCAGAATCACAGAAACACATTCAACTTTAACAATTTAAACACACAAATGAAGCTTGGGACATCATTAGCCTGTCTCTTACAAGAGTATGCCTTTGCATTGCCTCTACGTCTTAAAGGTATCCTATCATTAAACTCAATTTTTTCTGCCTACTATGTAGGAATAGCCTTCGGAAAGGCTATTCTTTTCCTACCCTTAGATGTCTTCTCCGTGCCACTGTTCGGTACATAAACCGTTTTTTGTCGGTATGCAAATGAGTTCTCTCGCAGCACATGGGGGCATCCCCAATGCTGCGAGAGAACTCTCCAGGGCCGCCTCCATCTTCTTCAGGAACGGGTCTTCTTCGCTTCTTCTTTCGGTGGTGGCTTCAAACTTCTAGACCTCAGGCCTATGGCAAAGTTGACTGCGCATGCTCGCTGGCCAGAAGAAAATGGCCAATTACACAGTATTGTAAGCAGCCATTTTCTTGTGGCTGGTAGCCATGTGCAGTCGGCTGCCCGAGGCCTAGAAGTTTGAAGCCACTGCCGGAAGAAGACGCAAAGAAGACCTTTTCCTGAAGAAGATGGAGGCGGCGCTGGAGGGTTCTATCACAGCATTGGGGATGCCCCCAGTGCTGTTTGAGCTCTGACGGGAACGTCCCCAGTACTGCGAGAGAACTAATTTGCCTACCGACGAAAACCGGTTATATACCGAACGTCGGCGGAGAGAAGACATCTAAAGGTAGGAGAAGAATAGCCTTTCTTAAAGCCATTCCTATGCGGTAGGCAGAAAATATTGATTTTTAATAATAGGATCCCTTTAAATAATATCCCTGGTAGATGCACTAGAGCTTGGGGGAAAGCCATTATTTTCAGGCTGAAATTTTAGTAATAGCAGCGGGAATGGGATAGATTTCCAAGTGGGTTATCAGAACTCCAGCTCTACATGTCTGGCTATCCTCCTGTGAGGTGTCTACTTTAGTTCATATAAGACAAAACAAAAAAGTTTGGGTTTTGTTAAAAAACAAAAATTTTGTAAACTTTGGGTTGTAACTGGTAAAAAGAACTTGAATTGGTGGAGGTGGTGAAAGATCTTTTTCATTTACAACTGCACAAAGACTTTAATACCCTTGATATTAAAAACACAGCAATTTATTTATTTATCATTTATTTTTAATCCCATTACTGTGTTTAGAACCACTCTTGGGATTTTATTATGCATATAAACTATTACAGTAAGGATATAAAAGCATGGTATGCTTTATGTTATAACATCTACCTGCATCCTACAATATGATTACACTGCTTTAAGTACTGTATATTTGTGTATCTAAATATATGCGCTGTGGTTATGGTGATCCATCTTTATTTTATGCAATGTGTAATTTACAATGTTTAAAAACTGAATCTCTAAATATTTCTGAGGAAATCACAATGTCAATCAAGTTTAAAGCAAAAAAAACAATTCTATTTCCTGCAATCCGGGGTGAGAATAGATACATTTCAGGAAGTTTTAAAGCAAGACTTTGCTGCATTACACAATAAGGTCTGGAAGTTGTAGAGACAAGTCTAACCTGAACAGAACTCAATATTTTTTTCAAAATAAAAGTTAGTCAGATGGTCATGTTGTTGTATCACAGGCTGACAGAAGTGGTTTTGTGGTATTTTTGGTCCAAGGTGAATATAAGAAATAACATTAGGAACATCTATGTGACACAAAACACTCTATACTGAATGGTAATCCTACAGCTAATTTTGAGCAGCAGCAAGAAAAGCTGATTAACTTGAAAAACATGAATATATCTAGTGAAGAGGATAAGTAAGAATGGACGTATCTGTATGTGAATATAACGACAGTTTCTAAACATGTCCAGAATAACACAGTGGTGACACTTCAGCTCTGCAGGTGATGGGTACTGAGAGAGCTACAACAACTAACAGGGGAGGCGTTTAGGCATATAGGATACATTTTAATTTTTGTACATTAAATTATATTTGTTTTTCAGTAACAATATCCACTAACGGGAATGGAAGGTGAAAATTATACTGAAATACAAAAATTTCACCTTCTTGGATTCAGCGTCAATACAACAGTACAAATATTTCTCTTTTTTGTCTTTTTCATGATTTATTTATCAACAATTACTGGAAACACAATCATCATTACTGTCATATGGCGAAATCTTAAACTTCACAGTCCCATGTATTTATTCCTTGGACATTTTGCTTTCATGGAAACTGGTTACACTTCAGTGACTATGCCAAAAATGCTGACAGATTTAGTATCTGGTGATAAAACAATATCTGTATCTGGTTGTATCACTCAACTATATTTCTTCTTTTTTTTGGGAGGTAATGAAAACTACTTTTTGGCATTAATGGCTTATGATCGATATCTGGCAATTTGTAACCCTTTGAGGTACTCAGCAATAATGAGTAACAGATTTTGTCATCAGTTAGCATCAATGTGTTGGATTACCAGCTTTACAAGTTCATTATTTACTATTTATTTTTTAAGTAAATTGACTTTTTGTGGTAAAAATGAAATTGATAATTATTTCTGTGATGAAACCCCAATTTTTAAGTTCTCTTGTACTGACACATCACTTCTAAAAAGCTACTTTTTCAGCTTTCTGTGGTGTATGTTACTAAGTTGTTTAGTCTTTATAATTGTATCCTACATAAACATTATTTTAGCTGTTCTAAAGAGTCCCTCTAATAGTGGCCGCAAAAAGTTGTTCTCTACATGCGGATCTCACTTCACTGTGGTTATTCTATATTATGGCTCTGTTATATGGATATATGGAAGGCCACATCATGAATACACTTCTGTACTTGATAAATGTCTTTTAGTATTTTATGCAAATATTACTCCATTTTTAAATCCCATCATTTATAGTCTTAGAAACAAAAGCATTAGAGAAGCGATAGCCATGCATTTGTAGCTATTCTATATGTCATATTATCCGAGAAAATACTCAGTTCAGAGATAAGACTACAGTAACAAGCATTATTGATATGATAAAATATGTAACCGTGGAATAAACTTATACACATGTATAAATTCTTTTTTATACCTAGAAGCTAGAGATGAATGAAGTTTTGGAAAATTTGATTCGGCCGCTTCTCCGGATTTCACAATAAGATTTGATTCTTTCTGAATTGATTTGCGATGCATAATGTTAAAAAAACAGATATTTCCTGGCTGCAGAGAGCCTGCATAGTAGTGTAGACCACTGTGCCTTGCAGTAACCCACATGGGGAGTCTGCTGCCCTAGATGGTAGGACAGGGTACTTGGATGTAATGCCCATAATGCAATGCATTGCATCTAAGTACCCTGTCCTACTATCTAGGGCAGGGGAACTGCGATTGTTATCACAAATCCTGCAGACATTAATCCATTTTAAACTCCTTATGAACAGCCCATAATAGGGCTAAGGAAACATGTTGAGGGGCAGGGGTGAACCTACCCCTTTTGCCTCCTGAGGCGAATGACAGAAAGCCGCATTCGCAGGAAGAGAGCAGGCACGGAGAGGACCTGCTCTCTGCCTGAGCGTGAGGGAAGGCAGCTGGAGCAGCGCTGCTAAAGTGGCCTCCCCAAACCACCGCTCGGTGCTAAGCCAGTCCAGGACAGCTTGCCCTGGACTGGCTTAGGTAAGCAAAAATGCCGCCCTTCCTGGGGCCCTGACAGCACCGCCTGAAGCGGTCGCTTCAGGTCGCCTCATGGGAGGTGCGGCGCTGTGAGGGGATAAAAGGATGTAGGGCAAACTATCATGACCTGATTGCGTGTGTGTGTGTTGGTGTATGTGTACATAGTGTTCTGGCCTTCTGAACACACTTGAGGTTATAAGAGTAAACATCAGGTGTTATGTATTGCCATCATCCTATGGAAGGAGTCTGGGGCCTTTATTAGGAAGAGGTCTGTCTCCACCAGTTGCCGGTTTTTGTGGTCCCAACCTAGAATTCTTGGCTTTAGGAGGAGGAGGAGTGGTTTGCTTGTGCTTACTGACTAAAAAGGAGTTTGAGTGTTGTTTGTGTGTGAGTTTGGTTTTTTCCTCCACACTTCTACTCTGCCCTGCCCTTCACGTCTGTTTGTTTGGCACTATCTGGTTGTTTGAGGTGGGTTCCAGTTTATTTTACCCCAGTCTTGTGTTTACCCTTTCCTCACCTCTCCACTGTCCCTCTCCTCATTTTCTCTGGTTTTGTATTGTGTTGTGCTGCGTGTCCGTTGTCCAGCACATCCCGTCCGGTTTGTTTGTCTGCAGCTGCACCTTTATTTCTGTAGGGGTCACCACCATAGTATCCCCAGTCCCTAGCTCTCTTGCAGCTCTTGTCCTATCTGTCTGTTAGGTCTTTGTGTTAGAGAGCCAGGAGTTGTCGGGGCCAAGGCTAGCTTGGGGACAGCTGACCACCACCCATAGGCAGGGCCTAGCTAGCCACCGTAGTGCCAGGGATAGTCTCCTTCCCCTGTTTCCTTAGCGGTGCAATCTGCAGCCCGGAATCTGTGTCTGGACTCTGACACGAATGTGACACAAACTCTCTATAACCACTTTATTAAGAGAGATTGAGTCTAGATTCTCCCAATATGAATGAGCCTTGTCTTGCTTGCCTTAAAGTCAGGGTTCTCATTTAATCTATGGGACTCTGATTAGATGCCTTGGTATTGAAGGAGCCTTGGAGATTTTGTATTGAGGCTTCTATTTGATGTGAGGGTGGGCAGAGACCTGTGGGAGGATTTAAAGTGGTGTATATTTAGACCACACAAACACACTATTGAAAGGTCCAGCCACCCACATTTTGGTGTTTTTAGGACTTAATTTATCCTTGAAATAATTGTTTTAACGGATCCAATAAAAGTTAAATTTTAGTTACTCCTTCAGTGAACTACTTTCTATAGAGTGACAATCCCTCAGTGATGTTTACCTCTGGAATGTAGTTGTATTTTGGTATTTAAGGCTAAATGACACTAGTTCAGTGAAAAAAATATCCAACATTTACAAATAAAAAAAAAAAAAAAAAAAAAGGAGCTTTTCTCTGGAACCAAATACCAGTAAACATCTAGTCCCTTAGGCTCTAGCGCATTAATATTATTTGAATTGCATGATGCATCAGTGATATTTCTGCTTTCCGTGTTTGCTTACCCTGTATTTTTCAGTTTTTTTTAGTATACTGCTAAAATGTTTTATATATTTTCACCCATTTACAGAAAGCTCAGCATGGTGGCTCAGTGGTTATCACTGATTCTTTGCAAGGCTGGAGTCATGGGCAGCTGGGACTGGAGCGTGGAAATGGAGGTGAGTAAACATTATCGGCAGCAGCTTATTGAAATAATACAATAAGATGCTGTCGATTAAAAAAAAATTATTCTATGAGGTTCCGTTTGCGGCCATTGCCTCAGGTTGCCTCATGGAAAATGTGCCTCTGACCAAGCGACACACCTGGCTGTGGTCAGGCTGTGGTCAGGCTGAATTAATAACAAAATAATTAGAATTACTGCTTCTGCTTGGTGGATGGACGAACCTACACTCCCATTCTCTTTAATGGGAGCACCACAGGTAGCTTAGTACTGAACGTCATCTATCTTTAGCACTTCCATTGGAGTGAATATTAGTGTCTTCATCCATCCAATAAGCGACACGCCTTGATAGATTAACCCATACTTCCATTCACTTTGATGGCAGTGCCAAAGATAGTCGAAATACAGTACTCAGCTATCTGAGGACCTCTGTAACTGGATTAACCAGGGGATTTACACACATCAAATACTTGTTTCAGGATGACATGATCCTGACTTTTCTGGATCTTAATAGAAACTATTAACTTCCACTTAAATTTTTTTACAAGAGAGATATCTTCTTTTCTTTCTGATTACTTTTGCCTCTCCTCAGCCTACTTACATTTCACAGCTGATGCAGGGAAATCTAAGATAACTTCAGGTTTCTAATGCATTACTATGTAACATCTCTGATTCTAAACCAAGACATATCCTCAGGTGGGACTCAGATCTGCAAACCCAACTCTGGTATAGGATCCCATTACAACTGCCCCTGCCTACTCCCCTCTGTGTTGGACCCCCTAGCTCTATGCCTTATTGGCTTAAAGGATATTCCAGGTTAGGAAGCTAGCAGGTAACAACCTTTTTTACAACTAATTTGATTATCGCTTGGTCCTGGAAGGTCAGCACCCTTCTTTAATGATGAAAGAATTACACTTGCTTCAATTTGTCTGCACTATGGAGAAATCACCCATAAGAGATTGTACCCATTGAAACTCCCCTTCTCCTCATTGGGACATCTGTTGTAGATTCACTCAAGAGACACTAAATCCCTAAGTACTAGTCACACGCAGAATAGCCATCTTCTTCTTGTCTTCTGCCACTTACATATTAATTTATTATGTATTGTAGCAGGGATATGTTTTGCTTTGTTATATTATTGTAACATCTCTGCCTGTTTGGGTGTCTGCGCCACCCTCTGCCCGCGTGCTGTGGCGCAGGAGGTGTATGCAGTTTGGTTCTTGGCTTAAAGTGTTTGGTCGCACTGTGTGAACACGGCTCTAGTGCTGTGATTGTATTTGCACCACACCCGTCTTATGCCCTTGTTTGCCTCTGTTCTTGAAGTGTTAATTCGTGTGATTGACAGCCTGCCTTCCTGTCAACTCCAGGGGCGGGTTCTTCCTCCCTATTTAGTCTTGACTCTCATTCACATCAATGCTTGCTATTGTCTTGTGCATACTTGCTCCTTACTGTCACTATTTCTGCTTGCATTCTTATGCTTGACCTCTGGTTTTCCCTACTGACAATTCTTTGGACTCTGATTTGGCACTGCACCGCTCGACTGTTTACTGACCCTTGGCTAGCTGACCTCCCTTTGTTGTTGTCCATCTTGTCTGCATTTTGTGTTTCATGTATCCAGGAAGGGACTGTCTTCATGGTTGCCGCCTATTACATAGGATAGGGCCTGGAAAGGAAGGGTCAGTTGGGGGCTTCAGCTTAGGGATCACTGTCTCTTGTGTCCCATCTCAGGGTTCAAACAGTTTCTGGGGAATTGCTGTTCTAGCAATTCCCTAACATAATAGCAAGCCCAAAAAACCTACTGCCAGTGCTTCCCTTTGGCTAAGCATGGATCCTATTCACGGTCTTGCAGCAAAGTTGGAGGGATTGGCAGGCCTGGTAGCTGAGCTAGCTAGACAGGTTCAGACACTTACTGAGGCTGCTGCATCATCCCCAGCTGTTTCAGCACCTTATAAGGTCAAGATGCTACTCCTGGATCATTTCTCAGGGGACCTTGAAAAATTTTAAACTTTCAGGGTGTCTTGTCATCTATACTTCCGTGTTAATCCACATGCGACTCAGGCCAAAATGGTGGGAGTGGTTATATCTCTGCTACAGGGGGATTCACAAGCTTGGGCCCTTAAACTCCCTCTTGACGCTGATGAGTGGTCTGATTTGAAAAAAAAAATTAAGTCACTAGGCTCTATTTATGCTGAGCCAGACCACATTGCACTTGCGGAATCTCAACTCCTCGCCATGGGGCAGGGAAAACGCTCTGCAGAAGAGTATTGCGCAGAGTTCTGTAAGTGCAGTGTAACTACAGGTTGTTGTGAGTCAGCTCTAAAGGCTCACTTTAAGCAAGGTTTGTGTGATCATGTTAAGGAGCTCTGGGTTGGTCACCCAGATCCCCCTACTCTTGAGCAGGCCATGACTTTGGCGGTCCGTATTGACCGTAAGATCCGGGAAAATTTGAAAGAGAGAGTAGCACTTGTTTCCTCAAAATTTTCTGTCTCTTCCTCTCTCTCTCTCCTGAAAAACTCACCTTTCCTCCCATCAATTCTGGTGAGGAAACCATGCAACTGGGAGCTGTGGACTCCAAGACACGAAGAGAGCATTATCTCAGGAATAACCTGTGCCTGTACTGTGGTTCTCCAGATCACATCATCCGAGACTGCTCGATCAGACCCCTGACACAGCGAAAAAACTTCAGTGCCTGAATGGTAATCAGAAGAACCACTCAGGCAACCAGGTATGTGGTGGAAATAACAATAAGATGTTATCTGTGTCTCTGTCCTCTGGGGAAAGATCTGTTTCTGGCAAGGCCCTAGTTGACTCTGGGTCTGCAGCAAACTTTATTAAATACTTGTTTGTTTCATCTTTGGCATTGAGCTTTTGCCACTTGATACCCCTCTGTCTGTTACTGGAGCAGATTTTGCCCCACTGACCAGGGGAAAGGTTCAATTTAAGACCCCCTTAATTCCTTTGCAAGTGGGTTCTACACATTCAGAGGTCATAAGCCTTTTTGTTATGGAGAATCTCTCTGCTGATGTTATTTTGGGGTTCCCCTGGCTGAAGCTCCATAACCCTATTTTTGATTGGGATTAAAAGGACTTGGTAAAGTGGGGAGATCAGTGCTCGTCCCACTGTATTGCGTTGCATTCCTTAGATTGTGTCAGTGAGGAAAAGGTCTCAACTACTAAAAGTTGGGAACGCCCCTGGGATACCTGGGATACCTGGTGGTATCAGAAACGCCAGGTGAATAAAAAATGTTTGCCTGGTCCTCAAGCATCTGTGGTTGAAGCAGAACTAAATTACAAGGCAGGAAAAATTCTGAATCCCTCTAGAACTGGTTTGTCTGGTGAGGGTCCGGTGGACCCTCATAAAAGGGGGGTACTGTAACATCTCTGCCTGTTCGGGTCTCTGTGCCACCCTCTGCTCGCGTGCTGTGGTGCAGGAGGCATGTGCAGTTTGGTTCTTGGCTTAAAGTTTTTGGTCGCACTGTTTGAGCATGGCTCTAGTGCTGTGATTATTTGCACCACACCCGTCTTATGCCTTGTTTGCCTCTGTTATTGAAGTGTTAATTCATGTGATTGACATCCTGCCTTCCTGTCAACTCCAGGGGCGAGTTCTTCCTCCCCTATTTAGCCTTGACTCTCATTCACACCAATGCTTGCTATTGCCTTGTGCATACTTGCTCCTTACTGTCCCTATTCTGAATACATTCTTATGCTTGACCTTTGGCTTTCCCTACTGACAATTCTTTGGACTCCGATTTGGCACTGCACCGCTCGACTGTTTACTGACCCTTGGCTAGCTGACCTCCCTTTGTTGTTTTCCATCTTGTCTGCGTTTTGTGTTTCATGTATCCAGGAAGGGACTGTCTTCGTGGTTGCCGCCTATTATGTAGGATAGGGCCTGGCAATAGGAAGGGTCAGTTGGGGGCTTCAGCTTAGGACTCACTGTCTCTTGTGTCCTGTCTCAGGGTTCAAACAGTTAGCGGGGAATTGCTGTCCTAGCAATTCCCTAACAATTATGATATTTTACTTTATTGTTCTATTACAATGTATTGATACTCTGCTACTTGTACCCTTATATGATGATTCGGCGCTGTGATTATACTTCGGACTGTATTCATTTGTTTTATGCTTTTACTGTAGTCATAAACTCTGAATAAAATTATAAATTTTAAATAAATAAATATGGTGCAATCATATAGGAATATTTTTATAATACCCCCTTTGACAAATAGAGGGGAATGACAAATAGTTGTTGCTCAGGAGAACAGTCTAGGAAGAGATTTTTGAGCCAAGAAATTATCAATATCTGGAATAGAAGGTTGGTACACTCCAAAATCTAACACAGATTATAGAAAAAGTTGCAATAATTCTGGAATTGTGCCCCTATCAACCTAGGATCAATTACTTTCTGACCATGATCATCTAGAAGGTAGGTAATACAAGATTTATGTTGCAACTAGTAGAATACCGACTTCGCTCGCATAAAATATGTTAAATTGTTGGTTATGCTAAAGTAAAATTTTCAGTGTCACACTGAAATTTACATTTTCAGAGCGCTACAGTAAATTTTATTTTGCACTTAAGTTTTTATTTTGTCATTTTACTAATTTGTTGTGACATTGATGTGAACAACAACTTTTTCTTTAATTTCAATGTTTTTATTGATTTTACATATTCAATACTTATTATGTAATATAAACTATTACAACTATTTTTTGAACTATTTTTTTTAATCAAAAATTACAATTTCTGCACCTTACACAAACATAAAACAATTACACCCAATTAACAACATAGTGCAACCCTTGCCCCCTCCCTCCAGTGTCCTCTACAGTCCTATGAAAATGTTTGGACACCCCTATTAATCTTAATCGTTTTTAGTTCTAAATATTTTGGTGTTTGCAACAGCCATTTCAGTTTGATATATCTAATAACTGATGGACACAGTAATATTTCAGGATTGAAATGAGGTTTATTGTACTAACAGAAAATGTGCAATATGCATTAAACTAAAATTTGACGGTGCAAAAGTATGGGCACCTCAGCAGAAAAGTGACATTAATATTTAGTAGATCCTCCTTTTGCACAGATAACAGCCTCTAGTCACTTCCTGTAGCTTTTAACCCCTTCCCGACATGCGCCGTAATAGTACGGCGCATGTCGGGTCTGTAACTATGGCGACCGCCCGGGAGCTGGGCGGCCGCCATAGCCGCCGGGTGTCTACTGCTTTAAGCAGTATACAACCGGCTCTAATGCCTCCGATCGGTCCCCGGACAGTTCGGAGGCATTAACCCCTCCGGCGCTGCGGTCAAAGGCGCCAGAGGCGCCATTTTCCCGGCGGCGCATGGGTGCTGCCATTTTGGCCGGGATCGCCGGCTCCTGGAGCATGCTCCAGGGCTGACGTCCCGTTGCTATGACAGCCGGGAGCCTTGTACAGGCTCCCAGGCTTGTCTGCAAATCCTCTCTTTTGCAGGCTGGTCTATGCAGCCTGCAAAAGAAAGGATGCTTTTTTGCAATGCATTGCAATGCATTAGCATTGTAATGCATTGCATTATTGATCAGACCCCCTGGGGTTCAACACCCCTAGGAGGTCTAATAAATGCAAAAAAAAAAAAAAAAGTAAAAAAAAAATATAAAAAGAATTAAAAGTTCAAATCACCCCCCTTTCCCTAGAACACATATAAAAGTAGTTAAAAACTGTGAAACATATACATGTTAGGTATCCCTGCGTCTGAAATCGCCCGCTCTACAAATCTATAAAAATATTTTTTCTGTTCGGTAAACGCCGTAGCGGGAAAAATAGTCAAAAGTGCCAAACCGCCATTTTTTCACTGTTTTGATTCTGATAAAAATTTGAATAAAAAGTGATCAAAGCAATAATATTTCCCAAAAATGGTAGAACTAAAAAGTACACCCGGCCCCGCAAAAAAATACACCCTATGCATCCCCGTACACTTACGTATAAAAAAGTTACGGCCATCGGAATATGGCGACTTTTAGAAGAAAAAAATTTTAACACAGTTTTTGAATTTTTTTTAGGGGTCAAAATGTAAATAAAACCATATAAATTTGGTATCCCTGGAACCGTACCGAAACACAGAATATAGGGGACATGTCATTTTGGCTGCACAGTGAACGCCGTAAAACCAAAGCCCGTAAGAAAGTCGCAGAAATGCATTTTTTCTTCAAATCCACCCCATTCTGAATTTTTTTCCTGCTTCCCAGTACATTATATAGAATAATTAATGGTAGCATCATGAAGAAAAATTTGTCCCGCAAAAATTAAGACCTCATATGGCTATGGGAGCGGAGAAATAAAAAAGTTATGTGGTTTAGAAGGAGGGGAGTCAAAAACGAAAAACGAAAATCAAAAAATGCCATCGGCGGGAAGGGGTTAATCAGTTCCTGGATCCTGGTTGAAGGTATTTTGGAAAATTCCTCTTTACAAAACAATTCAAGTTCAGTTAAGTTAAGTTTGATGGTCGTAATTTGCCCATGGCGGTAACGCCGCAGGAAAAATCGCGGCGTTTTACAGTACTTGCAAAGTGGATGGGATTCATGTGAATCCCATCCCCACTTTGCGGAGAAAATTGCAGCGCAGACACGCTGCGATTTCCAAAACCGTTGCGGTTTTGAAAATTGCAGCATGTCAATCATATCTACGAAAACGCCGGCGGCTTCCCTATCGATATAATTGTAACAGAAAGTCCGCGGAGGAAAACTCTGCTTTTCCAGCCCGTGCTTCAAAGTCATAGCAAATGCAAGACAGATTAGGAACTGCAGACGCTTAAATTTGAAGGGCATGTCGCTTGGAAGCAATACCTGACAATGATAAGAGATCTAATAGGAGGAATAGTAAATACAGAGCAGCCCTCACACAGTATTAGGGTCCACATGGAGGAAAATTACGCTGTATTTGGTGCTGAATTTTCAGAGCTGAAAAAAGCCTCCCGTTGATTTCAATTGGTTTGGCTAGCTTTTTTTCCACTCATGTAATTTTCTGCTAGCTAAAAATTCAGCGCCATTTTCCTTTTTGGGCACTGATTTTAATGCTGAATCCGCGTCAGAATCCACATGGAAAAAACGCCTCCCCATAGAGTACTATGGGTTCCACTCACTTTATTTTTCCACTTGCGGAAAAAAAAAAAGCTTCCTTCAGGCGGATTCCACCTGTAAAAACCAACGCAGTCAATGGGCGGTGTAAAATCCACATTGCGGATTTGGGCGCAGAATTGGCAAAAAAACGCATGGAAAAAAATGGTAGCAGATTTTTTCAGGGTCCATGCATTGTGCTGAAGGAAAAAACAAAAAAGACTCAAAAAATGCTCCAAAAACCACTTTAAAAAAAACATTTCTTAATTCCTGAAACAGATTTTTTCCTCGCCAAAAAAACTCAGTTCTAGCAGAAAAAAAACCATTGAAGTCAATGGGAGGCTTTTTTTCAATGCTGAAATTCCACACCAAATTCCTCACCATTTTCCTCTGTGTGAATGGACCCATACTATGACCTGAAGGAGCTGACATCTCAGTAATGAAAACCGCCTCACAGGCAGACTTGTGTAGTTGCCCATAGCAACCAATCAGAGCTCAGCTTTCACTTTACCTCAGCAGCTTCAGGGCTTGTTCACATCTGCGTTGTGGTGTCCGTACTGCAGGTTTCCGTTTCCTGCCTAAAACAGAGGCAGGATACGGAAACCTGCAGGAGTCTCTCTCACCCCGCTCTCCGCCGCGAAACCGGGTTTTATAATCCGGACACAGAGTCGGACATGCAGTACTCTGTGTCTGGATAAAAAAATCTGGTTTCGCGGCGGAGAGCCTAAAACGCTCACCGCCGCTCACGGCCGGACCCGGTCTGTGCTTTCCATCTTCTGGCATGCAGAAAACGGAAAGCACAGAACGGAAAGAAGAACGCAGGTGTGAACCTAGCGTCAGTGATGAAAGCTCCCTGTATAGAAAGCAATAATGACAATCTTACTGTGAGGCAGATTTTGCCTGACCAATATTGCTGCTCAGTAAGGCTGCTTGCGCACTACAGTATTTTTCATGGGTCTCTGGGCCGTGGACTCTGCAGCTCCATAGACTTCTGTAGAGCTGCAAAATTCACAGCTTTGTGCACAAAGAAGTCTATGGAACCGCCAAATCCATGGCCTGGAGGCCCGTGAAAAATACTTTAGTGTGCAAGCAGCTACTAAGGATACCAGACGTGTTTTGTCAGTGCGTGCATGTGTGTGTGTGTGTGTGTGTGTGCACATGTGTGGTCTGTGTGTGTGTCTGTGCATGCGTGTGATCCATGGGTATGTATGCGTGTGTGCAAGCACGTGTGTGGGCCATGTATATGTATGCATGTAGGTGCGCGTGATCCATGTGTTTGTGCGTGAGCAGTGCAAGTGTCTATGCGTGCAGTAGTTGTGTGTGCTCTGTTCGTCCACGTGTATTGTGTGTATCATCCAAGTGTGTTTGCGTGTGTGTGTGTGGTGTGCATGTGGTATGGGGTGGTGTTGTGGTATTTGTGGGGTGGTGTTTGTGTTGTGTGTGTCTAGAGTGGTCTGGTGTTTGTGTGGTGTGTTATGGCATTTACGTGGTGTTGTGCTTGTGGGTTGGTGTATGTGTGCTGTCTGTGTGATGTTTATATGGTGTATGTGAGATGTTAGTGTGTTGTGTGTGTTGGTGCGGCCCCTTCAGCAGCGACTCTGTGGTGCTGTTGCTATAACTACTGTTGTTTTCCCCTCAGCACTTTCACTTTCACATTTCCCCATTATATGCATAGGGCCTAACTTCGGGGGCCCAAATCTCATGACGGGGGGACACTAGCGAGATATAACGTGTGCAGTATTCTGCTCCTGTGCATAGAGTGGATTTCACCCAAATCGGTTGAGAACTGGATTTGTATAGAGCAGACTACTACGGGATTTGAGTTTTATATATAGATTGCCTAATATGTTTTTTTGCTAGAAAAGGTGCTGGCTTGGTTACAATTCGAGATGAGTGAATCAAAGCTGACGAAGTGGAATTCATTGCGAATTTCAGGAAAAATTCATTTGCATCAAATCCGAACTTCCTCATGCTTCGTGATAATGAATCACATTATTTATAAAATTACTGCTGCTCATGTTAGAACATAGGGCAAGGAACTCTGGGAATGGCGAATCACCCACAATGCCATGTTTACAGCCAGCCCTGTGATGTCATAGCCCTATAACCCCCCCATATGAGATTCTGGCATTTTCCATTATACTTAGTGCAGGGAGATACGTGAGCAGGCGCTAGAGAAAGTGGTAGAAAAAACACAAATCAAAACTCCACAGTTATCTGTTATAAAGTAGTTATCTGCTCATTTAATCTGACAGTATGATAGGCAGATAAGTGACAGGCCCTGCACAGGGAAGGGGAAGAGGTTGCAGCAGAATAAGGAGGGGTAGCAGCAAGGGTCACTTTCAGAGGCCTGAGCTCCCAGTGTCAGCTAGCAGTCTTGTCTTGACCAGCAAACCATTGGTTGTAGAATGGTCATCCACTTCATCCCAAGTTTCACCTTTCCACTCTGCGGTCTTCTCATACTGCTGCTACCTCCACATTATGTCACCTCCACATTATGTTACCTTGCCACTCTGTGGCCACATAAGGCTGCTGCCACCTCCACATTATGTCACCTTGGCACTTTGTGGCCTCATCATGCTGCTGCCTCCTCACCATTATGTCATCTTGTCACTCTGTGGCCTCCTTATGCTGACTGTATCAGTCAGGGATGGTCTGTGTGGAGGACAGCTACTGAAAGTGTTAGTGCATGGAATGTCTTCCACTCTGAGGGATATTGTGCATGCATCCTCTGCACTACCTTAAATCTTCAGCAGGGGGTTTTGGCAGCAACCCCTTTACCTCTTATCCAAGGTGATCAGTTGTGATGCCGGAAGTGGGGTTGTCCATCTAAGGGCTCGTTCACATCTGCGCCCAGGTGTCCGTTCTGCAGGTTTCCATTTCCTGCATAAAACAGAGCAGGAGATGGAAACCTGCAGGAGTCTTTCTCACCCATTCATTTGAATGGGTGAGAAAGCTGTCTGGCCTTGAGCGGCGGTGAGCGTTTTATGCTCTCCGCCGCGAGACCAGGTTTTTTAATCAGGACACAGAGTCAGACATGCAGTACTCTGTGTCCGGATTTAAAAATCCGGTTACGCGGCGGTGAGCATAAAACGCTCACCGCCGCTCACGGCTGGACCCGGTCTGTGCTTTCCGTCTTCTGGCATGCAGAAGACGGAAAACACAAAACGGAGACCAGAACGCAGGTGTGAACCTAGCGTAATGATCAGGAACGGGTCTCCACAGGACAAGAAAATGAGGCTCAAGGCCCAGAAAGGTAAGATAACTTCACTGTGAGATACTTCTAGTAGGTCAAAGGGTGAACTGAGAACAAGGCAGGTAGTTTGGGCTCCGCAACCAGAAATGAACACACATGTTGTGGTCAAGTTCAAGAAACATATATTTACTTCAGGTTAGTAAAGGCAAGTTAAAGCTAAAATAAAAACGAAGGACAAGCAAAAAATACAATATAGTCTGAATAATTCAAGGCAGATTTTGCAATGGTTTTCACTTTTACTATCTCCGCTTCTGCAGTACAGACACTGAATGAACAATATAACCAAAACGACTGCTTAAAGTCCTTAGAAGCGCGCGGTGCGGTCCAAGTCGTTCCTTTCTTTTATAGCAAAGTGTCTTCTCCTCATGGTAATTATGAAATCTGAAGTAATGACGTCCTCCTCATCAGGCAGGGAAACCAAATGGATATAATGGAACAGCAAATATCACTCAGCACACTGAAAGTCCTGCAGAATCCATACTCTGAGCTATGATGTAAGCCAGGGTTTGCAGCTACTGTCCGGTACTTCAACAGCACTGCGAGAGTCAAATCAAATCAAACAAGCTTTATTGGCATGTCCGAATAAATATTTGGCATTGCCAAAGCTAGTAAAGTGTGTGTGGGGGGAGTTGGATTCGGGTGGGTGAGTGGTGGGTATGGGGGGTGGGGTGGGTGGTTTGGGGTATAACAGTCCGTGGAGTCTCGTCTTCCTCTTAGTTGGTGACCGCTATATGGGGAGGTGGGGTGGGGCGGGTGGTTTGGGGTATAACAGTCCGTGGTGTTTCATCTTCCTCTTAGTTAGTCTCTATATGAGGTGGGAATATACTCAGCCACAATGTCAATTTCATGGATTAGCCACTGAGCACAGTTCATGTAATGTGGCCCACTAGACGGACTGTCTCTTTATACTCTGTATGCCTCTGGATTGAAATAACTACAGTTTAACTGCACAGGAAAGTCCTCTGAGATTGCCACACACTCTCAATACAGCACAGACACCTTTCTTCACTCTCTCCAAGATGGCTTCTGCTCCCTGTCTCGTTACTTCCTGCTTCTCTCCCCCACACTCTGTCTGCAAGAACAGGCAGGCATGTCACTCCAGCATTCTGTCACAATTACAATGGCTGCTGTCTTAAAGGACCAGAATCACAGAAACACATTCAACTTTAACAGTTTAAACACACAAATGAAGCTTGGGACATCATTAGCCTGTCTCTTACAAGAGAATGCCTTTGCATTGCCTCTATGTCTTAAAGGGATCCTATCATTAAAACTCATTTTTTTTCTGCCTACTACGTAGGAATAGCCTTAAGAAAGGCTATTCTTTTCCTACCCTTAGATGTCTTCTCCGCGCCACCGTTCGGTATATAAACTGTTTTTTGTCGGTATGCAAATGAGTTCTCTCGCAGCACTGGGGGCAGGCCCCAGTGCTCGAACAGCTTGGGGGCATCCCCAATGCTGCGAGAGAACTCTCCAGGGCCGCCTCCATCTTCTTCAGGAACGGGTCTTCTTTGCGTCTTCTTTCGGTGGTGGCTTCAAACTCCTAGGCCTCAGGCCTAGGGCAAAGCTGACTGCGCATGCTCACTGGCCAGAAGAAAATGGCCAATTACACAGTATTGTAAGTGGCCATTTTCTTGTGGCCGGCAGGCATGCGCAGTCGGCTGCCCGAAGGCCTAGAAGTTTGAAGCCACTGCTGGAAGAAGACGAGAAGAAGACCCGTTCCTGAAGAAGATGGAGGCGGCGCTGGAGAGTTCTCTCACAGCATTGGGGACATCCCCAGTGCTGTTTGAGCTCTGGGGCCCGCCCCCAGTGCTGCAAGAGAACTAATTTGCATACCGACGAAAACCGGTTATATACCGAACGGCAGCGGAGAGAAGACATCTAAAGGTAGGAGAAGAATAGCCTTTCTTAAAGCCATTCCTATGTGGTAGGCAGAAAATATTGATTTTTTATTTTTTTTTAAATAATATCCCTGGTAGATGCACTACAGCTTGGGGGAAAGCCATGAGGTATTTTCAGGCTGAAATTTTAGTAATAGCAGCGGGAATGGGATAGATTTCCAAGTGGGTTATCAGAACTCCAGCTCTACATGTCTGGCTATCCTCCTGTGAGGTGTCTACTTTAGTTCATATAAGACAAAACAGAAAAGTTCGGGGTTTGTTGAAAAACAAACATATCCTCTTTTTCATTTACAACTGCACAAAGACTTTAATACCCTTGATATTAAAAACACAGCATTTTTTTTTTAAACCTCAGTACTGTGTTTAGACCCACTCTTGGGATTTTATTATGCATAGAAACTATTACAGTAAGGATATAAAAGCATGGTATGCTTTATGTTATAACATCTACCTGCATCCTACAATATGATTACACTGCTGTAAGTACTGTATATTTGTGTATCTAAATATATGCGCTGTGGTTATGGTGATCCATCTTTATTCTATGCAATGTGTAATTTACAATGCTTAAAAACTGAATCTCTAAATGTTTCCGAGGAAATCACAATGTCAATCAAGTTTAAAGCAAAAAAAAAAAAAAAAAACTAATTCTATTTCCTACAATCCGGGGTGAGGATAGATACATTTCAGGAAGTACCAGATCTGCAGGTTATGGGTACTGAGAAAGCTACAACACCTAGCAGGGGAGGCGTATAGGTTTTTTGGATATCTATTTTAGCAACCCAATATCCAATATTACATTTTGCAGTATATGAACAGGATTTATATTAAAATGTATTCTTTTGCCAGTTCCAATATATATTTTAAATATATCAGGACAGATTAAGTAATACTGTCTAAAATGTAGACAGAAAAATCACAGTGCCTGATGCTAGATCATAAATCTGTCCGATTATTAGATTAGCTATATACCTCCTAGTAGTTAACTTAGTTGATGCCAGAGAAATGTGCCAATATTTTACCTTATGTTTGGCACTCGTTGTCAAATTAGGTTATGCCTATTTGTAGTGAGGACACACACAATACTATACAAGTTGTAAAAGTGTCTAAATTAAAAAAAAAAAAAAAAACACTTGGTAAATGTGAAGTAAGGCATGCTAGATTTCTGGTGCATTTTGATTAGTAAATTTCCCTGTTGTATGTTTTTTGTTTATGTGCCACATTAATGGATATAATAGTGCAAAGTATCCATTATGTTAAGACTATGACCCACATGCACCAACAGACTGTGATGTTTTTAACTTGTTCTTTCTTAAAGATGCTACATGTTACAACATTTGCTGAGTACTGGGCTTACTTCATTACATCCCTGTACCCAATATCTCATTGCCTCTGTCACATTACAGGCATCTTTGACATATATTGCACTCATATCCTCTAAATCCAGGTTTTCCTCAGGTCCTGACCAGACTTCATTGTGGCTTTCTTTTTTCTTTCAAGCATATGATGCATCAGCACAGTTAGTCTTCTCTCTACATTCTCCCAAATAATCTGAGACTATGAGTATATACAGTAGGTAGGGTGGCTGAGCTGTGAGCTCCTTCATCGTAGTTGTGTGACAGAAACTGTCTGCTCATCAATGACGAAAGTTTCTGTCTCCGACTGTATAGCGCCTGTGTGAAACAGTTCATCATGTAGGACGTCAAGGAGCTGTGCTTTAGCTTCTGTACATTTTGTTTGGTCAGAATGAGACTTACGTGACCTAACATAAAAGGAGTATATAGTTGGAAAGGTATAGCTATATAAGATGTTGGTGGAATAGATGCATATTAAATTAAAAAACCAGAGTGCTTCTTTAAACTTGCCTACAATAGGCACAAATATACACTATTTTAAAATATAGCAAAAAAAGATTAAAAAAAAAAAAATCTGACCTAAGTCTTTTTCTGCCTTTAGGACACTTTGGCACATTGCAGATTGGATCAGTATGGTATTTTTTGGAGTATAAGATGTACTTCCCCCCAAAAAAAATTGTGTGGAAAACAAGGGTGCATCTTATAGTCCGAATGTGGGGGAGTTTTGGCGCAGAGGAGCAGGGTTGTAGCATTCCCCCACTCCTGGTTCTGTGACGATGTGCGGGCCCTGGGCTGCGAGGACAGGGTGTCTTAGTGAACCCATTCTGGGTCTGTAAAGGTGATGGTGGCTGCTCTGTTGCAGAGTGGTCACCATAGCTACCGGGTCTCCACTGTAATGTACAGTACAGCAGAGACCCAGGGTTTATACCCTCGATCAGAATCCACTCTGATTGCAGGCATAGCTACTTCAAAATTCCCCATAGGTGTAAAAATACACCTTTCCCCCTACGCCCAAACAGCAGCACAAGATGGGGTATTCCTGCCCCTGTGTACTGTTAGGACAGGTGGAACTTTTAATAAACTAACTAGTTACCCTCCCATAAAAGGTCCAGGAGACCTCCCCCTCCCTGTGTTTTTTTCTGTCCTGTTACCAGGACAGGTGGAGGGAGAGGTCTCCTCCTCTCCCACACATTCTTTCTTTTTGTGGAGGAAATCTCACTTTTCTAGCCCCCCCCCCCTCCCCCCATCTGTGCTGCTGCTGTCAGGGTCTTACCGGGGGTTTGGGGCTTTCTTTGCCTTCCTCACGGCGCCTCCTCCCTTCTCCGGTCTGGCGCGGCCCCATCTCGTGCTACTGCAGGGGGGGGAGATGGTGAGGCAGCGTATCTGTTCTCGGCGCTGCGGCGCCACTCGTCCGGCTGCCGGGGAGGAACTGTAGATGCAGTTCCTTGTTTCGCCGCGGGCACTACTTGCGGTGCTCCGCGGACTTCCTCTCTTCCCGCGCATGCGCGGGAATCCGGTTCGCGCATGCGCGGACCGTCGTCCCCGCTCGGCCGGACTTTGGGAGCGCTTGAGCAGCGCTCCCACCCCGCTTTGAACTGGATTTAAGGGGATAGTGTCCCCCTCCGCTCCATCCTCCTAGCCAGCTTAGGCTAGGAATAAAATGGTGCCCCCAAGCCTGGCTCTGGCCGAGGCGCTGGAAGGGGGCGGAGCTAAGGTTCGCCCCGCCCCCGTTTCTCCCTATTTCTTCCTGGTCTGCCCAGAGTAGGTTGCCTGTCTGCTTAGCTTGCAGGTTCCTACTCTCCCTGGGCAACCAGAAGGTAGAAGAAATTTCTTGACTCTACAGGTGCTCTGAAATTCCTTTCAAAAGGTGATGTATGCCCCCTGGTGGGCCCTCAGGGTAGAGGCTGCAAAGGTAAGGGAAATAATGAGTAATATGTTTTTCCTTAGATGTCATCCTCCTCTTCAGTGGCGGATAACCCTAAAAGGAAGGCTTCCAGTAAGCATCGCCACCTTGCCTGCGCCAAATGCGAAGTCCCCTTACCTGATGGCTACGCCTATCAATGTTGTCGCGGGTGTCGGGGTCCCCCCTCAGAAGACACTTCTGTCCGTGACGTGGTCGGTTGGGTAAGGGAATTCGTCGAGGAGTCGATGAAAGAGATGAAATTCTCAATCTCTCAATTGGCCAAGAGACCACGGCTGGATTCGCCTCCTTCTCTCCCACCGATGGAGGGTCTCCAGATCTTGGACGAGGTATCCTCGGGAGAGGACAACCTGGACCCATCTAAACCGGTATTCTCAGTGGATAGGATGCCCAAACTGCTAAGAGTGGTTCGGGCTAAGGAGTTGGAGGAGGCGGCTGAGGAGGCTCCATCTACCTCTCTCAGAGCCTTCAGGGCGGACCCAGACTTGGTAAAAAGGCTGGAGGCTGAATGGCGGTTCCCTGAACGCCCATTCATTGCGTCTAGACGCTTTAGGTCTCTTTTTCCCCTATCCGAGGCACAATCCATCTCCTGGGGCCCTCCGCCCAAGGTTGACATAGCCGTCTCCAAACTGTCAAAGCGCACGGTAGTACCAGCGGAGGATGGCTCTAACCTCCAAGATGTGATGGATCGCAGGGCGGAGGGGTCCCTGAGGCGTGTATACGCCTCTTCCTCGGCACAGGCCTCAGTGGGCATTGCGGCTAGCGAGGTGGTCGCTAAACTGCGGTCAGACATCTCTAAGCTGGAGACAGATATTGACTCCGGGGTCCATCGGGACGACTTGCTGTCGGCCATGACAAATATTTCCCTCATGTCTGACTATCTCTCGGAGGCGGCCTTCTACCAGGTCAAGCTGGCCGCAAGATCCATGGCATTGTCCACCGCCGCAAGGCGCCCCCTCTGGCTTAAGCCCTGGAGGGCAGATAATGCCTCCAAGTTTAATTTATGCGCCTTGCCATTCGAGCCCGGCAGGCTATTTGGCACCGAACTCGACCGGATAATGGAGGGTCTGGCCGATTCAAAGGGTAAGAACCTGCCCCAGTCCACAGGATCCAGGCAACGATCCTTTCGGGGCTACGCCCCCTCCAGAGGCATGTCTAGAGGCCAGTTCCGTAGGCGCCCCTCGGGCCCAAGAGGCGGTCGAGGTTCCTCCCGTGGTGGTGAGAAAAAATCCACCTTCTGACTGTCACGACCCCCTTGCCTGCAGGGCCAAGGTGGGGGGTCGTCTCTCCTTACATTTAACCGCCTGGCACCATCATATCCAGGATCCTTGGGTTCTCCAACTTATACGGGAAGGCTACAAAATAAACTTCCTTTCCCTTCCTCCAGACAGATGCAGGAGGACCCGCCCTCTTCAGGGCACCAAACAACTTCATCTGCAAAGATCTGTGCTGGAGTATATCGACAAGGCTGCATTGGAACCCGTCCCCCTAAACGAACAAGGGCAAGGCGTCTACTCACCCGTGTTTCTAGTGCCAAAATCAACCGGAGGGTGGCGCATGATTATCGACCTAAGGTATGTAAATCAATTTATCCGCAAGGTCCGGTTCCGGATGGAGACCATAAGGTCGGTTCTCCCTTTCCTGCAGCCAGGAGATCTATTCGTCACCTTGGATTTGAGGGACGCATACCTCCATATTCCTATCTATCCTCCACACAGAAAATATTTACGGATTGCCACTTATCTAAACGGAAGATTACATCACTTCCAGTTTACAGCTCTCCCGTTTGGTATAACCTCAGCCCCCCACACCTTTACAAAGGTAGTGGCCCCGGTCATAGCCGCCCTGCGCCTCCAGGGGATATTTATTGTCCCATATCTAGACGATTGGCTAATAAAAGCTCAGTCAAGGGAGCTCCTCGCCACGCAGTTGAGCATCACAGTGGCATTCATAAGCGAACTGGGCTGGCTAGTAAACTGGCAAAAGTCAGTAGTGGTTCCATCTACTCGGATTCAATTCCTAGGGTTCAACCTGGATTCTCTCAGTATGACAATCTCCCTGCCCTCTCCTCGAAAGGAGAAGATTGGTCGAGCGGTTCACTACCTATCCCGAACCAGGAAGGTTACAATCAGGACAGCGATGAAGGTCCTAGGTCTCATGTCCGCGACCATCGAGGCAGTTCCCTGGGCTCTATGGCATATGCGCCCATTACAACTCGAGATCCTGAGAGTATGGAACCACAGTCCCATGGGACTTCAGAAGCCTATCCAGCTTTCCATCAGTGCCCGTCGATCACTACAATGGTGGTCCCAACTCAAAGACGGGAGGTCCACGGTCCAGACCTCCTGGACCCTGTTGACCACAGATGCCTCCCTAACAGGCTGGGGAGCGCATCTGGGGGAGACCCTAATACGGGGAACATGGAACCCGCAGGAGAGAGCTCGCTCCTCCAATTGGCGAGAACTTACGGCAGTTTTTCTGGCACTACGGACTCTGACTCCCCATCTCCAAGGGAAGGCTGTCAGAGTAAGAACAGACAATTCTACAGCCGTCCAATATATCAACAAACAAGGGGGCACCAGGTCCCCCTCCTTGATGCGGGTGACCGACCTGATATTTTCATGGGCGGAGAAGAATTTGTCCCGGCTGTCAGCGGTACATATCAAAGGCCACCTCAACGTCCTGGCAGATCAACTAAGCAGGGGACTAGTGACAACAGCCGAATGGTCCCTGTCCCCGGAAATTTTCCAACAGCTTACCAGAATATGGGGTCTCCCCGAGGTGGATCTGATGGCCACCCAACACAACGCCAAGGTGGGACGGTTTTGCTCCCTGTACCGGGACGGCAATCCCTTGGCGATCGATGCCCTGTCAATACCCTGGAGCTTCAAACTAGTATACGTTTTTCCTCCCATTCCAATGATTCCCAGGGTGTTGGCAAAACTCAGGCAGGACCAGACATCGGCCATTGTCATCATGCCGTTCTGGCCGAAAAGGGCATGGTTTACCCACCTCATGTTAATGAGTCGAGGGACCTACTGGAGGCTTCCGTGTGTACAAAACCTGGTAACTCTAAACAGTCAGCTCTGCCAGGATCTGGACAGGTTCAACCTCACTGCCTGGAGGTTGACCGCACCGTACGTGGAGACAGAGGATTGTCCCAGGCCGTTTTAAGAACACTGGCCCACTCTAGAGCGGACTCAACCAATCGTAGTTACCAGAGGATCGCCCAAGTATTTAACGATTGGGGAGCCAGGAGGCAGTGCGATACAACATCTATCGAATCAGTCCTGGAGTTTTTACAAGAAGGGTTGGACAAGGGATTGTCCCCAGCCACCTTGAGAGTACATATCTCGGCGTTATCCGCTCTATTGGGGACTAGACTGTCTCAGAATCCTCTTATAAGGCAATTCCAGAAAGGGGCCTCCAGGCTCCGACCCCCGGTTCGGCCCCCGGCTCCCCAATGGGACTTAGCTGCGGTCCTGCAAGGGCTATGTGGCCCTCCATTTGAACCTTTAGCTGAAGTGGACTTCAAGTACCTCTCTTGGAAGGTGACCTTTTTGCTGGCAATCACATCTGCCAAGCGAGTGGGTGAGCTCCAGGCCTTGGCGGCATCAGAGCCATACACAGTCTTTTTTCCAGACAGAGTCCAGCTTAGGTTTGTTCAAGGTTTTCTGCCCAAGGTTCCGTCAGTGGAAAATATAAACCAGACTATAACCTTGCCCACCTTTTTCCCCTCTCCTTCCTCGGAGTGGGAGGAGAAGATGCACAGTCTGGATCTTGTGCGAACATTGCAAATATACCTGGACCGAACAGGCCCATTCCGTAAGTCAGAAAACCTGCTCATCAATTTTTTTGGTCACAACAGAGGGGTTAAGGAGTCCAAACCTACTCTGTCAAGGTGGATCAGAGAAGCCATCTCAGTGGCCTTGCAGACACAAGGGCTGCAGGTTCCGGAATTTTTGCGAGCCCACGCTACCAGGTCGGTGGCTGCATCATGGGCAGAGAGGCAGTCCCTCTCAGTAGACCAAATCTGTGCGGCTGCATCTTGGTCTTCCCACTTGACGTTCGCCAGACACTATAGGTTAGACTGGCATGTTTCCAAGGCAAAATCTTTTGGTTATTCTATCCTGACCTCTGCTTGTCAGGATCGCCCTCCCTAGAAGGGGTATTACTTGTTAAATCCCCATCTTGTGCTGCTGTTTGGGCGTAGGGGGAATGGAAGATTATGTAGATAATCTGTTTTCCCTTAGCCCAAACAGCAGCACAAAGCTCCCTCCCTTTCTTGTTAAAGCATAAATTATTATAGTCGGTATGGTACTTGGAGACTAACACAGGGAGGGGGAGGTCTCCTGGACCTTTTATGGGAGGGTAACTAGTTAGTTTATTAAAAGTTCCACCTGTCCTAACAGTACACAGGGGCAGGAATACCCCATCTTGTGCTGCTGTTTGGGCTAAGGGAAAACAGATTATCTACATAATCTTCCATTCTAGTTGCAGGACAGCTCCTATGCGATGAGATCGCAGGAGCTGTCCTGTTCCTCTGACTGCTAGGAGCCTAATGATGGCTCCCAGGCCTGTCCTCGGAATATTACTATTTTTTCTGATCTATGACCAGCCTCAATAGTAATGTATCAAGTCAAATGATTGCAGGTTCAAGCTCCCTAAAGGGAGCGAATAAAATAGTCAAAGAGAAAAAAGTTGTTTTTTTATGTAGATTGCGAGCCCCATATAGGGATCACAATGTACTTTTTTTTTTTTCCTATCACTATGTCTTTGTAGAGTGGGAGGAAATCCACGTGAACACAGGGAGAACATACAAACTCCTTGCAGATGTTGTTCCTGGCAGGATTCAAACCCAGGATTCCAGTGCTGCAAGGCTGCATTGCTAATGACTGGGCCACCGTGTTGCCCCAGAAAAAAAAAAAAGTTTAAAGGAAAATGTAAAAAAACAAAAAAAAAAAAAAAACCTCAATTACACTCCTTTCCCTAGAATACATATAAATATATAATATTACTGTGAAACACATACACATTAAGTATTTGTGTGCCTGAAAATGCCCGGTCTACAATCTTATAAAAATATTTTCCCTCTATGGTGAATGTTGTAGCAGGAAAGAAAATCAAAAGTGCCAAACCACTGTTTTTTTCACAGTTTCGCCTCTGATTTGAATAAAAAGTGATCAAAGCAATAGACATTCTCCAAAATGGTATAACTAAAAAGTACACCTGGCCCCACAAAAACAAATGCCCTATGCATTCCCGTACAGCTACTGGGACACCTGTCAATGTGGCTTTTCAGCAGTTGCAAAACTACAACTGCCATACAGTAAATATTTTACCATTTTTTGCTTAAAATCTTTTCTAAGTGTGTCTTATGGTCCGGTGTGTCATATAGTCTGAAAAAATACAGTAATTTGCAGCCATATGTTCCCATTTACATGTCAATACAACATGGAAACATTCTGCTTCTTTGCAGTTTTTCTATGTACTCCTGGTCTTGGCTCAATACTATTGAATAGAAATACTGACCAAATAATAATAATAATAATAATAAATATACACTAAATTAAATTTATTTGACCATGTGTTCATTTTCTAACATGTCCTAGAAAATAATCTATAATAATAATAATTAATAATAATAATAATTAATAATATATCTTGTATATTATAGCATACTAGGGAATTGGAATAGATAACAGTAACATCAATAACAATATTGGTTTCATAAGAAATGTTTCTTTTGTTGTTTGATTCATGTAATTTAAAAACTACTAAAAAATATATTTATAAATTTAATTTTTGTATATCAAATTATATTTATTTGGTTTTCAGTAACAATATCAATTAACAGGAATGAAAGTTGAAAATGATACCGAAATAAAATTATTTCACCTTCTTGGATTCAGCAGCAATAAAACAGTACAACTATTTCTCTTTTTTCTTTTTTTCATGATTTATTTATCAACAATTATTGGAAACACAATCATCATTACTGTCATATGGCGAAATCTTAAACTTCACAGTCCCATGTATTTATTCCTTGGAAATTTTGCTTTCATGGAAATTTTTTACACTACAGTTACTATGCCAAAAATGCTGACAGATTTAGTGTCTGGTGATAAAACAATATCTGTATCTGGTTGTATCACTCAACTATATTTCTTTTTTGTTTTGGGGGGTAATGAAAACTACTTTTTGGCAGTCATGGCTTATGATCGATATCTGGCAATTTGTAACCCTTTGAGGTACTCAGCAATAATGAGTAACAGATTTTGTCATCAGTTAGCATCAATGTGTTGGCTTTCCAGCTTCGCAAGTACATTAATTCCAATTTATTTTTTAAGTAAACTGACTTTTTGCGGTAAAAATGTAATTGATAATTTTTTCTGTGATGAAACCCCTCTTTTTAAGTTCTCTTGTACTGACACATCACTTCTAAGAAGCTACTTTTTCAGTCTTCTATGGTTTATTTTATTAAGTTGTTTAGTCTTTATAATTTTATCCTACATAAATATTATTTTAGTTGTTCTAAAGATTCCCTCTAATAGTGGCCGCAAAAAAGTGTTCTCTACATGCGGATCTCACTTCACCGTGGTTATTCTATATTATGGCTCCGTTATATTGATGTATGGAAGGCCACATCATGAATACACTTCTGTACTTGATAAATGTCTTTTAGTATTTTATGCAATTATTACTCCATTTTTAAATCCCATCATTTATAGTCTCAGAAACAGAAGTATCAGAGAAGCGATAATAAGGATGAGCCAACATGGTCAATTTTTCTAGTACATCTCTTTTTTTTTCCTTCAATATCTTGGTGAGCGCTGTTCTGCATGCATTGTATGCCTCTGTCTGTAGGTGTAGCTTGGTATTTAAAGAGGACCTTTCATCAGATTGGGCACAGGCAGTTCTATATACTGCTGGAAAGCTGACAGTGTGCTGAATTCAGCGCACTGTCGGCTTTCCCGATCTGTGCCCGGGGTAAAGCGCTATCGGTCCCGGTACCGTAGTGCTTTAGTGTCAGAAGGGCGTTTCTGACAGTTAGCCAGGGACGCCCTTCTGCCCAACAGCGCCTATCGCGCTGTAGTGTGGAGCGGTGAGGAACGCCCCCCCCCCCCCCTCTTCTCACACAGCTTGTCCATAGACGAGTATTATCAGGAGAGGAGGGGGGAGTTCCTCCCCGCTCCACAGTACAGCACCATAGGCGCTGCTGGGCAGAAGGGTGTCCCTGGCTAAGTGTCAGAAACGCCCTTCTGACTGTAAAGCGCTACGGTACTGGGAGCTGAATTCAGCGCACTGTCAGCTTTCCAGCATTATATAGAACTGCCTGTGCCCAAATCGGTGAAAGGTCCTCTTTAAGGATGCTAAATGACACTAGTGCAGTGAAATACATTTCTAACATTCACAAAAAAAGAGTTTTTTTTTTTCTGGCAACAAATGTCAGTAAATATCTAGTCCCTTAGGCTCCAGCACATCAGTTTTATTTGCTATTATTATCTGCTTTTGTATTCTGTCTGGAGAGAGCCTGCATGGAGACCCCCCGAACGGAATACAAATGCAAGCGTTGTGCTGTAAAAGCACACAGACTCCATAAACGATAATGGGTCCATGTGCTTGCTGCACGCTGCCTGCACGAATCATGTCTGCATGATTTCTATTGCTGTGATTTCCAAAAATTTTGTTTTTAAAAAGAATTGTAGTATGTTAATTATACTTACAAAAACTCTGCAGACCTTCTGTGAAATTGCTGTGGGAAAAACTGTAGATGAATGGCAAAAGTGCTATTTGACTTTTGGAGGGCAGATTTTTCAGATGCTTTGTCACATTTGCAAAGCCCCTAAAGTACCCATACATTTGAAACACACAAATAAGTGACCCCTTTGGAAACTAGACTCATCAGGGAGTTAATCTAGGGGTATGCATTTTGACCTTATAGCTGTTTCACAGATATTATTACTATTAGCATTTGGGACATAAAAAATTTAAAAATATTTTTATTCTAATGAACTCTCCATTTAACCCAAATTTTTCATTTTTACATAGGGTTAAAAAGAAAAAAACACACCGTAGTTTGTTACAGAATTTCTCCTGAACACAGGAATACCTCATACACTCACCGGCCACTTTATTAGGTACACCTGTCCAACTGCTCGTTAACACTTAATTTCTAATCAGCCAATCACATGGTGGCAACTCAGTGCATTTAGGCATGTAGACATGGTCAAGACAATCTCCTGCAGTTCAAACCGAGCATCAGTATGGGGAAGAAAGGTGATTTGAGTGCCTTTGAACGTGGCATGGTTGTTGGTGCCAGAAGGGCTGGTCTGAGTATTTCAGAAACTGCTGATCTACTGGGATTTTCACGCACAACCATCTCTAGGGTTTACAGAGAATGGTCCGAAAAAGAAAAAACATCCAGTGAGCGGCAGTTCTGTGGGCGGAAATGCGTTGTTGATGCCAGAGGTCAGAGGAGAATGGCCAGACTGGTTCAAGCTGATAGAAAGGCAACAGTGACTCAAATAGCCACCCGTTACAACCAAGGTAGCCAGAAGAGCATCTCTGAACGCACAGTACGTTGAACTTTGAGGCAGATGGGCTACAGCAGCAGAAGACCACACCGGGTGCCACTCCTTTCAGCTAAGAACAGGAAACTGAGGCTACAATTTGCACAAGCTCATCGAAATTGGACAATTGAAGATTGGAAAAACGTTGCCTGGTCTGATGAGTCTCGATTTCTGCTGCGACATTCGGATGGTAGGGTCAGAATTTGGTGTCAACAACATGAAAGCATGGATCCATCCTGCCTTGTATCAACGGTTCAGGCTGGTGGTGGTGGTGGTGTCATGGTGTGGGGAATATTTTCTTGGCACTCTTTGGGCCCCTTGGTACCAATTGAGCATCGTTGCAATGCCAAAGCCTACCTGAGTATTGTTGCTGACCATGTCCATCCCTTTATGTCCACAATGTACCCAACATCTGATGGCTACTTTCAGCAGGATAATGCGCCATGTCATAAAGCTGGAATCATCTCAGACTGGTTTCTTGAACATGACAATGAGTTCACTGTACTCCAATGGCCTCCACAGTCACCAGATCTCAATCCAATAGAGCATCTTTGGGATGTGGTGGAACGGGAGATTCGCATCATGGATGTGCAGCCGACAAATCTGCGGCAACTGTGTGATGCCATCATGTCAATATGGACCAAAATCTCTGAGGAATGCTTCCAGCACCTTGTTGAATCTATGCCACAAAGAATTGAGGCAGTTCTGAAGGCAAAAGGGGGTCCAACCCGTTACTAGCATGGTGTACCTAATAAAGTGGCCGGTGAGTGTATGTGATCATAAACTGCTGTTTGGCTACATGGTGGGGCTTAGAATTGAAAGAACACTATTTGACTTTTAAAAGGCAGATTTTGCTGGAATAGTTTTCAGATGCCATATCACATTTGCAGATACCCTAAATGTGACTTGGCACCTGAAAACTACTCACAACAGATGGTGAAGGGGCATATGTAAACTGTGCAGAGTACAGTGAGAACACCAAATTCCATACTATTTTCTCAATAGTACCTATCGGGGGAAGGGGGGGGGGCATTTCTGGTTTCTTTTTCCTCCTTAGCTCTAAATTTAGTTTGTACCCTGATATACGCTGGCACAGCTTATGCATTCTCTTCCTGTTCTAATGATTTAGCAATTTTAGCTTTTTTTGTCATCACATTGTACAAGCTATAGACACGTGTATTGCAGTCTAGAGGCAAAGTCATCCCAGGATCAACCAGGTACTGGGGACTCCTAGCAGCCTGGGGACATTGGCCAGACCTCGGACTGCTGAAAATGCACGATGGCACCCCCCAATCTTGGAGGGTGCAGATGGGGGCATTATTATTGTGCAAACTCTTGGATGTAGTGGTGTTGAAGGGGTTTAAACCACCGATGGATCAGATACAGCTAAAACCTGCTCCCGATGCCATCCGCTCAAATAGTGAGCAGGCAGCCATCACATAATGTATAATTACATCCGTTTGAGCCAAGTACCAGATGCCTAGGAAGTAATAGTATGTCATGTGTCACTAAGGGGTTAAAAATGTTTTACTGGCAGTCATTCTGTCTTGTTACTGAAAAATATTTTGTTAAGGGTTTTCATTTGCGCAAGCGTATATTTTTTGATTATATACTTAGTAACTGCTATTCTAATGTTAAAACACCAGTTCCACCGACACTAATCCGAAAAAAAAATCTCTGATATGCAAACTTTTTTTGTTGTTGTTCACAGTATCACAGCCTGTGCAATGTTAAAAGGTTGTTTGTTTGTTTTTTTGCTCTGCTCACTCAATATACAGTGTAAGTGAGTGTGTTAATCCAAAGTTTTTTTTGGTGCTTCTCATATATTAGTGCGTCTCAAATTTCAATAAAACTTTTTTTTTTTTTTTTTTGGTAATTCAATTGAGAAAGTGAAACCCATATATTATATTGAGTCATTACAAACAGAGTGAAGTCTTTCTTTCTGTTAAGGTTGATGACTATGGTTTACAACCAAGGAAAACCCAAAAGTCATTATCTCAGGAAATTAGAATATTATATAAGACCAACTGTAAACACAATACTTAAAACAGAAATGTCCAAATGAAGAGTCTGTAAGTAAATGCCCTCAATACTTGGTCGGAGCTCCTTGTACAATACATGAATGACTGTATCAATGCGGCAATATGGCATGGAAGCAATCAGCCTGTGGCACTGCAGAGGTGTTATGGAAGCCCAGGCTGTCTTGATAGCAGCCTTCAGCTCATCTGCATTGTTGGGTCTGGTGTCTCTCATCTTCCTCTTGACAATACCCCATAGATTCTCTAGAGTAATAAGATGAAGATCACACATAATCAAGAGACAAAAAAAATTATAAAAATTATAAAAATAAATATTCTAGATAAAGACGATGCATATTCAAATCGATGAAGAAAGATCCATATTAGATTCATAGCAGATTCCAAGAAATACAGAGATACAGGGATATGTGTTTTACAAAAATGGTCCAAAATTAATCGCCTCATTAAGGCCATATGGGGATACAGTGTAGAGGGTTACAATCTACCTTGTTTCCCTTTGGAGAAGGTCCTTGTGCAGGTCACCCCCGCGGCCCGACACCTGAGCAGAGCCAACTGCGCATGCGAGGGCATGCCCGCGCATGCACAGTCGGCTCTGCCTAGGCCGGATGCCTAGGCAGAGTAAATTCCAGCCAGAAGACGCTGCGGGGACGCTGCACGGAGAAGACTTCTAAAGGTAAGAGAAGAACCAGCGTTGATTGGCAGAATGTATAGCATTCTGCCAATCAATGCTGGTTCTGCATCGAACCTTAAACTTCGAACAGCTAGTAGTGTTCAATCGAGTACGAGTATTTCGAATACCGTAGTATTACCGTAGTTTCGATCGAACACTACTCGCTCATCTCAACAGGTAATCTTAAGCATGATCTTGTAATTTTTGTCCCCTGCAGAATTCAAAAATGTGGTTGCTCTAACCATGTAAATACACATAGAGCATCTCCCACAGGGATAGAAGCCACACTTCAAACCCTTTTATCTGAAGAGGCCATTTGGTTTAACCATGTAATGGCTGTCGACAAGGATATCTCATAAATTATGAGATTGTTTCCAAGTAATAATTGGCATATTGGGCATAAAGTTGGCAATCACTGGATCTGTAAGGAGTAGAGATGAGTGAACACTGTTCGGATCAGCCGATGCGAACAGCACACACCCATAGAAATGAATGGAAGCACCTGTGACGCTGACTTTGCCGGCGGCCGGCCGGCGTCACAGGTGTTTCCATTCATTTCTATGGGTGCGTGCTGTTCGGATCGGCTGATCCGAACAGTGTTCGCTCATCTCTAGTAAGGAGTATAGACCAATGAGTCTGCAATACTCTGTAAATATCATGCCACCTAGACTTATATGTGGTGACAAAGTGGAGTTGCTGATTATTGTTCACCTTCTTATTTTTAAGTTTTGAATCATCCCAACTTACCAGAACGGAGCTCCGGATGGAATTCTTTGCCCATAAGTACCCTTGCCTAATGATCCCTGGAGTGCAGATATACATATCCTTTTTGAATATTGCAATATCAATAATCTGACAGGAGGACAGCATATTATGTGAGATCACCATTATGATACGATTGTTGACCTTCAGCGTTTTGATATTTTGTCCACTGCATAGCCAGCTATTTGAAATGGCATGCATTTATTTGCACCTTTATTAGTTGTAATTAGAAAAGAGCGAACACTATTTGAAACAGCCATTTCGAATACCACGCTCCCATAGAAATGAATGGAAGCGGCCGGCACGCCGACTTTGCCGGCGGCCGGCGGCTTAACCCCCAAGTGCCAGCTACGTCCATTCATTTCTATGGGACCGTGCTATTCGAAATGGCTGTTTCAAATAGTGTTCGCTCATCTCTAATTGTAATATGATAGTTATATTTGGTTGATTGACCTTCCTGATGTCCTAGCGTATCAGTTGCGGTTTGTGTCACCTGCTCTGATGCTATGTAATTTTTTCATTATTTAACAATAAATTCTAATTATTGCATAATTATTGTGCATTTATTGCCATTTTCTGGCCTTTATTTACATTTCTTTGAGTTGTTGTAGAGCTTTTATCCTCCTCCATAATGTGTAATTTACCGTAGGGCCATTCTGGGCTGTCAACAATTTTTTTTCATTGACACAGATTCCTGGTAGTGATGTGAATGCCGCTGAAGATCTATTTCTCCTAGTCAGAACAACTTTCTCCTATCTTTGATGAGCTGGTTGAGAACAGTCAGCATTCTGTGCAAACAGAAGAGGAAGACATCACTTTTAGGGGTGGAGAAAGCAGTGGCAAGAGGTGTGGTTCTACTATTAGAAGTCATTATGGAAGGGAAGATAGGGAGTCTGAAGTTGTAAATTATGAGGGTGTGCTGGAATCCCATGGCCATGATGTGTCAGAAAAAAATCGGGGAAAACTATGACATTGTTGGTGATAATGATTCTTTTGTAGATAGAACCTGCCAAACAGGTTAGGGTGACAAGGGGACATCAGATGAAGAGGGGTGGTGGCCCTGACATAGTATTATATGCTCCACACTGGCCCCCACACAGTTTCATATGTTCCACTGTGCCCCCCACACAGTATGATATGCTCCACAGGGGCCCCACCCAGAATTATATGCTCCATGATGGCCCCATACACACAGTATAATATGCTCCACAGTGGCCTCCCACACAATATTATTTTCTCCTCAGTATCCCACATACAGTATAATATGCTCCCCACAGTGGCCCCCATACAGTATTATATGCTCCATAGGGGACCCCAGCATAGTAGTATATGCTCCACAGTGGCCCTAACTCAGTATTATATGGTCCCAACAGTTCCCCTCCGCTTCGGCACCACCCCAGAGTGTAATCGAAGGCCCATGGAAGGTGATTAATAATAAAAAAATACTTAAACTCACCTTGCCTCACCTTTCCTGGGCAGCCTCACTCTGAGGTCTGTGATTAGGCCTTAGCGGTCCCATGGGGCACACTGTCATCATTATGCCACCACCCCTCATGTGACAACTGGGGCCTAATCACAGTCCTCATTCACATGACAGAAGAATGTCAGAGAGGACATTGAGTCCAGGAGAGGTGAGTATAAGTATTTATTATTTTAAGTCATCTTACCTGTTTGGCATCAATTGGAAAGGGTCCTTGTGATATGCCAAGGCCCCTTTTCAATAACAGTATGTCTAGCGGTCAGGAAACCAGGCTTTCCCTGACACCTATCATAGTAATCCGGGTCCATTTGTGGTTGCACCCCCTGTGACCACAATCGTTACACTACTGAGAAAGGTTCATGCCACTGTTGATATGTGGAGCAGCAATTATGGCCAAGGGCCATATATGGTTTCATGCTCACTGAGTTTCATGCTCCGATCTGGACTGTTTCCACCACAAAAAGTTGCACCATAAGTTATTTCCACTCCTTGCTCCCCCCCCCCCCCCCCCCATGGGTGTAAAGTAAAGCATTGTCATGCAGTTTTACAATTGCTGGACCTGGATCAAATGAGCCACACAAGGGAGTAGTTGCTTTGTTGTATCCTACAGCTGTGAAGGTAGACCATGTCTATTCTTATTTTTATACATGCGTTATACTGCTTAAGAAATTATATTTTTCTTTGTGCAACGTTTATACATTAAGATGGCGCCTGTATCCAGTACCACACCCAGATGCTGACGCACATGATCGTCATGTGGTTTACAAGAAAGACAGTATCATTTCCTGGGAACTCGAAAGCTAAGAGATGTTGAAATTTAACAGCCAATGACTGATCGCCAGTGTATTCGGATACAAGACGTATATGCTTACAGCCTGCCTTTTTCTTATCTTTCTTGCATTCCTGTATAAAAACTGTAACTTCCTCAATAAACCTCAGTTCTGTGTGAATAGGCATCACGCTCATTGCATGGACTGAGATTGAAACTGCATCAATGTCAGTGTTTATCTTTGTCAGCGCGCACATGCATGATTGATTTGGAGCAGGTGACTGACCACTGTAAGTGACCCGTATTCTGGCGGGGGTTCTCCCTCAACAAGTGGTGCCGAAACCCGGGAGCATGGCCATAGGACCACCGCGGATGACCGACCCGCGCCGGACCCTGGACGTCGGACGGCGTCTCACCGACCCGAGGCCTGATCACCCTCATTAGAGTCACGGTAAGTGTATGCATATTCATATGAATATGTGTCATTTGCTTGTGACTGTCGGTGTGTCGTTGTCTGGCTGACAGGTGATCCAGTTGGATCGATTGTCCAGTCCGAGTGATACGGATGGGTGGGTCCTAGAGCCGTAGTCTGAACTTGTTTTTCCTCACGGTATATATATATCACCGAGTGTTCAGTCACCTGTGGTGCTGCAGATTCCAGGAAGTGAATTTCTTGCCCTCCTTGATATAGAGTAGTATATGTGATCTTTTTGGACGGTCGCAACTAGTGGTCCCTGGCACTAAGCCTTGCTGTTGTGTGATTTGACTGTTGATCCACTGCATGAGGCCGTCAGGGAGGAGGACGGGTGCAGTGGTGTGATTTGACTGTTGATCCACTGCATGAGGCCGTCAGGGAGGAGGACGGGTGCAGTGGTGTGATTTGACTGGTGATCCACTGCATGAGGCCGTCAGGGAGGAGGACGGGTGCAGTGGTGTGATTTGACTGGTGATCCACTGCATGAGGCCGTCAGGGAGGAGGACGGGTGCGGTGGTGGGTGTGATTTGACTGTTGATCCACTGCATGAGGCCGTCAGGGAGGAGGACGGGTGCTGTTGGATTGTTTTAGGCTTTTGATATTGCCCAGTGACTGCAACCTGTGGTCAGGGACCTGACAACAAGAGTCAGAAACCGGTAAAGGTGACTTTGTTGGTGGTGAGGTTGTGGGGTCACATATCTGTCAGTGCACAGGCGGATAAGCAATATCGGGACTTTGACAATGTTGCGGCTGTTCAAGAAGAAACATGTCTTGCCTGATGGGGCACAGACTGCCGTTGATTTAGTTCGAATCAGGGAAGGCAAGAAATACGTGAAAGAAGCTTTGAGAATGTATAAACTGGCTGAGGTGCCTCCTACGGGCCGATTGCAACCTAGTATGTGGAGAAAAATGTTAGAAGAGTCACGGGGAGTGTTAGAAGATAAAGGTTTGCTGGAAGCCGCCCAAGCTCATTACAGGGTCGCAAGGACTCTAGAACGTGAGGGATATGAAAATGCTGAACCTTTGTTTCTTCATTTGGTTATCTGAAACTTGATGATAAAAAGAATATGCCGAGTATAATTGCTTGTGCGCCACTGCCCTAAAATGGCGCCGAGAGTAGTGGAGATGGGTGGATCTGTGACGTCCGTAGGCAGCTGAATCCTGATTTGCAAGATGTCTGTGTAGCCTGTGGAGCTCCCCGCCCATCCCCTGTTGTCTCATCTTCCGGACCCACGCCCAGGGATGGCGGAAGTGAGGTTATGGCTGTTCCCACTGGCAGCCATGTTAGTACACCCAGACCAACATCTCCGGCCCCCACCGTCCCTCAGATCACGCCCCCTTTATCCGGTGATTCCAATGATAGCCACATCTAGTTCCTATCACAAACCCTCAAGCCCGGAAGAGGTCAAACCCCCGGTAGCCCCCTTTCCGAGTGTCTATGCCCAGTTCAGCTATAAAAGACCTCACTGTATACCACTATTATGATGTTTAGAGGATTATACGTTCAAAACTTTGGTTGGGATCTAGTAAAGAAAAGAAAAATTGGGAAGGTCTGGTAAATTTCTCCTAACTTCAAGTATAGTTTAAGAGATTCTGAACACTTGTGGTAATTACTAGAGTGAGGTTTGCTATGAAAATAAAAAATTGCGCAAAAGTATTAATGTGTAACTTTGGTGTCAGTATACTAACTGCTGTTTGAGTTTTATTCCTATTTTATTTCTGTAGAGGGCAATCAAAGCATTTCAATTGACTGCCAAGAGCTTCAAGGTCGTTTTATCTCATAGACTGCCAGATGCTGGAGGACGCGCAGAGAAGACGAAACTTGGCTTTGTGCCAGCACCACAGTCCACAGTCTATGTATTATATCCAAAGAAGTGATTTAGTACAAAAAAAAAGGGGAAAAAAAAAAAAAAAGGGTTAACCTGAGTAACGTATAATGACAATGGGTATACAGGGATATCCAAGCATATGATGTAAGGGTTATGTTTTGAATTATTGTTTGTCTGTTATTGTCTTTTAAACTGTTGTATCCACAAAAGAGCAAAAAGGTGATAGTGAAAAGTTTTGAATCTTCACAGCGTGGGTATGGGAGGTCACGGAGGGGGAGACGGCCACTCACCCTCTGTCGCCTCGCCAACCTACAAGTTGGGGTTTTACCTCAAGTTAAAATCTTTGTTCAAGAGTTCAAGGCACACAGAGATTGGATTACTGGTATCATCTATGTATTACAGAGAATATTCTGATTTTTACTTGTTTGTTTATATATCTATGTGTTTATGTTTTATTTATGGGAATGGGAAATAATGAGGTGAAACTTCTTCTTTGTGTCTTATCCCATAGTTATGTGTTGAAACCTATGTTGGAATTTTATATCCCGTTGTGTTCTGCTAATTATTCTAACGTGTCTTCTTCTTGTCTAAAAATTTACCATAAGAGACCAGAATCCTTTTCCTGAGCTGACTCAGATCACGGTTATGAGGGAAGGTAACTCATCTGGTCTGTGCTGTATTTTAATCTTTGTATATTATTCTTTATAATTTGTATCATACAGAAGTGTGCACAATATCACACTAGCTTCCGTTCTCTTCTTATGTAGTCACTGATCCCACATAGAATTGTCTTAGTAAAGCATTTGGTGTTGTCTTCTTTAAAGCCGTACTCGACCCCTTAAGATAGTTGGAAAAACATATAGTGCTATAAGAGGGGTACGGTAGAAGGTTTTTCTTGTTAGGACTGTGTTGTTAGCAACATTTTGATCTTAAAAGTAAAATTTTAGGAAAATTCTGATAATCTGGAATTTTGAGACGTCCATCCAATAATCCGGAATATAGTGTGAAATTGTGTTAAACATGTATCTTAGTCAATGAGTGGTCACAATGTGTTAGATTATGTGAATCGTGAAATGAATGGTTGAAAAATGTTGATGTAATGAAGAGGTGCCAGAAAGTGGCATGAAACAGGAGGTTTAAGTATGTTGCCTAAGTTTAGGATGTCAAAGAGATGGAACTTGGAATGTTGAAACATAAAGTGATGTGATAATATGCACATAATAGGATGGTTATCAGATTTTAGGGTGAAGCAAGTGGAAAGATTGCTCCAGCAAGTGAAAAGATTGCACAAGAAAGTGAACATAGGTTGAGATAAGCTGATTGAAACCAGGATTGTCCCCATTGTAGGAAAACTGTTATTGAAAGTTAGAAACTCAGTAAGGTGTCCGAATTTGAAAACGTGTATGTGTATGTTGATTGATAAAAAGACGTAGCACAGATTATATTTGTCATGATGTTTGATTTTAGGAAAAAGGAAAAAGAGAGAGAAAAATTCCTTTGTGTCTACACTAAGAGAGTTAGAAGTCACTCCCATACCTGTTGTGTAGTGTTCTATGTGTATGATTGTGTTGTGTGAACAGGAGATTGATTTGATCCCTCAGTTAATGTTTCTGCTTTCTTTGCTGATATATATATGTTCTGAATATGTACCTAAAAAAAAAAAAAAAAAAAAAAAAAAAATCACCGTAACTTTAGATAGATAAATTCCCATAAACATATGTCACTGAAAGGGGATTTGACTTATCCACCAAAGAAAAGGAATATATAAAACTTTACTTTTATTAGATACTCTAAAACATATAACAAAATGTTTAAAACATATCCTACACCATAACCCGCTGTGTGATGACAGGTAAGTGTATAAGGAGGAGAGCTGGAAGCGCTATCTCTGTTGCGCCCTATTTCAATCCTGTCTCTACCTCCCTCATCCAATACACGATGTGCACCAAGAACCTCACAGATTTAAATAAGAATGTGACCAACAATACTGAGAAAAGCTCAATGGAATGCTCCCCCACCCCTCCGAGGATACTGGCCTAATGCCACACCAACAGAGGAGGAAAGGTACCACTGGCTTGGTCACTATTCAAATTATCTGCGTGTGGGTGCTACATCTATAACTGCTTTATCCGACCCTACGCGTTTCTTCACTCAAAGTGATTCATCAGGGGTCTATTTTACAAGGTCCTGAACATCGGACACTTCGTGCAAGAAAAATCAGCGGTAGGTGTTCTGACCGCTAGCAGGACCGCCGCTCAACTCCCAGCGGTGAGTTGCCCTGCTCTCTTCAAGGTATTTAAACCCTACACCACGCCCCTCCACTGCTCCCAACCAATCTCTTTCATTGGACGTGTGCGCCCACCTACGCATAGGCCTATACGTCATACGCAACATTCCATAGATACCTTCAATAGAAACACAGTGCGCATGCGCGAGGATCGTACCGGTCTCCTCCACTATAGTCATACGCAACATTCCATAGATACCTTCAATAGAAACACAGTGCGCACTGTGTTTCTATTGAAGGTATCTATGGAATGTTGCGTATGACGTATAGGCCTATGCGTAGGTGGGCGCACACGTCCAATGAAAGAGATTGGTTGGGAGCAGTGGAGGGGCGTGGTGTAGGGTTTAAATACCTTGAAGAGAGCAGGGCAACTCACCGCTGGGAGTTGAGCGGCGGTCCTGCTAGCGGTCAGAACACCTACCGCTGATTTTTCTTGCACGAAGTGTCCGATGTTCAGGACCTTGTAAAATAGACCCCTGATGAATCACTTTGAGTGAAGAAACGCGTAGGGTCGGATAAAGCAGTTATAGATGTAGCACCCACAAGCAGATAATTTGAATAGTGACCAAGCCAGTGGTACCTTTCCTCCTCTGTTGGTGTGGCGTTAGGCCAGTATCCTCGGAGGCGTGGGGGAGCATTACATTGAGCTTTTCTCAGTATTGTTGGTCACATTCTTATTTAAATCTGTGAGGTTCTTGGTGCACATCGTGTATTGGATGAGGGAGGTAGAGACAGGATTGAAATAGGGCGCAACAGAGATAGCGCTTCCAGCTCTCCTCCTTATACACTTACCTGTCATCACACAGCGGGTTATGGTGTAGGATATGTTTTAAACATTTTGTTATATGTTTTAGAGTATCTAATAAAAGTAAAGTTTTATATATTCCTTTTCTTTGGTGGATAAGTCAAATCCCCTTTCAGTGACATATGAATATGTACCTAACTTTATTGTATTGATATTATGAGATTGTACAAATGTGTTTCTGTTTCTTTAAGAGAGATTGCTGAAGTCTGTAGTCCTACACAAGACACAGCTATGAGATACAGGGGGGGGGGGGGGGATACCCAGCCGCAGCTATGAGTGGGATGAGCAGCTATGTGAGCTGCAGCATGATAAGATAATACTGGCTCTTCTTGTATTGTCTAGCTTTGACCTTGCAGAGACTCCTGTGCCCCGTCAGACATGTATTTCTCTCACAGAACATTAAGTACTTTTGGAAAAAAAAAAAAAAGGTCCAGTCCACGTACATTAAGATTGTGTTAAAGTTCATTTCTCTGACAAGTCACATTTGCTTGCTGCATTAGAAGGTTTTTGTTTTGTTTTTGTTTTTTTTGTTTGTTTTTTTTCCAGGGGGGAAAGACAGCACAGCCATTGTTGTTTGTTTTCCAGCACGCCCCATCCTATTTGTTACCGTTGGCAGCTGCACCTATTCTTTCATTAGGGGTGACCATCTTTAGTATCCCAGTCCCTAGCCTCTTTCAGCTCTCACCCCACCTGTCTGTTAGGTCTTCGTGTTTAGAGAGCCAGAAGTTGTCGGGGCCAAGTTTAGCTTGGGAACAGCTGACCAACACCCGCAGGCAGGGCCTAGTCAGCCAGTAGCGCCAGGGAGAGTTTTCCTACCCCATTCCCATAGAGGTGCATGCAGCATTCAGTATATGGTTGTTTGGGCATTGACACAACCGAACCGTGATGTTATCAATACCTTAAAGGGGGGCGGGGGTGAAGAAGCCTAAGATAACTTAAGAAAATTTTGCTGATATGAATCTATTGATAACTTTTTTGATTGAGCTCTATTATAGATGGTCTTATATTTGGGAAAGATGGTGAATCCTGCATCAGATATGCCACAGTCACCGTATATGAGGTAAACCAAGCGTAAGGAGACCTATTATGGGACTCCACGGGTCTCAGCTGAACTTGAAGCCATCGCTTGAACATGGTACAATGTCTGAGGGTAGGTGGTTGATATAGTAGAATTATGGTCCGATCTGGAGGGCAAGAACTTTTGTGTGATGGAGACCCTGCGGCTGCTCATAGGGTGGTATAGTCAGAAGTCATGGCACACACCAAGGCTGATACGAAAGAAAGTAGAGGTAGCCTGTGGGCAGACACTGCCATTAGCCCAGCTGCAGAAGCCTAGGGGACATGTTTTACTGATAAGACCCAAACCTTTTAGCTCTCTTTTCAGGTTTTATGACACTGATCTGATGCACCGAAGATGGTCCAGGAGGAAAGGAGACTTGGAAAGAGGATGTACAAGTCCTGGTGTCCGGTGGTAAGAGAGTATGTACTGAGAACATTGTTCCCACTTATGGCATAAGCAGCTTCTTACTAAGTGTACTGTTTAGAAGTAGCCATGTGTGACCTGGTGAGCGGAGGATGGGCAGCTGCAGGATTTAGCATCACTATAGTCAAATATATATGTGAGCCCGCATGGCATGTGCTAGGCCAAAGAGCCAGGCCTGAAGCCCTTGTACCTGTTCCAGAGATTGCAGGTTGAGTATATACAGTGAGACGGTTTGAGTACGTGCTTGTGTGTAGTTGTCTCCCTTCAGGATGGCTTGGGGCATATCTGGTGAGGAAAAACCATCACAAACAGTCCGTGTACAAAGTCCACTAGTTCTGGGGCAGACGTGTCTACGCGTGTCATTATTGGTTACCTGAATCTATTGTCCATAAGTATGCAGTGTGTTGCACACTAAGTTGAAAAGAGGAAAATTGATATTTAGCCCTGTCTTTGGATTGTATTCTTTTATAAATGTTCCAGATGTAATATGGTGTGCTGACTGACTATGTGACGAATCATCAAAGACATATGATTAATGTATATTCTCGAGTTTTCCCCCTTTTCCCTCCAGATTCTAAGTCAGTGGAAGAAACCTATAAACTAAAATCCAAAGATTGGATGTTGATAAAGAGATGTATGAGATTCAATGGTCACTTCCGGTTCCTGTTGATCGCCAGTACAGCTGTGAGAGTACAAGGAAAACCTTAAACCTTTGCCCACTTGATGATGTTCTTAAAAATAAATGGGACAATAAACTGTTAGAGGATATGGGCCTTGAGAAGAGAAAATTTGAAGACTGTTGGATCTATCTGAACTTATATTCCTGTTATGTTTCTATAGTTATGATATCCATATTGTTTATAGGTCTGACAATAGTCAATGTATATGCTTTTTATAAGATCTGAAGGGTATTTCCTTACAGTCCGGTAGTGAGAGATAGGGACAGACATCCCACCCTGCATTCCCTTTGTCTGGAGCTGTTTCAAGGGGGGACTATTAAGGTCATGTGTATATACATGCTGGTAACTACACCTGTTTTACTGCCAATGAAACATCTGGAGTCAAACTAGGCATATTTGGCTCTGACTTCTGCAGGGAAAACTCGACCACACCCTCCTCCTCTCTCCAAAACCGACTAGCTATAGATATGATCACAGCAGAAAGAGGTAGAGTCTGCTCCATGATTGGTGAAGAATGTTGTACTCACATTCCAGATAACACTGTGTAGAAATTTCAGGGAAAGAAAAATATAATTTAGGGGGGAATGTGAAGGTAGACCATGTCTATTCTTATTTTTATACATGCGTTATACTGCTTAAGAAATTATATTTTTCTTTGTGCAACGTTTATACATTAAGATGGCGCCTGTATCCAGTACCGCACCCAGATGCTGACGCACATGATCGTCATGTGGTTTACAAGAAAGACAGTATCATTTCCTGGGAACTCGAAAGCTAAGAGATGTTGAAATTTAACAGCCAATGACTGATCGCCAGTGTATTCGGATACAAGACGTATATGCTTACAGCCTGCCTTTTTCTTATCTTTCTTGCATTCCTGTATAAAAACTGTAACTTCCTCAATAAACCTCAGTTCTGTGTGAATAGGCATCACGCTCATTGCATGGACTGAGATTGAAACTGCATCAATGTCAGTGTTTATCTTTGTCAGCGCGCACATGCATGATTGATTTGGAGCAGGTGACTGACCACTGTAAGTGACCCGTATTCTGGCGGGGGTTCTCCCTCAACACAGCAAGTATCCGGTATGTGCTTAATCTGGTGGTTTGCTGCTGTATTAACCTGTATAGTGGCTTAAGCCTTTCTACCCAGAGAAATATTTTGATTTTGCTTTTTGACTCCCCACCTTCCAAACCCAATATATTTTTTTTTCTTTTTCCATTCTCAGAGCCATATGAGGTCTTAATGTTTGTGGGGGACATTTTTTTCTTCATGATGCTACTGTTTATTTATTTATTATTATTAGAGATGAGCAAACAGTAAAATATTCGATATTCATTATTCGTTTCGAATAGCCGCTCAATATTCGACTATTCGATCCAATATCGAACCCCATTATAGTCTATGGGGGAAAATGCTTTGTTTCAGGGGATCCCACCATTCGACTAAGGAGGGTCACCAAGTCCACTATGATACCTCAGCAAATGATGCCAACACCTTTGCAATGCAACTGGGACAGCAGGGGAAGCATGCCTGGAGGCATCTAACAAGCTCTAGTCACAGTTTTACCCCACCATCACAGCCTATCAACTACACACTTTCCACACTTCAAAAAAAACTATATCAAAGTGGGAAAATACCTGGACATCTTCTTTCTTCCTTAAATGGATGGACAGAAGGGTTTCTGTCCATCCATTTGGGGAATAAAGAAGGTTTCCAGGTATTTAATTTAAGCTAAACAAACATTAATAAGCATCCCTTTAAATCATGTTGCCCATGACAACCACAGATGGAATAGGCAATGGGAAATCCATCAGTACCCACCCTGAACTGTCATTGTGGATGTGTGTGTGTGTGTGTGTGTGTGTGTGTGTGTGTGTGTGTGTGTGTGTGATGTGGTAAGACCTTCCAAAATTCGCTTTTATGGCCCTTAACGTGAGCCCTTCCGAATTAAGTTACAGGCCTTTAAGCTGAGCTACCAGCAGAGACTGAGGCCCTTTAGGTGACTTCAGCCTTTTACCTGCAGAGTTTTAGGCCCTTTAACTTAGTTCAGCCTTGCACCAGCAGGGATTTGTTGGTCCTTTGGGTGAGTTGAGCCGTTAAACAGCAGATATTTAGTTTTTGGCCCTTGGAGTGAATAGAGCCTTTAAAAAGCAGTGTTTTTGGCCCTTGGAGTGAGAAGAGCCTTTAAAAGCAGTGCTTTTGGCCCTTGGAGTGAGTAGAGCCTTGCACCAGCAGTGTTTTTGGCCCTTGGAGTGAGTAGAGCCTTGCAACATCAGTGTTTTTGGCCCTTGGAGTGAGTAGAGCCTTTAAAAAGCAGTGTTTTTGGCCCTTGGAGTGAGTAGAGACTCTAACCAGCAGAGTTTGGGGGAATCAGGGTGGATTCAGACTCTAACCAGCAGAGTTTGGGGGAATCACGTTGGATTGACACTCTAACCAGCAGAGTTTGGGGGAATCAGGGTGCATTGAGACTCTAACCAGCAAAGTTTGGGGGAATCAGGGTGCATTGAGACTCTAACCAGCAGAGTTGGGGAGAATCAGGGTGGATTGATCCTAGTAGGATCAGAATTGTGCAACACTGATAGTGGAGGAGTATGAGGAGGAGGAGGAATTGGAGAGGGTGAGCACACACATGTAACTCCATGTCAGGATGCTTGACACCGGTGGACATGAAAATGGGTCTATCCAGTGGCTGTTCATTTTTATGAGTGTCAGCCGGTCAGCACTGTCAGCTGACAGCCGGCTGCGCTTATCCGTAATTATGCCACCGGCAGTGCTGAGGACCCTTTCCAAAAGCAAGCTGGCAGCAGGGCAGGAAAGGACCTCCAATGTGTACAGCGCAAGTTCCAGCCACAAATCCAACTTGGAGACCCAATAAGTATAGGCCACAGAGGGATCGGAGAGGACAGGGCTTGTGTCGGCCAGGTACTCCCGCAACACGCGCCTATACTTAGCCCTCCTGTTGACACTAGGCCCCTCAGTGGCGGTACTTTGGCCATGGGGTGCCATTAATGTGTCCCAGACCTTGGAGAGTGTGCCCCTGCAGAGTGTGGACCGGATGACAGTTTGTCGTCTGTTGGAGGAACTCTCCTGTGTGCCGCCAACGACAGTTGATGGAAACATCTCCATCATATTCTGCACCAGTTGCTTGTGGCAATCACTCATGCGACTGGCCCTCCCCTCTACCGGAATAAAATTACAAACATAATTTTTATACTGGGGTCGAGGATTGCAAAAATCCAGTAGTCGTTGCTCTTCAGGATTTTGGCAATGCGTTTGTCAGTTGCAAAGCACTCCAACATGTATTCAGCCATGTGTGCCAGAGTGTTACTTGGAGTCACTTGGCTGCCCCCACCGGAATAGTCACTCTCCATTTCCTCCTCTTCCATCTTCCATTTCGCCCCAACTGCGCTGCAGCAATGGGATGCAATGAACTTCCCTGCTAGCCTCCTGTGTGACAATAAGATCTGCCACTTCGCCATCCTCCTCCTCCTCCCTCAATATACACTGTGAAGCGGACAGGAGTGTGCCCTGACTATCCGGTTTGGATGTTTCTGCTCATATGCCAGACTCTTCAGCGTCCAATGCGTTATCCCTGATGGCGATGAGGGATTCTCGCATCACACACAGGAGCAGGATTGTAACATACAGGAGTCTCCAAAATGGTGGAGGCAGATGTGGAGGTTTCCCAGCTGCTGGTCTGGACTGCAGCGCCAGCACTGGCAACAGTGGGAGAGGCAGTGGCGGCAACACCAGACGACGATTGTCCTGCATTTGCTCTCTGCCACTGAGCCCAGTGCTTGCCTTCCAAATGACGGCGCATGCTAGTGGTTGTAAGGTTGCTCTTTTCAGAGCCCCTACTCAGTTTGCAGTTGCAGAGTGTGCAAACGGCACTATATTTGTCCGCATCACATACTTTAAAAAAATTCCACACCACCGAAGACCGTGGCCTCGATGGGGGAGTTTTTCTAGGCTGGCTACAAGAGGTAACATGTTGGGCCCTGCTACCTGGCTTCGGTGAAGCACCTGTCCTCTGCCTCTGGACATGCCTCTACCTGTAGCCACCCTCTTTGGTGCTGCACTTCCCTCACCATCTCCACTGTTCTCCCCACTTGACATCCACCCTGTCCAGGTCAGGACAGTGGCCTCATCGTCCACCACCTCCTCTTCCAAATCCTCTGACGGCTCCTCCTCCCCCTCTTGCGCACCAACGACGGCAACAGGCTGCCCTGATGGCAACTGTGTGTCGTCATCGTAGTCACTGAGGGCCGATTGCTGGTCAACAAGAACAACAGGAGATAACGGATGCTCCAGTGTTTGGGCATCAGGCAACTCATCTGTTACCTCTGGTGATTCAGGACATAGTGGGACAGAGAGAGGGACAGTGAATGGAGCCGAAAACAGCTCCTGGGAGGTGGGAAAGGTGGGATTAGGTTGCTGGGAAGATTGGGCATGTTGTGAGGAAGTTGTATCAGAATGTTGGGTAGGAGGAGGAGTTGAGGTAGAGGCTGGCTGACTGGTGGAGAATGTGCTGGAAGCATTGTCCGCCAGCCATTGTAACACCTCTTCCTGGTGCTCGGGCCTAGTTAGGTTTGTAAAAAGGAGCAAATGGAATATTGTCAATAATAAAACATAACCTTTAATAAACCGGTTAAAATAGATAAATACATAAAAAATACCCACATAAGACAAACAATAAGTCCAACTAAAATCACCACATATATGGACACGGCGGTCCCAAAAGGAAATGAAACCAATTGTGGACTCACCTACTAGTAGTGGATGACTAGGGACTTCTGAAGAATAGTCCAGGAAAGATGTCACCGTCCTGATAGAAGTGTATGAGAAAATAGAAAAGAATGTCCCTAAACTATGAGACGGGAAGGGAGCTATGCACCCCTATGCCTAACACGGGGTCACCCCCCTAAATGGCCAGTGCCCCGTCTGGAACCTTACCCTGGGTAATACCAATACCAGGGTAAGGTTCCAGACGGGGCACCGGCCATTTAGGGGGGTGACCCCGTGTTAGGCATAGGGGTGCATAGCTCCCTTCCCGTCTCATAGTTTAGGGACATTCTTTTCTATTGTCTCATACACTTCTATCAGGATGGTGACATCTTTCCTGGACTATTCTTCAGAAGACCCTAGTCATCCACTACTAGTAGGTGAGTCCACAATTGGTTTAATTTCCTTTTGGGACCGCCATGTTCATATATGTGGTGATTTTAGTTGGACTTATTGTTTGTCTTAGGTGGGTATTTTTTATGTATTTATCTATTTTAACCGGTTTATTAAAGGTTATGTTTTATTATTGACAATATTCCATTTGCTCCTTTTTGGATTGTATTGCAGTGTGGCGAGCAATTTTGCATTTTTTTGACTTTAGTTGTTGTAGTTAGGTTTGTACCCTGCAGCCTACTTAATGTGGCCATCAAGCCGGAGACTGTAGGGAAGCACAATGCTTGCTGTCGCAGAGCTGTAGGCACAGTAAACGCTGTTGGTTGAGCGCAACCTTGCTCCACATCTGCATTTCCACGCCCCCGTCCTCGTCCCCGTCCCCTTGCGCTAGCCTTGCGCATTTTGTATGTATACTAATTCCCTTTTTTATGGTCTATACACCCCTAATAAAAGCTGTTTCACAGGTGTATCAGCAACAAATAACTGCTAGGGATGCCTGCAATTTGGTGTATGGACCCCCCCCCCCCCCAAAAAAAAAAAAAAAAAAAAAAAGATGTTTGACAGTATATAGCAAGAAGTCAATGCTTTGTGTTCTTGCTAATTTGTGGCTGGGGACAGCCAAAATAAAAGCTGTTTGCCAGGAGTATCAGCAACAAGTAACTACTGGGGATGCCTGCAATTTGTTGTACGGACAACCCTCCCCCCAAAAAAAAATAAAAAAAAAGACGTTTGACAGTATATAGCAAGAACTCTATACTCCTCTCCCTTTAGTATATAGCTCTGAAAAGAGCTGTTGTTTTTCTTCGGTTTCTCCCTGCTTACTGGAAGCTAATGCCTATCTAGCCCTCTTAACCTAGCCTTAACTTAGCCCTCTGTCTCTTTCCCTATCTCTGACCGCAAAAATGGCGAATATGCCAGCGGCCATTCTTATAAATGGAGGTCACATGTTTTCGGCAGCCAATGGGTTTTTTCATTTTTTTTTAACTGCCTCCGTTGTCGTAGTTCCTGTCTCACCTCCCCTGTGCAGTTATTGGTGCAAAAAAAGCGCCAGGGAAGGTGGGAGGGGATACAAATTTTTACTGCGTATGTGGCCTGGTATTCGATTGGAAACAAATGCCTCGAACGGCCTGATATTCGGCCTGAAAAAGTGCATTCGTGCGACTTTCTTTTGAGGTTTGTTTTTGTGGTCTTCACTTTGCAGTCAAAATGACATGTCATTAGCATTCTATGTTTCTGTACTATTATGGTGGATGTCAGAAAGGAGTTAAAAGGGGTGCTCCTCATGGCCAGAAAAGTCTCTACTCATTTCAGCCATTCTTATGTTGACAATTGACTTCAACCAACTGACTTATGTTGACTTCAACCAATTGGTATAGGAATCCTGGTTGAATTGCGCTGTTTATTCAGTCTCATCTGCAGGTGTTGTTTTGGCTGGTACTGCAGCTCAGCTCCATTCTCAATTGATTCTACAAAACAAGCAATACAGAGGCGGTGGAACCGACTGATACACCTTTTCAGTTGAGGGAATTGGATTCCTATAGAATAAATCAAATATAGATGTCCTGTGCTTAGTATACCGTACATACTCGAGTATAAGCCAAATTTTTCAGCCCAGTTTTTGTGCTGAGAAAGCCCCCCTTGGCTTATACTCGAGTCAGAAAAAAAAAAATAATTTTTTTTTTGAGGGGGGAGGGGTCTATGACCAGCCACAATATCAATGTACAGAATCTCCCATAAAATAGGTCATAAAAAAAAAAAAAAAAAAAAAAAAAAGATTTTTTAAAAATAAAAAAATTAAAAATTTTAAATCACTCCTTTGGCTGCATGCACACAGAGTTACGCTGGGCTTGTAAAAATACTCATTCACAGCCGTACATGCGAGCGCTGCGGACGGCTCCCGAACACTTCCCATTCACTTCAATGGGAGCGCTCGTAACGCCGGCGTTACGAGCGCTCCCATTGAAGTGAATGGGAAGTGTTCGGGAGCCGTCCGCAGCGCTCGCATGTACGGCTGTGAATGAGTATTTTTACAAGCCCAGCGTAACTCCGTGTGCAGTGCATGCAGCCTTTCCCTAGAATACACACAAAAGTAGAAAATTACTGCGAAACACATACACATTAGGTCTGAAAGTGCCCGGTCTACTGAATATAGGGTATCTGCAGTGCTCCTCTTCTGTCAGGAAGGGATTAATAGGAGCACTGCAGATACCCTATAGTCAGCCAGCCTGAATTCCAAGTGGGGGAAGAAAAAACAGTCCTCAAGCTCAGGGAAGGAGCAGACAGACAACCAAAACACCTCCTCCCTTTCTCCAGCACCCAAAAACTCCGACCATTTTCATTTTTGAAATTTTCCAGTAGCTGCTGCATTTCCCCCCCTAGGCTTATACTCGAGTCAATAAGTTTTCCCAGTTTTTTGTGGTAAAATTAGGAGGGTCGGCTTATATTCGGGTCGGCTTATACTCAAGTATATACGGTATATTATAAAGGTTTAGTCACTGAAAATCTCATGAATCCTGACCAATTTACAAATGCATACACAGGGGGTCTGTAATTGTTAACCTCAGAGGTGTGCTTAGAATCACTCTTGAGATTTTATCACACATTAAAAATATATCAACAGACCTATATCCCTCCTTTCCCTTGCCCTCCCTATTTTTTTAAACACTAAAACAAGAGGGGAGAAAGAATATAAAATGGTGTACCTGCTTAATATTTCACAGAGTGATTAGGATTATGTTGTGAATACTTCGTACACATTTACTAATAGAAACTAGGGGACAAGAAAATAATAATGTTAAGTACTGTTTTACTGAAAGGGTAGTGGACATGTAGAAGAGACTATAAATTTGCCAAGGTTAAACGTAACAAATTTTTTGGTATATTTCTGCCTTTGAAGCCATTTTCCGGAAGAAATTCGGTCAGAATTTTGCATCTACAATCTTAAATCAAAACACGTTGCAAAACGTAAACACAGAAAAAGTCCAATGAAATGTTTTTGTTATTTATTTTTCATTCTTGAATTTCTAGCGTGAGCTTAAAAATGTGAATCCGAAACGCTGACTAAATATATGTAAGCCTGTGAAACTTCTAATATTTTACTATTCTATCAAAAACTTTATCAGTAAAAGGTACGTCTGCTTTCTTGAAAAATCTGAAAATTCTGAAGTGGTGATGAAAAATAGAGGGTAACTCCATGTGTGTTTTATCAGGATGCCTAAAATGTTTTTTTTTTTTTTTTTTTTTTTTTTTTTTTAAGTTTTGCATTTCTAGCTAGAATTATAGGAGTTTAGTAACACACTACGATAAAAAAGGATGACATTTGAAAATTATACTACAATAAAAGAATTTTACCTCATTGAATTCCATGTCAGCCAGAAACTACAGCTATTTCTCTTTTTCCTCTTTCTCATAATGTATGTGTCTACTATTACTGGGAACACACTCATTATTATTGTCATCTGGCAAAGTTCCAAACTTCACAGTCCAATGTACATATTCCTTGCTAATTTTGCTTTCATGGAAATCTGTTATTCCTCAGTTACTGTGCCCAAAATGTTGATAGATTTTGTATCTAGCTGTAGACAAATATCAGTTATTGGCTGCATTACCCAACTATATTTCTTCTTTGTTCTGGGTGCCATTGAAAACTACTTTCTGGCAGTAATGGCTTTTGATCGCTATTTGGCAATTTGCAATCCACTGCGATATGCGGCGATTATGGGTAACAGATTTTGCCATCAGTTGGCATTGATGTCTTGGCTGGTCAGTTTCACAGGATCATTTGTTCCTATTTATCTTTTGAGTAAATTATCTTTTTGTGGTGGGAATGAGATTGATAATTTTTTCTGTGATGCTTCCCCAATTTTCAGACTATCTTGTACTGACACATCCATTCTAAAAACCTACTTTTTCAGTCTGGTGTGGATCATTGTGTTCAGTTGTTTATTCTTTATAATTTTATCCTACATACAGATTATTTTAGCGGTTTTAAAGATACCTTCTAACAGTGGTCGGAAAAAGACATTCTCTACGTGCGGATCTCATTTTATTGTGGTTATTTTGTATTATGGTTCAGTTATATCAATGTATGTAAGGCCACATCATGGATCCACTTTTGTATTTGATAAATGTCTTTCAGTATTTTATGCAATTATTACTCCATTTTTAAATCCTATAATTTATAGTCTAAGGAACCAAAACATTAGGGAAGCAATAAAATCATACAGTAAATTTTTTTGAGCTGTACCTATGGCAGTACATATATAGAAATTAAAAACCAGGTTTAATTTGACCCTTTCCCAATATCAGCATATTACAGCAGATATTGGGTATTTAATAGAGATGAGCGGACAGTAAAATGTTCGAGGTTCAATATTCGTTTTGAGTAGCCCCTCAATATTCGACTACTCGAATCGAATATGGGACCCTATTATAGTCTATGGGGGGAAAATGCTCGTTTCAGGGGTAGGCAACGTTCGATCAAATTATACTTACCAAGTCCACGAGTGAGGGTCGGGCTGGATCCTCCGTGCAGTCTTCTCCTTGGGCAGAGCCGACTGCGCATGCCCGCACTACAAGCGGACATGCGCAGTCGACTCTGCCCAGGCCCGATGCCTGGCAGAGTGAATGAAGAGCCGGAAGACGCCGCGGGGAAGCTGCACGGAGAAGACTTCTAAAGGTAGGAGAAGAACCAGCGTTGATTTGCTGACTGTATAGCGTTCGGCCAATCAATGCTGGTTCTGCATCGAACTTTTACATTCGAACAGCGAGTGGTACTCGATTGAGTACGAGTATTTCGAATACCGTAGTATTCAATCGAATACCTACTCGATCGAGTACTACTCGCTCATCTCTAGTATTTAAACATGTCGACCTTGTAGGAGATTTTGTTTTTTTTTTCGCCAGACTGAAAACTTAAGTTTTCTATCTTTCACAGACTTAATACAGAATACAGTTCTGAGCAAGTCAAATGTTTTCAGCAATTTTCAAACTAGCACATTCACCCCAAAAATGTGTACACTTTCAGTGGGCAAACAAGTTCACTCACATATGTATTCTTGTTATGAGGATTTTTATGGATATAGTAATTGGAAATTTGGAATGGAATGGAATGAAAGACAGCATCAGAGTCTTTGGTTGGATCACAGTATGGTATCCTGCTTATAGCATTTAGACTGTGTAAGATACAAACATTGATGGCTCAGATGATAAAGATAGTAGTGATAATGATTTCCTGCGATGGTTGAAATAGTTGTGGGGGAGTCCTCAAAGCCACTGTTCTAACTGCCTAAAGGGAAGACACCAGAGCAAAGGGGACAGGTATGATTTTTTTTTTCACTGCTCCCAGCTGATTTAAACGTTAAAAGAAAAAAGTCCTCACATGACTATGTTGACATATGTTATGGATTTTTACATGCAGAGACAAAAATAAATTGTCCTCAAGTAGAAATATGTCCTAATATAAAGAATTAGTTTTTTTCCTTAATACAATTTACTGTGCTTTAGCATATACAGTAGCATGTTTATGGCATTGAACTGTATACTAATAGTATACAGTACAGAAAGTTGCACCAACACCAGGAAATCTGGTCTAAATATTCTTTAAAAAATACCCTGAGCTGTCAGCTATGGTTTAGACCTTGATTCCCAGTGACATAATTCATACGATGAATTTGCTTTTTGTGAAACTTCATCCATGCCTCAGATCTTCAAAAACACAGATGGTTTCAGACATTCTTTGTCCTAGAGTAGTTAGTCTAGTTTTGTCTAGGGGTTATAGATGTTCGGTATAATTGTGTACCCTCTAAATATTTTGGACCATGACCCTAGGGTGATGCGCAGTTTACCTCTCAGGGATGAAACATACAGATTTCTGGAAAAGTGTTAGACAGTTGTGAAAAAATTCTGTAAAGCAAGAATGCTTTAAAAAATAAAGGTATTAATATTGTATTTTTGTTCATTAACCCCTTAAGGACCAGGCCATTTTTTGGTTTCGCATTTTCGTTTTTCCCTCCTCACATTTCAAGAGCCATAACTTTTTCATTTTTCAGTTCACAGAGTCACATGATGGCTTATTGTTTGCGGGACAAATTGTACTTTGTAATGGCATCATTCAATATGCTGTGCAATGTACTGGGAAGCTGGAAAAAAATTCAGAATGAGGTGCAATTGGAGAAAAAATGCATTTGCGCCATTTTCTTATGGGTTTAATTTTTACAGCGTTCACTGTTTGGTACAAATGACATGTTACCTGTGTTCTACGTGTCAGTACGAACGGTGTACGTACCGGTATTGGTACGGTGATACCAAATTTATATAGTATTTGAAATGTTTTGATACTTTTAAAAAAATGATAAACTTTGCAAAATAGAAAAAAAATTTTGTGTCATCATGTTCTAACACCTGTAACTTTTTCATATTTCCATGTATGGAGCTGGTTGTGGTGTCTTTTTATGCGGGACAAGATGACGTTTCTATTGATACCATTTGGGGAAAGATCTGATGGTTTGATCACTTTTTATTCAATTTTTTATAGGAGGCAAAGTGTTGAAAAAAACGCTTTTTGGCTGTTTTTATTTTTTTTGCCGCTACGCCGTTCGCAGTACGGGATAAATGTTTTAATATTCTAATAGTTCGGTCATTTTGGAGCGCGGGGATACCTAATATGTTTATGTTTAATGTTCTTTAATTACTTTTATAGCTAATCTAGGGAAAGGGGGGTGATTTGAACTTTTATATTTTTTTTATTTTTTTAATACTTTTAAAAACTTTTTTTTTTCTTCTGTTACATTTATGATCAGACCCCTTAGGTACCTTGAAACCTAGGGGTCTGATCGCTCATACTATTCACTGCAATACTACAGTATTGCAGTGAATAGGAAAATCGCAGCACTTCTATTAGACGATGCCTCTGCCTCTGCCTCTGGCATCGTCTAATAGATCTTGTGCAGAGACAAGCCTGGAAGCCTTCAATAGGCTTCCGGCTGTCATAGCAACCGATCACCGCCCTCATGTGACGTTCAGGAGGGCGGCGATCGGGGAAACATGGCGGCGCCCATGCCGCCTGCGCTGTTTACACGCTGCGGTCGCGTTTGACCGCAGTGTGTAAAGGGTTAACAGCAGCGATCGGCTCGGGCACCGACCGCTGCTGTTAGTGGCAGGTCCTGGCTGTATTATACAGCCGGCATCTGCCGTGTATGGAGCGAGCTCAGCGTGTGAGCTCGCTCCATACATCCCCATGCGACCCATGACGTACAGTTACGTCAAGGGTCGCTAAGGGGTTAATAAAATTTAGAGGGAGGGTACATTCACACGATGAGGAGGCTTTTTAACCCATTGATTTCAATGTGTTACGTGCGCTAAATGGAACCCATTGAAGTCAATGAGATGCTGTTTTGTAGCGCTGATCCTTACACGAGTTATCATGCAAGAATCAGCGAGGCATTACATCATGTGAATGCTCCCGGAATGAAAAAAAAATGTAAATGAAATCAAATTGGTGTGATCAGCATTTGCCTACTTTTCTTCAAGATACACTTGCACAATGTTTATGAAGAAAATCAGCAGGGAGTTTGTTCCAAACATCTTTGAGAACTAACCACAGATACTCTGTGAAGGTAGGCTTGCTCAAATCCTTCTGTCTCTTCATGTAATCCTAGACAGACTGGATGATGTTGAGATTACGGCTGTGTGGCAGTTCACTTTGCAATTTATGAATTGACAAGAATACATTTTAATACTTACATTTTTTACTTTGCAAAATTCACATTTGAGAATTATTGTCATCTCAATTTTTTTTTGAAAAATAAATATCTTGATTAGTATGGAAAAAAATAACTAAAAAATTTCATACATCAGTTTTTTTGTGCAAAAGCGTGCTACTTTTTTTTCCCACTGCTTTTGCCACTTTCCTGGAAGGTGGTGTGAAGTGCTTAGAGTGACCTGTCCCATCAGATTTATGATCACTTACACAAGATTACTAGTGTAAATGATCTCTGAAATCCACTTCATCTATACGCTGGCATAGATTTCACTTTAGATATACACCCACATTCATTGGTCACATGGTCATGCTACAGCTCAGTTATGCAACAACTCATTTGAAAGTGGCTGAGCTGTAGCATTGCCATGTGGCCTACAGATGGGATGTCACTTCTTGAGAAGAAAAGAAAGTAGCCATGTTTTTTAATCCTGGATAACTCCTTTATTGGGAATACAGGAACAGCATAAGATCCTAAGAAAAACAAACTTCTCACTTTTTGCAGTAAATTGCAATCTGGCTATCTGATCCTCAAGGAGTCTCAAGTGTGTAGGGAAATTAAGAGGATTAAAGCAGACAAGGCCGGTGGACCTGATGGTTTAAGTACAAAAGTTCTTAAAGTATGTGGAGACCAGTTGTGTGGCATCATCACGCACATGTACAATATGAGTCTAAAGCTGGGAGTGGTACCTCAACTGTGGAAAACATCTTGTGTGGTACCAGTACCAAAGAAATCCAACCCGACGGGCTACAATGACTACCGACCTGTAGCACTGACATCCCATCTGATGAAGGTCCTAGAGAGACTGGTCCTGACACACCTACACCCCCTAGTGAGCTCCGCTCTGGACCCTCTCCAGTTTGCCTATCGACTGGGCATTGTGGCAGATGACGCCGTCATCCACCTTCTTCACAGAGCTCTCTCTCACCTGGAGAAACCTGGGAACACTGTGAGAATAATGTTCTTTGATTTCTCCATTGCGTTAAACACCATTCAGCCAGGACTACTGAGGGAGAAGCTGAACCTTGGTGGAGTGGACCATCACCTGTCCTACTGGATCCTGGACTACCTGACAAACCACCCTCAGTATGTGAGAGCCAAGGACTGTGTGTCTGACATTGTGATCTGTAGTACGGGGGCACCACAAGGTACAGTTCTTGCCCCATTTCTCTTCACACTGTACACTGCTGACTTTAGGCACAACTCATCCAGCTGTTACCTAGAGAAGTACTCCGATGACTCTGCTATAGTAGGCCTTATCAGTGATGGCAACCATTGATTGATTTGAGGTGTGGTCGGGCACTATATCAGAGGGGACTCAAGGCAGAAGTGATCAGACTTTGACAAAGGATAACCCATCCGAAACGCGTCAGTCTGACGCCCACATTCCTGTTTTGTGCGTATGCTGCTGTGATTTTGTAACTTTTTAACAATAAAGAAGAAGTTTATTTGCATCTTTCCACGTAACCTGGCTGGAATCAATTTCTTGTTGGATGTACTATCGTTTGGCTCCGGACCGAGGGAGCATATTTTTTCCGAGCCGGTCTACAGATCTCAGAGTGGGAAGCGATATATGGGAGAGTGATTTGCACTACAAGTTGGCTGAGTATAATTTTTCCTTTTCCCTTTTCCCTTTTTCTATATACATTTGTCGGTTTACTCGTGCCATTTTTTGCTGTAGTCTATCTCCTGGCATAATGAAGTTTTGATGTTAACAACATTACGTCAACTATGCTTTTTTATCCGTCTTCTTGAATTATTACCAGCAGCATACTAAAGGAGTTATACAGGAATTTTATCATTATATATAATAATTTTTGGTCTTAATTTTTTGATATTACCATGGAAACAATAAATATGGAAAATGATCAAGAAGTCTCCCGCAAAAAAAGATTGCAGGAGGTCTTTTTTGACAATGTTGAAACAATAGACGGCAACACAGATGCAAACTATGATTCCATCATATCTAAACTACGTAAATTGTTAACACTTGAAACTAAAACGTGGTGGGACCATAAGACTCTCAGCATGTATTTACAAAGAAACATGATTCCACGTGGATTGAGACTTCAGAAGTTCCCCACTTACGTTTATAACGATGACTTTAAATTACAATGGGAGGGAATCCTAACAGACTGTTCCCATAAATTAATGAGATTAATTGTTAAAAATGAGGAAGAAAAACTTTCATCCTTGAAAGATGATATTAATAAAACCAAGGAGGAGTTGACTAAATTTACCCTCACTCCACAACAGGATGGAACTTACAATAAAATCAAGGAACAGATTAATAAGTTAGAAGAGAATATTGCGGATATTAAAAAGAAGAAATTTTTACGTGATAAATCTGATTATGATAATGAAACAGTGTATAAATGGCAGATGGAAGCCACATCGACCCCGAAATCCATACTGAAAAGGAGGAACAGATATAAAACAAGGAATGACTCTAGAAGGAGAGTATCCTTCAGTTCCATCGATAGGGAATCAGAAGGATCAGATACAGGTTCCACACAATCACAAGAAAGTTTTTTAGGAGGAATGAACGGAAAAAGTTCTCACCACGGAGGAAAACCCATAGGGCAGGAAGAAAACATAAAAAGACAAATAAGACAGACGAGATATCAAACACGGAGAAAACAGATGTGATAGGGGAGCATTCTGATATTGACGGTTCGGTACACATTGACGATGCTTATAATGTTTTTTCAAACATAAATAATGAGAGTAATTTTCCCAGTGTTCTTAATCTCTCGTCTTTTACTTTCTCTGACTCATGCTTACAATTATTGTCAAAAGGTTTAAATTTTGTCCCTGCGGAACACTTTGATATATTTGAGACATTACTTGATGTAAATAAGTTTATCCGCCTACTTACAATCAAGAGGCATTTTTTTGATATACATAAGTCGGAAAAAGATGGGACAATTGACAGTTCTCCTATGGTAAATGAGTTTGGCAAATTATTGTTTGATGAGCAATGTTGTCTACTAAATTTGATGAATTTGGGGGATAGTGAGAAAGATGGATCAACTGTTCCGGATTTTAAGGTCGATATAAAGAATCCATTTTTTTATCCCCTTAATTCTAGATGTCCGGCACTGGACATGTTCCAGAGTGCCATTGAAAGGGATCTTGTTAAGTTATATGATGTACAGAAAACTAAGTCTCGGTTTGATAATTTAAAAATGGATGAGAGATTGATCTTGAGGTATTTGCAGAATAATGACAAGGTCATAGTGAAGATGTCAGACAAAGGGGGACGAGTGGTGATCCTCAACAGAAGCGATTATGTTCAGTCAGCATATTCTATTTTGAATGATGCAGACACATACCGTGTTCTGAGTGAGAATCCGACCAAGATTTTTTCTTGCAAGATAAAGTCCCTCTTGGAAGAGGGTTTGAATCAAGGTTTCTTCACAGAGAGGGAGATACAGTATTTACATGTGGAACATCCGATAGTTCCCATCTTTCATGGGCTACCGAAAACGCACAAGAGTGGATTCCCCCCCCCCCTCCCCACTGAGACCCATCATTTCGGGTATTGGTTCAGTTACAGAGCGTTTATGTATTTGGGTTGACCAATTGCTTCAACCTTTGGTAAAATTAACACCTAGCTATATCAAGGATACCAAAGAGATCCTTAAAGTATTTGATGGGTTCCAGTGGAGGGGGGATTTCACCTGGGTTAGCTGTGATGTTACAGCCCTCTATTCCTCAATACCACATAATATAGCTATTACTGCACTTTCTTATTTTTTGTATATTCATACTAACTTCGATCCGGAATTTAATGAGTATATCATCCAGATCATTGAATTCTTATTACATCATAATTATTTCATGTTTTTGGACAAATTTTATCTCCAAATTAAGGGGGCGCCCATGGGTGCATGTTTCTCCCCCTCCCTGGCCAACATAGTTATGGCCTGGTGGGAGGAGAAACATTTATATGATAACAGCAATCCTTTTCGCAGCCAGATACACTGGTATGGTCGTTATATTGATGACGCCCTTTTGATCTGGACAGGACGGACTGAGGATATACACAAATTTATAGATTATATCAACGATAACCCCTACAATTTAAAATTCACTTTCAACATAGGAGAAGAGAGTATCAATTTTTTGGATGTAAGGGCCCCTTCACACGGCGTATACGCTCACTGCTTTTGAGCGTGTAAATGTTCCGTAGCAGCGGCGTCTAAAGCACTTCCCATTGTTTTCTATGGGAGCCGGCAGACGCGCGCTCCCCATAGAAATGAATGGAAAAAGCAGCCCATTCATTTCTATGGCGAGCGCGCGTATGCCGGCTCCCATAGAAATCAATGCGATCTGCTTTTAGACGCCGCTGCTACGGAACGTTTACACGCTCCAAAGCAGTGAGAGTATACGCCGTGTGAAGGGGCCCTAACACTCAGAGGGGATCAAGATAGTGGCAGAGTACAGGTGTGTAATTACAGAAAACCTAGTGCAGGTAACACACTTTTGCACGCATACAGTATGCACCCCAAACACAGAAAAAAATCTTTGCCGGTTGGTGAGTTCCTTAGAGTCAAAAGAAATTGTTCTACACAGGAGGCTTTCGAAAAGGAGTCTCTTGTTGTTAAAAATAGACTCAAACAGAGACATTATCCCCAATGGTCCATTAATAGGGCATATGATATTGCAACACGTAGAGACAGAGAACAGTTGTTGTATAACCCCCAGAAAAAGAAGCAAAAAGATAATATCAGTGAAATACATTTTTCAACTAGATATAGCACAGAATTCGATGAGATAACCCAGATAATTAGAAACAACATGCCCATCCTCAATCAGGACCCAATTTTGGGGGAAGTGATCAAAAAAGGATGCAGTTTCATATCTAGGAGGGGTAAGACACTGGGAAATTATATTTCACCTAGTCTCTTGGTTAATAAGAAGGAAGATAGAACAAAAACTTGGTTAAATATGGTGGGTTTTTTCAAATGTGGACACGTACGTTGTTCTACTTGCCAGTGGACATCGAAAATAACAAAGTTTTCTGACGCTGAGGTGCATCATTCATATAAAATAAAAGATCACATTGATTGCAATAGCAGTCATGTTGTATACATGATTGCATGTCAGGAATGTAGAGTACAATATATCGGCAGTACTATCAGGCCTTTGAAAACGCGCATTTCGGAACACTTACGAAGTATAAGTAATCCGGATAATCTTAAAAACACAGGGGTGTCTAGACACTTCAAAGAAAAACATAAGAGTGACATGTCCAGTTTGAGATTTTGGGGCATAGAACAGGTGAAACGCCCAATTAGGGGTGGTGACTGGGAGCATATTTTAAGAATTAGAGAAGTCCATTGGATTCTTAAGTTAAGAACACGGTACCCATTGGGCATGAATAATAGAAATGACATATCCTACATCTATTAAAGATCCATTGCAATCCTCTGAACGCATCTATGTTGTGGGACAAGTTTATTTTGGCTATAAAATATCCTCATGTGCCATATGTACACATAAAATATGGCTTTGGTAATATAGGTTTGTGATAATATAGGCTGTCCATAGCCCAGCCGCGATAGTAGTATTGTAAACACAGGTGTGGGAGCATTCAGTATGGAACAGGTTGGCTCCTGTGAGGTCAGCAGGCAGGAGCCGGTCTGCAAAGTTGAAGGTAAGGGGAAGGGGTGTTTGAGGGGGAGGGGGGTCAAGTGTTAATGCCTGCAATCCCAGTCCATTTTAATTGCAGGCAGGAGCAACAGGGCTCCGTGTAGTGGAAATCTATATGTAAATGTGAGTGAGTAGAGTGAGGGCTACTCCTGAGGCAACAGTAAGGAGTGTGCAGGCAGTGTGTGGCAGGAAATGCGAGGCCGTGTGTGTGAGTCTATAGCTGGGGATAGGAGTCCTGCTTTTGTGAGTCTCCTGCTAGGAAGCCATGTTGTTTCGTGGCACCAAAAGTAGCCTATGTTTCAATCCCAAGCGAAAACTATGTGGAAAATTTCACACAAATCCGTCAAGGCGTTTTAGCGTGATTGAGGAACAAACATCCAAACTCACAAACATGCAAACATCCAAACACACAAACTTTCACAAGTAGGATAAACTCCAAAAAATATTGCAGAAGTCTAAGTACACAAGTTACTCACGGAGAGAACAATCCTCCATAACATCAAGTAAGACTGCAGCACATATCAAGCTGAAAATGAACACAATATAAAATACATGCCTTACCCTGCCCAGCACTTCACCTCAACGATTGTTTCACTGCGTGGCTTCCTCAAGGGGCGCCCCTTGACTTACACTTCTGCACTAATTTTGGCAGTTTATATATCTATGCATTTTTGCCCTACCTCGCCATTATGTTGATTCTTTGGTTTATTCCATTGCTTATATGTTTGTTCATGTTATATTTATGTTAATAAAATGATATTCTTTTATTATTATTGGTGTTTGGTCATAATTAGTTTGATTTTATAATGGAAATATGACCAACTTGGAAATCCAAGGTTTAGAACATGTAGAACCCAGTCAGGAAGCTGGAAGTTCGAGCCACCAGATAACCTCTTTAATTTGGCAGATATAGGATGTGATTACAATTAGAGATGAGCGAACACTAAAATGTTCGAGGTTCGAAATTCGATTCGAACAGCCGCTCACTGTTCGAGTGTTCGAATGGGTTTCGAACCCCATTATAGTCTATGGGGAACATAAACTCGTTAAGGGGGAAACCCAAATTCGTGTCTGGAGGGTCACCAAGTCCACTATGACACCCCAGGAAATGATACCAACACCCTGGAATGACACTGGGACAGCAGGGGAAGCATGTCTGGGGGCATAAAAGTCACTTTATTTCATGGAAATCCCTGTCAGTTTGCGATTTTCGCAAGCTAACTTTTCCCCATAGAAATGCATTGGCCAGTGCTGATTGGCCAGAGTACGGAACTCGACCAATCAGCGCTGGCTCTGCTGGAGGAGGCGGAGTCTAAGATAGCTCCACACCAGTCTCCATTCAGGTCCGACCTTAGACTCCGCCTCCTCCGGCAGAGCCAGCGCTGATTGGCCGAAGGCTGGCCAATGCATTCCTATGCGAATGCAGACTTAGCAGTGCTGAGTCAGTTTTGCTCAACTACACATCTGATGCACACTCGGCACTGCTACATCAGATGTAGCAATCTGATGTAGCAGAGCCGAGGGTGCACTAGAACCCCTGTGCAAACTCAGTTCACGCTAATAGAATGCATTGGCCAGCGCTGATTGGCCAATGCATTCTATTAGCCCGATGAAGTAGAGCTGAATGTGTGTGCTAAGCACACACATTCAGCACTGCTTCATCAAGCCAATACAATGCATTAGCCAGTGCTGATTGGTCAGAGTACGGAATTCGGCCAATCAGCGCTGGCCAATGCATTCTATTAGCCCGATGAAGTAGAGCTGAATGTGTGTGCTAAGCACACACATTCAGCACTGCTTCATCAAGCCAATACAATGCATTAGCCAGTGCTGATTGGCCAGAGTACGGAATTCGGCCAATCAGCGCTGGCTCTGCTGGAGGAGGCGGAGTCTAAGATCGCTCCACACCAGTCTCCATTCAGGTCCGACCTTAGACTCCGCCTCCTCCGGCAGAGCCAGCGCTGATTGGCCGAAGGCTGGCCAATGCATTCCTATGCGAATGCAGACTTAGCAGTGCTGAGTCAGTTTTGCTCAACTACACATCTGATGCACACTCGGCACTGCTACATCAGATGTAGCAATCTGATGTAGCAGAGCCGAGGGTGCACTAGAACCCCTGTGCAAACTCAGTTCACGCTAATAGAATGCATTGGCCAGCGCTGATTGGCCAATGCATTCTATTAGCCCGATGAAGTAGAGCTGAATGTGTGTGCTAAGCACACACATTCAGCACTGCTTCATCAAGCCAATACAATGCATTAGCCAGTGCTGATTGGCCAGAGTACGGAACTCGACCAATCAGCGCTGGCTCTGCTGGAGGAGGCGGAGTCTAAGATAGCTCCACACCAGTCTCCATTCAGGTCCGACCTTAGACTCCGCCTCCTCCGGCAGAGCCAGCGCTGATTGGCCGAAGGCTGGCCAATGCATTCCTATGCGAATGCAGACTTAGCAGTGCTGAGTCAGTTTTGCTCAACTACACATCTGATGCACACTCGGCACTGCTACATCAGATGTAGCAATCTGATGTAGCAGAGCCGAGGGTGCACTAGAACCCCTGTGCAAACTCAGTTCACGCTAATAGAATGCATTGGCCAGCGCTGATTGGCCAATGCATTCTATTAGCCCGATGAAGTAGAGCTGAATGTGTGTGCTAAGCACACACATTCAGCACTGCTTCATCAAGCCAATACAATGCATTAGCCAGTGCTGATTGGCCAGAGTACGGAATTCGGCCAATCAGCGCTGGCCAATGCATTCTATTAGCCCGATGAAGTAGAGCTGAATGTGTGTGCTAAGCACACACATTCAGCACTGCTTCATCAAGCCAATACAATGCATTAGCCAGTGCTGATTGGCCAGAGTACGGAATTCGGCCAATCAGCGCTGGCTCTGCTGGAGGAGGCGGAGTCTAAGATCGCTCCACACCAGTCTCCATTCAGGTCCGACCTTAGACTCCGCCTCCTCCGGCAGAGCCAGCGCTGATTGGCCGAAGGCTGGCCAATGCATTCCTATGCGAATGCAGACTTAGCAGTGCTGAGTCAGTTTTGCTCAACTACACATCTGATGCACACTCGGCACTGCTACATCAGATGTAGCAATCTGATGTAGCAGAGCCGAGGGTGCACTAGAACCCCTGTGCAAACTCAGTTCACGCTAATAGAATGCATTGGCCAGCGCTGATTGGCCAATGCATTCTATTAGCCCGATGAAGTAGAGCTGAATGTGTGTGCTAAGCACACACATTCAGCACTGCTTCATCAAGCCAATACAATGCATTAGCCAGTGCTGATTGGCCAGAGTACGGAATTCGGCCAATCAGCGCTGGCCAATGCATTCTATTAGCCCGATGAAGTAGAGCTGAATGTGTGTGCTAAGCACACACATTCAGCACTGCTTCATCAAGCCAATACAATGCATTAGCCAGTGCTGATTGGCCAGAGTACGGAATTCGGCCAATCAGCGCTGGCTCTGCTGGAGGAGGCGGAGTCTAAGATCGCTCCACACCAGTCTCCATTCAGGTCCGACCTTAGACTCCGCCTCCTCCGGCAGAGCCAGCGCTGATTGGCCGAAGGCTGGCCAATGCATTCCTATGCGAATGCAGACTTAGCAGTGCTGAGTCAGTTTTGCTCAACTACACATCTGATGCACACTCGGCACTGCTACATCAGATGTAGCAATCTGATGTAGCAGAGCCGAGGGTGCACTAGAACCCCTGTGCAAACTCAGTTCACGCTAATAGAATGCATTGGCCAGCGCTGATTGGCCAATGCATTCTATTAGCCCGATGAAGTAGAGCTGAATGTGTGTGCTAAGCACACACATTCAGCACTGCTTCATCAAGCCAATACAATGCATTAGCCAGTGCTGATTGGCCAGAGTACGGAATTCGGCCAATCAGCGCTGGCCAATGCATTCTATTAGCCCGATGAAGTAGAGCTGAATGTGTGTGCTAAGCACACACATTCAGCACTGCTTCATCAAGCCAATACAATGCATTAGCCAGTGCTGATTGGCCAGAGTACGGAATTCGGCCAATCAGCGCTGGCCAATGCATTCTATTAGCCCGATGAAGTAGAGCTGAATGTGTGTGCTAAGCACACACATTCAGCACTGCTTCATCAAGCCAATACAATGCATTAGCCAGTGCTGATTGGCCAGAGTACGGAATTCGGCCAATCAGCGCTGGCTCTGCCGGAGGAGGCGGAGTCTAAGGTCGGACCTGAATGGAGACTGGTGTGGAGCGATCTTAGACTCCGCCTCCTCCAGCAGAGCCAGCGCTGATTGGTCGAGTTCCGTACTCTGGCCAATCAGCGCTGGCCAATGCATTCTATTAGCCCGATGAAGTAGAGCTGAATGTGTGTGCTTAGCACACACATTCAGCTCTACTTCATCAGGCTAATAGAATACATTGGCCAATCAGCGCTGGCCAATGCATTCTATTAGCTTGATGAAGCAGAGTGTGCACAAGGGTTCAAGCGCACCCTCGGCTCTGATGTAGCAGAGCTGAGGGTGCACAAGGGTTCAAGTGCACCCTCGGCTCTCCTACATCAGAGCCGAGGGTGCGCTTGAACCCTTGTGCAGCCTCGGCTCTGCTACATCAGAGCCGAGGGTGCGCTTGAACCCTTGTGCACACTCTGCTTCATCAAGCTAATAGAATGCATTGGCCAGCACTGATTGGCCAGAGTACGGAATTCGGCCAATCAGCGCTGGCCAATGCATCCCTATGGGAAAAAGTTTATCTCACAAAAATCACAATTACACACCCGATAGAGCCCCAAAAAGTTATTTTTAATAACATTCCCCCCTAAATAAAGGTTATCCCTAGCTATCCCTGCCTGTACAGCTATCCCTGTCTCATAGTCACAAAGTTCACATTCTCATATGACCCGGATTTGAAATCCACTATTCGTCTAAAATGGAGGTCACCTGATTTCGGCAGCCAATGACTTTTTCCAATTTTTTTCAATGCCCCCAGTGTCGTAGTTCCTGTCCCACCTCCCCTGCGCTGTTATTGGTGCAAAAAAGGCGCCAGGGAAGGTGGGAGGGGAATCGAATTTTGGCGCACTTTACCACGTGGTGTTCGATTCGATTCGAACATGGCGAACACCCTGATATCCGATCGAACATGTGTTCGATAGAACACTGTTCGCTCATCTCTAATTACAATATATCTATATTATTATTATTATTATTTTGTTTGTATAATTTTCTGTAACTCCTGTGAGATTTCATCACATGAGAAAATATAGCAGAAATAAATAACAACACAATTAAATTAATTGCAAACATTAGTATCACAATATTTATAAAGACAGGCTCCAACATGACATTCTCTAGATCCTTTATCGGAGCAAGAACCTTAATGGTACCTAAATCCATAATATAAGAAATGTTATACAAATATTTAATGTATTACAATATTGTATTGTACTATAACTGATTATCATTTTTATAACATATAAAATAAAAGTTATGTGTGTCAAGTATTTTCAGCAGTTTATTAGACAGGATTAATAAGTAAAGCAGAGCTACTGTGTCAATGTGTTCTTTTATTATCTGCTTTTAAGAGTTTATTATTTTTTAGTTGGATTCAAATGCTTGAAGAAAATGTGAAACAAATATATCTTAAGAAGTTACGTCCTTACTGAACATGTATATAATGTACACAAAAACTGCATTGCTAAACTTTTGCAGTGTTTTGCTCCCACACAAAATCTTGGTTCCCACATACCATGTGTCATTTTAAAAACTGGTGTCTTTTTATGTGATGGAGGAGTATTGGCTTCCCTTAAACATCAGCTCCTTAATGTGGCTGCTACTTCTGAACATCCTCCAGCTATACTCCTCCTTGTAACATAAACAGATGAAAGTCCAGTATCTCCTTTAAAGAGAAATGCCTGTATATTTTCACAGCAATAATTAGTAATGTTTAAATTTGGGTCTACCCATCTATCACCAAAGTATCTTTCAGCAAATGGGTGGGAAAGGGGGGCCTTAGCCTTAAAGTGTTGCATAACTGACTGCCTGGACATAAAAGGGTCATCAAACTGCCATATACCAGGAGAAAGGAATGACCAACAACACCTTGGGATCCTTGGACAACCAGACGGTGAACTAGGCTGACTTGGTTCACCATCTGATTGTCCAAAGATCCCAAGGTGCTGTTGATCATCCCTTTCTCAGTTTTATATGCCGTAGAAGAGATGTCACGTATCTGACACCAGCTGCCCCAAAGCCATGTACCTGAAAATAAGGTATTTGCAATATGTTTAAGGTTGTTGTGTTCCTCACACAACTGTATAGGGTGAGAGTCTTTTCTATTTTTCTTGTTGTGCCACCTTAATTGGAATGGTATCACACTATGCACATATCAGCTCTCTCTTTTTTTTATTTCTTTAGTATTTACCACAAGAATAGGCTATAAAATAAACAATAAGCCTGGAAATCTTAGGACATTATTAATCAAATAAAGGCCATAGAGTCCTCTCAAACAAATGCAGTTCAAATACATATGCGATATACATATATACTATATACGTATACTGTAAGACAAAATATTTATTAAATATAATTAAAAACAATAAGCATATAGCACTAAACAATTAAGTAAAGTGTTATATAGGATAACATTATATAAACAATAAATTGATAATCAGACATAAATCCATGTTTCTTTTACAGCAAAGGTATAATGAGCTGGTAATGTAGTCATGGGGAGAATTCATCAATCCCTCTATACCAGATGTGGGCAGATTGGGGATCAGGCCGGGTCAGGGTGGGAACACATCAGGCTGTTGTGAGCTATCATGGAAATCTACGGCAATTTCTAACTGGCGTAGATTTCCATTCTGGTGCAGGGTCATCTGACTGATTTGTGAATAAGCCAGAGCCTCAGAAATTACATCCTCCCTGTCCTAGTTGGGCTGTTTATTAAGACTGTCATATGATATGCCAGTCTTAATAAACATGCCCCATTATTTTTCATACAGTTTACTTGCAGTCCCCAATAATAAATATTAGGAAAAGCCTTAAGTTGTCTGTACACTGACTTTATGTTTAATGCCAGACTTTATTTAATATCAATATTTGTATTCTATTTATTTCAAAGAAAATTGTCTTCTGGATACAAAGTGAATTGAACTAATGGGAATCAACAATGAAACCTATGTATTGTCCTTCATAATACTCGGCTTTCCAGGCTTGCAGAGATTAAAGACATTGACTTTCATAATAGGACTATTCATTTATGTAGCAACAGTATTAGGAAATGTACTTATTGTTCTCATGGTTTGGAAAGAGAACCGTCTTCATTTCCCTATGTATTTCTTCCTTGCAAATATCTCTGTGATTGATATTTTCTATACAACAAACATTGTCCCTCAGATGCTTGCCACTTTTCTCATTGAAACGTATACTATCTCTTATTCTGGATGCATTTCTCAGTTCTTTTTTCATATCTGCCTCGGCTCTGGAGAATGCCTTACTTTGGCCATCATGGCATTTGATCGATATGTTGCAATATGCAATCCTTTACATTACCTTTCTATCATGAATGATATAGCATGCATTTCTTTGATAGGAGGAATCTGGTTTGTATCACTAACAGCCAACCTGCCACCTCTGATTTTACTTTGTCAAATGCACTTCTGTGGCCCAAATACTGTCAACCACTTTTTTTGTGACGCTCCGCCATTATTAAAGCTTTCTTGCACAGGCACACAAATGGTAGAACACATTAATTTTGTTGTCGCTGCTAGTATGATCATGAGTTCTTTTGTGCTGATTATCTTGTCTTATTCTATGATCATAAAAAGTGTTATTGCAATTCCAACTACCGGAGGGAAAAAGAAGGCCTTTTCTACTTGTGTTTCTCACCTTGCAGTTGTGGGAATCTTCTTTGGCAGTTTGATAGTAATGTATGTAAGACCAAATTATAATAATTCCTCAGACTATAACAAAGTTGTGTCCGGCTGTTATACAATGGTTACACCTATGCTAAATCCTCTTATATATTCTTTTAGGAACACAGACATGAAAAATACTATAAAACGTAATTTAATGTGTAATGCTGGGGAAGTCTTTAGAGATTAAAGGGGTATCCCCACGTCGCATACTCACCAGTCTTCACTGCTGTAAAATCTTCTTTTTTCCTGGTTTCTTGCGTCATTTGGTGGGCGGGGTTTCATATGCAACCTGTTGTTTAACTCCACCCCCAAATTAGTGTGTGGCTCCGCCCACTGCATAGCGTGATCCTATGGGGCGGCTGAAGGGCCTGTGATGTCATCAAAGGTCCTCAAACAACACTATATGCACAATATTGGACTATGAAGTACAGGCAGGAGCAACTCCATTCTGTGTTACATACAGAGACTGCCTGTCTCTGCCATAATGAACACAATTGAATTAGCTAGTATGATAACTGGGAAAAAACGACGAGTTCAGAAATGAAAGCAGCTCCTCTCCCCTATCTGAGTGCAGGACCTAGGTCATGTGGTGTAGACACAGGAATAGCTAGAAACACAGGCTCACTCCCGTTCACTTAGCCCCTCCTTCCTCCCCCCTGAGAGCAGCAGATACATCACTTGACTTTTGAGCAGATAAGTCTAGAGCTGTGTCAACAATGAATTGAATAAAGTAAGATAGTGGGGAAAAAAACAAAGCAGTTTTGCTGAAGCAATGTATTTAGGAAAAGTCTTACATCCACATTAACAAGCAGTATAGATAGGATCCTTGTGATGGGACAACCCCTTTAATGTCAGATTTGTTAATTGTGCTCCTTCTATTTCTCTCTATGAATGTTACAGTGCTAAAGTATAAGATCATTAATTTTAATCATTGATACTTCTGTGTATTTTTTGTTACACATGATATGGCCAAAAATATGTGGACATGTGATCATCACATCTAGAGTATATGAGATTGTTGGACATCTCATTCCAAAACATACAGTAAGTGTTAATATGGATATAAGTGTTAGTACAGAACTTACTCTCATTGGAAGTCTTTCCACAAGATTTTGAAGTGTTGCAGAAAAGCTACTTTTTATTTACTTACAGATTTTGCTGCATTTGTTTTTAGCCAGGAGCAGGTACAAATGGCATGGGAGCTATAAAGGAAGCACATATATCTTTCCCTTCTGCTCAATCCATTGTCTTTAGCTCAAAACACTGCACCAAAATGTTCAAGAAAATAATCAGCTTTTCTACAACTTGGAGCCTGAGGCTGAGGCCCCATGTTACAGAAATGTAACTTTTTTTGTTGCAGATTTTGTTGTGGTTTTTTTTTTAGCCAAAGCCAGGAGTGGATTGAACAAAAGGTAGAAGCATATGTATTTCCTAGGTATTTTCCATTCCTTTTGTAGTCATTTTTGGCTTTGGCTCAAAAAATAAAACAAATCTGTAACAAAAAAAGGTACTATTCCGTTATCGGGCCAGCAGCAGCGCAGTTCGGGACAGCAGTTCAGCAGCGGGAATTACAATGACATCCGAGGACTGCTGGCCCGATGCTTGTGCCCAGTAACCAGTACATCGATGACCCCCCTCCCCCATCCTTCTCCTCCTGCCAGTGCTGCCCCCCAGCTCTCCTTACATCTTCCCCGGGAATTACAATGACATCCGAGGACTGCTGGCCCGATGCTTGTGCCCAGTAACCAGTACATCGATGACCCCCCTCCCCCATCCTTCTCCTCCTGCCAGTGCTGCCCCCCAGCTCTCCTTACATCTTCCCCGTACCCTCTCCCCGCCACACGACTAGGCCTCACCTCAGCGCTAGTACCGAGACCGAAAGGAAAGACACCGGGGCTCAATCCAGGCCCTGACAAGAAACACGCCGACTATAGGAACGGTGAGCTACAGCGAGCCGGAGGGACAAACTTTCTGCAGCGTCCGGCGGCTATCTAGTAGCATTCATTGCTCAAGATTTACGGTGAGGCCTATTACAGGGAGAGGGTACGGGGCAGATGTAAGAAGAGCTGGGGGGCAGCACTGGAAGGAAGAGGAGGATGAGGGCATCGATCGATGTACTGCCTACTACACACAAGCACGGCCTCTATCATCGGGCCAGCATCGGCTTAGTCATGTGGCGGGGAGAGGGTACGGGGTAGATGTAAGGAGAGCTGGGGGGCAGCACTGGAAGGAGGAGGAGATGGAGGGGGGGTCATTGATGTACTGGCTACTGGGCACAAGCATCGGGCCAGCAGTCCTCGGATGTCATTGTAATTCCCGCTGCTGAACTGAACTGCTGTCCCGAAAGCTGGTGCTGAAATGCGCTGCTGCTGGCCCGATAACGGAATAGTACCCAAAAAAATGCAGTTTTTCCGCAATGTGGGGCCTTAGCCTAAGGCTAGCTGTAGCAGGCCACAGAGAAAAAAGTAAACACATCACAGTTTTTCCTGCAATGCTTTTCACAGACAGTCCACAGAGGGAAACTGCTGGCATTTGCGTAGGTATAATTGACATGCCGCGGTTTCCAGCATATGGTTCTGTAAATTTATTTTTCTGCAATGTGTGGATGGGTTTTTGCCCCGGCATTTCCACCATGTGCCCCGCCTAAAAGTGTTCAAGGAATTTGAGCTCTGTGTAGGTCACTGAAGCTCTTTTGTGACAAGCTTGTCAAAACAGTCTTTACTTTTGTGCAAAGGGAACAAGGAAGGGCTTCAACCAAACAGTTGCTGCAAAGTTGGAAGCATGCAATTGTCCAAAATGTCTTTGTATGCTGTAATATTAACATAAAAAACTATAGGCCAAACTATAAAAAATAACTAAACTATCACATCCTATTATATGTGTTTAACCAATTTTTTTCTGAAAAAGGTTGCATACTAGTGAACCCTTTAAGGACACAAGTTTTTCGTTTTTGGGTTTTTGGTTTTCCTCCCTGTTCTTCAAGAGCCATAACATTTTTATTTTTCCATCAAAGAGGGCATTCCTCACAGCCCCCCTGATAGTACTCTTTCATACTCTTGTACTGTCCGAGGGGGCTTTCCTTGCATTCCAGCGATGACACTGGCCAGTAAGAACCGCCCTTTTGACAGTGGAGGAATATTGGAACCAAAACTAACGGCACTGATATCTCCATACCTGGTATATAATACTGCCAATCTGCAAGGACATGAAAGAAATGTCCTCTTCAAGCAATATGTGACCATGATTTTGAGAGACTAATTGAACATTATAATGGCACCATTTAATTCCATATGATGTACTGTTAATAAAAAAAATTAAAAAAAAATCTGGATGGGCTGAAGTTGGGGATATAGTGCAGTTGCAGCATTTTCTCATGATCTGTGTGGTAAAAATGGCAAAAAAATTATTTCTGCTGGTGAATACAATCACTGCTCAAATAAATAAAGGGAATACTCAAATAACACATCCTAGATCTGAATGAATGAAATATTCTCATTGAATACTTCATTCTGTACAAAGTAGAATGTATGAATATAGAATGTGTAGAAGTAGAATGTGTTATTTGAGTGTTCCCTTTATTTTTTTGAGCAGTGTATATATATGTAGCAACCAGCATTATTCAACTGTGGCATACGTCACACATAGCATCTCACGCCTAGCCAACATCAGGGACCAGAAAGCATAATGCTTGCAGACTATCGTCTACTGCTGCCTTTCCTACAACCTACAACTTCCCAGCTCCTGAAAAGACAGGTCGCATGACAAAGGACAAGATCATACCTTCACTGTAGGCTAAAGACTGGGAGTCCCTCCGACTGAGCGGGTCAGCTGTATCCAGGAATATAAGTGCCTAGTCTATCCTTTGCACCTGCTAAATAATGCATTCTTCCATTTTCACCTCCTTCTCAGAACTCCATCCACAGGACACAGAGCTTGACCAGGATAATGTGCTTTTTTTTTTTTTTTAACCCCTTCCCGACATGCGCCGTAATAGTACGGCGCGTGTCGGGTCTGTAACTATGGCGACCGCCCGGGAGCCGGGCGGCCGTCATAGCCGCCGGGTGTCTACTGCTTTAAGCAGTAGACAACCGGCTCTGATGCCTCTGATCGGTCCCCGGACCGATCGGAGGCATTAACCCCTCCGGCGCTGCTGTCAAAGGCGCCGGAGGCGCCATTTTCCCGGCGGCGCATGGGCGCCACCATTTTGGCAGGGATCGCCGGCTCCTGGAGCATGCTCCAGGGCCGACCCCCCGTTGCCATGACAGCCGGGAGCCTTGTTAAAGGCTCCCAGCCGGTCTGCAAATTCTCTCTTTTGCAGGCTGGTGTATACAGCCTGCAAAAGAGATGATGATTTTTTGCAATGCATTGCAATGCATTAGCATTGTAATGCATTGCATTAGTGATCAGACCCCCTAGGGTTCAACACCCCTAGGGGGTCTAATAAATGCAAAAAAAAAAATAAAAAAAAAAGTTAAAAAAAATATTAAAAAATATAAAAAGAATTAAAAGTTCAAATCACCCCCCTTTCCCTAGAACACATATAAAAGTAGTTAAAAACTGTGAAACATATACATGTTAGGTATCCCCGCGTCCGAAATCGCCCGCTCTACAAATATATAAAAATATTTTTCCTGTTCGGTAAACGCCGTAGCAGGAAAAATAGTCAAAAGTGCCAAACCGCCGGTTTTTCACTGTTTTAATTCTGATAAAAATTTGAATAAAAAGTGATCAAAGCAATAACATTTCCCGAAAATGGTAGAACTAAAAAGTACACCCGGCCCCGCAAAAAAAGACGCCCTATACATCCCCGTACACGCACGTATAAAAAAGTTACGGCCGTCGGAATATGGCGACTTTTAGAAAAAAAAAATTTTAACACTGTTTTGGAATTTTTTTTAGGGGTCAAAATGTAAATAAAACCATATAAATTTGGTATCCCTGGAACCGTACCGAAACACAGAATATAGGGGACATGTCATTTTGGCTGCACAGTGAACGCCGTAAAACCAAAGCCCGTAAGAAAGTCGCAGAAATGCATTTTTTCTTCAAATCCACCCAATTCTGAATTTTTTCCTGCTTCTCAGTACATTATATAGAATAATTAATGGTGGCATCATGAAGAAAAAATTGTCCTGCAAAAATTAAGACCTCATATGACTCTGGGAGCGGAGAAATAAAAAAGTTATGGGGTTTAGAAGGAGGGGAGTCAAAAACGAAAAACGAAAATCAAAAAATGCCATCGGCGGGAAGGGGTTAATTTAGACTGTTTTTTTGGACATCATGCCTCTTTTGAAGAGCCCTGAAATGCTAGCTAAGTGTAATCCCTTGACATGTGACCCGATTTTGTAAACTACACCACTGAAGGAATTTATCCAGGGGTACAGTGAGCATTACAGTGTTTCTATATTACACAGATGTTGGTGATAGGTAAAAATGGCAATTTTCCAGGAATACAAAATTTCAGTCCAAAAGCTGTTGTGCTGGAGATACCCGCTTAACAGTTTTTGGAGTGTGTGTCTCTGCTGACACAAGCTGCTACAACATATCAGGTACTGAAATGGCATATCTATGGAAAAATTGCAATTTACACTTTTCATTAACAACTGTGCATTCATTTCTGGAAATTAAATTAATGTAATACTTATGGGTTATAAAAGCTTCTTATGTCAACAAGATGGCGTCCGGAATTTCTCTCTACATGTATACTCTAAAAGCTAAAAAGCGCAGTGCTCCTTCCCTTCTGAGCCCTGCTATGTGCCCAAACAGCAGTGTATGCCCACGTGTACAAATATTTTGCTGGATTTATGAACTATCATTTTGAAATGTTGTTTATGTATTGTTAAAATTTTTGCATATCTGAGATGGAATATTATGGCTGAATCGTGGCTGAACCCCGCCATATACCCATACAGCAGTTTTCAACCAAATATCATGTATAGCTGTGTTCAGGAGAAATTGTGTAATTAAATTTGGGGAGCTTTTTCTCCTTTATCCTCTTGTGAAAATTAAAAATTTGGGGTTAAATTGACTCATGGCCCAATGTTAATAAAATCTGTGAAATTGCTGTAGGGTCAAAATGGTCACAATACCCATTGATATCTTCTGTGAGGGGTGTAGTTACCAAAACAGCATCACTTTTGGGGTTTCCATTGTACTAGTACATTAGGGGCTCTGAAAATTCAACATGGCACTTGAAAACTAACGTCATTAAAAATGGCATCTGCACTGCAGTAGCACAGCCACCATAGCTCCGAGTCTCGGCTGTACATTCTGATCACGGACATTGCAGACCAGGATCTCCCCCCAAAGTAAAGAAAAATTGTACCTTTCCTATTTCCTATTGCAGGCCATTCTCATTCTTAGCTAAATTTGGGATGAAGGAGAGGGAAAACACAGCCTACTTGCATAGAAATAATGAATGAAAATCAAAACCTCATATCCTTCGTAGTAAAATCGGGTGCACGGATTGAAGTTCTGTCGGCCCAGAGCACATTGAAAACAGGAAAAGATGATGAAGATGGAATCCAGCAACCGCGATTAATAAAATCCAGTTTTTATTTACTTCTTGTGGAAATAAAACATCAGTATTTTCTAAGTGGCAATAGTAATTCCCAGAGGGCATCCTGGCTGACGCGTTTCGGGAGAAGTCTTCCTTAGTCATTGCCTTTCAGACAACAGAGCCTTAAGGGTTAATTGCCATACCTGCGCTCACTAGTCCGACACAAACTACAGATGTTAAAGCCCTTCTTCAGATGCAAAAGAATCAGCCGGTCAGGCCAGATGCATACGCAGTGTTTTGCACTTGAAAAAGGGCTTTAAAAGCCCACAACGCGTTGTGACATTTTTGCAATAAAGAACGTATACCTAACTCAACATGTGTATCGCTTGTGTTGGACCAGTGAGCATGTGTATCACGATTAGCCCTTGAGGCTCTGTTGTCTGTTTGGTACGGCCCGGTTTTGGTGACGCTACAAACACCCGCTGCCACCCACACCATTGGCTCTCTTTCTACATGCATGAAAAGTTGTTGCGACTACTCACAGCAACCAAAGGTGAGGGACCAACTGGTCATTTATAACTATCATTGGATACTTGGGCCCTTTTCACCTAAGGTGTTACACTATTGGTTCGCTCAGTGTATTTGTTTTTATTTTAATGCCTTTGTAGAGTTTAGTGTTGTTGATTAAATAAGTCAATGGGATGCCTGTGCAGTGAGCGTCCTGTATCTCTAAGGTAACTCATGTCCTCCCTCTTGTATTGGAGTACAGAAAATGATAGTACACAACTATGTGGATTAACCCCAAGGTGTTGTTTTTTGTCTCGGAGGCTGGGTCTTCATGGTGGTGACATGGCTGACTCTCATTACCAGCAAGGTCCCTATCTCTTGCATTGAAGAGAGGCTTATGTCTTTTAAACTCAGCATTTGTGCAGCCATATGTACTGCTGACATTAATGCAGGCATGCACTATATACCTCGTGTAAAGATGCAGACAAAAATATCAATGATATCAATGATGATCCTTGATGATTTTCCATGCAAGACATGCAAAGGGTCCAATTCAATTATTATTAGTAGGACTATCCCTATGTGAGTGTTGTTAGCTTATTCCCTGTGGTGTAGTGAATTACCAGTAGCCTGAGGAGTTAAACAGATTCAATCTCAGGAGATTAGTGCTCATAATATAGCGTAGTATTGACCTTCTTTCTTTGTCTATCCATATTCATTTAATACCTGTTCTCTCTGGTTTATAATTTAACACTAGGGGACATATTTTTTTTATTTTAAGATGAGGGTACACTGTTGGAGAATGTAATATTTTTAATGATAATTTAAGAGTTAGTCCTTATTTTAGAGTTAGTCTCTCTGTGAATTAATAGATACCATTTTGAAGGGACTATATCATTACCTGATCAGTGAATTTATCCCATAATGGTGCCAATGAAAACATCACTTTGCCCCACAAATACATTTTACGCAGCCATGTTGACAAAGTATATATATATATATATATATATATATATATATATATATATATATATACACTCACCGGCCACTTTATTAGGTACACCTGTCCAACTGCTCGTTATTAACACTTAATTTCTAATCAGCCAATCACATGGCGGCAACTCAGTGCATTTAGGCATGTAGACATGGTCAAGACAATCTCCTGCAGTTCAAACCGAGCATCAGTATGGGGAAGAAAGGTGATTTGAGTGCTTTTGAACGTGGCATGGTTGTTGGTGCCAGAAGGGCTGGTCTGAGTATTTCAGAAACTGCTGATCTACTGGGATTTTCACGCACAACCATCTCTAGGGTTTACAGAGAATGGTCCGAAAAAGAAAAAACATCCAGTGAGCGGCAGTTCTGTGGGCGGAAATGCGTTGTTGATGCCAGAGGTCAGAGGAGAATGGCCAGACTGGTTCAAGCTGATAGAAAGGCAACAGTGACTCAAATAGCCACCCGTTACAAGCAAGGTAGCCAGAAGAGCATCTCTGAACGCACAGTACGTCGAACTTTGAGGTAGATGGGCTACAGCAGCAGAAGACCACACCGGGTGCCACTCCTTTCAGCTAAGAACAGGAAACTGAGGCTACAATTTGCACAAGCTCATCGAAATTGGACAATTGAAGATTGGAAAAACGTTGCCTGGTCTGATGAGTCTCGATTTCTGCTGCGACATTCGGATGGTAGGGTCAGAATTTGGCGTCAACAACATGAAAGCATGGATCCATCCTGCCTTGTATCAACGATTCAGGCTGGTGGTGGTGGTGTCATGGTGTGGGGAATATTTTCTTGGCACTCTTTGGGCCCCTTGGTACCAATTGAGCATCGTTGCAACACCAAAGCCTACCTGAGTATTGTTGCTGACCATGTCCATCCCTTTATGACCACAATGTTCCCAACATCTGATGGCTACTTTCAGCAGGATAATGCGCCATGTCATAAAGCTGGAATCATCTCAGACTGGTTTCTTGAACATGACAATGAGTTCACTGTACTCCAATGGCCTCCACAGCCACCAGATCTCAATCCAATAGAGCATCTTTGGGATGTGGTGGAACGGGAGATTCGCATCATGGATGTGCAGCCGACAAATCTGCGGCAACTGTGTGATGCCATCATGTCAATATGGACCAAAATCTCTGAGGAATGCTTCCAGCACCTTGTTGAATCTATGCCACGAAGAATTGAGGCAGTTCTGAAGGCAAAAGGGGGTCCAACCCGTTACTAGCATGGTGTACCTAATAAAGTGGCCGGTGAGTGTATATATATATATATATAAAGTTATAAAGAGTCAGAATACAACAATGCAAAAAAAACCTATTTCTTTAAAAAGTTTTATATTTTTAAAGTATTAAAATATAAAAAAAGATACAAAATTTGTATTATTTACTATCATACCCATCTACAGAATAAATGTCATTTCTATCAAACAGTGAATGTCAAAAAACGTAAAAAATATTTTTCCTCAATTTCACCCCTTTAGGCTGGGTTCACATGATCTCTTTTGGCTCGTAATTTGGCACGTAGACGCCGCGGGAGCTTTTGCGGGCCGTATACGCTCCCATTGATTTCAATGGGAGCTGAGACTGTATACGCGGCGCTATTTTGCGGCCATGATTTTGCGGCGGCCGCAAAATAGCGCCACGTATATGGTCCCGGGTCCCATTGAAATCAATGGGAGCATATACAGCCCGCAAAAGCTCCCGCAGTGTATACGTGCCACATTACGAGCCAAAATACATTGTGTAAACCCAGCCTTAGAGTTTTAGACTTTTTTTGTCTTGACTTCCCAGTACATTGAATGTAGTGCAGACAGACATAACAAAAGGAGGAGCAGTCCTGCAGGAAGAAGCCTGGAAGGAAGAAGATAGGTGAGTATGACAGACTGGATCGGGGAGGGGGGGGAGTAGTAGTGACATTAGGTTTCCAGAAATGGGGAAATGGATCGTCACCAGAAAACCAGAAAATGTCCCTGGGTAAATACTAGAGATGAGCGAACACTAAAGTGTCCGAGGTTTGAAATCCGATTCGAACAGCCGCACACTGTTCGACTCTTCGAACGGATTTCGAACCCCATTATAGTCTATGGGGGAAAATGCTTGTTTCAGGGGTAGGCAACATTCAATAAAATCATACTTACCAAGTCCACGAGTGACGGTTGGGCTGAATTCTGCTTGAAGTCTTCTCCTGGCGCAGGGTCCCCGCGTCCTCTTCCGGGTGGAATTCACTCTGCCAAGCATCCGGCCTAGGCAGAGCCGACTATGCATGCGCGTGCGGCTCTGCCCAGGCCCAACGCCTGAGCAGAGCCGACTGCGCATGGGCGTGTATGTGAGTGCATGCCCGCGCATGCGCAGTCAGCTCTGCCTAGGCCGGATGCCTAGGCAGAGTGAATTCCACCCGGAAGAAGACGCGGGGACGCAGCGCGGAGAAGACTTCGGAAAGGTAAGAGAAGAACCAGCGTTGATTGGCAGAATGTATAGCATTATGCCAATCAATGCTGGTTCTGCATCGAACATTAAACTTTGAACAGCTAGTAGTGTTCGATCGAGTACGAGCATTTCGAATACCGTAGTATTCGATCGAACACCTGCTCGATTGAACACTACTCGCTCATCTCTAGTAAATACACATTTTTGATAAATTATGTTATTTGTAATGTAGGCGGGGAGGGCGTTTAGATTAGTGTAGGGATTTAATTTTATCCCAGACAACCCCTTTAACTGATTTTAGTGATATGAATAAAAATTATATTTTGGGCGTCTTTTTTGCTTTCAGTGGCAGTCTAGTTCTCTGTGACTGGGTGCCTATCCCTTGTTGGAGGGAAGGGGGGGGTTCTTGTCAAAAATAATTTGACTAAGGCTAAATATTTTTTGAATGACTTTTTCACTTCTTTGTTCCGTAAACAGTAAATAACAGGATTAAGAATGGGTGTAACCACGACATAAAAGACTGACACCACCCGATTAAGAGTAAACGTGAATCCCACTTTTGGTCTTACATACATAAAAATAACAGTACCATAATAGATAAGAACAACAGTTAAATGAGACCCACAAGTGGAAAAAGCTTTCTTTCGACCTTCAGTTGTTGGGATTTTGAGAACTGCAACAATAATACAGGCATAGGAAAAAAGTGTTATATTGAATGAGGTTACAATTACTGTAGAAGCACATAGAAAATCTAAAAGATCATTTAAGGAAGTGTCCACACAGGAAATCTTTAGAAGTGGAGGAGCGTCACAAAAGAAGTGATTAACAAAATTACTGCAAAATGGAAGCTGTGAAATAAGAAAAATTGGGGGAAAAGTGGTTGCAAAACCAACCAGCCATGAAGATATGTTTAGATTACGGCACAACGATATGGTCATCAAAGATGAATATCGCAATGGATAACAGATTGCCAAATATCGGTCAAAAGCCATAACACCAAGTAGAAAGCATTCTGTAGAACTTAGGAAGAAGAAAAAGAACAACTGAGTAATGCAACCAGTAAATGAAATAAAGCGTCCATCTATAGTGATCGTCGCTAAAGTCTTTGGGACAGTCACAGTTATATAACAGACTTCAAGAAATGAGAAGCTGCGGAGATAAAAATACATAGGTGTTTGAAGACATCTTTCGTGCCAGGTTATAATGATTATTGTTATGTTGCTCAAAAGAGTTAATAAATAAGAAAACAGGAGTAATGTAAAGAAGAGATATTGTAGACCTGTAGATCCAGGGAAACCCACAATCATGAATCCCATCATTTGGCTTTCATTGTTTGCCACCATCCTTCCTTATGAACGATATAAAAAAAGATTATGAATTTTAATACATATTTTGTTCCACTTTTGTAAGACCCCTTAGAATCTCAAGTATCAGGTTTTAGATCCTGTACTTTATTATTATAGGAGTCTACCAGGACAACCAAAATCTCTTCTAAACCACTCATATGCTCTTGTTAGTAACATACTGTAGTGAATATATCTTTATGTGTCAATATGGAACGTTGTTGATGAGAAAATCAACTTTTAATCCAAATTAGTAGAGGTGAGCGAACAGTGAAATATTCGATATTTGTTTCAAATTGCCCCTCAATATCCGACTATTCGAACGAATTGAGGAGAGTCACCAAGTCCACTATGACACCTCAGCAAATGAGGACAACACATCTGGAACGCAACTGGGACAGTTAGAGGAAGCATGCCTGGGGGCATCAAACATGTCCAAGTCCCTGTATTACGCCACTATCTTGTCGGGATCCCTATCAGCTTGCCATATGCGGGAGCTGACTTTTTCCCATAGGAATGAATTGACCAGTGTTGATTGGCCGAATGCCATACAGAGTACAGCATTCAGCCAATCAACACTGGTTCTGCCGGAGGCTCGTCTGTGAGGAGGCAGAGTCTAAGATCGGTCCACAGCAGTCTCTGGGATGCAGAAGAGCTGATTGTGTGCTGAACCCTGCTACATCTGAAATGCAGCAGGGTTCAGCACACAGTCAGCTCTTCTACATATCAGATGGAGCAGGGTTCAGTACACAGTCAGCTCTGCTACATCTGAGATGCAACAGGGTTCAGCACACAGTCAGCTTTGCTTCATCTGAGATCAGACCACAATGGAGACTGCTGTGGACCGATCTTAGACTCCGCCTCCTCCGGCAGAACCAGCGTTGATTGGCCAAATGCTGCTCTACAAATTAGTTGTTAGGTACACCCAGAGCATTGTCTTGGCTACCAGCCGTTTTTACCTATTATGCTACACATTTGTCAATTTGTGTGTTGGGAGAGGCAGTGGCACAAAATGGTATGCACACTATGTAAATAACAGTCTTTTCAACAGCATAATAATGGTTTAGAAGTGATTTTTGTGGTGGGAGAATGACTTTAATGATTCTGGTTCTGGCTACTTATTATATTGACCTGATGGTATGTAAGTGTCTATGATAAGGAAATTAGATTATGGCATATATAGCATATATCCCAAGCAGGCTTGAACTGGCCCTCTGGGGTACCAGTGAGGCACCTGGTGGGCCCCATGTCTTTAGGGGTCCTATCGGATCCCCACGGCTCACTGCAGTCTTCTTCAGACTCCAAAAGAGCGCCCATGCACTACACATTATGCCATTGCAATATAATGTACAGTGCACAGGGTCCATTTAAAGCTGAGAAGGGAAGAGGAGGCCGCAAGCAGGAGTGGGGATTGGTAAGTGAATACAGCCAGTTCTTTTTGGGTCTTCTGGTCCAGTTGTTAAAAATACAACTGGATTGTAGAGAAGTGGAGCCCTGACCCAGAGCTATTTGCTATTTGTAGAGCAAGAAGCCACAGGCTAATAACCTGTGGGAGGACATTAAAGTGTGTGGACATTAAGCGGAATATTAAAGATGTTGTCTGGGCTTAATTTTTTATGGTCTGTTCTCAGGAAAGGCCATACATACTTGATTGGTAGAGGGGTGACACACTACAGAGCTAGAATAAGAAAGCTCTATCCAGTGTATAGGGTCTGGATGCTTTCACTACATCTGAACATTTATTGAGGCCAGTGGGAACTGAGCTGCACTGATGGTGTTCAGCCACTATACAGTGTAAGGAGCTTTCTATTCTGAGGATAGACCATAAAAAATTTAAGCTCGGACAACCACATTAATATCCCCCTCCCCCCACCCATGCTCCAAAAACTTTAAAGGGGCTCTATCAGCAAAATCATGCTGATAGAGCCCCACATATGAGTGAATAGGGGTAGGACTAGGGGTAGTTTAATATAACTTTTACGGTGCCTGAATAGCCTTTTTAAAGGCTATGCACGCATATGTGGGGCTCATCAGCATGATTTTGCTGATAGAGCCCCTTTAATGTCCCCTACAGAATGTTTGTCCACTTTGCTGCTCCCATACAATGGAGCTATCACTTGTCCCTACAATATGGTGGAACCAGTGAAGTTGGAAAAAAAAATTAGGCCGAGACAACGTCTTTGAAAAGAGGTTTACCATAAATTGAAGTTACCCCTGTGGTGGACAGGGAGGTGTAAAATAAATAAAAAAAACACTGTCAAAAAAGTAGGTTTAGGTAATGTAGTGGTGCAAATTGTATGGTGGGTGATCAGCATGGAATTCTCATCACATGTGAGCGCTGTCTTGGTACAACTGATCTGCAGGGGTACTGACTGTGGGCCCCTAGAAACATTTTCACTGGGGGTGATCCCAGTCCAACACTGATCCCAAGTGTTTCTCTTTTGGAGGCATAGTGCTTAATTTTGACTCATGTCACTCTATCCCTCTTTGCTCCTTAGATGTCCCTCTTTTCGATATTGGAAATAGATGTGTATTAATGACCTTAACTATATTGTTCCAGAAGTGATGCATTACCTTGATATACCTAAAGTCAGATATTGTTTGTGCTAATATTTTAATAAAGATCTATTGAAGCATGTAGCTATGCCAACAAATTTTAAACTGCTACACATTGAACTATAAGTTCCCTTGTTTAACATTGAACTATACGTTTCCCTCTTAGACAGGGCAAAAAGTTGGTAGATATGATATAGTAGATTTATTGATGTAAATAAAGTGTGGGAAATTCGGCATATTTTTTCACTAGTTTTCTTGCATACAAGACATCAAGAAGATACATTTTTGTGCAAATTAGCTAGGTTTTGCACAAAAAAATGTGTTTTTTTTGCCACTTTTAAACTCTGTTTGCCACTTTAAAAAAGTAAATAAATAAAAATAAAACATTGTCTGAACAGGGATGAAGGCTACTCAGGGCAGAGACACCTCAGCCTGACAGATTTACTATAACTTATGCCAGAAACCATCTAGGTACAATCTACACTAGTCCTTGCCATTAGAGAATACATGGTGTACATGGCCTGAAACCATCTTAAGATATTTGCTATCTATTTGAAGAACAATGAGCAAACTGCACCCTGGTGACATTTCCTCTACAGATGACAGTGCAGAAAATAGAGGCTTCACATTTAAATTACAGAATCAGAATTTATTTCACCTTGCCACTGTATAGTGCAAAATGCAGGCAATAAAAAAAAATCAGCCTAACATTTTAAAACATTTTACAAACCTTGCTTGATCCAGGGAAGGGCAAAAAACAACACTGAATGGCTTATTTTCTATTGCATAGAAAAATTTCTTACCAACTCCCTGGTGACATTTCTAGTAACCATTTCTATACAGTACCACTATTTTATCTGTTCAATTCAGCTACAAACATAATTTATTCACATTTTATTATTAGTTCTGTATGATAGAAATCCACAACTGAAGGTAATTTGACACTAACACTGAATTTACTTACATGAGAAAATGAACAATCTTTTAATAAATAAATAAAACATGTGAAATATATAAATAAATAGATAGATAGATAGATAGATAGATAGATAGATAGATAGATACACACAGACACACATTTATTTCACATATTTAGATAGATAAACGTGTTTGTCTGTTTATATATATATATATATATATATATATATATATATATATATATATATATATATATATATGCATCTATACACAGAAACACAGACGCACAAACACATGTATCTATTGTGTACCTATTGATAAAACATACAATTTAACAGTTTATTGTATCTCACTGTAACATGAATCTCCAGTGTACTTTACCGATGATCTCTATCAAACTGTCAAATTTTCTCCATTAGTGATAAAATAAAGCGAATTCTGCTTTCTGTAATAATCTGGCATTTCACAGAAGTAGTTTTATATATGCTTTTATTTCTGTCTAGTGGGACAGACTTTTCTGTTTGTAGTGTTTTTATTCTCCAGGGTAACTAACATGTTTAGTTTTATCTCCCAAAGAGTCCAATTATTATAGTAGGGATTATATGCACAGAAATTTAACCATTTCAAGGTTAATAATATGCTTTAATTAAGGACTGTACAGTCATGGCCAAAAGTTTTGAGAATGCCGCAAATCTTCTATTGTCACATGATCTGTTGCCCTCTGGTTTTTCTGTGTGTTTGTCAGATGTTTTTATCATATACAGAAATATAATTGCAATCATATTATGAATAACAAAAGCTTATATTGACAGTTAGAATGAGTTAATGCAGCAAGTCAATATTTGCAGTGTTGACCCTTCTTCTTCAGGACCTCTGCAATTCTCCCTGGCATGCTCTCAATCAACTTCTGGACCAAATCCTGACTGATAGCAGTCCATTCTTGCACAATCAATGCTTGCATTTTGTCAGAATTTGTAGGTTTTTGTTTGTCCACCCGTCTCTTGATGACTGACCACAAGTTCTCAATGGGATTAAGATCTAGGGAGTTTCCAGGCCATGGACCCAAAATCTCTATGTTTTGTTCCCTGAGCCATTTAGTTATCACCTTTGCTTTATGGCAAGGAGCTCCATCATGCTGGAAAAGGCATTGTTGATCGCCAAACTGCTCTTGGACGGTTGGGAGAAGTTGATCCTGGAGGACATTCTGGTACCATTCTTTATTCATGGCTGTGTTTTTAGGCAAGACTGTGAGAGAGCCGATTCCCTTGGCTGAGAAGCAACCCCATACATGAATGGTTTCAGGATGCTTTACAGTTGGCATGACACAAGATTGGTGGTAGCGCTCACCTCGTCTTCTCCGAATAAGCTGTTTTCCAGATGTCCCAAACAATTGTAAAGGGGATTCATCAGAGAAAATGACTTTACCCCAGTCCTCAGCAGTCCACTCCCTGTACCTTTTGCAGAATATCAGTCTGTCCCTGATGTTTTTTTCTGGAGAGAAGTGGCTTCTTTGCTGCCCTCCTTGAGACCAGGCCTTGCTCCAAGAGTCTCCGCCTCACAGTGCGTGCAGATGCACTCACACCTGCCTGCTGCCATTCCTGAGCAAGCTCTGCACTGCTGGTAGCCCGATCCCGCAGCTGATACACTTTTAAGAGACGGTCCTGGTGCTTGCTGGTCTTTCTTGGGCGCCCTGGAGCCTTTTTTGCCAACAATGGAACCTCTCTCCTTGAAGTTCTTGATGATGCGATAGATTGTTGACTGAGGTGCAATCTTTCTAGCTGCGATACTCTTCCCTGTTAGGCCATTTTTGTGCAGTGCAATGATGACTGCACGTGTTTCTTTAGAGATAACCATGGTTAACAGAAGAGAAACAATGATGCCAAGCACAAGCCTCCTTTTAAAGTGTCCAGTGGTGTCATTCTTACTTAATCATGACAGATTGATCTCCAGCCCTGTCCTCATCAACACCCACACCTGTGTTAATGGAGCAATCACTGAAACGATGTTAGCTGGTCCTTTTAAGGCAGGGCTGCAATGATGTTGAAATGTGTTTTGGGGGATAAAGTTCATTTTCTAGGCAAATATTGACTTTGCGAGTAATTGCTGTTAAGCTGATCACTCTTTATAACATTCTGGAGTATATGCAAATTGCCATTAGGAAAACTGAAGCAGTAGACTTTGTAAAAATTAATATTTGTATCATTCTCAAAACTTTTGGCCATGACTGTAGGTGTTACGTGGTCTTTGTGTAAATATATTTATATAGATAAAATATGAACATATCTAACTATTAAATATATCCTTCCTACTAATATCATAAACTAGCATCTGCCTGCGACTTTGTCTGCGGGTTGGTGTTGGCGCTGAGCCGCGTATGGAGAGCCAAATGCTGTTGTGTACGATACGCAGCATGCGCCCCTGTGCCGTGTCCCAGCGCGCCCCTACCTACAGCTTGCCCCTTCTCTTCCCCGCGCCTCTCTCACTCCCCCCCCATGACCCAGCCCTCCCTCGCCTATGCCCTTTCCCTACCCTCTGGGTCTCCGGGCACCCCGTGGGCATTCCCACACACCTCCTCGCCAACCCCTCCCCGCAATGCCCTCTGGGCCCCCTCCCCCGCACCCCTCCCTCCTCGCATTTTCCCTCCCCCTCTTTCTGCGCATCTTGCCCCCCCTCCCTCCGCACATCTTGCCCCCCCCTCCCTCCGCGCATCTTGCCCCCCTCCCCCTGTGCCCCCACTCACCCTGTGTGCATAGTTTACCTGTGTGGCCATTCTCGGCTACATCGCTGCATGTGTCTATGTACTGCTGCGTCCACCAGGTGCTGTGGCTGAGATGTGTAAAGGTATGCTGCCGAAGTGTGCCGTAGTTTGCTCACCCTGCGCCATACTCACCGAAAGCGTTCACCCGTCCAATGCAGTGTAGCCTCCAAAGCAAGGCAGCATGTGTACTTGTCTCTGGCCCGCACAGGAGATGCCATTTTATTCACATCGCACAGCGCCCGGCGTCTTCCTGTATAGTCACCACAATGGTTCACCCGCAGCACGTGTCGGAGCCCGAAAAGCAAGCTGGCATGTTTACTTGTGTGTGGGCCACCGAGTAGACCCCATTTTATTCACTTTGCTCAGCGGCTGACTGCCCACAGTATAGCGGGAGCCTATGGGACCACAGCTGAAGGACCTGAGTTGAAGTCATCTCAGGTCATTCAGCCTACACCAAACATAACGTTTTTGCTCGCGGTTGGGATGCCTGGTGCTGGAGGGGGATTGTAACCAGCCTATGTTCTATTCTGGGTGCCATGCTAGGTATGTGTGAAATTTCATGCAAATCTGTGCTGCCGTTTAGGCGCGATTGAAGAACAAACATCCAAACATCCAAAGACACACACATCCTACTATTATAAATGTGAAAATTTGGATGTTTGTGTCTTTGGATGTTTGGATGTTTGTTACTCAATCATGCAAAAATGGCTAAATGGATTTTATGCAAATTTGGCACATAGATAGTTTGTAACCTCAATTAACACATAAGCTACTTTTTATTTCAGTAAATGACATGGCTTCACGACTGTTATGAATTTATGTATACTATATTGAACTGTAGGACAATTCAGCTAATTGCAGTTTGCTGATAAAGCCTGGTTATCTATATCTGTAATTACAAAAATAACAGAGTCCATTCTGTACAAGCATCTACATATTATTTGATCTGCATAAGTGTTCTGTGTGAGAGGGAGGAGGGAGGAGACAAATACAGAAAGTGAGAAGCAGACACTCTAGGCAGCGTGCTGACAACACACTCATTATAAGTAGAGATGAGCGAACAGTGTTCTATCGAACTCATGTTCGATCGGATATTAGGCTGTTCGGCATGTTCGAATCGAATCGAACACCGCGTGGTAAAGTGCGCCATTACTCGATTCCCCTCCCACCTTCCCTGGCGCCTTTTTTGCTCCAATAACAGCGCAGGGTAGGTGGGACAGGAACTACGACACCGGTGACGTTGAAAAAAGTAGGCAAAACCCATTGGCTGCCGAAAACATGTGACCTCTAATTTAAAAGAACAGCGCCGCCCAGGTTCGCGTCATTCTGAGCTTGCAATTCACCGAGGACGGAGGTTTCCGTCCAGCTAGCTAGGGCTTAGATTCTGGGTAGGCAGGGACAGGCTAGGATAGGAAGGAGAAGACAACCACAACAGCTCTTGTAAGAGCTAAATTCCAGGGAGAAGCTTGTCAGTGTAACGTGGCACTGACGGGCTCAATCGCCGCAACCCAGCTTTCCCAGGATCCTGAATGGAATACACTGTCAGTGTATTCCCATATACCCGATATATACCCCCGATACCCGTTCCAACGGTGTGCCCCCCCACCTTCACCCCAGAAATACCCTGCAAGTCCCCTAGCAATAGAATTGGGGCTATATACACCCACTATTTTTGCTACTGCCATATAGTGCCATTGTCTGACTGGGAATTCAAAGAATATATTGGGGTTACGTGCACCCACAATTTTTACTACTGGTATACAGTGCCAGTTTCTGACTGGGAATTCAAAGAATATATTGGGGTTATAAATACCCTCATTTCTTGCTACTGCCATATAGTGTCAGTTTCTGACTGGTAATTCAAAGAATATATTGGGGTTATAAATACCCTCATTTCTTGCTACTGGTATATAGTGCCATTGTCTGACTGGGAATTCAAAGAATATATTGGGGTTACGTGCACCCACAATTTTTACTACTGGTATACAGTGCCAGTTTCTGAATGGGAATTCAAAGAATATATTGGGGTTACAAATACCCTCATTTCTTGCTACTGCCATATAGTGCCAGTTTCTGACTGGTAATTCAAAGAATATATTGGGGTTACGTGCACCCACAATTTTTACTACTGGTATACAGTGCCATTGTCTGACTGGGAATTCAAAGAATATATTGGGGTTATAAATACCCTCATTTCTTGCTACTGCCATATAGTGCCAGTTTCTGACTGGGAATTCAAAGAATATATTGGGGTTATAAATACCCTCATTTCTTGCTACTGGTATATAGTGCCATTGTCTGACTGGGAATTCAAAGAATATATTGGGGTTACGTGCACCCACAATTTTTACTACTGGTATACAGTGCCAGTTTCTGACTGGGAATTCAAAGAATATATTGGGGTTACAAATACCCTCATTTCTTGCTACTGCCATATAGTGCCAGTTTCTGACTGGTAATTCAAAGAATATATTGGGGTTACGTGCACCCACAATTTTTACTACTGGTATACAGTGCCATTGTCTGACTGGGAATTCAAAGAATATATTAGGGTTATAAATACCCTCATTTCTTGCTACTGCCATATAGTGCCAGTTTCTGACTGGGAATTCAAAGAATATATTGGGGTTACGTGCACCCACAATTTTTACTACTGGTATACAGTGCCATTGTCTGACTGGGAATTCAAAGAATATATTGGGGTTATAAATACCCTCATTTCTTGCTACTGGTATATAGTGCCATTGTCTGACTGGGAATTCAAAGAATATATTGGGGTTACGTGCACCCACAATTTTTACTACTGGTATACAGTGCCAGTTTCTGACTGGGAATTCAAAGAATATATTGGGGTTACAAATACCCTCATTTCTTGCTACTGCCATATAGTGCCAGTTTCTGACTGGTAATTCAAAGAATATATTGGGGTTACGTGCACCCACAATTTTTACTACTGGTATACAGTGCCATTGTCTGACTGGGAATTCAAAGAATATATTGGGGTTATAAATACCCTCATTTCTTGCTACTGCCATATAGTGCCAGTTTCTGACTGGTAATTCAAAGAATATATTGGGGTTATAAATACCCTCATTTCTTGCTACTGGTATATAGTGCCATTGTCTGACTGGGAATTCAAAGAATATATTGGGGTTACGTGCACCCACAATTTTTGCTACTGGTATATAGTGCCAATTTCTAACTGGGAATTCAAAATGCGCAAGGCTCCTGGAAAGGGACGTGGACGAGGCCGTGGGCGAGGTCGGGGGAATGGTTCTGGGGAGCAAGGTAGCAGTGAAGCCACAGGGCGTCCCGTGCCTACTCCTGTGGGGCAGCAAGCATTGCGCCACTCCACAGTGCCAGGGTTGCTTGCCACATTAACTAAACTGCAGGGTACAAACCTTAGTAGGCCCGAGAACCAGGAACAGGTCTTGCAATGGCTGTCAGAGAACGCTTACAGCACATTGTCCAGCAGCCAGTCAGACTCTGCCTCCTCTCCTCCTATTACCCAACAGTCTTGTCCTCCTTCCTCCCAAAATTCCCAAGCTTCACAGAACAATAACCCCAACTGTCCCTGCTCCCCAGAGCTGTTCTCCGCTCCTTTCATTGTCCCTCAACCTGCCTCTCCACGTCACGATTCCACGAACCTAACAGAGGAGCATCTGTGTCCAGATGCTCAAACACTAGAGTCTCCTCCATCTCCGTTCGATTTGGTGGTGGATGACCAGCAACCCACCCTCATCGACGATGATGTGACACAGTTGCCGTCAGGGCATCCAGTTGACCGGCGCATTGTGCGGGAGGAGGAGATGAGACAGGAGTTGGAAGAGGAAGTGGTGGATGATGAGGACACTGACCCGACCTGGACAGGGGGGATGTCAAGCGGGGAAAGTAGTGTGGATGTTGAGGCAAGTGCAGCACCAAAAAGGGTAGCTAGAGGCAGAGGCAGAGGTCAGCAGCTTAGGCGAAGCCAGGCCACACCCGGAATCTCCCAAGATGTTCCAGTTCGTACCCAGCCCCGAAAAACTCCCACCTCGAGGGCACGTTTCTCGAAGGTGTGGAGTTTTTTCAAGGAATGCGCCGAGGACAGATATAGTGTTGTCTGCACAATTTGCCTCTCGAAATTGATTAGGGGCTCTGAGAAGAGCAACCTGTCCACCACTTCAATGCGCCGTCATTTGGAATCCAAGCACTGGAATCAGTGGCAGGCAGCAACGGCAGAACAAAGGCCGCCTGCCGTTCACGCCACTGCCACTGCCTCTGCCTCTGCCACTGCCTCTGCCTCTGCCACTGCCACTGCTGACTGTGCTGGCGATGCACTCCAGAGGACGAGCTAGGACACCACTTCATCTGCCTCCGCCACTTTGTTGACTTCTCCCTCATCCTCCCCTGTTCCTGTCTTATCTCCTTCTCCTGCACCATCAAAGGCACCATCAGGCGCTTCTTTACAACAACCCACCATCTCTCAGACATTGGAGCGGCGGCAGAAATACACTGCTAACCACCCACACGCGCAAGCCTTGAACGCCAACATCGCTAAACTGCTGGCCCAGGAGATGTTGGCGTTCCGGCTTGTTGAAACTCCCGCCTTCCTGGACCTGATGGCAACTGCGGCACCTCGCTATGCCGTCCCTAGCCGTCACTACTTCTCCCGGTGTGCCGTCCCCGCCTTTCACCAGCACGTGTCACTCAACATCAGGCGGGCTCTTAGTTCCGCGCTTTGCACAAAGGTCCACTTGACCACCGACGCGTGGACAAGTGCATGCGGACAGGGACGCTACATTTCACTGACGGCACACTGGGTGAATGTAGTTGAGGCTGGGACTGCTTCCCAAACTGGCCCGGTGTACCTCGTCTCCCCGCCTAACATTCCTGGCAGGGACACGAGAAGAACACCCCCCTCCTCCTCCTCCTCTACCGCCTCCTCCTCCGCCACCGCCTCCTCCTCCTCTACCGCCTCCTCCTCCGCCACCGCCTCCTCCTCCGCCACCGCCTCCTCCTCCGCTGTTAGATTGACCCCAGCTACGAGTTGGAAACGTTGCAGCACTGGCGTTGGTAGACGTCAGCAGGCTGTGCTGAAGCTGATCAGCTTGGGGGACAGACAGCACACTGCCTCCGAGGTGAGGGATGCCCTCCTCGATGAGACGGCAATATGGTTTGAGCCGCTGCACCTGGGCCCAGGCATGGTCGTTTGTGATAACGGCCGGAACCTGGTAGCAGCTCTGGAGCTTGCCGGACTCCAACATGTTCCATGCCTGGCCCACGTCTTCAACCTAGTGGTGCAACGTTTCCTAAAGAGCTACCCCAATGTTCCAGAGCTACTGGTGAAAGTGCGGCGCATGTGCGCCCACTTTCGCAAGTCGACAGTAGCCGCTGCTAGCTTAAAATCTCTCCAGCAACGCCTGCATGTGCCACAACACCGGCTTTTGTGCGACGTCCCCACACGCTGGAACTCAACGTTTCAGATGTTGAATAGAGTGGTTGAGCAGCAGAGACCTTTGATGGAATACCAGCTACAAAACCCTAGGGTGCCACAAAGTCAGCTGCCTCAGTTTCTCATCCATGAGTGGCCATGGATGAGAGACCTTTGTGACATCCTACGGGTGTTTGAGGAGTCCACAAGGAGGGTGAGCTCTGAGGATGCGATGGTGAGCCTTACAATCCCGCTCTTGTGTGTTCTGAGAGAATCCCTGATTGACATCAGGGATAACTCAGATCACACAGAGGAGTCAGGGATAGCATCCGATCCGTCACAGCTGGAGAGTAGGTCCACACATCTGTCCGCTTCATCGCGTTTAATGGAGGAGGAGGAGGAGGAAGAGTTGTCCGATGATGTGATGGTGATACAGGAGGCTTCCGGGCAACTTCGAATCGTCCCATTGTTGCAGTGCGGATGGGTAGACATGGAGGATGAGGAGGAAATGGAGATTGAACTTTCCGGTGGGGCCAGAGGAGTCATGCCAACTAACACTGTGGCAGACATGGCTGAGTTCATGTTGGGGTGCTTTACAACCGACAAGCGTATTGTCAAAATCATGGAGGACAACCAGTACTGGATCTTTGCTATCCTTGACCCCCGGTATAAAAACAACATCTCGTCTTTTATTCCGGTAGAGGGGAGGGCCAATCGCATCAATGCTTGCCACAGGCAATTGGTGCAGAATATGATGGAGATGTTTCCAGCATGTGACGTTGGCGGCAGGGAGGACAGTTCCTCCAGTAGGCGACCAAGTTCTCACCGGTCCACACAAACGAGGGGCACACTGTCTAAGGTCTGGGACACCTTGATGGCACCCCCTCGCCAAAGTGCCGCCACAGAGGGTCCTAGTGTCACCAGGCGTGAGAAGTATAGGCGCATGTTGCGGGAATACCTTTCCGACCACAGCCCTGTCCTCTCTGACCCCTCTGCGCCCTACACGTATTGGGTGTCGAAGTTGGACCTGTGGCTTGAACTTGCCCTATATGCCTTGGAGGTGCTGTCCTGTCCTGCCGCCAGCGTCCTATCTGAGAGGGTGTTCAGTGCAGCCGGTGGCATCATCACTGACAAGCGCACCCGTCTGTCAGCTGAGAGTGCCGACCGGCTCACTTTGATAAAAATGAACCACCACTGGATAGAGCCTTCATTTTTGTGCCCACCTGTGTAAAGCACCCCAACATGAAACTCCATGTCTGTACTCAACCTCTCCAATTCCTCCGCATCCTCATACTCATCCACCATAAGCGTTGCACAATTCTGCTAATACTAGGCTCCCTCCAACATGATTTCCCCCAACTCTGCTGGTTAGAGGCTCCCTCCACCCTGATTTCCACCAACTCTGCTGGTTAGAGGCTCCCTCCACCCTGCTTTCCCACAACTCTGCTGGTTAGAGGCTCCCTCCACCATGAATTTGCCCAAACTGGGCTGGTTAGAGGCTCCCTCCACCATGAATTGGTCCAAACTGGGGTTTTTAGAGGCTCCCTCCACCATGAATTTGCCAAAACTGGGCTGTTTAGAGGCTCCCTCCACCATGAATTGGTCCAAATTGGGGTTTTTAGAGGCTCCCTCCACCATGAATTTGTCCAAACTGGGCTGGTTAGAGGCTCCCTCCACCATGAATTGGTCCAAACTGGGCTGGTTAGAGGCTCCCTCCACCATGAATTGGTCCAAATTGGGGTTTTTAGAGGCTCCCTCCACCATGAATTGGTCCAAACTGGGCTGTTTAGAGGCTCCCTCCACCATGAATTGGTCCAAACTGGGGTTTTTAGAGGCTCCCTCCACCATGAATTGGTCCAAACTGGGCTGGTTAGAGGCTCCCTCCACCATGAATTGGTCCAAATTGGGTTTTTTAGAGGCTCCCTCCACCATGAATTGGTCCAAACTGGGGTTTTTAGAGGCTCCCTCCACCATGAATTGGTCCAAACTGGGGTTTTTAGAGGCTCCCTCCACCATGAATTTGCCCAAACTGGGCTGTTTAGAGGCTCCCTCCACCATGAATTGGTCCAAACTGGGTTTTTTAGAGGCTCCCTCCACCATGAATTGGTCCAAACTGGGGTTTTTAGAGGCTCCCTCCACCATGAATTGGTCCAAACTGGGTTTTTTAGAGGCTCCCTCCACCATGAATTGGTCCAAACTGGGGTTTTTAGAGGCTCCCTCCACCATGAATTGGTCCAAACTGGGGTTTTTAGAGGCTCCCTCCACCATGAATTTGCCCAAACTGGGCTGTTTAGAGGCTCCCTCCACCATGAATTGGTCCAAATTGGGGTTTTTAGAGGCTCCCTCCACCATGAATTTGCCCAAACTGGGCTGGTTAGAGGCTCCCTCCACCATGAATTGGTCCAAACTGGGCTGGTTAAAGGCTCCCTCCACCATGAATTGGTCCAAATTGGGGTTTTTAGAGGCTCCCTCCACCATGAATTGGTCCAAACTGGGTTTTTTAGAGGCTCCCTCCACCATGAATTGGTCCAAACTGGGGTTTTTAGAGGCTCCCTCCACCATGAATTTGCCCAAACTGGGCTGGTTAGAGGCTCCCTCCACCATGAATTGGTCCAAACTGGGGTTTTTAGAGGCTCCCTCCACCATGAATTGGTCCAAACTGTGGTTTTTAGAGGCTCCCTCCACCATGAATATGCCCAAACTGGGCTGTTTAGAGGCTCCCTCCACCATGAATTGGTCCAAATTGGGGTTTCTAGAGGCTCCCTCCACCATGAATTTGCCCAAACTGGGCTGGTTAGAGGCTCCCTCCACCATGAATTGGTCCAAACTGGGCTGGTTAGAGGCTCCCTCCACCATGAATTGGTCCAAATTGGGGTTTTTAGAGGCTCCCTCCACCATGAATTGGTCCAAACTGGGCTGTTTAGAGGCTCCCTCCACCATGAATTGGTCCAAACTGGGGTTTTTAGAGGCTCCCTCCACCATGAATTGGTCCAAACTGGGCTGGTTAGAGGCTCCCTCCACCATGAATTGGTCCAAACTGGGTTTTTTAGAGGCTCCCTCCACCATGAATTGGTCCAAACTGGGGTTTTTAGAGGCTCCCTCCACCATGAATTTGCCCAAACTGGGCTGTTTAGAGGCTCCCTCCACCATGAATTGGTCCAAATTGGGGTTTTTAGAGGCTCCCTCCACCATGAATTGGTCCAAACTGGGCTGGTTAGAGGCTCCCTCCACCATGAATTGGTCCAAACTGGGCTGGTTAAAGGCTCCCTCCACCATGAATTGGTCCAAATTGGGGTTTTTAGAGGCTCCCTCCACCATGAATTGGTCCAAACTGGGCTGTTTAGAGGCTCCCTCCACCATGAATTGGTCCAAACTGGGGTTTTTAGAGGCTCCCTCCACCATGAATTGGTCCAAACTGGGCTGGTTAGAGGCTCCCTCCACCATGAATTGGTCCAAACTGGGTTTTTTAGAGGCTCCCTCCACCATGAATTGGTCCAAACTGGGGTTTTTAGAGGCTCCCTCCACCATGAATTTGCCCAAACTGGGCTGGTTAGAGGCTCCCTCCACCATGAATTGGTCCAAACTGGGGTTTTTAGAGGCTCCCTCCACCATGAATTGGTCCAAACTGTGGTTTTTAGAGGCTCCCTCCACCATGAATATGCCCAAACTGGGCTGTTTATAGGCTCCCTCCACCATGAATTGGTCCAAATTGGGGTTTTTAGAGGCTCCCTCCACCATGAATTTGCCCAAACTGGGCTGGTTAGAGGCTCCCTCCACCATGAATTGGTCCAAACTGGGCTGGTTAGAGGCTCCCTCCACCATGAATTGGTCCAAATTGGGGTTTTTAGAGGCTCCCTCCACCATGAATTGGTCCAAACTGGGCTGTTTAGAGGCTCCCTCCACCATGAATTGGTCCAAACTGGGCTGGTTAGAGGCTCCCTCCACCATGAATTGGTCCAAACTGGGCTGGTTAGAGGCTCCCTCCACCATGAATTGGTCCAAATTGGGGTTTTTAGAGGCTCCCTCCACCATGAATTGGTCCAAACTGGGCTGTTTAGAGGCTCCCTCCACCATGAATTGGTCCAAACTGGGGTTTTTAGAGGCTCCCTCCACCATGAATTGGTCCAAACTGGGTTTTTTAGAGGCTCCCTCCACCATGAATTGGTCCAAACTGGGGTTTTTAGAGGCTCCCTCCACCATGAATTTGCCCAAACTGGGCTGTTTAGAGGCTCCCTCCACCATGAATTGGTCCAAATTGGGGTTTTTAGAGGCTCCCTCCACCTTGAATTTGCCCAAACTGGGCTGGTTAGAGGCTCCCTCCACCATGAATTGGTCCAAACTGGGCTGGTTAGAGGCTCCCTCCACCATGAATTGGTCCAAATTGGGGTTTTTAGAGGCTCCCTCCACCATGAATTGGTCCAAACTGGGCTGTTTAGAGGCTCCCTCCACCATGAATTGGTCCAAACTGGGGTTTTTAGAGGCTCCCTCCACCATGAATTGGTCCAAACTGGGCTGGTTAGAGGCTCCCTCCACCATGAATTGGTCCAAACTGGGTTTTTTAGAGGCTCCCTCCACCATGAATTGGTCCAAACTGGGGTTTTTAGAGGCTCCCTCCACCATGAATTTGCCCAAACTGGTCTGTTTAGAGGCTCCCTCCACCATGAATTGGTCCAAATTGGGGTTTTTAGAGGCTCCCTCCACCATGAATTTGCCCAAACTGGGCTGGTTAGAGGCTCCCTCCACCATGAATTGGTCCAAACTGGGCTGGTTAGAGGCTCCCTCCACCATGAATTGGTCCAAATTGGGGTTTTTAGAGGCTCCCTCCACCATGAATTGGTCCAAACTTGGCTGTTTAGAGGCTCCCTCCACCATGAATTGGTCCAAACTGGGGTTTTTAGAGGCTCCCTCTACTATGAATTGGTTTAAACTGGGCTGGTTAGAGGCTCCCTCCACATGAATTGGTCCAAACTGGGTTTTTTAGAGGCTCCCTCCACCATGAATTGGTCCAAACTGGGGTTTTTAGAGGCTCCCTCCACCATGAATTGGTCCAAACTGGGGTTTTTAGAGGCTCCCTCCACCATGAATTGGTCCAAACTGGGCTGGTTAGAGGCTCCCTCCACCATGAATTTGCCCAAACTGGGCTGTTTAGAGGCTGCCTCCACCATGAATTGGTCCAAACGGGGGTTTTTAGAGGCTCCCTCCACCATGAATTTGCCCAAACTGGGCTGGTTAGAGGCTCCCTCCACCATGAATTTGCCCAAACTGGGCTGTTTAGAGGCTCCCTCCACCATGAATTGGTCCAAACTGGGCTGTTTAGAGGCTCCCTCCACCATGAATTGGTCCAAACTGGGTTTTTTAGAGGCTCCCTCCACCATGAATTGGTCCAAACTGGGGTTTTTAGAGGCTCCCTCCACCATGAATTTGCCCAAACTGGGCTGTTTAGAGGCTCCCTCCAGCATGAATTGGTCCAAACTGGGGTTTTTAGAGGCTCCCTCCACCATGAATTGGTCCAAACTGGGGTTTTTAGAGGCTCCCTCCACCATGAATTGGTCCAAACTGGGCTGGTTAGAGGCTCCCTCCACCATGAATTTGCCCAAACTGGGCTGTTTAGAGGCTCCCTCCACCATGAATTGGTCCAAACGGGGGTTTTTAGAGGCTCCCTCCACCATGAATTTGCCCAAACTGGGCTGGTTAGAGGCTCCCTCCACCATGAATTTGCCCAAACTGGGCTGTTTAGAGGCTCCCTCCACCATGAATTGGTCCAAACTGGGCTGTTTAGAGGCTCCCTCCACCATGAATTGGTCCAAACTGGGTTTTTTAGAGGCTCCCTCCACCATGAATTGGTCCAAACTGGGGTTTTTAGAGGCTCCCTCCACCATGAATTGGTCCAAACTGGGGTTTTTAGAGGCTCCCTCCACCATGAATTTGCCCAAACTCTGCTGGTTAGAGGCTCAATCCACCTTGATTTTCAAAACAAATGTTGGTGCCAACCTCAACTTACTACAAGGGCCAAATTCACTGCTGGTGACAAGCTCTCCTCACTGCAAGTGCCAAATACACATGTTTCAAGGTGTTTTCCTACTGTCAGAGAGGTGGTATTGAGTGTGTAAAGTGTGTAGTTGTTAGGCTGTGATGTTGGGGTAATAGAGGGTCTTTGGTGTGTTAGATGCCCCCAGACATGCTTCCCCTGCTGTCCCAGTGTCATTCCAGAGGTGTTGGCATCATTTCCTGTGGTGTCATAGTGGACTTGGTGACCCTCCAGACACGGATTTGGGTTTCCCCCTTAACGAGTATATGTTCCCCATAGACTATAATGGGGTTCGAAACCCGTTCGAACACACGAACAGTGAGCGGCTGTTCGATTCGAATTTCGAACCTCGAACATTTTAGTGTTCGCTCATCTCTAATTATAAGGCATGGCGCTAGGAACAAGTTTAGCAACAGGCCAGCTGGAGAGCTGCTGAAACACCGGAGCAAGCGAATTTTTTTATTACTCACACATTTTTCATTTTTCTCTGGTCCCAATTCTGAAGTCCACATAGACGAAGTCACAGAAGAAGCTAGTCTATATATATAAAACTCAAAATCTGTAGTAGTCTGAAAAGTTGTGACTGACAGAGGCGGATTATAGCAGTGGCTACTGCTAAAGGGGCCGCACCCCCACACACAACACACAAACATTTCACAGACACCATATAAACATCACACAGACAGCACACATACACCAACCCACAAGCACAACACCACACAAATACCACAATATGCCACACAAACAACAGACCACTCTAAACACACACAACACAAACACCACTCCACAAATACCACAATACCACCCCATAAATACCACATGTACATCACACACACATGCATGGACCACACGCACGCAAACACACTCAGATGGATGCACACTACACACACGGACAGAGCACATGCGTACTCGCAAACAACTACGGAACGCATGGACACTTGTTCTGTGCACGTAGAAATACATGGATCACACGTGCGCATACACGCACACATATACACGGACAACACACATGCATGCACACACGCATACATATAGATGGAACACAAGGGTGCACGCACACAAATACACACATGCACGTGCACACACGCATACATATACACGGACCACACACGTGCATGCACACACGCATACATAAAAATGGATCATGTACACACACACGTATGTGCGCGCAAGCACACGCACGCACACACGGGTAGAATCAGTGGGTATTCTACTAGAATAATATAAAATTAAATATATTAGGATGTGTAGGTTTATACAGTCCTTTTTAAAGTAGTAATTGCAGTATACAGTATAGATTATGAAGCGAGGTGAGCATCATTTTGTTTGTTTCTTTGTTTCTTTTTGAATTATCAATTATACAGTGAGCAACAGGAGAGGACTATATATACAGTCCTATGAAAAAGTTTGGGCACCCCTATTAATCTTAATCATTTTTAGTTCTAAATATTTTGGTGTTTGCAACAGCCATTTCAGTTTGATATATCTAATAACTGATGGACACAGTAATATTTCAGGATTGAAATGAGGTTTATTGTACTAACAGAAAATGTGCAATATGCATTAAACCAAAATTTGACCGGTGCAAAAGTATGGGCACCTCAACAGAAAAGTGACATTAATATTTAGTAGATCCTCCTTTTGCAAAGATAACAGCCTCTAGTCGCTTCCTGTAGCTTTTAATCAGTTCCTGGATCCTGGATAAAGGTATTTTGGACAAACAATTCAAGTTCAGTTAAGTTAGATGGTCGCCGAGCATGGACAGCCCGCTTCAAATCATCCCACAGATGTTCAATGATATTCAGGTCTGGGGACTGGGATGGCCATTCCAGAACATTGTAATTGTTCCTCTGCATGAATGCCTGAGGATTTGGAGCGGTGTTTTGGATCATTGTCTTGCTGAAATATCCATCCCCGGCGTAACTTCAACTTCGTCACTGATTCTTGAACATTATTCTCAAGAATCTGCTGATACTGAGTGGAATCCATGTGACCCTCAACTTTAACAAGATTCCCGATGCCGGCATTGGCCACACAGCCCCAAAGCATGATGGAACCTCCACCAAATTTTACAGTGGGTAGCATGTGTTTTTCTTGGAATGCTGTTTCTTTTTGGACGCCATGCATAACGCCTTTTTTTATAACCAAACAACTCAATTTTTGTTTCCAAAATGAAGCTGCCTTGTCCAAATGTGCTTTTTCATACCTCAGGCAACTCTATTTGTGGCGTACGTGCAGAAACGGCTTCTTTCTCATCACTCTCCCATACAGCTTCTATTTGTGCAAAGTGCGCTGTATAGTTGACCGATGCACAGTGACACCATCTGCAGCAAGATGATGCTGCAGCTCTTTGGAGGTGGTCTGTGGATTGTCCTTGACTGTTCTCACCATTCTTCTTCTCTGCCTTTCTGATATTTTTCTTGGCCTGCCACTTCTGGGCTTAACAAGAACTGTCCCTGTGGTCTTCCATTTCCTTACTATGTTCCTCACAGTGGAAACTGACAGGTTAAATCTCTGAGACAACTTTTTGTATCCTTCCCCTGAACAACTATGTTGAACAATCTTTGTTTTCAGATCATTTGAGAGTTGTTTTGAGTAGCCCATGATGCCACTCTTCAGAGGAGATTCAAATAGGAGATCAACTTGCAATTGGCCACCTTAAATACCTTTTCTTATGATTGGATACATCTGGCTATGGAGTTCAAAGCTCACTGAGGTTACAAAACCAATTTTGTGCTTCAGTAAGTCAGTAAAAAGTAGTTAGGGGAATTCAAATCAATAAAATGATAAGGGTGCCCATACTTTTGCACCGGTTAAATTTTGGTTTAATGCATATTGCACATTTTCTGTTAGTACAATAAACCTCATTTCAATCCTGAAATATTACTGTGTCCATCAGTTATTAGATATATCAAACTGAAATGGCTGTTGCAAACACCAAAATATTTAGAACAAAAAATGATTAAGATTAATAGGGGTGCCCAAACTTTTTCATAGGACTGTATATGTACTGTATATGTGTGTATGTATATATATATATATATATATATATATATATATATATATATATACATACTGTGGGATTAACTGGATGGGGGATTGTATATACTTTGGCCAACTGAAGAGGAACTATATATACTACGGGTGCAACTGTAGGGGGACTATATATACAGTGAGGCCAACTGGAAAGGGACTATACACACTGTAGGACCATCAAAAGGGGGGCTATATACTGTGGGGGCAACTGGAGAGAAAAAGAGAGGCCACTGGGGGAGCTGATAGGCTGCCCTTGGCCATATATATATATATATATATATATATATATATATATATATTAATATTAGCAGGAGGACCCGGCTTCACATGGGTATATTTAATTTTTTGTTCGTGTAGTGGCCCCATAAGAATTGTCCAATTTTGCACTAGTGTATTTTGTATATCTTTTGTGTGTGTCCATAAGTGTCATGTGATCATGTGTATCTCATTTCAAAAATCAGTGAAAAACCTGCGATCGGTTGTTATGGAGACCTGGAGTAAAGCTGTGTGTATGGGACCTTGTGTAACAGTGTCATTCACAGCGCCCTGCCCCTTTAGGGATGACAAAATGTAGTGAAGAAAAATGGCTGGGTTGCTATGGAAACCTGGAGTAAAACTCTAATATGTGGTACTCTGTTAAGAGCCATGTACCTAATCCTCCGGCGTGTGGTACTGTGTGCTGACGCACGTATCTATTCCACTGGCATGTGGTACTGTGTGGAGTGGTTCATATCTTATCCTCTAGCGTGTGGTACTGTGTGCAGTGGCGTGTATCTAATCCTCCCTTGTGTGGTATTGTGTGTATTGGTGCAAATCTAATCCTCTGGCAAGTGGTATTGTGTGCAGTGGCACATATCTAATCCTCTGGCATGTGGATTTGTGTGAAGACGCATGTATCTAATACTCTGGCGCTAAATACTGTGTACATACAAGCAAAAAAGTTTAAAAAAAAAAAACAAAAACAAACATTCAGCACACCCAAATCTTCAAAAAATGATAAAATATAACTTTTACTTCATATAAAGATAAAAATCTTTCAGCATGGATCCAGTAGATAAAATCAGAGAGCCTACGCATTTCGAGACCTACATTCTGGTCTCTTAGTCAGAGCCTATACAATACTGGTTTGAAACCACATTTAAACCCTTTACAACCCCTCCCAACACTCATAAATCAGGTTAATTGGTTAAGTCTGTATAGACAAGACTTCAAAGCAAGATCATCATGATCAAACATTGATTCAAACCTAACCCAAGGTTGCCTGCAGCCACGGAACTGTACGCTTTATCATGTTAGTAATGGGTAAGGAACTTTATGTCTAGGTCTAACTATAATACTGATAAGGTGCTCTGTATGTATGGAGGTTTTGTATATTTTCCAAAATAGTGGAGTTTTCTCTTCACCTCTGGACACTTGTCTTATATACTAGTATTGGTTGATTCACCCCTCTAAACATACATGGCTTTCCTCTGCTCTTTTTGAGTACATCTTATGTATACATTTCCTCAGTCTGAGGGTGTTTATGAGATGGAATACTCAGTTTGCATAGAAGGGATGTACTTTTGAGCAATCATTAATTTATGATGTTATGACCTTTTGACACCTATTATGCGATAGTGCCTTTCCGTACCTGCTGGTCACCTTTTTTGTGGAATATGGTGTCCTATGTGTCTATTGTATGATTTTAAGTGATGTGAATTTTTTCATGAATAAAAGCTATTTTTGTACATTTTTTGATATATGCTGAGTATTTTTCAACCTTTTGGGACTATCAATCCCTCTCTTTTTCTTGGATATGCCTATAAATAAGTAGACAACCTGAATGTCATAATGGGTTGCCAATAGGCATATAAATTTGGGACAAACACAAATAACACAGGTCTGTGAAGAAAAAATACAAGGGGATTGATAACTGAACTGTATGTATTTTTTGGTGCTGATTTCAAGAAAAATAAATAAAAATTTCTATCACGTCACATTTTCTAGAAAAATTCAATCTTACTTGGATTTTTATGAACATTTACTATGAAAAATTGTTTTTGGTGTCAAATTTATTCCCTTGCTGCCTGACCATCATTCTACTGTGGTGAAATCTACAGAATACCTCTTTGTAATAATACCCCGTCGCAATTTCTCTCTACCAATAGTCATGCGCCGTGCAAATCCTTATTTCAGATCCTTTCATGAAACATGGCTTTGAATTCAAGACGTTGTGAAAATTTGCTAGATAACTTTTGTTACATATGCGGCGAATATAGTGTTATTAAAAATTGCATAAGGAGCATTACAGACTATGTAAGATAACTTTATATTGTGTATATTGGTATGAAATTGTGGGCTCCTAGTAAAGTTTGTGTGTCATTGAGTGTGATCTACACTTGTGGCTCAAAAGAAAGAAGACTGCTTTACGATTTGGAATGGCTATGACATGGAGGGAGCATAAAAACGACTCTGATGATTGTTACTTTTGTTCCTGCCATGTCCATGATGTCAGGGTCTGGGGGTGCTAGGTGGTGTGGCATAGACACAAAAGTCTATTCTTTAGTCCAAAACAAAGGTAGAGTTTATTTTCACTCAAAAAGGTAGTGCAGCAACAAAAGGAAACAATACAAAAATAAATACCTGCCCGGCTAGGCTCTAACTAAACATAGAATAGGTTACCTCACCTAGAATAACAGAAATCCAAAAGCCAGTTGAATCACTCAGGACACAGCTCCAAAAATATCACCTCTTTCTTTGGCTCTCCAGAACTCTGCCCCCAGTCTCCTGCTGGAGCTGGCTTTTTAAGCCCCCTTGATGAGCAAACTCTCTGCAGCTGTGTCACTGCTGGAACATCCCCAAAGTGTGGACTGGAGGGGGTGGAATGACAGATCCCACTACCAACCTTCCTGCCATTCTTAAAAATCCAGCCCAATACTGAGAATTTACCAAAATGCTCAGCAGACGAAGGTTGTCTGCTGAGAACAAACATTCCTTTTGGAGTTTTCTCATCTCACCTACCTTAGTAGTCTGGATGAGATGTACACCCCCTCCATTACCTGACCAGCCATTGGCTTACAATGGGTATAAACACCAAAATCAAAAGCTAATCTCTTATCCTGATAACATTCCATCAGCTATACGCCCTGTTCCTCATGGACCTGATGTGCCAGTGCCTTTGTCTCCAACTGAATTGCCAGAAATCTCTTCAGAGTCTTCAGACTCAGAACATTCAGAAGTTCAAGTCTCCTATACCAAATATGAGCCTTCTGGAGGCAATTCACCTCAGCCCTTCTCTCAGGTTGAACTTAAAGATCTGACTAGAGATCTGTTCCTTTCAAAAGAGGCAGCTGATTTGTTGGGTTCCAGATTGAAAGAAAAAAGTTATTGGCAAAAGGAACCTCTTGTTATTGGTATAGGGATCGAGAAAAGGAATTTGTTAAGTACTTTGAGGAAGAGGAGAACCTAGTCTATTGTTCTGATGTTCACAAATTGATGTACAAATTTAAATGGACTTTATCATAGGGAAAAGTCATTTTTAGCTAAGCACATACTTGCATAGCCTTTAGAAAGGCCATTTCATACATACCTTTAGTATGCTAATTAGCCTTCTCAGTGCACTCCGGAAGTGTCTGTGTGAACCCTCTCTGCTATTCTGTATGTGTGTGAGAGCATAGAGGCTGCTGCTGCTGATGACTCATCTCTCTGCTGTCACACACATACAGAATAGCAGAGAATAGCAGACAGTGCTCACAGACACTTCTGAAGTGCTCGCTGGAGGCTAATTAGCATATGGATAAAAACAGACTTTTTCAAAAACTACAGAGGCAATTTACATACAGAAAGTACGTGTGAAATAGCCTTTCTAACGGCTATGCAAGTATGTGCTTAGCTAAAAATGACTTTTCCCAATGATAGTGCACCTTTAATATTACATATGATAAAGATGAATGGAGGCTCTTTATAGATTGATCGAAAAGGAGTCTTAAAGCTCTCCTTCTTCATCACAGAAGCCAGTATTCCTCTGTACCAGTTGGACATTTGGTACAGTCCATGAGTTTCAAAATACATTTCCTTCACTCACATTTGGACTTTTTCCCCGAAAATTTAGGATCAGTCGGAGAAGAACAGGGTGAAAGGTTTCACCAAGACATCAGAGATATGAGCACAAATACCAAGGAAGATGGGACAAGAACATGCTCGCCTACTACTGTTTGATGTTAACAAGAGATAGGCCTGAGATTGATCATAAAACATCAAAAAGTATCAAAGAAAAAAGAGTCCGTACTTAAATATAAACTTTTTGTTTTGTTTTTTGTTTTTTTTTACTCATTTTAAAATTAGTTTCAAACTTTCATATTCACATATTTTCTCCTCATCAATCATCTATTTTTATGTAAAAATAAATTTCCTCCTTCAGATATTCCCCTAACTCCTCAATGAAAATGGCTACCAGTAGTAGGAGTACCACACCTCCTTCCACCACTATCTATACCATCAACAATCATCATGGTCAGTAGTAATAGTAGATCCCATACAGGATGAGTTCTTACATCTATTTTAATTTATGACAGGTGATCATGGGGACACATTTACAGATAATAACTCTGCTGGAAGGCTTCATTTATGATGGACATTAGCTTAACTCACAACTTTAGTGTAAGAGGCAAATTTCTGTTGGTGGGCTAAGATGGCCACAGATATGTTCATATAAATTAGAATGTATGCATATAATTCAGTGAGGTCTGGGTGTCATCCAATGTGTTGTAGTAGTGCCTCCTTCACCTAGAAAAAATAAATCTGGGTCAAGGTGTCCCACACCAGTGGAGGATTCAGTAGTTTGAGATTCTATTTATCTTGTCTAGCATTAAGTCCATTTTGTCAGCCTCCCATAGGATCTCTTAAGGCTGAGGGTCCACGTTGCGGAAACACAGCTTTTTTTGTTGCAGAATTTGTTGCAGTTTTTTGAGCCAAAGCCATCAGTGGCTACACAAGGAATTGGAAATATACAAGCAGATCTTATACGTTTAAGCTTTTTGCTCAATCCACTCCTGGCTTTGGGTCAAAAAAACCGCAACAAAATCTGCAATAAAAAAGCTGCATTTCCACAACATGGAACCTTAGCCTAAGGGAGTTTTAAAAAGTAATAGCCTAAGTCAGCATCTGGCATGGTTCAGGAATACCTCTGATTCAGACGTTATTATATTTGGATCTGTCTTCTAGGTCAGGTAATTTATGCTTACATTGGAGAAAATCTTCTTGCAGAGCCCCATGGGCATTGATAAGTATTGAGAGATGCTGCTTGCACCACTATTTTAGTTTCAATGTGCACAGTTCTTTCTCATCTCTCCAAACCTGACTTAGGATAAGTTCACACCATGTAACGTTGAGCGTGATCTGGCACGTGTACACGTGCCGGCAGATGACGCGCTCAAAATGCTCCCATTCATTTCAATGGGAGTTAGGAGTGTATACACTGCATTATTTTGCGCCCATGATTTTGTGGCCATATACGCTCCTAACTCCCATTGAAATAAATGGGAGCATTTTGAGCGTGTCATCTGCCGGCACGTGTATACGTGCCAGATCACGCTCAACGTTACATCGTGTGAACTTACCCTAAACACGAAACAGAAGACAGCAGAGAGATGGAGAAGAGCAGAGAGCATTTAGCATACCTTGCATGGTTGTTTTAGTAAGTGGGCTTCTGGGACCCCCAGGGAAAATGTAACAGATAGTTGTTATCCAAACACTCTCCCATACCTATGTAGAGAACATTTACCACTTCAATAAAAAGGTCAGTATGCTTATTTTAAAAGTCTGTAAAATCTAAATTACATAGTAGCTACAGTTATTTTATTGGTTAGTTTGTGTATTGCATGGCTGATATCTCTATTCCTAAGTGAGTATATAATAGGATTAAATAAAGGTACAAATACAGCATACATAACAGAAAGAATTTTATCTTGGTTAAAGAAAAACCCAGACTGTGGCTTGATATAGGCAATGAATAGTGTTCCAAAGTAAATAGAGACAACCATAATATGGGAGGTGCATGTAGAAGTGGCTTTCTTCTTTCCTTCAGTTGAGCGGATATGTGCAATGCTAGAAAGGATAAAGAAATATGACACTGAGATAAAAAGAAAACACATAATTCCTAAGAAAACATCCGTCACGAGTGTAAACATTTCATTCAGAGTAGTGTCAACGCATGATAACTTCAACAAGGAAGGGATCTCGCAGAAGAAATGGTTAATCTCTCGGTTATAACAAAATGATAAACTGAAAGTCAATGATGTATGGACCACTGAACTGAAAGCCCCTAAAGTCCACACTGTAGTGGCTGCTTGGAAACAAACTCTTCGAGTTATAATAAGAGTGTACTGCAGCGGTTTGCATATTGCAGTGTACCGATCAAATGCCATGTAGGTGAGAAGCAGGAGTTCTGTAATCTCAATCCAGGTGAATATGTATAATTGGATTACACACCCATGGAAGGTGATAGTATATGAGGCTAAAGTAAAGTTATACAGCATCTTAGGTACTGTAGTGGAAATACAGCAAATATCAAGGATGGAAAGATTGGTCAGAAAGAAGTACATTGGGGTTTGAAGGCTAGAAGACAATGATATGGTTACAATTATGATGATATTTCCAAGCAGTGACATTATATATGTGAAAGTAAACATATAAAAGAGAGGAATGTCAAATTCTGAATGATAAAGAAGTCCACAAAGAATAAACTCTGTAGGTTGTGATATGTTTTTCATCTCCATTAGTGCGATTTAATATGAAGTAGACATTACATGAGTCTATAACCTATAATCGATCTTTATAGCACAACAGCTTTCAAAAGCTATTTGTAGTCAGTATCTGACCAACTAACAGGGTAATAGTAAAGATGAAGACATTGTTATTCCTCTGGTATATGTAAAATGTTCCTGCTGCTTGCTCATGCATTTTTCATAATACTGGATGTCTAAGAGTTACAATGCGGAACACAACCTATATATATATCTGAGCTTCCAGGTTATACATGTTCAGAGTATCCTCTAAGGAATAGACCTGTGGGAGTTCACTTTCAACTGGAAGCTATTATACAATAATATATTTAAATAATTATTTCAATTTGCTACATAACAACACATAATGATAATATCACTTTATTGATATCAAAGAGTTAATCTCATCTGAGAAAATCTTTGCCAAGACAGAAATAACTGGCTCTCTGGCTGCTAGGAATGACTACAAGGGTGGGGTCTGATGAGTGACTGAATTGATCTTGCATACAGTGGCATAACTAGGAATGGATGGGCCCCAAGGAGAACATCTGACATGGGTCCCCATTCCCCAACCAACCTCCCCACCTTCCCCCGCACAAACTGCATTCCTGCACACACTGTCATGCACCATAGTGGCACCCACACACAGTATTATGCCCTTTAGTGGCCTCTTCACACAGTATTATGCCCCGCTGTCGACCACCCATGAACAATTATTATACTATTATTAGACCCCAGAGTATAATGATTGGAGACCCAGGGGAGGATATAAACATAAAAAACACTGTTACTTGCTTCTCCTGGGCTCCAGCGCAATCCCCGCTGATTTCAGACATCTTCAAAGTAAGTATAGACGTCATGTGAGCCAGGTCTGTGTTGCAACAGATCTGCAGACTGGTGGAGCACAGTTGAGGTGAGTAACAGTGTTTTTATGTTCCCTCACCTCCCCTGGCTCTCTTCAACCAATGTGAACATCTTTTTTTATGAAGATGCTGTAGGTGCGGCATTTAACCAGCACCCTGGTCATAATGACAAAAATGGTCTAAAAATTGGATCTTTCCACTACTGACACCATATTGCAAGCATACATATGAAAGAAACATGGGGGAAACATATGTTCTCACCCTGATTTTCCCTATCACTTTCTTAAAATTTAAAAAAGCCCAAAAATCAAGACCACACCAGTATATATACCAGGGTGCTCACCCCAGAGATTCGGCTCTAACCCATTTGATACATGGCAAAAAAAGTAGGAAATATGCCAAATAAAGTAGAAAAGCGGTGAAGGAAGATTATTGCCCCATGTGACATTTCAGTTCAGACATGAGCCTTTCTCGAGCAACAAGATAGTGACAGGTTACAGACACCGTATAAGCCGACTTTTTCAGCACAGTTTTTACGCTAAAAAAAAGCCCCCCTTGGCTTATACTCGATTCAGGGTCCACGGAGCAGAGAAAACTGCAAGGAACTGCATAAATTAAACAAAGGGGAGGTCCTTTAGCACTGCTGCTCTGTGATTCATATAGGTCACGCGACTGTGATGTCATCAAAGGTCCAGCAGATAAGGTAGTGGCCATTATGTGCAGGATTCATTGTGTCTTATAGAAGATGACTGCCGTATGGAGGAGAGGAAGCTACAGCAAAGTAAAACACACAGGTACATACTGGGGTTACTATTCCTATTAATGTCAGGCATTTGGGGTTATTAATTTAGTTTCAGTAACTCCATGTGCCTCACATTAATAGCAGTTAACCCCATCATGTCCTACATATTAACCCGTGTGCCCCATATAAGGGTTACTAGTATGTGAAACACATGAGGGTACTAATAAAGGACCTTAATTATGAAGATACCTAATTATTACCTCCATATTTCCCACATATCAGTAACTCTTATGTGAGGCACACAGGGGGTTAATGTGAGGGACATGATGGGGTTAACTGATATTACTATGAGGCACATGGAGTTACTAAGCTGTAATGCACTTGACCAGACTTTTTATCTGCAATGGTGAATCCGCCATCCCCCCCCCCAGCTTATACTCGAGTCAATAAGTTTTCCTAGTTTTTTTGTGGTACAAATAGGGGCCTCGGCTTATATTCGGGTTGGCTTATACTCGAGTGTATATGGTATATGGTTTTAAATCATTCACAATTAACAGCAATCACAATAATCAAATATATGAATCACATCATAAGTGGTAAAGTAACTTGCAAATAAAAACAACAATCCTAGTGAATGTAAATATCAAATGTATATAATGATACACAATACAGGCATATTCTATGGCTTAATATTACTCCATGTAGTGCCTAATGTGTAATTAAGCCCAGGTGCCATTGTTAAAATATTATAGGTACATTATACAGAGAAGGAATCATTCACATTAATTATCCTATATAATGGATGTGAACATATACCAAGTTCATATTTATGGAAAACTGTCCATATTAGGCAGTGTGAATTGGGATTAGGATAGTTATTGCTATATAATACAGTCCCCGACATATATGACCCTATGTCTCAATACAAATCACTGATGGGCAATTTACTCACTATATTGCTAGTATCACCGAAAGAGTAATATAAAACATAACCTTTAATAGAATGTAATAAAAATAATAAACCCAGTGTATATAAAATTTACAAAGCGGTGTAGTTTTGATACATTCAAGACACCACTATGATATATTCTAGTACAATGTTTTCCTACATAGAGGATCTCGGTTGGTCAAGATCTAACCATAACTATCACCCACAGGTCTGGTGAAATGGTTAGGTGTCATTGGGGATTAGGTGTGATTCATAAGATAAGGTAATAAGAGTCATAGATGTATAGTACTTATTGTCCACATCTATGTTTATGTTAAAGTATCCAGTTAACACATTCCACATAAGAGCCGGGTCGGCATAGATGAACAGAAGCCTGCTGTCTTTGACAGCAGAAAATCCTGGAACCATGTCTGGCAATCCTGTTTCCCACAGTCATGCGATCGCTATTATTGGCAGATCAAATCTGTACCCTTGCTGTTTTGTGAGCTGTATTACTTTGTAATTCATCTGTAGTTCCTTTTGGCAATTCAAGTTATGCCTCCAGGTATCTCCCTCCAGCCATGGTGATCACTGCTGGCCAATCAAATCTGTACCCATTCTGTTTTGTGAGCCATATTACTGTGCAATTCCTCTGTAGTTCCTTTTGGCAGATCAAGTTGTGCCTTCAGGCATTTCCATCATTCCTGCCTCGCTCTATTCTTTCTTCCACCTTCCCTGAACTTCTAATCATAATTTTAGGGCATAAGCCCCCTAACAAGCATCAGCCCCCTTTTTTGGAGTTGTTTTATTTGCCCTTTTTGTGTTTGTTTTGCTTCTTGCTTATTTAATATGCCTGTATCTAGGCTACTGATTGGGTCTCTGTTCAATTTTGTATAGCAGCAGATTTTTTTTCTAATATTTTCTGATATCTAAATGTTAGTTAAATTGAGTTAGAATTTATACATAAATTTTTTTTTGATAGCTTTTAGGACAGGATCTTTTTAACTGTAGCACAAACCATCTTCTTGTGTGTGTTTTGCAGCGCTGAGCAGTTGTCAGTGATATACATTTCTCATCGCCACCTGCTCAATTTTTCACCACAAGATTTATTTTTTTTTGGTAATAATCCAAATATTAGTTAGGGAGCATTCACACTAAACCCGACATGTAGGTTTTTGCTGTCCGCTTGAAAAGTCGGACGTTTTTGGGAACGGACAGTTAAGGACAGACACGGACAGTAAAAGAATGCACTCAATGTCTATTTAAATCAATGCAAAATGTCACGGACACAGCTAGTGTCTGCTGCTAATGTCCGCAGAAGATTTTTTCACGGATACTAGCAGCGGTCACTAGCTGTCGGACACCGACGGTAGTGTGAACACCCTCTTAGATTTAGTTAGAATTGCTAAAAATATAGATAGTTTTTAGGACAGGATCTTCTTTTCTATCTCTTTTATCTTGTTACATGTTTACATATAAACATGTTGGATCATAACATACACCCCACATTTTCAATAAAGGGTCAATAAGTAAAGTTTCAATAAACGTGTAAAAATACAACACATGTACAAAATGCCCCAAAGCCCCTAAGTGTCCAATTGTCCCAAAGAAGAAGAAGAATATGTCTTACTGGCCTCTGACACTGATACGGCCAGCAAGGGACAAGAGGAAAACGCCCCAGTCCTCTGTTTTTCCTTTTCTTCTTCTTCCTCCTCCTCCTCATCATCCAGTGACCCCAAAAGAGGGCCCTAGAACTATTGCTGAGGTAGCTACCAAAACTACAGTACAAATGTGGACCTAACCCCCAGGAAATTATCAAACAGCTTCCTGACTTGGTGGGAAGGTCAGGAATCTAAAATTGAAACTGAAGGCCTTAGAGAAATTAACTTTTTCAAATTATATTTCTCTGATGAGTTTCTCTGATTTTATGGTGGCCCAAACACATTTGGATGCCCATCAATTTATAAATCAAAATGCCACCTTTTCATTTTCTAGACGCCGGTGTTGGACTCTAGTAAATGCATCAGAGATGAAGGTTGTTTTACACATGAGCATAATAATAATAAAAAAAATCAGAATATTGGAGTACAGACGTCTGTATAACACTCAAATCTAAACATCCCAACTTTGACCTCCTATTCAAAATCAGGTCACTCATTGACCACTTTAGTGCCAAATTGGCAGTCCATGAGCATGGACTGTAAATCACATGACCATGGTCAGACTTTTATCCACTAGAAGTAACAGAATGGATGACAGCAAGCAGAGATCTAGAAAACTGTGAGCAATTAATACAGAAAGTATACTGGAAAATTGTAGAATTTTTTTTATTATACATTAGAGATGAGCGAGTAGTGTTCGATCGAGTAGGTGTTCGATCGAATACTACGGTATTCGAAATACTCGTACTCGATCGAACATTACTAGCTGTTCGAAGTTTAAGGTTCGATGCAGAACCAGCATTGATTGGCAGAATGCTATACATTCTGCCAATCAACGCTGGTTCTTCTCTTACCTTTAGAAGTCTTCTCCGTGCAGCATCCCCGCGGCGTCTTCCCGCTGGAATTCACTCTGCCTAGGCATCTGGCCTAGGCAGAGCCGACTGCGCATGGGCGGGCATGCCCTCGCATGCGCAGTCGGCTCTGCTCAGGCGTCAGGCCGGGCAGAGCCGACCGTGCATGCACAGTCAGCCCTGCCTAGGCCCCGATGCCTAGGCAGAGTGAATTCCAGCCGGAAGACACCACGGGAGCGCTGCGCCGGGAGAAGACTTCAAGGAGAATCCAGCCCAACCGTCACTTGTGGACTTGGTAAGTATAATGTTATCGAATTTTGCATACCCCTGAAACGAGCATTTCCCCCCCATAGACTATAATGGGGTTCGAAATCAGTTCGAACAGTCGAACAGTGTGCGGCTGTTCGAATCGGATTTCGAACCTCGGACATTTTAGTGTTCGCTCATCTCTATTATACATACAATAACAATAACATTTGTCTCTCAATATTGGTCTGGAAGTGGCCAACCCATGTAAGGTACTTTTGGGCTACGTCCTCAAGGGGTTGTTAAATATATGCAGCAACCAAACTGCTCTCTTTTGAAAGCTGCAAGACACAGGTAAACCTAGAATAGGTAAACATTCAACCTTAATTCAATTAGAGTAATCAGGTATAACCAAAAGCGAAGCCTGAAAATAAAGGTTCAGATGTTTTGTACTGAAGACAGAGTATTATACAGGTTCCATTGAAATCAGTGGACTGCTTTTATAATGCAGGACAGCATCAGCGCTCCCGAGTCAGAGATGCACTTACTGTTACCTCTCTCTACTCCGGCCAAGTAATGAAGAACCTGAACAGAGATCCTTGGTCTATCAACATGAAATTATCTGATACTGGAAAATGTTCTTTATCTGAACTGTACATCAACTTTAATCTAACAGTTATAATCATGTAATACAGAATCGATTACTGCTTCTATTAAGATATAAAATGCCTATATTTAATGAGTTGAAATCTCCTTTTCACTGCTTCCTTTACTTCAGTATTTCTCAAACAGTAAATTATAGGATTAAGTATAGGAGTTATTATTGTATAGAAGACAGCCACCGCACGATTTAGCGTGGAAGAAAAGCTAACTTTTGGTTTCACATACATAAATATAACAGTGCCATAATACATAGAAACAACAATCAAATGTGTGCAACAAGTAGAAAATGCTTTAGTTCGACCTTGTTTTGATGGTATAGTGATAATGGTTGTTATTATATGAAAATATGAAAGTAACGTGACCAACAATGAAGTTAATATTACCAAAGAAGCAAAAGAAAAATCCAGTAGGTCAATTAAATATGTGTCTGCACAGGCAAGCTGTAGAAGAGGAGGTGAGTCACAGAAGAAATGGTTAATTATATTACTTTTGCAAAACGGAAGCCGAGAGATTAAAATGATATGAGGAAACATAGTTACAAAGCCCCCAATAATTGAGTTTATTGTAAGCCTAAGGCACCTGTTGCTATCCATTAGGGTTGTGTAGTGCAGAGGATGACAAATAGCGAGATAGCGGTCATATGCCATGACGCCAAATAAAAAACACTCAGTGGAACTCAGAAAGAAGAAAAAAAACAACTGACTTATACAACTGGAAAATGAAATAAATCTTCCATGCAACGTAATTGTGTCCAAAACCTTGGGGACTATAACAGATACGTAACAAACTTCTAGAAAAGAGAGATTGCGAATATAAAAGTACATTGGTGTCTGAAGACATCTCTCAGTACTGGTTATAATCATGATCACAACGTTACTTAAAAGAGTTAATAAATAAGTAATCAATAATAAGAAAAAGAAGAGGTATTGAAATATAGGACTTTCAGGAAATCCAACAATTATGAATTCCTTAAACGTACTTTTATTGTCAAACACCATTTCATAATCTGTAGGAGAAAAAGATTACATACATGCCATATAAACACATACATAATGTATGTTTTTTAATACAGCTTTGGAATATTGGTCACTATTAAGATATGTTTACACTTGGCTGATTTGTTGCAGAAATTTCTGCAACTATCTTATCAATTTTATTGGATTTTGCAGAAATGAATGCACATGCTGCAGAAAAATATGTTTCAAAATATTTGTAATGAATTTTAATGTTCAAATGTTTCAAATACATTTTCAATTGCTGAAATTCTTCAACAAATCTTTTTTCTTTTTGAAATATTTTTATCCATTTTTATTACGTTTAAATAGAAAATACTAAAATTAAAAATAGCCATCTTTCACATACATTACTGCATTCTGGGTAGGGGGAAGGAGGTCAGGAAGAAAAAATGATGCAGTAGAAACATATTGTAACCAGTGTTTTTTCTCAGATAATCAGATTTTGCTACAATTTTTGAGCCAAAGCCAAGAATAGCTACAAAAGGGAATGGGAATATATAGAAAGTGCTTACACTTCTACCTTCTGCTCAATCCACTCCTGGCTTTGGCTCAAAAAAGCGGCAAACTAAATAAGTTGTGTTTTTGCAACATGGGGCCTTAGTCTAAAATTGGAATATACAAAACTATATTATATACAAATAAAATAGGAATAAGGTGAAGGTGAAATAATCATAGAGTGCTAGCTTTACATATTGTATAATTTTGCATTCATATGTTACTTACATACCTTAGCTGACAGAGGTCAGTTTCCAACCACCTTACCCCAAGCATTTTCCTGCAGCTTATGCCAACGTTACATTTCCTTCACATTGTATACAGTATATACTTTGTCTCATCCTGTGAAGAGATGATTCATTGAAATGAACTGTAAATGAAGAAATGTATAATATTTATATGTACACACTAATCATATACTTCTTTGAGGCATCCTCTGAGAACAATCATTGCTTACAAGTAATTAGCACTAGTCTAGTATGCTGCAATCTATTCTCAAGGGCATATTTTTTTAGATTTTTTTTTTTAGATTTCAATTAAATTTACATAGTATTTCACTATTATGTGTTGCCGTACATACAACAATGAATCAATTAATAATGAATAGAGATTGACAAACCTGCTTTGCCATGTACTAGGGGTTGATCCAAATATTCCAAATTGTAAAATTTTTAACTAAACTGAACAAATGATAATTATTTTTTTATGTAGATTGTGAGCCCCATATAGGGATCACAATGTACATTTTTCCCCTATCAGTATGTCTTTATAGAATGGGAGTGCTGGATGGAGAGAATCCAAAAAAGAAGGATATCTTGCGCTTCCTTTTGGAAATATTAAATTGGGTCACGTTTGGAAACTTGTCCTCAAAAAAGTCCTATACGTTTCCTAGGACTATTGTCCTCTCAAATTAGGTAAATTAGGAGATAATTGGTATCCAGACAATGGTTCACCACTTTGAGATTAAACAGCTCTCCTGGTGGAAATAGCTGTTGGAAGATACCGGAAGTACAGCGGGATCCAATGGATTGGAGCCTGAGAAAAAAGACTCCCGATGGCACTCACAATGTGTAACATCTCTGCCTGTTTGGGTCACTGCACCACCCTCTGCTCGCATGCGGCGGTGCAGGAGGCATGTGCAGTTTGGTTCTTGGCTTAAAGTTTTTGGTCGCACTGTGTGAACATGGCTCTAGTTCTGTTATTGTGTTTGCACCACACCTGTCTTCTGCCCTCCAGGGGCGGGTTCTTCCTGCCGTGTGCATACTTGTTCCTTATTGTCCCTATTTTTGCTTGCATTCTTATCCTTGACCTTTGGCTTTCTTCACTGACTATTCTTTGGACTCTGATTTGGCACTGCACCGCTCGACTGTTTACTGACCCTTGGCTAGCTGACTTCTCTTTGTTGTTGTCCGTCTTGTCTGCGTTTTGTGTCTCACATATCCAGAAAGGAACTGTCTACGTGGTTGCCGCCTATTATGTAGGCTAGGGCCTGGCAATAGGAAGGGTCAGTTGGGGGCTTCAGCTTAGGGCTCACTGTCTCTTGTGTCCCGTCCCAGGGTTCAACAGCTATTGAGGAATTGCTGTCCTAGCAATTCCCTAACACAATGTCTTCAACACTCAAGTGATTGAAAGTAACACTGTTTATTGATTACGTGTTTCGAGGTTTTTTTGTGTTTGGATACAAACACGATCTCTTCATCAGATCTAGTTAAGTTAACAATAAAAAACAGAAAAGAAAACTAAAAAATAAATAAATATAAAAATAATTATAAATACATCTCATTAAAAGTTAAACAATCTATAACTCCATAGTAATATATTCGTGTGTACCAATGTTTGTACCGAATTGGAGACACTTACATGTATATAATACAAATAAATATTTTATAGCCACAGATGACTATAGTGGACAATTCATCATAAACCCGTATATATAATACATGATATATAGTACAAAAATAATTCATAGCCATGCATTCGTATGAGGGTATACAGTGGATGATCCATAAAAACTTTTTTAAAAACTAGGTGCATATGGCACTTTTAGCTCGTCACACACAAATATATTACTATGGAGTTATAGATTGTTTAACTTTTAATTACGCTAGGTTCATACTAGCATTCAGGTCTCCGTTCTCAGCTTTCCGTCTTCTGCAGGCAGAAGACGGAAAGCTGTCAAACCGGGTCCGGCCGTGAGCGGTGGTGAGCGTTTTATGTTCTCCGCTGTGAAACCGTTTTTTTAAAACTGGACACAGAGTACAGTCTTGGCCAAAAGTTTTGAGAATGATACAAATATTAATTTTTACAAAGTCTACTGTTTCAGTTTTTCTAATGGCAATTTGCATATACTCCAGAATGTTATAAAGAGTGATCAGCTTAACAGCAATTACTTGCAAAGTCAATATTTGCCTAGAAAATGAACTTTATCCCCCAAAACACATTTCAACATCATTGCAGCCCTGCCTTAAAAGGACCAGCTAACATCGTTTCAGTGATTGCTCCATTAACACAGGTGTGGGTGTTGATGAGGACAGGGCTGGAGATCAATCTGTCATGATTAAGTAAGAATGACACCACTGGACACTTTAAAAGGAGGCTTGTGCTTGGCATCATTGTTTCTCTTCTACCACCAGTCTTGTCTCATGCCAACTGTAAAGCATCCTGAAACCATTCATGTGTGGGGTTGCTTCTCAGCAAAGGGAATCGGCTCTCTCACAGTCTTGTCTAAAAACACAGTCATGAATAAAGAATGATAACAGAATGTCCTCCAAGATCAACTTCTCCCAACCATCCAAGAGCAGTTTGGCGATCAACAATGCCTTTTCCAGCATGATGGAGCTCCTTGCCATAAAGAAAAGGTGATAACTAAATGGCTCAGGGAACAAAACATAGAGATTTTGGGTCCATGGCCTGGAAACTCCCTAGATCTTAATCCCATTGAGAACTTGTGGTCAATCATCAAGAGACGGGTGGACAAACAAAAACCTACAAATTCTGACAAAATGCAAGCATTGATTGTGCAAGAATGGACTGCTATCAGTCAGGATTTGGTCCAGAAGTTGATTGAGAGCATGCCAGGGAGAATTGCAGAGGTCCTGAAGAAGAAGGGTCAACACTGCAAATATTGACTTGCTACATTAACTCATTCTAACTGTCAATATAAGCTTTTGTTACTCATAATATGATTGCAATTATATTTCTGTATGTGATAAAAAGATCCGACAAACACACATAAAAACCAGAGGACAGCAGATCATGTGAAAATATAATATTTGTGTCATTCTCAAAACTTTTGGCCATGACTGTACTGCATGTCCGACTCTGTGTCTGATTTAAAAAAAAACGGTTTCGCGGCGGAGAGCATAAAATGCTCACCGCCACTCATGGCCAGAAATCTTTCAAACCCATTCAAATGAATGAGTTTGAAAGTGTCCTGAAGGTTTCCGTCTCCTGCCTCTGTTTTGTGCAGGAAACGGAAACCTGCAGAGCGGAGACCGGGCACAGATGTGAACGAGCCGTAAGATGTATTTATAATTATTTTTATATTTATTTATTTATTTTTTGGTTTTCTGTTCTGTTTTATATTGTTAACTTAACTAGATCTGATGAAGAGGTTGTATTTGTGTCCAAACACAAAAAAAACTCGAAAGGCATAATCAATAAACAGTGTTACTTTCAATCATTTGAGTGTTGAAGACATTGTAAGTGCCATCAGGGGTCTTTTTTCTTGGGCTTCAATCCATTGAATCCCGCTTTACAGAATGGGAGGAAATCCACGCAAACACGGGAAGAACATACAAACTCCTTGCAGATGTCGTTCCTGGCAGGATTCGAACCTAGGACTCCTGTGCTGCAAAGCTGCAGTGCTAACCACTGAGCCACCTTGGACAATTGATAATTTGTCTTGGATGAATTAAAATGGTCGCTGCCACATGTTTGAGCAGGAAAGAAGATAAAAAAAATTGGTGTGAGAACTATAGACACAAACGAGACATTTAACTATTTCATTGTCAATAATCTAATTTTGTCTAAGTCTGTTCTGCAATAGAGCAATTTCACCTGTATACCCAGTTTTTAAACATACTTTTTACTTCTAACACAAAATCTTATGAGTTTACATTTTTCCTTTAAACACATAGCAAATGTTATGTTCAAACAGCAAAGCATTGACTTTCCTATTTGCATAAAAATTCCATAATTTAAGTGGGGTTTTTTGTTGTTGTTGTTGTTCATGCAATATACAGTCTAGTCTGCATTCGTCTGAAAAAAGTATCTTTATCTAATTTATTTTTCTGCTCTGATCGCAAATATATAGTGTAACAAAATGTTGTTAATATAAAAAACTATACAATATGACCATTTGACCATCAACTTCTGTAGAGACAGAAACTGAGAGAGGTGAAAACCCCACCTCTGCATCCTCCCACCAGTGTTTAATTTCCCTACAGGGGTCAGGATGAGAGAGAGGTCTCTTTCCAGCCACTTGGGAGTGGGGTAGACATTTGGTATGGTATTCACTGGCCTTGGAAGTAGCGTGGTAGCTTATTTACTCCTTTCTATATACTGGCTTTCCCTTTCCCTTGTTCTTCTGAGCTAAAGTAGGGAAAGCTCTGCTGTTGCCCTCTCAGCTTCCAATGGCACATCTGCTCGATCCTCTTCCTGGAATCTGGACACAACCCAATCCTGTAATTCCAGTTTAATGGAACTGACATATCGGAAGACCACGTGACCAGTGGTCAACTGTTTCACTGGTGGGAGGCAAGACTCCAAGTGTGATGTCAGATTCCGGGGACCAAGTATGCCACTATTTTAGTGGGTCTGCAATGCATCTTTCTGATCTGAGGTTTTCAATATCTGGGTGTTAGAAGCTGCTTCATTGGACATACTGCATCAAACCAAGAGACATACACCCTTGTGAATTCCTTCCTCCTTGGAATTTCTGGTGGTGTGTCCTTTTTTCTATGGATGATATTTATTTGGATCTTTAAATCCCTGTCCTAGGAGAGAAACTGATGGAGAATGATGGGGCCCATAAGACCAAAACCTCCTCTAAAAGTGGAGAAACTAAAAAAATGTCACAAAAAGGTTCCCTGAGGTTTATAACAATCAACTCTTTAAAAATTGCATTGGTAGACCTTAAAGAGAAGGAAACCATTCTTTATGTAAGAACTAAGAGGCCTTATTAGGCAAAAAAGTCCAGGCTTTAGTAGCTAGCCTTTAGACCAGAGGTTCTCAAACTTATTTTGTCTACCGCCCACTTCGAGAATTAATTATTTTCTACCCCCCCCCCAATTTTTTTTTACTTTACTACATCTTAAGAATCACAATCACAGTCATTATGTTAATATTGGAGCTTACCGCCATCTATGGTACAGTTTGATAACTTTTGGACAGGAAATAGTTACTGTCTAGTCCCCTAGATGGTGTTACACGAGGAAACGCGCGTTAAGCATAAAGGAGCGGTAAAGTTTGTGTTGAAAGCAAAAAAAACAATTTTAAAGGAGTAGCCTCATGAAGCTTGATCTGCCTTCTAAGCTGCCTAAAAATCTTCTTTCTTCCTGTTTGCTCACGTCAATTAGCCCCGCCCCCAAATTAGTGTTTAGCTCCACCCACCACATAGCGTGATCCTATGGGATGACTGAAGGGCCTGTGATGTCATCAAAAGGTCCGGTAGACTTGGATTTACCTTGTACGGAGTTTCCTAAAGGACCTGACTCCTCTGCCCACTAGCAGCCTGCTCTATATAATAAAGCTTTATGCTAGTGAACAGAGAGACCAGGTCCTTTAGCCCAGTAGGATTTAGATTGCTTTATATAAGAAAGCAGCACTTATTCCACACACACCCCCTCTATCTCACAGCAGGGAGCTAGGTGATGTGTATGTGATGTGTATGTGTGGTGCAGACACGGGCTGGCTCCGTACACTCAGCCCCAGCTCTCTCCCCCCCACAGCAGGGAGCTACGTCATGTGGCTCCCTCAGCAATGAGCAGGGGGCCAGGTGCTAGTGTCCATAATGAAGTGAATAAAGTAAGATAGTGGACAAACAAAGCAGTTTTGCTGTAGCAATGTATTTAGGAAAAGTCTTACATCCACATTAACAAGCAGTATAGATAGAATCATTGTTATGATACCACCCCTTTAAATTAGCCATCGCCCCCCTAAACCGCTTCAACGCCCCCCAATCTTCTCTGTGCCCTTTACTGCCCCCCTATAGGCCTCCAGCGCCCACAAGGGGGAGTTATCGCCCACTTTGAGAAAGACTGCTTTAGACTCTGCCGGTTTCTTCTGGGGAACCGCCAGTTAAAAAGCCTAAGCCGTATCATCTGGATTCTTTGGATTCAGATAATGAGGTAGCCTACTTCTCCTGCTTTGACCTGGCGGATATTGATTTTCTTCTCCTAAAACCTAAAAATGAAGGTGATAAAAAATATTTCTTCTTTAATTCAGACAGTATTTGGTTGACTTGGTGAGAATCACCTTAACCCCTTCTTTCAAAATGACATAATAGTACATCATGAGAAGGTTCACCTTCCTGCATCATGATGTACTATTACATCATGGTAATGTCACCCGCTCAAAAGCTGAGTGACATTGACAGAGGGTGTCATTTGTAACTAACAGCTGTAAGTAACAGAGGCATAATATTTTTATTTTGTTGGAAAAGCTGTACTTTTTTTTGGTACCATTTTGGGCTATATATGGTTTTTTGATTACTTTTTATTACAAAATTCCTGAGGAGAGATGGCCAAAATTGTTATTTCTAACATTTATCTTCCATTTTTTTACCGATGTTCAGCATGTGGGATAACTAATGGTTTTCTTTTATTGTACAGTATGTTACGGATGTGGTGATAACAAATATGTAGTGTTTTATACTGTGTTTTTATACTGTATAAGGAAAAAGGGGGCATTTTATTGTTTTTTTTATTTTTATAATTGTAGATATTTTTCTTACTTTCTTTTACATATTGCATTTTAATTCAAAATGTTCCCATTTATTATTTTGTACAATGTACCAGGAAGTGAGAAAAAAAATCAGAATTAGATGGAATTGAGAAAAAATCGTAGTACCTCCATATTATTATGTCTTTTTTTTTTTTTTTTTTTATTGCTTTTACTCTGCGGTAAAAATGCTTATTATTATGTTAGCTTTATTCTGCAGGTCAGTACAATTATGGTGATACCAAACTTATATAGTTTTTTTTCATGTTTTAATAACTTTACAAATATTCTAAATTTTGGAGAAAAAAAACTATTTGAATTTCCATATTCTGACATCTGTAACTTTTTTTTTATATTTCAGTGTATGGAGCTGTGAAATTTGACTTATTTGTGGGACAATATGTAGTTTCTATTAATACCACTTTTGGGAATGTATGATGTTTTGATCACTTTTTATTCCAATTTTTTAAAGAAGTAATATGGTGAAAAATGCCAAATCAGCCATTTTAATTTTTTATTTTTTTTTTTTGTCTTTCTACGGCGTTTACCATATGGGACAGATGTTTTTATATTTTAATAGTTTGGACATTTTCAGACTTGAGATGCTTAATGTGTTTATGTTTACTTTTATTTATTTATCCAGAAAAACACTTGTCTGTCCACAGCCAACTGCTATAATATGATGCAATCTTGCGATGCATGGACCAACTCCCCAGACCGGGCCAAAGTATGAAAACCACAGAAAAAAAAGAATCGATCCAGCACCACTTGTATATTGAAAAAGTTGCTAAAACATAGCTTTTAATAGCTTGTAGTGTGGACATGCGCAGTCGGCTCTGCCCAGGCCCAATGCAAGGCAGAGTGAATTCAGAGACGGAAGATGCCGCGGGGACACTGCACGGAGAAGACTTCTCAGAGGATCCAGCCCGACCCTCACTCGTGGACTTGGTAAGTTCAGTTTGATCGAACGTTGCCTACCCCTGAAACGAGCATTTTCCCCCCATAGACTATAATAGGGTTCGATATTCGATTCGAGTAGTCGAATATTGAGGGGCTACTCGAAACGAATATCGAATCTAGAACATTTTACTTTTCGCTCATCTCTAGTTACCACCTCTTAGTCGCTATGAAACATGTCTGCGTAGGTCTCGTCTTTTTTATGTCGTTTTTTTTATGTCGTTTTTTGTTTGTTATATCATCCAATTTTTTAGAATACTTCTGCACACTGGTGTTTTTGTGAATGTTTTTTATTCATTCATCTTTATTAAAAGCTATGTTTTAGCAACTTTTTCAATATACAGGTGGTGCTGGATCGATTCTTTTTTTCTGTGGTTTTTATTTATTTATATTTATACGTCATCTAGGGAAAAGGGGGTGATTTAAACTTGTATTTATTTTTGTTATTTTTTATATATTTAAAAACTTTTTACTTTTTTTTTTTTTTTTTTTTTTAGCTCCCCTGTATTGCAGTCTATGACAGATTTTCTATGTACCGATTGAAGCCTGCTGCAGACATGAAGCAGGAGTGTAATTGTTCTTTCTTTCTTATTCCCAATGTTAAATAAATTGCTGCCAGTGCCTCTGTGAGCTGATTACCAGGCCTTACTCTAGAGGTCACATAGTATAGGGAATAGAGCACCTCATCTGTAGATCCCCCAAAGTCAAATTCCCCAAATGTTAGGAAGTATTTAAATACCGTTCAGAAGCAATTTCCTTTTAGCCAGATATTACATCCACAACACAGGTTTCTATATGCTTTTGTCTATGTCTTTTCTTTGTGAATTCTCATTTCAAGCGAATGGGTTGTGTCTATACGTTATTTTACAGTTTCAAATTTGTTCAAATATTTTACCAGATATGTAAATGTAATTTTTTTTAATTAATTTAATTTGATTGGATGTATTGCTCTTACCCATTTCTTTTGCACTGGTTTTCAGCATTTTTTTAATTTTATTTTATGATTTTTGATTCTTTGAAATGAGAGCTGGAAGATGTATACTGTATCACTTCAGTAACAATAATTTACTGCAAAAAAATTCAATAATAAAATTTTATATTAATTATATGCATATATTTAATATATTTATTTTTTTAAACAAATTATACTAGTTGCAATCTGTCCTCTGCAAAAACACATGGGTTAAAAAGAAGCATATACTAATTGTAATAGGTATACTATATAACCTCAGCAACAAGGTGCTAAGAGTGTACAGAATTAGGAACACTTAGGAATACATTTCTGAGTTGCTAAGCATGTCATTTATTGTTATTATATGTAATTTCTCAGCCTGTCATATGTTTTAGTTCCCTTGACAATGGCAGTTTGTAGTAGCTATAAGCTTATTGATTTATTTCTATAAATGTTAAATATAATTGAATATGAATGTATGTGTATGCTTTTACTCATCTAAAATACGTGAAAACAAGTAATATTTATGGTACATAAAGTACAATACTGGTACAGTATTACATACAAATAAAACTAGCTGACATGAGTAATGTTATTATATAATTATATTATTGTATTGGTCCTATTAGTACTAGACAACTAATCATTTGGCTGCATTCACACAAATATGTGAAAAATGTTGATGATGTTCTGTGCTGTCCATATGTTTGTTTTTTTTTCACAGAATTTTAGACTTGAATGGCTGAAATAAGTAAAGAAAAAAATAAAAAATTGTGAAAGTCACAATTTTTTTTCTCACTGTTTTTTAGTTTTTCAGAAACAGATATGTGAATATAATAGGATAAGATTTGGGCAGAAAAATCAATAATGTGAAAGAACCCTTAAACTAGATTATAAATCTAGTCGAAATCTGAATCTAAATCTACTATGCTTTATTCTAAAAACTGTGACTCTCTAGTTTATGGGGAAAAAGCAGATCTTTTTAATTAATTAGTAGAGATGAGCGAGTAGTACTCGATCGAGTAGGTATTCGATCGAATACTATGGTATTCGAAATACTCGTACTCGATCGAGTACCACTCGCTGTTCGAATGCAAAAGTTCGATGCAGAACCAGCATTGATTGGCCGAATGCTATACAGTTGGCCAATCAACACTTGTTCTTCTCCTACCTTTAGAAGTCTTCTCCTTACAGCTTCCCTGCGGCGTCTTCCAGCTCTTCATTCACTCTGCCAGGCATCGGGCCTGGACAGAGCCGACTGCGCATGTCCGCTTGTAGTGCGGGCATGCGCAGTCGGCTCTGCCCAGGCCCGATGCCTGGCAGAGTGAATGAAGAGCCGGAAGACACCACGGGGATGCTGCAAGGAGAAGACTGCTCGGAGGATCCAGCCCGACCCTCACTCGTGGACTTGGTAAGTATAATTTGATCGAACGTTGCCTACCCCTGAAACGAGCATTTTCCCCCCCATAGACTATAATAGGGTTCAATATTCGATTCGAGTATTTGAATATTGAGGGACTACTTGAAACGAATATCGTACCTTGAACATTTTACTGTTCGCTCATCTCTATTAGTTAGTGATAGGGTCTACAGAGGTAGTGGATACATCCAAGCCCTACTGCATTATAGGGACCAAAGTTACCCTCTTGTATATACGCAGACACCAGTAGTATAACTGGTATGTGGTAGGTGAGAATCCTATTATAGATTTTACATTGTTATTACTAGGTGCTTCACGCCTCTGTATATAATTCCTTAAAGTCACATATTCATATAGACATATTTATAGTAGTTATAAGTAGTGAGATGTGACATTGTTGTATTGTAATGTAAAGTGAATGTAATCTTTCCAAATGACTTTACAAAATCCAAGATGGATATGAAAATAGTTATAAAGATCAGATATGGAAACATCATCTTGCATTTTGTAAATACTCTGTAAATGAATATACTCAAACTTTGTTTTATTGTTCAATATTCCAGGTCTTGTGATAAATATTTCCTCTAAACAATAATCACTTCTATGTTTTAGGACTATATTGTCTTCAGTGTGTTAAATATATAAGATGTACAATGAATCCATTATATCTGAATTTATTCTGCTTGGACTTTCTAATGTTCCTGACTTGGACATTATTTTGTTTTTTGTTTTTCTTCTTATGTATTTAATATGTATGACTGGAAACCTTCTTATAATCATAATAACAAATGTAGACCCCACTCTGAACACTCCAATGTACTTCTTTCTCGGTAATCTATCCTTTTTGGATGTGTTATGTACAACTTCTACAATTCCAAAAATGTTGGTCAATTTTTTTTCTGAACGAAAAGTAATAACATTCCACGGTTGCGTTATTCAAATGTTTATCTTTACTGCAGCGATGGACACAGAGTTTCTGTTGCTTACACTTATGTCAATAGACCGATACTTGGCCATATGTAATCCTTTACGCTATAAAACTATAATGAGCAAAAAATCGTGTTACTTTATGTCTGCTGTCGTGTGGACATTTGGGGTTTGTAGTTCTACTTATCACACATCCAGTACATTCCGTCTATCATTTTGTTCATCTAATAAAATAAATCACTTCTTTTGTGAAATTCCTCAGTTGCTGGCACTGTCCTGCTCAGACACAAGTATAAATGAGTTAGTACTCATAGTGACAGATGTTGTTTTGGGAGTATTTTGCTTTATTTTTATTTTTGGATCATATTTTTTTATTATTTTGGCAGTGTTAAAAATTCGCTCAGTTGAAGGGAAGATGAAAGCTTTTTCTACCTGTGCCTCCCACATTACTGTAGTGTTCTTATTTTATGGTACATTAATATTTGCTTATTTTAAGCCATCAACCGGAAATGCCTCCAATATGGACAAGGCAATTGCTGTTCTCTATACAATTGTCATACCAATGTTAAACCCAATATTATACAGTTTAAGGAACAAAGAGGTAAAAGACTCTGTTAAAAAAGTTATATTTAGGAAAATGACTTTGAATTACTAAAATACATTTCAAGAATTTCTCCACTTTTAAATGGAATATGGATTTGAAGTTCCAAGATGACCTTGGAGTTATGGGATCAGAAGTCAGTTTTCAAGGGGATGTGAAGTGTCCATGTAAAGGCTCATAAATCCAAGTGTTACACTGAGTCCTTGTGTCAATGAATGGAATGTTATCTCCGGTATGATGATAGAGAGGCTCAGAGAGACAAATATTTGGGAATTCAAAGTAGTCATAGCATTCCAGTCATTATACAACGACTGGCTCTAGCAAAAAGATTTATGGTACCTTACATGGACAGACTTTACCACCTCAGACTGATGTCTGTCACCAGGGTGAAGCATGCTAAACCAATAACACAGGTTAGGTTAGCTTTATGTGATTGTAACACTTTAACCCCATGAAAATGAGGGCCTCCACTGCAGAGATATTAATTTATTTCAGAATAATCAAATGAGTAATCTGGTGTACCAAGGGTAACTTAGTTGATCAAAACTGTTATACCCCACACTGCTGTAATACTCCATCCTATCCCCTTCTTTCATTCCTGGGCAGTGTGGGTTGTTGCAGATTGAAGCAACAGAGCCACCGTCTGTGTGAATATTTCTGCAATGAAGGCATTAATTTTCATGGGGAAAAAGTGTTACAATCAAGTGAACCCGACCAATCTATTTATCCATGTTACTGATTTAATTTTCTTCACCCTAGTCATTGACTATGTTTAACCCCTTACGGACACAGCCTCATTTTTCAAAACTAACCTGTCACTTTATATGGCAAAAACTTTGAGAAGCTTTAGCTTACCCAAGTGATTTTGAGATTTTTTTTTTTCATGACACATTTTTTCATAATAGTGTAAAACTTTGATCAATATTTTTGTATTTATTTATTAAAAAAAGAGGAATTTTGATGGATTTTAAAATGTGAAATGCTCTGTGAAATGTCCAACTACAAATACATTAATAAATATTATGTACCATATGTCTGCTTTATGTTGGCATAATCTTTTAATCATCATTTAATTTATTTTGAACATTAGAAGACTTACAAGTCTAACAACGATGTTCAAGATTTACAAGGAAATTTATTAAACCCATTCGTTGGGGACCATTTCAGTTCTGAAGGGGATTTTAAAGGCCTATTTACTAGAAACCACCAATATAAATTACCTCATTTTCAAAACTGCACCCATGAAATAATTCATAACAATAATTTGGGAAGTTTCTTAACCCTTTAATTATTTCACAGGAATTAAAACAATATAGAGGTGAAATTTAGACATTTCATTATTTTTTCCAAAAACACATTTATCTCTAAAATTAATACATTCAGAAGGGGTTAGAAGATTTCACAGTTTGTTTTGCAGTTTCTCCTTAACAGAAATTATACACATCTGGATGTAAACTTATGTTTGTTCACACAACAACACACAAAAGGGAAGGAGCACTGCTGAGTGTTTGAAATCTGATTTTGCTGGAATAGTTTTTAGGTGCCATGTCTCATTTGTAGAGACCCTTGAGTACCACTACAATAGAAACCTACAAAAGTGACATCATTTTGGAAAATACATCCCTCAAGGAATTTATCTGGGGGTATTGTGAGCATTTTGACCCCACAGCTTTTTCACAGATTTTTATTAACATTGGGATGTATAAATGAAAAATGACTAAAATGTCAATTTATCCTTGTCACGGGATGGTTAGAGTCTATACTATAGGCAATGTGTAATATATATTTCCTGTGGAATGTATTCTCTAACCTGTTGTAAACATCAGTGTGTAGTTGGCTGATTAGGGTCTAGTGTGTTAGCACATTGTATGCAAATCCCTCTAACTAGTGAGGACCAGTGAGGACAATGGGTGGAGATAATCTGATCCGTGTCTCTAGGAAGATGTTGGACTGTGCATTGTTCAAAAGAGACAGGGAGTCTGCTCTCCTTGGCATAGGTGAGGGGGGAAGGATCTGTGACTCAGCCCTTCCCACCCCCAGGTATAGGAAGTAACAGTTTAGTATATAGATGTAGCTAGCAGATAGTATGTGTTAGCCGGCCTGTGCACAGCTCTGCAGAGAGCCAGGACTTAGTTACAGGACCAAGGAGCCAAAGCTATCATTGGATTGTGACTTCTGTGGACTTATTGTTATTACGGTTGATGTGACCGCCGCCGGCTACTAACTTTGTGGATTACAATAAATTGCTGTTGTCTCCCGACCTCTTGCGTCCCTGTTGACTCAAGATATTTTCCGGAGGAAGGACGTATACCTTTGCTCCGTGACAACTGGTGGCAGCGGTGGGATCAACAGCGGACAGCGAGATGGACTACAGCAGCCCAGCGATTAATGGAGCCACAACCTCAGAATACAGGAACTGGACTATGGCAAGTCTAAAATTAAGGGCCCGGGAACTAAACCTGAGTTACCAGGGAAGAACGAAAGAGCAACTGATCGAGGCACTGGAGGAGATGACCCTGCAAAGCGACCATGAGGAGGGCTGCCCCCAGGAGACTGGAGAGATACAGGAGTGGCAGGTACAGACCCAAAAGAGCAGATGGGTTGTTTTGTATGAGGAGGAATTGGCAGTGCTGGGGCTAGAAGCAACTGCAGAGCAAAGAAGTAGAGCATTACAGAGGGCTCAGGAAACGGAGAAGGAGGAACAGAGAATGGCGCATGAAAAGGAAAGAATGGCGCATGAAATGCGAATGGCTGAGATAACTATGAGGAATTATAATCAAACGTCGACCCCCAGCCCAACAGTGAGAGAACCACCATATGTCTCCCATAAACACTTCAAGACCTTTGAGGAAGCGGCTGGGGATGTTGATGGATATTTTCAGGACTTCGAACACCAGTGCCGCCTGATGGAAGTCCCAGAGAAGGATTGGGTCCGGTATCTGGTGGGACACCTACGAGATGGGGCTGCGGAAGCTCTCAGAGCCATGGACCCTAGTGATCAGCGGGACTATGAGGCCATTAAAAGAGCGGTGCAGAAGTATTATGCAGTCACTCCAGAGACCTACCGAGTTCAGTTCCGCTCTTTGTCTTACAATGGGGGAAGCTCCTTCCACATGTTCGCCCACAAGTTGAAGCAAGCATGCAAGCGCTGGCTAGAAGGAGAGGAGGCTGTCACAGTCGATAAGATCCTCCAAGTCATACTTAAGGAACAGTTCTTTTCCCAGTGCCCCGCTGAGATCCGTGAGTGGGTGCTGGAAAGGAACCCAGCCACAGTTGAGCAAGCTGCTTCTCTTGCAGATGAGGGCCTGACCATCAAGCCGCAGTGGAAGAGGTTGTTTGCAGAGGAGCGGAAAACTACCACAGTCCGCCAGACACCCTTCAGCCAGCCACCCACCTTTCGTGTCCGGCCTCAGGATTACAATTCCCCCTCTACCCCTGCCCCAGCCCATCGGCCTCCAGCTATGAACAACCCTGTCCCTAGACAACGACCCACTGGAAGAATGCTAGAGCGCAGATGTTTTGGGTGCGGGCGGCCTGGACATTTGCAAGCTAGTTGCCCTGCTAACATGGGGGCACGGGCCACCGTGGCATCCCGGCCTATTCACTACCTGGGAACCACTCCTAGGACAGAAAGTTTGGCCCCATTTCCAGATGACTCCATGAATGACACATCTGCTCCACCTCCAGGGGTCTATGGGATTCAGCCTTCCGCCACACATCCCGCAAACCTTCAGAGGAAGCACTTGCAGGAGGTCCTACTGGATGGCCGAACAGTTGTTGGATTCCGGGACTCGGGAGCTTTCCTAACGGTAGCGGACCCCCGAGTTGTGCGACCCGAGGCCCTAGAGGAGGGCCCTGGCATTTCTATCAAGTTGGCAGGGGGTACTCAAAGACGTATTCCTAAAGCTACCGTGGAACTCGACTATGGTTATGGACCAAAACGATGCACAATTGGTGTGATGAGCGGGCTGCCGGCCGATGTTCTGTTAGGCAACAATGTTGGAAATCTACAGTGCCACTTTGTGGGAGCAGTGACCCGAAGCCAAGCTCAGGGAGAAGCCAACATGGATCCACCGGATTTTCTGACAGATGCCAGCCCTTCAACCCTACAACTTTACCATTCAGTACCGCCGAGGGAACCAACACCAGAACACAGATGGGTTATCCCGGCAGGAGGAAATATGAGCTATAGAGACTGATGTGCATTCCCCAATTTACCTGTGTAGGCCTATTGTGTCATGCACATGTTTTGAGAGGGGGAGGGGTTGTCACGGGTTGGTTAGAGTCTATACTATAGGCAATGTGTAATATATATTTCATGTGGAATGTATTCTCTAACCTGTTGTAAACAACAGTGTGTAGTTGGCTGATTAGGGTCTAGTGTGTTAGCACATTGTATGCAAATCCCTCTAACTAGTGAGGACCAGTGAGGACAATGGGTGGAGATAATCTGATCCGTGTCTCCAGGAAGATGTTGGACTGTGCATTGTTCAAAAGAGACAGGGAGTCTGCTCTCCTTGGCATAGGTGAGGGGGGAAGGATCTGTGACTCAGCCCTTCCCACCCCCAGGTATAGGAAGTAACAGTTTAGTATATAGATGTAGCTAGCAGTTAGTATGTGTTAGCCGGCCTGTGCACAGCTCTGCAGAGAGCCAGGACTTAGTTACAGGACCAAGGAGCCAAAGCTATCATTGGATTGTGACTTCTGTGGACTTATTGTTATTACGGTTGATGTGACCGCCGCCGGCTACTAACTTTGTGGATTACAATAAATTGCTGTTGTCTCCCTGTTGACTCAAGATATTTTCCGGAGGAAGGACGTATACCTTTGCTCCGTGACAATCCTCAAAGTTTTTATTTTCACAAGGGGTTAAAGGAGAAAAAGCTCCCAAAGATTCTTAAACATTAGCTCATGAATATGGCAATACAGAATATGTAGTCATAAACCGCTGTATGGGTACATGGTGGGGATCAGAATTTTTTATTTGCCTTTTCGGGGCAGATTTTCCTGGAATAGTTTTTGGGTGTCATATTTACAGAGTCTGTATAGTACCAGTACAATAGAAACCCCCTAAAAGTAACCCCATTTTAGAAACTATGAATAGACCCCTTATAGAATTTATAAAGGGGGATGGTGAGCATTTTAACCCCAAGGCTGTTTCACAGATTTTATTAGCATTGGGTTGTAAAAAAGAAAAATTACTTTTTGTTCGATAAACTGTCCATTGAGCCCCTAATTTTTCATTTTTACAAGAGGTTAAACAAGAAAAACAACACAGTTTGTTACACAATTTCTCCTGAAAATGGAAATACCATACAGTCATGGCTGTAAGTGTTGGCTCCCCTGAAATTTTTCTAGAAAATTAACTATTTCCCCCGAAAATTAGTTGCACATTTTATTTATTATTTACAATTACAAATTTTTTCATACACATGTTTATTTCCTTTATGTGTATTGAAACAACACAAAAAACAAAAACTCCAAAATAGGCTGCAACAAAATTGTTGGCAGCTTTTCAAAGTTATGGGAAAATAACTTTGTTTTAAGCATGTAATAGGTGTAGGCAATATAAAAACCACAGCTGAAAAAAAAAAACAAAAAGGAGAGAAATTGACAAAATCTTTGCATTGTGTGTCTGTGTGTGCCACACTAAGCATGAACAAAATATGAAGGGAATAACTGTCTGGGGACTTTAGAGCTAAAATTGTGAAAGATAACAGCAAGGTTACATATCTCAAGGTTACATATCCAGAGATCTTGATGTTCCGTTGTTAACGTTGTTAACAGAAATTCTTTTTTTTAGATTAGCCGGAGTGGCACTACAGTCACAGCCTATTAACTACACACTTTCCACACGCCGAAAAAACTCTATCAAAGTGGGAAAATACCTGGAAACCTTCTTTCCTCCCCAATTGGATGGACAGAAAGCCAAATTTGACGCTAAAGAAACATTAACAAGCACCCCTTTAAATCACGTTGCCCATGACAACCACAGATGGAACAGGCAATGGGAAAGCCAACAGTACCCACCCTGAACTGTCATTGTGGATGTGTGTGTGTGTGATGTGGTAAGACCTTCCAAAATTCACTTTTCTGGCCTTTAACGTGAGCCCTTCCAAATTAAGTTAGAGGCCCTTAAGCTGAATAGAGATGAGCGAGTAGTGTTCGATCAAGTAGGTGTTCGATCGAATACTACGGTATTCAAAATACTCGTACTCGATCGAACACTACTAGCTGTTCGAAGTTTAATGTTCGATGCAGAACCAGCGTTGATTGGCAGAATGCTATACATTCTGCCAATCAACGCTGGTTCTTCTCTTACCTTTCCGAAGTCTTCTCCACGCTGCATCCCCACGTCTTCTTCCGGGTGGAATTCACTCTGCCTAGGCATCCGGCCTAGGTAGAGCCGACTGTGCATGCGCGGGCATGCACGCGCATACACGTGCATGCGCAGTCGGCTCTGCTTAGACGTCGGGCCTGGGCAGAGCCGCACGCGCATGTGCAGTCGGCTCTGCCTAGGCCGGATGCCTAGGCAGAGTGAATTCCACCCGGAAGAGGATGCGGGTACCCTGCGCCGTGAGAAGACTTCAAGCAGAACCCAGCCCGACCGTCACTCGTGGATTTGGTAAGTATGATTTTATCGAATGTTTCCTACCCCTGAAACGAGTATTTCCCCCCATGGGCTATAATGGGGTTCGAAATCCGTTCGAACAGTCGAACAGTGTGCGGCTGTTCGAATCGGATTTCGAACCTCGGACACTTTAGTGTTCGCTCATCTCTAAAGCTGAGCTACCAGCAGAGATTGAGTCCCTTGAGGTGATTTCAGCCTTTTACTAGCACAAAATTGGTATGCAATCCATGAGTTAGTGAAATCACTCATTCCTGTATACCATACCTCCCAACTTTTGAAGAACCGAAAGAGGGACAAAATGTGCGTCGCGCGTAGCGCGCCGTGGCAATTTTAGCCCCACCCACTTTTGTGTTGACCCCGCCCACTCGTTAATTTTCCATGTGCCCGCACACAGTATAATCCTCCTACAGTCACCCGTAAATTATATGTCCCCCCTCTATCTCTCCCCCAGTTTCATATACACCCTTCATCTGCCCCCAGTTTCATGTCCCTCTTCCATCTCTGCCCCCAGATTCATGTCCTCTCCATCTCTGCCTCCAGATTCATGTCCTCTCCATCTCTGCCTCCAGATTCATGTCCCTCCATCTCTGCCCCCAGATTCATGTCCTCTCCATCTCTGCCCCCAGATTCATGTCCCTCCATCTCTGCCCCCAGATTCATGTCCCCACATCTCTGCCCCCAGATTCATGTCCTCTACATCTCTGCCCCCAGATTCATGTCCCCACATCTCTGCCCCCAGATTCATGTCCTCTCCATCTCTGCCCCCAGATTCATGTCCCCACATCTCTGCCCCCAGATTCATGTCCCACATCTCTGTCCCCAGATTCATGTCCCTCCATCTCTGCCCCCAGATTCATGTCCCTCCATCTCTGCCCCCAAATTCATGTCCTCTCCATCTCTGCCCCCAGATTCATGTCCCCCATCTCTGTCCTCAGATTCATGTCCTCTCCATCTCTGCCCCCAGATTCATGTCCCCCATCTCTGCCCCCAGTTTCATGTCCCCTCCATCTCTGCCCCCAGATTCATGTCCCACATCTCTGCCCCCAGATTCCTGTCCCTCCATCTCTGCCCCCAGATTCATGTCCACATCTCTGCCCGCAGATTCATGTCCTCTCCATCTCTGCCCCCAGTGTCATGCCGTCCTCTCCATCTCTGCCCCCAGTGTCATGCCGTCCTCTCCTTCATCTGCCCCCAGATTCACGTTCCACATCCACATTAAACTTACCGTCTCCTCCGCTCCCTCGCCGCTCTCTGCCCGCCTCTCTCGCTGACACATGCAGCTGAAGGAAGGAGCTGACACAGGTCAGCTCCTCGCTTCGCCGCTGCCCGCCTCTCTCCCTGACACATGCGGCTGAAGCTGCTCACGTGCTCGCTTCGCCGCTGCGTCTCTCTCTCGCTGACACATGCGGTTGAAGCGAGGAGCTGACCTGTGTCAGCTCCTCGCTTCACTGCTGCTGCCGGCTCCTGGCTTGTACATCGCGTCTACAAGCCAGGAGCCGGCGGCAGCAGCGAAGCGAGGAGCTGACACAGGTCAGCTCCTCGCTTCAGCCGCATGTGTCAGCGAGAGAGGTGGGCAGCGGCCAAGCGAGGAGCTGACCTGTGTCAGCTCCTTGCTTCAGCCACATATGTGTTCAACTCAGATCTGCGTCCTCTGGACGCAGATCTGAGTTGAAATCGGGACATACCTCCCTCCAACCGGGACCGCGGGACATGTCACCCAAATCGTGACTGTCCCGCGGAAATCGGGACGGTTGGGAGGTATGTGTATACTGTCATATATGACCTAATATACGCTCAATATATCTAGCCTCTCTGTATACAAAAAAATACTATTTGTATAAAAATGCGTAAGGCTAGTGCTAAAGGGATGTGGACGAGGAAGTGCCCGGGGCATGAAAATGCAGCTGGGGAGCAAGGTTGAGGTGAAGCTACAGCTAGAGGAAGAGGCATGTACAGAGGCACAGGACAGCTGCTTCACAGAAGCCAGGCCGGAGCCAACAAGGCCCAAGATTTTCCCTGTACTAGCCACTCGCCCAAAACTCACCCATGTTGGCCACCTCCCTCGATCTTGTGTAGATTTTTCAACGTATGCATGTAGGACAAACTGAGTGTATTTTGCACACTGTGCAACTCAAAACTGAATAGTGTCTCTGAGAAAAGCAACCTGAGCACCTCAGCCATGCGCCGTCATTTGTAAGGCAAGCACTGGGCTCAGTGGAAGAGAGCAAACGCAGAACAATCGTCAGCCTGCATTGCCGACACTGACTCTTCCTCTGTTTCCAGTTCTGGCGCTGCAGTCCAGTCCACCAGCCAGGACACCTCCACATCTGCCTCTGACACTTTGGGGACTTCACCCTCATCCTCTCCTTTTCCTGCCTCTGCTCCTTTTGCCTGCACCATTATGCGCCTCTTCCCAGCAAATCTCCATCTCCCAGGTGTTTGATCATAGGCAGAAGTGCAGCGCAACCCACCCATATGCCCAAGCCTTAAAACGACCACATCTCAAAACTGCTGGCCCTGGAGATTTTGCAATTTTAGGCTTGTGGAGGCTCAGCGCTGCTATTTGTACAAGACTTGGGTTGTAAGTTAACCTTAATGTTTCTGAAATCTGCTTAATGGCCGACCCAAAGCCCATAATGATTCATCTAAAATGGGAATGTCTGTACTGACATTGACTATTCTGGCCGTCTCCCTCATTTTGTTCGATCCTCTATGGATCTTCTGAAGACTGTAGATGTGCCTTTAGAGCTTTAGACCTGATTTCTTGATAAAATCCAGGAGTCGCTGTACTTGAGCTCTACAGAAACACAGATCCAAGCCTTAATGGAAGGAACTGCTTGTGAACCAATAAAACAGTTTTTACAATTTATGGGGTTTTTTTTGTTTGTTTTTTTTTAGTCTAATTTAAACCACCAGCCCATGGACATTGCAATGGTAAATGCAGCAATCCTTACTTACACCAACCTGAATTCTGTCATGGCACTGGCTCAGCACCAGATTGGGGACTGTGATGCAAAACACACATTAAGGGGGTTGTCCCATCACAAGGATCCTATCTATACTGCTTGTTAATGTGGATGAGTACAGCCTTTAAAAAGCAGTGTTTTTGGCACTTGGAGTGAGTAGAGCCTTTAAAATACAGTGCTTTTGGCCCTTGGCATCAGTAGAGCCATTAAAAAGCAGTGTTTTTGGCCCTTGGAGTGAGTAGAGCCTTTAAAAAGCAGTGTTTTTGGCCCTTGGAGTGAGTAGAGCCTTTAAAATACAGTGCTTTTGGCTCTTGGCGTGAGTACAGCCCTTAAAAAGTAGTGTCTTTGGCCCTTGCAGTGAGCAGAGCCTTTAAAAAAGTGTTTTTGGCCCTTGGGGTGACTAGAGCCATACAGCAGCAGTGTTTTAATTTTTTGGCCCTTGGAGTGACTAGAGCCATGCAGCAGCAGTGTATTATTTTTTGGCCCTTGGGGTGACTACAGCCATGCAGCAGCAGTGTATTATTTTTTGGCCCTTGGGGTGACTAGAGCGATGCAGCAGCAGTGTATTATTTTTTGGCCCTTTTGGTGACTAGAGCCTTGTAGCAGCAGTATTTTATTTTTTGGCCCTCGGGGTGACCCCTAAAACATTAAGTTTCAGGCCCTTGAGGGGAGCCCTAAAAAATTAGATTTCAGGACCTTGGGGGTGAGACCTAAAAAAATATTTTGCAGGCCCTTGGGCTGGAGCCCTAAAAAATTGAGTTGCAAGCCCCGGGGGGGGGGGGTATACTGGAATTTTTTTTTTATAAAAAAAAATATATACATTTTATTATCACATTCAGGAGTAGGTGCTGGGGTTGTAGGAGGAGGAGGAGGATGAGGAGGAGGAGGAAGAGTAAATTGGGTGCTAGCAGCTTCTCTCCAGTACCTGGACTCTGGAGTGGATACCCAGCTGGATATCCACGTCCACATCCTCGCCCACATCCCCTGCTGCTACTGACGAGGGGCACTTCTGGCAGCCCCTCTCCAGTACCTGGACTGTGGAATGAATATCCAGCTCGGTATCCACGTCCACGTCCTCGCCCACATACCCTGCTGCTACGCTGCATGATTTGCAGATTGATTTTATATTTAGCTCTGAAAAGAGCTGTTATTTCCTGCCTAACTAAAGCTAATATCAGTATATCACACTGAAACCAAACTCTCTCTATCACTCCAAAACGAAAATGAGACGAAGATGGCCGACACTATATTCTTATGAATCAGAGGTCACATGTTTTCGGCAGCCAATGGGTTTTTTTCAATTTTTTTCACTGCCTACGTTGTCGTAGTTCCTGTCCCACCTCCTCTGCACAGTGATTGGTGCAAAAAAAGCGCCAGGAAAGGTTGGAGGGGATACGAATTTTTACTGCGTTTGCGGCCTTGTATTCAATTGGGATCGAATCCCGAACGGCCTGATATTTGATCAAATACCTATTCGATCGAACGGCGTTCGCTCATCTCTAGTCTCTATGTCCAAAACGTTATCTATTATGCAACGTATCTATTAGTGGGCAGTGGCTGACTTTGAACAATAATAGGTCAGCAGACTGTAGGGCTTTCCACTTGGCGTTTACTTATTGGTCCATTGCTACTGGTGCATAATTTTTATGAGGGACAACAATTTTAAATATTATCACAAAAGTTTTGTGATTTTATATTTACCTTTTGGATGGTGGGATTTAGGACTTTTCCACATATTTTGTTTGTATTAGTTTGAGGTATTACCTTGTTATTTGGTCATAAACTGATAAAAAAAAAACATAGCCTACCGATCTACATTAATTATAGTCTAGTAATTTAATGAATTCCCATAGGGTGAACTGAGTGGCAATTGAAAAAAAATTCCCTAGGTATATAAAGACAACTATATAAAAATGCAATAGTGATTTAGTGGTTCATTTCAAAGGATAAAACATGGGAGTCTATAGTAGTGGATATCTTTTATTTGGTAACTGAAAAGATGCATTCAAATGGCAATACTACTTACGACCCTTCATCAAGCATGGTATGATAATACAATATCTGTATCTGAGACAAATAATTTTATACAAAATAGCACAGAACCATAGTGGTAAATGACATATGTGATCAAGAAAAACGAGTTATCAACATAAGTTGTGAAGTAAACAGCTAAAAAATGAAATATTGGAGCATTTCCTAGATAAAATGTGTGAAAGTTTTATTGTCCTCTGGTGGAGATCTGATTTATTCTATAATACTTATTTTTGCCTGCAATGAGAAAATTTTTATTTTTGCAAATAATAAATAAATTGATAAATCGAAAGGTATTATCAAATAATTATTTGACTACTAATTAAAATAAGCAAATATGTATTTATTATATATTTGTTCTCAATACTCAAATTTTAGTAAAAATTCATCTTATTAGGACTGAACTGTACACCATATGACAGATAAATTTAAAGTCACAGCCTATAAGGAGGAAAAGCTAATATAAACAATGGCAGAAATGTATAATGTAAATATTTTGCTTTAAAAAAATAAAGATATTTTTTTAAAAAATGTATTTAAAGAGATAAGCTAAAATAATAATAATAATAATAATAATAATAATAATAATAATAATAATAAATAATAATAATAATAATAATAATAATAATAATAATAATAATAATAATAATAATCTTAGTTAATGTGAATATAATATGAGTTAGTATATGAAAAAAATTTGTTTTTAATTAATAATTTACAATTAGATAAATTCAAAACAATGTAAATGACAGAAATGGTTTTGTGCATTTTGCCTCCATAAAAAATAATAAATATTTAAAATATCCAACCCATCACTCAAAAACAAAACCTCAAACAGCACAGTGTGTACAAACCCCAATAACACTACTGTCACTGCATCACCATCTGATCAGTCTCTCCCCTCACCTTCTATCTCTATCCCTCTTCCCTCATAGACTGTTAGCCCTTATGGGTAGGGCCCTCTACCCCACTGTGGCAGTCAGTCATTGTGATATGTTATCTATTAGTATATTTTGTGTGCTGTATGTAAACCCTCAAATGTAAAGCACCATGGAATTAATGGTGATATAATAATAATAATAATAATAATAATAATAATAATAATAATAATAATAATGTAGAAAAATAATAGCTGAGAAAATACAGGGAGAACAAAACAAAATCCATATAGTCCTTAAGCCTGGAATTGGGTTAGGTTTAATGGATATTTTTCTAGATTGAAAAAATAATAATTTAAAGGGGAGCTGTTACATAACAAAAAGATACTTATTTGATGAATTCCAGCTCCACCACTCCTCATTGGTCTTTGTTTCTGCTTCAGTCAGTCATTGGTCTATTGCAACCATGATCTGACAACCATATGCCATTTATAATACAGTGCTTCTTTTTGTAGCAAAGAAACTTTTGGGTCATTTAAGGTACAAGAGTGATTGCTACCTCCGAACACAGCATCACCACACCCTGGACTTTTTGTCTCCAAGAAAAAATAATACAATACTACAATATTTAGACAAAAGAACACAAATATATCAATATTTTTATCTACAATAATAGAAAAAAAAAACACGTTTTGTTTTTATATGTTGAATATTTCTGTATAAGAAGCTTTGCCAGCTTGCTATTATTATACGTAACATCACCTATACAATAATAATAATGGAGTTAACAAATACCACATTAATAACAGAATTTCTACTATTAGGTTTTTCTGTGGTTTCACATTTACGTGTGCCTTTCTTCTGCCTGATACTGTTATCATACATCATTGCCATAATGGGGAATTTCCTCATTTTCACGTTAGTCTTGTTTAATAGTAAAATCCAAAGTCCAATGTATTTTTTCCTATTTAATTTATCAGTTATTGATATCTGTTTCATCAACACTACAATTCCAAACTTGCTAAAGAATGTTTTGACTGAGAAGAAGTCTATATCTATGGCAGGCTGTTTAGCTCAATTATATATTTTCTTTCTTTCTGGAACTGCAGAATTTATTCTTCTGGGTGTCATGTCTGTGGATCGGTATTTGGCAATATGCTACCCTTTGCACTATACGCTTATTATGAAAAGAAATGTATGTATTCAGCTTATAGTTGGAGTCTGGCTTGGTTCATTTTTTACTACATCTTTTCCATTCTATCTTGTGATGAGACTCAAGTTCTGTTCCTCTAAGATTGACCATTTTTTCTGTGATGTTGGACCTCTCCTTAGAAATTCTTGCACAAGCACAGAACACATTGAGAAGTGGGTAGTAGCCTCTTCTTCTCTTATGCTTCTATCTTTCATTGTTACATTAGTCTCTTATTTTAATATCATAATGGCAATATTTAAAATCTGTTCTACAGACGGAAAACAAAAGGTTTTTGGAACCTGTTCGTCTCATGCTATAGTAGTGTCCCTTGCATATGGCAGTTGTATATTTTTATATTCTTTGCCACCTAAAAGTCAGGGCTCTTCGCTTAAGAAGAATGTGTCCATTCTGAATACAATTATTGTTCCTTTATTAAACCCATACATATACACTTTAAGGAACCAGAATATTAAAGATGCTGTGTATGACGTATTCCGAAAATTCACCAAAAGTCAATCAAATAGCAATATATGAGAGTGTACAAAGTTTTACAAAAACAAGTTCATCTTACATTGCACAGTCCCACATTATAGTGTGCCTAAACTTTAAAAAAAAAATTCAGCCAGCATCTTTGACATTTCACTGCTTATTTATTTGTTATATAAAAGAAAGAAAACACTTCCAGTATAAGCGTGATCTATTAGACTTCAAGGAGAATAGGATCTTTGATTTCATTAATAATAAAGAGAAAAGAGTTGAGAGAGAAAGAGATGCAGAGCCATCTTCATCAGAGTATGAAGGGTCAGTTGGTGACTTCTCAAGGACTGGAAATAGGAGAGGAGGAGGGGTCTCTAATAGACAACAAAATAGTGGTACTCCCAGGAGAGGTCGAAGTAGAGGCAGAACAAAAACATCTAGCAATAGGGGGGGGGGGGGGGGGGGTATCTCAAACCCAACCCATATCGGATTATCTACTAAGAACAAGAAAGGAAAAGTGATGCAGAAAGACGAGATGCAGATAGTAAACCTATCATCTCGGTTATTAAGTCAAGAGGAGGAGGCCTTATTAAAGAAGGGTCTGTCTTTTGTGCCAACACCTATGTTTGCCAACTTTTCATGGGTTAAAAATCTAAATCTCTTCTGTCGCCGTTTGAAGTGGCAAACATTTTTTAAACTCAATGACAAACGCAACTGTGAGTCTTTAGGTATAAGGGAAGAAGATTTCCCTGACCTACAGTTACTGGGAGACTTATGGGAGGAGGGACAGAGAAATCTGGGGGAAGGCCCATTTACTAAATTAAAAAATCCCTCAAAAAAATTCCCTCCCATGTCCGATGAATCAGTAATTGACATTTTTTTGAAGGTTGTAACCGAACGACTCTGTAAAATCGACAGAAGGAGATTGGGTACTAGGATGAACTTAACTGCAGGGGAACTGGAAATTTTGAGGGAATTAGAAAATGATGACAAAATTGTGATAAAACCGCCAATAAGGGGGGAAATTTGGTCATAATGGATGTTGATGGATATATGAATATGTGCAGAACAATTCTCCAGGATAGCCAATGCTATGAGGTGCTGACAGCAGATCCAATTTCGGGATATCGGGAGGAGCTGAAAAAAATTCTGATGGAGGCAAAAGAAAACTGCTTAATAGATGATAATGAATACAACTTCATGTTGCCAGACCATCTGGTGAGGGCAACATTTTATGCCCTCCCGAAAATCCATAAAGGGACGAGGCCACTTAAGGGGAGACCTATAGTGTCAGGAATCAACAGCATTACACAGAATGTCTCCCTGTACCTGGACCAGATTTTAAGGCCATTTGTCAGCACCCTTCCATCGTACATACAGGACACAACGGATGCACTTAGATGCCTGGAGGACATGGTGGTTGATCAGAACATCCTCTTGGCTAGCTTGGACGTGGAGGCCCTCTACAGCTCCATACCCCATGACAGGGGGTGTGGGGCTGTGGAGGGCTTCCTGAAATCAAGGGGAAACTTTATGTCTGCACGTAGTTCCTTTACAGTTAAACTCCTGCAGTTCGTTCTTACTCATAATGCTTTTGTGTTTGACCACCACTTCTTCCACCAGCTCAGGGGCATAGCCATGGGGAGCCCATGTGCCCCAACCTATGCTAATATCTACCTGGGCTGGTGGGAGAAGGAGGTGGTCTTTTCAGAACCCATGGAAAAGTGGACACAACACATTCATCTATGGATAAGATTCATAGATGATGTGTTGATTCTTTGGGGGGGCACACGTGACGAGTGTGCCGATTTTGTTAGATGCCTCAATGTCAATGATATGGGGGTGTTTTTCACATCTGAGATCCAAGAGCACTGTATCACATTTCTTGATTTGAAGATACAAAAGACGATGAGTGGGAGACTTAATACCATCATTCATAGAAAAGAGACAGCAACCAATTGTCTCTTGAGCTGGAATAGCTGGCATCCGGGGCCTTTGAAGAAAGGCATACCAAAGGGGTAATTTTTAAAATTACGGAGGAATTGCACCCACTTCTCAGACTATGAAACCAGCTCTAAAGATCGTAAAGAACGCTTTCAAAATCGAGGTTATCCTGAGGGAGTTTGAAAACAAGCTTGTCAACACGCCGCAGCTTGTGATAGAACATCTTTATTACAATCAAAAGTTAAGAAGGAGGATAAAATACTCAGGATAATAGGGACATTTGACCAGGCTCATAGGGAGATACGACAGATTTTAAATCAGTCTTGGAATATTCTGAAGACAGACCCCGACATTTCATCTATGATTGGATAATATCCACAGATCACTTACCGCAGAGGTCCTAACATCAAAGACCGTTTAGTGCATAGTCACTAGAAAAATCATGGCTGCAAACTTTTTCCCACAATTTAAAAGGCACCTATAAATGTGGAGGGTGTAAAGCGTGTGCCTTTATTCAAACTGGCAGTCCTGTTTGTAGTGGGGTGAATAACAGAGAATTTAAAACAAACTCATTTATTAATTGTCGGACAAAGGGGGTTGTATACCTCATGACTTGCCACTGCGGAGTCCAATATGTGGGGAAAACCATAAGGGAACTCCGCAGGAGGATCCTTGACCATGTGAATGACGTACTTAGAGGGGAGGATACACCAATCTCTAGGCACGTCTGGCAAGCGCATAATGGTGATCCGGATGTGCTGCGTTTCCAAGGCATCGAAAAGGTTTTGCCGTCAAAGAGAGGAGGGGATTTTGATCGAAAAGTGCTCCAAAGGGAGGCACGCTGGACCTTTTTATTAAAGACAGTTAAGCCAGATGGACTTAATGACTACATAGGTTATGCATGTTTCCTTTAATGGGATGGATATGTTTATCACTGTAAATGGCATGGAGGCTAACCCACTATTTACCATCATAGATAATCTCTTAAGTGGTAATACACAATTTATATATTGGTCACCATTTATCTGTCTGAAGAGCTTAGATGGGTCCTGTAATATTGCCTTAGTGCGGATGGGGGGTATTGTGTAATATAGAATATATTATATACCATCTAGCCCCTTATATAGTGGTACTTTAAATATGGAAGAGATTATATACCATCTAGCCCCTTATGTAGTCAGACTTGGAACATGGAAGCAACATCTCCATATATACTTATGAGTGAGTTTAATTCTCTTTTGTTGTACCCCTGCGGTCAGTGTTATTTATCTATGAAAATCTCCAAATCATAGGGGGAGTTTGGTTATCAAGGAGTAAATGAATAGGTTTGCCCTCACTAGTGTATTCTGTCTGCATTGGAACATCAGTATACCTACCGTTTAGTGGCTGCTTACTAGCCCTGTATATATGTCCTGGATATATATAGTTTACATGGTGGAGGTTTGGCTTATAAAATGAGCCGATCTCCTTGGCGGCATTCAAGGGTTAAACTTAGTGTGCATGCACGGCCTGATCTGAAGGAGTAATAGGTTCTGGAGGCAGGATGTTGATTGGCCAGAGCCCCAGTGAGAGGGCGGAGCCTCTCCTTTAAAAGATCTGATGTCTCCTCTCTCACTCATGGCTGCAAAAAAATGCCAAGGGGGGGGGGGGCGGGGCAGTGATTAGGCTCTCCTTGCTTTGAAACAATCACTTATTTTAGGAAGTGGCAAGCTATCTTAGAGAAGCCTCTGATGAATTACTTGCAGTGAGCAGTAAGGAAACATACACATTGGATCTGATATGGGGTGTTGAAGGGATCTGAGGAAAGGAGGGGGAGGATCCATGTTTATTTATTTTTTCCCCTTGACATCCTAGTAGCTTGAATACCTGTTGTGGCTACTATACCCCCAATCAGACCTATGCGACTATCTGTAGTCTAGCTATCCTACATTTTGATAGGTGATGGTGGTTCACTTGTGGGGGAGCAATTTTATATTAAATGTTTTAGCGGTATTAATAAAAGCTTTTGATTTTTAATTTGCTACCCTATATTTTTTGGATACTCACTTTATCCCCTGTTTTTTTCTAAAAATATTAGTTTATAGGGAAACTCTCATGAAATATTTCTTGTTATACTGTAATACAGAGAAGCTGAGGCATTTTAAAGTCTACAATAGTTAAAAAAAATTAGTCAGGATTAGAGATAAGCGAACACTGTTCGGAACAGCCGTTCTGAACAGGACGCTCACAGCACGCTCCCATAGAAATGAATGGAAGCGGCCGGCATGCGGGGGGTTAAGCGGCCGGCTGCCGGCAAAGTCTGCATGCTAGGTGCTTCCATTCATTGCTATGGGAGCATGCTGTTCGGATCGGCTGATCCGAACAGTGTTCGCTCATCTCTAGTCAGGATATGAAAGATATATATATATATATATATATATATATATATATATATATATATATATATATATATATCCCAATTGTGTATTGAAATGGTGAAATCTCTAGAAATAATACAGTGATCTTGATGGCTACGAATCTCATAGCTTATAGCAGAACCACTTCTAGGATTTATACAGTAATACCTGAGATACAACTGTTTGAAGTGAGCTCCATCCAGCCTCAGCTTCTGTGGATTTTACAGAAGCCTTTCTATCCATAATCCAGTAAGAAACAATGAGAAGATTTATGTTGGCAACAGAAAAACGGGAAAAAATAAGCAAAAGAAATTGGATTTCAGTTCAGGGTTTCACAGAAAGGAGCAAAACTCTATTAATAAAGTATTCAGCCTTTTTTAATGTCAGATATGCTGCCTGAACTATCAAAAGTGATTTGAAGGTTTTGGTGTACTTGAAATTCTTGTGTATGATTGACTAGAGGTGGGCAGACCAATTCCTTATGAGCTGGATTTGACCCGAATATTCCAAATTGATCAGTTTTTAGCAAAACCAGATACTTTGTGATTTGTCTTGGGCAATCTGAAATGGTCCCTGGGATATAAATTGTGCAGTGGAAATACAAAGGAGATACGTGTCTGTGATGTTGGCTGTGTTTTGTGTGGGTTTCCTTTGGGTACTTTGGTTTCCTCCCACACTCCAAAAACATATTGATAGGAAATTTAGATTGTGAGCCCTATATGGGTGACAGTCACTGACAATGTCTGTAAAGGGGTGCAGAATATGATGGTGTTACACAAGTAATCAAAATAAATAATAGGGAAGAATGGACACAGCAGAAATTCAACTGGTGACTATAATTCCTTGTACCGTTGTACATACAAGTGCAGAGGAAAGCAGTTGGTGGTTTGCTATTGAGATTTTATACACATGAACTGGGGCTTACAACCCTGACAATATCTCTGCCTAACAAGTCTAAGAATTATTGCTTATTATAATGATCATCCATTGTGGAAAACACCTTTAAGTTTACCACCCTCTGTATGTCCATGAATTCCTTCACCTCCTTCTGGCATTGCACCATGTAAGACTTGAGCATTTACGTGTACAGGTAATAGTACTTTCAAATACAAAAGTATTTCAAACTATTATAATAAATAAAAAGGAAAAGTTCACTATTAGGATAGGAAAATTAAGTTTAGTCTTTTTTTTTTTTTTAAAGAAACCCCTTTATGAATGCACTAGCGCTAGTTACCGGCTTTGGAAAATCCTTCTTGTGGCGGCAGCCAGTTACTGTAATGTACATGGTAAACCTGCTAACTTTCAAGATTAGACTGTTACACTGTTATCTGAACCCAATACATATTGAACACTGTACTTCTGAATATTGAAGCATTGCCTGTTGCTAATGAATTCCATATTGTCAGTGATAATGTCCCAAAGATTTTCTTTGTCAAGGAAACTTGCAGGGAAGATCTACGTTTTCTCTTCATGTCTATGTTTTTAGATAATTACTAACAATGACAAAATGGTCAAAAACTGATCAGATCACTGTTACTATGTGGTCTGTATATGAGAACTGCACAGAACATACAGTGGGGCAAAAAACTATTTAGTCAGTCACCAATAGTGCAAGTTCCACCACTTAAAAAGATGAGAGGCGTCTGTAATTTACATCATAGGTAGACCTCAACTATGAGAGACAAAATGAGAAAACAAATCCAGAAAATCACATTGTCTGATTTTGTAAGAATTTATTTGAAAATTATGGTGGAAAATAAGTATTTGGTCACCTACAAACAATCAAGATTTCTGGCTCTCACAGACCTGTAACTTCTTCTTTAAGAGTCTCCTCTTTCCTCCACTCATTACCTGTAGTAATGGCACCTGTTTAAACTTGTTATCAGTATAAAAAGACACCTGTGCACACCCTCAAACAGTCAGACTCCAAACTCCACTATGGTGAAGACCAAAGAGCTGTCAAAGGACACCAGAAACAAAATTGTAGCCCTGCACCAGGCTAGGAAGACTGAATCTGCAATAGGCAACCAGCTTGGATTGAAGAAATCAACTGTGGGAGCAATAATTAGAAAATGGAAGACATACAAGATCACTGATAATCTCCCTCGATCTGGGGCTCCACGCAAAATCTCACCCCGTGGGGTCAAAATGATCACAAGAACCGTGAGCAAAAATCCCAGAACCACGCGGGGGTGAATGAACTGCAGAGAGCTGGGACCAATGTAACAAAGCCTACCATCAGTAACACACTACGCCGCCAGGGACTCAGATCCTGCAGTGCCAGACGTGTCCCACTGCTTAAGCCAGTACATGGCCGGGCCCGTCTGAAGTTTGCTAGAGAGCATTTGGATGATCCAGAAGAGTATTGGGAGAATGTCCTATGGTCTGATGAAACCAAACTGGAACTGTTTGGTAGAAACACAACTTTTCGTGTTTGGAGGAAAAAGAATACTGAGTTGCATCCATCAAACACCATACCTACTGTAAAGCATGGGGGTGGAAACATCATGCTTTGGGGCTGTTTCTCTGCAAAGGGGCCAGGACGACTGATCCGGGTACATGAAAGAATGAATGGGGCCATGTATCGTGAGATTTTGAGTGCAAACCTCCTTCCATCAGCAAGGGCATTGAAGATGAAACGTGGCTGGGTCTTTCAACATGATAATGATCCAAAGCACACCACCAGGGCAACGAAGGAGTGGCTTTGTAAGAAGCATTTCAAGGTCCTGGAGTGGCCTAGCCAGTCTCCAGATCTCAACCCTATAGAAAACCTTTGGAGGGAGTTGAAAGTCCGTGTTGCCAAGTGACAGCCCCAAAACATCACTGCTCTAGAGGAGATCTGCATGGAGGAATGGGCCAACATACCAACAACAGTGTGTGCCAACCTTGTGAAGACTTACAGAAAACGTTTGACCTCTGTCATTGCCAACAAAGGATATATAACAAAGTATTGAGATGAAATTTTGTTACTGACCAAATACTTATTTTCCACCATAATTTGCAAATAAATTCTTACAAAATCAGACAATGTGATTTTCTGGATTTGTTTTCTCATTTTGTCTCTCATAGTTGAGGTCTACCTATGATGTAAATTACAGACGCCTCTCATCTTTTTAAGTGGTGGAACTTGCACTATTGGTGACTGACTAAATACTGTTTTGCCCCACTGTATATACAGTGGGTACGGAAAGTATTCAGAGCTCTTTCAATGTTTCACTTTGTTTCATTGCAGCCATTTGCTAAAATAAAAAAAATCATTTTATTTCTCAATTTATTCATGTATCCTCAACACCCCATCTTGACAGAACCCCCCCCCCCCGAAATGTAGATATTTTGCAAATTTATTAGAAAAGAAAAACTGAAATATCACATGGTCATAAGTATTCAGACCCTTTGCTGTGGCTCTCATATTTAAAGAGGACCTTTCATGGTTTGGGGCACAGGCAGTTCTATATACTGCTGGAAAGCTGACAGGCTTTCCCGATCTGTGCCCCGGGTAAAGAGCTTTCGGTCCTGGTACCATATCTCTTTACAGTCAGAAGGGCATTCCTGACCGACTGTCAGGTATGTCTTTCTTCAAAGCAGCGCCTATCGCACTGTACAGTGTGAGCAGGGAGGATAGTCCCCCTCCCCTCCTGATAATACTGGTTTATGGACGAGCACTGTGAGCAGAGGGTGGGGTGAGGTCTCTCTGGAGAGACCTGAAAATGGCTGTCCCCCAACATTCACCATCTAACATGATGAAACTGGAGGGGATCTGCAAGGAAAAATGGCAGAGGATCCCCAAATCCAGATGTGAAAAACTTGTGGCATCATTCCCAAGAAGACTCATGGCTGTACTAGCTCAAAAGGGTGCAAATATTCAAAAGTGAGCAAAGGGTATGAATACTTATGACCATGTGATATTTCAGTTTTTCTTTTTTAATAAATTTGCAAAAATATCTACATCTCAAATTTTTTTTCTGTCAAGAAGGGGTGCTGAGTGTACTTTAATGAGAAATAAAATGAACTTTTTTGATTTTAGCAAATGGCTGCAATGAAACAAAGAGTGAAAAATTTAAAGAGCGTGAATACTTTCAGTACCCACTGTATAACATATTTCCTAAGAATCTGTGCTCTCATAGTAAAATATCAATATACATAACTAAATATAGCAAAATTTTAAAATAAGTAGAATTAAATAAAAAGTAAAAAGTAAAAAAATTAAAAAGGAACCTCCTCCCCAAAAATTTTTTACACTGCTTCAAATACTACCAATTTAGATGTCCTGAATAACACAAACGACCTTAGCATGGGCATCAAGTACTCAACATCAACACATGTGTGTCAAACAAAATGTATGTTAAGAACCTGTGTGTACAAGAGTGTAGTACAAAAAGTTGGCAATGTATAACACTTATGTGCTATGGCAATGTGCAGATAGGTTAGAAACTTTCCTTCCAGCAGTTTTTAAGGATCTGTTATTTGGAGACCAGGAATGGTAGTTTTCCGTACTTCTGGAACTAAAGGTACCAGAGCAACTCTTTCCAAGTCAGCGGAGCGCGAGGGGGCGGGGCAAAGCAAAGAGGGCGGGGCTTAGCAGCATTCGCAGGCAGAGAGAAGGCAGTGAGAGGACCTGCACTCTGCCTGAGCGTGAGGGGAGGCTGCTGGAGCAGCGCTGCTTCAGCGGCCTCCCCAATCCACCGCTCGGTGCTAAGCCAGTCCAGGACAGCTTGTCCTGGACTGGCTTAGGTAATCAAAAATACTGCCCTCCCTGGGGCCCTGACATAGCGCCGCCTGCAGCGGTCGCTTCAGGTCGCCTCATGGGAGGTGCAGCGCTGCTTATTTAGTCTTGGCTCACAGTCACACTCGTGCCAGTTATTGCCTCTTGCTTGCTGGTTTCCCTTGCTGTTAATTTACTTTTATTCTAATCCTTGACCTCTGGCTTCCCTATTGACTATTCTTTTGGACTCTGATTTGGCACTGCATCGCTCGACTGTTACTGAACCCTGGCTAGCTGACCTCCCTTTGTTGTTGTTCGTCTTGTCTGCGTTTTGTGTATCACTTAGACAGGAAGGGACTGTCTTCGTGGTTGCCGCCTATTACGTAGGATAGGGCCTGGCAATAGGAAGGGTCAGTGCCCCTTCCTCCAGGGTTCGCCAGCAGCTTCTGGGGAATTATCATCTGGCTATTCCCTAACAAATATAATACCAGTGGAGTCCAAAAATCTTCCCTTCAATATCCAAATAGTGCTTCTTCCAGTCTTTATCCTACTCTCTACTGTTTGCCCATATGTCAGTTTACAGCTGCTTGTGGGGTATTTCTGTAGTTAGAAGAAATAAAAAAAAAATGTTTTTTTCTTTTTTCTCCATTTTCATGGCCCAATTCTGAAACATAGATAAAAGGTACTCAGAACCCCTTGATAAATTCCTTGAAAGGTCTGGTATACAAGATGGGTCACATTTTTTTTAACTATTTTGGCAGCTTGGGAGCTTTGCAACTTGAACATGGTGCCTGAAAACTATAAGCAAATCCTCGCTCATTCTGTTCTTTACCCTACCGTGTGCCAATACATCAGTTTACATCCACATGTGGGATAATTTCATGCTCTGGAGAAATTGCACAATAGATTGTGGAATTCAAAAATTGCAAAGTGTTAATTTCACCTCCATTTTGTTTTAATTGATGTGAAATACTGAGAGCGTTAAGAAACATCCTGAATTCTGTTTGGATACTTTCAGAAGTGAAGTTTTAGAATGGGGTGTTTTGGGGGGTCTCCATTAGAGAGACCTTTCAAGGCCCCTTCAGAACTTAACTGGTCCCTTAAAAAATATGTTTTGGAAATATTTTTGAAAATGTGAAATTACTGTTGGACTCGTAAACCGTATAATATTTGATAACAATGAAATGGTGATTGAATATTGATGTTAGCATAAAGCAGAGATAAGGTAAATTATATTTATTAAGTAATTTGGGCTTTATGACTAACTATATGAAAGGCAAGCTATTTCAAAGTTTTAAAACTGTAGTTTTTTTTCCAAATTTTCTCCAAATATCCTAATTTTTCATAATTAAAGACAAAACATTTCCACCACAGTTTAGCACTGATATGAAGTACAATGTGTTATGAAAAAACTGTCTCAGAATCGCTTTAATAAGGGTCTTAAAGTCTCCTGTATAGTCAGGGAAAAGTTTCCTTACGTTTAAGTTAGTTTCTCAGCTGAGAAGGGTTTTGTTTTGTTTATCCTGTGGCTTTGCAACAGCAGTGTATGCGTTACATGTGAATAAAACCTGAACCTGTGTACAATCTAGTGTCTGTGTCCCTGTTTCCTGCACGGCTACAAGTATCTACCTGAGCGATTCCCCACAGCAAAAAAGGGAAATCTGTTTGAATTGTGAACGCATACAGTAAACCTATTGACATGATGTGTCATAAAAAAGTTGGAAAGGAGATGACATTATGAATCCAGTGATTATTCCATTACAGATAAGACCTGGGAACTGGGTTAGGGTGACAGAGTGACATTCCAGGAAGACGGTGGTGGCAGCTGCCATAATTCTACCTGACCTGCATGTCTAGTGTTGGCAGATCTTCAGTATGGGAATATTTTGTACATTGCCAAATGAAATATTGATGGCAATGTGCAAGATCTGCAAATGGATAGTTAGCGAAGGACATGCAGGAACATATGTAACAACCGGGTCTCTCCATACTTAAAATGTCATCACCAGCATTCTTTGGTCATTATCACATTATCATTCATTATTATCATCTCCATCTGCTTCTCCTCCTCCAAACAACCAGGAACCTGGTTGGTCTGCAAGTTTAATGCCCTCCTAGCCAAGTTACTGGTAGTGCAGTTGTTGTTGTGTCACTTAGTGGAATCCACTGAATTTCACCAACTGATGGCAGCACACAGTCTCCATGAAGAATACCTATACATCATTATTTCTCGAGGAAAGTTGACCTTACTTGATGGTCATTTGGTCCTCTCCCTGTAAATGTGCAAGTGGGGAATGTTGCACGCTACCCTCAAAACATGGGGCATCACAGGGGACAATACATTACCTGTCACCACCCACTAGGTCAGTGTCTGAGTATACAACACCACAATCTAGAAACGCATCAAAGGCCAGCGCTTTCTAGTACTGACATCACCCCACCAGACCCATCCATTTACCCCAGTTCCTACACATTTGACAATTTGCCACCTCCAATTCTTGGGTGCTTGAGATGTATCTCTCAGCACTCTTTGAGATTTAATCAGTATGTTATACTGCTTTTTGTTGTCAGTTCCTGCATTCTCTGATTTGTTCCATATTTGTATTTGGAAGACAGATACAAAATATGAAAAAAATTGCTGAACCTTAACAGCTAAATTACCCTGAGTCCTTAAGGGTTTAATGAGTATTAACTTATTCATTTTACTATTAGGATTTGAGACTGTGGCATAATGAGTCTTCCCTGGAGCTATAATATCATAAACAAATTATGTGGCTCATTGTATATATACTACTGTATCATTGAATGATATATTATCAGTATTCTCAGTAAACTCAGGATGACTTATAACAGTGAGTATTTTTTTTCTGAAAGATAACAGTTTAGATGCCTCAAATACGTATTATTATTATTATTATTATTTTAATAATGCTGGTCTTAAATGATTACAGGGATTCTCTATTACTGGGGTTGAGCCGATCTTGAGATTTCAGGACTGATTTTAAAATCCAATTTCCGATCATTTTCCAACCGATCCCAATCACAATTGAGAAATTTGCTCGATCGCCGATCGGTATCCGATCTTTCCCGATCACTCAAACCTATCTTTTACCTGTTTATCTCATATTTTATTTGATAGCATTATTTATGTGGCCAGATTCATTGCATTTTGTATCCTTTGTTCTTTTGTATTTTTTATATTAATTATTAAAATGATCTTCCAACATTACCATTGTATCCTTGTCTTCCGAGATACTTTATGCTCTAACACCAAATTGAGAATAAAAATGAAATCTCAAAACAGACAGAATCTGCACTTATACAATATATATATAAACTTTTGAGCCTAATGTATTTTTTTTTTAATAATAGTTCATAGTAATATTGGCCACTCATTAACTCCTCATTAAAAGGGACTGTGTTTCAATAACGTCTACATCCCAAAAATAAAAGTGAATATTAATTCCCCATCAAATTGCACACTATTTTGTGACCTCATAAACTATGTTCTCTTAGACAGGATGTCTGCAGATCTGTAACAGTCTGCATGAGGTCTTTTAGTTATACACATTTTATTACACTTACTGTACTAGAAGACTGAAATGAAGCCACTGCAAATAATTGTACGGTTTATATATTCCAGTTATATCCAGTGGAATGAAATATTCTTCTCTAAACAAGACCATTGTAAATGAATTCATCCTAGTTGGATTTTCCAACTCATCACATTCTCTTCTAATCTTTTTCATATTCCTTATGTCTTTTTTACTTACTATGACAGGAAATATTTTCATTCTTACATTGTATTTCAGCTATGAGTGCCTTCATAAACCAATGTACTTCTTCATCAGTAATTTAGCCATTCTAGACATAACTTTCACCAACGTTATTGTGCCAATTCTCTTAAAGGGGATTATCAATCAAACAAATCTCCTTTCGGTAACTGGCTGTCTAGCACAGAGCTATTTGTACTTTTTAGTGGGAACCACTCAGTTTTTCCTGCTTGATGCAATGTGTTTTGACAGGTATTTAGCTATATGTCATCCACTGCATTACCCCGTTATAATGCATAGAAAAACATGTATTTGGCTTGTTGCAGGAGCATGGATAAGTTCTTTTGTCACCAACATTTTTCCTTCGGTTCTGATTATGAATCTGTCCTTCTGCTATAGGGAGATAGATCATTTCTTCTGTGATGTAGGGCCACTTCTAAAGAATGCATGCACAGATACCACCTCAATTCAACTTGTAGTGTTCCTTTGCTCTTATTCATTAATTTTTTCTCTCTTCATTGCCACAATATCATATACTTACATATTATTAGCCATTTCTAAAATTAATTCAGTAGAAGGAAGAAAAAAAGTATTCTCTACATGTTCTTCACATGCACTGGTTGTTACTATTTTCTTTGGGAGCTGCATCTTCATGTATGTAAAGCCTGTTCAATATCATGGTGAGTATAAATATGACAAAATAGTGGCTGTTCTCAACACTGTAGTGGTTCCTCTGATTAATCCCTATATTTACACTTTAAGAAATAAAGTAATAATGAATATTATCCAATCAAGGCCAAAATGAATAACAAGTTTTCGTTAACTTTAAATGGGCCATACACATTGGATGGAGCTCACTCTACCATTACTAATGTCTGTTGCTGTCTTCCGTCTTAGGATGACAGCAACGGATAGTTAGCAGAGAACGGTTACAGGCTGATTCTGTGTCCGTTCCCATTCTGTGACATTGTATAGCATTCAGCCAATCAATGCTGGCTCTGAATCGAATATTTACTGCAAATAGCTAGTAGTATTCGATGGAGTACGAATATTTTGAATACCGTAGTATTCGATCGAATACCTACTCGATCGAATACTACTCGCTCATCTCTACTAAATAGATCTGCTAAACAGATATTGAATAACACGCTGCAAGGGGACTTACATAATGGACTCACTCCAGAGCTGAAGTATACTCAATGTGGCTGTTGGCTTTAAAAATTATAAGTTTTCCTGCAAAAATGTTAAATACTGATTCATATATCATTGTGGTCTATAGTAGACAATCTATTCTCTGATTATGTTATGCATATCATAGAGTCATACTCAATAAAACATATGAATACAGAAATTAATTGACAAACGATTTTAGAGTTTGTAATATGAGAACCATTATTTTATGGTTTGTAATTGTATCTTATCTAATTATATTAAAGTGATGGGCAAAATGAATTATGTAAGTAATAGAGATGAGCGATGAGCGTTCGATCGAATACATGTTCGATCGGATATCAGGCTGTTCGAGATGTTTGATTCGAGTCGAACACCAGGTGGCAAACTCACTAAAAATTTGATTCCATTCCTACCTTCCCTGGTGCTTTTTTTGCACCAATAACTGCGCAGGAGAGGTGGGACAGGAACTACGACAACGGAGGCATAAAAAAAAAAATCGGAAAAAGTAATTGGCTGGCTAATTCAGGTGACCTCCAATTCATACGAACAGTGGATTTAATATCCGGTTCATATGAGACTGTGAACTATGTGACTGTGAGACAGGGATAGATGTACTGGCAGGGTTAGCTAGGTATTACCTTTATTTAGGTGGGGATGTTACTCACCCAGCTCTTTGGGGCTCTATCTGGTCGGGATTCCTGTCAGCTTGCGATATGCGCGAGCTGACTTTTTCCCATTGGAATGCATTGACCAGCGTTGATTGGCCGAATGCCATACAGAGTACAGCATTCGGCCAATCAACGCTGGTTCTGCTGGAGGCTCGTCTGTGAGGAGGCGGAGTCTAAGATTAGACCAGAATGGAGACTGCTGTGGACCGATCTTAGACTCCGCCTCCTCCGGCAGAACCAGCGTTATTTGGCCGAATGCTGTAATCTGTATGGCATTCGGCCAATCAACGCTGGTCAATGCATTCCTATGCCGAGATGTAGCAGTGCTGGCCGTGCGCTCAGCACTGCTACATCGGAAATGTACATCGGAAAAAAGGCCATAAACCAAAGCTTTTTAGCGCAACTGTTGTATTTCATAAAGGATTTTATTATTTAAATACTGATTATCACATATAATGATATGGAATTATAGAATTTTTCCTTCTTCAGATTTAATAAAAATTCAGTGACTCACATTTACTATAGTAGTCATGACTAGAAACTTGGATGCAATGTGGCACATCTATAGCCCTTATTGGACGATCTAGTTTGGGCTGAAATCTTTCAACATACTAGACAGGTAGGTGTAAAATCTCAGAAAAAGAGGGCATGACTTGCACCACAGTGTGCCAAAAATATGCCAAAGATTCTTTCTCAAAGTAAGTCACCTAAAAGTTGTTATCAACATAGACTAAACATTATAAAGATTCTGTAATAGAAGTTTGCTGAAGATGTGCCTTGGAGCCTTCAATAAGCTCCTGACTGTCAAAGCAACTGTTTGGAACTTCTGAATCTTGCTCAAGAAGACTGCAATCACCGGTAAGATGGTGGCATACATGCTCCACTGGAAAATGGTGCCTCAGTCAGGATTGATCAAGGCATCAGAAGAGTTAATGCCAGTGATAAGTCTGGCACTGTTTGCGGGCATTGCCACTGGGTCTTTGCATAATACAGCTGAACAGCCACCATATTTCAAACCCTGGCATCTGCCTTACTATTACAGTGGAAGCTGGGAATTGGTTAATAAGTTTAACATATTCTTCCTATTTAAAATGAAAGTTATATATATCTGTTAGGGGTCCTTCAAACCTGCGCCTGATGTCCGCCCTGTGCCATTCCCCTGGGCTTCTGTCCTCAGCCCCGAGAAACTGGACAGGGGACAGCTATCCAATGGTCAGCTTTAATACCCATTCATTTGAATGGGTTTTTAAAGGTGACTGCCCGTGTCCGCCTGCGGATGCTCCGTGGAGAAGCCAGTTTGTTTGGCCTGACACAAAGTCAAGCATGCAGGATTTTGTGTCCGGCTTAAAAAATTTATTTCCCCACGGAGAGTTCAAATGAATGGGTTTTGAAGCTGAGCATTGGGTAGCCATTCCCAGTCCATTTTCTCGGGCTGAGGACGGAAACCCAGCACAATGACACAGGGTGGACACTGGGTGCAGGTGTTAACGCCCCCTTAAAGGGCAAACATTGCAAACTAAATCAATCCTATAAAATGGCAGAAGAAAGTCTAATGTTTCCAGAAACCAAGTAAAGTAGTTCAACAATAACTTTATTGAAACACATACAACTTAACACAAGTTAGCAACTATAATGTCACTGTAGATGACAGTAAACATATGAACACATTTATTACACCCAGTATATGCCACATGTATGGTACAGAGATATCATCAGTTGCAGTTTTCCTTTATTTAACTTTAGGTTCAGCTTTCGTGCTCTCTCTAACAGTCCAATCAGATTCATGAACCTTTGCGGCTTCTTCAGTAGTGTCACCATGAACAACCATGAACCAGTATATCATTTGCTATAACTTTTACTCCAAGCAGGCCTTCTATTGCTTCTGGAGCAACCCAAAAGGTATGAGTAGCCATCTGTGCCATCGGAATGGAGTCCATAATGTAGTGAGGTTACTGCTTTTCGTGTCCAGTTTCACTTGCCAGAAGCCATCTTTAGCATCCAAGACATAAAACACTTTTGCTTTCACTTCGTTTGGCAGGATTTCATTTATGGTTTCCACTGGATAATATGAGCTATTTAGTTCTTTAATTAAATCTTTAGCATTTACATAGAGTTTACAATTAGAGATGAACGAACAGTGAAATATTCGAGATTCGATATTTGTTTCGAGTAGAACCTCAATATTCGACTACTTGATTGAATATCGAATCCCATTATAGTCTATGGGAAAAAATGCTTGTTTCAGGGGAAACCACTATTCGACTAAAGGAGAGTCACCAATTCCATGAATAGCAGGAGGAAAGTGTTTAGGAGGAGCGCTGTGCAGTTAAAGCACACGGAGCTCATTATAGTGTATGGGGACCGTGTGCTTTAACTGCACAGTGCTTGCAGTTACGCTAATAAAAAGTCCGCTCCCTCGTAACAGCAAGCTGCCAGCTCTCCCGACTAGCAAGGATGAGCCTGCTGCAGAACCTGCGTTGATTTTCCGCAGGCTCGTTCTTGCTAGTCAGGAGAGCTGGCAGCTTGCTGATACGAGCAAGCTTACTTTTTCTCATAGGAATGAATAGACCAGCGTTGATTGGCCAGTGTACAGCATTCGGCAAATCAACACTGGTCCTGCCGGAGGCTCGTCTGTGAGGAGGCGGAGTCTAATATTGGACCACAGCAGTCTCTATTGTGGTCCAATTTTAGACTCCTCCTCACAGACACGGCTCCGGCAGAACCAGCGTTGATTGGCCAAACGCTATACACTGGCCAATCAACGCTGGTCAATTCATTTCTATGAGAAAGAGAGTCAGCTCTCCCGGCTAGCAAGGACGAGCCTGCAGCAAATCAACGCTGGTTTTGCAGCAGGCTCATCCTTGCTAGTCAGGAGAGCTGACTCTCTTTCTCATAGAAATGAATTGACCAGCGTTGATTGGCCAGTGTACAGCATTAAGCCAATCAACGCTGGTCCTGCCAGAGGCTCGTCTGTGAGGAGGCGGAGTCTAAAATCGTACCACAATGGAGACTGCTGTGGTCCGATCTTAGACTCCGCCTCCTCACAGACGAGCCTACTGCAGAACCAGCATTGATTTGCCGAAGGCTATATACTGTATAGCCTTCGGCCAATCAACGCTGGCTCTCAATCAAATATTTACTGCGAATAGCTAGTAATATTACGAATATTTCGAATACCGTAATATTCGATCGAATACCTACTCGATCGAATACCTACTCTCTCATCTCTATTTACAATACATAGTTGCAGTTTGCCTGGGTTCATAAAGGCAGCTTATCCATGTTGTAGGTTCTGTGATTTTTTTTTTTATTACTCTCAATTTCTATAGCCTTTCAATTTTCACCTTTAACTCTACTTTGAGTGAAGCTGGGACTCTACATATTTGGTGTTTTGCAGGAGGTACTGTTTAATTACTATTTTTAAGCAATACTTTCCTGGGAAATATACCAGTCTTTGGAAAAATGCTCTATGTCGAGCTGTGATTGTGTTATAACATAGGTTTGTGGCTTATTGATGGTCATGTAGTAATATATTATGCTCTGTATTCTAAATAAGAAGCCCCATTTTCTGGCGTGTGTCTACTAAGAGAAGTGGCTTGTGTTTATCTTTTACAATTTGTAATTGTTGTGAATGTTTCACCTTTGTATGTACAATTTAGATATGTATTGACCCAGAGGTATCATATATTTATCATTGTACCACTTTCACTTTGCGTTGCTCTTTTGTAAGGTAGGCTTCCCCTCTTTAACAATTTTGCAGTAGTTTTTGTATAAATAAGGTCGTTCCATAGTCTAGCTGACAGAGTAACTTTTTTCCAGCCTTTCTGCCAATGCTTAACTATATTGACAAAAACCACCGTGCTCCCAGAATGCTTTCTGATTTATGAATATTCATTCTTCTGAGCTACTGCTTCAGTTTGTGCAGTCTTCATACTCCGGGAAGATGATCTTGCTGATTGTACTTACTACATGTTTCTGCATGTGTAGGGCAATGGTCTCTGTCCTAGGAGTGGTTACTTCCACACTATCTTCACTTGATGTCAGCAGAGGGTGCCTATGTTTTTACTGTGGCTTCTAATATAGATGGGTGAACCTCTCAAGATTTCTTTTGTTTTGGTTGGCTCGGGTCCACGAATCACTTCGGGTCAAACAACTTCAGTGTAGAGCACAGGGCTCCTGGGATCATATCTGTCCAATTTATAGATATCTAGAGCAAACACAGCTGAAGTTATGTCAAAGTGAATTGACATGTAAGTCTATAGACAAATGGATGCTAAAAAGTGGATGCAAATTCTGGATTTAACCATACACTGCGCTACCACTCACTTTTATACATTTTAACATTTAAAACACTGCTAAAATTACTCTTTGAGGGTATGTTCACATATAGGAATTTGCCACTGATTCGACAGCAGCCGAAAATGGTGGTGGAAAGAAAAAGGAATTGTTCTTCATTTCCCGCCATATGAATGTTCCCTTATTGGAGTAAAAAGTGGGAGGGGAAGGGGTTAGACACACATGTCAGTAATAATGCAAAAACAATGGTTTTGTTGAAAAGTTAGACTGTGTTGATGACTTATAAGTGCTCCAGGCTTCTTGTTGTTATCTGGGAGAGAAATTTGTGGTTGTGAACCTGGTTGAAAAGGGATGAATGATTGATTTAAAAAAGAAAAAAAAAAAAAAAAAAAAAAAAACAAGCCACCAGATGTGAAATAAAAAATGTGTAATTTTTTTTTTTTTTTTTTTTTTTTTTTTTTTTTTAATGCTAACACTGTGGAATCAACATTTTGGCATCGTGGAATTTGTTGTGGTAGTAGCAATAACTGTTAAGGAGCATCAGCAGTACAGAAAAAGGAAAATGATGATAAAGAGAGAGGGTAACACCACTATTCAGCCTGATCCATGCCTGATTCATTTTGACAAAAGTTTTCTGGAAGCCATAATGCCTGAGGCTAGACAAGATAAAACTCCCTTGCTATAGTCCATATCTGGGAGGAGCTCCCTCAGGAGATCATCCACAACCTCATCAGGATCATGCCCGGGCATTGTAGGGAGGTCATACAGGCACGTGGAGGCCACTCACACTACTGAGCCTCATTTTGACATGTTTTAAGGACATTACATCAATGTTGGATCAGCCTGTAGGGTGTCTTTCCACTTTAATTTTGGGGGGACTCCAAATCCAGGCCTCCATTGGTTAATAAATTAGATTTCCATTGATGATTTTTGAGATTTTGTTGTCATCACATTCAACTTTGTACAGAACAAAGTATTCAATGGGAATATTTCATTCATTCAGATCTAGGATTTGTTATTTGAGTGTTCCCTTTATTTTTTGAGCAATGTATATAATACAGCTCTGGCAAAAGTTGAGAGACCACTGCAAAATTTTCATTTTCTCTGATTTTTCTCTTCATTGGTATATTTTTGAGTAAAATGTACATTGTTCTTTTATTATATAAACTACTGACAACATGTCTGAAATTCAAAGCAAAAAATTTTGTATTTATCTGCAGCAAATGAGAAATAATCAAAATAATAAAAAAGAAGCAGGGCTGTCAGACATCCGATCATTTTCCAGCCGATCCCGATCGTGAAATTTGCTTGATCGCCGATCGTAATCCGATTTTTTTGATCCCGATCGCTCAACCCTAGTCAATGCTTCTCTATGGCAAAAGTCACTTTTAGGGTTGAGCCGATCTTGAGATAGCCTCCGACCTTGATCCCACTGGAAAAGATCGGGATTGGAATTCCAATCGTGATTGTGAAATTTACTTGATCGATGATCGGAATCCGATCTTTTCCGATCCTGATTGCTCAAACCTACTCAGGAAGAGTTCAGAAATCAATATTTGGTGGAATAACCTGATTTTTAATCCTAGCTTTCATTTGTCTTGGCATGCTTTCCACCAGTCTTTCACACTGCTTTTGGGTGACCTTATGCCACTCCTGGCACAAAAATTTAAGCAGTTCTTCTTTGTTTGTTGGCTTGTGACTATCCATCTTCCTCTTGATTACATTCCAGAGGTTTTCAATGGGGTTCAGGTCTGGAGATTGGGCTAGCCATGACAGGGTTTTGATGTGGTGCTCCTTCATCCACACATTAGTTGACCTAGCTGTGTGGCATGGCACTTTGTCCTGCTGGATAAAACAGTCCTCAGAGTTGGGGAACATTGCCTGAGCAGAAGGAAGCAATTGTTTTTCCAGGATATGAGGCTTGATTCATACATCCTACACAAATATTAACCTGCCCAATTCCAGCTTTGCTGAAGCATGCCCAGATCATCACAGATCCTCCACCAAATTTCACAGTGAGTACAAAATTCTGTGGCTTGTATTCCTCTCCAGGTCTCTGTCTAGCCATTAGAGAACCTGGTGTTGGACAAAGCTGAAAATTAGACTTATCACAGAAGATTACCTTACTCCAGTCCAATCCTTATGGTCTTTGGCAAACTTCAGTCTGGCTCTCCTTTGCTTCTCATTGATTAAAGGCTTTTTCTAGCTTTAAATAGCTTGAGCCCTGCCTCTAGGAGCCTGTTTCAAATTCTTCTTGCTGTGCACTTCACCCCAGCTGCCATTTGCAATACCTTTTGTAAGTCACTTGATGTCATCCTGCCATTGCTGAATGACATTCAACTAAGATGACAGTCAACCCAGTCACTTTCGCAACTTGCCAGTCTGTAGCTTTGTTATCCCCAATGTCTGCTGCTTGACCTTGTTGTAATGGACTCCAGTTTTCGAATTTTTAAGGATGGAGGCAACATGACGCTCACTGTATCACTCTGCCAGTAAAGCCAGAATTGAGCCCTTCTTTTCCTCACTCAAGACTTTTCTTTTCAAGTCCTTTGGCATGGTTAAAAGTTTTTTTTTTCATTCAAATTACTTTTGGGCTATTCCTAGCACTTGTTTTGCCATCCAGTTTGTCCTATTGCTAGAGGATTGTAAAGACCACAGCAGTGTTTTTTTTATACTTTCCCTTGTTAAATAAGATTTGGTTCAGTTGATCACCTAATCTGAAGCACATTAAATAGAATGAGGTGGACTTTGGTTGGAATTCAACTGACACTGGAATGGCTGTAAGACATGTAGAGATGCTGATTTAAAACTGTGCAGTGGTCTCTTAATTTTTTGCCAGAGCTGTATATATGTCTGCATAGGCTGACTTCTTCTATAGACTATTAGCCTCTTCCTGCGACTTCATCTGCGGGCTGTTGTTGGTGATGATTCGCCTATATTTGGCAAAATGCGCACGGCGATGATCGGCCTGTGCCCACGTCTCAGCTCTGCTACATCTGTGCATATGCGCAGCAGACTCAGCGGTAAAAACAATACAAATTTGGTATTACTGCATTCGTATCAGTCCATACAATAAAACTAAAAAATTATTTAACCTGCACGGTGAACATCAGGGGAAAAAACGGAAATAATACACCGGAAATAATGATTCTTAGCCATCTAGCCTTATACAAAATGCTACAAAAAGTGTTCAAAAACTTACATATACAGTGTTGGCCAAAAGTATTGGCACCCCTGCAATTCTGTCAGATAATACTAATTTTCTTCCAGAAAATGATTGCAATCACAAATTCTTTGGTATTATTATCTTCATTTATTTTGTCTTCAATGGAAAATCATAAAAATAATTGTCAAAAAGCCAAATTGGATATAATTCCACACCAAACATAAAAAGGGGGTGGACAAAAATATTGGCACTGTTTGAAAAATCATGTGATGCTTCTCTAATTTGTGTAATTAACAGCATCTATTACTTACCTGAGGCACCTAACAGGTGGTGGCAATAACTAAATCACACTTGCAGTCAGTTGAAATGGATTAAAGTTGACTCAACCTCTGTCCTGTGTCCTTGTGTGTACCACATTGAGCATGGAGAAAAGAAAGAAGACCAAAGAACTGTTTGAGGACTTGAGAAGCAAAATTGTGAGGAAGCATGAGCAATCTCAAGGCTACAAGTCCATCTCCAAAGACCTGAATGTTCCTGTGTCTACCGTGCACAGTGTCATCAAGAAGTTTAAAGCCCATGGCACTGTGGCTAATCTCCCTAGATGTGGATGGAAAAGAAAAATTGACAAGAGATTTCAACGCAAGATTGTGTGGATGGTGGATAAAGAACCTCGACTAACATCCAAATAAGTTCAAGCTGCCTTGCAGTCCGGGGGTACAACAGTGTCAACCCGTACTATCCGCCGGCGTCTGAATGAAAAGAGACTGTATGGTAGGATACCCAGTAAGACCCCACTTCTTACCCAGAGACATAAAAAAGTCAGGCTGGAGTTTGCCAAAACTTACCTGAGAAAGCCAAAAACGTTTTGGAAGAATGTTCTCTGGTCAGATTAGACAAAAGTAGAGCTTTTTGGGAAAAGGCATCAACATAGAGTTTACAGAGTTAAAAAAAGAGGCCTTCAAAGAAAAGAACACAGTCCCTACAGTCAAACATGGCGGAGGTTCCCTGATGTTTTGAGGTTGCTTTGCTGCCTCTGGCACTGGACTGCTTGACCGTGTTCAGGGCATTATGAAGTCTGAAGACTACCAACAAATTTTGTAGCATAATGTAGAGCCCAGTGTGAGAAAGCTGGGTCTCCCTCAGAGGTCATGGGTCTTCCAGCAGGACAATGACACAAAACACATTTCAAAAAGCACTAGAAAATGGTTTGAGAGAAAGCACTGGAGACTTCTAAAGGGGCCAGTTATGAGTCCAGACCTGAATCCCATAGAACACCTGTGGAGAGATCTCAAAATGGCAGTTTGGAGAAGGCACCCTTCAAATCTCAGGGACCTGGAGCAGTTTGCCAAAGAAGAATGGTCTAAAATTCCAGCAGAGCATTGTAAGAAACTCATTGATGGTTACCGGAGGTGATTGTTCGCAGTTATTTTGTCTAAAGGTTTTGCTACCAAGTATTAAGCTGAGGGTGCCAATACTTTTGTCCGGCCCATTTTTGGAGTTTTGTGTAAAATGATCAATGATTTGACTTTTTTTTTTCATTCTCTTTTTTGTTTTTTCATTGCAAGCAAAATAAATGAAGATATTAATACCAAAGAGTTTGTGCTTGCAATCATTTTCTGGAAGAAACTGAGTATTATCTGACAGAATTGCAGGGGTGCCAATACTTTTGGCCAACACTGTACCACAAAACAGTACCAATAAAAAGCACATGTCCTTCCACAAAAAATAAGCCCCAAACTAAGGGAGACTGCAGACGGCGTTTACGCTCACTCATTCTGCCGGCATACACGTGCTACCCATTGAAATCCATTGAAAGCAATAGGTAAAAAAAAAAAAGCCTCCCATTGATTTCAATGGGTAGCGTGTGTATGCCAACACCCATTCAAGTCAATGGGATCTGTTTTTTACGCCGCTCACTCTGAACGAGTTTTATGTTCAGAATGAGCAAGAATAAACTCCGTGTGCAGGCTCCCTGACTCTGTCAACTGAAAAATAAAAATGTTACCCATCTCAGAAGATGACAATGCAAAAACCAATGTTTTTATGACCCCAAATGGGTCTTCTGAAAAATTAGTATTGGATAAAAAAACAATATAAATTAAGTATTACCATAATCCTTCCAACCTGGAGAATAAAGGTAATTAATTGCTTATGTTGTACGCTGCATGGAAAAAAAACTTTAAAGTTAAAAGAATAAACTTTAAAGTTAAAAGAATAAACTTTAAAGTTATGCAAGAATTGATGATTTTTTATTTTTTTTTAATCCAGCAAAAAAAGAATACAATTTATTCAATAAGTTATAGACACCCAAAAAAAGTCACTACAAAATGCATCTCATCCCACAAAAAAAAAACCCTCATATGGCTATATCACCAGAAAAAAAAATAGCTTGCACAATCTATAGACAAAAAATAAATAAATCGCCAAATCATTAGAACTGCAGTTTATGCCACATGTATGACACTGATGTAACCGGGATAATGTACTTAATGTCATATGTTAGTATAAACTGCTGTTTGGGCAAAGCTAGGCACAGAAGGGAAGGAGCATTATTTGGGTTTTGGAGCACAGATTTAGATCGTTAGTTTCGTTTTTCGACTTCATGGCAATTTTGCAGAGCTCCTGAAATGTCAGTATGGTGGGATCCACTGACATATGACCCCATTTTAGAAACTACACCTCTGAAAAAAAAAATCCTGGGGTAAAGTGAGCATTTTTAACTCCCAAGTTTTGCATTAACTTATTCTCCAGAAATGAATACGCAGCTGTTAGTGAAAGGTGAAAATGACAATTTTTCCAGGAATATTAAATTTCAGTGCGTAATATGTTGCTCCCCGCCTTTATTACAGACAAATGCTCCAAAAGCTGTTGTGCTCGGGATACCCACTTAACAGTTTTTGCAGTGTGTGTTTCTGCTGACTCAAACTGGGCACCACATCATTAGTCTAATATATAGGCCTTTATTATCTTCTTCAGAACTGAAGCAGTCCCTAAACAATTAATTTGAGAACCTTTCTTCTAAATCTGAAAAATCAATGTTATATTTGTAAGCCTTCCAATGTCCAAAATAAATTAAAGAATGATTAAAAGATGATGCCAATATAAAGCAAAGATATAGCAGTTAATTTTTCGTAATTTATTTCAGTACTATGACTATCTGTCTGAAAAGCAGAGCATTTCACATTTTGAAAATTCAAATTATTTTTTCAAAATTTCCATCAAACTTCCTATTTTTTTTTATAAATAAATTACAAAAATATTGATCAATGTTTACCGATAACATGGAATACAATATGTCATGTAAAAACATTCTCAAAATCACTTGTATAAGTTAAAGCGTCTTAAAATTATTGTCATATAAAGTGACACTTGTCAGTTTTGAAAAATGAGGCCTAGTCCATAAAGCACTTTTAGGCTGAGTCCTTAACCAGTTAAGGTAATTGTTAGGTAGATTTTATATAGTCTTGTGTCTTGGGGCTGGGGCAAGAACCTGGAGTTGCATTGGTGTCTTTTACATACATTTGTGTCCATTATTTTTGTCTGTGGCCAAGGAGTCACAGGCAACAGTAAATACAATATAATGTAGCACAGAAGAGAAGGGCAAAGTTGCAACAGTTTGAGGTTAGAGCTGCAGCCAGCATTAGGAACCCAGCTATGGAATGAGAAGAGGTGAGTAACACTGCGTCTGCCTATTAGCCATTATTTCAGCAAATATTTTAATCTCAAATTGTATTGGGGTACTATACCAGTATGAGCCTAGTAGCAATGGATCTTGCTCCAGTTTGGGAATCAAAGGTGGAGAGTTCTCATCTGCTTTATTAATGGTGTGTCATTACATGTCAATAATCCCATTTCTATGTTGATATAGGATCTTATAAAGGTCCCCATTTAACTCAGAGGGGAAGAATGCACCATTGGGGATATGAACGGGGAAAATTACCCCTTAGCTAGGTTTGCTAATAAGTCCCCTAACTTGTAACCTCAAAGCCCCCTTTCTAGCTGATGTTTTTGATACTTATGATGGTTTATTGCCATGGAAGACATGTTAATTTCAACACTAGATTCCATGTATGACTTTGCTCCTTCTTTTTCCCATATTGCACAATTTCTTTAACTTGTGAATTTATTGCATTTGAGTATGATTAGTAACATATCAAATAGTGATCTTCTAACAGTCTGATTTCTTAATGTATAGATGAATGGATTGAGCAAAGGAACCACCACTGTATTCAGTATGGCAACTTCTTTATTAAAATTAGTACCCTGAGCTTGTGCTGGCTTTGAATATAAGAATATGCAGCTGCTGTATATCAGAGTCACTACAATAGCATGAGAAGAACAAGTGGATAAAGCCTTTCCCCTTCCTTCAGCTGAATCTATTTTCAGTACTTCTAGCACTATCTTAAAATAAGAGATTAAGGTTACAAGAACAGAAATATATAATGAACTTGCAGCAAACAGCAATAGCAATTCAATCAAAGTTGTATCTGTGCAAGAATTCTTAAGAAGAGGACTTAAGTCACAAAAGAAATGGTCAATTACATTAGTACAAAAGTTCAGCTTAAATACTAAAACAGAAGGCAAAGTATTGATGAACAGTGATCCCAGCCACACTCCAGCTATAAGCCGAATATACATACTTTTGTGCATAATCATAGGGTAACGCAGAGGGTGGCATATAGCTAAGTATCTGTCAAAGGACATTACTGCAAAAAGGAAAAATTCTGCAGTCCCAACTGTGAAGTAAATATAGGATTGAGCAAGGCACGATTGGACAGAAATGTGAACTCCTCGTTGTACAAATCCTTTCAACATACCAGGAACCACCGTATTGATAAAGCATATATCCATGACAGCTAAATTGCACAGGAAAAAATACATAGGAAAGTGAAGTCTTCGATCAGAGCAAACTAAGTATAAAATGATAAAGTTGGACAACACTGTGAAGATGTAAGATAATAATATTAAGTAAAATAAATATATTCTCAAATGTGGCACTATGTGAAACCCTAACAAAATGAACTCAGTGACAACTGTGCTGTTCCTTATATTATTAAGTAAATATGGAGGGCAAGGTAGTTCCATCTTATTCAAGTAGACATACAACAAAAAGAGCAAATAACTATCAGTTTCTTAAACTTATTTTTTAAAGACAGGTATACAAGAATGTAGGAAATCCCTAAAAGGACAACATTATTTTTGTTTGAATGCAAAGCTTCCTTCAATTCATATCCTACATTTTGGTAGGAATTCATTATAAGACCATATATACACATATAATGAATCAGCTTGGTTAATAAATATCGCTATAAAGAAAGATTCTCCTTAAATAGTAACACGCAGCTCTGCTCAACAAATAATTACAGCAACAAAACATAATATATATACCATGGGGAATAATTATGTAATCATTGTTAAATGGCTGAAATTGTTGATGGGAAAAAAGACGTCCTCATGATTACTCTTTTGCATATTTGTTTTGCAGAAATGTTGTTTTTTTTGTTGTTTATTTTTTTAAGTATAAGTATATGGTTACAAAATGCAGTTGTATTAGACACAACCAAGAATACGTTTTCGTACATAAAATAGAACCTAAATGGTCAAGCTATTACATTTAGTCAAAATCCAAAATGACCAAAGGTGACACACAACCCTCCAGTATTAATAGGGTGTGGAAGAAATAGGGAAGGGAATAAAGAGAATCCAGTGAGGTACCATCAGAGGTGTACTATACAAGATAGGTGCTACAGGCAATGCCATGTACATATCCAGATAAATCCACCCAGTGGTAATGTGAGGGGCAACAAATTTGTGTACCTGTCACAGAGTGACAAAGATCATAGGTTGAAGATGAAGAATAGTGTGGAGACAGTCCCCAGAGAAACCTAATAAGCTTCAAGTGGGTCCAAAACATGCCTAGAGGATAAAATAGGTACTAAATAGAAATGAGTGAACAGTAAAATGTTCGATATTCATTTCGAATAGCCGCTCAATAGTTGACTATTCGAACAAATATCGAACCCAGGGGCGTAACTACCATAGAGGCAACGGAGGCGGCTGCCACAGGGCCCGGGTCATTAGGGGGCCCAGTGACAGCCGCTACTGCTGCGTTTGTTTTTTTTTTAAAATAGGCCGTTAGGGCCCCTATTCACTTTCCCATCCTGGCTGGGCAGGGATCGGCAAGTGACACCGCGGGCCCCACAAATACTATCATTATACTTGGGGGTCTTTGCAGACACCCGAGTATAATGATCGGCGGATCGGGAGAGGTGAGGGAACATAAACAGTGTTACTTACCTCTCCACGATCATGCCAGGCCTCCTTTCTGACGTCTCTGACGTCACATGAACCCGGCCTGCGTCCCGGGTTATGTGACGTCCGACGTCATTTCATAAGGATGCCAGCGGAGAAGACAGCGTAGGAGCCGGGGACAGGTAAGAAACAGTAATTTTTTATGTTTTTATTCCCCCGGGTCTCCGATTATTATACTCTTGGGTCTATGGGACATAATACTGTGTGCAGGGCTTACTAAGGGACATAGAGTGCGGAGGAGGGGGTCTGTCAAGGTCTTTGACGTCGGTGTCGGTTGGGGGGGTATGTCAAAAGTTCGTCACGGGGCCCTGCCATTCGTAGTTACGCCACTGATCGAACCCCATTATAGTCTATGGGAGAAAATGCTTCGCTACAGTGGAACCCACCATTGGACTTGGTAAGTATACTTTTATCGAATTTTGCGTACCCCTGAAACGAGCATTTCCCCACATAGACTATAATGGGGTTCGAAATCCCAGTGTGCGGCTGTTCAAATCGGATTTTGAACCTCGGACATTTTAGTGTTCGCTCATCTCTAGTGACCTCCAATTTAGACGAATGGTGGATTTAATATTCTATTAATTTGGGACTGTGAACTATGTGATTGTGAGACAGGGACAGATCTACAGGCAGGGTTAGCTAGGGATAACCTTTATTTAGGTGGGAATGTTACTCACCCAGCTATTTGGGGCTCTATCTGGTTGGGATCCCTGTCAGCTTGCGATATGCGCGAGCTGACTTTTTCCCGTAGGACTGCATTGACCAGCGTTGATTGGCCAGTGTACAGCATTCGTCCAATCAACACTGGTTCTGCTGGAGAAGGTGGAGTCTAAGATCCGTCCATAGCAGTTTCCATTGTGGTCTGATCTCAGATGTAGCAGTGTTGACACAGTACTGGGCATGCACTCTGCTTGGCTGCATCTGCCAGCTCTGCTACATCGGGCCGTTTGCTCAGCTCAACTACTCCGGAGTAGTTGAGCTGAGTGTGCAGTATCGGACAGTGTGCAGTATCAAAAGCATATACTATGCTAAAACATAGCTTTTAATTTGAATAGAAAAAGTAAAAAAAAAAAAAAAAAACATATAGGAGGATACAGAAAAATACACAATATCTTCTAAATTCGACACATATTCATGAAAAAATCAATAGATGGAAAAGAGCATGACTGTGAAATTAAGATGGAACAAACCACGTCCTTGTTCACATGATGAGAGCTGACGCGTTTCGAGATGTTGATCTCTTAGTCGTAGCCATACTGAATGAGACGGAAACTCGAACTTAAGTAACCGACCCACCTATACATAATTGACTCATAATGAGTAACACCTGATTCATGAACACACGGACTCAATATATATATACAACAAAAGACAAACATATACACTAATAACAAACAAAATGTTTCATTAAAAACATCATGATATATACAAATGAAATAATGCTCCAAATAATCCAATTTCAACAGTTATTGCTCCATGTTATGTTATTGACACAAAAGAAAAAATAGTGTATATAAAATACTGTTACTTGCCCCACATATATTATCCAAGAAGAAATGAAAAATAAACAAACAACAAAATAACAAAGAAAAGAGAAGAATCCTGCAAAGGAACTAACACTATGAAAGCAGCATGAAGAGTACCCAGGTAAGTATATCATGTCACCTCCCCTTCCTATAAATGAAATACTATTCTATATATAAAAATGTATCCAATACCAATATGCTAAATCACATTAGTCCATAACTTAAGTAAAAGGAGAACATACAAAAACAGCATCCAGAATAATCGTTATATATGTGTATTCCATACTCAATCATATGATCAAAAAATGATAAGAGAAACTACTTTATGGACAAAATTAATAAAAAAAAAAAAAAAAAAAGGAAAAAGGACCTACCCAATATACTGCAAACTGATATCCGGAATGATCGCTATGTGTATACGTCCCGCATCACGTGATGTACTATCACAATGACCGGATCCACATTGAAGACCTGTGCATTACACCACAAGCCGGTATCCAAGGTGATCTCTATGTGTATACAGTCCTATGAAAAAGTTTGGGCACCCCTATTAATCTTAATCATTTTTAGTTCTAAATATTTTGGTGTTTGCAGCAGCCATTTCAGTTTGATATATCTAATAACTGATGGACACAGTAATATTTCAGGATTGAAATGAGGTTTATTGTACTAACAGAAAATGCGCAATATGCATTAAACCAAAATTTGACCAGTGCAAAAATATGGGCACCTCAACAGAAAAGTGACATTAATATTTAGTACATCCTCCTTTTGCAAAGATAACAGCCTCTAGTCGCTTCCTGTAGCTTTTAATCAGTTCCTGGATCCTGGATGAAGGTATTTTGGACCATTTCTTTCTACAAAACAATTCAAGTTCAGTTAAGTTTGATGGTCGCCGAACATGGACAGCCCGCTCTCAAATGATCTGAAAACAAAGATTGTTCAACATAGTTGTTCAGGGGAAGGATACAAAACGTTGTCTCAGAGATTTAACCTGTCAGTTTCCACTGTGAGGAACATAGTAAAGAAATGAAAGACCACAGGGACAGTTCTTGTTAAGCCCAGAAGTGGCAGGCCAAGAAAAATATCAGAAAGGCAGAGAAGAAGAATGGTGAGAACAGTCAAGGACAATCCACAGACCACCTCCAAAGAGCTGCAGCATCATCTTGCTGCAGATGGTGTCACTGTGCATCGGTCAACTATACAGCGCACTTTGCTCAAATAGAAGCTGTATGGGAGAGTGATGAGAAAGAAGCCGTTTCTGCAAGCACGCCACAAACAGAGTTGCCTGAGGTATGAAAAAGTACATTTGGACAAGGCAGCTTCATTTTGGAAACAAAAATTGAGTTGTTTGGTTATAAAAAAAAGGCGTTATGCATGGCGTCCAAAAAGAAACAGCATTCCAAGAAAAACACATGCTACCCACTGTAAAATTTGGTGGAGGTTCCATCATGCTTTGGGGCTGTGTGGCCAATGCCGGCATCGGGAATCTTGTTAAAGTTGAGGGTCGCATGGATTCCACTCAGTATCAGCAGATTCTTGAGAATAATGTTCAAGAATCAGTGACGAAGTTGAAGTTACGCCGGGGATGGATATTTCAGCAAGACAATGATCCAAAACACCGCTCCAAATCCTCAGGCATTCATGCAGAGGAACAATTACAATGTTCTGGAATGGCCATCCCAGTCCCCAGACCTGAATATCATTGAACATCTGTGGGATGATTTGAAGCGGGCTGTCCATGCTCGGCGACCATCTAACTTAACTGAACTTGAATTGTTTGTCCAAAATACCTTTATCCAGGATCCAGGAACTGATTAAAAGCTACAGGAAGCGACTAGAGGCTGTTATCTTTGCAAAAGGAGGATCTACTAAATATTAATGTCACTTTTCTGTTGAGGTGCCCATACTTTTGCACCGGTCAAATTTTGGTTTAATGCATATTGCGCATTTTCTGTTAGTACAATAAACCTCATTTCAATCCTGAAATATTACTGTGTCCATCAGTTATTAGATATATCAAACTGAAATGGCTGTTGCAAATACCAAAATATTTAGAACTAAAAATGCTTAAGATTAATAGGGGTGCCCAAACTTTTTCATAGGACTGTATATCCAGTATCACGTGATAAACAATCACATGACCGGACCTGCATGTTATACTACTGGCTTGTGTCTGAGACACCCACTATACATGTGTATCTACCCCCACCCTACCGAAAAGATGTCATTAGTCAGATCACCCATGACTGTTGTATATATGACATACATTACAATCAAATAACAGCATAAAGATTCCTAATTGATGCAACATTTTGTCCCTACCCCAATATAGATCTATATCATTGTGGACTAATAAAAATACGAAAGATCCGTTCTGAGATTGAGGCCATCTGGATATCGCGTGCCCAGTTCTAAAATCCAGAAATCCTCACGTTTCAGGAGCTTTCTCCTCCAATTGCCCCCTCTGGTAGGTCTGGATACCTGTTCAATAGCAAAAAAAAAGAATGAGGAAATATCGCCATGATGAAATGTGGAAAAATGCCGAGTATTATATACATTAAGTATACCCTCCTTACTGCAATCCCTAAGATGCTCGGCAATATGTATCTTGAGTTGCCTTGTAGTACATCCAACATACATTAGATTACAAGTAGAACACAATATAACATATACCACATATTTAGTTCTGCAGTTCAAGGTGTTCTTTATATGGTAATTTCTCTTGGTAATTATTATTCTGAAAAGAAGAAGTTCTAATAGCATAATGACATGTGGAACACCGAGGAACCCCACATTTGTGGAAACCTGATGTATGTAACCATGAATTTTTAACCTTGTATCTTCGATCTCTTAACAAACTCGGTGATAGTACATTTGCTAAGGTCCTCCCTCTCCGGGATACAAACTGACATCCTTCACCTAGAATTTTGGATACTACATCATCCTGCATTAAAATGGGAATATACTTCTGTATTATTTGTGTAACACGTTTGTAATCACTGCTGTAATCAGTACAAAAATAAATTTTTTGTTGTTGTTGATCCGAACGTGATGTTTGTCTGCACGAGTCAGACAGCAAAGCTGACCTCGATTTATTTTGCACAACCCTATCTGCTCTTACTAAAGACCAAGACGGATATCCCCTATCTCTGAGTCTACTAAAGACCTCCCATTTTTTCTCGGCAAAATCTGCATCATCTGAACAAGCTCTTTTTGTCCTGGTGACTTCGCCTACAGGCACAGATTTTATCGTGTGAGCTGGATGACTACTTGCAGCATGCAAAATGGTATTACCAGATAAATCTTTACGAAAGAGAGAGGTAGCAACCTTCCCACACATGACATCCCCTCTAAGTGTAACATCAAGAAAATTAATTTCCTCCTCTGTCTTTTGATAGGTAAATTCAGGATTTAACTCATTTTCATTGAGATAAGCAATGGAAGCTGGTACGGCCGCCACATCCCCCGTCCATACAATGAGCAGGTCATCTATGTAGCGGCCGTACCAGCATAGGGAGTCAACATAGGGATTATCATTGTTGTAAATATATCTCTCCTCCCACCAAGATAAATAGAGATTGGCCAACGAAGGAGAAAAACGGGCCCCCATAGGGGCACCGCATGTCTGCAAAAAAAATGTGTCATTAAACATAAAAAAATTATGCTGTAACAAATACTCTGTGACTGAAATTACAAATTCACTAAACTCCTCCGTATAGTTTGAATAATTGTAAAGGTGATGTGAGAGAGCAACCAATGTTAACCTATGTGGAATACAAGAGTATAAGGATTTGTTGTCACAAGACAACCACGACATACCCTCACGCCATTCAAAATCACTAAAAAACTGCAAAACCTGTTTAGTATCCCGTAAATAGCCTGGGGTCCTCAAAACAAATGGTTGTAATACTTTATCTAGCCACTCACAGACTTTTTCGTTCAGGGACCCAATGCCCGATATTATTTGGCGAAGCAGGGGTGATATAGCATATGTTTTGCCGTCCCAATCCAGGGGGACTGGTCCGTGCATCATCAGTTATTTCATTTGACAGGCTGTGGACTCATACTACTGTGTTTGCTGAGTGTGCAGTATCGTCTGCAGAGTGTAGTGTCCGACACTGCACACTCAGCTCAACTACACTCTACAGACGATACTGTACACTGTCTGATACTGCACACTCAGCTCAACTACACTCTGCAGACGATACTGCACACTGTCCGATACTGCACACTCAGCTCAACTACACTCTGCAGACGATACTGCACACTCATCTCAACTACTCCGGAGTAGTTGAGCTGAGCGCACGGCCCGATGTAGGACAGCTGGCAGATGTAGCAGTCCGATGCAGCAGACTAACACACTCAGCTCTGCTGCATCGGACTGCTAACATCGGCCAGCTCTGCTACATCTCTGGTGTAGCAGCTCTGCAATACTCCCAACCATCCCTCCATCTACTCCTCCTGTCACACACATCTTGTGTGTAGCAGAGCTCAACGCACACTCAGCTCTACTACATCTCTACATCAGAGTGTAGAGATGTAGCAGAGCAGAGTGTGTACTGAGCTCTGTTACACCAGAGATCTGTGTGACAGGAGGAGTAGCTGGAGGGATGGTTGGGTGCAGCAGAGCTGAGCTCTGTTTCATCTCCGGTGTCCGGAGTAGCAGAGCTAACTGCACGGCTAGCTCTGCTTTATCTCACCATAGGAATGCATTGAAGAGCGTTGATTAGCCAGTGTACAGCATTCGGTCAATCAACACTGGTTCTGCCGGAGGAGGCGGAGTCTAAAATCGGACCAGAATGGAAACTGCTGTGGACCAATTTTAGACTCCGCCTCCTTAGGCAGAACCAGCGTAGATTGGCCGAATGCTGTACACTGGCCAATCAACGCTGGTCAATACTTTCCTATGGGAAAAAGTCAGCTCCAGCATATCGCAAGCTGACAGGGATCCCGGCATAATAAAGGTACTTGATGCCCCCAGATATGCTTCCCCTGCTGTCCCACTTGCATTCCAGGGTGTTGGCATCATTTCCTGGGGTGTGATAGTGGACTTGGTGACCCTCCTAAGTCGAATGGTAGGATATCCTGTAGCAAAGAATTTTCTCCCATAGACTATAATGGGGTTCGATATTCGTTCAAATAAGATAAAATAAGATAATCCTTTAATAGTCCCACAATGGGGAAATTTCAGTGATACAGTTTCCTAGATGGTACAGTAGTATATAACAAGAGAGAAAAACACATACAAGCTCATGGCAGATAGAGAAATCCTAGGAATCATAGCAACTAAAAAGAAAGAAACACAGACACACTGCAGGATCATTTAGTTCTCTGTGTGAAGTGATGTTAATAATACAGCCCGACCGTGGTTGGAGGACATGAGGAGGGGGGTCACAGCATGTAGCTATAACAGGCAAAAAACATTTTTTTTGCAGAGGTGGGGGACATATGCAGCTATCATGATAACATGTGGCAGTTCCTTTGGTAGGTGGTGAGATCTCCTGCTCACAGCTGATAGTTCGGTATCTTGCATCAGCGCTATTGTGCATTAACCACAAAAAAATGCCCCAAATATCCTTCATCACAAGCCCTCCTCTTCCTTTCTTCTTACCACTGTGTTCTACTGCCCAGAGAGGTCTGAAGCCATCCAGGTAGACAGGGTGCTGCTCTCTTGCCAAGCTTCCATAAACACATGGGTAGGTGGGTGATGGTAGGTTCCCAGGTTGTTACAGAGTCCCACGTGTCCACAGTAAAAGAAATAAATACCAGTCAGCTGTAGGCATCTTCACACATCAGCATCAGCAATAGACTCCAAAAATCATCTCCTTGAAAAGAAGAAGTCCACACTTCCATGTAGGTTTCTCCTCCATGCCACATGGTGTCCATGCTGTCCTTAGCTCCTGGGGGGATGGTAACAGGCACATGTGCAGGTCTCCAGGTCTTGAGTCATTGTCCATGCTTAACAATAGAAACAAAAGGAACAAAATACTCCACAGGATCTTCCATTCGATTTATAGTTGCTAATTCATAGCGCTAGTTTGCTTGGTTACAGGATTCTTGAAGATATAGAGAAAAAGAGTGAAAAAGGAAAGATGAAGGTTGCTCCCAGCTTGGAGCACTGTATCAGGCAGCCACACACAAGGCGGCGCCAGGAATAGTCGAATATTGAGCGGCTATTCGAAATGAATATCGAATTTCGAACATTTTTCTGTTCGCTCATCTCTAATCCTTAGAGAAGGGGTAAAGCATACACCATGTATCTGACCCATCAGTGTCTTCTAGTGCTTTATGTAACCTGGCTAACACCTTCTGGGAGTTAACAGATGTGTTTGTGGAGGAGTCAAGCATGAGACTCAATTAAATGTTTTTTTTTTTTTTTTTTTTTTAAATGTAGATTGTGAGCCCCACATAGAGCTCACAATGTACATTTTTCCCTATCAGTATGTCTTTTTTTGGAATATGGGATGGAAATCCATGCAAACACGGGGAGAACATACAAACTCCTTGCAGATGGTTTTTTGCCCTTGGCGGGATTTGAACACCAGGACTCCAGCGCTGCAAGGCTGCAGTGCTAACCACTGAGCCACTGTGTGGCCCCTCAATTAAATGTTCAAGTCGCCACCAACACCATGAACTCTTCAGCAAACTCTCTAAATTTAATAGAGTTTTCACTAACTGTGAGAGAGTGAAGGGTGTGGTCTAGGAAGACAGGTATGTCCCAGCCAGGCACCTAAAGGGTGTATTGTAAAGGTTCACACCAGGGGGGTCAGCTGACTAATCAGGCCCTAATAATAGTCTGAGTGTGAAGACTAGTAGTGTGGCACCACATTGACAGAGTTGAACTGTCCAGACCGGACCTCCAAAGCAGGTACTGTGCCACCCATTGTTGTTGCCAAGGTGAGAGACTGGTAGCCAGTTTCCTGTACAGTCAGGGAAAAGTTTCCTTATGTTTAAGTTAGTTTCTCAGCCGAGCAAAGTTTTGTTTTGTTTAACCTGTGGCTTTGCAAAAGCAGTGTATGCATTACATGTGAATAAAGCCTGAACTCGTGTGCAATCCAGTGTCTGTGTCACTGTTTCCTGCACTGCTACAAGCATCTACCTGAGCACAGTGGCATAACTAGGAATGGCGGAATGGCGGGGCCCCGTGGCGAACTTTTGACATGCCCCCCCCCCCCCCGACCGACACCGAAGACCTCAACCGACTCCCTCCTCCGCATTCCTGTGTGCTGTCCCTTAGTGGCCCCTGCACACAGTATTATGTCCATTAGTGGCCCCTGCACACAGTATTATGTCCCTTAGTGGCCCCTGCACACAGTATTATGTCCCTTAGTGGCCCCTGCACTCACTATTATGTCCCTTAGTGGCCCAATAACTGAAAAGTACCTTTATTTTATTTTTTTTAAAACTCCCCCCCCCTCCCCCTCAGGGACTTGAACCTGCAGTCATTTGATTGCAATTCCCATAGACGGCAATACAAGTGTATTGTCGTCTATGGGAGATTCTATACATTACTATTGCGTATGGTCATAGAGACCAGCTGCAATAGTAATATAGCGATGACAGGCCTGGGAGCCTTCATTAGGCTCCCGGCTGTCATCTGAACAGGTCGGCTCCTGCAAGCTCGTCGCGGGGCTAACTTGACCCTTTTTTTTTGGGGGGGGGGGGGAGAGGACAGAGAGAGGGAGAGAACTCTTACAGCGGAGATGCTGAAGCTCACTATTACATACCTGGCATCCGGACCCTCCGACGCAGCATACAGACAACGGGGCAGGTCATGCTCTTCATGCCTCTGGCAGAGTACTGGAAAGCGAACACGGGATGTTCGCTTTCCAGTACTCTGCCTCCGACTCGGAGGGTCCGGATGCTAACAGCAGAGATGCCCTGGCCTCAGGAGATGTCCTCTCCACCCCCCACCCCACCCCCCAAAAAAAAAAAAAAAAGTTTCAAGTTAGCCCCCCCATTCTTGCAGAAGTTAAAAAAAATAATTCAAATTGACACGTCGGGGGCCCAGGCCCCTTGACGTGTCGGGCACTGTGGCAGCTGCCTCTGCTGCCTCAGCGGTAGTTACGCCACTGCCTGAGCGGTTCCCCACACTAGCCAAATAGTTTGTTTGACATTGGGGCATACAAATTTTCTAAAGAGACCAGCAGGTTTACAATATTCGCTTTACAAATACAAGATGCTGTCGAGGTCTGAGCATATCACTACTGGTTCAAAATGGACCATTATGACTATGGCAATAGAAACACCTCCGGAAGTTTTGACATTACATCTGTGAAACCAATAATGAAAATATTTAGTGGGAAGTTTAGGTACGGAGTAAGCTTTAAAATGTGATTCCTGTAGGAAATATATCTCTGCTCCAAATCTCTGGAATAATGAAATCATTATTGGCCAGTGTACAGCATTCGGCCAATCAACGCTCGTCCTGCTGGAGGCTCGTCTGTGAGAAGGCAGAGTCTAAGATCAGACCACAATGGAGACTGCTTTAGTCCAATCTTAGAGTCTGCCTCCTCACATACGAGCCTCCGGCAGAACCAGCGTTGATTGGCCGAATGCTGTACACTGGCCAATCAACGCTGGTCAATTCATTCCTATGAGAAAAAGTAAGCTCCCTTGTAACAGCAAGCTGCCTGCTCTCCTGACTAGAAGGACGAGCCTGCTGCAGAACCAGCATTGATTTGCCGAATGCTATACACTGTATAGCAATCGGCCAATCAACGCTGGTTCTGAATCTCATAGTTACTGTGAATAACTGGTAGTATTCGATCGAGTACGAATATTTCAAATACCATTGTATTCGTTCAAATACCTACTCGATCGATTACTACTCACTCATCTCTAATTTGCATGAAAAACAGTGAGTATGAACTGTAAAATCGTAACGATAATGCAAGATATTAGCCTGAAATATGGGCATGCCTGAAGCTATGAGAAAATATTATCGTCTTCATGGACGTAACATGAATCTAAGTCCTCTGGAGCGAAGACTTGTTCTGTTTGGACAGTTTCTGTTTTCACACTTCATCCACTGTTCTGTCGCTGGTAAGGCAGGAAAATCCAGGTATTGGTTAGTAACTGGCAGCCAAGAGGGAATATCCAGAGGTGCAATATCCAGCAATGCCCATGCCATGGGTAAATTGTATGGTGTTTTAATCAAGTACCTTTTACCTTCATGTTGAAATGAGAGGCCAAATGGGAACAGCTAGCAGAACATAATCTTACATTCTGTGAGATAGGATATCAATGGTCATAGCAGCTGACACTTCTACAGCACTGAGGGGGCAAATCTTGGTAGAAGAGAATGGGTTCCCCAACCAGGATGAGATCTTAATGGTCGCTGAACACCCTCAGAATATCAGACGCGTCAATATAGTAAACTAAGGCACAACAAATCTCTGTGGCTCATCTCTATGTGGAGCAGTTCAAAGGACTCTATGTATGCACTCGATGGAAATGGCATCAGCCCTGTCATCTCCAAGCAGCTTTTAGAATAGTTGTCTGGCCTTGTTAGGCAGATCCTGGTGCTGTTTTATACCTTTAAATCTAATATTTTTCCATCTGCCATTGTTTTCCTGATCCTGTTTTATCCAGGGCCAAATTAAGGGCCTTAGGGTGTTGCTTCTAGCTAGTTTCAGTTACCATTAGAGATGAGCGAGTAGTGTTCGATCGAGTAGGTGTTCGATCGAATACTACGATATTCGAAATACTCGTACTTGATCGAACACTACTAGCTGTTCGAAGTTTAAGGTTCGATGCAGAACCAGCGTTGATTGGCAGAATGCTATACATTCTGCCAATCAATGCTGGTTCTTCTCTTACCTTTCCGAAGTCTTCTCCGCGCTGCGTCCCCGCGTCTTCTTCCGGGTGGAATTCACTCTGCCTAGGCATCCAGCCTAGGCAGAGCCGACTGAGCATGCGCGGGCATGCACGCGCATACACAGTGGGCTCTGCTCAGGCCGGATGCCTAGGCAGAGTGAATTCCACCCGGAAGAAGACGCGAGGACCCTGCGCCGGGAGAAGACTTCAAGCACAATCCAGCCCGACCGTCACTTGTGGACTTGGTAAGTATGATTTTATCAAATTTTACGTACCCCAAAAACGAGCATTTCCCTCCATAGACTATAATGGGGTTTGAAATCCGTTCAAACAGTCGAACAGTGTGCGGCTGTTCGAATCGGATTTTGAACCTCGGACATTTTAGTGTTCGCTCATCTCTAGTTACCATGCTAAAGTTCACAACAGAGGACTGCTTGGCCTCCACAACATCCAGTCTCTGACTCCAAGACTCTGACTTGTTGTCTCAGAGTTTCCTCATAACTGGTGCTATGGCGGCCTCAGGTTCTGGTCCAAAATACAGGTAGCTGCGACTGGACGCCGGTGCAGTGCATCGGCATCCAGTAACGTACTCTGATTAGGCCCAAATGAATGGGCCTAGTCAGGAGGGAGTGTCTTAAAGCAGATGTCGCAAGGCGAATCCACCTGAAAGAAGGAGCATCTCGCTTCTTTTTGTGGGAGCCGGAACAAATGCCTCCCGGAAAAAAGAACTGAGCCATCTTTTCGGTCAGGATTTTGAGGCAAATACGGTCTCAAAATCCTGACCAAAAATCCCTGTGTGAACTCATCCTAAGGGAAAGTTCGTAATCACCTCAAAACCCTGACTAAAAAGTCGGCTCCCATTGAAATCAATGGAAGTCGCTCAGGAGGCCTCGACTAGACATGCTGAAGGTGAGGAAGTTTTCTATTTAAATCACCCTCCTTTCCCTTGCTCACATATAAATATAAATAAAAAGTGTAAACCATGTACACTTTAGGTATCCCTTTGTCTAAAAACACACAATCTTCAATCTTATAGAATGGTGAGTGATGCAGTGGTAAGAAAATCTCAAAAGAGCAGAATAACCTTTTTTTGTTGTTGTTGTTTTTGCTGTTTTGCCACTCATAAAACTTTGAATAAAAAGCAATCAAAAGCTAACACATTCCTCAAAATAGTATAAATAAAAAGTACATCTGACCCCGCCAGAAACACACACTTTATGCGGCCCTGAACATGGAAATATAAACAAATTATGGGTGTTAGAATATGGCTACTCCAAAAAAAAAATATTTTTTTTTTTTTGCAGAGTTGAATTTCTTTTAAGGGATTAAAATGTAAAAAATAAAATAAAATACTATATAAATTTAGTATTCCTGGAGTCGTACTGACACATAGAATGCAGATCAAATGTCATTGACTGCACAGTGAATGCTCTAGTAATGATGCCTATTAAAAAGATGTACACAGTTTTACTCCAATTCTACCCCATTCTAATTTTCTTTAGAGCTTCACAGCTGGAAAATCATATTGAATTTAAATAGTACCATTATGAAGTACAATTCTTTTCCGCAAAAATGAAATGCTTCTTAGTTTTGGCTGAAAAAAATGCAGCAAAATCTGCAACTAAAAAAGCTACATTTCTGCAACATGGAGCCTCAGCTTGACAGTTTGACAGATTTAGTTACCGTATATACTTGAGTATAAGCCAAACTTTTAAGCACAGTTTTTGTGCTGAAAAAGCCCCCCTCGGCTTATACTCGAGTCAGGCAAAAAAAAAAAAAAAAAATTATGAGCAGCCACAATAGTAATGTATAGAATCTCCCATAAAATGGTGGGGGAAAAAAAAAGAAGCTTTAAAAAATCTAATAAAAAAAATAGAATAAATAAAAGCTCTAAATCCCTCCTTTCCCTAGAATACATATAAAAGTAGAAAATTACTGTGAAACACAAACGCATTAGGTATCCTGTGTCTGAAAGTTCCTGCTCTACTGAATATAGGGGCTGCATTGCTCCTCTTCTGTCAGGAAGGGGTTAATAGGAGCATTGCAGATACCCTATATTCAGCCAGGCTGAATTGCATGTGGGGGAAAAAAAAACCAGTCCTCAATCTCGGGGAGGGGGCAGACAGACAACCAAAACACCCCCTCCCTTTTCCCAGCACCCAGCAACTACTGTACCCAAAAACCATTTTAATTTTTGAAATTTTCATGTAGCTGCTGCATTCCCCCCCTCGGCTTATACTCGAGTCAATAAGTTTTCCCAGTTTTTTGTGGTAAAATTAGGGGGGGTCGGCTTATACTCAGGTCGGCTTATACTCGAGTATATACGGTATTTTGAAGTAACTAACCCTCAGCAACCTCACCTCTTCTAGTATCATTGTCAATAATCCCTCTTGGTGCAAGGTGTTATAAAATTCTCAAAAAATGCTATTTTCCTCAGAGGGGACCAAATGTAACCATTTCCGTTTTGAGGATATGTCTGAGGCAAACTACTCAATAGCTATGTTTGCCACTGACCACCCCAATTTATTTTCTAAAAGGAACCACAGTTAAAAAAATTTTTTATTGGGGTTTGCTCAAAAAGTAAAAAAAAAAAAAAAAAAAAAAAAAAGTATATGTTGCTTTAAATGTAATCCTTGTTCCCCTGTATGACTTTACTACTTTCCTTTTTTGCAGACTGAATGGAAACCAGCCACATTTATATAAATAATTTTTTGCTTGTTTTTTGGATCTCTTTTTCTGTGATATAGAGCTTTATTTTTATGTAGCTTTAATTTTTACACGTTTCTTGCTTTTCTTTTAATATATGAGAAAATCTAAATAAAAAAGGGAACGTGTCATATTTTGCCTTTCAACAGCATAAAATTCTTCCCTGTTGGTTTTCACGCATAGTTTTTATCACGAGGAGTGGTGCTAGAATATAATAATGTGGGTGTTGAAGTTAGATTTTTTTTTTCACATGGGGACCCCCCAAATGGAATACCATATGCATTGGCAAGCGGTGTGCAGTGAAAGCACACGGATCCCATAGACTATAACGGAGTCCATGTGCTCTCCCCATTACAGTCTATGGGGTCCATTTGCTTTCACAGCACACCGCTTGCGAATGCGTTCGGTAGTCTGTTCGGGGGGTCCCCATGCAGACTCCCCGAATGGGTTACCAAACACAGATGTGAACCAGGCATAAGACCCATCAGCTCATGCAGTTCCCAACATATAATGGATTACATGACTGCTAGGCCAGGAGGAAATTGTGGAAATTGTGTATACAGTGCTCAGTAGGGGAGATTTATTAAGAACTAGCATATGCTATGCAACTTCGTCTGCAAGTTGGTGTTGGCGCCGAGCCACTTATATTTAGCCAATTGCTGTTGTGGATGATCCGCATGCTCTCAGCTCTGCTACATCGCAGCATATGCGCAGCATACTCAGTTGTATGTACATCTCTGCATATGGAGAGCGTACTTAGCTGTGCTACAGCTCTGCTTAAGCTCTGCTACATCTGGCCATTTGGATTATAGGGGTGTTCTTATGTCAGTGTGTGAGCAGCTTCTGTGTTACAAAGGGCTGAATGCATGTTGCTGAAATGTGCCAAAGTTCGATCAGCCTGCTCCCGCGTCTTGGCTCTGCTACATTGCTGCATATGCATAGGATATCCAGCTGTATGTACATGTTTGCATATGGAGAGCTTACAGAGGTGTGCTACAGCGCTACATAAGCTCTGCTACATCGGGCAATTGTGATTACAGGGGTTTTGCTATGTGACTGTCTGAGCAGCTTCTGTGTTACAAAGGGATGAACGGATGTTGCTGAAATGTGCCAAAGGTCTAGCCCTTCCCTCATCAGAGGCAGAACAAAACATTCCCGTCGTACTCACTGAAACTCTACACCTGATATACCCCTGTTGCCCACACACATCGTGCATGTTCTGTAATCTCCTGATCTTCATGAGACTTCACTTTCATCAGCTTTCACACTGTCCAGCTTCATCCTATATAGCTCCGCCCACAAAATAGCATGTAGCTCCACCCATTTCTAGCATGATCCTATCCTAGAATGGCTCAAGGACCTGTGATGATGCCATCACAGGTCCTTTAGTGTTGTGTGAACCTACATTCCTTCACTGCGGTCATGTAGTAATGTCATTTACCAGGATAAAAACTAGCTTATATTTTAATCGGGGTTCTTATCTATGTATGTGGCAAATTTCATGCAAATCCGCCAGGCTGAACATAGGGTATCTGCAGTACTCCTATTCCGTCAGGAAGGGGTTAATAGGAGCACTGCAGATATCCTATATTCAGCCAGGCTGAATTCCAAATTGGGGGGAAAAAAAGCAGTCCTCAAGCTCAGGGAAGGTGCAGACAGAAAACCAAAACACCCCCTCCCCTTCCACAGTACCCAGCAACTACTGCATCCAAAAGCTCCGGCCATTTTATTTCTTGAATTTTTCCAGTAGCCGCTGTATTCCTACCCCCCCCCCCCCCCCTTGGCTTATACTCGAGTCAATAAGTTTTCCCAGTTTTTTTAAGTAAAATTAGGGGCCTCGGCTTATATTTGGGTCGGCTTATACTCGGATATATACAGAATTTGGTATCTGTAGCAAATAATGAATATAACCACAAAAACAGTATTTCCAATAAATAGATACATTTTATTATAATCATCAATACAAAAAAAAAGACAATAAAACCAATTAAAATCGCATCGATATGAGTGGAGGTCGCACTAACGCACAATATATAGTAATCACACACCTGTATAGATAATCAAATGCAACAACAGTGTTTAGATGATAAGAAGTATGCAACTCATTTCTGTGTGAGATAAAGTACCTATAAAAGTGACACCACATACAAAAATAGTACAACAAACAATTGTATATCCATGTGCTTACCACTGCGACCTCCACTCAGAGCCCTGATGTGCATTTCACACCCTGCTTCGTCATATTTGGCACAGATTTACGGTATCATTTAATCCAGCATGCCCTCATCACGCCATGAAAAGTTGTAACTTTTTTGCACCAGAAAGCTGGTGTAATATAATAAGTAATGTGACTAGGGTTGAGCGATCATGTTCGGAAAAGATCGGATTCCGATCGGGGATCGAGAAAATTTCACGATCGCCATCGGAATTCCGAACACGATCTTTTTATGTGGGATCGAGATCGGTGATTTTTCCCACAATGCTTTGCTTAGCCTTCACACTGAGTATACGCTGTATATTCAGTGTGAAGGCTCCGCTGCAATTCCATAGGAATGAATGGAAGCAGCCGGAACACAGCCTTAACCCCCTGCGCTGGCTGCCTCCATTCATTGGAATGGGAGGCTAAACTAACATCTGTAGCAGCTACTTGCCTCTAGAGATGGCTGCTCCGGTGCCCTCCTTCTTCTTGCCTCGCTGCCCCGCCTCCCAGGTTAGTGTTTAAAGTGCTAGGTGGGCGGCGCTTGTGGCTTAGAGTGTGGGCGGGTACAGGGCGGGGAGACGTGACGTCTCCCCTCCCAGTACCCGCCCACACTCTCCTAACCTGGCAGGGAGGGGGCAGCAAAGGAAGAATAGCAGCGTGGAGCAGCAGCAAGGTGAAGAATGAAGGCACGGGGCACAGGACCAGCCATCTCTGGAGGTGAGTGGACACCAGGGGGGACTAAGTAGCCAGAGGATTAAAAAAAATCCTCTGGCTACTTTAGTGATTCACTACACAACGTGGAGTCTAACAATTGTTAGATTCCATGCTGTATAGTGAATAGGATTGCTTTTAAAATCCGATCTCCGATTAATAAAAAAATCCCATTGACTTGCATTGGGATCGGAATTGGGATCGAGATCAGGTTCGAATGAAAAATGATCGGAAATCAGATTTTAAAATCGATCATGAAAAGTCAAGATCGGCTCAACCCTAAATGTGACATGTTGAGTGCTGTACAAACAGTCATGGGGAAGGAGGGATAGTAAAATACTGTGCTGACTCCCTGCTCCTGCATGTGCATTATCAAGATCGAACCACTGTTTCCTTGCAGAGTTAGTTAACCTCTGCCCTGGCATATATAATCAATGACCGGTCAGCAACTAGTTAACTTATGACTTAATTGCTTTGGGTATGCTTGGTAAAGTATCAAAAAGTGATCTTCTAGCAGTCTGATTTCTTAGTGTATAGATGAATGGATTGAGTAATGGAACCACCACTGTATTCAGTATGGCAATTTCTTTATTAAAATTAGTACCCTGAGCTTGTGCTGGCTTTGCATATAAGAATATGCAGCTGCTGTATATCAGAGTCACTACAATAGCATGAGAAGAACAAGTGGATAAAGCCTTTCCTCTTCCTTCAGCTGAATCTATTTTCAGTACTTCGAGAGCAATTTTCAGGTAAGAGATGAATGTTACAAGAACAGAAATATATAATGTGCTTGCAGCAAACAGCGATATCAATTCGATCATTGTTGTGTCTGTGCAAGAATTCTTAAGAAGTGGACTTGTGTCACAGAAGAAATTGTCAATCAAATTATTACAAAATTTTAATCTTGATACTAAAACAGATGGCAAAGCAATGGTAAAAAATGATCCCAGCCACACTCCAGCTATAAGTTGAATATACATACGTTGGTGCATTATCATAGGGTAACGTAGAGGGTGGCATATAGCTAAGTATCGGTCAAAGGACATTACTGCAAAAAGGAAAAATTCTGCAGTCCCAACTAAGAAGTAAATATAGGACTGGACAAGGCACAATTCTACAGAAATGAGGACTCCTTGATATAAAAATCCCTTCAGCATACCTGGAATTACAGTGTTGACAAAGCATATATCCATGGCGGCTAAATTACAAAGGAAATAATACATAGGAAAGTGAAGTCTTGGATCGTGGAAAACTAAATATAAAATAATAAGATTGCCCAATATTGTGAGGGTATAAGATAATAATATTAAGGAGAAAAATAGTATCCTGAAATGTGGTGCTATATGAAAACCTAACAAAATGAACTCGGAAACAAAAGTGCTGTTCTTTATATTATTAAAAGAATATGGAGAGCAGGAGTGACCAGAGTAGCGTAGTTCCATCATCAGTAATGCAAGAATAAATGAAGAAAAAAAATTAATGGAATTCTTCTCTTGACAAGCAAACACTTTAATTTCATAGAAAAGCTATTTTATGTGTTACATTTCTGCAACAAATGTTATTACATTACAATAGCATCTATATAACAAACCGTGAATCTGCTTGGTAGATAAACATCTCTATAAGGAAACATTGTGAATCAATCCTCTTTAAATAGTGACAAACCTTCACAACAATAAAACATATGTACCATAGGGGATTATTATTTTTAATGGTTAATTCCTTGTAGATCTTATTAAACATACATTTCAAATTCCAACTTGCTGAAAAAAAAGACATATAGAGAAGAAAGGTTATGAGAAAAATATGCATTTAAACTATGGGGGGAAGGGGGGGGGGGTTGGCCTGATGCTGGGCTCAACCAGACACATCTAGCTAGAGCTCTTGACTTTGATCCTGTTTACTGCACTTTTGGGGGTCCTTCATCAGCAACCTCCACCTAGCTGCAAGTTGACCTCAGGGACTGCTACTGCCCTGGCTGTTAACCCTCCAAGGCCCACATTTGACATCCTTGCTGAAGTCTGTGTCAGGCGCCAAAGCCACATCGCCATGTTGCCACATAGTGACCTCAGATCCCAGATACACACACTGCTCCAGAGATTCCTCTACTAATTTTTGTCCCTGGCTCGGCTGTATCCCAGAGCTTCTCCTCTTGCTCCCACCACAGATCATGTGGGACTTCCACAACAGACTCTACATACACCTTGGCTACTGCTTCTCGTCTAGTACATGTGGTCTTGCTGCCACCTAACGAATATCACCAGTGGCACTTCTTCTGCGCTCCTTCTGCTGTGCCTCCTGGTACCAACTATAACAGGCAAGTGCCCTTCTTCTCCTCCACTCTGCTGTATAGTCCACTCCATAGTCTGTACTTCTTCTGCTCTTATTACAGCTTACCTACCTGTGTATTACACACACCCTAACTGTTGTTCTCCTATCCACTAGCAGCCATCGTGGTCCATCTGAACATTTTTACTTTTATACTATTGGCAACCCCTATTTTGCCTCAAGGCCTGGCTATATGGATGCTCTATACTCTTTGGGTCCATGACATGCCACGATCTCTAACTGCAAGTGTGAGTTCCATGCACTCTATAATGTCTGGTTAACAATTCAGCAATCTGTCATGGCAGCCCCATTAGCATCACTGGCTTTCTTTTGAAACCTTGGGCTTTCCCACCACCTGTACCCTTGCTAACATGTCCACCCGGCCCCAAAAACTGAAAAACCATAAAATCAAAGAAGGTTCAGTGAACTGGCATACTCTGCCTGAATTAGTGCCTGAACCAGTGGCAGATCACCACATGGGAGCACTATCTCACTTGCATCATCTTAACAAGGACCCTTTCACGGGCAGTGCGACTACTGAACTGGACCCCTCTGCCATCTTCACGAAAACCCATCATTTAATCTCCACTGTGGTAACTGACTTCACCAAAGAAATACAAGATCTTAGAAATAGATCCAGAATGGCAAACATTCGCATTTGAGGAGTCCCAGAATTTGTGACTACCATGCGTGACTACCATCACAATGCTATTCACTGAACTACACCCACAGGCTGACCCTGGTTTGCTTTGAATGGACCTTATTCATTGTACCTAAGGGGGCACTCACACGGAGTAACGCCGGGTGTGTATCACAGCCGTACATGCCGGCGTTACGGCAGACTGCCGAACACTTCCCATTCACTTCAATGGGAGCGCTCGTAACAGCGGCATTTACAAGCGCTCCCATTGAAGTGAATGGGAAGTGTTCGGCAACCTGCCGTAGCGCCGGCGTGTACGGCTGTAATACAAGCCCGGCGTTACTCCGTGTGAATGCCCCCTTAGGCTGTACTAGGAACATGAATATACCCAGGAATGTTATCCTCAAGCTGCACTACCCAGAATTACGGTAATAGATTCTCCCAGGGACATGGAATCTAAAACCTCTACCTGGTATAGCCCTTCTGGTACAACTTTTTGCAGACCTGACTCCGGCCATCCTTGACAGATGCCTGCTTATTAGAGATGAGCGAACAGTGTTCTATCGAACTCATGTTCGATCGGATATTAGGCTGTTCGGCATGTTCGAATCGAATCGAACACCGCGTGGTAAAGTGCGCCATTACTCGATTCCCCTCCCACCTTCCCTGGCGCCTTTTTTGCTCCAATAACAGCGCAGGGTAGGTGGGACAGGAACTACGACACCGGTGACGTTGAAAAAAGTAGGCAAAACCCATTGGCTGCCGAAAACATGTGACCTCTAATTTAAAAGAACAGCGCCGCCCAGGTTCGCGTCATTCTGAGCTTGCAATTCACCGAGGACGGAGGTTTCCGTCCAGCTAGCTAGGGCTTAGATTCTGGGTAGGCAGGGACAGGCTAGGATAGGAAGGAGAAGACAACCAACAGCTCTTGTAAGAGCTAAATTCCAGGGAGAAGCTTGTCAGTGTAACGTGGCACTGACGGGCTCAATCGCCGCAACCCAGCTTTCCCAGGATCCTGAATGGAATACACTGTCAGTGTATTCCCGTATACCCGATATATACCCCGATACCCGTTCCAACGGTGTGCCCCCCCACCTTCACCCCAGAAATACCCTGCAAGTCCCCTAGCAATAGAATTGGGGCTATATACACCCACAATTTTTACTACTGGTATACAGTGCCATTGTCTGACTGGGAATTCAAAGAATATATTGGGAATACAAATACCCTCATTTCTTGCTACTGCCATATAGTGCCAGTGTCTGACTGGGAATTCAAAGAATATATTGGGGTTACGTGCACCCACAATTTTTACTACTGGTATACAGTGCCATTGTCTGACTGGGAATTCAAAGAATATATTGGGAATACAAATACCCTCATTTCTTGCTACTGCCATATAGTGCCAGTTTCTGACTGGTAATTCAAAGAATATATTGGGGTTACGTGCACCCACAATTTTTACTACTGGTATACAGTGCCATTGTCTGACTGGGAATTCAAAGAATATATTGGGAATACAAATACCCTCATTTCTTGCTACTGCCATATAGTGCCAGTGTCTGACTGGGAATTCAAAGAATATATTGGGGTTACGTGCACCCACAATTTTTACTACTGGTATACAGTGCCATTGTCTGACTGGGAATTCAAAGAATATATTGGGAATACAAATACCCTCATTTCTTGCTACTGCCATATAGTGCCAGTGTCTGACTGGTAATTCAAAGAATATATTGGGGTTACGTGCACCCACAATTTTTACTACTGGTATACAGTGCCATTGTCTGACTGGGAATTCAAAGAATATATTGGGAATACAAATACCCTCATTTCTTGCTACTGCCATATAGTGCCAGTGTCTGACTGGGAATTCAAAGAATATATTGGGGTTACGTGCACCCACAATTTTTACTACTGGTATACAGTGCCATTGTCTGACTGGGAATTCAAAGAATATATTGGGGTTATAAATACCCTCATTTCTTGCTACTGCCATATAGTGCCAGTTTCTGACTGGTAATTCAAAGAATATATTGGGGTTACGTGCACCCACAATTTTTACTACTGGTATACAGTGCCATTGTCTGACTGGGAATTCAAAGAGTATATTGGGAATACAAATACCCTCATTTCTTGCTACTGCCATATAGTGCCAGTTTCTGACTGGTAATTCAAAGAATATATTGGGGTTACGTGCACCCACAATTTTTACTACTGGTATACAGTGCCATTGTCTGACTGGGAATTCAAAGAATATATTGGGGTTATAAATACCCTCATTTCTTGCTACTGCCATATAGTGCCAGTTTCTGACTGGTAATTCAAAGAATATATTGGGGTTACGTGCACCCACAATTTTTACTACTGGTATACAGTGCCATTGTTTGACTGGGAATTCAAAGAGTATATTGGGAATACAAATACCCTCATTTCTTGCTACTGCCATATAGTGCCAGTTTCTGACTGGGAATTCAAAGAATATATTGGGGTTACGTGCACCCACAATTTTTACTACTGGTATACAGTGCCATTGTCTGACTGGGAATTCAAAGAATATATTGGGGTTATAAATACCCTCATTTCTTGCTACTGCCATATAGTGCCAGTTTCTGACTGGTAATTCAAAGAATATATTGGGGTTACGTGCACCCACAATTTTTACTACTGGTATACAGTGCCATTGTCTGACTGGGAATTCAAAGAGTATATTGGGAATACAAATACCCTCATTTCTTGCTACTGCCATATAGTGCCAGTTTCTGACTGGTAATTCAAAGAATATATTGGGGTTACGTGCACCCACAATTTTTACTACTGGTATACAGTGCCATTGTCTGACTGGGAATTCAAAGAATATATTGGGGTTATAAATACCCTCATTTCTTGCTACTGCCATATAGTGCCAGTTTCTGACTGGTAATTCAAAGAATATATTGGGGTTACGTGCACCCACAATTTTTACTACTGGTATACAGTGCCATTGTCTGACTGGGAATTCAAAGAGTATATTGGGAATACAAATACCCTCATTTCTTGCTACTGCCATATAGTGCCAGTTTCTGACTGGGAATTCAAAGAATATATTGGGGTTACGTGCACCCACAATTTTTACTACTGGTATACAGTGCCATTGTCTGACTGGGAATTCAAAGAATATATTGGGGTTATAAATACCCTCATTTCTTGCTACTGCCATATAGTGCCAGTGTCTGACTGGGAATTCAAAGAATATATTGGGGTTACGTGCACCCACAATTTTTACTACTGGTATACAGTGCCAATTTCTAACTAGGAATTCAAAATGCGCAAGGCTCCCGGAAAGGGACGTGGACGAGGCCGTGGGCGAGGTCGGGGGAATGGTTCTGGGGAGCAAGGTAGCAGTGAAGCCACAGGGCGTCCCGTGCCTACTCCTGTGGGGCAGCAAGCATTGCGCCACTCCACAGTGCCAGGGTTGCTTGCCACATTAACTAAACTGCAGGGTACAAACCTTAGTAGGCCCGAGAACCAGGAACAGGTCTTGCAATGGCTGTCAGAGAACGCTTACAGCACATTGTCCAGCAGCCAGTCAGACTCTGCCTCCTCTCCTCCTATTACCCAACAGTCTTGTCTTCCTTCCTCCCAAAATTCCGAAGCTTTACAGAACAATAACCCAAACTGTCCCTGCTCCCCAGAGCTGTTCTCCGCTCCTTTCATTGTCCCTCAACCTGCCTCTCCACGTCACGATTCCACGAACCTAACAGAGGAGCATCTGTGTCCAGATGCTCAAACACTAGAGTCTCCTCCATCTCCGTTCGATTTGGTGGTGGATGACCAGCAACCCACCCTCATCGACGATGATGTGACGCAGTTGCCGTCAGGGCATCCAGTTGACCGGCGCATTGTGCGGGAGGAGGAGATGAGACAGGAGTTGGAAGAGGAAGTGGTGGATGATGAGGACACTGACCCGACCTGGACAGGGGGGATGTCAAGCGGGGAAAGTAGTGTGGATGTTGAGGCAGGTGCAGCACCAAAAAGGGTAGCTAGAGGCAGAGGCAGAGGTCAGCAGCTTAGGCGAAGCCAGGCCACACCCGGAATCTCCCAAGATGTTCCAGTTCGTACCCAGCCCCGAAAAACTCCCACCTCGAGGGCACGTTTCTCGAAGGTGTGGAGTTTTTTCAAGGAATGCGCCGAGGACAGATATAGTGTTGTCTGCACAATTTGCCTCTCGAAATTGATTAGGGGCTCTGAGAAGAGCAACCTGTCCACCACTTCAATGTGCCGTCATTTGGAATCCAAGCACTGGAATCAGTGGCAGGCAGCAACGGCAGGACAAAGGCCGCCTGCCGTTCACGCCACTGCCACTGCCTCTGCCACTGCCTCTGCCTCTGCCACTGCCACTGCTGACTGTGCTGGCGATGCACTCCAGAGGACGAGCCAGGACACCACTTCATCTGCCTCCGCCACTTTGTTGACTTCTACCTCATCCTCCCCTGGTCCTGTCTTATCTCCTTCTCCTGCACCATCAAAGGCACCATCAGGCGTTTCTTTACAACAACCCACCATCTCTCAGACATTGGAGCGGCGGCAGAAATACACTGCTAACCACCCACACGCGCAAGCCTTGAACGCCAACATCGCTAAACTGCTGGCCCAGGAGATGTTGGCGTTCCGGCTTGTTGAAACTCCCGCCTTCCTGGACCTGATGGCAACTGCGGCACCTCGCTATGCCGTCCCTAGCCGTCACTACTTCTCCCGGTGTGCCGTCCCCGCCTTGCACCAGCACGTGTCACTCAACATCAGGCGGGCCCTTAGTTCCGCGCTTTGCACAAAGGTCCACTTGACCACCGACGCGTGGACAAGTGCATGCGGACAGGGACGCTACATTTCACTGACGGCACACTGGGTGAATGTAGTTGAGGCTGGGACTGCTTCCCAAACTGGCCCGGTGTACCTCGTCTCCCCGCCTAACATTCCTGGCAGGGACACGAGAAGAACACCCCCCTCCTCCTCCTCCTCTACCGCCTCCTCCTCCGCCACCGCCTCCTCCTCCGCCACCGCCTCCTCCTCCGCTGTTAGATTGACCCCAGCTACGAGTTGGAAACGTTGCAGCACTGGCGTTGGTAGACGTCAGCAGGCTGTGCTGAAGCTGATCAGCTTGGGGGACAGACAGCACACTGCCTCCGAGGTGAGGGATGCCCTCCTCGATGAGACGGCAATATGGTTTGAGCCGCTGCACCTGGGCCCAGGCATGGTCGTTTGTGATAACGGCCGGAACCTGGTAGCAGCTCTGGAGCTTGCCGGACTCCAACATGTTCCATGCCTGGCCCACGTCTTCAACCTAGTGGTGCAACGTTTCCTAAAGAGCTACCCCAATGTTCCAGAGCTACTGGTGAAAGTGCGGCGCATGTGCGCCCACTTTCGCAAGTCGACAGTAGCCGCTGCTAGCTTAAAATCTCTCCAGCAACGCCTGCATGTGCCACAACACCGGCTTTTGTGCGACGTCCCCACACGCTGGAACTCAACGTTTCAGATGTTGAATAGAGTGGTTGAGCAGCAGAGACCTTTGATGGAATACCAGCTACAAAACCCTAGGGTGCCACAAAGTCAGCTGCCTCAGTTTCACATCCATGAGTGGCCATGGATGAGAGACCTTTGTGACATCCTACGGGTCTTTGAGGAGTCCACAAGGAGGGTGAGCTCTGAGGATGCGATGGTGAGCCTTACAATCCCGCTCTTGTGTGTTCTGAGAGAATCCCTGATTGACATCAGGGATAACTCAGATCACACAGAGGAGTTAGGGATAGCATCCGATCCGTCACAGCTGGAGAGTAGGTCCACACATCTGTCCGCTTCACTGCGTTTAATGGAGGAGGAGGAGGAGGAGGAGGAGGAGGAGGAAGAAGAGTTGTCCGATGATGTGATGGTGATACAGGAGGCTTCCGGGCAACTTCGAATCGTCCCATTGTTGCAGCGCGGATGGGTAGACATGGAGGATGAGGAGGAAATGGAGATTGAACTTTCCGGTGGGGCCAGAGGAGTCATGCCAACTAACACTGTGGCAGACATGGCTGAGTTCATGTTGGGGTGCTTTACAACCGACAAGCGTATTGTCAAAATCATGGAGGACAACCAGTACTGGATCTTTGCTATCCTTGACCCCCGGTATAAAAACAACATCTCGTCTTTTATTCCGGTAGAGGGGAGGGCCAATCGCATCAATGCTTGCCACAGGCAATTGGTGCAGAATATGATGGAGATGTTTCCAGCATGTGACGTTGGCGGCAGGGAGGGCAGTTCCTCCAGTAGGCAACCAAGTTCTCACCGGTCCACACAAACGAGGGGCACACTGTCTAAGGTCTGGGACACCTTGATGGCACCCCCTCGCCAAAGTGCCGCCACGGAGGGTCCTAGTGTCACCAGGCGTGAGAAGTATAGGCGCATGTTGCGGGAATACCTTTCCGACCACAGCCCTGTCCTCTCCGACCCCTCTGCGCCCTACACGTATTGGGTGTCGAAGTTGGACCTGTGGCTTGAACTTGCCCTATATGCCTTGGAGGTGCTGTCCTGTCCTGCCGCCAGCGTCCTATCTGAGAGGGTGTTCAGTGCAGCCGGTGGCATCATCACTGACAAGCGCACCCGTCTGTCAGCTGAGAGTGCCGACCGGCTCACTTTGATAAAAATGAACCACCACTGGATAGAGCCTTCATTTTTGTGCCCACCTGTGTAAAGCACCCCAACATGAAACTCCATGTCTGTACTCAACCTCTCCAATTCCTCCGCATCCTCATACTCATCCACCATAAGCGTTGCACAATTCTGCTAATACTAGGCTCCCTCCAACATGATTTCCCCCAACTCTGCTGGTTAGAGGCTCCCTCCACCCTGATTTCCACCAACTCTGCTGGTTAGAGGCTCCCTCCACCCTGCTTTCCCACAACTCTGCTGGTTAGAGGCTCCTTCCACCATGAATTTGCCCAAACTGGGCTGTTTAGAGGCTCCCTCCACCATGAATTGGTCCAAACTGGGCTGGTTAGAGGCTCCCTCCACCATTAATTGGTCCAAACTGGGCTGGTTAGAGGCTCCCTCCACCATGAATTTGCCCAAACTGGGCTGTTTAGAGGCTCCCTCCACCATGAATTTGCCCAAACTGGGCTGTTTAGAGGCTCCCTCCACCATGAATTGGTCCAAACTGGGTTTTTTAGAGGCTCCCTCCACCATGAATTGGTCCAAACTGGGCTGGTTAGAGGCTCCCTCCACCATGAATTGGTCCAAACTGGGGTGGTTAGAGGCTCCCTCCACCATTAATTGGTCCAAACTGGGCTGGTTAGAGGCTCCCTCCACCATTAATTGGTCCAAACTGGGCTGGTTAGAGGCTCCCTCCACCATTAATTGGTCCAAACTGGGCTGGTTAGAGGTTCCCTCCACCATTAATTGGTCCAAACTGGGCTGGTTAGAGGCTCCCTCCACCATTAATTGGTCCAAACTGGGCTGGTTAGAGGCTCCCTCCACCATGAATTTGCCCAAACTGGGCTGTTTAGAGGCTCCCTCCACCATGAATTTGCCCAAACTGGGCTGGTTAGAGGCTCCCTCCACCATGAATTGGTCCAAACTGGGGTTTTTAGAGGCTCCCTCCACCATGAATTGGTCCAAACTTGGCTGTTTAGAGGCTCCCTCCACCATTAATTGGTCCAAACTGGGCTGGTTAGAGGCTCCCTCCACCATGAATTGGTCCAAACTGGGTTTTCTAGAGGCTCCCTCCACCATGAATTTGCCCAAACTGGGCTGTTTAGAGGCTCCCTCCACCATGAATTTGCCCAAACTGGGCTGGTTAGAGGCTCCCTCCACCATGAATTGGTCCAAACTGGGGTTTTTAGAGGCTCCCTCCACCATGAATTGGTCCAAACTTGGCTGTTTAGAGGCTCCCTCCACCATGAATTGGTCCAAACTGGGGTGGTTAGAGGCTCCCTCCACCATTAATTGGTCCAAACTGGGCTGGTTAGAGGCTCCCTCCACCATTAATTGGTCCAAACTGGGCTGGTTAGAGGCTCCCTCCACCATGAATTTCCCAAAACTTGGCTGTTTAGAGGCTCCCTCCACCATTAATTGGTCCAAACTGGGCTGGTTAGAGGCTCCCTCCACCATGAATTGGTCCAAACTGGGGTTTTTAGAGGCTCCCTCCACCATGAATTGGTCCAAACTTGGCTGTTTAGAGGCTCCCTCCACCATGAATTGGTCCAAACTGGGGTGGTTAGAGGCTCCCTCCACCATTAATTGGTCCAAACTGGGCTGGTTAGAGGCTCCCTCCACCATTAATTGGTCCAAACTGGGCTGGTTAGAGGCTCCCTCCACCATGAATTTGCCCAAACTGGGCTGTTTAGAGGCTCCCTCCACCATGAATTTGCCCAAACTGGGCTGGTTAGAGGCTCCCTCCACCATGAATTGCTCCAAACGGGTTTTTAGAGGCTCCCTTCACCATGAATTGGTCCAAACTTGGCTGTTTAGAGGCTCCCTCCACCATGAATTGGTCCAAACTGGGTTTTTTAGAGGCTCCCTCCACCATGAATTTGCCCAAACTGGGCTGTTTAGAGGCTCCCTCCACCATGAATTTGCCCAAACTGGGCTGGTTAGAGGCTCCCTCCACCATGAATTGGTCCAAACTGGGGTTTTTAGAGGCTCCCTCCACCATGAATTGGTCCAAACTTGGCTGTTTAGAGGCTCCCTCCACCATGAATTGGTCCAAACTGGGGTGGTTAGAGGCTCCCTCCACCATTAATTGGTCCAAACTGGGCTGGTTAGAGGCTCCCTCCACCATTAATTGGTCCAAACTGGGCTGGTTAGAGGCTCCCTCCACCATGAATTGGTCCAAACTGGGTTTTTTAGAGGCTCCCTCCACCATGAATTTGCCCAAACTGGGCTGTTTAGAGGCTCCCTCCACCATGAATTGGTCCAAACTGGGCTGGTTAGAGGCTCCCTCCACCATGAATTTCCCAAAACTTGGCTGTTTAGAGGCTCCCTCCACCATTAATTGGTCCAAACTGGGCTGGTTAGAGGCTCCCTCCACCATGAATTGGTCCAAACTGGGGTTTTTAGAGGCTCCCTCCACCATGAATTGGTCCAAACTGGGGTGGTTAGAGGCTCCCTCCACCATTAATTGGTCCAAACTGGGCTGGTTAGAGGCTCCCTCCACCATTAATTGGTCCAAACTGGGCTGGTTAGAGGCTCCCTCCACCATTAATTGGTCCAAACTGGGCTGGTTAGAGGCTCCCTCCACCATGAATTTGCCCAAACTGGGCTGTTTAGAGGCTCCCTCCACCATGAATTTGCCCAAACTGGGCTGGTTAGAGGCTCCCTCCACCATGAATTGGTCCAAACGGGTTTTTAGAGGCTCCCTTCACCATGAATTGGTCCAAACTTGGCTGTTTAGAGGCTCCCTCCACCATGAATTGGTCCAAACTGGGGTGGTTAGAGGCTCCCTCCACCATTAATTGGTCCAAACTGGGCTGGTTAGAGGCTCCCTCCACCATTAATTGGTCCAAACTGGGCTGGTTAGAGGCTCCCTCCACCATGAATTGGTCCAAACTGGGGTTTTTAGAGGCTCCCTCCACCATGAATTGGTCCAAACTTGGCTGTTTAGAGGCTCCCTCCACCATTAATTGGTCCAAACTGGGCTGGTTAGAGGCTCCCTCCACCATGAATTGGTCCAAACTGGGTTTTTTAGAGGCTCCCTCCACCATGAATTTGCCCAAACTGGGCTGTTTAGAGGCTCCCTCCACCATGAATTGGTCCAAACTGGGTTTTTTAGAGGCTCCCTCCACCATGAATTGGTCCAAACTGGGCTGGTTAGAGGCTCCCTCCACCATGAATTGGTCCAAACTGGGGTGGTTAGAGGCTCCCTCCACCATTAATTGGTCCAAACTGGGCTGGTTAGAGGCTCCCTCCACCATTAATTGGTCCAAACTGGGCTGGTTAGAGGCTCCCTCCACCATTAATTGGTCCAAACTGGGCTGGTTAGAGGCTCCCTCCACCATGAATTTGCCCAAACTGGGCTGTTTAGAGGCTCCCTCCACCATGAATTTGCCCAAACTGGGCTGGTTAGAGGCTCCCTCCACCATGAATTGGTCCAAACTGGGGTTTTTAGAGGCTCCCTCCACCATGAATTGGTCCAAACTTGGCTGTTTAGAGGCTCCCTCCACCATTAATTGGTCCAAACTGGGCTGGTTAGAGGCTCCCTCCACCATGAATTGGTCCAAACTGGGTTTTTTAGAGGCTCCCTCCACCATGAATTTGCCCAAACTGGGCTGTTTAGAGGCTCCCTCCACCATGAATTGGTCCAAACTGGGGTGGTTAGAGGCTCCCTCCACCATTAATTGGTCCAAACTGGGCTGGTTAGAGGCTCCCTCCACCATTAATTGGTCCAAACTGGGCTGGTTAGAGGCTCCCTCCACCATGAATTTGCCCAAACTGGGCTGGTTAGAGGCTCCCTCCACCATGAATTGGTCCAAACTGGGTTTTTTAGAGGCTCCCTCCACCATGAATTTGCCCAAACTGGGCTGGTTAGAGGCTCCCTCCACCATGAATTGGTCCAAACTGGGGTTTTTAGAGGCTCCCTCCACCATGAATTTGCCCAAACTCTGCTGGTTAGAGGCTCAATCCACCCTGATTTTCAAAACAAATGTTGGTGCCAACCTCAACTTACTACAAGGGCCAAATTCACTGCTGGTGACAAGCTCTCCTCACTGCAAGTGCCAAATACACATGTTTCAAGGTGTTTTCCTACTGTCAGAGAGGTGGTATTGAGTGTGTAAAGTGTGTAGTTGTTAGGCTGTGATGTTGGGGTAATAGAGGGTCTTTGGTGTGTTAGATGCCCCCAGACATGCTTCCCCTGCTGTCCCAGTGTCATTCCAGAGGTGTTGGCATCATTTCCTGGGGTGTCATAGTGGACTTGGTGACCCTCCAGACACGGATTTGGGTTTCCCCCTTAACGAGTATCTGTTCCCCATAGACTATAATGGGGTTCGAAACCCGTTCGAACACACGAACATTGAGCGGCTGTTCGAATCGAATTTCGAACCTCGAACATTTTAGTGTTCGCTCATCTCTACTGCTTATGCAATTGGTCTCTCTGGGGCTGCAAATAGCCCAGACTTGCTACCCCAGGGACTTCTCTTTCCACTTGATCAACAACAAAGACCTTGTCATTTGATCTCTACGGGAAGGCCTTCAAATCCTGAGGTGCTGCGGATGGAGATTCCAGAGTCTTCTGACTCGCCACATTAGAGACCCTCATGCTTCTGGTTGCCAAAGCACAAACAGCCTACGTTTTCTGCTAACACCTCCATGGAGGCCAATATGCCTCCACGATGAGTATGTGACTTACTTATTTTGTTTACATTGCTGGTATAATGACATGGACATTATGATTGGACCCTCCTTTTCTATATGTTGATTTAGGATTTGGTCCTTGACCTTGTTTTGTTACTCAGATCACATATTTATTTTTCATGTTAAGCAGACATTGTTAGTGTTTCCCATTGCCATACACTCCAGGGCGGCCCCTTGATTCATTCTTTATTTTATCTCTTTCATTACCTACTCATTTCCTACAGTGTTCTTTCAGTATTAGCCATGGCAGAGATTCCCATGTCCCCCATGTGCTTTTGGTGCAATAAAGTTAGCTGCACTCCACCTAAACCTGGAATACGTGCTTGCTCTGGTTTTGAGTTTACTGCTAATGTTGTTCTCTGTTTTTGTTCTTTTCTCCCTGCAGTGCAACTGCTACTATGCTTATATCTAAAACCTGCCTGGCCATATATTGGCTAGCTCATTTATTGCAAAATCGCAAGGCAGCACTTCACTTTACACACATGTAAAGGAGGGAGCAGTCGGAGAAAAACGTGGCTTGCCCTGGTAAAGTATGTGGCGGGTAATGGTCCAGAGAAGATAACCTAGAGGAGATGGATGGGCCTCGCATGGTATCAGAACTAGGCCTGCTCAATAGGGATGAATGTAGCAATTGGTCTTTCTGTGTTTCTGGATTGTGGACACAACCACTCAAAACATTGATCCAGTGGGCTGTGAAAGCCATGTATTGTCCTTGTCCATAATTGCTGTTCCATAACTTGACACCTTCAAATATCCCCCTATCTCTCCTATCAGAATGACTACCAGTAGTAGTACTATACCCCCATTACTATTACCTCCACCAACAGACATCATGTCTTTTTCCTCTGCCTGCATACTATGCTCACTGTTCTCATCCATCTCATCAAAAAGATGAGGAAGTCAACAACAACACATTCCCCATCATAATCACTGAAACTCTACACCCGATATACTCCTGTTGCCCACACACATCATGCATGTTCTGTAATCTCCTGATCTTCCATGAGACTTCACTTTCATCAGCTTTCACACTGTCCAGCTTCATCCTATATAGCTCTGCCCACAAAATAGCATGTAGCTCCACCCATTGAATAGCATGATCCTATCCTAGAATGACTCAAGGACCTGTGATGATGTCATTACAGGTCCTTTAGTGTTGTGTGAACCTACATTCCTTCACTGCGGTCATGTAGTGATGTCATTTACAGGGATAAAAAGTAGCCTATGTTTTAATCGGGGTTCCTATCTATGTATGTGGCAAATTTCATGCAAATCCGTTCAGCCGTTTTTGCATTATTGAGGAACAAACATCCAAACATCCAAACCCACAAACATTCAAGCCTTCACATTTATAATATTAGTAGGATTGCATTTTTAATCCTAATTTTCATATCCCCTGCACTGGAGAGGGTGATATGTGTTTCTTATGTCAAGGTACACATTTTCGCATAAATGAGGTGCAGGTTCATGTTTGCCACAGTTTGGACCTACCGTATATACTTGAGTATAAGCTGGCGTGTGCTAGCAGAAGTACCATAAGTACTTCTGCAGTTTGAAATGAACAGCATGGCAGAAGCGTGGCGATGCTGCGGCCCGGCACCCGCCCCGGTGTCTGGATGCCGGGTCTGGGTACCAGGTCTGTAGCTATAATGGTGCCGCTCTACTCCTCTGCGAGTAGTTCTGGAAGCTTCTGAGGGGAACCGCTGTAGGGAAGCGGCAGGCTCCGCTATGCCCCTGGAGAAAGGAGGGAGAGGGCACAACCGCTCTCTCGAGGGCGGCCCTCAAGCGCTCGGGGAGATCCTGGGGAAGACCCCGGCTGCCGGACCTGAAGGGGAACTGCGGCCGGCTGCCGGCAGAAGCGCTGAGGAGAGTCCCTGGCAGCCGGAGAATCCCCTCAGTGCTCTTGCTGGGGATTCCCCTCAGAGCTCCTGCCAGCAGCCGGCCGCAGTTCCTCTTCGGATCCGGCAAGCTGAGGTTCTCATTCAGGTCCGCCCCTTAGCATTACTGCCGGGGATTCCCCTCAGCGCTTCTGTAAAGGCTCCCTGGCCTGCAGTGATTTTCTTTTGCAGGCAGCTCTATGCAAAAGAAATTACGATTTTTGCAATGTATTGCAATGCATTAGCATTTCAATGCATTGCATTAGTGAACAGACCCCTGGGTTTCAAGACCCCTAGGGAGTCTAATATATGCAAAAAAAAAAATATAAAAAATAAAGTATTAAAAATTCAAATCTCCCCCTTTCCCTAGAACACATATAAAAGTAGTTAAATACTGTGAAACACATTAGGTATCCCTGTGTCCGAAAACGCCCGCTCTACAAATCTATAAAAATATTTTTCCTGTAGGGTAAACGCCGTAGTGGGAAAAAAAAAAAAAGTTGTCTAACTGCCCCTTCCCTGAGATTGGTTTTTTTTCCCCCCACTTGTAATTCAGCCTGACTACAGCCATGCTGAATATAGGGTATCTGCAGTGCTCCTATTCCATCAGGACGGGGTTAATAGGCGTACTGCAGATACCCTATATTCAGCCAGACTGAATTCCAAATTGGGGGGGGGGGGGAACCCAGTCCTCAAGCTCAGGGAAGGTGCAGACAGACAACCAAAGCACCCCCTCCCCTTCCCCAGCACCCAGCAACTACTGCACCCAAAAACTCCGGCCTTTTTAATTTTAGAAATTTACTGGTAGCTGCTGCATTCCCTCCCCCTTGGCTTATACTCAAGGCAATAAGTTTTCCCAGTTTTTTGGGGTAAAATTAGGGGCCTCGGCTTATATTTGGGTCGGCTCATACTCGAGTATATACGGTATTTGGTATGTGTATCAAATAATGAATATAACCACAAAAAACTGTATTTCCAATAAATAGATACATTTTATTATAATCATCAAAATAAAAAAAATGAGATACAATAAAACCAATTAAAATCGCATCGATATGAGTGGAGGTCATACTGACGCACAATATATAGTAATCACACACATGTATAGATAATAAAATACAACAACAGTGTTTAGATGATAAGTACACAACTGTATGCAATAAATTATTATTATTATTATTATTATTATTATTTATTTATTTATTTATTTATATAGCACCATTAATTCCATGGTGCTTTACATTTGGGGGTTACATAGAATACACAGAATATACAGGTAGATATAATACTAACAGTGACCGACTGGCACAGTGGGGTAGAGGGCCCTGCCCGCGAGGGCTTACAATCTATGGGGGAAGGGGGTAGGGACAGAAGGAGAGGGGGGAGACAATTCAGATGGTGGTGTGGTGATAGTGTTATTGGAGGTTGTTGGAGGTTGTACATATATGTAGATACCTTTAGTACCAGAGGTTATGGTGTGAATTGTGGTTGTCTCACACTAAATAGATTAGATATCCAAGGGGTTAATACATGGTTGGAGTGTATTTCAAATACTCAGAATCTAGTCCTTAATAAGATAATATAATATCAATCCAAAACAGCTGGAAGCCTCAGACATACTCCTTAATAGGGAGGTATAATATAAATATATTCCCCCAAACCACCAAAATGTCATTATTAGTAAATAGAGGTAGTAGGACTATAAGAGGTGGATATATTGCATCAAGTTACCACCTATAAACACCTCAAATGGACTCATTTCTGTGTGAGATAAAGTACCTATAAAAGTGACACCACATACAAAAATAGTACAACAAACAATTGTATATCCATGTGCTTACCACTGTGACCTCCATTCAGAGCCCTGACGTGCGTTTCGCACCCGGCTTCGTCATATTTGGCACAGATTTACGGTATCATTTAATCCAGCATGCCCTCGCCATGCCATGAAAAATGCAAAAACGCCTATTACCTCAAATTATATTGCAAATGGCATTTAAAAAGTTGCAACCCTGAGGGTTGTAACTTTTTTTCACCAGAAAGCTGGTGTAATATAATAAGTAATGTGACATGTCGAGTGCTGTACAAACAGTCATGGGGAAGGAGGGATAGTAAAATACTGTGCTGACTCCCTGCTCCTGCATGTGCATTATCAAGATCGAACCACTGTTTCCTTGCAGAGTTAGTTAACCTCTGCCCTGGCATATATAATCAATAACTGGTCAGCCACTAGTTAACTCGTAACTTAATTGCTTTGGGTATGCTTGGTAATGTATCAAATAGTGATCTTCTAGCAGTCTGATTTCTTAATGTATAGATGAATGGATTGAGCAATGGAACCACCACTGTATTCAGTATGGCAACTTCTTTATTAAAATTAGTACCCTGAGCTCGTGCTGGCTTTGCATATAAGAATATGCAGCTGCTGTATATCAGAGTCACTACAATAGCATGTGAAGAACAAGTGGATAAAGCCTTTCCCCTTCCTTCAGCTGAATCTATTTTCAGTACTTCGAGAGCAATTTTCAGGTAAGAGATGAATGTTACAAGAACAGAAATATATAATGTGCTTGCAGCAAACAGCGATATCAATTCGATCATTGCTGTGTCTGTGCAAGAATTCTTAAGAAGTGGACTTGTGTCACAGAAGAAACTGTCAATCAAATTATTACAAAATTTTAATCTTGATACTAAGACAAATGGCAAGGCAATGGTAAAAAATGATCCCAGCCACACTCCAGCTATAAGTTGAATATACATACGTTGGTGCATTATCATAGGGTAACGTAGAGGGTGGCATATAGCTAAGTATCGGTCAAAGGACATTACTGCAAAAAGGAAAAATTCTGCAGTCCCAACTAAGAAGTAAATATAGGACTGGACAAGGCACAATTCTACAGAAATGAGGACTCCTTGATATAAAAATCCCTTCAGCATACCTGGAATTACAGTGTTGACAAAGCATATATCCATGGCGGCTAAATTACAAAGGAAATAATACATAGGGAAGTGAAGTCTTGGATCGTGGAAAACTAAATATAAAATAATAAGATTGCCCAATATTGTGAGGGTATAAGATAATAATATTAAGGAGAAAAATAGTATCCTGAAATGTGGTGCTATATGAAAACCTAACAAAATGAACTCGGAAACAAAAGTGCTGTTCTTTATATTATTAAAAGAATATGGAGAGCAGGAGTGACCAGAGTAGCGTAGTTCCATCATCAGTAATGCAAGAGTAAATGAAGAAAAAAATTAATGGAATTCTTCTCTTGACAAGCAAACACTTTAATTTCATAGAAATGCTATTTTATGTGTTACATTTCTGCAACGAATGTTATTACATTACAATAGCATCTATATAACAAACCGTGAATCTGCTTGGTAGATAAACATCTCTATAAGGAAACATTGTGAATCAATCCTCTTTAAATAGTGACAAACCTTCACAACAATAAAACATATGTACCATAGGGGATTATTATTTTTAATGGTTAATTCCTTGTAGATCTTATTAAACATACATTTCAAATTCCAGGATAAGGAAGGTTATGAGAAAAATATGCATATAAACTATGGGGGGGGGGGGGGGTGTCAACCAGACACATCCAGCTAGAGCTCCTGAATTTGACCCTTTTTGGGGGTCCTTCATCACCTACCTCCACCTAGCTGCAAGATGACCTCGGGGAATGCTACTGCCCTGGCTGTTAACCCTTCAATGCCCACATTGAACATCCCTGCTGAAGATTTGAAGTATAAAAAATCCAGCATTACCTTCTTCAATAAAAATTAACTTTTAATGAAAATTCAATTTAAAATCCAAAGTTCTTTTCCAACAAGCATTATGCATTAATGAATTGGTGCATTGAGCCACGTAGTGACTACTTACGCATTTCAGAAAACACTTCCCTAGTTCTGTCCCTGGCTCGGCTGTCTCCCAGAGCTTCTCCTTTTGCTCCCACCGCAGATCCTGTGGGACTTCCCCAACAGACTTTACATATACCTTGGCTACTGCTTCTCCTCTGGCACATGTGGTCTTGCTGCCACCTACTACCTTGCTGCGACTACCATCGCGTTGCTATTCACTGAACTACTCCCACAGGCTGACCCTGATTTGCTTTGAATGGACCTTATTCATTGTGCCTTAGGCTGTACTAAGAACATGAATATTCCCAGGGACGTTATCCTCAAGCTGCACTACCCAGAATTACGGTAATAGATTCTCCCAGGGACATGGAATCTACAACCTCTACCTGGTATAGCCCTTCTGGTACAACTTTTTGCAGACCTGACTCCGGCCATCCTTGACAGATGCCCGCTTATGCAATTGGTCTCTCTGGGGCTGCAAATAGCCCAGATTTGCTACCCCAGGGACTTCTCTTTCCATTTGATCAACAACAAAGACCTTGTCATTTGATCTCTACGGGAAGGCCTTCAAATCCTGAGGTGCTGCGGATGGAGATTCCAGAGTTTTCTGACTCGCCGCATCAGAGACCCTCATGCTTCTGGTTGCCAAAGCACAAACAGCCTACGTTTTCTGCTAACACCTCCATGGAGGCCAATGTGCCTCCACGATGAGTATGTGACTTACTTATTTTTTTTACATTGCAGGTATAATGACATGGACATTATGATTGGACCCTCCTTTTCTATATGTTGATTTAGGATTTGGTCCTTGACCTTGTTTTGTTACTCAGATCACATATTTATTTTTCATGTTAAGCAGACATTGTTAGTGTTTCCCATTGCCATACACTCCAGGGCGGCCCCTTGATTCATTCTTTATTTTATCCCTTTCGTTACCTACTCATTTCCTACAGTGGTCTTTCAGTATTAGCCATGGCAGAGATTTCCATGTCCCTCATGTGCTCTTGGTGCAATAAAGTTAGCTGCACTCCACCCAGTGGCGTAACTACCGCCATAGCAGCAGAGGCAGCTGCCACAAGGCCCGGGACATTAGGGGCCCGGTGATAGCCGCTACCGCTACTATCATTATACTCGGGGGTCTTTTCGGACTCCCAAGTATAATGATTGGCAGACCGGGAGAGGTAAGAAAGATAAAAAAAAAAAACACTATTACTTACCTCTCCACGATCCGGGCAGGCTTCGGACTGCGTCCTGGGTCATGTGACATCTGACTTCATTGAAGATCGACTACTTCGGAGGCCGACAGCGTAGGAGACGGAGATAGGTGAGTAACAGAGGTTTTTTTTTTTATGTTTTTCTCCCCCTGGGTCTCCGATTATTATACTCTGGGGTCTGAAAATAATACTGTGTGCAGGAGCCACTATGGGGGATAATACTGTGTGGAGGGGCCACTATGGGGGATAATACTGTGTGCAGGGGCCACTATGGGGGATAATACTGTGTGCAGGGGCCACTATGGGGAATAATACTGTGTTCAGGGGCCACTATGGGGGATAATACTGTGTGCAGGGGCCACTATGCCTAGGAAAAATAGATTACTCAGCAGGTGCCACATCACTACCAGGGATCGATGTCAGTGAAGGAGAAATGCTTGACAGTCCAAAAAATACCAGCAGCAAATTACATGTTATGCATGAGGAGGATTTTTTTAATGCACACAGACAGTGCTTTAAAAATGCTAATAACAGAGTTTCTTATTTTACGTTAGCGAAAGATACAAGGATGGCCATTAGCACTGCCACTAGCACCATGGCCACTAATAGTACTTTACAGTACTACTCTGTGTGATGTACACTGACTAGCAAAAAGGTAACAATGTTTTGAACTTTTGACTTTCAGACTCCATATCTCACCATCCACTACAGCTTCAAACATGAGGCTACCATGATTTTATAGACAATCATCTTGTCTATCTCATACATAAATTTCACTTGCAACTATTTAGCATATGATTATTTATACAGATTATTGTCATGTAACTGCATTGTTACTGTTTTGCTTCTGGTAGAAGAAACATTTCTTTCTTTTTGTACACTACAAATTACAACAAGTTCTCACATTCTCTAATAGCTCAGGGTGTTATTAAATTGATTTGGAAGCGAAATGTCACTGGATCAAATTGAGGATCAGCCATGATGAAGATTTCAAAAGAAAAGAGAAACAGCAAAACAGCATCATCCAGATCATTGATAGTGGTTTCTTGGCCAAGAAAATTGCCAAACTGCATCATTTGAATGCCATAGCAATTGGAAGAATATAAAATTAAGTCCGTCCATCCATTCAAAAGCTGAGAGCAGGATGTCCAGACAACATAATGAAATTAACGTTTGCCAGGGCAACACGGTGGCTCAGTGGTTAGCACTGCAGCTTTGTAGCACTGGAGTCCTGGGTTCAAATCCCGTTTGTGTGTACAAAGACATACTGATAGGAAAAAAAATGTACATTGTGATCCCTATATGGGGGTCACAATCTACATATAAAAATTAGAAATCAATGTTGGCCGTCGGACATCAAAAGTCAGCCAACACCAGGTCTATCACAGGGGTAGGCAAACTTTGGCACTCCAAATATTGTAAAACTACAACTCCCAGCATGCATACTTGCTCTGCTGTTCTTGGAACTTTCATGGAAGTGAATAGAGCATGCTGGGAGTTGTAGTTTCAGAGCATCTGGAGTGCCGAAGGTCGCTGACCCCTGGTCTATCAGTTGTGGTGCGACAAACACTACAGTCAAGATTAGGGAAAAAATGGTTCAATGTGAAAGATGAAGAGGTGCTGGATTGTCCCCCATAGTCCTCAGACCTCAACGCAATCAAACGCTTGTGAGTAGAGTTGAAGAAAAAGCTGTATTAGTACCCAGCCAGTATGTAACAACATTAGGAATGTGTAGAAGAGACCTGGGATCAGATTTTGGTCAAGACTTGCTTGAATCTGGTTGAGATCATGCCCAGAAGCATTCAGTCAGTGTTGAAAGCTAAAGGTGAATTTACAAAATAATAATAATTAAAATTTTGATTTTTAGGCGCAAAATAGTAACAATACAGTTACATGACAACAGTTTACATAAATAATCATATGCTAATTATTTGCAAGTCAAATTTATGTATGAGATAGCCACGATGATTCTTTATAAAATATTGGGTGTCTCACTTTCAAAGCTGTAGGGGAAGGTGAGATATGGAGCATGAAAGTCAAAAGTTCAAAACATTGTTAAACTTTTGCTCATCAGTATGACAGAAGTTTGTGCACTAAAATAAATATCCAATCTTGCTAGCCATTATTTTAATTACAATAAACAATAAAGTGTTAATGCAAAGTAAGTTACTTACAGGTATATTCTCTCCTGCTTTCAACTCCACTTCTTAGTTCCACTTAGTCAGCAGTAATATTGGGTAAACTGGATTGTAACAAACCAGATTCAAACCGAATATTCCAAATTGTTCAGTGATTAACTAAACCAAACTATTTGGGATTTGTCTTGGACAAACTAAAATTGGTGCTGTGACTTGATTTGCAACAAATTATTATACCTGGGGTCTCTTCAGACCCTAGAGCAGGGGTAGGGAATGTACGGCTCTCCAGCTGTTGCAAAACTGCAACTCCCAGCATGCATACTTGCTCTGCAGTTCTTGGAACTCCCATGGAAGTGAATAGAGCATGATGGGAGTTGTAGTTTCACAGCAGCTGGAGAGCCGAAGGTTCCCTACCCCTGCCCTAGAGTATAATAGGTGTAGGCTCAAGCACCTCCAGGTCACTGTTAAGGCCCAATCACACGGGCATATCGAGCATTATGTTGTCTGTAGACCCCATGCCCATTTCAGATAAGGCCAACCTTAATGTGCTAAATATACTGACAACCACATCGCCCAGGAACACCAGAAGTGTGCCTTTGATCGCCAACACAACAGCAGCAAAGAAATCACTTCTGGTTCCATTGTTTACAGTATATCAAGAATCAGCACCATATTTACTGCATGGGTTCAAAGATGGAACCACATTGGATTGGACCCTACTCAGCTGTAGTATTCTTGACCAAGGAACAAGTAAAACTTAAGAACAATAAAACTGGCAAGATACTGAGCAACACATACCATGCCAGCAACCTTAAGATTTACTAGGATGAAGAGACCACCACTAATTCCTTTAATGATTGTCCAATGACTCTGCTACACAGACACACAAGCAAACTAAGGGCTCATTCACACGGAGTAAACGCCAGCTTATTCTGAACGTAAAACATGGGGAGCGCTCGTATGCCGGCTCCCATAGAAATGAATGGAACTGCTTTATACGCCGCTTATTCTGAACATGTTTTACGTTCAGAATAAGCTGGCGTTTACTCCGTGTGAATGAGCCCTAAGACTTACAAACCACTACCAAGTTCAGGAAAGAAGTATTTTAGCCTTACATTTAGTAGGGTTGTACACTATGGATATACAAGAGACCTTGGTGTCAGGACCTGAGTTGTTTTATAAAACTGTTGTGTATTTTCTGGTGGTATTGGTCTGGGGATTTGAGACGGTGTCCTGCGGATCTCTGGTTGTTCTCTTTGCAACTGAGCTGTTCGATTGGTGGTTGAGTACTTGCCTCAGTGTATACTTGAGCGGGTTTGGTGTCTTTGTAGATGCTAGCTCCAGGTATTTGACATTGTCATCAACCTATCAATTCTTTCTGGGGTCTGTAAAAGGCTGACTGCTGGCTTCAGTCCTCGCCGGTTTTCATTGTTACCAACTAGGATTCTTGGCCCAGTTTGGTAGGAGTGTTTTGTGGAGTTGCACGGTCTCAGGAGCTGATTTGGAAGTGGTGTGAGTGTTGTGTTGTGTGAGAGTTTGTTTTACCCTCAACATTTCTACTCAACCTCTGTCCTGCATTATTGGTTGTCTGTCACTGTTTTGGTATTAGTTAGTTTTTGTTTAGAGCTTCAGGTTTATTTTTGCCACTGTCCTGTGAAACCCTTTCCTCACTACTCCACTTTTCTGCTCTTCAAATTCCTGTTGTGTGTTTTTGGTTGTGCTGTGCCTGTTAGTTCTCCAGCATTTCCCATTCTAGTTGCTACCATTTGAAGCTAAACCAATTCTTTTGTTAGAGGTGACCACCTCTAGTATCCAAGTGCCTAGCCTCTTTCAGCTCTCACCCCATCTGTCTGCTAGGTCTCCACGTTTAGAGAGCTAGTAGTTGTCAGGGCCGAGCTTAGCTTGGGTACTGCTGACCAACACCCTAAGGCAGGGTCTAGTCAGCTATCGTAGCACCAGGGACAGCATTCCTACCCCATTTCCATAGAGGTGCTAGAACCATTCGGCATCACGGTTGCTCAGGCATAGACACAACTGTGACACTTGGACAACCACAATGTACACAAAACGAAAGGTGATGGGAACTGCTACTATCGGGCCATCAGCTACAGCCTGACAAGAACAGAGGACAACTACTCCCTTTCCTAGAGGTCCCACCCACTTTGAAGGTACTGTAAAATGCAGCTCTGGCTTTTATGCTAAAACAAGAAGTGAATTAGAATAAGAGAAAAGTAGAATCTTTTTTATATAACTCCCCTCCCTTTAGTATCAATTCCTTGCTTTGGTATAAAAATGCACTTATGAAAGCATCAAAAGGTGAAATAAATTGTTCATTTCCACGTGGCTGCATGGCTTACTTTATTGTGAAATCAGTTTATTACTGTAAAATACCCGATCGAGGGTTGAAATCATTTGGGAAATATGGAGCAGATCAGCCATGTGTTTTTTTTAGAAATAACACATCGTAGTTGGTATACAGTGTTTAATTACATTTATTTTAGGCTTTAGCTTCAGCTGTTCTTCACACTCAAGGGATATTGTCAGATTATAAATAAGAGTTAGTAGATCTCATTTCTAGAACTCTGTGCACAAACTGCATATTAGATTAGTGGAATACAATGACTAGATAAGGTTTGGGTACATACAATTGTTTTTGTTGCTATTTTTGGTCATAGAAGATTTGAAAAACTACAATATGTATTTGAAAATTACTTTTAAAAAGACTAAAATGAATGAAGTGGGTAAGATTGATATTTGGATTATAATACTATTATGCGATTGATAAATTGAATTTAGCATACTGATCATTTTGTGTGTGTTCCTATATCTCGTGAATGAGCAGAATGAGAGTCACAGCTGTTGCTGACAGAACAGGAGATGTTTAGACAGATACTGTAAGGGAATTGCTAAGACAGCAATTCCCAGAACTGTTAAACCCTGGGAGGGGCACAAGAGACAGTGAGCCCTAAGCTGAAGCCCCCCGCTTTCCCTTCCTATTGCCAGGCCCTATCCTAGGTAATAGGCGACAACCACGAGGACAATCCCTCCCTGAATATGTGAAACACAAAACGCAGACAAGACGAACAACAACAAAGGGAGGTCAGCTAGCCAAGGTTCGGTAACAGGAGAGCGATGCAGTGCCAAATCGGAGTCAAGAGAATAGTCAATGAGAAAAGCCAAAGGTCAGGTATAATAGTATAAGCAAACAGGGAACGTAAGAGCAGGTATGCGCACGGCAATAACAAGCACTGGTGTGAATGGGAACCAAGGCTAAATAGGGAGGAAGAACCCGCCCATGGAGTTCACAGAAAGGCAGCTGTCAATCAAAGGGCAAGGCCAGATTAACCACTTAATGGACAGAGGCAACCTAGGCAGAAGACGGGTGTGGTGCAAATCCAATTAAGGACTAGAGCCGTGTTCACACAGTGCAACTAAAAACTTTAAGCAGATTCTCAAACTGCACACGCCTCCTGCGCCGCAGCACGCGAGCAGAGGGTGGCGCAGAGGCCTGAACAGGCAGAGATGTTACAGTACCCCCCCTTTTATGAGGGGCCACCGGACCCTCACCAGACAAACCAGTTCTAGAGGGATTCTGAGTTTTCCCTGCCTTGTATTTTGGTTCTGCTTGAACCACAGACGCTTGAGAACCAGGCAAACATTTTTTATTCATCCGGCGTTTCTGATACCACCAGGTATTAATACCGGAGGGGCGCTCCCAACTTTTAGTAACTGAGACCTTCTCCTCCGTGACACAATCTACAGAATGTAAAGCAATACAGTGGGATGAGCACTGATCTCCCCACTTTACCAACTCCTTTTTACCCCAATCCAAAATAGGGTTATGGAGCTTCAGCCAGGGGAACCCCAAAATAACATCAGCAGAGAGATTCTCCATAACAAAAAGGCTTATGACCTCTGAATGTGTAGAACCCACTTGCAAAGAGATCAAGGGGGTTTTAAAACTGACTTTACCCCTGGCCAGTGGAGTAGAATCCGCTCCAGTAACAGACATAGGCGAGTCCAGTGGCAAAAGCTCAATGCCCAAAGATTCAACAACTGAATATTTAACAAAATTTGCTGCAGACCCAGAGTCAACTAGGGCCTTGCCAGAAACAGATCTGTCCCCAGAGGACAAAGACACAGATAACAACATCTTATTGTTATTCCCCCCAAATACCTGGTTGCCTGAGTGGTTCTTCTGATTACCACTCAGGCACTGAAGTTTTTGCGCAGGTGACCAGGGTCTGATAGAGCAGTCTCGGATGACATGACCAGAGGAACCACAGTACAGGCACAGGTTATTCCTGAGACGATGCTCTCGTCGTGTCTTGGCATCCATAGCTCCCAGTTGCATGGGTTCCTCACCAGAAGTGACGGGAGGAAAGGTAGGTTTTTCAGAGGAGAGAGAGGAAGAGACAGAAAACTTGGAGGCAACAGACCCTACTCTCTCTTTTAAATTTTCTCTGATCTTGCGGTCAATACGGACCGCCAAAGTCATGGCTTTCTCAAGCGTCGGGGGATCTGGGTGACCAACCCAGAGCTCCTTAACACGGTCACACAAACCTTTTTTAAAGTGAGCCTTTAGAGCTGACTCACACCAACCTGCAGTTATACTGTACTTACGGAACTCTGCGCAATACTCCTCTGCAGAGTGTTTTCCCTGCCGCATGGTGAGGAGTTGAGATTCCGCAAGCGCAATGTGGTCTGGCTCAGCATAGATAGAGCCCAGAGACTTAAAAAATTTTTCCACATCAGACCACTCATCAGCCTCAGCAGGGAGTTTAAGGGCCCAAGCTTGTGGATCCCCCTGTAGCAGAGATATAACCACTCCCACCATTTGGGCCTGAGTCACATGTGGATTAATCCGAAAATACAAGCGACAAGACTCCCTGAACGTCTCAAATTTTTCACGGTCCCCTGAGAAACGATCAGGGAGTAACATCTTGACCTTGTAAGGTGCCAAAACAGCTGGGGATGATGCAGCAGCGTCAGTTAGGGTCTGAACCTGTTTAGCTAGCTCAGCTACCAGGCCTGTCAATCCCTCCAACTTGGCTGCAAAGCACTGAATGGGATCCATGCTGTCTGTAGGGAAGCAATGGATGTAGGTTTTTGGGCTTGTTATTCTGTAAGGGAATTGCTAAGACAGCAATTCCCAGAACTGTTAAACCCTGGGAGGGGCACAAGAGACAGTGAGCCCTAAGCTGAAGCCCCCCGCTTTCCCTTCCTATTTCCAGGCCCTATCCTAGGTAATAGGCGACAACCACGAGGACAATCCCTCCCTGAATATGTGAAGCACAAAACGCAGACAAGACGAACAACAACAAAGGGAGGTCAGCTAGCCAAGGTTCGGTAACAGGAGAGCGATGCAGTGCCAAATTGGAGTCAAGAGAATAGTCAATGAGAAAAGCCAAAGGTCAGGTATAATAGTATAAGCAAACAGGGAACGTAAGAGCAGGTATGCGCACGGCAATAACAAGCACTGGTGTGAATGGGAACCAAGGCTAAATAGGGAGGAAGAACCCGCCTATGGAGTTCACAGAAAGGCAGCTGTCAATCAAAGGGCAAGGCCAGATTAACCACTTAATGGACAGAGGCAACCTAGGCAGAAGACGGGTGTGGTGCAAATCCAATTAAGGACTAGAGCCGTGTTCACACAGTGCAACTAAAAACTTTAAGCAGATTCTCAAACTGCACACGCCTCCTGCGCCGCAGCACGCGAGCAGAGTGGTGGCGCAGAGGCCTGAACATGCAGAGATGTTACAGATAAATTTTAAAATCATAATTTCCAGTCAACAAAATTAAGAAATTTCCTGCAAATTTAATTTTGATTACTTATCTAAGGGATCATGGATATCATATTGGTTGGGGTCCAAGAATTGACACCCCTACATACAGGGGTGAACCTAGGTTTTATGCCGCCTGAGGCAGAGTGGACGGGGCGGCGTTAGCAGGCAGGGAGAGGACTTGCTCTCTGCCTGAGCGTGAGGGGAGGCCGGTGGAGCAGCGCTGCGTCCACAGGGCCTCCCCAATCCACCGCTCGCTTCCCGTGCCGGGCTGCCGAGACGGTGATGCTAAGCCAGTCCAGGACAGCTTGGACTGGCTTAGCCGGCATAGCCTACATAAGCTGGTTAATTGGCTCAAGCCATATCTGCTGCCACTTCCCGGGCTGTGACATCTTGTTCATCATGACTCACATGACCTGTCAATGGAATTGCTTTGGAGTACAATTGAATTAGTTTTTTTTAATTTTTTTTCAAATGTACCCCGCAATCTTAGGTTAAAATGTAGATGAACTATGAGGGGAACAGCCTCTTTGTTTCTAAAAGGGAGTCAGAAGCAGATATATTCAGTGGTGTAGGCATACATTTACTGTTGCTTGAATATTTTTTAGAAGACTGTTCCAGGTTAAGTCCCCATGTAACGGGCCGCAGCGAAAAAGTGATGCAGGAAAACACGTTTTTTTTCTGCAATGCTTTTCCCAGAAAGCCTGCAGAGGTTTCTTTTGTTCTCTCTGCTTCATTTATACCTATAGGGAAACTGACGGCGTTTCCGTAGGTATAATAGACAAGCTGCAATTTCCAAAGCTGCAACAGTTTTGGAAATCGCAGCATTTCTGCTACACATATTTTTCTGCAATGTGTGAAAGGGATTCGCTAGTGCAGTGACTGCAAAATAAGCTATTGAATCATATCACTTTAAGGGGTAAATAAATATAAAATAGCTTTCATAAAATCCTAAGCATTTTAATTTGCTAAAATATGTATACCATTTTATTTCATTCTCAGTTTTGTACTGAATCTTGTTTCAGCAGCACTTGGAGAAAAATAAATTCCCATTTGTAACTGATAAAATATATTCACATGTAAGTTTGAGTTGTATTCAAAGAATTTAATGATATTTTTTCTTTTATGAGAGTGCCAACACTAGCAAAATGCATTCTTTGAAAATTACTATTGCCACTTCAACTTCCCTTTGGTCTCTATATTTTTTGTATGGCCACAAATATAATATTTATATTCTGATAAATTTATAAGTATATGATGATTGTATTTATATTTCTATTGCTAAGTCTCCATATCTACAACCATGTAACAAATATAAATATACAAATACAAATGTAAATGGGCAAATTGCACCACATAATATCTGAGTACATTTTTTTTACTGCATACTAGCTATATAAGATAAGATAATCCTTTGAGCACACTCAGGTACTTATTGGTCTTGACTATCTCAATGCATGACCCTTGGCCCTCCACCAGGATCGGAGCACTTCTCCTCTTACTAAAGTCCACCATCATCTCCTTGGTCTTCCCAGCATCCTGAGGTGGTTCCGCTGGCACCATTCTACAAAATCCCGGTATTCAATGTTGGAGTCATATGAGTTTCAATTCATGCACCTATAGTACAGATCTATAATATGGTTGTGGGAATGAGTTGTATGTACTAACCATGTCTGTAGATGGTCTCAGTTATAGAATTGTGTCAGTCATGTGAGTGTTGGACTTTACAACAAAGTACAACTTCCATGTGTCACAGATGCAGTGAGTTACCTGAAAAGTGTGTTTTCCACAACCTTAGAAGCTATTTTTTCACAGACTGATGAAACACTGACCATTTTTGTCTCTAAAACATGCTCTTTTTATACAGAGTCATGTGACTTGTTTGAAAACTGTCCCTCCAGCTGTCTTTCATTAGTACCTCTTATTATAAAACCTTTTGTTAACCCTGTCCCAACGTTTTGGAGATGTGTTTTCAGTAGCAATTTCTAAATCTTTTAAAATTTTCTAATGAAAAAAAAAAAAGTGTAACTTTCAATTTCTGATAAGTTTTCTATTTTCTATTTTGAATTAAATATGATTTATATGAATTTTTCAATTCATTGCATTCTTGATATCTTTCCAACGTCTTTCCAACTTTTTGAAAGTGAGGTTGTACTTCTATGGATGTGTCCATTGTACAATTCCATAAATATTAAATTTAATTGACATTGTCTATCCTTGTTTCAAAATTTAGTGTTAAATAATCATACAGCACTATTCCAGTCCATCATTCTTATTTATTATTAAATGTTAAAGGGTTTTTCGCATGAACGTGCGCCATATTTACAGTGTTGGCCAAAAGTATTGGCACCCCTGCAATACTCATGCCCTGCAATCCAGAAAATTATTGCAAACACAAACTCTTTGGTATCAATATCTTCATTTATTTTGCTTGCAATTAAAAAACACAAAAGAGAATGAAAAAAAAGTCAAATCATTGATCATTTTACACAAAACTCCAAAAATGGGCCGAACAAAAGTATTGGCACCCCCAGCCTAATACTTGGTAGAACAACCTTTAGACCAGTGCAAGAGGCAGCAAAGCAACCCCAAAACATCAGGGAACCTCCACCATGTTTGACTGTAGGGACCGTGTTCTTTTCTTTGAAGGCCTCTTTTTTTTCCCCTATAAACTCTATGTTGATGCCTTTTCCCAAAAAGCTCTACTTTTGTCTCATGTGACCAGAGAACATTCCTCCAAAACGTTTTTGGCTTTCTCAGGTAAGTTTTGGCAAACTCCAGCCTGGCTTTTTTATGTCTCTGGGTAAGAAGTGGGGTCTTCTTGGGTATCCTACCATACAGTCCCTTTTCATTCAGATGCCGACGGATAGTACGGGTTGACACTGTTGTACCCTCGGACTGCAGGGCAGCTTGAACTTGTTTGGATGTTAGTCGAGGTTCTTTATCCACCATCCGCACAATCTTGCGTTGAAATCTCTCGTCAATTTTTCTTTTCCGTCCACATCTAGGGAGGTTAGCCACAGTGCCATGGGCTTTAAACTTCTTGATGACACTGTCCAGGGTAGACACAGGAACATTCAGGTCTTTGGAGATGGACTTGTAGCCTTGAGATTGCTCATGTTTCCTCACAATTTTGCTTCTCAAGTCCTCAGACAGTTCTATGGTCTTCTTTCTTTTCTCCATGCTCAATGTGGTACACACAAGGACACAGGACAGAGGTTGAGTCAACTTTAATCCATTTCAACTGGTTACAAGTGTGATTTAGTTATTGCCACCACCTGTTAGGTGCCCTAGGTAAGTAACAGGTGCTGTTAATTACACAAATTATAGAAGCATCACATGATTTTTCAAACAGTGCCAATACTTTTGTCCACCTCCTTTTTTATGTTTGCTGTGGAATTATATACAATTTGGCTTTTTGACAATTCTTTTTGTGGTTTTCCATTGAAGACAAATTAAATGAAGATATTAATACCAAAGAATTTGTGATTGAAATAATTTTCTGGAAGAAAATTAGTATTATCTGACAGAATTGCAGGGGCGCCAATACTTTTGGCCAACACTGTAGTTATGTAAACATGTGAAAGTTAAACAATTTAGCAAATATAAATAATTAGAAATTTTGCAAAATTTAAAAAAAATGTTCTCTGGTCATGTTCGTGGCGACTAACCTATTTTGTTTAAATCGGTTGCCAATAGACATGGACATGAATGCAGGAACTTTTATATGGTCTGGGGTTTACCAGTTACTCAGGTATGATTTCCTTATTGTGAATAGGCATGATAAGATAACCTGGCTATTAGAGATGAGCGAACAGTAAAATATTCGATGATCATTATTCGTTTCGAACAGCCTCTTAATATTCGACTATTCGAACGAATATTGAACCCCATTATAGTCTATGGGAGAAAATGCTTAGTTTCAGGGGATCCCACCATTCGACTCAGGAGGGTCATCAAGTCCACTTTTAAACCTCAGCAAATGATGTCAACACCTCTAAAATGCAACTGGGACAGCAGGGGAAGCATGTCGGGGGCATCTTACCCCACTATCACAGCCTAACAACTACACACTTTCCACATTCAAAAAAACCTCTATCAAAATGAGAAATTACCTTGAAACCTCCTTTACTCCACAAATGGATGAACACAAACCCAAATTTAAGCTAAAAAAAAACATTAAAAAGCACCCCTTTAAATCACATTGCCCATGACAACCACAGATGGAATAGACAATGGGAAATCCAAAAGCTCTCACCCTTAACTGTCATTTTGAGTGTGTGTGTGATGTGGTAAGATCTTCCAAAATTCACTTTTCTAGTCCTTAACAGGAGCACTTCCAAATTAAGTTACAGGCCCTTAAGCTGAGCTACCAGCAGAGATTGAGGCCCTTTAGGTGACTTCAGCCTTTTACCTGGAGAGTTTTAGGCCCTTGAACTTAGTTCAGCCTTGCACCAGCAGAGATTTGTTGGTTCTTTGGGTGAGTTGAGCCTTTAAACAGCAGAGATTTAGTTTTTGGCCCTTGGCGTGAGTACAGCCTTTAAAATACAGTGCTTTTGGCCCTTGGAGGGAGTAGAGCCTCGCACCAGCAGTGTTTTTGGCCCTTGGAGTGAGTAGAGCCTCGCACCAGCAGTGTATTTGGCCCTTGGAGTGAGTAGAGCCTCGCACCAGCAGTGTTTTTGGCCCTTGGAGTTAGTAGAGCCTTTAAAATACAGTGCTTTTGGCCCTTGGAGGGAGTAGAGCCTCGCATCAGCAGTGTTTTTGGCCCTTGAAGTGAGTAGAGCCTCACACCAGCAGTGTTTTTGGCCCTTGGAGTGAGTAGAGCCTCGCACCAGCAGTGTTTTTGGCCCTTGGAGTGAGTAGAGCCTTACACCAGCAGTGTATTTGGCCCTTGGAGTGAGTACGGCCTTGCAGCAACAGTGTTTTATGCCATTTTGGTGACTAGAGCCATGCAGCAGCAGTGTTTTATTTTTTGGCCCTTGGGGTGACTAGAGCCATGCAGCAGCAGTTTCATTTTTTGGCCCTTGGGGTGACTAGAGCCATGCAGCAGCAGTGTTTCATTTTTTGGCCCTTGGAGTGACTAGAGCCATGCAGCATCAGTGTTTCATATTTTGGCCCTTGGGGTGACTAGAGTCATGCAGCATCAGTGTTTTATATTTTGGCCCTTGGGGTGACTAGACTCACACAGCAGCAGTGTTTTATTTTTTGGCCCTTGGGGTGACTAGAGCCATGCAGCAGCAGTGTTTCATTTTTTGGCTCTTGGGGTGACTAGAGCCATGCAGCAGCAGTGTTTCATTTTTTGGCCCTTGGGGTGACTAGAGCCATGCAGCAGCAATGTTTCATTTTTTGGCCCTTGGGGTGACCCCTAAAACTTAGATTTCAGGCCCTTGGGGTGAGCCCTAAAACATTAATTTTCAGGCCCTTGGGGTGAACCCTAAAACATTAATTTTCAGGCCCTTGGGGTGAGCCCTAAAACATTAATTTTCAGGCCCTTGGGGGAGCCCTAAAAAATTAGATTTCAACCCCTTGGGGGTGAGCCCTAAAACATTAATTTTCAGGCCCCTGGGGGGAGCCCTAAAAAATTAGATTTCAACCCCTTGGGGGTGAGCACTAAAATATTATCTTGCAGGCCCTTGGGATGGAGCCCTAAAAAATTGAGTTCCACCCCCCTGGGGGGGGATCATGGAAATATTTTTTTTTTTATATTAAAAAATAAAAAAAATTCACATTCAGAAGTAGGGTCTGGGGTTGTAGGAGGAGGAAGAGGAGGAGGAGGAGGAGTATGAGGAGGAAGAGTAAATTGGCTGCTGACAGCTTCTCTCCAGTACCTGGACTATGGAGTGGATACCCAACTGGATATCCACGTCCTCACCCATGTCCCCTGCTGCTACTGGCAGCCCCTCTCCAGTACCTGGACTGTGGAGTGTATATACAGTTGGGTATCCACATCGTAGCCCACGTCCCCTGCTCATAGTGACGAAGGACACTGCTGGCAGCCCCTCTCCAGTACCTGGACTGTGGACTAGACACCCAGCTGGATATCCACATCCACGACCTTGCTCACATCCCCTGCTGCTACTGACGAGGGACACTGCTGGCTGCCCCTCTCCAGTACCTGGACTGTGGAGTGGATATACAACTGGGTATGCACGTCCATGTCCTCATGCACGTCCTCTGCTGCTACTGACGAGAGGCAATGCTGGTAGCCCCTCTCCAGTACCTGAACTGTGAACTGGATACCTAGCGGAATATCCACGTCCATGTCCTCGCCCACATCCCCTGCTGCTACGCTGCATGATGTATTTCCTGCCTAAACAAAGCTATGAAAGCACTTTATCGCCCACAGAACAAGCTCTCCCTATCACTCCAAAACTGAAATGACACGAATATGGCAGCGGCCGTTCTTATGAATGGGAGGTCACATGTTTTCGGCAGCCAATGGGTTTTTTCAATTTTTTGTCACTGCCTCAGTTGTTGTAGTTCCTGTCCCACCTGCCCTGCACAGTTATTGGTGTAAAAAACGCGCTAGGGAAGGTGGGAGGGGATACGAATTTTTACTGCGTATGCGGCCTTGTATTCGATTGTGAACAAATACATCGAACGCCATGATATTCATACGATTACCTATTCGATCGAAAGGCGTTCGCTCATCTCTACTGGCTATTATAAGGAAATCATGGCCGTTTTTCCAAGCATAGGAAATGCTGCGAGAGAACTCTCTCCAGTGCCGCCTTCATCCCCGTCAGCAACGGCCTCCTCATCTTCTTCTTCCGGTGCTGGGATAATCATGTAATCATGTAATCATGAGCAGACATGCCTCCTGAACCATACAATGGCTCAGAAGTTCGAATGGGTAAGGACATAATAAGAATATTTTTATAGATACCAGTACGCTCCTGTAGTTCTATGGAGTACAGAGCGTACTGCGCATGCTCGCGTAAGTGGCCACAAAAAATTGGCCACTGGCATGTGCATTCGGCTCTGCCTGCGGCAGACCCCAGCGCTGGAAGAAGAAGATGAAAAGGCCGTTGCTGATGAAGATGGAGGTGGCACTGGAGAGAGCCATCACATTAACATCAGTTAGGGTGGGTTCACACCTGTGCCCGGTCTCCGCTTTGTGGGTTTCCATCTTCTGCCAACATGACACGGAAACCCAGCAGTCAGTGTGCGCCCATGAGCACCCGCAAGTGTCTTCTGGTCTCTGTGGCGAAACCGTTTGTTTTAACCGAAAATAAAGTCCTGCATGTCCAACTTTGTGTCCGGTTAAAAAAATGGTTTCGCCGTGGAGAGGCAGAAGACGCTCACAAGCACTCACAGGCGGACACTGACTGACGGTTTCTGCCTCCTGTCCAGTTTCTCGGGCAGAAGACAGAAACCTGAAAGCAGACACCGGGCACAGGTGTGAACCCGCCCTTAGTGTCCGTTAGTGTCTGTTTTGATAGGTGTCCGGTTTTTGAGGTTTTTGTAATGCACACCTTAATAACGGAATTCAATGGTAGTGTGAACTCTACCTTAGGCAGAGTTCAGATGGGGTTTTTTGGTCTGGAATTTGACGCAAAATTTGGTCTGGAATAAAAAAACGAGTCACGGCACTCTACTTCGGATTAAGCCCAAATGAATGGGCCTAGTCGCGAGGGAGGTGTCGCGAGGTGGATGTCCGTGTCAGCCGTAGAGATCAAGGTGAAAAAATTACAGGACGCAGCACTTTTTAAAAAAAATATAACTAGTGATATAGAATTTAAGTTATCAAAAATTCTTAAAAAATACGTTTAACAAAAATAAGTTACTTTCTGGTGATACATCCTCTATATTGAGAGATGAGAGTAAAGGTTTTATTGATCTGACATTTGATGCAGCTGTCTTTGTCCATGAGCAGTACTACTAGCATGTATGTAATCTCTTCTTATGATGTTAAAGGGGTTGTCCCATCACAAGGATCCTAGCTATACTTCTGGTTAATGTGGATGTAAGACTTTTCCTAAATACACTGCTTTGTTTGTCCACTATCTTACTTTATTCAATTCATTGTTGACACAGCCCTTGACTTATTTGCTCAAAAGTCAGGTGATGTATCTGCCTGCTCTCAGGGGGGAGGGAGGAAGGGCTAATGCATGGGAACTAGCCTGTGTATCTAGCTATTCCTGTGTCTGCACCACATGACCTAGCTTCCTGCACTCAGATAGGGGAGAGGAGCTGCATTCATTTCTGAACTCCTCTTCTGTTCTCCCAGTTATCAGGCTAGCTAACTCAATTGTGTTCATTATGGCAGAGACAGGCAGTCTCTGTATGTAACACAGAATGGAGTTGCTGCCGCCTGTATTTCATAGTCCAATATGGGTGGACAGAGCTACACACTAATTTGGGGGCGGAGCTAAATGGCAGTTTGCATGTGAAACCCCGCCCACCAAATGATGCAAGAAACCAGGAAGAAAGAAGATTTTACAGCAGTGAAGACTGGTGAGTATGAGACATGGGAATACCCCTTTAATGATCTCTTGTATTCTTCATATCACTGTACATAATGCTTTGTACCATGTGTGACCCAAGTAAAAGCCAGTTTACTTCTACCACATTGTCTTAGTTCTGCTGAAAAACTAAAACCTGCAACAGATTTTGGGCCAAAAAACATAAGCTTTGGGAGCAGATTAATACAAGGAAACTAAATACGGAAGTAAAGGTCCATTCACACTGATTTTTTTAGGCGTTGATTTTGACGCTGAATCCACCTCAGAATCCATGTGGAAAAAAAAGCCTCCCATTGTAGTTCAATCTTGTATTGCTCTTGTAGTTCTATACAGGAGCGTACTCCGCAGGCGTCGGAGGTTGGACCAAGACGGAAGATAGAAGAGGCGGGGTTGCAGCTAAAGATGGAGGCGTCGCTGGAGAGAGCTCTCTGGCAGCAGTGGGGACGCCCCCATCACCGTTTGAGCGCTGGGGCCCGCCCCCATTGCTGCGGAGAACTCATTTGCATACCGATTAAAACCGGTATTTCTAAGGAACGGCGCCGTGGAAAACACGTCTAAAGGTAAGAGACTAATAGCCTTTCTAAAGGCTATTCCGATGTCTAAAGCACGAAAAAAAGCCATTTAGTGGTAGAATACCTTTAAATACATACAACTGATTTTTATAGATCAATGTACCTCTCAAGATTCATTTTGCATTCGGGATCAGTCCCTGTTTTTTTTCATGATGAACTAGTTCAGTATGAGCCACACTTTAAATTGGCTTAAAACATAGTGTAGAATTGTTAGGGAATTGCCTGGTACGCAATTCCCCACGTGACTACTGCTTAAATCTAGGAGGAAGGGAATGACAGAGACATAGAATTGGACAAGACAACAAAACACAGAAAAGGAGTCAGTAAGCCAAGGTCAAACCAGAGAGACAAACAATACCAAATCCCAATCCAAAAGAGAAGTCAAAAGCCAAAAAAGCAGAGGTCTGTAAGTACAAAACAAGAGCAAGGACAAACGATTAGCAAGGTCAGAAACACAATAACTAGCAATCATGTGTGGGCTGGCGACCTGTTTACAGGAAGTCCAGAACCTGCCCCAGGCTTGATTGGTAGATAAGCTGTCAATCACAAAGCACAAAAAAGTAACCCCAACGGTGCCAACACAAAATGACCAGAGTCCAGGAGCATGTAATCATGAGCAGACATGCCTCCTGAACCATACAATGGCGCAGAAGTTCGAATGGGTAAGGACATAACAAGAATATTTTTATAGATACTAGAAACCTATCCATCAAATTTCTAGCTCTCTAAGGCAAACAAAGTTATGTCAATGTGAATAGGACATGTATGTCTATGGAAAAACAAACAGTGTGCAGACAATACAAACTCAGAGCATATATTCAATTAACATTTTTTGTTTATAGTTTAAATTTTATTAAAATTTTTGACAAGTGACAAACATGTATGGGACTTTGGTACAACAGAAGGACGGTGCAGAAACATTAATACAGAGTCCAAGCAGCGAGTGTACAGAAATATCTAAGCAGCTTGTCCTTAATGAAGTATTAATCAAAAACATGAACAATAAATGTAATGACGCTATTGTAAATAAATTCCTACTACGGTGTTAAAATTTTGTAATATGGAAAATGGAAGGATTTGCGATCGAGCGCATGCTCTTTATTTAGGGGAAGGGAACGTTGGAGGTGAAGGAGAGCTAGATATCCCAATATAGACGCAAGGAATTTGAAGGTTATAACTAGGGTTGAGCCAATCTTGAGATTTCAGGATCGTTTTTAAAATCCGATTTCCATCATTTTCCATTTGAACCCAATCCCAATCCCAATTCCGATTCCAATGCAAGTCAATGGGATTTTTTTAATAATCGAACATCGGATTTTAAAAACCATCCTATTCACTACACAGCATGGAGTCTAAAAATTGAATGCTTTAATTGTTAGACTCCACGCTGTGCAGTGATTAAAAAAAATCCTCTGGCTGCTTAGTCTCCCCTGTTGTACACTTACCTGTACAGAAGCACTGCCGCTGGTGCGGTCCCTGCTGTTCTTGCTCCTCTTCTCACCTCACTGCCCCTGCCTCCCAGGTTAGTGTTTCAGACCTAGGAAGAAGGTGGGGCTTGTGGCTTAGTAGAGAGTGGGCAGCTACAGGGCGGGGAGAGGTGAGTGCATCACTCAAGTCTATATAAATTCATTTGGAGTTGTGAAACTCAGACCCCTTTAACTGTATTATACTTTTATTTGTTTTTTATATATTTTGAGCATACTCTCTGACACTAATGTTAGATTCCATAACTTTTGGATTAAACGGGCATACATTACTATTGCTCAATTATGTTAATAAGTATTGATGAACCATGATTATATATGCCATATCTTGGCATATATCGGCACTTGGCAGCACTGTAAGTGACTGTATGCTTCACCCCAAATGTGAGAAGGAGCGTTATTGCAAGTCCTTCCTCCCAACCCTGATCAAGCTACATAATCTACATCAGACCAAGCGAAGATCACTCCGCACAGAGAACTAAATAATTCTGAAGTCTTCCTTCTTTCTTCTTCTCTTCCTTAGCTGCTATGGACTCCTAGTATATCTTTTCTTCTCAGCATATGTGTGTCTACTTCTGTAATATATTACTGTGTATTAACCTGTATCTGTATTACTATGCTGCTGTAACATACTGAAATTTCCCCAATGCGGGACTATTAAAGGATTATTCTATCTTATCTTATATCTTTATAAATGAATGAACCTTTTTTTTTTCTTCTGCCATATGTATGACATTTTGTTTGTTTCATCTTCATTATATACGTGTTTGTATCTGTATTTAATACATTTTTTATATTTTCATGATATCTCTTTGCACCATGTCATAAATATGTTTTTTTTTTTAGGTTGTAGGACCTGTCTACCTGAAAGGTGGCTATGATGGTAGGCACTAGGCAGCTGTGGCAACATGTGGGCACTGCAGCAGGGACTAATATTATGAAACAAGTCTCCCACTACCAGCAGCAGTGCCACCAGCCCCAGCCTGTGATTTTCCTTTAGGCGTGACCTAGGAAGGTTTTTGGGATGATGTGCCTGGGCAATGACTGTAATTACTATCACCACTGCCACTACCCTCTTCATTTCATGTCACCTTGCCACTCTGACCCTGTTGCAGGTCCTATCTGCGAGAGACTCATCATTGGCAATGACATCGGCATCATCTTCCCCGCTTTTTTCTAAAACAGCATGATGGCCATACTAAACACAAAAATGTGGAAAAATATTAACAATTTCAAGGTTACAAGTCCATCTCCAGAGATTTTGATGTTCCTTTGTCCATGGTGTGTAACATAATCAAAAAGTTTACAACCAATGGCACTGTAGCTAATCTGCATCGCTGTGGACAAAAGAGAAAGCTTGATGAAAGGTTGCAACGCATTTACAATCAAGTTCCAAAGAAGCTGTCCTGTATGGTCAGGGTTCATCAGTGTCAGCGCAAGCTATTCGTTGACATTTGAATGAAGTGAAACACTATGGTTGGAGATCTAAGAGGACCTCACTGCTAACAGAGACATAACAATGCTAGACTGCAGTTTTTCCAAAATGCTCGAGAGTAAGCCAAAATCCTTCTGGGAAATTGCCTTTTGGACTGATGAGACCAAGATAAAACGTTTTGGTAAGCAGCACATTCTACTGTTTGCCAAAAATGAAATAAAGCATACAAAGAAAAGAACACAGTACCAACAGTCAAATATGGTGGAGGTTCAATAATGTTTGGGGGTTGTTTTCTCCCTCTGGCACTGGTGCTTTGAATGCGTGCAAGACATTATGAAATCTGAAGATTACCAAAGGATTTCGGGTCGCAATGTAGGACCCAGTATAGGAAAGCTGGTTATGGGTATAGGTCATAGGTCTTCCAGCAGGACAATGTGCCTAAACATACTTCAAAAAGAACCCAGAAATGGATGGAAACAAAATACTTGAGATCACTGAAGTGGCAGCAATGAGTCCTAATCTAAACCCCATTGAACATCTGTGGAGAGATCTTAAAATTGCTGTTGGGAGAAGGCACTCTTCAACTATGAGAGACCTGGAGCAGTTTACGAAAGAAAAGTGGTCCAAAATTCCAGTTGAGAGGTATAAGAAGCTTGTTGGTTCTAGGTTATAGGAAGCAATTGATTTCAGTTATTTTTTTTCAAAGGGTGTGTAGTTTGGTCCATTTTTGGAGTTTTGCATGAAATAATATAACATTAGGCCTTTCTTTCTCAAATGTTTGTGTTGTTCCAATATACTCAAAGGAAATAAACATATGTATAATAGAAATGAGCGAACAGTAAAATGTTCGAGGTTCAATATTCGTTTCGAGTAGCCCCTCAATATTCAACTACTCGAATCGAATATAGAACCCTATTTTAGTCTATGGGGGGAAAATGCTCGTTTCAGGGGTAGGCAACGTTCGATCAAATTATACTTACCAAGTCCACGAGTGAGGGTCGGGCTGGATCCTCCGAGCAGTCTTCTCCATGCAGCGTCCCTGCGGCGTCTTCTGGCTCTGAATTCACTCTGCCAGGCATCGGGCCTGAGCAGAGCCGACTGCGCATGCTCGCACTACAAGCAGACATGCGCAGTCGGCTCTGCCCAGGCCTGATGCCTGGCAGAGTGAATTCAGAGCCAGAAGACGCCGCGGGGAAGCTGCACGGAGAAGACTTCTAAAGGTAGGAGAAGAAGATGTATATATCTAGAATCACATATGTGCACGCAATGCACTTGCAAATACAGGGAAACACTCAAATCACTTTGTTCAGATTTACAATGCTAGAAAGAATGTGTTATGTGTATAGAGAAGAAATTAAATTGTTCTATTACAAGTACTGTCACACAATATAGATTATTGCCTTGCAATAAAAGGGTTAACTGTCTGCTCTACAGACTCACTGACTGAGCCTGCCTTGTTTATCTATGTCTGTCAATACAATTCTATTCTGTAACTGCACTACTAATTTGCCTGTGTATATTGCTTGATTCTCTCTAAGTACTCCTTTAACTATTGTTCAGTTTTCAATTCCTCTGACTTGTTCTGCCTATAACAAGAGATGAGTGAGTAGTATTCAATCGAGTAGGTATTCGATCGAATACCACGGTATTCAAAATATTCATACTCCATCGAATACTACTATTCGCAGTAAATATTTGATTCAGAGCCAGTGTTGATTGGCTGAATGCTATACAATGTATAGCATTCGGCAAATCAACGCTGGTTCTGCAGCAGGCTCGTCCTTGCCAGTCAGGAGAGCTGGCAGCTTGCTTTTACGAGTGAGCTTACTTTTTCCTCATAGGAATGAATAGACCAGCGTTGATTGGCCAGTGTACAGCATTCGGCAATCAACGCAGGTTCTGCAGGAGGCTCGTCTGTGAGGAGGCAGAGTCTAAGATCGACCACAGCAGTCTCCATTGTGGTCCGATTTTAGACTCCGCCTCCTCACAGACGAGCCTCCGGCAGGACCAGCGTTAATTGGCCGAATGCTGTACACTGGCCAATCAATGCTGGTCAATTCATTCCTATGAGAAAGAGAGTCAGCTCCCTCATAACATCAAGCTGCCAGGTCTCCTGACTAGCAAGGATGAGCCTGCTGCAGAACCAGCATTGATTTGCGGCAGGCTCGTCTTTGCTAGCCGGGAGAGCTGTCAGCTTCTAAAATGAGATATGATGGTGCACAACATAATTTCCTTACAATGCACCATGGCTGATTTCATATTTAATTCCCTAGTGAAAGGCTCCCTTTAAAGGGGTTTTCCCATTTCCATCTCTGGCCAGTTTACTATTGTGTCTTCCTACTTCCTGTATTCTTCAACAAGTTGATGTACCTCAGTAGATATAGACATTGCCCTTACCAAGAGACATTTTTAATAAATAGTTTATTATGAGTACCAGAAACCTAATATAAATGCAGATCAAATAGTATACACAGTATTCGAGAGAAAATAATTTACATCCTTCCAGGACAGTCAACAGACTTGCAATAAACGCAGTGTTATCTTTGTTTTTACATAAAGAAATAACACACACTGTCCAAACCTTTTTTCAGCAAATTGCAATTTTGTTGACTTTATTGCCCTGACTGAAGAGCTCTGAGAGCAAGCATAATCCTTAGAACTCAGCCCCTCTCCACTCCACAGTCATGTCATTCAACCCAAGATCAGATTGTAGGCCTGGGACCTTGACAATGTTCTGCAAACAATGGGAGGAATACTTTCACACAGCAGACAAGCAAAACAGCATTGCAAAAACAATGTATTTAGGAAAACTCTTGAATTTACATAAGCTAGTAGCTTAGATAGGATGCTTGAGATAGGAATACCCATTCAAGCAGAAGTCTTAGTTCCTTGCTGATGTCATTTTAATGGTGTGAATAAAGGAAAAGTTTTATGTGGAACTCACTCTGTGCTGGAAATTATTGCTTTTGAATTGGAAATTACCTACAGAGGCGCACCCCAATTTCTTTTTCCATGCATGAAAAGAACCACACGAATATTTCAGGGTAACACTAGTTAGTTACACTAAAGATTTGGGTTTCCATTCTTTTGGTCTCGTTTGTTGCCCCAAAATATGAAAACCCAATCCACTTTAAAAAGAGTTACCCACAGACTATAATAGGATTCTCTGAGTTTCCGCCCGAAAAATGCTTAGTGAAAAGCACAGCTTGCAGGACTTTTATCTCTGAATTTTTCAAGCAGAATAAGGAACAGAAACCCTAAACAGAAAATGAGCGCAAGTTTGAACTTCAAGGGGTTGTCCAGGATAAACTAATAATTATCCCCTAAGCTAAACTCCCTCCCCCACCTAACTTCTAATTTACTTCAATTAAAAAAAATGTATATTTACCAATATCCCTGGAGTGGACATGTGACCGCTCCAGGGACACTTTCTGATAATCCAGTGAGGTTCCGTTTCACTGCTTCCGAAACAGAGCGTCACCATTTCTCTTCCGCCTCCCCTATCCCCTGCAATACTTAACCAGGCCTTGCTGTGTCCGGGGAATGAGTCCTCCCCTCTTCCTATCTTCTGGTAGTGGGAGGAATAGCTTAGTTAGGAGACAGGCAGACTGGGAGGGGCTAGTAATGGGTGGTATCACTAGGCTAAAGAGAGACAGTGCCTGTAGGAGAATATAGTAATGGGTGGGATTGCTAGTCAGTGAGGCTGGAAGGGGCTAGGTTTAGCCAGATGGAGAGTTTAGTAATGGAGTGAGAGAGGAGGAGGGGGGGGGGGGGTTGAGTGAGAGGGAGTTAGTGCAGCAGCTACAGGAAGTCTGCACAGCAGGAAGCTACAGCTTACATTAAAAAAAAAGATTATCTTATATAATATGTGTTCTAGCTTATAATGTATTATTATTGTATATATTACTATTAGCGTCATCTCTGTGTGGTTGACTATCTCTCATTGTATTAAGTTAAAATGTGTTTCATGTTAATGCAGTAAAAAGATTTGTCTGAAACTAATACAGGCAGTAAAGTATGCAGTACAGTGTGAAAACTGTATCAGTGGAACAAAGATGGAAATTAAAACTCCTGGGTCCCAATGCAAAAATATGTAATGGAACCCTCACTTACCATGTGCTGTCTATAATACTGGTGTCTTCTTATGTTGAAAATAGGCCTTTGTGCCACTTCAAGCTCCAGGACCTGGTAGCAATCGCTGCCTCTAAGTCCCCTTTAACATTGACCCTGCAGTGGAGGTTTTATAAACATGGTCTTTCCACAGATTTCATGCAAATTGAGTTAGTTGAAATTCCAGTCAATATTCTAGCACTATACAGTCATTTTTTTTATTTTACTAAACATATTCATTATTGACGTCTGCATTTTCTTATTCCGCAGGCTAAAAATAAATGGGCTAAGAACTGGGGTGATGAATATGGTTAAAATACTTACAAGTTTATTTATCTCCAAATAGTAGCTTCCCTTTGGAATAACATAGATAACAATTGTGCCGCCATAGCCAAGCACCACAAGGAAGAGATGAGAAATACAAGTAGAAAAGGTTTTGTGGCGTCTACTCACAGATGGTATTCTGACGATTGTGATAGTAATGGCAATGTAAGTCCATACAGTTATAAAAAAGGAGCCCAAAATTACAGTAGTAAACATAAAGGAATCAAATACATGTAAAAATGGAGGGTCCATACACGCAAGTTTCATAAGAGGCGAAGAGTCACAGAAAAAGTGATTGATAGTGTTTTCTTTACAATAAGGTAGTAATGCTTTAATTACAGCTGGAAATATGACAATTAGGAAACCTCCAATCCAGGATGCCATAGACAGCGAAAAACATGTTTTCCAGTTCATAATTACTACATACTGGAATGGATTACATATAGCAATGTACCGATCATAGGACATTTGAGCTAGTAATATAAAATCTGTTGTTCCTAATGCAAAAAACAAGTAACACTGAACAAAGCAACCTACAAATGAGATGCTCTTTTTATATGACAATAATGTGCTTAGAACCTTAGGTATTACCACAGTAGCAATATTCAATTCAAGAAATGAAATATTTGCAAGAAAAAAATACATTGGCAGGTGAAGATGAACATCACAAAATGTTAAAAATATGATAATAAAATTGCCCAAAACAATAACAATGTAAAGCATTAGAAACAAAATAAAAAGTGACAATTCTAAGGGGTAATTTGGAGGGAAAGCAATGAATATAAACTCTTTCACAGTGGTGTAGTTTTCCATATTGATAATATAAGGTAAGTACTGTAGTAAATCAAATAATATTTAAAATAATGTAAATGTTTATCCACTTTTGTTTTAGTTAGGGAAAATATAACTTATTTAAATAATAATGAGTAGAAACAACTGTCAGAAATTTGATACATTCTAAAATAATAATAGTAATAATATATAATAATAGATCGCTATATTTTATTTTCTCATTTTAGATGGTTTATAAAAATGAAAAGGAAATTTACCACTGTAAAATATCATTTCTGTCTCCTGAAGCCACAATGTTAAATTTGATGTTTGTTGATCTTTCATTGCCGTCTTATGTCCCTTCTTGTCAAATGAGCCATGGATAGATATATCTTAGGTACAACTTGTGCAGCTGCACAGGGGTCCCCCGGTTCCCTAAGATCAGCTTTCATCTATTTACTAAACTGCTTGTAAGAGACTGAACTAATAAATTCCATAGCTCAGTATTACTGGTGGATACTTAAAGAGATATAAGGATATATATGCTTTGTTATGAGCCAATGATGGGGGGTCATATTCTGTGTTTTCAATGGAAAGTCCTATGTTGTCTGTATCCACCTCTAACATAAGCCATAAATATCTCTATATGGTTATTTTTTGAAAAAATTGGGAGATATGATTCAGTGATAAAAATACATGAATCTTATATGGAATGTGTCCTTCCATTGCACATTACTGTAAAAGCTACACGATACAGCACAAATAAGAAACAAAATTATACATTAAAAACATATTAGAAATATACCGTATATGCATGTAAATATATTTACATATGAAATGCATGTTGCACAGATTCCATCTATCTTTAAATCTTATCTTTGCTTCTATATAAGCGACTATGCCAAGTAAAGAATAAGAGAATTAAATGAATCAAGTCTATGTATTTTTTTTGCTGCCACATTATAGCAATATGGATCATATTTAAGTAGCAATGCCAAGCAACATTTATTTATATTGTTTAATCGCTCCGGAGACCTTTTCCTCCAAATCTCCTGATGATACAGATCAGAAAGCAGAATTGAATTTTTTCTCTTAAGACATCACAGTTTCATCGCAGCTTAAAAAAGAAATTAATAATACTTCAGTGACAAAAGTAAATGTACCTCGTAAGGTATTAACTAACATAATGAGCAGTAATGTTGGACTTCATTTTGACACAATACTAAATTTCATTATAAATATATTGTGATAGGTTTAATAAAAAGTAAACACTTAGATGATTGCTTGAATCTAATACCACTGCATCTAGAAAACTTTACATGGGGAAATATATGAAGAAAACAGATAGTGGAGGAATTTATTTCAAGCTGATCTCACAAGCCTCTGGGCAGGCGGATACTGAAATCTATGCCATCTTGTAACTGCTTTAGATTTCATTTATGTCAGAAAACTGGTGTAAATGATGATGATCTGACAGAGACGATAGGTCCAGAGCATACCCTCAACACATCCTGTTTTAACCCCTTCCCAACATCCGTCGTAATAGTACGGCACTGCTGGGAAGGACATCCCGCAAATCGCCGTACTAGTACGGCGGCTGCATGGTGCGCACACACTCTTATTTTAAAGGTGTTTAATAGTGGGGAAAGATATTAGCCATTGTGTGCAGAGTATACAAATACTGGCCATTTCTGGCTCCCCGACTTCAGCCGAAGGAAGCTGTGTGTCCTTCCCATCATTTCTAAATTGCTAAAGAATACACGGAGAGTCTATATATCCATAGATACATATTGTTTGGAGTCACAGTGACAATATTGTTATATATTACAAGATGTAAAGACTGCGTTTTTTCATGTTTTTTCATGTTTTTAACTTATCTTTTAAACGTTGTATTAAAAAACTCATGCTTTCATGGGTTAACTTTGGGCTTGCACACAGGTGTCAATTGTCACTGTCTAACGAGTGTGTCTATAAGAGTGCTATGCTTCATTTAGCTAGCAGGCTAAGGAAGCACTTTTTCTGAAACGCGGCAGCCAGCCAGGACACATTCCTTTTACAATGGAAACTATCTTTGCCACATAAGAAAACGTATGTTTTATAATCAATACTAATAAAAGTGGATTTTTAGAATTTGCAGCTGCTGGATATCGTTTTCATCGTTTCCTGCTTGAAGTGCGCCTTGGGCTGATAGGGCTTGTATCCGTGCACCTGATTGTTTCAAGAAGGATGTAAGTTTTTTTGCACAGATTTTTTCATAATTCTTCCATATTGATGGGCTGTGTTTTCCCTTTTTCCCTACCCCTCAAGCATTGTGTCCCACAACATAGGCTGATATGCAATTGGATCGACTGTATGAACAGAGAAAAGCCATAAACGATTTCTTGATGACACACGTAACTTTAATGCTAGCCAGTGGCAGCTCATGTGTCACACCTGTCGTTTGCTCATTCCCTTTGAGGAGGCAACTTTGTTAGTCAGTCGCCAGGACTATGGGATGAACAATGTCATTCCAATAATTCACATCCTTGAAAAGATACTTTTCAGTCTGGCTGGTCAAGTAGCCTGAGAATAGAGTCGCTGATGAGCAGCTTTCTTCGCATAGTGAAGAATCTGCTCATCAGCAGCTAGACACAGAGCAGAACTTGAACCAGCAGGTGATGGCATACTTAGACTGCACCCTGCCATCTGTCGTGGAAGGACTGCTGGACTTCTGGGCAGCCAAACTGGATTTGTGGCTGCAACTGGCCGAGTTTGCCCTGGAAGAGCTGTCCTGCCTGGTCAGCAGTGTTTCATCAGAGTGGATGTTTAGTGCAGCAGGGGCCATAGTTACCCTAAAGAGAACTCGCTTGTCCACCCAAAATTTGGAGAGACTCACCTTTGTGAAGATGAATCAGGAATGGATTATCCAGAACTTCCACCCACCAATGCCTGGTGCAGCAGATTAAATGATCCATGCTGCTTCACCACACTCAGTCAAGGGATGTCTGTGTGGTCTCCTAAAGCTGTTGCTAACTCGACAATATATTGTCATGCCACTCTGTGGACTACTCACACTACTGCCTCCTCTGCAGTCTGCCACTGGGTGAATGTATGGGCTCATCACGCTGATGCAACCCCCACACTCTGCCACTGGCTCACTGTATGGCCGCATAAGGCTGCTGCAACCTACATACTCTGCCACTGGGTCACTATAGTGCCTTCTAACACTACTGTCACCTCCCCACTCTGACTCTGGGTCACTGTGTGGCCTCATAAGGCTAGTAGCAACCCCCACACTCTGCCACTGGGTCATTGTATGGCCTCATAAGTCTACTGCAACCTCCACAATCTGCCACCGTGTCACTATATGGCCTCCTCACACTACTACCGCCTCCCTACTCTACCACTGGGTCACTGTAGGGCCTCCCCACTCTACCACTGGGTCACTATATCACCTCATAAGACTACTGCAACCTCCACACTCTGCCACTGTTTCATTGTATGGCCGCATAGGACTATTGCAACCTCGACAATCTGCCACTGGACCTTGTATGGCCTCATAAGGCTACTTCAACCTTCACACTCTGCCACTGGGTGACTGTATAGCGCTCCTGATGCTGCTGAATCCTCCACACACTGCCACTGGGTCACTGTAGGGCCTCCTCATGCTACTGTCACCATCCTACTCTGCCACTGGGTCACTGCATGGCCCCATAAGGCTACTGCAACCTCCACAATCTGCCACTATGTCACTATATGGCCTCCTCACACTACTGCTGCCTCCCCACTCTGCCACTGGGTCACTGTAGGGCCTCCTCACGCTACTGTCGCCTCCCCACTTTACCACTGGGTCACTATATCACCTCATAAAGCTACTGCAACCTCCACACTCTGCCACTGTTTCATTGTATAGCCGCATAAGGCTACTGCAACCTCGACAATCTGCTACTAGATCATTATATGGCCTCATAAGGCTACTTCAACCTTCACACTCTGACACTGAGTGACTGTATTGGCTCCTGATGCTGCTGCAACCTCCACACTCTGCCACTGGGTCACTGTAGGGCCTCCTCATGCTACTGCCACCTCCCCACTCTGCCACTGGGTCATTGTGTGACCTCATAAGGCTGCTGCAACCTCCACACTCTGCTACTGTGTCACTGTAGGGCCTCCTTACGCTACTGCCGCCTCCCCACTCTGTCACTGCGTTACTGTATGGTCTCATAAGGGTATTGCAACCTCCACACTCTGCCACTGGGTCACTGTATGACCTCATAAGGCTGCTGCAACCTCCACACTCTACCAGTGGGTGATTGTATGGCCTCATAAGGCTTCTGTCACATCCTCACTCTGCCACTGGGTCACTGTTTGGCTTCATAAGGCTGCTGTAACTTCCACACTCTGCCACTGTGTCCAAATAAGTGAGGTGTACAGCAGTTCTAAGAGTGAAGCCAGTCATGTTCATGTCATACTCACTCACTGTATTGTTTGACTGCCACAGCATACTCCCCATGTGTTTTACTGCAAGGCACAGTGTTCTACACCACTGTACAGGCTCTCTGCAGGAAATAGCTGTTTTTTAATGTTATTTCCCGCAAATCAATTCGGAAAGAATCAAATGTTTTTGTTAAATCCGGAGAAATAGCCCAATCAAATTTTCCAAAACTTCTCTCATCTCTGATCGCTATCATTATTTTAACTTTAAAATAATTTTTATTTCATATATCCTGATTTATACAATATTGCTTGTTTTGTTTTAATATTATTTTTAGTTGACCTGTTGAAGATGTCCAACAGACGTTGAAACGCGTTGCCTTTTTACATTGTGACTATGTGGAGTTTTTTATGTGGAATAAGTGATATTTATTATCACTGAATTTCCAGCTCTCTGATTTTCCTAGCAGCTGTAACATCTCTGCCTGTTCTGGTCTCTGCGCCACCCTCTGCTCGTGTGCTGCAGAGCAGGAGGCGTGTGCAGTTTGACAATTTGCTTAGAGTTTTTGGTTGCATTGTCTGAACACTGTTCTATTCCTTCACCTTGTTAATTGGTTTTCCACCACACCCGTCTCCTTCACTTTCATTTCCCTCTGATACTCTAAGAGTTAAGTTTTGTTTTGCCCTGTGATTGGCAGCCTGCCTTCCTATCAGGTTCAGGGCGGGTTCTTCCTATTCTTGGTTCGCATTCACATTGTTCTCTTGCTGTTTATTTGTGTATTATGACTCTTGACCTCTGGCTTTCCCTATTGACTACTCTTTTGGATATCAATTTTGACACTGCATTGCTCGACTGTTACCGAACCCTGGCTAGCTGACCTCCCTTTGTTGTTGTTTGTCTTGTCTGCATTTTGTGTGTCACGTATATAGGAAGGGATCGTCTTGAAGTTGCCACCTATTGCATAGGATAGGACCAGGCAAGCAGGAAGGGACAGTGGGGGGCTTCAGCTTAGGACTCACTGTCTCTTTTGCCCCTTCCCATGGTTTCCAGCAACTTCTGGGGAATTGCTGCTCCTATTGCAATTCCCTTACAGCAGCGCTCAGATATACCTATATATATATATATATATATATATATATGTATATATATATATATATTGACTCTTTTTTTGGGAAAAGGTGCTTGCCTGTGGTTTTTTAGACATAAGTGGTGGTTATGCTGCAAAAATCAACTGGCATCTGTGGTAACATGGGTGTCAGTGCAGCAGGGCATAGACCAGGCCAAAGGACATGTCTAGCTGAGTGGTGATATATGTGGCACATGTGTGGCATATTATGAGGGATCAGGCCGCAGATTAAGTCTGCTTGAATTATGGCAGACACTCGCTATAAAATTAGAATATTATTAGGATAGGTTGTATACCCAGTTTTTCGCAGTATTTAGGGTAGTCACTGCAACTGCCAGCCACACATGTACCTAGGGGGCCTTTTCTCACTTCCAGTTCATCTCACTCTGACAGCACTCCACGAACGTACCACAAGTGTCAGAAGAAGTAAAAGCAGCAGCCAGGCCCAGTACAGTATTAGAAAGATGATGAACCAGAGTCTGACCGCATGTAATTCTAGGTCAATATATTAGATCAGTGGGATGAGCACCCATTTTGACATGGGAGGTTTATCTTGTTCAGCCATAAGTGTACTGGCCAAGAGGTACAGTCTTACCTTAAGTGCTTCTATATTTCAGAAGATAACCTTAACACCATGGAATTCAGAGCCAATAGGTTAGAGCAGTGGAAGGAGCTGGTCCAGTTTTCAATAGGAATTTCAATTTGTCCGGCCTCAAGCGTTATGTGGAAAAAATTACTTTAATCAAAATGATGGAGGAAGGTTTTCACATTCCTCTGGTTGATGTCTCGAATAGGGTTGAGCCGATCTTGACTTTTCAGGATCAATTTTAAAATCCGATTTCCGATCAGTTTTCTTTCGAACCCGATCTCGATCCCAATTCCGATCCCAATGCAAGTCAATTGGATTTTTTTTATTAATCGGAGATCAGATTTTAAAAGTTATCCTATTCACTATACAGCATGGAATCTAACAATTGTTAGAATCCACGCTATGTAGTCAATCACTAAAGTAGCCAGAGGATTTTTTTTTAATCCTCTGGCTACTTAGTCCCCCCTGGTGTCCACTTACCTCCAGAGATGGCTGGTCCGGTGCCCAGTGCCTTCCTTCTTGTTTGCCTCGCTGCCGCTCCACGCTGCTCTTCTCCCTTCGCTGCCCCTTCCCTGCCAGGTTAGGAGAGTGTGGGCAGGTTAGGAGAGTGTGGGCAGGTACTGGGAGGGGAAACGTCACGTCTCCCCGCCCTGAACCCACCCACACTCTCCTAAGCCACAAGCCCCGCCTACCTAGCACTTTAAACACTAACCTGGGAGGCGGGGTAGCGAGGCAAGAAGAAGGAGGGCACCTGAGCAGCCATCTCTAGAGGCAAGTAGCTGCTAGAGATGTTTAGTTTAGCCTCCCATTCAAATGAATGGAGGCAGCCAGCGAGCAGGGGGTTAAGGCTGTGTGCCGGCTGCTTCCATTCATTCCTATGGAACTGCAGCGGAGCCTTCACACTGAGTATACAGCATATACTCAGTGTGAGGGCTAAGCAAAGCATTGTGGGAAAAGATCACCGATCTCGATCCCACATAAAAAGATCGTGTTCGGAATTCCGATCGCGATCGTGAAATTTTCTCAATCGCCGATCGTAATCCGATCTTTTCCGAACACGATCGCTCAACCCTAGTCTTGAATTGAGTTTCCACTGTCTTTCTGTATCAAGTTCGATTTACTTTTCTGCTGATGCTGTCTGCAACTTATAAACAGCTGGACATAATCTTTTGCAGTCCAACTGGTCCATCTCATGCCATAGTTCCACTCATGTTGCCATCTCTTTCACCACTATCACCACTCAGCTAAACGTGTCCTGCATCCTGGTCTAACATATTATTCCATGCCTTAGTGCCCTTCACGTGGCAGCTACCACCACTGCCATCACTCAGCCAGATATAGCCTGAGTCGTGGTTCATCATATTTCTTATTGTACTGCCTGCCATCATGCTGCCACACTACTACTGACACCTCTTAGCCAGATATGTCCAGTCATCTTGTCCTACATATTCCATGATGTTCCACTATACCGTACTGTTGGTGTCACAGTTTTGGTATCCAAAACTATCGAAAATTATATTTAACCCCTTCCCGCCGATGGCACTTTTTGACTTCCTGACCAAGCTCGATTTTTCAAAACTGACATGTGTCACTTTCTGTGGCAATAACTTTGGAACGCTTTAACTTACCAAAGTGATTTTGAGATTGTTTTTTCATAACACATTATACTTCATGTTAGTGGTAAATTTTGGTTGCTATGTTTTGTGTTTAATTCTGAAAAAATAGGAAATTTGGTGGAAATTTTGAAAAATATGCATTTTATAAAGTTTGAAATGATGTGCATTACATACAAATAGTCAGACCGCCAAAATTATATCATAAATCTCATGTCCCAGTTCTCTGCTTTATGTCGGCATCAAACTTTAGGCGCCCTTTTAATTTTTATGGACATTATAAGGTTTACAAGTGAAACAACAATATTCAAAATTTTCAAGAAATTTCCAAAACCCATTTTTTAAGGGACTAATCCAGTTATGAAGGCGTTTTGAAAGACCCGTGTATTAGAAACCCCCATAAGTCACCCCATTTTCAAAACTGCACCCCTTAAATAAGCCAAAACAACATATACCTAGTAATTTAACCCTATAAGTGCTTAACAGGAATTAATACAAAATGGAGGTGAAATTTTCAAATTTGATTTTATTTTACTAATATTTTCATTTAGCCCTAGAATTTACACATTCACAAGGGGTTAAAGGAGAAAACGCATCCCACAATTTGTTATGCAAGTTCTCCCGACTACCATACTACCCCACTTGTGGATGTAAACTAATATATGGACGCACAGCGAGACGCAGAAGGGAAGGCGCGCCAAGGAGATTTTAGAGGGCAGTTCTGGCTGTATCAGTTTCAGGAACCATGTCGCACTTACAAAGCCCTTGAGGTGTCAAAACAGTGGAAACCTCTAGAAAGTGACCCCATTTTGAAAACCGCACCCCTCAAAGAATTTATCAAGTGATGTAGTGAGCATTAGTAACCCCGAAGTGAATATGTAAGCTGTGCGGAGTAAATTGGGCACACCAAATCTTATTTTATTTTCCCACTAGCTCCTATGACACGGACAGGGAAGGGGGCATTCTGGGGGATCAGCGCTGGTGTATTATCTCTCATAAACTCTAAATATGGGGGGTCCCCTGAAAACGCTCGCACAGCTTATACATTTCCTTCTAGTCGCAGCCACTTATGTCCTAATGATTTGGCGACTTTTGGGGTTTTTGTCTTCACATTGTACAAGCTAGATTTTTATTTTTATCTTCTGGCAATGTGACCATATGAGGGCTTGGTGTTTGCGGTATTAGATGAGCTTTTCAATGCCACCATTTTGGGGCCTGTAACTTATTGACTACATTTTATTAACTCTTTCTGGGTGGGATGTAAAAGAAAACATCAATTCTGACATTGCTTTTTAGCATTTTTTTTTTTTCCCGTGCAGCGTACAGCATATGTAACATGTTACCTTTATTCTGCGGGTCGGTACGGTTACGGCGATACCTCATTTATATGATTTTTTAATGCGTTGCTATTTGTGCAGAATAAAATTCAATTTAGGGAAAAAAATCAATTATTTTTGCATCGCCATCTTCTGAAAGGCATAACATTTTTATTTTTCGCTAGACAGAGCTGGTTGAGGGCTTATTTTTTGTGGGAAGACCTCTTCTTTTTATTGGTACCATTTTGGTTTTGATCTGACCATTTGATTACTTTTTATTGAACATTTTGGTGAATAATCATTATTTTGTGCGGTTTTCTACTTTTTTTTTTACGCCGTTCGCCGTTCGGGTTAAATAATGTTTTAATTTTATTGTTCAGGTTATTACGGATGCGGTGATACCAAATATGTAATGTTTTTTTCTATTTTTCTTTATTTTACATAATAAAACATTTTATATGGGGAAAAAGGGATTTTGGGGTCTTTATTTATTTCTATTTTATTTTAAACTGATTTAAACTTTTTTATTTTTACTTTTTTCAAACTTTTTTTTTCTGTCCCCATGGGGGATTGAAGCAGTGATCGGCTGATCACCGCTTCACTACATATACGCTGCAATACACGTGTTACACGTGTATTGCATTGTATAGGAAGCTGTCAGCCTGTGTGGACGCATAGGCTGACAGCTTCCGTTTTAGGCAGGATCAACCAGGTACGTGGAGGGGGTGAGTGATGGGGCAGACCCGGGGTCACTGATCAGACCCCGGGCTGCCCCCTACGAACACCGGCACCCCCCGAAACCGGCGCGGGAGGTGCCGATCGCCACCACAACAAAGTGAAACCCCGGAGATGTCGGTGGTCATGTTGACCGCCGGTATATCAGGGGTTAACACCCGCGAACGGACCCGGTTCCGACCGCGGGTGTTACAGGGCAATGTCAGCCGTAACATACGGCTGTCACCCGCAGCGCATGGTGCGCACACAGTATCTGTGTGCGCACCATGCATCCGCCGTAATAGTACTGCGGTTTGCGGGAAGCCCTTCCCGGCAGCGCCGTACTATTACGGCGAGTGTCGGGAAGGGGTTAACCCTTAAGCCTTCCCCATTTTGTTTCTTTCAATGACAAAGTTGCTTTGATTTTACTTCTGCTAGATGAAGAAATAATATTTTGCAGCTTTTTGTTTAGGGAAGCCATAAATTCTTCATCACTTTTCAACTAAGCACACAGCCACACATTTGTTTCCCAAATAATAACAAGTCTGTTATTAACTAACACACCTGCTGAGAAACTCTCACTTTATGCCACACTTCCACCAGCCCCAAGAATCTGATGACAGTAAGACACAGAAAGCAGAAGCTTGATGACGATTCAAGGCAGATATCCAAGTTTATTCTTGAAATTTTCCTATGATTACATTATGTCTTGCTCTTTTTTCTGTATTGCTTATCCAAAAGTGAGCCTGTGTGACTTATGTTTGTTCCTGAACCAAGTTATAGCAGTGGTTAATGTTTGTTTCACAAGTTCCCTATTTCACAACGCTCTGAACTTTTCTTAGAATATATTAAATTTCAAATATATTTTTAATTAAATAATAACATATTTTTATCTCATTGCAACAATGTAAATATAATCATAAAAATTGGTAGAATATTTTACAATATAAATAACAGTAGTTATCAACTTGTAGTTCCTCAAACTTTCCACTGGGTGTTGCCAAAACATTGTAATATAATTTCTAGTTAGAAATTAAGTATTTCTAGTTAGAAATTTCTGTAAAATGCATATTGAATTTTAGGAATATAAACTAGGAGACAAATAACGTATTATATTCTAGACCAATACCCATGATATTTTAGAGATGCGTTATGCAAAGGCCATGTTCAGACATAGGGTGGTTACAATATGGTGTGCCATATACTCTAATATACATATTATGAATGGAGATGAGTTGCTGCAAAGTTATTGAAATATCTGGTATAAATATACATTTAACAAGTTCTACTGCATTGTCCAGTCCTGGGGTACTAGCATCATAAAACATACAAGTACTTTTTATATACTTACCAACTGAGATACTAAAATGTTGTTACAAAATTATAAAATCTTCACAAAAAAAATCACCCAGTTTGGACTTTTATATATATATTAGGGTGAATTCACACTACATAAACGGCAGCTTATTCTGAACGTAAAACACGTTCAGAATCAGCGGCGTATAAAGCAGTTCCCATTCATTTCAATGGGAGTCGGCATACGAGCGCTCCCCATAGAAATGAATGGGCTGCTTTTTTCACTACGAGCACTCCCATTGAAGTGAATGGGAAGTGCTTGCGTGTATGGTAAGCTCTGCTCATTCCGAGCTGTGCACGCAAGCACTCCCCATTCACTTCAATGGGAGTGCTCGTAGTGAAAAAAGCAGCCCATTCATTTCAATGGGCAGCGCTTGTATGCTGGCTCCCATAGAAATGAATGGAACTGCTTTATACGCCGCTTATTCTGAACGTGTTAGCTGCCGTTTACGTAGTGTGAATTCACCCTTACATTACTAGCCTCTGCCCATGACTTGTTGGTGTTGATGATTCTCCTATATTCAGCAAATTGCTGCCATCAATGGTTTGCCTGCTCCAGGGTTTTCGGCAGCTCTTAAGCTGTCCTGCTGCTGAACTTGTTCCTTGCACCGTGCCTGTGATTGTACTAGCATCTCAGCAGCTCGCTGGGCCTCCATATAATGAGCGTGTTATTGGTGTTGATGATCCACCTGCTCCGGTGTTTTGACACCTGTCAAGCTGGCCTGCCACTTAACTCATTCATTGCTCTGTGCACGTGATTGTTCCAGCATCTCAACAGCTCGCTGGGATGCCATATAATGAGTGTGTTGTTGGTGTTGATAATCTGCCTCCTCCAGCGTTTCGACACCTGTCAAGCTGGCCTGCCGCTGAACTCATTCCTCGTGCTGTGCCCATGATTGTTTCAGCATCTCAGCAGCTCGCTAGGAAGCCATATAATGAGCGTGTTGTTACAAAGTATGTGCCAAATTTCATACAAATCTGTTCAGCCGTTTTTGCGTGATTGAGGAGCAAACATCCAAACACACATACTTTCACATTTATAATATTAATATGATATTATATTATATTATTTACATTCTTTGTAAAAGTACGCTATAAATAACAAGTAAGAGTAAAGGCAAAGAAGACATAAAATCCATGATCCTGAAATATTGATCCACATTGCCCCACAAGGTTAGACTGTGTAAATCAGGGGTAGGGAAGCTTGGCTTTCCAGCTGCTGTGGAACTACAACTCCCAACATGCTCCATTCACTTCCATGGGAGTTCCATGCATGCTGGGAGTTGTAGTTTTGCAACAGCTGGAGAGCCAGGGTTCCCTACTAGAGATGAGCGAACACTAAAATGTTCGAGGTTCGAAATTCGATTCGAACAGCCGCTCAATGTTCGTGTGTTCGAATGGGTTTCGAACCCCATTATAGTCTATGGGGAACAGATACTCGTTAAGGGGGAAACCCAAATCCGTGTCTGGAGGGTCACCAAGTCCACTATGACACCCCAGGAAATGATGCCAACACCTCTGGAATGACACTGGGACAGCAGGGGAAGCATGTCTGGGGGCATCTAACACACCAAAGACCCTCTATTACCCCAACATCACAGCCTAACAACTACACACTTTACACACTCAATACCACATCTCTGACAGTAGGAAAACACCTTGAAACATGTGTATTTGGCACTTGCAGTGAGGAGAGCTTGTCACCAGCAGTGAATTTGGCCCTTGTAGTAAGTTGAGGTTGGCACCAACATTTGTTTTGAAAATCAGGGTGGATTGAGCCTCTAACCAGCAGAGTTTGGGCAAATTCATGGTGGAGGGAGCCTCTAAACACCCCAGTTTGGGCAAATTCATGGTGGAGGGAGCCTCTAAAAACCCCAGTTTGGACCAATTCATGGTGGAGGGAGCCTCTAACCAGCCCAGTGTGGGCAAATTCATGGTGGAGGGAGCCTCTAAAAAACCCAGTTTGGACCAATTCATGGTGGAGGGAGCCTCTAACCAGCCCAGTTTGGGCAAATTCATGGTGGAGGGAGCCTCTAAAAAACCCAGTTTGGACCAATTCATGGTGGAGGGAGCCTCTAACCAGCCCAGTTTGGGCAAATTCATGGTGGAGGGAGCCTCTAAAAAACCCAGTTTGGACCAATTCATGGTGGAGGGAGCCTCTAACCAGCCCAGTTTGGGCAAATTCATGGTGGAGGGAGCCTCTAAAAAACCCAGTTTGGACCAATTCATGGTGGAGGGAGCCTCTAACCAGCCCAGTTTGGGCAAATTCATGGTGGAGGGAGCCTCTAACCAGCCCAGTGTGGGCAAATTCATGGTGGAGGGAGCCTCTAAAAAACCCAGTTTGGACCAATTCATGGTGGAGGGAGCCTCTAACCAGCCCAGTTTGGGCAAATTCATGGTGGAGGGAGCCTCTAAAAAACCCAGTTTGGACCAATTCATGGTGGAGGGAGCCTCTAACCAGCCCAGTTTGGGCAAATTCATGGTGGAGGGAGCCTCTAAAAAACCCAGTTTGGACCAATTCATGGTGGAGGGAGCCTCTAAACAGCCAAGTTTGGACCAATTCATGGTGGAGGGAGCCTCTGAAAAACCCCAGTTTGGACCAATTCATGGTGGAGGGAGCCTCTAACCAGCCCAGTTTGGGCAAATTCATGGTGGAGGGAGCCTCTAAACAGCCCAGTTTGGGCAAATTCATGGTGGAGGGAGCCTCTAACCAGCCCAGTTTGGACCAATTAATGGTGGAGGGAGCCGCTAAACAGCCCAGTTTGGACCAATTCATGGTGGAGGGAGCCTCTAAAAACCCCAGTTTGGACCAATTCATGGTGGAGGGAGCCTCTAAAAAACCCAGTTTGGACCAATTCATGGTGGAGGGAGCCTCTAACCAGCCCAGTTTGGACCAATTAATGGTGGAGGGAGCCTCTAAACAGCCAAGTTTGGACCAATTCATGGTGGAGGGAGCCTCTAAAAACCCCAGTTTGGACCAATTCATGGTGGAGGGAGCCTCTAACCAGCCCAGTTTGGGCAAATTCATGGTGGAGGGAGCCTCTAAACAGCCCAGTTTGGGCAAATTCATGGTAGAGGGAGCCTCTAAACAGCCCAGTTTGGGCAAATTCATGGTGGAGGGAGCCTCTAAAAACCCCAGTTTGGACCAATTCATGGTGGAGGGAGCCTCTAAAAACCCCAGTTTGGACCAATTAATGGTGGAGGGAGCCTCTAAAAAACCCAGTTTGGACCAATTCATGGTGGAGGGAGCCTCTAAACAGCCCAGTTTGGGCAAATTCATGGTGGAGGGAGCCTCTAAAAACCCCAGTTTGGACCAATTCATGGTGGAGGGAGCCTCTAAAAACCCCAGTTTGGACCAATTCATGGTGGAGGGAGCCTCTAAAAACCCCAGTTTGGACCAATTCATGGTGGAGGGAGCCTCTAAAAAACCCAGTTTGGACCAATTCATGGTGGAGGGAGCCTCTAACCAGCCCAGTTTGGACCAATTCATGGTGGAGGGAGCCTCTAAAAACCCCAGTTTGGACCAATTCATGGTGGAGGGAGCCTCTAAACAGCCCAGTTTGGACCAATTCATGGTGGAGGGAGCCTCTAAAAACCCCAATTTGGACCAATTCATGGTGGAGGGAGCCTCTAAACAGCCCAGTTTTGGCAAATTCATGGTGGAGGGAGCCTCTAAAAACCCCAATTTGGACCAATTCATGGTGGAGGGAGCCTCTAACCAGCCCAGTTTGGACCAATTCATGGTGGAGGGAGCCTCTAACCAGCCCAGTTTGGGCAAATTCATGGTGGAGGGAGCCTCTAAAACCCCCAATTTGGACCAATTCATGGTGGAGGGAGCCTCTAAACAGCCCAGTTTTGGCAAATTCATGGTGGAGGGAGCCTCTAAAAACCCCAGTTTGGACCAATTCATGGTGGAGGGAGCCTCTAACCAGCCCAGTTTGGGCAAATTCATGGTGGAGGGAGCCTCTAACCAGCAGAGTTGTGGGAAAGCAGGGTGGAGGGAGCCTCTAACCAGCAGAGTTGGTGGAAATCAGGGTGGAGGGAGCCTCTAACCAGCAGAGTTGGGGGAAATCATGTTGGAGGGAGCCTAGTATTAGCAGAATTGTGCAACGCTTATGGTGGATGAGTATGAGGATGCGGAGGAATTGGAGAGGTTGAGTACAGACATGGAGTTTCATGTTGGGGTGCTTTACACAGGTGGGCACAAAAATGAAGGCTCTATCCAGTGGTGGTTCATTTTTATCAAAGTGAGCCGGTCGACACTCTCAGCTGACAGACGGGTGCGCTTGTCAGTGATGATGCCACCGGCTGCACTGAACACCCTCTCAGATAGGACGCTGGCGGCAGCACAGGACAGCACCTCCAAGGCATATAGGGCAAGTTCAAGCCACAGGTCCAACTTCGACACCCAATACGTGTAGGGCGCAGAGGGGTCGGAGAGGACAGGGCTGTGGTCGGAAAGGTATTCCCGCAACATGCGCCTATACTTCTCACGCCTGGTGACACTAGGACCCTCCGTGGCGGCACTTTGGCGAGGGGGTGCCATCAAGGTGTCCCAGACCTTAGACAGTGTGCCCCTCGTTTGTGTGGACCGGTGAGAACTTGGTTGCCTACTGGAGGAACTGCCCTCCCTGCCGCCAACGTCACATGCTGGAAACATCTCCATCATATTCTGCACCCATTGCCTGTGGCAAGCATTGATGCGATTGGCCCTCCCCTCTACCGGAATAAAAGACGAGATGTTGTTTTTATACCGGGGGTCAAGGATAGCAAAGATCCAGTACTGGTTGTCCTCCATGATTTTGACAATACGCTTGTCGGTTGTAAAGCACCCCAACATGAACTCAGCCATGTCTGCCACAGTGTTAGTTGGCATGACTCCTCTGGCCCCACCGGAAAGTTCAATCTCCATTTCCTCCTCATCCTCCATGTCTACCCATCCGCGCTGCAACAATGGGACGATTCGAAGTTGCCCGGAAGCCTCCTGTATCACCATCACATCATCGGACAACTCTTCTTCCTCCTCCTCCTCCTCCTCCTCCTCCATTAAACGCAGTGAAGCGGACAGATGTGTGGACCTACTCTCCAGCTGTGACGGATCGGATGCTATCCCTAACTCCTCTGTGTGATCTGAGTTATCCCTGATGTCAATCAGGGATTCTCTCAGAACACACAAGAGCGGGATTGTAAGGCTCACCATCGCATCCTCAGAGCTCACCCTCCTTGTGGACTCCTCAAAGACCCGTAGGATGTCACAAAGGTCTCTCATCCATGGCCACTCATGGATGTGAAACTGAGGCAGCTGACTTTGTGGCACCCTAGGGTTTTGTAGCTGGTATTCCATCAAAGGTCTCTGCTGCTCAACCACTCTATTCAACATCTGAAACGTTGAGTTCCAGCGTGTGGGGACGTCACACAAAAGCCGGTGTTGTGGCACATGCAGGCGTTGCTGGAGAGATTTTAAGCTAGCAGCGGCTACTGTCGACTTGCGAAAGTGGGCGCACATGCACCGCACTTTCACCAGTAGCTCTGGAACATTGGGGTAGCTCTTTAGGAAACGTTGCACCACTAGGTTGAAGACGTGGGCCAGGCATGGAACATGTTGGAGTCCGGCAAGCTCCAGAGCTGCTACCAGGTTCCGGCCGTTATCACAAACGACCATGCCTGGGCCCAGGTGCAGCGGCTCAAACCATATTGCTGTCTCATCGAGGAGGGCATCCCTCACCTCGGAGGCAGTGTGCTGTCTGTCCCCCAAGCTGATCAGCTTCAGCACAGCCTGCTGACGTCTACCAACGCCAGTGCTGCAACGTTTCCAACTCGTAGCTGGGGTCAATCTAACAGCGGAGGAGGAGGCGGTGGCGGAGGAGGAGGCGGTAGAGGAGGAGGAGGAGGGGGGTGTTCTTCTCGTGTCCCTGCCAGGAATGTTAGGCGGGGAGACGAGGTACACCGGGCCAGTTTGGGAAGCAGTCCCAGCCTCAACTACATTCACCCAGTGTGCCGTCAGTGAAATGTAGCGTCCCTGTCCGCATGCACTTGTCCACGCGTCGGTGGTCAAGTGGACCTTTGTGCAAAGCGCGGAACTAAGGGCCCGCCTGATGTTGAGTGACACGTGCTGGTGCAAGGCAGGGACGGCACACCGGGAGAAGTAGTGACGGCTAGGGACGGCATAGCGGGGTGCCGCAGTTGCCATCAGGTCCAGGAAGGCGGGAGTTTCAACAAGCCGGAACGCCAACATCTCCTGGGCCAGCAGTTTAGCGATGTTGGCGTTCAAGGCTTGCGCGTGTGGGTGGTTAGCAGTGTATTTCTGCCGCCGCTCCAATGTCTGAGAGATGGTGGGTTGTTGTAAAGAAACGCCTGATGGTGCCTTTGATGGTGCAGGAGAAGGAGATAAGACAGGACCAGGGGAGGATGAGGTAGAAGTCAACAAAGTGGCGGAGGCAGATGAAGTGGTGTCCTGGCTCGTCCTCTGGAGTGCATCGCCAGCACAGTCAGCAGTGGCAGTGGCAGAGGCAGAGGCAGTGGCAGAGGCAGTGGCAGTGGCGTGAACGGCAGGCGGCCTTTGTCCTGCCGTTGCTGCCTGCCACTGATTCCAGTGCTTGGATTCCAAATGACGGCGCATTGAAGTGGTGGACAGGTTGCTCTTCTCAGAGCCCCTAATCAATTTCGAGAGGCAAATTGTGCAGACAACACTATATCTGTCCTCGGCGCATTCCTTGAAAAAACTCCACACCTTCGAGAAACGTGCCCTCGAGGTGGGAGTTTTTCGGGGCTGGGTACGAACTGGAACATCTTGGGAGATTCCGGGTGTGGCCTGGCTTCGCCTAAGCTGCTGACCTCTGCCTCTGCCTCTAGCTACCCTTTTTGGTGCTGCACCTGCCTCAACATCCACACTACTTTCCCCGCTTGACATCCCCCCTGTCCAGGTCGGGTCAGTGTCCTCATCATCCACCACTTCCTCTTCCAACTCCTGTCTCATCTCCTCCTCCCGCACAATGCGCCGGTCAACTGGATGCCCTGACGGCAACTGCGTCACATCATCGTCGATGAGGGTGGGTTGCTGGTCATCCACCACCAAATCGAACGGAGATGGAGGAGACTCTAGTGTTTGAGCATCTGGACACAGATGCTCCTCTGTTAGGTTCGTGGAATCGTGACGTGGAGAGGCAGGTTGAGGGACAATGAAAGGAGCGGAGAACAGCTCTGGGGAGCAGGGACAGTTTGGGTTATTGTTCTGTAAAGCTTCGGAATTTTGGGAGGAAGGAAGACAAGACTGTTGGGTAATAGGAGGAGAGGAGGCAGAGTCTGACTGGCTGCTGGACAATGTGCTGTAAGCGTTCTCTGACAGCCATTGCAAGACCTGTTCCTGGTTCTCGGGCCTACTAAGGTTTGTACCCTGCAGTTTAGTTAATGTGGCAAGCAACCCTGGCACTGTGGAGTGGCGCAATGCTTGCTGCCCCACAGGAGTAGGCACGGGACGCCCTGTGGCTTCACTGCTACCTTGCTCCCCAGAACCATTCCCCCGACCTCGCCCACGGCCTCGTCCACGTCCCTTTCCGGGAGCCTTGCGCATTTTGAATTCCTAGTTAGAAATTGGCACTTTATACCAGTAGTAAAAATTGTGGGTGCACGTAACCCCAATATATTCTTTGAATTACCAGTCAGAAACTGGCACTATATGGCAGTAGCAAGAAATGAGGGTATTTGTATTCCCAATATATTCTTTGAATTCCCAGTCAGACAATGGCACTGTATACCAGTAGTAAAAATTGTGGGTGCACGTAACCCCAATATATTCTTTGAATTCCCAGTCAGACACTGGCACTATATGGCAGTAGCAAGAAATGAGGGTATTTGTATTCCCAATATATTCTTTGAATTCCCAGTCAGACAATGGCACTGTATACCAGTAATAAAAATTGTGGGTGCACGTAACCACAATATATTCTTTGAATTACCAGTCAGAAACTGGCACTATATGGCAGTAGCAAGAAATGAGGGTATTTATAACCCCAATATATTCTTTGAATTCCCAGTCAGATAATGGCACTGTATACCAGTAGTAAAAATTGTGGGTGCACGTAACCCCAATATATTCTTTGAATTCCCAGTCAGACACTGGCACTATATGGCAGTAGCAAGAAATGAGGGTATTTGTATTCCCAATATATTCTTTGAATTCCCAGTCAGACAATGGCACTGTATACCAGTAGTAAAAATTGTGGGTGCACGTAACCACAATATATTCTTTGAATTACCAGTCAGAAACTGGCACTATATAGCAGTAGCAAGAAATGAGGGTATTTGTATTCCCAATATATTCTTTGAATTCCCAGTCAGACAATGGCACTGTATACCAGTAGTAAAAATTGTGGGTGCACGTAACCACAATATATTCTTTGAATTACCAGTCAGAAACTGGCACTATATGGCAGTAGCAAGAAATGAGGGTATTTATAACCCCAATATATTCTTTGAATTCCCAGTCAGACAATGGCACTGTATACCAGTAGTAAAAATTGTGGGTGCACGTAACCCCAATATATTCTTTGAATTCCCAGTCAGACACTGGCACTATATGGCAGTAGCAAGAAATGAGGGTATTTGTATTCCCAATATATTCTTTGAATTCCCAGTCAGACAATGGCACTGTATACCAGTAGTAAAAATTGTGGGTGCACGTAACCCCAATATATTCTTTGAATTCCCAGTCAGACACTGGCACTATATGGCAGTAGCAAGAAATGAGGGTATTTGTATTCCCAATATATTCTTTGAATTCCCAGTCAGACAATGGCACTGTATACCAGTAGTAAAAATTGTGGGTGCACGTAACCCCAATATATTCTTTGAATTCCCAGTCAGACACTGGCACTATATGGCAGTAGCAAGAAATGAGGGTATTTGTATTCCCAATATATTCTTTGAATTCCCAGTCAGACAATGGCACTGTATACCAGTAGTAAAAATTGTGGGTGCACGTAACCCCAATATATTCTTTGAATTCCCAGTCAGACACTGGCACTATATGGCAGTAGCAAGAAATGAGGGTATTTGTATTCCCAATATATTCTTTGAATTCCCAGTCAGACAATGGCACTGTATACCAGTAGTAAAATTGTGGGTGCACGTAACCCCAATATATTCTTTGAATTACCAGTCAGAAACTGGCACTATATGGCAGTAGCAAGAAATGAGGGTATTTGTATTCCCAATATATTCTTTGAATTCCCAGTCAGACAATGGCACTGTATACCAGTAGTAAAAATTGTGGGTGCACGTAACCCCAATATATTCTTTGAATTCCCAGTCAGACACTGGCACTATATGGCAGTAGCAAGAAATGAGGGTATTTGTATTCCCAATATATTCTTTGAATTCCCAGTCAGACAATGGCACTGTATACCAGTAGTAAAAATTGTGGGTGCACGTAACCCCAATATATTCTTTGAATTCCCAGTCAGACACTGGCACTATATGGCAGTAGCAAGAAATGAGGGTATTTATAACCCCAATATATTCTTTGAATTCCCAGTCAGACAATGGCACTGTATACCAGTAGTAAAAATTGTGGGTGCACGTAACCCCAATATATTCTTTGAATTCCCAGTCAGACACTGGCACTATATGGCAGTAGCAATTAATGAGGGTATTTGTATTCCCAATATATTCTTTGAATTCCCAGTCAGACAATGGCACTGTATACCAGTAGTAAAAATTGTGGGTGCACGTAACCACAATATATTCTTTGAATTACCAGTCAGAAACTGGCACTATATGGCAGTAGCAAGAAATGAGGGTATTTATAACCCCAATATATTCTTTGAATTCCCAGTCAGACAATGGCACTGTATACCAGTAGTAAAAATTGTGGGTGTATATAGCCCCAATTCTATTGCTAGGGGACTTGCAGGGTATTTCTGGGGTGAAGGTGGGGGGGCACACCGTTGGAACGGGTATCGGGGTATATATCGGGTATACGGGAATACACTGACAGTGTATTCCATTCAGGATCCTGGGAAAGCTGGGTTGCGGCGATTGAGCCCGTCAGTGCCACGTTACACTGACAAGCTTCTCCCTGGAATTTAGCTCTTACAAGAGCTGTTGGTTGTCTTCTCCTTCCTATCCTAGCCTGTCCCTGCCTACCCAGAATCTAAGCCCTAGCTAGCTGGACGGAAACCTCCGTCCTCGGTGAATTGCAAGCTCAGAATGACGCGAACCTGGGCGGCGCTGTTCTTTTAAATTAGAGGTCACATGTTTTCGGCAGCCAATGGGTTTTGCCTACTTTTCTCAACGTCACCGGTGTCGTAGTTCCTGTCCCACCTACCCTGCGCTGTTATTGGAGCAAAAAAGGCGCCAGGGAAGGTGGGAGGGGAATCGAGTAATGGCGCACTTTACCACGCGGTGTTCGATTCGATTCGAACATGCCGAACAGCCTAATATCCGATCGAACATGAGTTCGATAGAACACTGTTCGCTCATCTCTATTCCCTACCCCTGGTATAAACAGTCTGAAAATTCACCAGATTTAGCAGAGTAGATCATTTTTACACTGTCTAAGCACATTTTCACATTATTTTTGTACTTTCCATTTTTTTTTGATCTGTTAGTCTAAAATTACATGTGCTAAAATGCATTAAAGCCACAAGTTACAATAAATTGCTTCAGATTTTGGCATAATTTAATCCCCCTCCCCTTCCCTCACTGACTGCTTATTAGAGAATAAGCCCCCTAGCCAGCACCAGCCCCTTTTTGGGGAGTTTTATTTCTTTTTTTTCCTGTTTTTTGTTGTATCCTACTTTTTGTTACATCCCTGTGTCACTGTCTGACATAAATTACTGATCGCCCGTTAGTCAATTTTTTTGAGACACTTTTTTTTTCAGAATATTCTCTTTTCTAATTAGATTTAGTTAGAATTGCTATAAATATACAAAGAAGTTTCTCTATTTCTATAGAAAAAATTTAGATCACTTTTAGAGGAGGGTATTTTTTTTTTATTTTTTTTTAACTATAGTGCACTTTTAGGATAGGGGCACAACGTGGCATAAATGCTGCAGAAAAAAGCCTATTAGTTTACAGTTGCTGCAAAGTCACTTCTAGGACATTCCGGAAAAATAGGCGGTTTTGGAAATTGCAGTATGTCAGTTATACATACGGAAACGCCGGTGGTTTCCCTATAGGTATAATGGAAGCAGGAAGTTCACAGAGGAAAATGTATATGCCCAACAATTTATAGAACAAAAGGCCCTGAAGGTATACGCCATAGATGCAGCAGAGATAAAAATAAATAAATAAATTTTAAAAAATAAGGCCACTCATTGACCACTGTAGTGCCAAATTTGCAGAGTCCTACATCCTTGATCAGAACATTTCTATATATAAGTCTCTGATCAGTTTCAAAGGGAGACTAAAATTCTGCCAATACCTGCCCAGTACATGGAAGGGGCTAATCTATCTCACCAAGTCCTGAAGCCGTATAATGCCATGAGAAAAACAAAAGTGTGATACAAAACGCTGGCCATGCACATTGTACAGATGACACTGTATTACAAGCTATCACGATGTGCAGGCAAGACAGGAACAAGTTATCAAAACCAGGATATTTAGTGATCAGGCCCTAGTATCACTGGAACAGAAGGTGCCCATATTGTACCAGGAAATTTAAAAAAAAAAAAAAAAAGTTGCAGAGTGTATTTAAAAAGAGGAATAAGAAAAGACACAATTTATCAGTGTGACTCCTGCTTGGCCTGTGTAAGGAGTGCTTCAGATTGTACAGCTAATCCATGTATTATATTAATGTTATAATTTATTTTCCATGGTATATCATATCCTTATACCATGATGAACTCCGCACAGATTTACCTTTCAACCTCTGTTGGGCATTAATTTCTGGAAAATAAATTAATTCAATAACTATGGAGTCCAAATGCTCACTATACTCCTAAATAAATTTCTTAAGAAGTCTAGTTTTCAAAATGAGGTCATTATTTGGGGGTTTTCACTATTTTGGTTCTTCGGAGGCCCTGCAAATGGGACATGGCATCTGAAAACTATTTATGGGAATTCTGCCCTACAAATAACATTATATTCCTTCTGTATGTGCCCATACATCAATTTACATCCACATGTGGCAAATTTCCATAGTTGTCAGAAATTACTTAAATTGTGAATGTATTCTCATATATATATATATATATATATAATATATATATATATATATATATATATATATATATATATATATACTCACCGGCCACTTTATTAGGTACACCATGCTAGTAACAGGTTGGACCCCCTTTTGCCTTCAGAACTGCCTCAATTCTTCGTGGCATAGATTCAACAAGGTGCTGGAAGCATTCCTCAGAGATTTTGGTCCATATTGACATGATGGCATCACACAGTTGCCGCAGATTTGTCGGCTGCACATCCATGATGCGAATCTCCCGTTCCACCACATCCCAAAGATGCTGTATTGGATTGAGATCTGGTGACTGTGGAGGCCATTGGAGTACAGTGAACTCATTGTCATGTTCAAGAAACCAGTCTGAGATGATTCCAGCTTTATGACATGGCGCATTATCCTGCTGAAAGTAGCCATCAGATGTTGGGTACATTGTAGTCATAAAGGGATGGACATGGTCAGCAACAATACTCAGGTAGGCTTTGGCGTTGCAACGATGCTCAATTGGTACCAAGGGGCCCAAAGAGTGCCAAGAAAATATTCCCCATACCATGACACCACTACCACCAGCCTGAACCGTTGATACAAGGCAGGATGGATCCATGCTTTCATGTTGTTGACGCCAAATTCTGACCCTACCATCCGAATGTCGCAGCAGAAATCGAGACTCATCTTCAATTGTCCAATTTCGATGAGCTTGTGCAAATTGTAGCCTCAGTTTCCTGTTCTTAGCTGAAAGGAGTGGCACCCGGTGTGGTCTTCTGCTGCTGTAGCCCATCTGCCTCAAAGTTCGACGTACTGTGCGTTCAGAGATGCTCTTCTGGCTACCTTGGTTGTAACGGGTGGCTATTTGAGTCACTGTTGCCTTTCTATCAGCTCGAACCAGTCTGGCCATTCTCCTCTGACCTCTGGCATCAACAACGCATTTCCGCCCACAGAACTGCCGCTCACTGGATGTTTTTTCTTTTTCGGACCATTCTCTGTAAACCCTAGAGATGGTTGTGCGTGAAAATCCCAGTAGATCAGCAGTTTCTGAAATACTCAGACCAGCCCTTCTGGCACCAACAACCATGCCACGTTCAAAGGCACTCAAATCACCTTTCTTCCCCATACTGATGCTCGGTTTGAACTGCAGGAGATTGTCTTGACCATGCCTATATGCCTAAATGCACTGAATTGCCACCATGTGATTGGCTGATTAGAAATTAAGTGTTAATGAGCAGTTGGACAGGTGTACCTAATAAAGTGGCCGGTGAGTGTATATATATATATATATATATATATATATATATATATATATATATATGATATATAATTGATATTTAAGCGGTAGTTTGGGTAGTATGATTATTACAGATGAGCGAACAGTAAAATGTCCGAGGTTCGATTTTCGTTTCGAATAGCCCCTCAATATTCGACTACTCGAATCGAATATTGAACCCTATTATAGTATATGGGGGGAAAATGCTCGTTTCAGGGGTAGGCAACGTTTGATCAAATTATACTTACCGAGTCCACGAGTGAGGGTCGGGCTGGATCCTCCGAGAAGTCTTCTCCTTGCAGCGTCCCCGCGGCGTCTTCTGGCTCTTCATTCACTCTGCCAGGCATCGGGCCTGGGCAGAGCCGACTGCGCATGCCCGCACTACAAGCGGAATTGCGCAGTCGGCTCTGCCCAGGCCCTATGCCTGGCAGAGTGAATTCAGAGCCGGAAGACGCCGCGGGGATGCTGCACGGAGAAGACTTCTAACGGTAGGAGAAGAACCAGTGTTGATTGGCCGACTGTATAGCATTCGGCCAATCAATGCTGGTTCTGCATCAAACTTTTCCATTCGAATAGCGAGTGGTAATCGATCGAGTACGAGTATTTCGAACACCTACTTGATAGAGTACTACTCGCTCATCTCTAATGATTATGTACAGTCCTATGAAAAAGTTTGGGCACCCCTATTAATCTTAATCATTTTTAGTTCTAAATATTTTGGTGTTTATAACAGCCATTTCAGTTTGATATATCTAATAACTGATGGACACAGTAATATTTCAGGATTGAAATGAGGTTTATTGTACTAACAGAAAATGTGCAATATGCATTAAACCAAAATTTGACCGGTGCAAAAGTATGGGCACCTCAACAGAAAAGTGACATTAATATTTAGTAGATCCTCCTTTTGCAAAGATAACAGCCTCTAGTCGCTTCCTGTAGCTTTTAATCAGTTCCTGGATCCTGGATAAAGGTATTTTGGACAAACAATGTTCAATGATATTCAGGTCTGGGGACTGGGATGGCCATTCCAGAACATTGTAATTGTTCCTCTGCATGAATGCCTGAGGATTTGGAGCGGTGTTTTGGATCATTGTCTTGCTGAAATATCCATCCCCGGCGTAACTTCAACTTCGTCACTGATTCTTGAACATTATTCTCAAGAATCTGCTGATACTGAGTGGAATCCATGCGACTCTCAACTTTAACAAGATTCCCGATGCCGGCATTGGCCACACAGCCCCAAAGCATGATGGAACCTCCACCAAATTTTACAGTGGGTAGCATGTGTTTTTCTTGGAATGCTGTTTCTTTTTGGACGCCATGCATAACGCCTTTTTTTTATAACCAAATAACTCAATTTTTGTTTCCAAAATGAAGCTGCCTTGTCCAAATGTGCTTTTTCATACCTCAGGCAACTCTATTTGTGGCGTACGTGCAGAAACGGCTTCTTTATCATCACTCTCCCATACAGCTTCTATTTGTGCAAAGTGCGCTGTATAGTTGACCGATGCACAGTGACACCATCTGCAGCAAGATGATGCTGCAGCTCTTTGGAGGTGGTCTGTGGATTGTCCTTGACTGTTCTCACCATTCTTCTTCTCTGCCTTTCTGATATTTTTCTTGGCCTGCCACTTCTGGGCTTAACAAGAACTGTCCCTGTGGTCTTCCATTTCCTTACTATGTTCCTCACAGTGGAAACTGACAGGTTAAATCTCTGAGACAACTTTTTGTATCCTTCCCCTGAACAACTATGTTGAACAATCTTTGTTTTCAGATCATTTGAGAGTTGTTTTGAGTAGCCCATGATGCCACTCTTCAGAGGAGATTCAAATAGGAGATCAACTTGCAATTGGCCACCTTAAATACCTTTTCTTATGATTGGATACATCTGGCTATGAAGTTCAAAGCTCACTGAGGTTACAAAACCAATTTTGTGCTTCAGTAAGTCAGTAAAAAGTAGTTAGGGGAATTCAAATCAATAAAATGATAAGGGTGCCCATACTTTTGCACCGGTCAAATTTTGGTTTAATGCATATTGCACATTTTCTGTTAGTACAATAAACCTCATTTCAATCCTGAAATATTACTGTGTCCATCAGTTATTAGATATATCAAACTGAAATGGCTGTTGCAAACACCAAAATATTTAGAACAAAAAATGATTAAGATTAATAGGGGTGCCCAAACTTTTTCATAGGACTGTATATAACTAGGTATGCAATTTCAAAGTTTAAAAACTGAAAGTAAAAAAATATACAACTGACACGAAATACAATGTGTCCCGAAAAAATAATCTCAAAACCACTTTGGTAAGTTAAAGAGTCTCAAATTTGTTACCCAAAAATGGACGCATGTCAGGTTTTAAAAATGAGGCCTAGAGTTTTCTAAATCTATTAAAGTGTAAATTTAACATGCTCTTACATATTATCCTTTAAAACTTAAGCTTATTCAATAAAACAAACAAAAAATTACAAGCTAAATTACATAATGATAAAACAGATATTTACTGTGGTTTGTTTTTTGAAAAGGTTAATATAAAATTAGTCTATAGAGACTGTACAATGATTCTGCTGTGGGACCTTATTATAGTAAATGTAGATCAACAACAGGTTATATATTCGTATACAGGTTGGAGACAAAGCTAAATCTCACCAAACGCATAAATACTGTCTAACAATCTGCTACATTTCATTTTACCTCTTCATTCATTTGCATTCTTTCTATCTACCTAGAGATGATTTATATGAATATTGAATATACTGTATTTGATCATCTGCGTTACTTTTAAAGATTATTATTATATACTTAAAACCACCAATGTAATATGTCGACCTAATTGTTCAATGCATCATAAATTTGGATCATGGATGCATTTCTACATGTTATAGGTAATGTGAATCTTGTTTGGGAATCAAGCATATACTTGTGGGCTGTTTTAACCTGTTTCTGTACATTGTAAAATTCTGGTTGAGAAAAGACAATGTTTCATAAAGTTCAATATACTATACTCTAGTGTTGATCCAGAAAAAGATACTATCCGAAGGAAAAAGTTGTCAATCACCTTGTAATGGAGGGAAAACCCAAATTCAGATATGGCAAAGAGTGAAGAAAAAAAAAGGGTAAAATACAAAGGAAATGTTATTACTTATTCCTCACATCTATAGTTCACCCCACCGTATCATTTCAGTCCTGGTAAATGGGGCATTTCACTATATTTGTTTGGTTATTTAATTCCATATATGGGGAGGGGGTATATTTGTAGCCTTGTATTGAAGTTGATGATTGGGTTTGTACTAAGAAACTGCCGAAGGAAGAGTTAATGCAAATATAGCACTGGAAGACCTTCGCAAGGATTACAGTAGCCATGGCAATTTACAGGCTTTCTTGATCTTCCTGCAAAGGAGCCATTCACTTGCCAGAGACAGCAATGATTGTGAAAGTAACTAATCACATGCTATTATCACATCTGACCTAAGCATAAGAAGTCTTAGATCACAGACAAAGTTGTTGGGTCTCTGTTGTGTAAAATAGCCAAGACCAACTCAATTCCTGAGCAGGCACCATTTTGCAATATCAACATTCAAAGGATATGTAAGAAGGAATACTCCAAAAACAAGAAAAACACAACTCTGAGCAGCACATAGTATAAAACTGCTATGTGATTTCGAAGGACAAGAGAAGTGAGAGTGCACATGTGAGTTCGTGCTCAAGATGTACTCTTACCTTGTCAGGTAGTGATCAGTCACATCCACTGTATAGGCATAGAGATACTATGTGTATCACAGGAAGTAGCAGGACTACTACGCGTCTAGGCTTCAAGATTCAGGATGGAAGGAAATCAGCAAAGGAAGGAGAGAAGTTCCCCCAAAAAAGTAGATGGATGTCCGTTTTTACCAATCAAGATGTCTTTATTGATTGCACAAAAATACAATGTGTTTCGGGGTTTAAAAGCCCTTTATCAAGTTTATGCCATATTTACACTTGATAAAGGAGTTTTAAATCCCCGAAACATGTTTCATGTTTGTGCAATAAAGATATCTTGAATGGTAACATTGCATGTCATTTTACTTTTTAGATGTAACTTCTCTCCTTCCTATGTATGACTTTAGTCTAACACCACCAGTCGAAGAGTGATGGAAAGAACTAACCTAAAAGAAGATAAAAATGGCCACAGGCTTACAATACTGTGCAATACTGTGCAAGTGGCCATTTTCTCGTGGCCTGTGGTCATGTGCAGTCTGCTCTGCCTTGAAGTTACAAGCCACCGCCGGAAGACGAAGAAGAAGAGGACGCTCCTGACGAAGATGGAGGCGGCGCTGGAGAGAGATCTTTCGCAGCATTGGGGACGCCCCCAGTGTTGCCTGAGCATTGGGGCCCACCCCCAGTGCTGCGAGACGGCTAATTTGCATACCGACAAGAATCGGGATTGTAGGCGAACGGCGGCGCGGAGAAGACGATGAAAGGTAGGAGAAGAATATCCTTTCTTAAGTGTGTTTGACTGATAGGATCCCTTTAAAGAGAATTATATTATAGGCACACATATGCACAGTATTATGCCCTAATTTTGTGCCTCCTGAGTTTGCACCTTAGTATCCCCCCACCATTAGTACCTCCCATATATAATTTACATTAACAGCAGCCAGGAATTGCCAGCTTCACTTCTGTATGTAAATGGACGGAATAGAACTCTGGGTGCTGTTGCATCCATCTTTGAAAATGCTGCAGGTAGCGTTTTTTTCATCCAGCTGAAACAGAACTAATGCCTTTTGTGCCAGGATCCATTATGTCATCAGTTTCCCTCCGGCATGTGTGCACTATGCCAGAGGGAAACTAATTGTAAGAGTCTATCTGGAGCACGACCATGTTTGCCTCTTATTTTCAACTATGGTCACTGCACATCAAAATCTGTCAATCAATCTTTCTGATAGGCAGCAGTGTTGGGCAGCTACCACGTGTAAAAAAGGCACCAAAGGACTTATTCACATATGTAGTAAAAGTTGATTTTCTTGGCAGCAAGTTTCCACTTTGACATAAAAAGTATGTTTACTATCCCAGTAACAATTGCTTTTGTAATCAAAAAAGAACACACGGTAACAGGTCTGAAGTTTCAGTGATATTAATGTGACACCAATATAATGTACAGTACTTCAATAATACGGGAATACAAATGTACTAATATCCCTTCACTCTAGCTACAATGTGAATGACATCTCACAGACTCCCATTAATAACAGAAAAATGTCTGATATGTCATATCTCATATAAGGTCATATGTTTGGCTCTGTCACAATATGCTACTGTATCCTTTAGGAACCTGTTTTGACATTGCTCATCATAACATGCAACATATTTTCTTATACATAGGAGAATACTGTATTCGGGTTCATAAATGGAATTGGTGGTGAAATATGCTGTAGTAATGTGGGATATAAACTATCCATACCAGTCAACAATAAAATGCCAAGGAAGAAAGAGGAAAGGAGCTTTGTCATTGGAAGAACAGCAATAAACTGGAAGGTAAAAGAATTACTGCAACTCCTTATAGTGACAAGTTGTTAGAATAACATGAGTATTAGCACATTTTTGCATGCATAAAAGAACTTTCATACTGTAGATGTGGAAATTCCTCTTTACCCACTTGGTGTCATGTATCATGCATGTACAGATGGACGGAGTAGAACTTTGGGTGCTATTGCATCCATATTTGAAAACGCTGCAGGTAGTGTTTTTTCATCCAGATGAAGCATAGATCCAGCGCCATACAGAACTAATGCCTTTTGCACTAGTAGTAGAAATTGTGGAATCATAAAAGTGGCTGCATTTTCTGAACTTAATCCTCATCTCAAGACTCACCTCAAGGCCGATCAGCCAGAACAGATCTGTTGCTTAAGTTGTTACATAATATAAGTATTTAACACTTAGGGTGTGTTCATATGGAGGAATTTGCCATGGATTTGGGGGCGGATTTCGCCTCCCACTGTTTTCGCAGTAGGATGTGGAAAAAAGAAGCATTCTGCTGGATCTTTCTGCAGATTCCACCCCTGGGGTCCTCGGCTCAAGACTCCCTCCTGACTAAGCCCATTCATCCGGGTCTAATTAGGAGTGGGATGCGCGACAGAATGCTGTTGCACTGCATCGGCATCCTGTCGTGGCTGGACCATGGCGAAAACACTGGTGGAGGAATTCCTCTTCATTTTCCACCATATGAACATATCCTAATAAGTAGTAAATATGTAAAGGAACTCTTGGGTTCACACCAGCACTTGCTCTCCATTTGGGGATTCCATTCTCCTCTCAACTTGAAAAATGTAGAGAGAAAAGTCTGCAGGTTTCCGCAGGTAACCACTTTTTTTTAAACATATTACGTTTCTTTTTGGGGTCCCCAAAAAGAAACCCTGAACAGAAACCTGAAAGCAGATGTGAACATAATGTAAGAAAAGTGCAAGTGCCCACTCCTCTTTTTTGTAATTCTTTTAGTATTTTAAAACTTATGCCCTGTTCACGTCTGCTTTTGTATTCCATCCGGGGAGAGTCCGCATGGAGATCCCCCGAATGGAATACAAACGCAACTGCAAGCGCTGTGCTGTAAAAGCACATGGACCTCATAGACTATAATAGGGTCCATGTGCTTGCCGTGCACTGCCCGCACGAATCAAGCGTTCACGAATCATTATAGTCTATGGGATCGGTGTGCTTTTACAGCACAGCGCTTGAAATTGCGTTTTTATTCCGTTCAGGGGATCTCCATGCGGACTTTACCTGAACAGAATACAAAAGCAGATGTGAACAGGGCATTACTGATTCTTAGACCTTAATGTGTAGTTTTGTCTCTGTGTTTGGGATCATTGCATTTCCAAAAAATAAACTTCCTAGGGTATTTTGTTGTAATTTATAGTAATATTTATTTTGTGTCCGCATGAACAGTTTGCAATACCCTAAACACATACATTGCCTAGTAGCTGGTTGTTTTTTGTTAACTTTCTCATGTTAGCTATTTTCAATATGAAAATTTATTGTTTTCAGTTAAACAGGTATATAGCAATCTTTAAACTGACACTTAAAAAAAATACAGTTGCTTACATTATTAAATTAAATTAATTGTTACAAAAGTGTATTTAACATTGTGTCAAGTTAGACTTTGCTGTGTCTGTATAGAAAACATTTAAAAAAAAACTTTGCTTACTCACATGAGTTCCACCGATTGGCCTTTAAAGGGGCTCTATTAGCAAAATCATGCTGCTAGAGCCCCACATATGCGTGAATAATCTTTAAAAAGGCTATTCAGGCACCGTAAAAGTTATATTAAACTACCCCCCCCCCCCATTTTAAAATGAAACCCTAAAAAAGAATTGTGCACTGTGGGCGGGCATTCAGGGTGTGTCTTCATCTTCTTCCACGCCTCTTCTTCCTCCGACGTCCTCCGGTCTCGTCCTCCTCCGGCGCTCGCGAGCGGACACTGATATAAAAAAATGGCCTGGGCACCTGCACAGTAGCCGTAGTAGAAGCCGCATGCTACTGCGCATGTGCCCAGGCAATTTTTTTATATCAGTGTCCGCTCGCGAGCGCCGGAGGAGGACGGGACCGGAGGACGTCGGAGGAAGAAGAGGCGTGGATGAAGATGAAGACACACCCTGAATGCCCGCCCAGCGTGCACGATGCATAAGTAGATCACATTCTTTTTTAGGGTTTTATTTTAAAACGGGGGGGTAGTTTAATATAACTTTAGCGGTGCCTGAATAGCCTTTTTAAAGGCTATTCACGCATATGTGGGGCTCTATCAGCATGATTTTGCTGATAGAGCCCCTTTAAAGAGATGAGGATGTGTCATAACAAGATCAATAGTTATGTATTCAACAATTGGATTATTATTATTATTATTATTATTATTTATTGTATATAATTAAGATGTATTATTTATTATTTTGTATTACAGAACTAGACTTTCACAGATATGTAGTGACTGAGTACAGACGATTGTTAATGAAAATCTTTTGCTATGCCAATAGGCAAAAATGAATCAAACTAGCATTTCAGAGTTCATTCTACTAGGATTTTCTCTAAGTGAAGATATGCGCATCTATCTATTTACATTCTTTCTTCTAATTTATATCTTAACACTTGTGGCCAATGCGTTGATTATTATTCTTGTGTACAGCAACAACAATCTTCATAACCCAATGTACCTATTTCTTAGTAATTTTTCATTCCTTGAAATCTGCTACACTGCAGTTACAGTGCCCAAAATGCTTTCAGATTTGATAGGTCAGAGTCGGTCAATTTCTGTAGCCGGCTGTATCACGCAGTACCATTTCTTTTCTTTATGTGCTGCCACTGAGCACTTTCTCTTGGTTACTATGGCTTATGACCGTTATGTGGCTATTTGCTACCCCCTTCATTATGGTGGTATCATGAGCAATATATTTTGTGTGAAACTTATTGTGGCATGCTGGTCTATCAGTGCTCTGTCTCTCACAATCCCGGCACTTTCTGTTGCCAGGCTTCACTTTTGTGGCCCAAATATAATTGATCATTTTTTTTGTGAATTTAACCCAGTATTAAAGCTTTCCTGCACAGACACCTACATTGCTCAATTTATTTTCAACTGTCTCTCCTGGATTATTATACTTGGCTGTTTAATTTGTATTGTTATCTCTTACACTAAGATCATCTCTGCTATTATAAAAATCCCCTCCAGTCATGGTAAAAGAAAAGCCTTCTCTACATGCACGTCCCACCTCACTGTGGTTGGAATATTTTATGGTACAGTTATTTTTATATACCTGCGACCAACCGTGAACGTTCCATTCCATCAAAATAAAGTCGTGTCTGTTTTTTATATAGTGGTGACTCCTATGCTAAACCCAATTATTTACAGCTTTAAGAATGAATTATTAAGAAAAGCGCTCTACAATTTAATTGGCTGAATATCAATTAAACCTGGAAGGAAACTTTGAATATGTGTAAATAATTATGTATTGTTTTCATTATTTATTGTGTTATACAGTACTTTATATCCTATCACCATATTAAAGGGGTCGTCTGGTCTCTAATATTCATGTTCTATCCACCAATATAGACCACCAATAATATAAACTTGATAACCCCTTTAATAGCCTCATGCATTTAGTTCACAATTGTCTAAAGATAAATATTCGTAAACATTAAATAAATAGTAAAAACAAGAACATACTATTTAACTACACACTACTGTATATTTAAATAGACATAGTAAATATGTTTTATTCTGGTTGACGTTGCCTACTGTAACTTGTTTCGTACTACTATGCCTAGGCACAAAGTGTGTGTGTTATAATACAATGATACAAGATTAAATATTATAATACAAGAATAAAGTGTAGAAGAACATAATGTCATGTCACAATCTTAAACTGAGAGTAACTGTACATGTTGCATTTATTTAGTTATGTATTAAAAACCTGCTAGCTTGACATGTCTGTTTTAGTAAATAATTTATCAATTTGTCAAAAAAAAAAAAAAAAAGACAAAGTTCAGGTTACTTATTTAGACCCCTGCTGTTTTGTTAATTTTCTATAAAATAAAAGTTCTATATCATCTTTTCTTTTGTGTTGTGCTAACCTTCATATATTAGTCCTGATAATGTACAAATTAAATTGATATGGCAGGCATCATGGGTGTGCTAAAAGGGTACTGTAGGTCATGTTGGAAAAAGACCCCTCTGCTTTTGCAACAGTCATTGATTTTACCACAATTCTGATCAAAACTGCAGAGAGAAGAGATACTGGACTTTTGGTTTCATCATCATCACATCACAAAGGTCATGCAGTGTAGAGGAAAGGAGAGTAAAAGATTCCTGTTTAGAGTGGATTTTCTCATAGTAGATAATATTAAAGAACTGCAAAGTGGGAGGGTTACTATTATGGTGGTTCTCTGAAATGAAGAAGTTTGCGAGCGTACTGCGCACGCTCCGGCACCATTTTTGTCGTAGTTCTAAGTTCCCCCTTAGAACTACGCAAATGTATACTGTGAACTTCTTCATTCCAGAAGAAAAGAAGATGAAGGCGTGGAAGAGCGAGCCCAGGAGGATGTCGCTGGAAGAAGACACAGAGGAAGGCGTGCCAGCAAGATGACGTCCACCAGTGTACGAACCGCCCACCGTGCACGGGTAAGTATGATTTTAATAATCAATTTTAGGGTATTTTTTTTTAAAAAAAAGTGGGGAGCTTTTAAAATAAGATTAGTGGTGCCAAAGGCTATTCAGGCATATGTGGGGCTCATATGGCATAATTTTGCTGATAGAGCCCCTTTAAGAGAAAGAGGATATTTTCACTACGGAGGAAGATAATAAGGGGGCAACAAACAAGAGGACAGCATAGTGGCTCACTATGTGTGACACTAAGTAGCCCTTATTACACTACTAGCTTTTACCCGCGACTTCGTCTGCGGTGATTTGAGAATTGGGCAGACACATACGTGTGAAACTGTAAAAGTGCTTTAAAAAGTTTGGTGGGCTAGCAAATGTGATGTGATGTGTTATATTGTGTATGTCGTGATACAGACAATGTGGTGTGTTGTATTGTGTATGTCGTGATACAGACAATGTGATGTGTTGTATTGTGTATGTCGTGATACAGACAATGTGATGTGTTGTATTGTGTATGTTGTGATACAGACAATGTGATGTGTTGTATTGTGTCAGACAATGTGATGTGTTGTATTGTGTCAGACAATGTGATGTGTTGTATTGTGTCAGACAATGTAATGTGTTGTATTGTGTATGTCGTGATACAGACAATGTGATGTGTTGTATTGTGTCAGACAATGTGATGTGTTGTATTGTGTCAGACAATGTGATGTGTTGTATTGTGTATGTCGTGACACAGACAATGTGATGTGTTATATAGTGGAAAGCTATATGTAAATGTGAGTGAGTAGAGTGAGGGTTACTCCTGAGGTGACAGTAAGGAGTGTGCAGGCAGGTTGAGGCAGGAAATGCCAGGCAGTGTATGTGAGTCTATAGCTGGGGCTAGGAGTCCTGCTTTTGTGAGTCTCCTGCTAGGAAGCCATGTTGTTTAGTGGCACCAAAAGTAGCCTGTGACTCAATCCTAAGGGAAAACTATGTTTGTGGAAAATTGCACGCAAATCCGTCCAGGCGTTTTAGCGTGATTGAGGAACAAACATCCAAACTCACAAACATCCAAACATCCAAACACACAAACTTTCACACTTATAATATTAGTAGGATTAGAGATGAGCGAACAGTGAAATATTCGCGATTCAATATTCGTTTCGAATAGCCCCTCAATATTCGACTATTCGAACGAATATCGAACCCCATTATAGTCTATGGGGAAAAATGCTTTGTTTAAGGGGAAGCCATACTTCAACTTAGGACAGTCACCAAGTCCATTATGACACCCCAGGAAATGATGCCAGCACCTTGAAATGCAACTGGGACAGCAGGGGAAGCATGCCTGGGGGCATCTAACATGCCCAAGTACCTGTATTATGCCACTATCTCGTCGGGATCCCTGTCAGCTCACGATATGCGGAAGTTGACTTTTTCCTATAGGAATGCATTGACCAGCGTTGATTGGCCGAATGCCATACAGAGTACAGCATTTGGCCAATCAACGCTGGTTCTGCTGGAGGAGGCGGAGTCTAAGATCGGTCCACAGAAGTCTATGAAATGTAGCAGTGTTGAGCACACAGCTCTGCTACACCTGAGATGTAGCAAAGCTCGCCGTGCGCTGAGCTCTGCTATACCAGAGATGTAGCAGAGCTGAGTGTTCGCTGAGCTCTGCTACACCCGAGATGTAGTAGAGCTGGCCATGTGCTGAGCTCTGCTACACCAGAGTTGCACCTGATTTCGGCAGCCAATTTCTTTTTCCAATTTTTTTTCAATGCCTCCATTGTCGTAGTTCCTGTCCCACCTTCCCTGCACAGTTATTGGTGCAAAAAAAGCTCCAGGGAAGGTGGGAGGAGATACAAATTTTTAGTGCGTTTGTCTCATGGTATTCGAATACCTCAAACGGCCTGATATTCGATCGAATCTCAATTCGATCGAACGCCGTTCGCTGATCTCTATACACTATGCCAAAAGAAAAAAAAGAAAAACTACGAAAAAGTCCAACATAAGCCACATCCTGAAGGGATTAAAACTTGATACCAACATAAGTAGACATATGGCAAATTTTAACTATTAATGGATTTGGGTGCTATGATTACCTGTCTCACAAACAGAATTATTGAAGTTTTCTGTAAATTTAGCACTAAAGCACTTTAGCAACTACTTTTCCCTTCTGCTCAATCCACTCCTGGCTTTGGCTCAAAAAATTGCAGCAAAATCTGCAACAAAAAACGTTGCTTATCCACAATGTGGGGGCTCGGCCTTAGACTGTTAAAGACCATGTGCTGTACATGTACCATAACAGAATGATAGCATTATATGGCCATGAATGTCTAGTTTTTGTAGTCTAAATAGCATTTAATGTAGTGTAGTAAATAGATCAAGTGGTAATACCATGAACACTGGATGCCCTCCTCAGGGTCCAGTGCAAAGTGGATCCTTCTCATCACTTAGGCCATTTGATCTGATTACAAAGAAGAGGATACAAAGAGGGACACTGACATCATGCATCCCTGACAATCACATGTATGGTATGTACCTTCTAGTTGCAAAAATTTCTACACATATCCACAGATCCCCCTTAACCATGGGTCATCCACAAATGTTCACATAATAGTGTGTCATCCACAGATCCCTCTTGACAGTGTGTCATTCACACATGTCCCCATAGCAGTGTTATTAATTGAGATTGGTAAAATGCTTCACCATGACCCTGGATCAACCCAAATATCCCAAATTGTTCAGCTTTTAATAAAACTGAACAATTGGGAATTTGTCTTGGATGAACTAAAAAGGTTGCCCTGAAATGCATTGCGGTAAATTGTCTTAAAATACACCAGAGAATAATAGGGGAAGGCTCATAAGAGGTGAAGAAAAATCAAAAATCAATTATATTCACCTTCCCTCCCTTCCTTTTAGTTTTCCTCGTGATGTCCAATGCTCTTGTGGTGACATCATGATCCCAGGGTTACCAGTCAGGCCTAAGATTGAACCACAGTAGTCACACAGACACACTAAGTGTCATAACACTAATCACAGGCCTCAACAGTGTCCTGGGCACATGATGTCAATGAGGAGGCAGAGAGAGAACTTCAAACACTGCAAGGAGACCTAAAAGAGGTTAGAGAACATGAGTATAATTTTATAAAAATATTTTTTACAACCCCAGAGTATAATAACTTCTGGTTCTGTCCAAATTTGTTAAACCCAACACAAATGAGGGACCCACACAAACCTAAAATGAAAGGAATCTTGGGAGGTTCACCCATCTCTAGTCACCATAACAGGGCATGATTCACAAAAGTTCCCACAACAGTGTGTCATCCATAGATGTTTTTAGAACAGTGTGTAAACCACAGAAGTCGGGATAGGCTAGCTAGCAAGATGGGGGGAGGTGGGAGGGGCTAGTAATGGGCTGGATTGCTAGGCTAGTGAGAAAGGGAGGGAGAGTGTAGGAGAGAGAGAGGAGGGGGTGCTGAGTGAGAGGGAACTAGTGAAGTAGCTGCACAGGAAATTGCACTGCAGGAAGCTAACACCAAATACACAAAGGCAGAGAATGCCAGCAGCAACAAGAGACACCCAGAAATCACTCCAAATACTGCTAAAAGTATATGGGTGTACTTATTAACCCATTACAAGCACTAACAGATCTTTCTTTAAAAAAAAATAAAAATAAAAATAAAGATTTTCTGTCCAGAAAACCCTTTTATGGATCTTTCCATCTTGCATATTGTAGGGTTACAGGTTGGACTGGTGTCTTTGGCCGACCTCACCTACTATGTAACTACTTGTATGTAACTATGCTAGTGTACAGCTATCCTTCCCTTTTTGAATAGGTGTTTTTATGTTCCACTTTTATTTTTCTTCAGAATGATGAATTGTGTAACTGAGTAAAGCAAAATTGCTGAGCTATGCGCTGCACAAGGCTGATTTTCCACAATGTATAGTGCAGTCAGGGAAAGGGGATAGACTATATATGTGGCCTATCAATGTTTGTTTGCCCCATCTGCTTTTATTATGATTTTTGCAGTATGGGGCTTCAATGCATTAATTCAATAAAATTACATAAATGGCAAATAATGATAAAATAATTTTTAGGTGTTCAAGTGTTTATCCTTTAGTTGGATTTCTGGGTGCAGTTGACACGTGTAAGTAGAGACAAGGGTGGAACAGGCAAATATAACCAACAGCTAAATATTTACTGTATTTTTGGACTAAAAGACTCACAGGCCCATAAGGTGCACCAAGTTTTTAGAGGTGGAAAATAGGGAAAAAAATGTATGGGGATATCTACTGCTGACATGGACTGGACTCACCAGTGCATTCTGAGATGTTCACTACAGCTTTTCTGCTTATGTGCCCGAAGTCGGTCATGTTCACACTAAAACCAAGGGGTTCTCCTCTAGCTTTGCTTTATAGATTGTAAGTAGGGTTGAGCCGATCTTGAGATTTCAGGATCGTTTTTAAAATATGATTTCCGATCATTTTCCATTCCATTCCATCCCAATTCCAATCCCATTGCAAGTCAATGGGATTTTTTTAATAATCGAAGATCAGATTTTAAAAATGATCCTATTCACTACACAGCATGGAGTCCAAAAATTGAACGCTTTAATTTTTCGACTCCATGCTGTGTAGTGATTAAAAAAAATCCTCTGGCTACTTAGTCCCCCCTATTGTCCACTTACGCTTACGCTCCCCGCTGTTCTCGCTCCTCTTCTCGCCTCGCTGCCCCCGCCTCCCAGGTTAGTGTTATAGACCTAGGAAGAAGGCGGGACTTGCGGCTTAGCAGAATAAGGGCGGGTACAGGGCGGGGAGACGTGAGTGTGCTATAGCGATTGTGAAATTTACTTGATCGCCAATCGGAATCCAATCTTTTCCAATCCCGATCGCTCAACCCTAATTGTAAGCCCTTGTGACAAGGCCCTCTATCCCGATGTACTAGTTGGTCACTATTAGTATTGTACTTATTTTGTGCTTTTTGCATATTGCATGTACGCCCTCAAATGTACAACACCATGGAATTAATGAAATAGTGGTGCTCTAAAAAATAAATAAGAAGAAGAAGAACTGCTCTGGAGCAGGGAAATATATAAATATATGTAAATATGAAGCTTTTTTATTTTTAATGCAGCCGTGGATTAAATTATAACAGGGCTATGTGGGGCACATATACCTCATAAGGAAATCACCTCTTTACTCAGTCTCACACGCAGAAGTGGAGACTTTTGGGGGACAGTTGCTGATGACCAGTTTCTTAATTTATTGCCTCATTCTGTGCCATTTTGTCTAAAACTGGCCTTGCTTATATTCACCTGTACCAAGTATTTCAAAAAGGTTTTTTATAATGACAGTTACAGGATCTCTTTACAAGTGAGTCAAAACCAGAAATTCTATAATGTTAAGTTCCCATCTTTACAGTGGAAAAGACTTCCACATAGTCAGGGCTTGTTCTGCATTTCCTTACTACTGAAGGCACATAATTTAGATTTAGACATGAGGAATCTACATGAGTTTCAGCATTCCTGGCAAACTTCCATGGACATTTTTATTATACATTGACATAAAACAATTATATTTCCTATGAAACATATTCAATGCCAACTATTTCAGTATTAAATCACATCAATTTTAATAAGCTTTGTACATGTGTAACAAAATTATTGTTTATGATCAATATGAAATTTCTTTAAATCATCTTCATTTGTCACAATTATTAAACATAAATCCACCCCACTTGCTATATCACAAAGAAGGAGTCAAATGGAAATCCAGGTTATGAAGTCAAGGTGCTTCAACTGACTATAATAAGAAACAAGAACAACAACACCCGTATCTACAAAGTCCAACTGTTTAAGAGTCACTTTCCTGAAAACCTACCATGAAAGCAAGTGAAGTGAACCAAGTTTACCATATAGTAACAGTTTGTATTTGTAATCTGCAGCTAAAAAAATGGTTGGGTGTCCCCTCCTACATTAAACAGTCACCCAGCCCTGCTGAAATTATTGGTCTCTGTTCATAGATGTCTAATTTGTACAGTCATCTTAATGCAGATTTTAAGTTGGGTTTGTATGTAAATATTTTCTTTCTCTGTGAGAATAATGTAATGTATTTATTCTAATGTGATTCAATACATTTACACAAAATCAAAAGTCAAAATAACTTGAATAATGCAGAGCCAGTTGGCACAGAAATGTAGAGCAATTTAACCCAAGGCTACTAACCTAATGCTATGCCAATATCCGCCAGGAGCCAAGCTGGCAGATGGGAAAGGTAGCATTACACATCCGAGCTAAGATGACCCTTATGATTTCATTAAATCATAGATCATCAATGGTCTCAATTAGAGATGAGCGAACAGTGTTCTATCGAACTCATGTTCGATCGGATATTAGGCTGTTCGGCATGTTCGAATCGAATCGAACACCGCGTGGTAAAGTGCGCCATTACTCGATTCCCCTCCCACCTTCCCTGGCGCCTTTTTTGCTCCAATAACAGCGCAGGGTAGGTGGGACAGGAACTACGACACCGGTGACGTTGAGAAAAGTAGGCAAAACCCATTGGCTGCCGAAAACATGTGACCTCTAATTTAAAAGAACAGCGCCGCCCAGGTTCGCGTCATTCTGAGCTTGCAATTCACCGAGGACGGAGGTTTCCGTCCAGCTAGCTAGGGCTTAGATTCTGGGTAGGCAGGGACAGGCTAGGATAGGAAGGAGAAGACAACCAACAGCTCTTGTAAGAGCTAAATTCCAGGGAGAAGCTTGTCAGTGTAACGTGGCACTGACGGGCTCAATCGCCGCAACCCAGCTTTCCCAGGATCCTGAATGGAATACACTGTCAGTGTATTCCCGTATACCCGATATATACCCCGATACCCGTTCCAACGGTGTGCCCCCCCACCTTCACCCCAGAAATACCCTGCAAGTCCCCTAGCAATAGAATTGGGGCTATATACACCCACAATTTTTACTACTGGTATACAGTGCCATTGTCTGACTGGGAATTCAAAGAATATATTGGGAATACAAATACCCTCATTTCTTGCTACTGCCATATAGTGCCAGTTTCTGACTGGTAATTCAAAGAATATATTGGGGTTACGTGCACCCACAATTTTTACTACTGGTATACAGTGCCATTGTCTGACTGGGAATTCAAAGAATATATTGGGAATACAAATACCCTCATTTCTTGCTACTGCCATATAGTGCCAGTGTCTGACTGGGAATTCAAAGAATATATTGGGGTTACGTGCACCCACAATTTTTACTACTGGTATACAGTGCCATTGTCTGACTGGGAATTCAAAGAATATATTGGGAATACAAATACCCTCATTTCTTGCTACTGCCATATAGTGCCAGTGTCTGACTGGGAATTCAAAGAATATATTGGGAATACAAATACCCTCATTTCTTGCTACTGCCATATAGTGCCAGTTTCTGACTGGTAATTCAAAGAATATATTGGGGTTACGTGCACCCACAATTTTTACTACTGGTATACAGTGCCATTGTCTGACTGGGAATTCAAAGAGTATATTGGGAATACAAATACCCTCATTTCTTGCTACTGCCATATAGTGCCAGTGTCTGACTGGGAATTCAAAGAATATATTGGGGTTACGTGCACCCACAATTTTTACTACTGGTATACAGTGCCATTGTCTGACTGGGAATTCAAAGAATATATTGGGGTTATAAATACCCTCATTTCTTACTACTGCCATATAGTGCCAGTTTCTGACTGGTAATTCAAAGAATATATTGGGGTTACGTGCACTCACAATTTTTACTACTGGTATACAGTGCCATTGTCTGACTGGGAATTCAAAGAATATATTGGGAATACAAATACCCTCATTTCTTGCTACTGCCATATAGTGCCAGTTTCTGACTGGTAATTCAAAGAATATATTGGGGTTACGTGCACCCACAATTTTTACTACTGGTATACAGTGCCATTGTCTGACTGGGAATTCAAAGAATATATTGGGGTTATAAATACCCTCATTTCTTGCTACTGCCATATAGTGCCAGTTTCTGACTGGTAATTCAAAGAATATATTGGGGTTACGTGCACCCACAATTTTTACTACTGGTATACAGTGCCATTGTCTGACTGGGAATTCAAAGAGTATATTGGGAATACAAATACCCTCATTTCTTGCTACTGCCATATAGTGCCAGTGTCTGACTGGGAATTCAAAGAATATATTGGGGTTACGTGCACCCACAATTTTTACTACTGGTATACAGTGCCATTGTCTGACTGGGAATTCAAAGAATATATTGGGAATACAAATACCCTCATTTCTTGCTACTGCCATATAGTGCCAGTGTCTGACTGGGAATTCAAAGAATATATTGGGGTTACGTGCACCCACAATTTTTACTACTGGTATACAGTGCCATTGTCTGACTGGGAATTCAAAGAATATATTGGGGTTATAAATACCCTCATTTCTTGCTACTGCCATATAGTGCCAGTTTCTGACTGGTAATTCAAAGAATATATTGGGGTTACGTGCACCCACAATTTTTACTACTGGTATACAGTGCCATTGTCTGACTGGGAATTCAAAGAATATATTGGGAATACAAATACCCTCATTTCTTGCTACTGCCATATAGTGCCAGTGTCTGACTGGGAATTCAAAGAATATATTGGGAATACAAATACCCTCATTTCTTGCTACTGCCATATAGTGCCAGTTTCTGACTGGTAATTCAAAGAATATATTGGGGTTACGTGCACCCACAATTTTTACTACTGGTATACAGTGCCATTGTCTGACTGGGAATTCAAAGAGTATATTGGGAATACAAATACCCTCATTTCTTGCTACTGCCATATAGTGCCAGTTTCTGACTGGTAATTCAAAGAATATATTGGGGTTACGTGCACCCACAATTTTTACTACTGGTATACAGTGCCATTGTCTGACTGGGAATTCAAAGAATATATTGGGGTTATAAATACCCTCATTTCTTGCTACTGCCATATAGTGCCAGTTTCTGACTGGTAATTCAAAGAATATATTGGGGTTACGTGCACTCACAATTTTTACTACTGGTATACAGTGCCATTGTCTGACTGGGAATTCAAAGAATATATTGGGAATACAAATACCCTCATTTCTTGCTACTGCCATATAGTGCCAGTTTCTGACTGGTAATTCAAAGAATATATTGGGGTTACGTGCACCCACAATTTTTACTACTGGTATACAGTGCCATTGTCTGACTGGGAATTCAAAGAGTATATTGGGAATACAAATACCCTCATTTCTTGCTACTGCCATATAGTGCCAGTGTCTGACTGGGAATTCAAAGAATATATTGGGGTTACGTGCACCCACAATTTTTACTACTGGTATACAGTGCCATTGTCTGACTGGGAATTCAAAGAATATATTGGGAATACAAATACCCTCATTTCTTGCTACTGCCATATAGTGCCAGTGTCTGACTGGGAATTCAAAGAATATATTGGGGTTACGTGCACCCACAATTTTTACTACTGGTATACAGTGCCATTGTCTGACTGGGAATTCAAAGAATATATTGGGGTTATAAATACCCTCATTTCTTGCTACTGCCATATAGTGCCAGTTTCTGACTGGTAATTCAAAGAATATATTGGGGTTACGTGCACCCACAATTTTTACTACTGGTATACAGTGCCATTGTCTGACTGGGAATTCAAAGAATATATTGGGAATACAAATACCCTCATTTCTTGCTACTGCCATATAGTGCCAGTGTCTGACTGGGAATTCAAAGAATATATTGGGAATACAAATACCCTCATTTCTTGCTACTGCCATATAGTGCCAGTTTCTGACTGGTAATTCAAAGAATATATTGGGGTTACGTGCACCCACAATTTTTACTACTGGTATACAGTGCCATTGTCTGACTGGGAATTCAAAGAGTATATTGGGAATACAAATACCCTCATTTCTTGCTACTGCCATATAGTGCCAGTTTCTGACTGGTAATTCAAAGAATATATTGGGGTTACGTGCACCCACAATTTTTACTACTGGTATACAGTGCCATTGTCTGACTGGGAATTCAAAGAGTATATTGGGAATACAAATACCCTCATTTCTTGCTACTGCCATATAGTGCCAGTGTCTGACTGGGAATTCAAAGAATATATTGGGGTTACGTGCACCCACAATTTTTACTACTGGTATACAGTGCCATTGTCTGACTGGGAATTCAAAGAATATATTGGGGTTATAAATACCCTCATTTCTTGCTACTGCCATATAGTGCCAGTTTCTGACTGGTAATTCAAAGAATATATTGGGGTTACGTGCACTCACAATTTTTACTACTGGTATACAGTGCCATTGTCTGACTGGGAATTCAAAGAATATATTGGGAATACAAATACCCTCATTTCTTGCTACTGCCATATAGTGCCAGTTTCTGACTGGTAATTCAAAGAATATATTGGGGTTACGTGCACCCACAATTTTTACTACTGGTATACAGTGCCATTGTCTGACTGGGAATTCAAAGAATATATTGGGGTTATAAATACCCTCATTTCTTGCTACTGCCATATAGTGCCAGTTTCTGACTGGTAATTCAAAGAATATATTGGGGTTACGTGCACCCACAATTTTTACTACTGGTATACAGTGCCATTGTCTGACTGGGAATTCAAAGAGTATATTGGGAATACAAATACCCTCATTTCTTGCTACTGCCATATAGTGCCAGTGTCTGACTGGGAATTCAAAGAATATATTGGGGTTACGTGCACCCACAATTTTTACTACTGGTATACAGTGCCATTGTCTGACTGGGAATTCAAAGAATATATTGGGGTTATAAATACCCTCATTTTTTGCTACTGCCATATAGTGCCAGTTTCTGACTGGTAATTCAAAGAATATATTGGGGTTACGTGCACTCACAATTTTTACTACTGGTATACAGTGCCATTGTCTGACTGGGAATTCAAAGAATATATTGGGAATACAAATACCCTCATTTCTTGCTACTGCCATATAGTGCCAGTTTCTGACTGGTAATTCAAAGAATATATTGGGGTTACGTGCACCCACAATTTTTACTACTGGTATACAGTGCCATTGTCTGACTGGGAATTCAAAGAGTATATTGGGAATACAAATACCCTCATTTCTTGCTACTGCCATATAGTGCCAGTGTCTGACTGGGAATTCAAAGAATATATTGGGGTTACGTGCACCCACAATTTTTACTACTGGTATACAGTGCCATTGTCTGACTGGGAATTCAAAGAATATATTGGGAATACAAATACCCTCATTTCTTGCTACTGCCATATAGTGCCAGTGTCTGACTGGGAATTCAAAGAATATATTGGGGTTACGTGCACCCACAATTTTTACTACTGGTATACAGTGCCATTGTCTGACTGGGAATTCAAAGAATATATTGGGGTTATAAATACCCTCATTTCTTGCTACTGCCATATAGTGCCAGTTTCTGACTGGTAATTCAAAGAATATATTGGGGTTACGTGCACCCACAATTTTTACTACTGGTATACAGTGCCATTGTCTGACTGGGAATTCAAAGAATATATTGGGAATACAAATACCCTCATTTCTTGCTACTGCCATATAGTGCCAGTGTCTGACTGGGAATTCAAAGAATATATTGGGAATACAAATACCCTCATTTCTTGCTACTGCCATATAGTGCCAGTTTCTGACTAGTAATTCAAAGAATATATTGGGGTTACGTGCACCCACAATTTTTACTACTGGTATACAGTGCCATTGTCTGACTGGGAATTCAAAGAGTATATTGGGAATACAAATACCCTCATTTCTTGCTACTGCCATATAGTGCCAGTTTCTGACTGGTAATTCAAAGAATATATTGGGGTTACGTGCACCCACAATTTTTACTACTGGTATACAGTGCCATTGTCTGACTGGGAATTCAAAGAGTATATTGGGAATACAAATACCCTCATTTCTTGCTACTGCCATATAGTGCCAGTGTCTGACTGGGAATTCAAAGAATATATTGGGGTTACGTGCACCCACAATTTTTACTACTGGTATACAGTGCCATTGTCTGACTGGGAATTCAAAGAATATATTGGGGTTATAAATACCCTCATTTCTTGCTACTGCCATATAGTGCCAGTTTCTGACTGGTAATTCAAAGAATATATTGGGGTTACGTGCACTCACAATTTTTACTACTGGTATACAGTGCCATTGTCTGACTGGGAATTCAAAGAATATATTGGGAATACAAATACCCTCATTTCTTGCTACTGCCATATAGTGCCAGTTTCTGACTGGTAATTCAAAGAATATATTGGGGTTACGTGCACCCACAATTTTTACTACTGGTATACAGTGCCATTGTCTGACTGGGAATTCAAAGAATATATTGGGGTTATAAATACCCTCATTTCTTGCTACTGCCATATAGTGCCAGTTTCTGACTGGTAATTCAAAGAATATATTGGGGTTACGTGCACCCACAATTTTTACTACTGGTATACAGTGCCATTGTCTGACTGGGAATTCAAAGAATATATTGGGGTTATAAATACCCTCATTTCTTGCTACTGCCATATAGTGCCAGTTTCTGACTGGTAATTCAAAGAATATATTGGGGTTACGTGCACTCACAATTTTTACTACTGGTATACAGTGCCATTGTCTGACTGGGAATTCAAAGAATATATTGGGAATACAAATACCCTCATTTCTTGCTACTGCCATATAGTGCCAGTTTCTGACTGGTAATTCAAAGAATATATTGGGGTTACGTGCACCCACAATTTTTACTACTGGTATACAGTGCCATTGTCTGACTGGGAATTCAAAGAGTATATTGGGAATACAAATACCCTCATTTCTTGCTACTGCCATATAGTGCCAGTGTCTGACTGGGAATTCAAAGAATATATTGGGGTTACGTGCACCCACAATTTTTACTACTGGTATACAGTGCCATTGTCTGACTGGGAATTCAAAGAATATATTGGGGTTATAAATACCCTCATTTCTTGCTACTGCCATATAGTGCCAGTTTCTGACTGGTAATTCAAAGAATATATTGGGGTTACGTGCACTCACAATTTTTACTACTGGTATACAGTGCCATTGTCTGACTGGGAATTCAAAGAATATATTGGGAATACAAATACCCTCATTTCTTGCTACTGCCATATAGTGCCAGTTTCTGACTGGTAATTCAAAGAATATATTGGGGTTACGTGCACCCACAATTTTTACTACTGGTATACAGTGCCATTGTCTGACTGGGAATTCAAAGAATATATTGGGGTTATAAATACCCTCATTTCTTGCTACTGCCATATAGTGCCAGTTTCTGACTGGTAATTCAAAGAATATATTGGGGTTACGTGCACCCACAATTTTTACTACTGGTATACAGTGCCATTGTCTGACTGGGAATTCAAAGAGTATATTGGGAATACAAATACCCTCATTTCTTGCTACTGCCATATAGTGCCAGTGTCTGACTGGGAATTCAAAGAATATATTGGGGTTACGTGCACCCACAATTTTTACTACTGGTATACAGTGCCATTGTCTGACTGGGAATTCAAAGAATATATTGGGAATACAAATACCCTCATTTCTTGCTACTGCCATATAGTGCCAGTGTCTGACTGGGAATTCAAAGAATATATTGGGGTTACGTGCACCCACAATTTTTACTACTGGTATACAGTGCCATTGTCTGACTGGGAATTCAAAGAATATATTGGGGTTATAAATACCCTCATTTCTTGCTACTGCCATATAGTGCCAGTTTCTGACTGGTAATTCAAAGAATATATTGGGGTTACGTGCACCCACAATTTTTACTACTGGTATACAGTGCCATTGTCTGACTGGGAATTCAAAGAATATATTGGGGTTATAAATACCCTCATTTCTTGCTACTGCCATATAGTGCCAGTTTCTGACTGGTAATTCAAAGAATATATTGGGGTTACGTGCACTCACAATTTTTACTACTGGTATACAGTGCCATTGTCTGACTGGGAATTCAAAGAATATATTGGGAATACAAATACCCTCATTTCTTGCTACTGCCATATAGTGCCAGTTTCTGACTGGTAATTCAAAGAATATATTGGGGTTACGTGCACCCACAATTTTTACTACTGGTATACAGTGCCATTGTCTGACTGGGAATTCAAAGAATATATTGGGGTTATAAATACCCTCATTTCTTGCTACTGCCATATAGTGCCAGTTTCTGACTGGTAATTCAAAGAATATATTGGGGTTACGTGCACCCACAATTTTTACTACTGGTATACAGTGCCATTGTCTGACTGGGAATTCAAAGAGTATATTGGGAATACAAATACCCTCATTTCTTGCTACTGCCATATAGTGCCAGTGTCTGACTGGGAATTCAAAGAATATATTGGGGTTACGTGCACCCACAATTTTTACTACTGGTATACAGTGCCATTGTCTGACTGGGAATTCAAAGAATATATTGGGGTTATAAATACCCTCATTTCTTGCTACTGCCATATAGTGCCAGTTTCTGACTGGTAATTCAAAGAATATATTGGGGTTACGTGCACTCACAATTTTTACTACTGGTATACAGTGCCATTGTCTGACTGGGAATTCAAAGAATATATTGGGAATACAAATACCCTCATTTCTTGCTACTGCCATATAGTGCCAGTGTCTGACTGGGAATTCAAAGAATATATTGGGGTTACGTGCACCCACAATTTTTACTACTGGTATACAGTGCCAATTTCTAACTAGGAATTCAAAATGCGCAAGGCTCCCGGAAAGGGACGTGGACGAGGCCGTGGGCGAGGTCGGGGGAATGGTTCTGGGGAGCAAGGTAGCAGTGAAGCCACAGGGCGTCCCGTGCCTACTCCTGTGGGGCAGCAAGCATTGCGCCACTCCACAGTGCCAGGGTTGCTTGCCACATTAACTAAACTGCAGGGTACAAACCTTAGTAGGCCCGAGAACCAGGAACAGGTCTTGCAATGGCTGTCAGAGAACGCTTACAGCACATTGTCCAGCAGCCAGTCAGACTCTGCCTCCTCTCCTCCTATTACCCAACAGTCTTGTCTTCCTTCCTCCCAAAATTCCGAAGCTTTACAGAACAATAACCCAAACTGTCCCTGCTCCCCAGAGCTGTTCTCCGCTCCTTTCATTGTCCCTCAACCTGCCTCTCCACGTCACGATTCCACGAACCTAACAGAGGAGCATCTGTGTCCAGATGCTCAAACACTAGAGTCTCCTCCATCTCCGTTCGATTTGGTGGTGGATGACCAGCAACCCACCCTCATCGACGATGATGTGACGCAGTTGCCGTCAGGGCATCCAGTTGACCGGCGCATTGTGCGGGAGGAGGAGATGAGACAGGAGTTGGAAGAGGAAGTGGTGGATGATGAGGACACTGACCCGACCTGGACAGGGGGGATGTCAAGCGGGGAAAGTAGTGTGGATGTTGAGGCAGGTGCAGCACCAAAAAGGGTAGCTAGAGGCAGAGGCAGAGGTCAGCAGCTTAGGCGAAGCCAGGCCACACCCGGAATCTCCCAAGATGTTCCAGTTCGTACCCAGCCCCGAAAAACTCCCACCTCGAGGGCACGTTTCTCGAAGGTGTGAAGTTTTTTCAAGGAATGCGCCGAGGACAGATATAGTGTTGTCTGCACAATTTGCCTCTCGAAATTGATTAGGGGCTCTGAGAAGAGCAACCTGTCCACCACTTCAATGCGCCGTCATTTGGAATCCAAGCACTGGAATCAGTGGCAGGCAGCAACGGCAGGACAAAGGCCGCCTGCCGTTCACGCCACTGCCACTGCCTCTGCCTCTGCCTCTGCCACTGCCACTGCTGACTGTGCTGGCGATGCACTCCAGAGGACGAGCCAGGACACCACTTCATCTGCCTCCGCCACTTTGTTGACTTCTACCTCATCCTCCCCTGGTCCTGTCTTATCTCCTTCTCCTGCACCATCAAAGGCACCATCAGGCGTTTCTTTACAACAACCCACCATCTCTCAGACATTGGAGCGGCGGCAGAAATACACTGCTAACCACCCACACGCGCAAGCCTTGAACGCCAACATCGCTAAACTGCTGGCCCAGGAGATGTTGGCGTTCCGGCTTGTTGAAACTCCCGCCTTCCTGGACCTGATGGCAACTGCGGCACCTCGCTATGCCGTCCCTAGCCGTCACTACTTCTCCCGGTGTGCCGTCCCCGCCTTGCACCAGCACGTGTCACTCAACATCAGGCGGGCCCTTAGTTCCGCGCTTTGCACAAAGGTCCACTTGACCACCGACGCGTGGACAAGTGCATGCGGACAGGGACGCTACATTTCACTGACGGCACACTGGGTGAATGTAGTTGAGGCTGGGACTGCTTCCCAAACTGGCCCGGTGTACCTCGTCTCCCCGCCTAACATTCCTGGCAGGGACACGAGAAGAACACCCCCCTCCTCCTCCTCCTCTACCGCCTCCTCCTCCGCCACCGCCTCCTCCTCCGCCACCGCCTCCTCCTCCGCTGTTAGATTGACCCCAGCTACGAGTTGGAAACGTTGCAGCACTGGCGTTGGTAGACGTCAGCAGGCTGTGCTGAAGCTGATCAGCTTGGGGGACAGACAGCACACTGCCTCCGAGGTGAGGGATGCCCTCCTCGATGAGACGGCAATATGGTTTGAGCCGCTGCACCTGGGCCCAGGCATGGTCGTTTGTGATAACGGCCGGAACCTGGTAGCAGCTCTGGAGCTTGCCGGACTCCAACATGTTCCATGCCTGGCCCACGTCTTCAACCTAGTGGTGCAACGTTTCCTAAAGAGCTACCCCAATGTTCCAGAGCTACTGGTGAAAGTGCGGCGCATGTGCGCCCACTTTCGCAAGTCGACAGTAGCCGCTGCTAGCTTAAAATCTCTCCAGCAACGCCTGCATGTGCCACAAAACCGGCTTTTGTGCGACGTCCCCACACGCTGGAACTCAACGTTTCAGATGTTGAATAGAGTGGTTGAGCAGCAGAGACCTTTGATGGAATACCAGCTACAAAACCCTAGGGTGCCACAAAGTCAGCTGCCTCAGTTTCACATCCATGAGTGGCCATGGATGAGAGACCTTTGTGACATCCTACGGGTCTTTGAGGAGTCCACAAGGAGGGCGAGCTCTGAGGATGCGATGGTGAGCCTTACAATCCCGCTCTTGTGTGTTCTGAGAGAATCCCTGATTGACATCAGGGATAACTCAGATCACACAGAGGAGTTAGGGATAGCATCCGATCCGTCACAGCTGGAGAGTAGGTCCACACATCTGTCCGCTTCACTGCGTTTAATGGAGGAGGAGGAGGAGGAGGAGGAAGAAGAGTTGTCCGATGATGTGATGGTGATACAGGAGGCTTCCGGGCAACTTCGAATCGTCCCATTGTTGCAGCGCGGATGGGTAGACATGGAGGATGAGGAGGAAATGGAGATTGAACTTTCCGGTGGGGCCAGAGGAGTCATGCCAACTAACACTGTGGCAGACATGGCTGAGTTCATGTTGGGGTGCTTTACAACCGACAAGCGTATTGTCAAAATCATGGAGGACAACCAGTACTGGATCTTTGCTATCCTTGACCCCCGGTATAAAAACAACATCTCGTCTTTTATTCCGGTAGAGGGGAGGGCCAATCGCATCAATGCTTGCCACAGGCAATTGGTGCAGAATATGATGGAGATGTTTCCAGCATGTGACGTTGGCGGCAGGGAGGGCAGTTCCTCCAGTAGGCAACCAAGTTCTCACCGGTCCACACAAACGAGGGGCACACTGTCTAAGGTCTGGGACACCTTGATGGCACCCCCTCGCCAAAGTGCCGCCACGGAGGGTCCTAGTGTCACCAGGCGTGAGAAGTATAGGCGCATGTTGCGGGAATACCTTTCCGACCACAGCCCTGTCCTCTCCGACCCCTCTGCGCCCTACACGTATTGGGTGTCGAAGTTGGACCTGTGGCTTGAACTTGCCCTATATGCCTTGGAGGTGCTGTCCTGTCCTGCCGCCAGCGTCCTATCTGAGAGGGTGTTCAGTGCAGCCGGTGGCATCATCACTGACAAGCGCACCCGTCTGTCAGCTGAGAGTGCCGACCGGCTCACTTTGATAAAAATGAACCACCACTGGATAGAGCCTTCATTTTTGTGCCCACCTGTGTAAAGCACCCCAACATGAAACTCCATGTCTGTACTCAACCTCTCCAATTCCTCCGCATCCTCATACTCATCCACCATAAGCGTTGCACAATTCTGCTAATACTAGGCTCCCTCCAACATGATTTCCCCCAACTCTGCTGGTTAGAGGCTCCCTCCACCCTGATTTCCACCAACTCTGCTGGTTAGAGGCTCCCTCCACCCTGCTTTCCCACAACTCTGCTGGTTAGAGGCTCCCTCCACCATGAATTTGCCCAAACTGGGCTGTTTAGAGGCTCCCTCCACCATGAATTGGTCCAAACTGGGTTTTTTAGAGGCTCCCTCCACCATGAATTGGTCCAAACTGGGCTGTTTAGAGGCTCCCTCCACCATGAATTTGCCCAAACTGGGCTGTTTAGCGGCTCCCTCCACCATTAATTGGTCCAAACTGGGCTGGTTAGAGGCTCCCTCCACCATGAATTTGCCCAAACTGGGCTGTTTAGAGGCTCCCTCCACCATGAATTTGCCCAAACTGGGCTGGTTAGAGGCTCCCTCCACCATGAATTGGTCCAAACTGGGTTTTTTAGAGTCTCCCTCCACCATGAATTTGCCCAAACTGGGCTGTTTAGAGGCTCCCTCCACCATGAATTGGTCCAAACTGGGCTGTTTAGAGGCTCCCTCCACCATTAATTGGTCCAAACTGGGCTGGTTAGAGGCTCCCTCCACCATGAATTTCCCAAAACTTGGCTGTTTAGAGGCTCCCTCCACCATTAATTGGTCCAAACTGGGCTGGTTAGAGGCTCCCTCCACCATGAATTTGCCCAAACTGGGCTGTTTAGAGGCTCCCTCCACCATGAATTGGTCCAAACTGGGTTTTTTAGAGGCTCCCTCCACCATGAATTGGTCCAAACTGGGCTGTTTAGAGGCTCCCTCCACCATTAATTGGTCCAAACTGGGCTGGTTAGAGGCTCCCTCCACCATGAATTTGCCCAAACTGGGCTGTTTAGAGGCTCCCTCCACCATGAATTTGCCCAAACTGGGCTGGTTAGAGGCTCCCTCCACCATGAATTGGTCCAAACTGGGTTTTTTAGAGGCTCCCTCCACCATGAATTTGCCCAAACTGGGCTGTTTAGAGGCTCCCTCCACCATGAATTGGTCCAAACTGGGCTGTTTAGAGGCTCCCTCCACCATTAATTGGTCCAAACTGGGCTGGTTAGAGGCTCCCTCCACCATGAATTTCCCAAAACTTGGCTGTTTAGAGGCTCCCTCCACCATTAATTGGTCCAAACTGGGCTGGTTAGAGGCTCCCTCCACCATGAATTTGCCCAAACTGGGCTGTTTAGAGGCTCCCTCCACCATGAATTTGCCCAAACTGGGCTGGTTAGAGGCTCCCTCCACCATGAATTGGTCCAAACTGGGGTTTTTAGAGGCTCCCTCCACCATGAATTGGTCCAAACTTGGCTGTTTAGAGGCTCCCTCCACCATGAATTGGTCCAAACTGGGGTGGTTAGAGGCTCCCTCCACCATTAATTGGTCCAAACTGGGCTGGTTAGAGGCTCCCTCCACCATTAATTGGTCCAAACTGGGCTGGTTAGAGGCTCCCTCCACCATTAATTGGTCCAAACTGGGCTGGTTAGAGGCTCCCTCCACCATTAATTGGTCCAAACTGGGCTGGTTAGAGGCTCCCTCCACCATTAATTGGTCCAAACTGGGCTGGTTAGAGGCTCCCTCCACCATGAATTTGCCCAAACTGGGCTGGTTAGAGGCTCCCTCCACCATGAATTGGTCCAAACTGGGGTTTTTAGAGGCTCCCTCCACCATGAATTTGCCCAAACTGGGGTGTTTAGAGGCTCCCTCCACCATGAATTTGCCCAAACTCTGCTGGTTAGAGGCTCAATCCACCCTGATTTTCAAAACAAATGTTGGTGCCAACCTCAACTTACTACAAGGGCCAAATTCACTGCTGGTGACAAGCTCTCCTCACTGCAAGTGCCAAATACACATGTTTCAAGGTGTTTTCCTACTGTCAGAGAGGTGGTATTGAGTGTGTAAAGTGTGTAGTTGTTAGGCAGTGATGTTGGGGTAATAGAGGGTCTTTGGTGTGTTAGATGTCCCCAGACATGCTTCCCCTGCTGTCCCAGTGTCATTCCAGAGGTGTTGGCATCATTTCCTGGGGTGTCATAGTGGACTTGGTGACCCTCCAGACACGGATTTGGGTTTCCCCCTTAACGAGTATCTGTTCCCCATAGACTATAATGGGGTTCGAAACCCGTTCGAACACACGAACATTGAGCGGCTGTTCGAATCGAATTTCGAACCTCGAACATTTTAGTGTTCGCTCATCTCTAGTCTCAATTAATGAGTAAAGTCAAACACATAATGTGTTAGGCCAGGCAGCATAATATCATAGTATAGTGTGTGGTCCGTATTGATATCAGCAGCCATTGCAGCAATTGTTTCATATTAACACATTGATAATTCTACATGGTATGGCAAGGGTGAACGTTCAATAATTATAAATGAACAATACCCTTCAGTTAGTCTTGTCATTCATTTTATTTTATTGGTTCTCTGCAGTGAGTTGATAGTTATAACAGGTTGGATAGATAGATAGATAGATAGATAGATAGATAGATAGATAGATAGATGTTGATTATGTAAAACTAGTCCTTCTTATTAAGTAATAATTATTTAATATTATTGTACACCTAAAGAGGATGGTATATGTTGAAAAAGTATTTTTTTAATAGCCATTTTTACATCTTTGTTACGAAAACTGTATATAAGAGGGTTAACCACAGGAGTCACTACTATGTAAACAATGGAGACTACTTTATTTAATGCAAAATCTGTGCTGGCTCTTGGACGAACATAAACAAAGGCCACTGCTCCAAAGAATATAAGAACTACGGTAAGGTGTGAAGCACAAGTCGAGAAAGTCTTGAATTTCCCAGTTAAAGAAGGAATTGTTGATATTGTCATTATAATGCGAACATAGGTTCCTAGGGTCAAAGCGAAGGAAAACAAGACTATACAAGAAGCTGTGAAGAAATTCAAGGTCTGCAGCTTATTTGTATTTTGACATGATAGTTGCAGCAAAGGTGAAAGATCACAAAAGAAATGTTGAATATTTTTACCACAAAACTTTAAATTGGCAATTATAAAGGTGGGAATTAGGTTTGTGGAAAAGCCCATTATCCAACATGCCAGAGCTAGGTTACGACACAAGGTGCCATTCATAATTAGGCTATAGTGCAGCGGGTTGCAGACTGCACAATATCGATCATAGGACATAACTGATAAAAGAAAACACTCAATTGACCCCAAGGCGAAAAAAAAATAAAACTGAGTGATACAATTTCTAAAGGAAATGGATTTGTTCCTCCCAGTTAAAAGGACAAGGATTTGGGGAATTGTTACAGACGTGTAGAAAATTTCAATACAGGACAGGTTACTGATGAAGAAGTACATGGCGCTGTGAAGACGGACGTCGGTGCAGGTTATGATTATAATGATAATATTTCCAGTGAGAGTTAAGATGTACATGGCAAAAATGATCCCAAACACAATCCAGTGCCATGTGTAGAACACGGGGAATCCAAGCAGCCTGAATTCTGTAATATTCTCCGAGAACTCATTCTCCATTCTGCATATATACAGTATTGCAAGTAGTGATAAGTGCAAGAATAATGAAAAATACAGTACATCTGTCAAAAATTGCTTTGTTTATGTTATACTAGCTGGTACCTGTGACTTCGTCTGCGGTGATTGTAGAAGTGGGTAAATACAGGTACGGGTAAGGTTTTAGTAGTGTGTATAAGGTATGGGATAGAAAATGTAACTTTGTATCTTGTTTTTGCTGTAATTCTGAGAATACGTGAGACTTTTGTGTTGAACGTAATTTGTATTTCAGCTGCTATATGGTGTTCTGAGAAACTGTACATAGTGTCTTTGGGACAGAGGTATTTCAGGTTAATATACTTGAATATACGACATTGTATGATCTGTTATTTTCCGACAGTACATGTAAGTTTTGGGCACAGGATACTCTTGAGCAAGCAACATAAAGTCTGGCCCTGTGCATGACAGTTTACTAACTCCCTGTGACTCTTATTAATAGCAATGAACCCCATCATGTCCCTCACATTAACCCTTGTGTAAGAGTTACTGATAGAGATGAGCGAGTACTGTTTGGATCAGCCGATCCGAACAGCACGCTCGCATAGAAATGAATGGACGTAGCCGGCACGCGGGGGGTTAAGCGCACCGGCTACATCCAAGCGGAAGTACCAGGTGCATCCATTCATTTCTATGGAGCGTACTGTTCGGATTCACTCTGCCAGGCATCGGCACTACAAGCGGACATGCGCAGTCGGCTCTGCCCAGGCCCGATGCCTGGCACAGTGAATTCACAGCCGGAAGATGTCGCGGGGACGCTGCGCGGAGAAGACTTCTTGGAGGATCCAGCCCGACCCTCACTCGTGGACTTGGTAAGTATAATTTGATCGAACGTTGCCTACCCCTGAAATGAGCATTTTCTCCCCATAGACTATAATAGGGTTCGATATTCATTTTGAGTAGTCGAATATTGAGGGGCTACTCGAAACGAATATCGAACCTCGAACATTTTACGGTTCGCTCATCTCTAAACATGACCATAGGCCAAAATGCAAGTCTACACCAGGCAGAAACTGTGAGCTCCAACTTGTGTTTTTTATAGAAACTGGCATAGTTTGGCTTAGATTTTGGAGTCCCTATCCAGTTTGAGAAGGAGTTGGGTTTCCATAGCACAGTTCTGTTGTTGAGTTTCCATTGGGAATATTAGCAGTAGATTTGACCAAAGTCTGCTATGATAAAACCAGACAGAAATGGTTTATTATTTCAGCAGAATTCACCTGGTAATTGAAAGCAGAAGAATATCTGCCACAATCTTTGTATTGCATTGTGTTAAAGAAAAACTCTCAGCATAAACTGAACATGCAGCAGCTTGAAGAATGACAAGCTAATATGCAGTGCAGGTCTATGTCGCATCATGAGGATGCTTTTGTACATGGCGAGGGATGAGACATTGAGGTGGCTCATCTTCTGTGCTACATCCAGTGGGAACCAAACACTACTCTGTCTTGTTGGGGCTGACAGTGTCAAACTGTACCTGACAAACCCCTTTGGCACGCTTGTCTTAGGGGATACATTATATCTGTGGCTAAACTAGGCTTGTATATGGTTGGATAATATATAGCATTGCTTAAACTGATAATTCTAAAGATATGTTTATTGTGTAACTGAGATTCAAATACTATATATTTATATCTAAGTATTATGTAATATAAATTTTTAATAAGAAAATATTCTTTAATTTATTCTCCTTTTGACTAAAGCATGCAAATACACAGGAGGCTTAGAGATTGTTTTCATAGATCATTGTGTGTTTGTGTCCCCTGAGCTATACCTCGTACATGTGATCCTCTAAAGAAAGTCATCTTAAGCTGCAAATAGTGATATTCATGAATTATCATAACATATTACTTGTACAAACAATGAATAATGTTGTAGCAATGACATTGTTATGCTCTTTGTTATCCAAGGAGTAACAGAACAATATAAATATTAAAGAAATTAAAATAGAATAACATTAATATTGGAACGTGAAGTTAATTTAAATTAAGGAATTTGATCTGATCATACTTACAAGGCAAAGGTGATCCTCTAAGATGGTGTTATAGTAAGATCAAATAATAGCATTGCTCAAAAAGTAAAAGCAATACCTTCCCAGCCGTATAAACATGTTTGCTATTGATGTCTTTTGTTGTTGGTTGTTGTGTATCTAAAACTAACCAGAACAATGAAACAACTAAACAGTGACAAATATTTTACGTCACTTTAGAAATAAAAAAATGGAAAGACATTTACACACAACTAAATGTGATCTAAGAGTCTGCAATAGTGGAAAATTTCATTTTATATATACTTTTAATGAATTGGCATGTTTCCCCTTGAGTATATGTATACTATATATATGCAGTCCCCTGAGATAGTGAGGTTTTAGCAACAAATAATAATGATAATGGGGATGAAAGCATAATAATAGCATGGTCCCTATATACTATACAGTGTATTCACAAACTCAAATAACATGTTCAATATACAGATTAAATAACAAGAGCATTAAAAGGGGGATATAAACGAATGTATAATTATTATTGAATGCATTATGTACACAGTTGCTAATCGCTTTAACTCCTCTTATTTTATAGTGCTTTCATTGGCTTTTCTTGTGGGATAACCTGCTTGAAAGTTTAGGAGTACATGTCCCTGTGACACAAAGTGGGCAAAACATATGGGGCACCGAAATGGCATATTTCTTCAAAATGATCAATTTTCACCCTGCACGGTTATTTTTTGGGAATCCCTCTTCAATTCAAATGCTCGTTAATTCAAATATGCCTTGATAAACTCCTTGAGGGGTGTACGTTCCAAAATGAGTTCATATCTCGGGGGTCAAATTTTTAAATTTGACTTCAAAGCACTGGTCAATGCAGTATAATAACTAAAATCAGGCCTCCAATGTGCAGGGCGCGCTTTTACTTCTGAGCCCAGTCATATTTGCAGGCAAAAGATTAGGACTGTAGGTGGGATGTTTGCAAAGGAGAAACCAGAGAATAATAACTGAACAGCTGACTTGTTGCAGTGCCTCAAGCTGGGTGTGATATATTGGACACTGAAATGGCCTAGTTATGGGAAAAATGTAATTTTCATTTTGAATATCATGTCTGAGGTCAAAGTGATCACTATGCTACTAATTTTTTGAGGTGTACAGTTTCCAACATGATATCCATTCTTGGTACTCTCCAATGCAATGGTACCCTAAGGCTCTGCAAATATGTTATGGCACCTGAAAATGATTTTGCTCTCCAAAAGCCAAATAGTGCTATTTCTGTTGCCAGCCTTGCCGTGTACCGATACAGAAATTGTGGGGTTTTCCCGTGCTCAGGAGAAATCACTGAACAAAGTGAACACAGTGCACCCCGTGCCTACTCCTCAGGGGCAGCAAGCATTGCGCTTCTTCACAGTCCCCGGCTTGATGGCCACATTAAGTAGGGTGCAGGGCACAAACCTAACTAGGCCCGAGCACCAGGAACATGTGTTACAATGGCTGGCGGGTAATGCTTCAACCACATTATCCACCAGCCAGTCAGTCTCTACCTCAACTTCTCCTCCTATACAACATTCTGGTCCACCTTCCTCCCAAAATGCCCAATCTTCCCAGCAGAGTAATCCCACCTTTCCCATCTCCCAGGAGCTGTTTTCTGGTCCTTTAACTGTTCCTCTCCCTGTCCCTCCATTTCCCGATTCCACGGAGCTACCAGACGAGTTTCTGTGTCCAGATGCCCAAACACTGGAGCCTCCTCCATATCCTGTTGATTTTGTGGTGGTTGTCCAGCAACCCACCCTCACTGATGATGACGAGACACAGTTGCCATCAGGGCAGCCTGTTGCCATGTGCGGTGTGCAGGAGGAGGAGGCGAGAGAGGAATTGGAAGAGGAGGTGGTGGACGACGAGTACACTGACCCGACCTGGACAGAGGGGATGTCAAGCGGGTAAATCAGTGTCGATGTGGAGGGAGGTGCAGCACCAAAGAGGGTAGCTAGAGGCAGAGGCATTATCCAGAGGGAGAGGTCAGCTGCTTTGCCAAAGCCAGGCCATACCCAGAATGGCCCTAGATGTTCCCTATCATAGCCAGCCCAGAAAAACTCCCCCATCGTTCCTTGGTGGTGTGGAGATTTTTCAAGGAATGCACGGAGGACAAATATAGTGCTGTTTGCATAATTTGCCACTGGAAACTGAGTAGGGGCTCTGAAAAGAGCAACCTTTTAACCACTTCCATGCGCCGTCATTTGGAATGCAAGCACTGGACTCAGTGGGAGAGAGCAAATGTAGGACAATCGTCGTCCGGCGTTGCCGTCACTGCCTCTCCCACTGTTGCCAGTGCTGGCGCTGCAGTCCAGAGCACCTGCCAGGACACCGCAACATCTGGCTCCGCCACTTTGGGTACTTCTCCTTCATTCTCCCCTGTTCCTGTCTCAGCTCCTTCTCCTGCACCATCATGCACCTCCTCCCAGCAACCATCTCTCAGACATTTGAGCGCAGGCAAAAGTACAGCGCTACCCACCCACATACACAAGCCTTAAACGTGCACACCTCCAAACTCCTGTCCCAGGAGATGTTGCCTTTCCGGCTTGTGGAAACTCAGGCTTTCTGTGACCTGATGGCAAGTGCGGCACCTTGCTATGCTGTCCCTAAGATGTCAGCCGGCCCAAGGAACTTACCTGATGCTGATGCTCTTGCCTTGGGCTGCATGTATTCATCTCCCACTATTCTGGCAGCAGCCATCTTGGATCTCGCCCATTCAGCTTCCACGTGTCTGCAAGGTGAAAAGATGCTATGACCAGGGGCATAACGATTGTGGGAGTGCAACCGTGATCGGGCCTGGCATGGTACAGTGTCTGTGGTCACTATAATGCTGCCTTTAAGATTATAAATAATTATGTAGTCATTTGTCATGTAATCAAGTGACAATCTTGACAATAAAAGGCATAATTAATTGAGTCAATCCAATTAATGTGAGTACGTCCACTGAGTTTAAAAAATACAACAATCATTACATATATATTGTATATTTTGCTGATGTTTACATCCATTTAAACCAGACCTTCAATTATAAAACACTTTTTCATAAATTAATAGTACTTGTGGATGTAAGAAAAGTTTTAATATATCTTAAGGAAACCTGTTTCCTTTTCCACTTCTTAAGTTGATTTTCTCCTCCTTATCTTAACTCAGTCTGTTTGTTTATAAAGAATTCATACTCACACGCAGAACTCTATGGAGAGAGTAGGGGAGAGCATTAGTTACTGCCAGCAGATTTATTGCCTCATTCTGTGTTGAAGTCTTGAAAATTAGCAGTGTCAGAAGTGTTCCTTCATTCATAGAGTAGAAGAGTTTGTGTGTATTTTACAGAAGACGTTTCACTTGCCCATAGACTTCGGTGTAAGAAGTAACTCAGCCTGATAAATGGAGAAGGAAACATATTTGTTTAATAATATATATTACAAGGTTTCTGATATTCACTTGTACTATTCATTTATAAACAGTGGTATTATAATTTCAGATACTCTTTAAAAAAAAATATTTAGAATGAAGCACCTAGTAACCCAAAGTTAACAACATGTTCTATACTATAGTCTGATAATATTAATAATAACTCTGAATAACCTAATCATTTATTTTGTTTTCTAAACACTGCATGAGAGAGAGAGAGAGAGAGAGAGAGAGAGAGAGAGAGAGAGAGAGATACATAGTGTAAGCCAATGGCCAGCCAGGTAATGGAGGGGGTGTACATCTCACCCAGACTACTAAGGTGGGTGAGATGAGAAAACTCCAGAAAGAATGTTTCTCAGCAGATAATTTTGTCTGCTGAGTGTTATTTCAGAGTTCCGGTTGGACTGGATTTTTAGGAATGGCAGGAAGGATTAGTAGTGAGACCTGTCATTCCACCCCCCTCCAGTCCACACTTTGGGGATGTTCCGGCAGTGACTCAGCTGTTGAGAGTCTCCTTGTCAAGGAAGCTTAAGAAGTCAGCTCCAGCAGCAGACCTTTGGCAGAGCTTGGCTGGAGAGCAAACAGAGAGGTCATATTTTTGGAGCTGTGACCTGAATGATTCTACAGACTTTTAGATTTCTGTTATTCTAGGTGAAGTAACCTATTCTATGTTTAGTTAGAGCCTAGCCGGGCAGGTATTTATTTTTGTATTTTTGTTGCTGCACTATATTTTTGAGTGGAAATAAAACTCTACCTTTGTTTTGGACTAAAGAAACTGGACTTTTGTGTCTATGATATTGATTATGAGAACAACTTCTAGTATTAATATTATTACACATATGAGTTATTTAATATATTGTATATCTAAAGAAGGTGATATTTCCTAACAAAGTATTTTCTTAATAGCAATTTTTACATCTTTGTTAAGAAAACTGTATATAAGAGGTGAACTGCCATAAACATCTCAAAAATTGTGAAAAAATGTTGTACTTTATTAAATTTAACACATTAAAAATACACAATAATAAATGTACAGGGGATAGTACAAACCATATAATACATGGAGGTTAAGTTGTAATACTGCATCAAAGGCTGTAGGTATAACTCTTGTTACATATATATATATATATATATATATATATATATATATATATCAGATGTCATGGTATATCTTGTGCGTCTGAACAGCACTTCATTAGTTTAAACATGGTTTACATAGAGTATATACACATAAATAGAATTAAGATTGTGCAGGGTTACATTTACCTATCAGTAGACCTCCATGTACATGAACGCGCCCCGACGCGCATTTCGCCACTACCGTGGCTTCGTCAGGGGGAAAAAAGATGATCATCCTTTTTCCCCCTGACGAAGCCACGGTAGTGGCGAAACGCGCGTCGGGGCGCGTTCATGTACATGGAGGTCTACTGATAGGTAAATGTAACCCTGCACGACCTTAATTCTATTTATGTGTATATACTCTATGTAAACCATGTTTAAACTAATGAAGTGCTGTTCAGACGCACAAGATATACCATGACATCTGATATATATATGTAACTAGAGGGAGGACCCGGCTTCGCACGGGTATATTACATTTTATGTTTGTGTACTGGCCCCATAAGAATTGTCCAATTTTGCACTGGTGTATTTTGTATGTGGTTTGTGTGTATGTCCATAAGCGTCATGTGATTATGTGTATCTCATTTTGGATGTCAGTGAAAAACTTGTGATCAGTTGTTATGGATACCTGGAGTAAAGCTGTATCTAATCCTTCCCCGTGTAGTACTGTGTTTAGATGCAAGTGTCTAATTCTTGTTGGTGTGGTACTTTGTGCAGATGCACATATCTAATCCTCCCCATGTGATATTGTGTGAAGAGGCGCGTATCTAATCCCCCAGTAAGTGAAACTGTGTGCAGACGCGCGTATCTAATGACTCTGGCGTGTGGTACTGTGTGCAGATGCGCATATCTAATCCTCCCCCATGTGGAACTGTGTGCTGAGACGCGTATCTAATTCTCTGGCATGTGGTACTGTATGCAGAGGCCTGTATCTAATCCTCCCCTGTGTGGTATTGTGTGAAGAGGCGCTTATCTAATCCTCCCCCGTGTGATACTGTGTGCTGAGACGCGTATCTAATTCTCTGGCTTGTGGTACTGTGTGCAGAGGCATGTATCTAATCCTCCAAAGTGTGATACTGTGTGCACACACGTATCTAATCCTCCCCTGTGTGGTACTGTGTGAAGAGTCGCGTATCTAGTCCTACTGCATGTGGTACTGTGTGCAGACGCGTGTATCTGATTCTATGGCGTGTACAACTGTGTGCAGATGCGCGTATCTAATCCTCTGGAGTGTGGAACTGTGTGTAGACGTGTGTATCTAATCCTACGGCATGTGGTACTCTGTGCAGACGTGTGTATCTAATCCTATGGCGTGTACAACTGTGTGCAGACGCGCATATCTAATCCTCTGGAGTGTGGAACTGTGTGTAGACGCGCGTATCTAATTCTACGGCATGTGGTACTGTGTGCAGACGCGCATCTAATCCTCCCCCATGTGGTACTGTGTGTAGACACGCGTATCTAATCCTACGGCATGTGGTACTGTGTGAAGACGCGTGTATCTAATCCTATGGCGTGTACAACTGTGTGAAGACGCGTGTATCTAATCCTCCCCTGTGTGGTATTATGTGAAGAGGTGCGTATCTAATCCTACAGTATGTGGAACTGTGTGTAGAAGCATGTATCCAATCCCCCAGCATGTGGTACTGTGTGCAGACGTGCGTATATAATCCTATGGCATGCGGTACTGTGTGTAGATGAGCATATCTAATCCTCCCCCGTGTGATACTGTGTGCTGAGGCATGTATCTAATCCTCCAAAGTGTGGTACTGTGTGCACACACACATATCTAATCCTCCCCTGTGTGGTATTGTGTGAAGAGGCGCGTATCTAATCCTTTGGCATGTGGAACTGTGTGTAGACGCGCGTATCTAATCCTACTGCATGTGGTACTGTGTGAAGACGCGTGTATCTAATCCTATGGTGTGTACAACTGTGTGAAGACACGTGTATCTAATCCTCCCCTGTGTGGTATTGTGTGAAGAGGTGCGTATCTAATCCTACAGTGTGTGGAACTGTGTGTAGACCCATGTATCCAATCCCCCAGCATGTGGTACTGTGTGCAGACGCGCGTATATAATCCTATGGCATGTGGTACTGTGTGTAGATGCGCGTATCTAATCCTCCCCATGTGGTACTGTGTGCTGAGACGCGTATCTAATTCTCTGGCTTGTGGTACTGTGTGCAGAGGCATGTATCTCATCCTCCAAAGTGTGGTACTGTGTGCACACACACATATCTAATCCTCCCCTGTGTGGTATTGTGTGAAGAGGCGCTTATCTAATCCTTTGGCATGTGGAACTGTGTGTAGACGCGCGTATCTAATCCTACTGCATGTGGTACTGTGTGAAGATGCGTGTATCTAATCCTATGGCGTGTACAACTGTGTGAAGACACGTGTATCTAATCCTCCCCTGTGTGGTATTGTGTGAAGAGGTGCGTATGTAATCCTACAGTGTGTGGAACTGTGTGTAGACCCATGTATCCAATCCCCCAGCATGTGGTACTGTGTGCAGACGCGCGTATATAATCCTATGGCATGTGGTACTGTGTGTAGACGCGCGTATCTAATCCTCCCCCATGTGGTACTGTGTGCTGAGACGCGTATCTAATTCTCTGGCTTGTGGTACTGTGTGCAGAGGCATGTATCTCATCCTCCAAAGTGTGGTACTGTGTGCACACACACGTATCTAATCTTTCCCTGTGTGGTATTGTGTGAAGAGGCACGTATCTAATCCTTCGGCATGTGGAACTGTGTGTAGACGCACGTATCTAATCCTACTGCATGTGGTACTGTGTGAAGACGCGTGTATCTAATCCTATGGCGTGTACAAGTGTGTGCAGACGTGCGTATCTAATCCTCTGGAGTGTGGAACTGTGTGAAGACGCGTGTATCTAATCCTATGGCGTGTACAAATGTGTGCAGACGCGCGTATCTAATCCTCTGGAGTGTGGAACTGTGTGTAGACGCCTGTTTCTAATCCTTCGGTATGTGGAACCGTGTGCAGACGCGTGTATCAAATCCTTCAGTGTGTGGAACTGTGTGCAGAATTGCGTATTTAATTCTCTGGTTTGTGGGACTGTGTGCAGACCCGTGTATCTAATCCTCTGGTGTGTGATACTGTGTGCTGATCTGTGTATCTAATCCTCTGATGCGTGTATCTCAGTTTGGATATCAGTGTTGTATTGTGCATGTGGAGTGACCGTGTGTATTGCAGTTGGAATATGAGTGAAAGTCTTGCAGGTTTGTATTGGCTAAGGGGGGGGGGCACTGTGTTTGAAATGGTGTATCTCAGCAACGGTACGTCCGAGCGAGTTGGAGTCTCGTCTTAAACCTTCCCGGATATCTGAAGTATCTCTGTACCAAATTTGGTGAAGATCGGTCCAGTCGTTTGGTTCGCATTAGAGCACAGACAGACAGACAGACAGACAGACAGACAGAAATTCATTTTTATAATATAGGGAGACAAGAGTTATACCTACAGCCTTTGATGCAGTATTACAACTTAACCTCCATGTATTATATGGTTTGTACTATCCCCTGTACTTTTATTATTGTGTATTTTTAATGTGTTAAATTTAATAAAGTACAACATTTTTTCACAATTTTTGAGATGTTTATGGCAGTTCGCCTGATTCAGGCACAGTAGAAATATTCATATAGTTCTGCCCCTTTTTGCCCTAGTTTTTTTTTTGTGTATACTGTATATAAGAGGGTTAACCACAGGAGTCACTACTATGTAAACAATGGAGACTACTTTATTTAATGCAAAATCTGTGCTGGCTCTTGGGCAGACATAAACAAAGGCCACTGCTCCAAAGAATATAAGAACTACGGTAAGGTGTGAAGCACAAGTCGAGAAAGTCTTGAATTTCCCAGTTAAAGAAGGAATTGTTGATATTGTCATTATAATGCAAACATAGGTTCCTAGGGTCAAAGCGAAGGAAAACAAGACTATACAAGAAGCTGTGAAGAAATTCAAGGTCTGCAGCTTATTTGTATTTTAACATGATAGTTGCAGCAAAGGTGAAAGATCACAAAAGAAATGTTGAATATTTTTACCACAAAACTTTAAATTGGCAATTATAAAGGTGGGAATTAGGTTTGTGGAAAAGCCCATTATCCAACATGCCAGAGCTAGGTTACGACACAAAGTGCCATTCATAATTAGGCTATAGTGCAGCGGGTTGCAGACTGCACAATATCGATCATAGGACATAACTGAAAAAAGAAAACACTCTGTGGACCCCAAGGCGAAAAAAAATAAAATAAAACTGGGTGATACAATTTCTAAAGGAAATTGATTTGTTCCTCCCAGTTAAAAGGACAAGGATTTGGGGAATTGTTACAGACGTGTAGAAAATTTCAATACAGGACAGGTTACTGATGAAGAAGTACATGGCGCTGTGAAGACGGACGTCGGTGCAGGTTATGATTATAATGATAATATTTCCAGTGAGAGTTAAGATGTACATGGCAAAAATGATCCCAAACACAATCCAGTGCCATGTGTAGAACACGGGGAATCCAAGCAGCCTGAATTCTGTAATATTCTCCGAGAACTCATTCTCCATTCTGCAAGTAGATATTAGGGCACAAAGAATGGAAAATACTGATTATTTCTTAAATCCGTAATAATTTTCTATTTTGTTTAAACTCATGTTATATATTAATTTACAATTGTGCTTTTCTTGGGGAAGACAACTATAATTGTAAGTGTGGTTTGCAGATGGTTGTATGATATCTGTTCAAAATGGTGTATCTAAAGATATGCACAATGTGTAACTCTGATCATAAATAGAGATGAGCGAACGCCATTTGATCAAATTGGAATTCGATCGAATATCAGGCCATTCGAGTTATTTGTTTCCAATCGAATACCATGCGACAAACGCACTAAAAATTTGTATCCCCTCCCACCTTCCCTGGCGCATTTTTTTCACCAATAACTGTGCAGGGGAGGTGGGACAGGAACTATGACAACGGAGGCATTGAAAAAAATTGGCCACTGAAAACATGTGACCTCTGATTTATAAGAACATCGGCCGCCATCTTCGTGACATTTGTGGTGAGAGATAGGGAGAGAAAGAGATCTGCTGAGGGCTAGATAGGTATTAGCTTCTAGTAGGCAGGGAAAAATGGAAGAAGAACAACAGCTCTTTTCAGAGCTATACTGCAGGGAGAGGAGTCAATCTTTCCACGGGGTGTCCCACCAAAACAGGGATACAGAGCAATTCAATCCGGATAAATAAGCTCAACCCAGCTTTGCGGGTGGTGTCCCCCCATAACAGGGATACAGAGCAATTCAGTCCAGATAAAGAAGCTCAACTCAGCTTTGCAGGCGGTGTCCCCCCATAACAGGGATACAGAGCAATTCAGTCCAGATAAATAAGCTCAACCCAGCTTTGCAGGCGGTGTCCCCCCATAACAGGAATACAGAGCAATTCAGTCCAGATAAATAAGCTCAACCCAGCTTTGCAGGCGATGTCCCCCCAAAACAGGGATACAGAGCAATTTATTCCAGTTCTATACGCTCAACCCAGCTTTGCAGGCGGTGTCCCTCCAAAACAGGGATACAGAGCAATTCATTCCAGTTATATACGCTCAACCCAGCTTTCCAGGCAGTGTCCCCCCAAACACCTAACAGGGATACAGAGCAATTAGGTCCGGCTATGTACGCTCAATCCAGATATCCATGGTGTGTACCCCTAAAACTTAAGTGGGATACATAGAAATTCAGTCAGGCTATGTACGCTCAATCCAATTTTTAAGGGTCTACCCCCCCAAAGCTAAGTGGGATACAGAGCAATTCAGTCAGTCTAGATACACAAAATCCAGATTTCCCATGCTGTACCCCCCCCCCCCAAAGCTAAGTGAGAGACAGCCGTTCATTCAGTCCATGTATGGTCAAACCTGTTTTTATTGCTGTACCCCCCAAATCTAAGTGGGAGACACAGCAATTCATTCGGGCTATTTCAACTCAATCCAATTTTTAAGGATCTACCCCCCAAAAGCTAAGTGTGATACACAGCAATTCAGTCACGCTATATAAGCTCAATCCAATTTTTTTATGCTGTACCCCCCAAAAGCTAAGTGTGATACACAGCAATTCAGTCACACTATATAAGCTCAATCCAGTTTTTAATGCTGTACCCACCCCAAAAGCTAAGTGGGATACACAGCAATTCAGTCAGGCTATATAAGCTCAATCCAGTTTTTATTCAATCCAGTATTGTTTGCTCTCCATGATGTGAACTATGCCTTTGTCTCTTGAAAAGCAACCCAACATGAAGTCAGCCATGTGTGCCAGCGTGTTACTTGGCATGAATTCGCTGCCCCCAACTGTAAGGGTCACTCTCCATTTCCTGCATTTTCCACTCCCCTTCACACCATCTGTGCTGAAGCAATGGGATCTACTGAACTTCCCCTCAAGCCTCGTATAGGACAGTGACATGAAATGCCACTTCATCCACCTCGTCTTCCTCCACCAGCCAACGGTGCGAAGATGACAGGAGTGTGCTCTGAATGTTTTCAGCCTAACAGAGGCTACTTTTCACTTACGAAAATGGCCGCACTTTGACCAGTATATCAGGCACAATGGTGTAGGTTTCAAAGAACCTTTGCATCAACAAGTTGAAAACGTGGGCCATGTGTGGACCATGTTTGAGTCTGGCAAGCTCCAGATCTTCTACCAGGTTCTGGCCATTATCACATATGCAAACATGCCTGGGCCCAGGTGCAGCGGGGAAAACCATATTGCCATATCATCCTGGATGGCATCCCTCACCTCAGAGGCAGTGTGCTGTCTGTCCCTCAAGCTGATGAGCTTCAGCATGGCCTGCTGACATCTCGCCACGCCAGTGTTACAGCATTTCCAGCTCGTAACTGGGGTCGAGGTTGCAGTGCAGGAGTAGGCTTTCAGAGAACCCCTGCCATGAATTTTGGGCTGGGAGAGGAGATAGGCCACCCCAGTTTGCACCCCGGGCCCAGACTCCACTACATTCACCCAGCCTGTCATTACAGGGAAGCAGCATCCCTGACCGCAGGCACTTGTCCATGCGTCGGTGGTCCAGTGGACCTTGCAGCAAAGTGCAGAACTCTGGGCCTGACTGATGTTATGGGACATGTGCAGGCGCAAGGCAGGGACAGCACACCAAGAGAAGTAGTAACACCTAGGCCCAGCATAGCGAGGTGCCACAGCTTCCATCTGGTGACGAAAGGCCTGAGTATCCAGAAGCATAAATGCCAACATCTCTAGGGCCAGCAGCTTTTAGATGAGGCTGTTGAAGGTTTGGGTATGTGGGTGGCTTGCACTGTACTTCTGCCTGCAATGAAATGCCTGGGAGATGGGGAGTGGCTGGGAAGAGGCGCATGATGGTGCAGGCAAAAAGGGCGGATGGGGGTGAACTCCCCAAAGTGTCAGAGACAGATGTGTAGGTGTCCAGGCTGGTGGTCTGGACTGCAGCACCAGCACTGTAAACAGTGGAAGAGGCAGTGTCAGCAAAGCCGGGCGCACGCAACAGGTGGTAAGGTTGCACTTTTCAGAGCCCCTACTCAGTTTAGACTTGCAAAGTGTGCAAACTGCAATAAATTTGTCATGTAACTGACATGTAAATGATGGGTCTATCCATTGGCTGTTCATTTTGATGAAAGTCATCTGGTCAGCGCTGTCAGCTGACAGCCAGCTGTGTTTATCCGTGATGATGCCACCGGCTGCGCTGAAGACACTTTCCGATAGCACACAGGCGTCAGGGCAGGAAAGGACCTCCAAGGCGTATAGCGCAAGCTCCAGCCACAAATCCAACCTGGAAACCCAATAAGTGTAGGGCGCATAGGGATTGGAGAGGACAGGACTGGGGTGAGCCAGGTACTCCTGCAAAATGCGCCTATACTTGTCCCTCCTGGTGACACTAGGCCCCTCAGTGGCGGTAGTTTGGCCAGGGGGTGCCATTAACATGTTCCAGACCTTGGAGAGTGTGCCCCTGGTGCGTGTGGACCAGACGGCAGTTGTTAGCCTGTTGGAGGAATAAGTTTGCCAACATGGGCGAGTTTTGCACGAGTGGCTATTACACGGAAAATCTTTGGCCTTGCTGCCTCTGGACATGCCTCTGCCTCTAGCCACCTTTTTTGTTGCTGCGCTTGCATCCACAGCTACACTGCTTTCCCCCATAGACATCACCCCTGTCCATGCCTCTGCCTCTAGCCACCTTTTTTCCTGCTTAGCTTGCCTCCACATCTACACTGCTTTCGCCCCTAGACATCACCCTTGTCCATGCCTCTGCCTCTAGCCACCATTTTTCCTGCTTAGCATCTACACTGCTTTCCCCGCAAGACATCACCCCTGTCTCGTTATCATCACTGAGGCCCAGAAACACCGGTTGCGGGTCCACAACCACAAAATTGGTAGGAAATGGCAGATGCTCCAGTATTTGGACATCAGGACACACAAAGTCATCTGGAAGCTCCTGCAATTCAAGAAGTGGTTCAACAGAGGGAGAGATAGTAAAAGGACCCGAAAATAGATCCTGGGAGCGGACAAGGGTGGGATGACTCTGTTGGGAAGATTGGGCATGTTGGGAGGAAGGAGGGACAGACTCTTGGGTATGAACATGACTGCAGGTAGTGGCTGACTGGCTGGGGGAAAAGCAGCTGGAAGCATTATCCGGTAGCCATTGCAACACCTGATCCTGGTGCTCAGGCCTGGTCTGCATTGTACCCTGCACCCTGCTTAATGCAGCTGTCATATCAGGAATTGTGATGAGCTCATGCTAATGTTTCTTTCGGTTTACAGTTATGTTTCTCTCCATATTAATGTAGAGGAAAGAAGGTTTCCAATTATTTATCTACTTCCATAGAGGTTCTACTGAGTTTGTAACGTATCCAGTGGAAAGGATGGGATAGGATTTCAGATAAGACTGCCACCCATGGGCACTCATGGTGCAGAAACTGAGGGAGCTGACTTTGATGTACCCTTGGGTTTTGGAGATGGAACTCCATCAAAGGTCTTTGCACACCCTGCTCAACATATGGTATCTAGGGTTTCAGCATGTGGTGACCTCGCACAACAGCCGGTGCTTCAGGTAAATGTAGGTGTTGCTGGAGTGTATTGAGGCAAGCAGCAGCTACTGTAGACTTGCCAAAGTGGACGCACAAGCGCCGCACTTTAACCAGTAGCTCGTGTAAATTGGGGTGCGTTTTTAAAAACCATTGCACCAATAAGTTGAAAACGTGGGCCAGGCATGGACTGTGTGCAGCGGGGAAAAACACATTGCCATATCATCCAGGAAGGCATCCCTCACCTCGGAGGCAGTGTGCTATCTGTCCCCCAAGCTGATGAGCTTCAGCACGGCCTTCTGACGTTTCCCCGCGCCAGTGTTGCAGCGTTTCCAGCTCGTAGCTGGGGTTGATTTAACGGCAGCAGAGGAGAAGGAGGAAAAGGGGGAGGAGGGTGGTATTTCAGCACTCCTGCCAGAAATATTGGGTGGGGAAACAAGGCAGGCCGCCACAGTTTGTGACTCGGTCCCAGCCTCAACTACATTCAGCCAGTGTGCTGTGATTGAGATGTAGTGTCCCTGGCTGTATGCACTTGTCCACGCATCAGTGGTCAAGTGGAACTTTGTGCAAAGTGCAGAACTTAGGGCCCACCTGATGTTACGGGACACATGCTGGTGTAAGGCTCAACTCACCCTAAGGGCCAAAAACACTGCTGGTGAATTTTGTTCAGTTCCAAAGGACTCTGTGTTTAGATTTGGCTCAGTCACAGCTCCAAAACATGCCTTGGAAGGCAAGATTTCCTTTAGTGGCTCCATCTCAGCAGGATGACGATGATAAAGCTTGGTTAAATCTGGTGTCGGAAGGGAAAGTGGTTTCTGATCTACATCTGAAGTACTGGAGCATGTTGTTTGGACTATTAACACCTGATCAGAACCCTGTAGAGGTAATGTATAGTCCGATATTAAAGGACCATTACCGGTAGTAGTGGTTGCAGCGAATTCTCCACCTTTGTGGTCCTCTAAATAAAAGTTACCCCCAGGACTTGATGCCAAAATGTTATCAATTTCCCAATCACAATCAAGGTAAATGTCTGGGTCCTCACTCCAATCCACTGCACCAATCCCACGCAATGAAAGTGATGGTTCTGGAACCACCGTTTTAGGGGCTTACAATTTTAAAGGGGCTAACACTCTGCTGGTGCAAGGTTCAACTCACCCAATGGGCAAAAAACTCTGCTGGTGCAAGGCTGAACTAAGTTAAAGGGCTTAAAACTCTGCTGGTAAGAGGCTGAAGTCACCTTAAGGGCCTCAATCTCTGCTGGTAGCTCAGCTTATGGGCCTCTAACTTAATTTGGAAGGGCTCACGTTAAGGGCCAGAAAAATGTATTTTTGAAGGTCTTACCACATCACACACACATACACATCCACAATGACAGTTCAGTGTGGGTACTGTTGGATTTCCCATTGCCTATTCCATCTGTGGTTCTCATGGGCAATGTGATTTAAAGGGGAGCTTATTAAGGTTCATTAGAATAAAATTTGGGTTTTTGTCCATCCAATTGGGGAGGAAAGAAGGTTTCCAGGTATTTTCCCACTTTGATAGAGTTTTTTTTTGAGTGTGGAAAGAGTGTAGTTGATAGACTGTGATGGTGGGGTAAAACTGTGACTTGGGCACACCCCCAGACATGCTTCCCCTGCTGTCCCAGTTGCATTCCATAGGAATTGGCATAATTTGCTGAGGTGTCATAGTGGACTTGGTGACCCTCCTGACTCGAATTGTGGGTTCCCCTGAAACGAAGCATTTTTCCCCATAGATTATAATGGGGTTTGATATGCGTTCGAATAGTCGAATATTGAGCGGCTATTTGAAACGAATAACGAATATCGAATATTTCACTGTTCGCTCATCTCTAATCATAAATAATTGCATCTTAATACAATGAAACAAATTAATAATGTGCATGACTATTATCTTGAATATGTGAAGACTCTTCCATCCATTCACCTTCTGCTCAAAGCATGCAAATACCTAACCTGACGGGAGATTGTTTATATAGATTATTGTTAGAATAAGATTTCCCTTGAGCTATACTGTATACTGTATGTGATCTCTGAGGGAGTGATAATTTATCTGTAAATTGTGATGGTAATAAACAGGTATCATATCATATTCCATGTGCTATAAACAGTGTTGTTTAAGTGACAATTCTGTGTTCTTTGATGTCTAAGAGTTAACATAAAAATAATATGAAGAATAATACAAATTATAAATTCAACAAACAGGAATAAATTATTAATCCACTTATGACATTTTTCCATTGTCATTTTTAACCCCTTAAGGACACAGCCTAAAAGTATTTTAATGGCCAGGCCTCATTTTTCAAATTTGGCATGTGTCACTTTATGTTGTAATATCTTTGAGTCGCTTTAACTTATCAAAGTGATTCTGAGATTGGTTTTTCGTGACACATTGTACTTTGTGTCATTGGTAAATAATTGGTTATAAGTAATATGTAATAAACTTTGGAACATTCTGATTACGATACTTGAGTGTCTATCTGTCTGTTCTACAAGTACTCGTGATTACATCATCAATTTGGACTACAACAACATAACCAGGGGCGATTCCCTCCTAACAACATGTTTTGTCTTTAATCTTGAAAAAATAGGAAATTTGGTGAAAATTTGGGAAAAAGACAGTTTTATAAGTTTGAAATTGCATACCTTCCATGGATAGTCATACTACTCAAATGGCTTCATTGATATAATTTACCATATGTTGTAATCAAACTTTAATCAATCTATAATTTCTTTCAGATATTATAAGGCAGTAATTTTCCAAATTTCCAAGGATATTTCCAAAACCCATTTTTCATGGGACCAATTCAATTGTAACAGGCCTCCCTAATAGAAACCCCCACAAATTACCCCATTCTCAAAACTGCATTCCTGAAAGAATTCAAAACAGCATTTAAGATGGAGGTGAAGTATAAACTTTTCAATGTCTGTCACTATTTATTAAGCCCTAGAATTTACACATTCACAAGGGCTTAAAAGAGAAAATGATTTGCACAATCTGTTAAGCAATTTGTCCCCAGCATAAAATTATCCAACATGTAGAAGTAAACTAATGTCCGCTCAGAACAGAAAGAACAATTGGATTTTGGAGGACAGATTTTGCTGGAATAGTTTTCAGGCACCATATCCCATTTGCCAATACAGTGTAAACCCATATATTATAAACTAGACCCTTCATGTAATTTATCAAGTGGTATAGTGAGTACTTTGACCTTCCATGTGTTATACAGAACTGGGCCGTAACGATGGAAAACAACTTTTTTTTCTAATAAAATATTAATTTAACCCAATGTTTTGCATTTCCATAAGAGGTAAAGGAGAAAATGCACCCCACAGTTTAAGCATCTACTCTCGACAACATAAATTCCCCACATGTGGATGTAACCTAATGTATGGGTACAAAGAACGGAAGGCATGCTATTGGGATTTTCTAGTGCAGACTTTCCTGGAATTTGTTTCAAACACCATGTTACATTTGCAGATCCATCAAAAGTTCCTGAACAGTTGGAAACCCCTCTCCCCAAATGACCCTAGTGGTCAATAATTATCCCTCACCACTCAAAGGCTGATTAAACTTCTTAGATCACCTCTCTGAATCCCTCTGATCAATGACATTTTCCTCGTTGTAAATTTATTACCCCTGTCCTCTGGTGAACTGGAGAGAGAAAATTAACCATTTCTTGTCAAATGGAGCAACTGGTCAGAGTATAGTCAAGAACGGATTCTGGGGGAGGGGATTGTAACACAAAAGGGAAGAAAATTGCTGTGGGGGGCCCAAGCTGAACTTTCAGGGCCCGTAATCCTCTAGTTATGCCATCTGTTTGTGCCACTGCCTATATAGCGATATATATATATCTAATTGAGACTTTTCCCTTAGGAAGAGCTTTTCCATAGAGCTGAACCCATGTACTATTGCTACAGCCCTGAGATAGGGAGAGGAACTACTGACACCCTTTGAAAGGAGTCTGAGGAGAAAACCTTGAAAAGTGCCATTTTAGAGTGTATCCACAATCTTCTGAGGCCTTTTAGAACAGACCCAGTTGTTCCATAGAACAGACAGGGCCTTCTTTGGTGTAGCATTTGCTCTGTGTTTGCCAGCATAGCTTCTTTCTTATCACACACATCTTACATGATACCTTTGTGTTCTGTTTATGCTCCTGTCTCTTCTAATCCCTATATCTGTAAATTTATGTATTTTATCCCACTTTTGCTAAACATTGTGTAGTCTGTTATTTTATACTAGTCTCTCTTGTTTTGGTATGTTAGTTCTGTGTTCTGTCCCTGATGTTTTTGCAAACATGGTGCTCAGATGTTTTATTGCTGGAGTCTTTCATCCTTGTTTTTATTCTTGTTCATTTTTATCTCTGTTTGGTCCTGGATTTTTTTGCAATATACCTCTACCTCTGATACCTGTTTGGCCCCTGGGCTTTCAGCTATACAGTATACCTCTGGTACCTATATTGCTCCTGTTATTTCTGATATAAACCTTTATGTTGTATGTGTTGTAATAGTTTTTAACATTATATCATTTATACTAAGCACACAGTTATTTTTGTAAAAGTCAGGTGTCTGGAGAATAAAGTACACAAGGTTCCTTGTTACTTCAGTTTATGTGTTCTGACTTATAAGGATGTAACACTATTATCTATTCTATGCTAAAGCTTGCAACTGCAGGACAGGCAGTCAATGAAACTGGACAAGTCAGCCACAAGATAAGCTACAATACTTCTTATAACAAATGTTAGTAATTTGTTCTCTTTTTGTTCTGACATTGTAAAAAGCTTGAGCTTTCAATGGACATATCAGACAACACTTTACAAATGTATTGACTTGTCTCTTTGCAAGCATAAATACCTTGACTCCAATGACACTGTGCCTTTGGTGATCATTTCTCTGACACGCTGGTACCTGTTTGGCCGCTGGGCTGTCTAAGATAGATAGATAGATAGATAGATAGATAGATAGATAGATAGATAGATAGATAGATAGATAGATAGATAGATAGATAGATAGATAAATTTTCAGACCAGTTGGAGTGCAGACTGCATGAAGGAGGAGAAGCAGATGGTACCTTATGGTTATGGTAGTTCCACCAAGATGTTTCCAGTTGGAGAGGAATCCTTTTTCACCGAGTCATGTGGTCCTCTAAAAACAGTGTAACCCTCAACTCTTGCAGCTTCCCGATGGGGGTGGTAGTCTCCACTTAGATGGCTATGCGCAGGCTTGTAATGAGGGATGTCCAGTCCAGTGGCGTAACTAGGAATGGCGGGGCCCCGTGGCAAACTCTTGACATGCCCCCCCCCCCCCCGACTGACACCGAAGACCTCAACCGACCCCCTCCTACACATTCCTAAACACTCTATTATGCCCCATAATGGCCACTGCACACAGTATTATACCCTATAGTGGCCCCTGCACACCATATTATGTCTCTTAGTGGCCCCTGCACACACTATTATGTCCCTCAGTGAACCCTCCACACAGTATTATCCCCCATGGTGGCCCCTCCACACAGTATTATCCCCCATAGTGGCCCCTGCACACAGTATTATCCCCCATAGTGGCCCCTGCACACAGTATTATCCCCCATAATGGCCCCTGCACACAGTATTATCCCCCATAGTGGCCCCTGCACACAGTATTATCCCCCATAGTGGCCCCTGCACACAGTATTATCCCCCATAGTGGCCCCTGCACACAGTATTATCCCTCATAGTGGCCCCTGCACACAGTATTATCCCCCATAGTGGCCCCTGCACACAGTATTATCCCCCATAGTGGCCCCTGCACACAGTATTATCCCCCATAGTGGCCCCTGCACACAGTATTATCCCCCATAGTGGCCCCTGCACACAGTATTATCCCCCATAGTGGCCCCTGCACACAGTATTGTACCCCATAGTGGCCCCTGCACACAGTATTATGTCCCACTGTGGACACCCATAGACAATTATTATACTCTAGGGTCTTTTCAGACCCCAGAGGATAATAATCGGAGATGCAGGGGGAGAAAAACATTTTTAAAAAACTCTGTTACTCACCTATCTCCCGTCTCCTACGCTGTCGGCCTCCGAAGTAGTCCATCTTCAATGACGTCAGACATCACATGAGACATCAGACGACTAGGCCAAAGCCTGCCCGGATCGTGGAGAGGTAAGTAACAGTGTTTTTTATGTTTCTTACCTCTCCTGGTCCGAAAAGACCCCCAAGTATAATGATAGCACCGGTAGCGGCTGTCACCGGGCCCCTAATGTCCCTAATGGCCCTGTGGCAGCTGCCACTCCACTCAATATATGACACTATGCCTCTTTCTCTATTAAGTATGGGGGGGTTTGTAAACTGAAGTCCAAAGGGCCCAGATACCTGGATACAAATGGGTCCTGACTGATGGTTTCCCGGCACACTTCCTGGCTACCTGGGGTTGACAGATATGTCTTCTCTGTTCCAGGTCAATCTTAGGTAGTTGATGGGCATCAATGGTCACTTCACCCTCAGGGTCTGCCGAGGACACTCTCAGAGGTCTAACTTGAAAGCTGGCACACACTTAACTGAACTCTCTAATGGTCTAATGTAGTAGCCTAGTAGTCATGAGAACCTATGGAAGTGCTGGGTAGCTATACAAAAAGTGGCTGGTGTGATCATATGAGACAGACGTTGGCAAAACAGTTTTTGAAAGGGGGTAGCCCTCAGAGATCAGAAGACAACCTCAAATTCCATTTCACTTTCTGTTATGTGAACAGCCCACTAAAGGGGACACAAGGACATGCTACAAGTTGCATTCTAGGTTACCCTAATGGCCCATTTTCAGAGCCAGGTACCAAATGAATCACCTATACATAATATTTTGGGGTCAATGCCTAACTTTAATCAGTAGTTTCAGATTACATCCATATCTAGCAGAAGAGAAATCTGCTTTGGGAAGAAGTATTTTTTCATAACATACATTCATTTAAATGGTATGTATTACTTGAATGGATGAAAATAAAATAAGATGAAAGCTCTCTGTAAAACTATTCTCTGTAATGCAATGCATACATAAACATGAGCATTGTCAATCAAAATACAATACAGAGAAAGCTAACTTTAGAGATGCCCCTTCTCAACAAATACTGTAAATAAGCTCCGAAGAACTGGCACATCAGAGTCATCATCTGCCAGTCTTCAGAGAAATTACAAGAAAACATGTACGTCTAGAGTAATTTAGTGTGCATGTTGCATGAGCATATGCTCTTCTGTTATTAACAAAATGCACAACACAGACAGATGTAATTTATACCTTAATTATCATTTCATACAGACTCCAAAATAAAATATTTAGTCAATCTCAGAGAGTTGAGATATTGAAATACACTGAGTTGGGGTCACCTCCCGTTATTGTGCTATGTCAATGCATGTTCAAGTAATGTGTGTAGGGGTCTCCTGAAACTTCCCTGATAGCTGATGTTTGGAGAATTTTGATACATATCTACGGTATCTTTCGGACAAAAGCTATCTTTCCTGATTTTCACAACTGCATATACAGTCCTATGAAAAAGTTTGGGCACCCCTATTAATCTTAATCATTTTTAGTTCTAAATATTTTGGTGTTTATAACAGCCATTTCAGTTTGATATATCTAATAACTGATGGACACAGTAATATTTCAGGCTTGAAATGAGGTTTATTGTACTAACAGAAAATGTGCAATATGCATTAAACCAAAATTTGACCGGTGCAAAAGTATGGGCACCTCAACAGAAAAGTGACATTAATATTTAGTAGATCCTCCTTTTGCAAAGATAACAGCCTCTAGTCGCTTCCTGTAGCTTTTAATCAGTTCCTGGATCCTGGATAAAGGTATTTTGGACAAACAATTCAAGTTCAGTTAAGTTAGATGGTCGCCGAGCATGGACAGCCCGCTTCAAATCATCCCACAGATGTTCAATGATATTCAGGTCTGGGGACTGGGATGGCCATTCCAGAACATTGTAATTGTTCCTCTGCATGAATGCCTGAGGATTTGGAGCGGTGTTTTGGATCATTGTCTTGCTGAAATATCCATCCCCGGCGTAACTTCAACTTCGTCACTGATTCTTGAACATTATTCTCAAGAATCTGCTGATACTGAGTGGAATCCATGCGACTCTCAACTTTAACAAGATTCCCGATGCCGGCATTGGCCACACAGCCCCAAAGCATGATGGAACCTCCACCAAATTTTACAGTGGGTAGCATGTGTTTTTCTTGGAATGCTGTTTCTTTTTGGACGCCATGCATAACGCCTTTTTTTTTATAACCAAACAACTCAATTTTTGTTTCCAAAATGAAGCTGCCTTGTCCAAATGTGCTTTTTCATACCTCAGGCAACTCTATTTGTGGCGTACGTGCAGAAACGGCTTCTTTCTCATCACTCTCCCATACAGCTTCTATTTGTGCAAAGTGCACTGTATAGTTGACCGATGCACAGTGACACCATCTGCAGCAAGATGATGCTGCAGCTCTTTGGAGGTGGTCTGTGGATTGTCCTTGACTGTTCTCACCATTCTTCTTCTCTGCCTTTCTGATATTTTTCTTGGCCTGCCACTTCTGGGCTTAACAAGAACTGTCCCTGTGGTCTTCCATTTCCTTACTATGTTCCTCACAGTGGAAACTGACAGGTTAAATCTCTGAGACAACTTTTTGTATCCTTCCCCTGAACAACTATGTTGAACAATCTTTGTTTTCAGATCATTTGAGAGTTGTTTTGAGTAGCCCATGATGCCACTCTTCAGAGGAGATTCAAATAGGAGAACAACTTGCAATTGGCCACCTTAAATACCTTTTCTTATGATTGGATACATCTGGCTATGAAGTTCAAAGCTCACTGAGGTTACAAAACCAATTTTATGCTTCAGTAAGTCAGTAAAAAGTAGTTAGGGGAATTCAAATCAATAAAATGATAAGGGTGCCCATACTTTTGCACCGGTCAAATTTTGGTTTAATGCATATTGCACATTTTCTGTTAGTACAATAAACCTCATTTCAAGCCTGAAATATTACTGTGTCCATCAGTTATTAGATATATCAAACTGAAATGGCTGTTGCAAACACCAAAATATTTAGAACAAAAAATGATTAAGATTAATAGGGGTGCCCAAACTTTTTCATAGGACTGTACATGTGATGTCTATTCGGAGAAGGACTCCTCTGCCAGCATCTTATTTCACCAAGAAGACAAACATTGGGCCATTCACAACCCTTTCCCTGACATATGCCATTGTAAAAGAGACAGGAGGTATCCATAAACAATAGACAGCTGGCCAGTCCTCTATTCATTGGCAGATTTGGCTAACTCGCATCCAATGTGTATGGCCAGCTTAACAGCAGATAATACTCAAATAATCTGGATATGTCAGTGATATGCAGTTAAAAGTCTGATATGTATTGTCAACCTTATTGCATCTTTGTTGGCAAACACAGTTCCCTGTCGTCCGTACCAGCGGCACAATGTGGGGTATTTCTGCCCCTGTGTGCTGGTAGGACAGGCGGATTTTTAATTAGCCAATCAAAAGCGTGGCTGGCCCTATAAGAGGGCACAAGAACCTCCCCTCTGCGTGTGTTTTTTTCTGTCCTGTGTGGTCAAGGACAGGTGGGGAGGACTTGTGTCCTCTTATTTTAGGCTCTATGGGTTACCTACCTTTGGAGCATAATTCTTCTTTCTTCAGTTTCTGACCTTCTTGATTGAAGGTCCCTTCCCCTGTCTGGGAAAAAAAAAAAAAAAAAAAAAGTTTCTCTTTAGCCTGCGTGGCTTCTTTCCTTCCCTCCTCCCTCCCTCCCCCCCCCTCCCCTCCTTCTCCCTCTGGCTCACCTGTCAGCACATCTCGTGCTGGTGAGTTGGCCCGGCACGCTGCCGCGGGGCTCTCTCGCTGTCGCTCGCGGACGTGCTCTGCCGGAACTAAAGTTCCCGGCGGAGAGTTTCCTGCGTCCGCATTTGCCGGGCGCACACTTCCTGTTGTGCCCGGAAGTATAGCGGCGCCATTGAAGATCCTGGCGCCGGCGAAGGATGTTTTCTCCGGCTTTCTGCTTATTGCAGAATCTAGCCTGCACGCACGTCCGGGCCAGGAATTGAGGGGGTAGGCGCCCCTGCTGGGGCTGTATGAAGAGGGGGGGGGTAACCTTTTCCTGGAGGGTTCATGTGACTATGGCCCCTCCCATTTCCGGCCGGCCGGGTTAAAGGTCAGGCCGGCCGGTTATTAGTTACCTTCTCCTTTCTAAGGCGAAAGGCTGTGCATCAGAGGTTGTTGCTTAGCTTCAGGTCTCTTTTTGCCTCCAAACCAAATCTTCAGTTTCTTGTCACCTTGCTGTCCGGGTCTAGGACACGGTAAGATCTACCCCTTCTTTTGATATTTGGTAGAATATGTTGGTGACAATTTTGCATGGTCTATGGTCTCTCTGTAGGATATGTCTTCCTCTACTACCCCCCTGGGGATTATAGGAGGAAATCTACTGCTAAAAGGAAGCACCTTTCCTGTTTTGACTGTGACACACCGCTCCCTGATGGTAGGTAGCGGCTTAAGAGGTTATCCCTCTGGGTACTACCGGCCCTATAACCCGCCTATTATTTTTAGGCTATGAGTGGGCCTGTTGTCGTGGTTGCAGAGGCCCCCCACCTGAGGAGCCTTCTCCTAGAGATATGATGGCCTGGGTCAAGGAGATGGTGAGTTGGGCATCGCTTGGGTAAGGATAATTCCCTTGCTTGTACTCTCTCTTTATTTTTGCAGGATGATTCCCTCAAAGGCATACAGTCTACCTTGTCTCAGCTCGCCAAGAGACCATGCACAGAGCATCGTTCCTCGTCCCTCCCTCCCCTGGAACATCTACGGGTGGCAGAGGATGTTTCCTCCGAGGACGACTCTGTAGTTTCCAGCAGACCTGTGTTCCACTATGAACAAACAGGCAGGCTGCTGAAGTCCATCCGGTCTACAGTGGGCCGAGATGTTGACGGGGAAGCCTCCACGTCTGCCTCTGGGGGACATATTGCCTTCCATGCGGACGCCACGCTGACCGACCTCATGGTGCAGCAGTGGAAGCAGCCAGAAAAAGGACATTCATTATCCAGGATCTTTAAGCACCTGTTCCCTATGGATTCAACTCAGTGGGATTCCTGGGGGCCTCCCCCGAAGGTGGATCTAGCCGTGGCGAAGTTGTCTCGTAGAACCCTGGTGCCCCTTGAAGATGGATCAAATCTTCAGGACCCTTTGGATCGCAGGGCTGACGCCACCCTAAAGAAGGTTTATTCTGCTTCCTCTGCCCAAGCCTCAGTAGCCATAGCCTCTACCACTGTGGGCGATTTTCTTCGTAACCGCCTAGCCACCTTGGAGCGGGATATTGATTCCGGTGTGGACAGGGATGACATCTTGGCTTCCATGAAGAATATTCATAGGGCCGCAGATTTTTTGGCAGAATCTTCTCGCCATCAGTTGAGAATTTCAGCCAAGTCGATGGCGTTGTCCACTGCGGCCCGCAGACCCCTGTGGCTAAAGCCTTGGCGTGCAGACTTTGCATCCAAGGCTGCTCTTTGCGCGCTCCCTTTTGAGCCAGGAAGAGTATTTGGGCAAGGCTTGGATACTATCATAGAGGGATTAGCTGAAGGTAAGGGGAAGTCCTTACCTCAAGCTGCCAGGGGCAGACGTGCCCCCTCTAGAGGCAGAGGTTCCGCCTCTAATTATAGACGCCCAACCCAGCAAAGGCGTCCCAGATATCGTCCTAGAGGTTCCGGACGTGGTGCTTCCAGGGAGGACACCAAGAGGAAGCCGGAATTTTGACGCGGGGCAGCTCCCTGTGGCCCCCCTTCCTGTGGGAGGACGTCTTTCGGTTTTTTTCAGAGCTTGGGTCACCCATATTCAAGATCCATGGGTGCTAAGAATTATACAGCACGGTTATCTTATCAAATTCCACCTTCCACCTCCAGATCGGTTTGTTGTCACCAGAACCCTTCCACCTTCCCAACAGGCCAGTTTAGAGGCCTTGGTCGCCGAGTATGTCATCAAAGGCGCCCTGGAGAAGGTCCCAGCCTCAGATCTCGGTCTGGGAGTTTACTCCCCCGTCTTTCTGGTCCCCAAAGTCACCGGGGGCTGGAGAATGATAATAGACCTGAGGTATCTCAATCGCTTTATCAAGAAGAGGTCATTCCGTATGGAAACCGTGGATTCCGTGTCTGCTTTTCTCCAGCCAGGAGACGTGATGGTTACCCTCGACCTGAAGGACGCCTACCTTCATGTCCCTATTGCTCACTCCCACAGGAAATTCCTCAGGATTGCCGTTTTTATGGCCGGTCACAGGGAGCACTTTCAATTCACAGCTCTGCCGTTCGGCATTACATCCGCCCCCCTGGTATTTACCAAGGTGATCGCTCCGGTTGCTGCGGCCCTCAGACTACAGGGCCTCTTCATCGTTCCTTACCTAGACGACTGGCTTCTGAAAGCTCAGTCTCCGGCTGCTCTCCTCCAGCAGCTCAACCTTGCCATCAGTTTCCTACAAGAGTTAGGATGGATCATCAATTGGGAGAAGTCCGAAATCGTTCCTTCCACACGGAGGAAGTTCCTCGGGTTCATAGTGGATTCAGAAACGATGCAGATCTTCCTCTCCAGCCCAAGGAAGGAAAGGATCCAGGCCGGTGCACGGTTTCTATTACACACCCGGCGGGTAACTATCCGCACCGCCATGAGGGTCCTCGGCCTAATGTCATCCTCGGCCAGAGCAGTCCCTTGGGCTTTATGGCATTTGCGTCCCCTGCAGATGGAAGTGTTGACAACCTGGAACAGGTCTCCACGGGGACTGCACAAGAAGATCTGCCTTTCTCCCGCTACCCGTCTTTCCCTCAGATGGTGGATACACCTGAAAGACGGAAGGTCCACGGTCCCAACATTGTGGACCCTGTTGACAACAGATGCATCCCAGTGGGGATGGGGAGCCCATTGCCAGGACAGGACTGTACAAGGACGATGGAGATGTCCGGAGCTGGGATCTTCCAATCTCAAGGAACTCAGAGCTGTGTACTTGGCCCTAGTGCACTTTGCCCCGGAGTTGAGAGGCAAGTCTGTCAAGATCAGGTCAGACAACATGACGGTGGTTGTTTACATAAACAAACAAGGGGGCACCAGGTCACCAACCTTACTGAGAGAGACGAATCTTATATTTGCCTGGGCAGAGAAGAACCTAGCCCAGTTATCCGCTGTTCACATAAAGGGCTCCCTGAACATAGTAGCGGATCATCTGAGTCGGGGTATTACCGTATCAGGAGAATGGTCTCTCAATCCAGACGTTTTTCAACAGATCGTCCAGAGATGGGGTCTCCCGGAGGTCGATCTAATGGCTACCCGACTCAATGCCAAGGTAGGGACCTTCTGCTCCCTTTACCAGGAGGACGATCCCTTGGCAGTGGATGCCCTGTCCATCCCATGGAGGTTCAGGCTGTTTTACATATTCCCTCCAATTCCAATCATACCGAAGGTATTGATCAAAATAAGACAGGACCAAGCCTCGGGAATAGCCATAATCCCGTTCTGGCCAAAAAGGGCTTGGTTTGCTCAGCTCATACTAATGAGTCAGGGCATATATTGGAGGCTTCCCCCTCTCCCAGATCTGGTAACCCAAGGAGAGCTGAGATGCCAGGATCTGAGGAGACTCAACCTGACAGCCTGGAGGTTGACCAGTCCCTATTGAGGAATAGAGGACTGTCACAAGCCGTCTTGAAGACCCTATCCAGCGCCAGAGCGGATTCGACTAACAGGAATTACCGTCGAATTAGTAACATCTTTAATGCTTGGTGTCTGCAGCATCAAGTGGACTCCACTGGTCCCCCGACTGAGGCGATCCTGGACTTCCTTCAAGACGGACTAGACAGAGGTCTGGCTGCGGCCACACTCAAAGTACACGTAGCGGCCCTGTCCGCCTATCTGGGGAGGCGTTTGTCTCAGGATCCTTTAGTGAGCACCTTTATTAAAGGGGCAACTAGGCTGAGACCGGTGGTGAACACCCCTGTCCACCAATGGGACCTGATTCCGGTCCTGAACGCTCTTTGCGACCAACCATTCGAACCCCTGGAAGAAGTCTCACTTAAGTTACTAACTGGCAAAATGGCTCTACTATTGGCAGTTACAACTGCCAAAAGAGTTAGTGAGCTACAAGCCTTGTCTGCCGAGGAGCCATATACTATATTTTTTCCGGACCATGTGCAGCTTAGGTTCCTCCCAGGATTTCGTCCCAAGATTCCATCTGCTGCAAATAGGAACCAAACTATTTCTCTTCCAGCATTTTTTCCCTTCCCCTCTTCATCTGAAGAGGAAAGATGGCACAGGCTGGATGTTATCAGATGTCTGCAAATTTATCTGCAGCGTACTCGCCCTTTTAGGCAAGCCGAAAACCTGTTAATTAGTTATACGGGGAAGAATAAAGGCGCCAAGGCCGCCAAGGCCACGATATCCCGCTGGGTCTCCGATACCATAAAAGTCGCCTATACCGCCCAAGGGCGTCCGGTCCCATCTTTTCTTCATGCCCACTCGACCAGGGCAGTGTCCACCTCTCAGGCCGAGAGGAGTGCGTTGTCCTTGGATCAGATTTGTGCAGCTGCCTCCTGGGCATCTGAGTCCACGTTCATTCGGCATTACCGCCTGAGGGACCGGGTGTCCGATTCCTCTGCCTTTGCCCAAACTATTTTGAGCTCTGTCATGGAGTAATCCCGCCCATCTTTGGGCCTACTTGCTATATCCCCACATTGTGCCGCTGGTACGGACGACAGGGAACAAGTGATTATGAAGATAATCTTGTTTCCCTTAGTCCTAACAGCGGCACAAGATTTCCCACCCTGGGAATCATATCTTATGTATAAAACTGTGTATAAATATGGAGGTACTTTTGTATTGACACGCAGAGGGGAGGTTCTTGTGCCCTCTTATAGGGCCAGCCACGCTTTTGATTGGCTAATTAAAAATCCGCCTGTCCTACCAGCACACAGGGGCAGAAATACCCCACATTGTGCCGCTGTTAGGACTAAGGGAAACAAGATTATCTTCATAATCACTTGTTGTAGTGAATCCATCTCTTTTGCTGCCTTCAGGTGAACTTTCTATTATTTCTTAAGGATAATTTGTGTAAAAAAAATTGCTGCCACAGCAACAATTCAAAAACAAAAACGCAAAATTACATCAAAAACAAAATTTCAGCCATAATGAAAATAGCGCCCCACAGATGCCACCCCTCAAATGAGCAGAAAAAAGCCATTTTATAAAACATGTAAATGCCAAAATAATTGCATTCAGCTAAAATATTACATAGGAACTCATGACACACATATCTGTCTCCCTGTAGAGATGAAATAAAGCACTAATGGCATAACACAGAGCAAAGGTCAATAGAGTTGGACGAACTGCTTTGTCTTGATCCCATTTGAACACAAATATTTCAAATTATGGGGGATTCAACTTGTACGAACTAAAACGACTGTTTCTACATAATTGAGCAGGAAAAGCAAAAGAGACATATGTGTGTGACTGTGACATTCTAGAACCACTTAACATCAGCTGACAGCCTCTCAGCCAATAGTCAGTGGAATGGAGACACCATGCAGTGCTGGTTTCATATACACTAATTGCAAGCATCATCAGAAGCTAGTTTCAGTAATGATGGATATAGTTAAGGATCTCTAATTCATCTCATGTCCAGTGGTGAACCTAGCCTCTCTGCTGCCTGAGGCGGACGATCAAAAGACAAGCTGTCCTGGACTGGCTTAGGGTCACCGTTACTTAGCGGTGGATTGGGGAGGCCGCTGGAGCAGCGCTGCTCCAGCAGCCGCCCCTCACACTCAGGCAGAGAGCAGGTCCTCTCCCTGACTGCTCTCTGCCTGCTAAAGACACTCGCTCCGCTCGGCCCTGCCCTGCTCCCTTCCGCTCGGCCTGCCCCTTACGCTCCACCCCCTCCTCCGGGGGGGGGGGGGGCAGCTTTCTGACGTCCGCCTCAGGCGGCAGAAACCCATGGTTCACCCCTGCTAACATCCCCCAATACCTTTTATACACCCACATTTTTCCTTCCCCCTCGTGTTTTTTTTCTAGCCCCATTTATCCGAACCGGTGATGTGTACAACATATTGCATATGTTCATATATCAATGAATGAAGAGTGCTTTGTATTCCTAATTTAATATGGCTTCTGCAAGGTATACTGTCACTCTCGTTTTCTTTTATCTTATATCTTATGTTGTACTTACTCCTTGTTTCTTATTATTATATTTACCTGTGTCTATTTATTATGCTTCTATGTATCCATTTGTTTATAAAAAATGTGAAAAACTTTTTAAAAATTTGAAAAATAAAACCATACTTTTTATTGACAAAAAAAATATTTTATTGTGGTCACCCAATATACAAAAAAGATATATGAAGGTAGTGGCACCGTGAATGAAGCAACGACCATTTCATGCTAGACGCACTTCATCAGGCTTCCTAAAGTACAGGTGTGTCTACCTGCCCTATATACTGACGTGGGAATCACACCCACCCCAGTATTCTATAACACCAAAACATTTAAAACATGTTAAAAAACTTTTCAATGCATTACATTCCTATATACCAACATTTTTCACATTGCACCAACTTTATTTTCATTTAACACAGCTTTGTACAACTTTTTTACTACTCTTTCTTATGCACCGGCCCTTCTATATTTCTTATAGGTCTGGGTAATTTTTAACTCCACCCCCTTAACTCCGCGAGCCTGCAGGACAACTTAGTTTCCATACAGGTTTGCTAATAGCTGAACCAGTTTGTATGTTATAACCGGCTGTCAATCAACAAAGCAGCCGATTAGAAAGGGGGCTACGACCCTCATTGCAGGCAAAAAAAAAAAAAAAAAAAAATTCTTTTTTTTCTTTCTTTCTTTTTTTTTTTTCTCCTCTCCCTTCCCTTTTTTTTCCTTTCCCTTTTAAAAAATTCTGACCTTCACTGATACCAACAGAGGCTTTATAACAACCAGGCCGCATGAAGAGCAGTTATAATACAAAACATGAAAAAAAGGAAGAATAGACTACACTTCATAATAAATTCCCCTATGTCTAACTCCATCATAAAAAAAGAGATGCAACCTGACTGTCCGAAAATACACAACCCCGATATGTCAATCAAATATGATACGGGGACTAAAAAGAGAATCATACCAACCTTCTAAAGGCTAACCCCTTCGACTCCAACTCTACCTACAAATAGCAAAATGAATTGCTATATTGTAGATATGCCGCTAAGATCTTTTAATAGAAATAACCCATTCTGGTCCCAGACAATAAACAAGAAATCTACAAACAACCGACAAAACTTATAGAGACTATAGATACAAGTTTGTATTCAATATACCACTGATCTAAATAAACCGACCAAACTCATAATTGCAGACTCTTTAAATTACAAAAGTACGGAAAAATATATTGACTAAGTATTGAGAGCTCTATTCATGCTGAATAAATCGTGGTGACCCTTTTCCGCTATTCACGGATTTAAAATGTTCCCTTATCCTGTGGAACAAGGGTCTAATGGTCTTACCTATATAAAACCTCTTACAAGGGCATTGAATACAGTATACGAGATGAGTAGTTTGACATGTAAAAAATTGCCTGATATTAAAGTCAATTCCTCCCAAATTAATATATTTGGCTCGATTATTAAATTTACAAAAAGAACAATGCCCACAGTGATGATTTCCATTTGGTTTAGTAACATCTAGCCACGTACTTTTCTGTGTCACAAAATTACTGCGGACAATATGATCTTTTATTGCACCGCATTTTTTAAAAGTGATCAGGGGGTCGATTACTAGCTTTTTTTGACAGTATGGGGTCATTCTCTAACAAATACCAATTATTATACAATGCGCTCTTAATGCGATTAGCTAGAGGGCTGTATTTAAATGAAAACACAAACCTATCCTGTTCTTTTGATTTACTATTACAGAACAGGCTATTCCTTCCAACCATACTGGCTCTGTCATAAGCCTTATTAATCAAAGACTCAGTGTACCCTCTCTCCTTTAATCGTCCTTTTAGTTCTTTCGCTTGCCTCTCATATTGGTCACTACAATTGTTAATCCTTTTTAATCTAATAAACTGGCTATACGGTAAAGCCTCCTTTACATGATGGGGATGAAAACTTTGAAAATGCAACAACGAATTTGTTGCAGTAGCCTTCCGATATACGTGAGTGTTAAGTTCACCATTATTCACATCAAGTTGTACATCCAGGAATTCTAAAGACGCACCTCCGATTTTATATGTAAAATTCATGTTATATTCATTCTTATTTAGATAATTAACGAACTGTACAAATTCATCATCAGTAGATGTCCAAATGATGAAGATATCATCAATATATCTTAGGTATAATTTTATTGAGCTAGCAAAAGGATTCCTGGATGTAAAAAATTTTTCCGCTTCAAACTTCCCCAAAAAAATATTAGCATAAGTGCAGTAGACGGGGGTCCCCATGGCTGTACCTGTTCGTTGACTATACCACACGTTATCAAAAATGAAACAGTTATTATTGAGGATTAATTCTAAACCATCCTTTAGTCCCTGTATCATATTTGATTGACATATCGGGGTTGTGTATTTTCGGACAGTCAGGTTGCATCTCTTTTTTTATGATGGAGTTAGACATAGGGGAATTTATTATGATGTGTAGTCTATTCTTCCTTTTTTTCGTGTTTTGTATTATAACTGCTCTTCATGTGGCCCGGTTGTTATAAAGCCTCTGTTGGTATCAGTGAAGGTCAGAATTTTTTAAAAGGGAAAGGAAAAAAAGGGAAGGGAGAGGAGAGAAAAAAAAAAAAAAGAAAGAAAAAGAAAGAAAGAAAAAAAAGAAAAAAATATTTTTATTTTTATTTTATTTTTTTTTTGCCTGCAATGAGGGTCGTAGCCCCCTTTCTAATCGGCTGCTTAGTTGATTGACAGCCAGTATTAACATACAAACTGGTTCAGCTATTAGCAAACCTGTATGGAAACTAAGTTGTCCTGCAGGCTCGCGGAGTTAAGGGGGTGGAGTTAAAAATTACCCAGACCTATAAGAAATATAGAAGGGCCGGTGCATAAGAAAGAGTAGTAAAAAAAGTTGTACAAAGCTGTGTTAAATGAAAATAAAGTTGGTGCAATGTGAAAAATGTTGGTATATAGGAATGTAATGCATTGAAAAGTTTTTTTAACATGTTTTAAATGTTTTGGTGTTATAGAATACTGGGGTGGGTGTGATTCCCACGTCAGTATATAGGGCAGGTAGACACACCTGTACTTTAGGAAGCCTGATGAAGTGCGTCTAGCACGAAACAGTCGTTGCTTCATTGTCTCTGCATTCCATTTAATCCATCTCCGATTGTGTATGCTGTCTAAGTGCCATTTTTTAATGATGACGAATTAAAGCTTGAAAATTTTACTTTTGGTTGGTGAGTGCCCTGTTTCCCTTTACAATTTTTCACCCAATATACAGTTTAGCCTGTTCCAATCTAAAAAAAAAGCAGATTTTTTCTAAAATACGGTACTTGTTTGGAAAAATAAATAAATGTCAGACTTGGCATTCCATCTACCTGCCGCTACCAACGGAGACCACCAGGGCCACACTACATCCTCCTACCACCACTAGAACCAGACCTGACAATAGGTATCAGGATCTCTGCAGGAGGTAATACTGAACAACCAGTATTGAGGGGTTCCACATGGGGCTAATCACAGCACATTTTAAAACTAGGATTACATAGTGAGATAATTCTGCATGAGAGCTCACTAGAGATGAGTGAGCAGTATTCGAACGAATAGTAGTATTCGATCGAATACCTCCCTTTGCATAGTTATTGGTGTACTCGGTCGAAACATTTGATTCCCCTCCCACCTTCCGTGGTGCTTTTTTTTACACCAAAAACTATGCAGGGGAAGTATTCGATAAAATATACTCGCTCATCTCTAGAGCTCACATATAGGCGTCCTGTTATATACCGGGCTTACTTACTGGTCCTTTAGGACCTAAGCTCCTTCAGCTAAACTCATGGTCACTAGAGATGAGCGAACAGTGTTCTATCGAACACATGTTCGATCGGATATCAGGGTGTTCGCCATGTTCGAATCAAATCGAACACCGTGTGGTAAAGTGCGCCAAAATTCGATTCCCCTCCCACCTTCCCTGGCACCTTTTTTGCACCAATAACAGCGCAGGGGAGGTGGGACAGGAACTACGACACTGGGGGCATTGAAAAAAATTGGAAAAAGTCATTGGCTGCCGAAATCAGGTGACCTCCATTTTAGACGAATAGTGGATTTCAAATCCGGGTCATATGAGAATGTGAACTTTGTGACTATGAGACAGGGATAGCTGTACAGGCAGGGATAGCTAGGGATAACCTTTATTTAGGGGGGAATGTTATTAAAAATAACTTTTTGGGGCTCTATCGGGTGTGTAATTGTGATTTTTGTGAGATAAACTTTTTCCCATAGGGATGCATTGGCCAGCGCTGATTGGCCGAATTCCGTACTCTGGCCAATCAGTGCTGGCCAATGCATTCTATTAGCTTGATGAAGCAGAGTGTGCACAAGGGTTCAAGCGCACCCTCGGCTCTGATGTAGGAGAGCCGAGGGTGCACTTGAACCCTTGTGCACCCTCGGCTCTGCTACATCAGAGCCGAGGGTGCGCTTGAACCCTTGTGCACACTCTGCTTCATCAAGCTAATAGAATGCATTGGCCAGCGCTGATTGGCCAATGCATTCTATTAGCCCGATGAAGTAGAGCTGAATGTGTGTGCTAAGCACACACATTCAGCTTTACTTCATCGGGCTAATAGAATGCATTGGCCAGCGCTGATTGGCCAGAGTACGGAATTCGGCCAATCAGCGCTGGCTCTGCTGGAGGAGGCGGAGTCTAAGATCGCTCCACACCAGTCTCCATTCAGGTCCGACCTTAGACTCCGCCTCCTCCAGCAGAGCCAGCGCTGATTGGCCGAATTCCGTACTCTGGCCAATCAGCACTGGCTAATGCATTGTATTGGCGTGATGAAGCAGTGCTGAATGTGTGTGCTTAGCACACACATTCAGCTCTACTTCATCGGGCTAATAGAATGCATTGGCCAGCGCTGATTGGCCAGAGTACGGAATTCGGCCAATCAGCGCTGGCTCTGCTGGAGGAGGCGGAGTCTAAGATCGCTCCACACCAGTCTCCATTCAGGTCCGACCTTAGACTCCGCCTCCTCCAGCAGAGCCAGCGCTGATTGGCCGAATTCCGTACTCTGGCCAATCAGCACTGGCTAATGCATTGTATTGGCGTGATGAAGCAGTGCTGAATGTGTGTGCTTAGCACACACATTCAGCTCTACTTCATCGGGCTAATAGAATGCATTGGCCAATCAGCGCTGGCCAATGCATTCTATTAGCGTGAACTGAGTTTGCACAGGGGTTCTAGTGCACCCTCGGCTCTGCTACATCAGATTGCTACATCTGATGTAGCAGTGCCGAGTGTGCATCAGATGTGTAGTTGAGCAAAACTGACTCAGCACTGCTAAGTCTCTGCATTCGCATAGGAATGCATTGGCCAGCCTTCGGCCAATCAGCGCTGGCTCTGCCGGAGGAGGCGGAGTCTAAGGTCGGACCTGAATGGAGACTGGTGTGGAGCGATCTTAGACTCCGCCTCCTCCAGCAGAGCCAGCGCTGATTGGTCGAGTTCCGTACTCTGGCCAATCAGCACTGGCCAATGCATTTCTATGGGGAAAAGTTAGCTTGCGAAAATCGCAAACTGACAGGGATTTCCATGAAATAAAGTGACTTTTATGCCCCCAGACATGCTTCCCCTGCTGTCCCAGTGTCATTCCAGGGTGTTGGTATCATTTCCTGGGGTGTCATAGTGGACTTGGTGACCCTCCAGACACGAATTTGGGTTTCCCCCTTAACGAGTTTATGTTCCCCATAGACTATAATGGGGTTCGAAACCCATTCGAACACTCGAACAGTGAGCGGCTGTTCGAATCGAATTTCGAACCTCGAACATTTTAGTGTTCGCTCATCTCTAATGGTCACCCCTCCAACTTGTGTACAAGATATACTCTATATTCATCTGAACTCCAACATTGGAAAATGTTACCTTTTCTTCAACTTCCTGTCCAAGCATTTCTGAGTTTGAGGAAGGCTTTACTAGCCGAAATGTCACTTATTTGTATTCTACAATCCAACTTGTACCTCCTTGCACTAATAAATACATTTTGGACAACACGTTTTTCTCCAGTGGAAACTATCTATATAATATTAAATGTCAGACTTGTTACTAATCACTATAATTAAATTAAGCGGTGTGTGAAGTAAAAAAAAAAAAAAAAAAAATGACTGGAAAAAAAACAGGGCACAGGACAGGTAAAATGAGTGGCAGGAAAAAAACACTTGTGCAAGTGCTAACAATAAGAATAGCCTGATAATAGCCATAGTGTTGTTGTACTTAAAGAGAATACAGACGTTTTTGAAAGCAGTGAACCACAAATATTAAGTGAGGGTTCTGTGTGTTCCTCCTTAGCATGTAATTTACTGTATAGTCTTTCTATACTGTCAACCAACCATGTATTTTTCGTTCTCTTCACTGTCACAGATCCCATTGTCTAGCAGTCATGTGGCATCTGCTGAGAGTGAGATTCTTCATAACCCAAGACTTCCTCTTTTTCCTTCTCTTTTTGATAAATTGGTTGAGATCTATCAGTGTTTTTTTTGGATATAGAGGAGCTAGACATAAAATATGTGTATTTGGAGGTAGTAGAAATGGGGGTATACTACTGGTGGTAGTCCTGGTCTTAATGCTGCCAATGGGAAATCTATGAGGAATTCTGAGGAATCCCATTACCATGGTGAATCCCAAAAAATCTAGGAAGATGATAACATTACTGAATGTTGTGATTATTCTGTTACAGTTCAGGATGACATAGTGATATCACAGGAAGATGGTGATGGTAGCTGCAATAGTAAGAATTCTTCCTTATGTGTAGCCCAAAGATCCAAAGGACCTGCCTGGTGAAAATCTAAGGCAAGTTGGGGTGGTGGTGGCACTGGCAGATATGTTTCCATGGCTCCATACCTGCGTGATAAAACAGGACAGATGACATCACTCACTGCTCTCACTGTTATCTACAGCTCTGCCTTTCAGCTAATTGCAGACATGTCCTGCAGACCAGGCCGCAGTGGTGATGGTAGCTTTGACAACATTTGTAACATTTGTGGCACTGCAGAGGACATGTTTGATTGAGTGGTGGCAGTGGTAGCAGGCACCAGGCAACTGTGCCAAAATGTGTTGCAGTGCAACAGGGTGTGTAATATGATGGACAAGGCCATAATACATGTCTGACATAGTGCTGGCAGTGGTGGTAGGCACTAGGCAGCTCAGGCAACATGTGTGGCAGTGGAACAAGGAATAATATGATGGACCAGGACATGTCTGACTGAGTAGTGGCAGTGGTGGTAGCTATTTTGAGAGTATCAGCAGCAGTACAGTAAATTGAAGATGCCTGATTTATTTTTCTAAAAGTAATGTTTCCACACTTCCTGTGGACACTTTTGTCCTTTTAAATGTTACACCACTGGCAGCACTAATACACCCTCTCGGACATAAAACTTGAGGCCGGACAAGATAAAACTTCCATGGCAAACTGGGCCAGTTCTAACTAGAGATTAGAAAATTGAAGCTGATGAAGTGGAATTCAATCCTTATTTCAGGAAATATTCAATTTGCATCGAATCCAGATTTCCTCATGCTTCGTGGTAACAAATCACATTTTTTCATAAAATTGATGCTGTACGTTAGGACATGGGACAAGGAACTCGAGGAACGCAAGATCACCCACGATGCCATGAGTGCAGCCAAACAGCAGCTAGTCAGCCCTGTGATGTCACAGCCCTTTAATCCCTTTGCGAACACCCACAGCTGTAACTGTAGCTGCTAGTAGCCCCAGTACCTGGTTGATCCTGCCCAGAAGTGAAGAAGTCTAACTGCATAGGCTGACTTCTTCTTTTGACTGCAATACATATGTATTGCAGTCTGTAGTGCTGAAGCAGCGATCAGTGTATTGTTGGTTTAGGTCCCTTAGTGGGACATCACTAAAAACCACTGCAAGGCACAATGTTCTACACCACTATAAACGCTCACTGCAGCCAGGAAATAGATGATTTTTTAACACAATTCACTGCAAATTAATTCGGATTGAATCATATCAGAAAATGTGCAAGTTAAGTTGCTAAACTGCCATAAGACTGTGCACAACTCGTATTTTTGTCTCTGATATTGGCGTGGTAGAGGGGGAGGAGGATGAGGAACAGTTTGTGATGATGATGATGATAACAACTACCATGTGCTAGTACTATGTATAGATATGGCCTGCCTACCATGAAGATCACAGGGAGGAATAGAACAGCCTTACTTACTTTCCTTGCCACAGTCAAGTCTATTGATGCATACCTCCCAACTTTTGAAGAACCAAAAGAGGGACAAAATGTGCCATGGCAAATTTATCCCTGCCCACTTTTGTGTTGACTCCGCCCATTCTCATTAATTTTTCATGTGCCCGCACACAGTATAATCCTCTTACAGTCACCCATAAATTATATGTCCCCCCTCAATCTCTGACCCCAGTTTTATATGCACCCTTCATCTGCCCCCAGTTTCATGTCCCCCCTCCATCTCTGCCCCCAGTTTCATGTCCCCTCCATCTCTGCCCCCAGATTCATGTCCCCCCATCTCTGCCCAGATTCATGTCCCTCCATCTCTGTCCTCAGATTTATGTCCCGCATCTCAGCCCCCAGATTCATGTCCCTCCATCTCTGCCCCAGATTCATGTCCCCTCCATCTCTGCCACCAGATTCATGTCCTCTCCATCTCAGCCTCCAGATTCATGTCCCTTCCATCTCTGCCCCCAGATTCATGTCCCTCCATCTCTGCCCCCAGATTCATGTCTCCACATCTCTGCCCCCAGATTCATGTCCCCCCTCTCTGCCCCCAGATTCATGCCCCCTCCATCTCTGCCCCCAGATTCATGTCCCCTCCATCTCTGCCCCAGATTCATGTCCCCCCATGTCTGCCCCCAGATTCATGTCCTCTCCATCTCTGCCCCCAGATTCATGTCTCCACATCTCTGCCCCCAGATTCATGTCCCTCCATCTCTGTCCCCAGTTTCATGTCCCCTACATCTCTGCCCCCAGATTCATGTCCCTCCATCTCTGCCCCCAGATTCATGTCTCCACATCTCTGCCCCCAGATTCATGTCCCCCCTCTCTGCCCCCAGATTCATGTCCCTCCATCTCTGTCCTCAGATTTATGTCCCGCATCTCAGCCCCCAGATTCATGTCCCTCCATCTCTGCCCCAGATTCATGTCCCCTCCATCTCTGCCACCAGATTCATGTCCTCTCCATCTCAGCCTCCAGATTCATGTCCCTTCCATCTCTGCCCCCAGATTCATGTCCCCTCCATCTCTGCCCCCAGATTCATGTCTCCACATCTCTGCCCCCAGATTCATGTCCCCCCTCTCTGCCCCCAGATTCATGCCCCCTCCATCTCTGCCCCCAGATTCATGTCCCCTCCATCTCTGCCCCCAGATTCATGTCCCCCCATGTCTGCCCCCAGATTCATGTCCTCTCCATCTCTGCCCCCAGATTCATGTCTCCACATCTCTGCCCCCAGATTCATGTCCCTCCATCTCTGTCCCCAGTTTCATGTCCCCTACATCTCTTCCCTCAGATTCATGTCCCCCATCTCTGCCCCAGATTCATGTCCCTCCATCTCTGTCCCCATATTCATGTCCTGCATCTCTGCCCCCAGATTCATGTCCCTCCATCTCTGCCCCAGATTCGTGTCCCCTCCATCTCTGCCACCAGATTCATGTCCTCTCCATCTCAGCCCCCAGATTCATGTCCCTTCCATCTCTGCCCCCAGATTCATGTCCCCTCCATCTCTGCCCCCAGATTCATGTCCCTCCATCTCTGCCCCAGATTCATGTCTCCACATCTCTGCCCCCAGATTCATGTCCCCCCCTCTCTGCCCCCAGATTCATGCCCCCTCCATCTCTGCCCCCAGATTCATGTCCCCTCCATCTCTGCCCCAGATTCATGTCCCCCCATGTCTGCCCCCAGATTCATGTCCTCTCCATCTCAGCCCCCAGATTCATGTCCCTTCCATCTCTGCCCCCAGATTCATGTCCCCTCCATCTCTGCCCCCAGATTCATGTCCCTCCATCTCTGCCCCAGATTCATGTCCCTCCATCTCTGCCCCCAGATTCATGTCTCCACATCTCTGCCCCCAGATTCATGTCCCCCCTCTCTGCCCCCAGATTCATGCCCCCTCCATCTCTGCCCCCAGATTCATGTCCCCTCCATCTCTGCCCCCAGATTCATGTCCCCCCATGTCTGCCCCCAGATTCATGTCCTCTCCATCTCTGCCCCCAGATTCATGTCTCCACATCTCTGCCCCCAGATTCATGTCCCTCCATCTCTGTCCCCAGTTTCATGTCCCCTACATCTCTGCCCCCAGATTCATGTCCCCCATCTCTGCCCCCAGATTCATGTCCCTCCATCTTTGTCCCCATATTCATGTCCCGCATCTCTGCCCCCAGATTCATGTCCTCTCCATCTCTGCCCCTAGATTCATGTCCTCTCCATCTCTGCCCCCAGATTCATGTCCCCTCCATCTCTGCACCCAGATTCATGTCCCTCCATCTCTGCCCCCAGATTCATGTCTCCACATCTCTGCCCCCAGATTCATGTCCCCCCCTCTCTGCCCCCAGATTCATGTCCCAGTGTCATGCCATCCTCTCCTTCATCTGCCCCTAGTTTCACGTTCCACCTCAGTGTACACATTACACTTACCTTCTCCTCGTTCCCTCGCCGCTCTCTCTCGCGTGCGCACATTTGTAGACACGATGTGACGTCATCACATCGCGTCTACACAGCCAGTAGGCGGCATGCAGCGGCGAAGCAAGGAGCTGAACTGTGATAGCTCCTTGCTTCAGCCACGTATGCGTTCAACTCAGATCTGCATCCTCTGGATGCAGATCTGAGTTGAAATTCGGGACATACCTCCCTCCAACCGGGACTGCGGGACACGTCAATGGAATCGTGAATGTCCCGCAGAAATCGGGATGGTTGGGAGGTATGTTAATGCCTTTTCATGTGAGTACGTAAAGATGTTGTTCCTACATTTGTTCCTGCAGAGCCACAGATAAGCTTCTGATTGAGATCTTTCACATTGCCACATTGGACTTTGTGTGGTCAATGTGGGGGGGGGGGGGTATGGATCTGTTTACTATATGCAGTAAGAGCCTTCTAGAAGCATATGGTAAACTGATGAAAAAAAAAACCTGTGGTATAAAAGTAATCTAATCTGATTTACAATGTATAGCTGAATTCATGTGGAGAAATATATTTAGGATGCTGTTTCTCTTCACTAAAGAAATGAATAGTTATAGCAAAAAGTCAGAGAAATGCTACCATCTGCTGGCTCTTATGTATGTTGCATCGGGTGTACACATTCATTCATCCTGCTACACCCAAGTGTATCAGTAGTAATGTAGAATGTAAGCTCTTGCAAGCAGGGTCCTCACTCCGATTGTTTGATATGTTAATTATCTTGTTACATTGTAATGTCTAATATTGTTTGCTCATGTATTTTCTGATTTGTAAAGTGCTGAGGAATACATTGGAGCTATATTAATAAAATTATTATTACTATTATTATTATTATTATTATTATTGTTGGTATACTCAACATAGACAGATGATAAACTTTGACAACATATTACAATATTCGTTGTGCACTGATCCTGAGCAATTGGCTTCAATATAGCAAGTTTCCTCCCAGAGCTGCATCCATAACTGTACAGTCAAAATCTATATGAAGCCTGCTTCTGTTACATGCATTATGGAAAGAGGGCTTTTCACCATTAGTGGGTACAACTAGAACAGGAAGGAGGTGTGGCTACATTTTGTCAAGATGTGCCAAAAATGTATCAAAGTTGTGTCAGAAAATTCTGGCTCACACATGGGTGAACCGATCTGTAGTGAACTAGACTAACCAGAATGTTCCAAATTTGTTCTTTTTTTTTTTAATGAAACTGAACAAATGGAAATTCGTTTCGGGCTAACTAAAATGGCTGCTGCATTATACTTTGGAGTCTCTTCAGACCCTAAAGTGTAAAAGAGGGAGCTCCAAGGATGGTGACAAAATTAGAAAAAACATTCATACTCACCTTCTGTTACCAATTTTGGGCCTTAAGAGTTAACGAGTGTGATTTGAATGGGTTTGAAAAGTGTCCGCCCGTGATCGCCTGTGAGCGTCTTCTGCTCTCCGTGGAGAAACCATTTTTTTTTAAGTGGACACAAAGTCGGACATGCAGGACTTTGTGTCCGGTTAAAAAGGAAATGGTTTCTCTGCGGAGAGCAGAAGATGCTCACGGGTGCTCACCAGCGGACACTGAATGAAGGTTTCCATCTTCTGCCAACCGAAAACAGAAATCTGCATAACGAAGATCGGGCTCTGGTGTGAACCCACCCTAACAAATAATTTCTTCCAGCCTTTTTTTTAAAGGAGTTTTCCCATGAAAGCTATTTATGGCATACCCACAAGATAGGTCCCAAGTCTGTGTTCTTACCTCACCTCTTCTTCTACCTTGCAGAAAAGACTGTCCTAAGTGGTTGAGTGTACAAGAACACCTTATCCCTCAAAGCGGCGCTGTTTTTATAACTGTCATAAAAGTGAATCAGAGTAACAGAAATAGTATAGAATAGTGAGCTACCTTTGCTCTCTCAGTTCCCATGAACTGCTATGGGAGTTATGGAGCAATCACATTCCAGCACTTCCTTACTCTTCTACTGTTACTGTCTGTTGCACTTATCCTATGATGGATGAGAGCATTGGACTTCTGTAATGGTAGTGTCAATATTCTCAAAGGAGTTAATCTGCCAGAATCAGAGATATTTGCAATTTCAGCAGTTGCAACAGGAGTGCAACTCTGTGTTACTCTGAGCAGTACCTGAGCAGGAGGTACAGTGCCTTGTGAAAGTATTCAGCCCCCTTGAACTTTTCAACCTTTTGCCACATTTCAGGCTTCAAACATAAAATGGGACACAATTGTGAAGTGGGATGAAATTTATTAGATATTTTAAACTAGAGATGAGCGAACACTAAAATGTTCGAGGTTCGAAATTCGATTCGAACAGCCCCCCTCACTGTTCGAGTGTTCGAATGGGTTTCGAACCCCATTATAGTCTATGGGGAACATAAACTCGTTAAGGGGGAAACCCAAATTCGTGTCTGGAGGGTCACCAAGTCCACTATGACACCCCAGGAAATGATACCAACACCCTGGAATGACACTGGGACAGCAGGGGAAGCATGTCTGGGGGCATAAAAGTCACTTTATTTCATGGAAATCCCTGTCAGTTTGCGATTTTCGCAAGCTAACTTTTCCCCATAGAAATGCATTGGCCAGTGCTGATTGGCCAGAGTACGGAACTCGACCAATCAGCGCTGGCTCTGCTGGAGGAGGCGGAGTCTAAGATCGCTCCACACCAGTCTCCATTCAGGTCCGACCTTAGACTCCGCCTCCTCCGGCAGAGCCAACGCTGATTGGCCGAAGGCTGGCCAATGCATTCCTATGCGAATGCAGAGACTTAGCAGTGCTGAGTCAGTTTTGCTCAACTACACATCTGATGCACACTCGGCACTGCTACATCAGATGTAGCAATCTGATGTAGCAGAGCCGAGGGTGCACTAGAACCCCTGTGCAAACTCAGTTCACGCTAATAGAATGCATTGGCCAGCGCTGATTGGCCAATGCATTCTATTAGCCCGATGAAGTAGAGCTGAATGTGTGTGTTAAGCACACACATTCAGCACTGCTTCATCACGCCAATACAATGCATTAGCCAGTGCTGATTGGCCAGAGTACGGAATTCGGCCAATCAGCGCTGGCTCTGCTGGAGGAGGCGGAGTCTAAGGTCGGACCGGAATGGAGACTGGTGTGGAGCGATCTTAGACTCCGCCTCCTCCAGCAGAGCCAGCGCTGATTGGCCGAATTCCGTACTCTGGCCAATCAGCGCTGGCCAATGCATTCTATTAGCCCGATGAAGTAGAGCTGAATGTGTGTGCTAAGCACACACATTCAGCACTGCTTCATCACGCCAATACAATGCATTAGCCAGTGCTGATTGGCCAGAGTACGGAATTTGGCCAATCAGCGCTGGCTCTGCTGGAGGAGGCGGAGTCTAAGGTCGGACCTGAATGGAGACTGGTGTGGAGCGATCTTAGACTCCGCCTCCTCCAGCAGAGCCAGCGCTGATTGGCCGAATTCCGTACTCTGGCCAATCAGCGCTGGCCAATGCATTCTATTAGCCCGATGAAGTAGAGCTGAATGTGTGTGCTAAGCACACACATTCAGCACTGCTTCATCACGCCAATACAATGCATTAGCCAGTGCTGATTGGCCAGAGTACGGAATTTGGCCAATCAGCGCTGGCTCTGCTGGAGGAGGCGGAGTCTAAGGTCGGACCTGAATGGAGACTGGTGTGGAGCGATCTTAGACTCCGCCTCCTCCAGCAGAGCCAGCGCTGATTGGCCGAATTCCGTACTCTGGCCAATCAGCACTGGCTAATGCATTGTATTGGCGTGATGAAGCAGTGCTGAATGTGTGTGCTTAGCACACACATTCAGCTCTACTTCATCGGGCTAATAGAATGCATTGGCCAATCAGCGCTGGCCAATGCATTCTATTAGCTTGATGAAGCAGAGTGTGCACAAGGGTTCAAGCGCACCCTCGGCTCTGATGTAGCAGAGCCGAGGGTGCACAAGGGTTCAAGCGCACCCTCGGCTCTCCTACATCAGAGCCGAGGGTGCGCTTGAACCCTTGTGCAGCCTCAGCTCTGCTACATCAGAGCCGAGGGTGCGCTTGAACCCTTGTGCACACTCTGCTTCATCAAGCTAATAGAATGCATTGGCCAGCACTGATTGGCGAGAGTACGGAATTCGGCCAATCAGCGCTGGCCAATGCATCCCTATGGGAAAAAGTTTATCTCACAAAAATCACAATTACACACCCGATAGAGCCCCAAAAAGTTATTTTTAATAACATTCCCCCCTAAATAAAGGTTATCCCTAGCTATCCCTGCCTGTACAGCTATCCCTGTCTCATAGTCACAAAGTTCACATTCTCATATGACCCGGATTTGAAATCCACTATTCGTCTAAAATGGAGGTCACCTGATTTCGGCAGCCAATGACTTTTTCCAATTTTTTTCAATGCCCCCAGTGTCGTAGTTCCTGTCCCACCTCCCCTGCGCTGTTATTGGTGCAAAAAAGGCGCCAGGGAAGGTGGAAGGGGAATCGAATTTTGGCGCACTTTACCACGCGGTGTTCGATTCGATTCGAACATGGCGAACACCCTGATATCCGATCGAACATGTGTTCGATAGAACACTGTTCGCTCATCTCTATTTTAAACTTTTTTAACAAATAAAAAACTGAAAAATTGAGCGTGCAAAATTATTCAGCCCCCTTGCGTTAATACTTTGTTGCGCCACCTCTTGCTGCGATTACAGCTGCAAGTCACTTGGGGTATGTCTCTATCAGTTTTGCACATCGAGAGACTGAAATTCTTGCCCTTTCTTCCATGCAAAACACCTCGAGCTCAGTGAGCTTGGATGGAGAGCATTTGTGAACAGCAGTTTGCAGCTCTTTCCACAGATTCACAATTGGATTCAGGTCTGGACTTTGACTTGGCCATTCTAATACCTGGATACGTTTATTTGTGAACCATTCCATTGTAGATTTTGCTTTATGTTTGGATAATTGTCTTGTTGTCTGTCGCAGTCTTGGGTCTTCTGCAGACTCCAACAGGTTTTCTTCCAGAATGGTTCTGTATTTGGCTCCATCCATCTTCCCTGTCACCTGCTGAAGAAAAACAGGACCAAACCATGATGCTGCCCTTAAAAGTGGGGATGGCGTGTTCAGGGTGATGAGCTGTGTTGCCTTTGTGCCAAACATATTGTTTTACATTGTGGCCAAAAAGTTTGATTTTGGTTGCATATAACCAGAGCACCTTCTTCCACATGTTTGGTGTCTCTCAGGTGGCTTGTGGCAAACTTTAAATGAAACTTTTTATGGATAGCTTTGAGAAATGGCTTTCTTCTTGCCAATCTTCCATAAAGGCCAGATTTGTGCAGTGTACGACTGTTTGTTGTCCTATGGACAGACTCTCCCACCTCAACTGTAGATTTCTGCATCCAGAATGATCATGGGCCTCTTGGCTGCATCTCTGATCAGTCTTCTCCTTGTTTGAGATGAAAGTTTAGAGGGACGGCCGGGTCTTGGTAGATTTGCAGTGGTCTGATACTCCTTACATTTCAATATGATTGCTTGCACAGTGCTCCTTGGGATGTTTAAAGCTTGAGAAATCTTTTTGTTTCCAAATCTGGCTTTAAACTTCTCCACAACAGTATCTTGGACCTGCCTGGTGTGTTCCTTGGTCTTCATGATGCTCTCTGCACTTTATACAGGACCCTGAGACTATCACAGAGCAAGTGCATTTATATGGAGACTTGATTACACACAAGTGGATTCTATTTATTATTACCGGTCATTTAGGATAACATTGGATCATTCAGAGATCCTCACTGAACTGAACAGAGTGAGTTTGATGCACTGCAAGTAAATAGGCCGAATAATTTTACGCACCTCACTTTTCAGTTTTTTAGTTGTTAAAAAAATTTAAAATGTCCAACAAATTTCATTCCACTTTACATTTGTGTCCCACTTCTTGTTGATTCTTTCCCCAAAAAATAAAATTTTATATCTTTATGTTTGAAGCCTGAAATGTGGCAAAAGATTGAAAAGTTCAAGGGGGCGGAATACTTTCGCAAGGCACTGTATTTACAATGTTCAGTAGTATTCACAAGTTAAAAATAATCAGAAGTTTTTCTAAACAATTTTATTATAGTATAGAATGTACAATTTCTGTAAGCAGACAACCCACACTGTCACACTACCTCCATAATGTATAGTGTTGCTATTGGTATAATGTAATAACTGTGTACAGAAGGCAAAGAGGAACTCTCTTATTTCCCGGTGGGATTTATTGATCTTTTAAATTTCAGCCTTGATACAAATGTTGAAATTTCACACCGCAGAGGTTTCACCTTTGGTTCTTCCCTTCTTCTTTCTCCACCTTCATATTAACCATAGAACCAGTTCTAAGTTCAGAGGAATCTTAATATTGAAAGCCTGTATAAGCAAATCTTCCTAGACTGTAGTAACTTACTCAGCTGACGTCCTATCATGTGCCTCCGTCCCTTATGTCTGATCCCAAGTTTCGAGAAAAAAAAGTATCATTTATAGTAATAATTAATTTAGCTCAAAATTATCATTTCTGGCCAAAGAAAAGAGATGTCAGAATATTATCTGCTTATGGCTGTCAGAAGACAGTTGCCATGTTTGTTCTACCGTATCTGACTGGTTAACAGATGGGAAGCAGTCTATAAATTATACTGTGTGATTCTTTAAATGACCATAAGATCATTACAATTTGGCAACTTATCCTATCCTACAGTTTGGGTGAAGATTATTATTTTAATGTTTGTGTTACTTTGTTGTAAATCCTTGCTATTATAAATAGGATGACCTTGGCACACAAAAATGTAAAGAGAAACTGTCTGAATTTTTCTGGATTCTAGTTATTGTATCGAATAATTTTATAATATAGCCCACTCATATGCTATTAAATAATGTAGCTGTCAGATTGAACTAGTAGGTACAGTATGTAATCTTCAATCAATAAAGCTATTAACCAGAAATTAGATTATGAATAAAGGCCTATACAATGGTCCTTATTTTATCAATACAATAGACTTTCTTCACAAAATTGGCCAATATGGTTCTCTATAAACTAGCAATTTATTTCCAACCACTCTAGAGATTTGCTCTTTTCTTCAAACTGTGCAAAATCCAACCTTATCCCAGGCATTCAATTTCTGAAAAGCTTGTCTTGAATTAATTTGCTAGACCTATGAAAAGTTTTAGTTGAGCTCCTCAGCTAATGAAAGTCACACTGTCATTCTCATAAAAATAACCTCATAAACGGTAGCAATAGCCATTATATCAGTCCTGTAGGCAACTTTAACTTCGGAACACCTGGACTCAGCATCACTTTGCATAATGTAAATTCAGCAGCTTTTATCCTTTTATGTTGATTTTGCCAGGAAAGTCAAAGCCTGCTGTACATACAGGTCATTGGCTTTATGTTGTGCTACAGAAATTATACATAGCCTCAGTTAATACTTAGAGCAGGTTGTTTTGTTTTGTTTTTTTTTTTAAGTTGCCATCTAATAATTATTGGTAATTTTTTGTTTGTCATTGACTCTTCTCCCTTTTTTTTTTTTTCTATCTAGATTGTAAGCCCCACATAGAGCTCACAATGTACATTTTTTTCCCTATCAGTATGTCTTTGGAATATGGGATGGAAATCCACACAAACATGGGGAGAACATTCAAACTCCTTGCAGATGTTTTTTTGCCCTTGGCGGGATTTGAACACCAGGACTTCAGTGCTGCAAGGCTGCAGTGCTAACCACTGAGCCACCATGTGGCCCGTCGTTGACTCTTCTCTGTATTCATTTTTCTATTAGGCAGTATTGATAAATGTGGCCAACTATATTATAACGTGTCCATTTTAAGTCTTCGAATTGCCACATCTCTGCACTTTAACTTGAAGACTTGCAAACAAATTAGAAGAACACCAGAACACAGTTTCAGAATCTTTAAGATGTATTTCATGATTTTGGTAAGTGAAGCTGAAGATCAACTTGGTGAACATGAGCGAAAATCTGATATTATTGCATATGACAGACAGTTTTGGGCAGAAATCAATAGGAGCAACTAAATGTCATCAGTTATCAGAAGTTTTATTGTCCAATTTTTTTTTTCTTATAAGATATTTTATGTGTCTTGTCTTTTCAGTACCCTAAGATCTCTGCTCCGTGATAATGTCAATTGTATTCTGAAATATTGTTAATGTAAGTTGATTGTACTTGATTGATTGTCTTGCCAAAAAATAACAAAGGTTTTCTCTTTTAGGCTAAGGCCCCAGGTAGCGAAACGCAGCAAAAAAAAAAAAAAAACCACTATGGAGAAAAATGTGGTGGAAATGCATTGTGGTATTTTCCGCAGCGTTTTTCACAGAAAGTCCACAGAAAGTTTTCTGTCCCTATTATACCTATACAGAAACTGCAACGTAGACATTTTTGAAAACACCGCTACAGAATTTTTTCCGCAATGTGTGGATGAGACTAGCCAGAATCCCATCCACTTTGCAGGTACTGTAAACTGCAGCTTTTTTTGCCACAGCATATCCATTATGGACAAAACTCTTCATTTTCACAACATGGGGCCCAGCCTTAAAAGGATTCTGCAGTTAGATCAAGGTTTTGAAACATATCCAATCATCAGTTGCTTTAGTTAAATGGGTTATACAGGATTAGAAAAGATGCGCTTTGTTCAGATTAATGGGACTGAGCTGCAGCATGGTAATGTGACCAATGGACATGATGTCACTTCCTAAGAAAAAGAAAACACGAAAACTTGGTAATCTTCAGTAGTTGATACCTTTTTAATGGCTAACTCATAATGATGACAAATGGCTAACGTTTCGAAGCGCAAGGCTCCTTTGTCAAAGCAAATTTAAAAACATTAAAAACATCATTATGAGTTAGCCATTAAAAAGGTATCAACTACTGAAGATTACCAAGTTTTCGTGTTTTTTTATATTTCCAACCCACTGGCTAACACGGTACAACAACGAACATTTCCCTTTAAGAAAAAGAAAGCAGCCATGTTTTCTAATCCTGGATAACCTCTTAAAGGGGAATGAAGTTTCAGGAAATTACATATAATTTAAATAATAAATCTCGTAAACATATTGTTTTAAACTATTGCTGCTATTCTTACAAAAAAAAATCTGAAAATATTCAAGTTTTTACACTGGACAATAGAACAGGCATAATAGACTGACCCTTTGTTATTGCAGCTCAGTTGTCAGATTTGCTGGGTTGACTCAGGCAGGATGAGAAATGTATTTACAGCTCTGTTGTGTAGTCTGGCAGGAGGTCTGGATAACTTAAATCAGATAACATCACACTTTTATGATTTTAATTTGCCCCATCGTCATATTTTACTCTCTTCATGTAAAGATTTTGTGATTTACATAGTTACATAGTTAGTAAAATTGAAAAAATACATATTTCCATCAAGTTCAACCAGGGGATGGGAAACACCATGACAGTCTATACATTTCCATAACCATCAATGCTATTTTGCTTTAAAAAGGCATCTAATTTATTTTTTTAAGTTGTGGCCAACTCCTGGGGTAGGCTATTCAACAGATTCACACTCCATATAGTGTAGAAGCCTTTTTGATTCTTGAGATCAAATCTTTTTTTCTCCAGATAGTGTGCCCCATTGTTTTTTGAGGGGCTTTCACACTGAAAAGCTTTTCCACCTAATTTCTTGTATGGACCATTTTATATTTATATAGGTTTATCAGATCTCCTCTTAAGCGCCTCTTCTACAGATTAAACAGATTTAACTCTCTCCTCATAACTGAAGTCCTCCATGCTCCTTATCAGTTTTGTAGCCCTCCGTTGAACCTTTAACAACTCTAGGACATCTTTTCTATGAACTAGTGCTCATAAGTGAACTGCATAATCCATATGGGCCTGCACCAATGACTTATAAAGTGGTAATGTTACATCCCTGTCCTGTGAGTCCATTTAATACAAGACAATATCCTGCTGGCCTTAGAAGCAGCTGATTGACATTACATACTGTTATATATACTCAGTTGCTCTCCCAGTTGTACTCCTCCTTATTTTTACCTAGATGCATATCTTTACATTTATTCACATTGAGCCTCAGTTGCCATGTAGATGCCCAAACACTCTGTACTGACCTAGGAATAGTTTCTCACTGGGATCTATATATAAAATGTAAATTGCATTGAGTATTATATTTGTAATACTATGTTTAGTTACTTTGCTGCCACCTAGTTGTATTTGTTATATTTGATTTCTGTAAGTAATTTACTATATACTTTGTCACTGTAACTCCTCCTCTATGTGATATCTCATCCTGTATTCCTGTAAACATTCCTGTCTGTCTAATATACATCACAGAGCTGGAGAGAGGAGTTTCCTTTGACCTCTATATTACCATTTCTCAATCTACAGTCATTAAATTCCCCTATAAGCACATCCATTGTATCTTCCTCACTGGACCTCTACTTGCATGGTGTTGTTGAGGGAAATGGTATATAGCGAGTTGACTATCTGCCATTGTTTGTACAAGAGATTGTAGCTCACACTCATCAGAGACTTCTCACACGCACAATGGTGGCAGAATAGTCTGTCCAAGTCAGCTTGTAACCTACGTACATCCTCTGTAGACTGCATTGTACTACATAGCTTGGTGTCAATCGCAAAAATAGAGCCAGTGCTATTAATTCCATCATCTATATTATTAATAAATAAGCTAAATACCAGTGGATCCAGAACTGAACTCTGGGGTACTCCACTTATAACAGAATACCACTCTGAGCTGGAGTCATTGGCCACAACTATCTGGATACGATCCTTTAACCACTTTTTCATCCAATTGCAAACTATATTTTCCAAGCCAATGGACCTGAATTTACCCATTAAACGTCTATGGGGGAAAATGTCAATTGCCTTTGCAAAGTCCAGGAACACTACTGTATATCCACAGCCTCCCCTCTGTCCAGACTTCTACTCTCCTCTTCATAAAAGCAAATCTTATTGAAAATAGGCACCACATTAGCCTTCCGCCAATCCCTTGGCACGGTACCAGTCACTAGAGAATACCTAAAAATTAAGAGTAGGAGTACAGCAATGACGAGACTGAGGGTTTTTTTTCGTACTCATGGGTATACTCCATCTGGACCCAGAGTCTTGCTCATTTTTTTTTTTTTTTGTTTAGATTGGCATAGAACCTTTCTATGTTTATCTAGTTTAGTATATGGGTTGATGTATTACCAGCATTAGTAACACCTACATCAACTATCCCCTGTTCTTCTGTATACACAGATCTATAGAACCCATTTTACATAGTTAACAAATAAATTAACGCAAAAGAAAAACATTCTAATAAAGAGTGATGTTTTACATATATTTTATTACAAAATATTATGTATAAAAGTATATTTCAGAACTGAATAATAAACGATGTATTAGATGAATAGGTAAATATTTATTGCATATACATTATAAACCATACTATAAATATATTATGACTATATGACATATTTACCAAACAAACTCATAGAAAGCATAATATTGACAACAAGAATGTTCCTAATACTACATAGCAGGATTCTATTTATATCACATGACATCTTAAAGGGAGTCTATTACCAAAACAATCCCTATTGAACTGCAAGCACAGTCAGAAAGCAGGGGATGACATTAATAAAATGATTTTTTATTCTGTTTCTCGATTGGTACTTCCATTGCAGAGATATTTATTTTTTTGTTTGGTGCATTGAGGGTGTCACTGTTGTTCACAATACACCATAGAGCTACCATCCTGCTATAGATGACAGGGCCAGACAGTGTATATGTCAATTATAGCAGGAAGGTATAACGTTATGTAAAGCATAGCACTTGGTGTGATAAGAGTAACAGTGACATTCCCATTGCATCCAATAGCTCTTTAGCTTATCAGGAAAAATAATTATTATTTCAGCAACACCAGCACTGATCTGGATCTTAGACGTTATAATTCAATAGGAACTGTTCTGGAGACAGACCCCCTTTAGAGATCATCTGTCATCAAGTCACTAGTCTGTATGGGGTACATGGAGTCTCAACAGCTACACAGAGTTGTAGGTACTCCATATTCTGCTCCATGTTGGTGCTGTTGTATGGCACCATATTACCAAAGCACATTTTTGATGAAAGCATTGTCAATAAAAAAAAGAATCCATATGCATCTGTATGAAATTGAATACAAGTAAAGGTAGAGTAGGAGCTTTAAACTTATATGTAGGCTGCAGGAATTGTACAAAACCATAACAGTCACGGGCATGAGTTGTTATTGATCAAGATGATTGGTTAACATTCACTGCAAAGGTTGATCTTCACTCCACAGACCTAATACAATACACTCCATTCAAACACAACGCTCTAAAAACATTGAGATGTCATAACACATATATCAAAAAGTAGTTTTTAGTCAAAGATGTTCTTTAAAAAAAAAAAACAGTGTACCCACATTTACTCATAGCCATACCCATATAGTACAAACTATTCATATAACAAGAATGACGCAAATCTCTTTTGTAGTATAGAAGTTTATTAGCTCTCTATATTTCCATAGGTCACATGTTTTGTTTGGTACTCATTATTATGTTTTGACATTTTACTAAAAGAAACTACAATATTAAAAGAAATATTTAAGCAAATGACATAAGACTTTATTGACTGACCAGATGAAAGGTATAACATAGCATATTCAGTATATCAGATTACACTGGATGTACAATATTCTAAAAAATATATTTATTAGTATTTTAGATCCAGTTAAAAACAGTGCACACCGCGGACAATATTTATTCACAATATGATTAATATTGTACAGTAGAAACAAGACCTTCAATGCATTTTCTAGAGTGACTTACAGCTGTGTTTTCACTAATGCCACAATAAAACATGGAAGATTCATTGCAATATAAAATCTTGGAACTTGCTTTACTTGCAACAGTGAAAGCAGAATTGACAGACAGATGGATGGACGGACAAACATACAGATAGCTGCTCTATAAAGTGCCACTAGTATAAGGGCCCCTTCAGACGGAGGATACGCTGACTGATTTTGAACGTGTAGACGTTCCGAATCAGCAGCGTTTAAGGCAGGTCCCATTGCTTTCTATGGGAGCCGGCATACGTGCGCTCCCCATAGAAATGAATGGGCTGCTTTTTCCCATTCATTTCTATGGGGAGCGCGCATATGCCGGCTCCCATAGAAAGCAATGGGACCTGCTTTAAACGCTGCTGATTCGGAACGTCTACACGTTCAAAATCAGACAGCGTATCCTCCGTCTGAAGGGGCCCTAATACTTGCTTGTAAGGGTTGTTAGAATGGTGGATGCAAAATGGAGATACTTTACAGTTCTCCTAACTTTGCTAAGATCTCAGAAATGACAGATGACCCTTTTAGAGAACGGTCCTGTCTGTCAGTGACTTTTCCTAAATTGGTGGCCTTTTAGAGCAACTTGAGAACATTTATTGGAGAAGAGATCTGCAATATGACAGGATTCTCCAAAAGAATTTCTGTGTCCTTTCTGAGATCTGCATAAGTAGCAGACTTATCTCTTCACTCACTATACTAACTATCCTAAGTATCCCTGTCTCATGACCGTGGCACAGTAGGCACTTTGTTTAGACAGATCTATAGGAGCATTTTATTATTTTTAAATATCGAAGAACATTTGTTCTGTTTAAGGTTTTTTTTCTAGTGAATGTTATAAAGCATGCACATCCCAGATCATGTGTTAGTATGTTAGTCAAGTCATGCTGTAGACCATAAAATTCTGAAAGTCAATAGTGGCTCATAGTCAAGACCTTGCTATTAGTAATCTCATTGATTTTTGGATTCTAATTGCTTGATATTTTTTAAATATTACAAATGAAATTTATTCCAGACAACAGATATAGTTAAGGCAAGGCAAATATTGTGTTAGTCCACATTAAAAAGGACAACCATGCAATGAATGTGTTCTGCTAGAGAAGGCAGCATAGGTGTCAGTGGAAATGTTAGGCTGGGGTAAGCAACATGTCATCCTTTATTGGCTGTTAAACTTTAACTTCCAACATTAGGCTTTGCTGACTGATGGAGCATACTCTGAAGATATTCTACTCAGCTCAAGTCTATGGCCTAACGCTAGGAGTGGCATGCTGTAAAACAGTTCTACAGCCAACAAGGTTGCTTAGCCCTAAAGAACAATTCTCTCGAGATTTAGATTGACTTTGGAAAAAGAAGACAATGCATGTTTATGCTTCCACATTTAAGTGTTACACAATTTTTTTCCATTATTGTGAATTTTTTCAGTTGTAAGGCCTGGTTCACATCTGCGTTAGGTATTCTGTTCAAGGAGTCCGCATGGGGACCCCCCCCAACAGAATACTGAACTCATTGGCAAGTGGTGAGCTTATGAAAGCACACGGACTCCATATAGTTAAATGTGGTCCGTGTGTTTTCCGCGCAGTGACTGCATGAGTCGTGCAGAGATGAAAATAGTTCATGAAGTACTTTTCTCTCCACATCTTCCATGCGGACACCATGCAGAAAACAAAATGACCCCATTACAGTCTATGGCGTCCGTGTGCTTTCATAAGCTCACCACTTGCCAATGCATTCGTTATTCCGTTCGGAGGGTTCCCATGCGGACTCCCCAAACAGAATACCGAACGCAGATGTGAACCAGGCCTAAGAGGCAGATATTTTTGAAATTCGGCAGCAAAACTTGATTTCATGTAATGCTATTTCTACAAACAATAGCTGTAAAGTCTGAAGACTTCTATAATTATGTTATTTATATCAGATTCATAGCTTTATTAGCTGTAGTTGGAGGGAACAGCAATTACATTACAGTGACTTGTAGACTAACAGTCCATTTATAAGGCAGTTTTAAGATGGTGAGGTGGGGTCATGTTACCTCTAGCTAAAGATTTTTACTTAATCTATATACTGTGTATATACATCTCAATCATGTACAAATAGGTCAACATTAGATAAAGTGGCAAGTGAAGTAGATTAAGTGAAGTTCATTCTGTGTAGCTTGAAACAGTTCTTAGAAAATCCAAGCTATTGCTCTGGCCAACAGATTAAACTATGTCTGCGGAGGTTTTTGTTCAGTACAGGGTAAAATAGAACATGATCAAAGTTGACATTTGTATGACCACTTTTAGATAAAGCATGTGCCTACTGCTCCTTTTTTCCAGTTCTTTCAAAAACTAGAAAGGAAATAATGAATTTGTAAATTCAATTTCACTTTACTGAAGCAGAGATAGGTTGACAATACAAAGTTCTGGAAAATGTTTAATTTTTGCATTTTATTACATATTCTAAACTATATGCTGCTTCTTTATTTCCAACCAGAAGGGAAGAGAACAAATCTATTTAAAAAGAAATCGAATTTTCTGGTTATTTGAATTTCACCCATGGCTTTATATATTGGATTTTGTAAAGATTTTGAATGTAATACCTATCATATGCAGGAAATGCCTAGGGTCCTAGAACTTATTTCCAAAAACCCACAGCGCCAAACTAATTGTTGCTGAAAATGTAACTTAACTATTGTCTTCTTTCCCCGTTATTGCAGCTTTTACTATTTGGCAATAGCTCTAAAAGAGCAGCAAACCTTAAATATAAGTTATTTGGTATGAAACGGATAATAAAATATATCACAAATACATATGTAAACATCCATAACAATTCAAATCTTGCTGAAATGCAACTGGTGTATTCCCCTTGTGAATCGGGGCTGCTGTTGCCAAGATATTACTATTTTTGTCAATATACAAATGAGCTCTTTGGAGCAATGAGGTCATTGCCATATACCTCTTTGGAGCAATGACAATGACCTTCTTGCTCCAAAAACCTAATTTTCACGTTGAAAAAAAGAAGGCATTAATTCACAAGGAGAAAATACTGTTTGATTCGGGATACCCTAACTTCTCTATCGGCTGAGCTGGATTGATATACCGGGTTCCGGTGACAGACTGCCTTTAGGCTGAGTGCCCATGTTGTGGAAATGCAGCTTTTTTGTTGCAGATTTTGTTGTAGTTTTTTGAGCCAAAGCCAGGAGTTGATTGAGCAAAATCTAGAAGTATAAGCACTTTTTATAAATTTCTCATTCCTTTAGTAGCCATTCTGGACTTTGGCTCAAAAAACCGCAACATCTGCAACGAAAAAAAAAAAGCTGCTTTTCTGCAATGTGGGGCCTCAGCCTTAAAGAGATAAAGATGTAATAACCTTGTCAAGCTTTTGTCTTTTTTCCATCTGTATTTATTTCTTTTTATATAATCCCTATTTGTCCTCTATGAATTATAGAATAAATTTTTTATAAGTGAAAAATGTGTTAAATGGTATTATAGTTGGGCTTATTATAACATAATTAGGAAATGGCTTAATGCCACATAAATGATATAATAATAATAATAATAATAATAATAATAATAATAATAATAATAATAATAATAATAATAATAATAATTATTATTATTATTATTATTATTATTATTATTATTATTATTATTATTATTCAATATGGAAAACAGACTGAAAAATGGAGGCATATGTTCCTTCATTTTGGTAAAACTTTATGTTTACATATATATTTGAGAATTTACCATTTTATAGTAAAAAAATTAAAATTTTAAGGTTAGAAAACTGTAACACAGAGATCGGCTCTATAGAGCCCTTGGACCAAGACAGCGATCATATGTCATAGGAGCAACCTAACAGAAACAGCACAAAAATGTTTCTTGCACATGTAATATGAAATTAAGATAGTAAAGTAGGTTATATTAGTACCACTGAGTGCTCTATTATTGAACTATATTCATATTTATCATATTAAAAAAGGAGCCATAGTAACGTATCATAAATATCAGTGCATCAATCCATGCCCCATATTATTAAATGGGGGCTACAAATAGTCCTTATTGGTTGCACCCATGACAGATCGGGTTAGAATAGCACACTGTTAGTATATAGGTTAATAAAAGATTAGGAATTTAGTAAGTTAGAGATTTGTTAGCTTGTTGTATTATTAGTTCTTTATTGGTCAGTAATATTAATCAGATACATCCAGAGCAGAATTAGGACAAAACATAGTTAAACGTGTTAGTCATGCTTACAGTCACAATTCTGTCACGTTTTCCGGAAATGAACCAAATAAACCGCCAAAGTCAACCAGCAGAACTAACCTGAACTATTCAGACTTACCAGCACAATGTACCATAGTCAATTGTTGCAAATGACAGTAATAATAATTATGGTTTGCTTAATATTTATATTCAAATATCATTATTTTTGTTTAGTTCTTTTTTCTAATGAAGAAAGACATGACAGAAGTGTTCTGTATATCAAAATTCCACCATAATCACCATAGATACCAAGAAATTGTTAGAAATATGTTAGTATTCAAAGCATTTCAATAGATAAAACACAGTAGTCAGTCATCTGGTGTAAAAATGAAAAACAAAAGCTACAAAAGTCTAAATCTCTATGTCTTTAATTTAATTATGCCTAGAAATAAAAAAAAAAACTATTGACAATATATACATAGAATTTTTTGGTAAATACTTACGTGTTCTGGAAATAAATACTCTGCATAGAAGCTAATCTAAAAATGAATGTGAGCAATAACATATGTCTAAAGATTGTCATATGCAAGGAGCGTCCATGAATTAGCGAAAGCCAAGAATACACAGATTTTCACACTGCAAGGGATCGCAGCTCAGAGACACTACTGAGCAGATGTTACAGAGGTCTCAGTGTCTGAAGGCATATGTACTGTACTTAGTTTCGGTCAGATGGAATTGTACATGCCACAAATGGGGACAATTGGAAAGTTCTCTCTAATGTTACCACTCTAAATATGAGTCATTTTATTTATTGCAATTAGAGTGTATTAGTCCTACTGTCTATTCTCCACAATAAAGTCATATGATTTCCTCGACCTGTTCCTTCTCAGCACGGAGAGGAATAATAATCTGAAAGGCAGAAAGCTGCCGCCATGTGCCCCTGCTGGCAACAATACTCAAGTAAATGAAAATGGCATTGAGCGGTATTATGTATAGTGCGCTGCTGGGCATGTTTTCAGTTTCTCCTTGTGTTAAACTCTCTCACCTTTTCCTAAATACAGCTCCGTACCCATGTTAAGCCGTTTCTGTGTTAAGTGCAATCTTTTACTGGTGAGCCTGGTTTATTTTTCAAGCCACTTACACATTTTATCTGCTATGCTTCAGTAATAATTCAATCATTTCCACTATTTTGTATGAGTGTGAGCTACAACGATAAGTCGTAAATTGGTATATTTGTAGGCAAAGACTTGGAAATAGAGAGAGGAAGGAATATTTAACCCCATAGAAAATAATACTAAAAATATTAGGTAGTTTCTATTGAACAAATATAATAATCGCAACAAAAACAGTAGGAGGTCTGTTGTGGTCAAAATGTGGTCCTGCTTTAACCTGCTGTACCAATTGCTCAATCATTTTGAGATAATCTAGCCAATATAGCCAATATATCTAATATATCTTTATATTTTATGATTATGGCCAACTCAATATACTATATAGATCAAAAGGGATGACACAAGATGGTGTGAGATTTACAATCACCAATGCTGGAATTTGTATACCCAATGATGCAGAAAGTACCAAAAAAGTTACAAGATTTTTTTTTTTACCACATATTAAATTAATATAATACACTATTATACATTCAGGAGGGTGTGTTAAGAACCATATGTATCCTAAATAAAAGCAGGTCAATGTAAAATGGAATTGGTGATGAGAGAATACCAAAATCAATCTTAGGCTAGAGCTTTAAGTGTTTCTATCAAATACAAGTGGCATTTATCATAATATATATGGAAGCCAAAATGCAAATGTGAACAAATCCTTTAAGGAATACTCCAAGTAAAATTATACTTAAGGCACAATTTATGGTGGTGGAGCATGACACAAGGATTCTTGGTGTTCAAATCTCTGCGCCATCCAACACCTCCTGAGAGTTTGAGGTAGATGTAACACAGTGAATCAGCTTTGCAAAGAATGTCCCTTAAAAAAAAAAATTAAAGAAGAACAGGATATTCAAGTTCCAGCACAAGATGTTAAACCTAAAATACAATACAAAAATGTCTTCTTGTAACCTCTCATATATTATAATTTACAACTGTATTGATAGAAGTTACAGCGAAACCTCTCCTAAAGACCATCTCTTTGAGAAGACTATCCCCTTATCCAGAGCACATTTTCTGGGAAGAACTTTCAGTTTACATTCTGGGCATCTTCTTTCAAGCTGGGACCCCACATAGCATAAAAACGGCAGCGTTTTACAGTATCTTCAACATGGATGGAATAATGGCTAATCCCGTCCACACAATGCAAAAAAATATTCGCAGTGGACATGCTACGATTTCAAAAACCATCACCTTTTTCTAAATCTCAGCATGTCAATTATACCTACGGAAATGCTGGCATTTTCCCTATAGGTGTAATAGAAGCAGAAAGTCCACAGAAGAAAACTTAGCGGACTTTCTGTGAAAAGTGCTGCCGAAAAAACGTGATGCATTTCCACATCGGTATTTTCCGCAGTGCTTTTTTGGCTATGTGGGGCATTAGCCTAAGAAGAAACCCTACCAGGAGATCAAAATTGAATGCACTTTTTTTAGTCGTCACCTCAAAAAGGTTTCACTACATTTTTTAGTTTTCATTCAAATTTCAGTTTTTAGTAATAATATACACAAAGTTTTAATTGTTATGTTTTTTGCTATTGGGTGAGAAAATTGTTTTTGCTAGGTGTGGATGTTTTTGTTTTTTTTTAATTTGGCAATAATTTTGGCTTCAGCAAAATATTTATCCAACAATTAACAAATCGACGTACAATTTAACCCCTGATACAGTATATTATATAATCAGTTAACTATACTGTAATGCCATTGTGAATGTTACTACAACAGCTTTCTTTTACTGGCATGCTGGTGACATTTTAGGTTTGGCCTTCTCTTAAAAAACAGTTGTCATTCTTTAATGTAACACAGTCCTGTCTCCCAACATTTATTGGACAGCATTTCTATACTTTACACTACTTTGGAAAAGATTGAAGTAGGAATGTATACATTTGAGTTGTAAATCAGCTTTTCATTTTGGAACTAGTAATATAAATCCATGTGGTACAATATATCACAGTCAGTAACAAAAAAAGTAAAATAAAGACTGTTAGTTTGCATGAGGCTTATATTTTTAAGTGTGTATTATTAATATTATAGCAATAACAGCTGATTCACATGGCACATGTCTTTATGACGCTGTGTATGAGCCACATAGTTAATGCTAGTGGTGATCCAATCCTGGAAGAAGAAAGGAGAAAATATCTAAAATTATGGTGTTATTCACTATTCCAGTTACTTGTTAAGGATGTAGAAACTGGCACTCCAAGGCTACTTGTACAGTATAGCACAAACTGAACCATCTAATGGAACTAAATATTTACTATGACTTTTATATTAAAGTTTACTTCATAGTTACTAACACTTTTATCTAAATTTCTTTTTGAAAAATTTGATTACTTAAAGGGTTTTCAAGGCAACCTGGAAAGTCGATGAGAAGTCAGAAGTGGGGTAAAGTAAAATAGAAGCAATACTCACCTACCCCCAGTCCTCCATTCCATGTAATGTAGATATGAGCCAGGCCAGAAGTGAAGCGGTTGTGGTGACTACTGCCGCCAATCAATTTCCTCAACATTCACATGACATTGCACTAACATATTAGCAATGAGATCACAAGTACCCAATATGTCACTGCTGAAGCCAGTGATCTGCCTCAATAGTCGCCTAAGCTGCTTCTCTTTCAGCCCAACCAATGTTTGCACAGGATTGAACTGGGACCCAATGGAGGACAGGGGGTGGGTGGGCATAACCCTTTTTTATTTTACCACTCCCCAGCCCCCAGCTTGCATTGAAATTCCCTTAACACAACTTAAATCTATTTTGTCTTAAAGGATTTTTCTGGAATTTATATATTGCTGATGTATCTCAAGAACGGGTCATCAATGTCTGATTGGTGGGGGTCAGTGTACCAAGAGCAGTGTCTATTCCCGGTTAGTGCAGCTCAGCTCCAAATCACATTAATTGGACTGAGGTGCAGTAACCTGCTAGATCCAGAGGTCATGGCTCTCAATATCTGCTGATCAGTATTGGTCCTGGGTGTCCGATTCCCAAAGATCTGAAATTGATGACCTATCCTAAGGATAAGACATCAGTATCTGAATCCCAGAAAAACATTTAATTGGTGCCATGCAGCTTTTCCCCGCTTTGGTGTCTACTTAGTACATATCAATCTCGTTGCTGTCAGCTGTCAGGCAGCACACCCATAACAATCTGTCACATATTCTGAATTGCTACTAAACTGAACTAAAAGCTAAACCAGATCATTCAATATCTCATACTTCTATACAAACAATATTTTTCTAAAAATATAAATGGAGGTGGAGAATCTCATTAAAATGTGTAGATTTTCATGAAAGTGAGCAATAAATGCTCTCTAAAGATAAGATATTTTTCTGGCACTTTCAACCCGCACTGTACAAAACACAGCGAGAAATAATGGATAATTTCAAAGTACTACATTATATTAATTCTAAAAGGTTTGTATTCAATCTTCATCAGCTGCATGAGAAGATTGTTTATTTAAAAGCCATTAATGTGCTTTCCATTAATCTTTATAGATGCATTGCGGCTTAGTGACAATGCCTTTCATCCAGGTACTACACAATATAACAGGATTACAGCTGCTGTTTATCTAAGTCTTATGCATGCATTTGGAAGATTTAGAATTATCCTATGGGACGGTTTTAATGTAGTGCATGTTTAGTTGGCGGAGTATATAAACATGCATAAAACTCTTAAGTATTTAAGAGAGTCACAATTTCATAAAATAAGATTAAGACTATTTTGACTCATTCAGATTAAATCCTTTTCAAAGGAGATTACAAACGTGTCCAGGTTAATAGTACAAGGTCTGTATATTATACAATTTAGTAATATATTCTATTATTAGGAGTCAACTTCTAACACTATATACAAGAACAGAATAGATACTTGACATTGAGATCAACCATCTTAAAGGGTGTCTGTTACCAAAACCCAGCACGTCAATCCAGCCATGCATGTAGATCAGGGTCACCTGAACCAAACAGCGAATTGGTGACTCTGTTACTAAGATATCACTGTTTTTGTCAATGTGCAAATTAGCTCTTTGGAGCAACGAGGACATTGTCATTGCTTCAAAGTGTAAGTGGTAACGCCCTTGTTGTTCCGAAGATATATTAATATTCTGGTTCTGATGACAGATGCCCTTTAAAGGTTTACTTCAGTTTAATTCATAGTTCCAGAAGATGTTGTGCTGTAAATTCTAGTGTTTAGTCCACTAATGCTCTCTTTGCAATCTTTGGGACAGTGGCAAAAGTGTTGCATATGGCATCTTCTAAACTAACAAGCCTCTATTGGCAATAGATTGAGAAGTTGCAACAAACCTACTGCACTTTCTAGTGAACCCCTATCTCACTTAAGACCAAATCTGTGCTCAGTAGTGAAAAGCATTTATCTGGATGAGCCCCATAACCTCATTCAAAGAAGTATGTGCCCAAATTGTGGCCTTGCAATAAAACACTTGTAAATATAACATAGTACTTCATCACATACCATGTCCGTTGCCCCCATAGACACTTTACATGCCGTGCACAATATAAGAGTCATTTGTATTATATCTGCATATAATTTTCAAAGTTGCATTTATCTCCTATTGTCTATGTGGCCAAGAGAAACAGGTCAGCATTACGATCAATGCATCTTATATACCATAGCTTGAGAAAGCACACATGTGTATTAGTTCCTATTTATAGAGGGCCTGAAGTATCATACAATTCTTGTCTCAGAGAAACTGCGACTTTGGTGCCCATAGTGACCAATAAGTATTGTACAGAGTTGTACCCTGGATGGTGGCAATGGACAACAAAGACACTTTTATCCCTGACCCAGTTTGATGTATGAGGCCAAAATACCTATAAAATGTTGCTACAGTATGTTCATTACAAAGAAAGGAGAAGAGACGAATAGTATGATAACTTCTTGGATCAACATATGACTTGTTACAACCAGTAAAATGCCAATCATTGAAATGCCCTGTAAGAGAACATTGAGTTTAGCAATCCTCATGACCATATTATCAATCCAATATAACAGTATTCTAAGTTTTATATGTGTTATGAATTTGTGTCCTTTTTTATATATTTGGAGACTGAATTATACTTAATGATGCTGTAGGTTGGTCCAATGAATGGCATCATACTATAAACACTTTCTTTGCTCAGACGCTAAAGCTAATGTTCCAGTATTCTGTACATAGGCATGCACTATGTCAATCACTGTACTGTATATCCCACATGACATGTTAAGATGTACTGAGGATTTGTGAGGATATACACCAGAGTACATGATATTTAAGCAAACTACCTGAAGGCATACCAACACCTTAAGAAGAAATCCATGGTAGATGTTTATTAGAAAGACCCAATGAGTCTTGTAATGATTGAGCATAAATCTCCATATTGTTTTGAAGTGGAGATTTCAGCCAATCATATTGAATAAAGACAACCTTCCATTCCAACATGAGATCTTATGACAGTCATTAGCAAAGCAATTTATGGTTAGAGTCAGACAGGGTAATACACTGATAGTATATCAAGTGTGCCATGCTGTAGATTAGTAGAAGATCAATTGATAGGTTAATTGCAGATGCTCTCCGTGGAGCCTTCAGCATGCATTGGAAGTTAGTAAGTATTAGTCATTTTCTGTACAAGAATTTTAAGCATTGCCTTTTATGTTATGAAGCGTTATGCGTGCATTTTGCATTAGTATTATTGTCACAAAGAGTTGGAACTACTTAGTAGGACACTTTGAATAGTTCTCTGTTTTTGCATGCATTACCGATACATCTGACAAAGAAAAATAAAAGGAAAACATGCAAGATTTTGTATTTGGTAGAGAAATCATTTGTTCCACAAAGAATTAGAAAGCACAATTTCGAATTTAGACTCTAAGGTGCACTAAAGCAAAATACTGTTTCCACAAGACACTGGGACATCATGGCAAGCTACTCTAGTCACTAAACATTGGTTTGCAATCAGAGGAAAGACATGATTTCTTGGAGTTAGATTCAGAATTTACTAGCACAAATCTCGATGGTTTCAACAACTTATGACTGTCTATGGGTAATGATTTTCAAGTTCTTTGCCAGTCATGTAATTTAGGTTTCAGAGACTAGAGCTTACTTGGACAATGTTTTTGTAAGTATCAAATACAGATATTGTCTACAGCAATACATACATGGCAAAGCAAAAGACTGTACTGTCATTACCCAAAGGTATGTGAGGGGCTATGTATGAAGCTGAGCTATGGTAAATCTCTTATCTGTATTAGTTGTCTTATATTATATTTATTTTCAGTACAATATATTGTGTGTATACTATATAATACTATATATTACTGGACCCATCCTACTTCTTACATGAATATGACATGTGCTTCCTAGCTTTGATTTGGAACCTGGATGCTTCCAATAATAAATGGCATTCTAATATAATAACAAGTCCAGGAGACAATATAAATCATGAGGGCCACCAATAATATGGTATATATATAAATTTAAAATGCATAATGCCATTTAAAGTAAACATGCATGTGATGTTTAAAGCTGGTGGTTGGGTCTTCAAAGTCATTTCCTCTACTGGGCCTTAAGTATTCAAGTTGGCATTTTTGTTGCAGAAATAAAAAATCTTCATACATAGCCCTTCTCACAACAAACATGTATAAAGTTATAACCCTAATAAGTAATAAGGAGTATGTTAAAGGGAGCCTGTCACCAGGACAGGCCCCTTTACATGTATTACATCTGTAGGAAGCCTTAATGATGCCAAACTAGAAGTGCAATTGTGCCCACTAAATCGCTTTCCAAAACGTAGATGGGTTTTAAATGGCTCATCATTTAGGGCTATCTTATTTAGTCATTGGGCAGAGCCAAAAATTATTACTTGGCTTTTTTCCCAGTAGTCATGACTCCTAAAAATAAAAGCAAGGATCTTACATGTTAGGAGTGATGTGGGTGCAGCTCACTTTTCATTCGGACTTGTGGGGACACTTAGTCGGTAGAATTGCACGTACTTCTTCAGCTTTGATAAGGCATCCTACAGGTGTCCTAATCTTAAAGAAATCTATCCTGATGACAGTCTCTCCATAGCATTACAATTTTCTTTTGGTTTCTCAATGAATTGAAACCTCGTTCATTTGTCAGTGTGAATAGCACAGAACTGTTTCAGTACATTAGTGTGTTTAATATTGTTAGTGTTGTTAGTAGTCGAAAATGTTAGTAAATGAGCATTGCAGACTCCAGATCATTTCCTCTGAGTTGTCACACTCAGTTGAATCACATCACCAGACAATTGAGAAGACAGGACAGGCAGTTGATGTTAGTGAGTTTGCTATTTAGAAGTTAGTAGTAAAAAGAGAAAAACGGGCAGAGTCAGTAACTGGAACAGTTTGCTGTGTCTCTGCATGGTTAGTAGAAAGTGAGGTTAGTATAGCATGCTTTAGTTCCTGGTTAGTTTTGTTAGTTAATATTAAGTGGAGTTAGTTTAACCAAAGCTGTAGACTCAGTTATTGCATTTACTGTGTGTCTGCAGTTGTTAGTATGTTAATACACATGCAGTTGTTCACCAATAATACGACTGGGATGCACACATAGACTGGTTACAACAGATATCAAAGTCATTTGATTGACGTTAATTTTTTTAACAGACGTTTACGCCAATCTTGGGAACCTTGCATAAGAAATGATGTAACATGATCCTCCACGTATTTTCCTTATTGACCTGCCATTCCCTACACATCATAAATGCTGTAAACATGAAAAGATGAAGAATGCATTAAAAGTTCACATTCACATATGTTATTATAATAGTTTCTGAATAACCACTGTGATATAAAAAAGAGCATTTTTGTATATCGAATAATTCCCTAACAGATGATCTGTTTTTATATCACTATGCCATTCCTAGATTCAATGGCTACAGTGCGGACGAGTGTATTATTGATTTGGCCTTAATCATTGGTATTGCTTTCATGAGGACAAAACAATACTTAGATTACTTAAGGTAAAAAGAGTTTCTGACAAGGAGGAAAGAACATGCCAATGAGCACACCAGTACAGTCCTGACATGATCATCAATTCCAATAAATGTGGCGTACATGGAATGAGAGATGTTAATTGGAGCAATGAACCATGTAGCATATGAATATGATGTCATATAATCTCAAGGTCTGCTAAACATATTAGCCTCCAATTGGGCTAGAAGTGACCTATATTCTGCACTTGTACTGAATGTATCTCTATCATCTCATAACATCTCCACAACCCTGATTCTAGTTGTTCTGTTTCACGTCTCCATCTATTTCTAACTGGTTAAAAATAACTTTCAATTTGAAATTCAAACACAATATATCCTGAAGTAATGAGTCGTACTACTGAATAGATTACCAGAGTCATAAGTGGCAATTATTTCAAAATGTGTAATTCACCATACTTATCATTGCCGAGATTATAGTAGTGAGGAACTTGTATATCTCCTAATGACATTCCTCCTACATTGAAGAGTCTAAAGTGCTCAAGAGCAAAACCCTGAGGTAATGGCTTCTCTTCTTTAATACTGCCTTGAAAATGTCATTTTTTTTACAGCACATTCTTACAAGTGACATACACCAACAAGGTAGAGGGTTTAAAGTGCAAAGGAATTGTGCCCTGAGAGACAGCATATAGTGCTTTGACCCATAATTGCCATATTCACAGCATGATCATTGACAATTTTTTATAACCTCCAGGTACTAGAGGATAATTAACGTCAGCAGCGTAGCGACAAATACGCCGCGGGCAGTGCAACCCTTAGTGAATATATTGCTTCTACAGTCACCTTAAGGAATTGACCTCATGCTGTTAATATTACAGTGAAATAAAATGATATTGCCATATATCAATATACTACATTTACCCCATCTTGTTGGGAGCAAGCCAACATTACGCAGCATGCAATAGACTAGTTTCCATTTGCACTGTCCCTTATGTATTAGTTATCTTTCTCCTAGTACATGAACACACTTGCTATGTTTTTCGACACAAACTTTCAAACTACAATTCCACTCATAAGCTAGAAAACAATTTAGAGAAGCAATGGATAGAGATGACTGCTTGTCTATCGCCACCTTAAACTTTCAACTAGAGTATAATGGTATAACATGAGATTAGAAAGTGGCAACATTTTCCTTCCGGCACACAGGGAATACAAACAATGATATGCCTAATGTATTTCATTTCCAGTCCGCTCTCTCTCCCCCTTATACAATATTAAAGCTCTTGATATAAATGTAACATTAAAGCCAGATACTAATAAGCTGCATCCAGTCTCTGTAATTATCCTGTGCCTGAAATTTCCATTAGATGTTCTTTGATATCTTTTAAAGTGCTTTGGCATTAACATACAATGGCCAAGGACCTTCCTTTAATAATCACTATGGATAAGCCATCTCCATCAACCTCACAGGAAACTAAGTACAGCTAACTACTTTATTGTATGCAGCAGATGAGTAATCTACTAATTCAAGCATAATAAAAAATAAACAATCAAATAAGAGCAGATGACATTGGAGAGGTAATTAGCTTAATTGTCTTTAAGCATCAAAGGAGTGTGAAAGCTTATTTCGGAAAGGAATATGCATTCCGACTTCTAGTTGCTAATTATTCCCATAAAGAAAACTGCATTTTCCAAGATAATCTGTTCAAACAAAACATCTGCAGATCATTTGGAAACACACAAAGGTTCTGAAAGCCGCAAAGCACCTTGTAAAATAAAAGGGAAATATGCATGATAGAAAATAAACTTGCTTTTTCTTCTACAAATCTATTGTGTTTGAAGGTTAAAAAGAGAAGGTTAGAGACTAAGCGATATGCAGGATTATTTTAGCCCATGCAATAGTATAGGGATAATGAAACCCACATGTTATCAAATGGAAGATGTTCATTGACGTGGCACATTACTAAACACCTACACTTAGTGGTAAAATCTTATAAGATGCACCCACATCTACTTTTAATCAGGTTTCAATTTAAGACTATCACAATGTCTTATAAGATACAACATAGTATACTATTAAAGAATGCTAGATTTCAACCACGTAGCTTTCTGGCCTAGAGGAACCTCTATGTATAATCTATGGCTGACAAATTACAAATAGACACCCCCTACTGGAAGTCCTGGATGAGAAAATAAAGCAGACCTATGCCTGTATAGTATTAGTGCTCTATGTTATTAACGTTGTTTGCTGAAATCGGTCCCTGATGTCACAGATAATATTGAGGAGTAATTATTTGCATAAATTTACATATAGCAGCCTATGTGGATGTGATTTCAGATGTAACTATAGCGGATGCAGTTGCAGACCCCCCTAGTCCCAATAAAGATATGGCAATGCTATAAGTGATATTATAGCTGGTGAGAGATTGTTATCATTTTAGCATTAAACCATGGGGTTTCAAACAAATTTTTTGGATATGTTCAGTTTGTGCCCCCACCTAATGTTTCTCCAATTTGGTTAAGGTTTCACATGAAAACAATTCAACGCAATAGCATAAAATGCTACCCGAAGCCTTGAAAGGCTGCAAGTCACGTCACAATGACTAGGCAGTCACACATATACACATATTAGCTTTGATACACATACCTGGAACACATGTCTAGCAAAGAGGACTGTTAAGGAAAGACACACATACATTATATATATTGTGCGTCTTTCTTTTCCTGTCCTCTTTGCCGAACATGTCCAAATGTATATATACTTAAAGTATCATATCCATACAGGTTGCTATATAACTCTGTCTACGTATACAAATACACACAATTCTAAATTTCCTAATTCCATAAATTTCCATATATACTGCATTATCTGGAATGCGCCATTTCCCAGCATATATCAAAACATATTTGGTACCCAACACAGTGCAAAAATTTAATTTGGTATTCTTCATTTCCTTTTCTTGAGCTGAAATTGGTATCCCAGTTTTCAATCATGTACAAGAAAGCATCTGTGTAGGTCCTTAAAATAAAATATCACTCTGGTGATGTGATCACATTGTTGAGGTGTACTGTACGTGCAGAGTAACGGATCATGGCTTCTTCCCTGCATGCAGCAGCACATTGATTTCTGGAAATAGCACTCCACAGACAAAGCACTTATCTGAAAAGAATTGAAATAAATACACCATCAAATGCCGTTCAGTTGTGCCTGCAATGTTATGTACCAGTAATTCAATTCTGCTGCCTCCTAATTACATCTGGCCTCAACTCGCATCTTAAATTCATGCTGATTGGCAAAGTAGGTGGCAGATCATTGTCACAAATTGTATACACTTGGGTCTTCAAGGCTTAAAGGATGATATTGATTAGTGCTTGTTGACATTCAAACAGAAGAAAAAAATAATTGGTTCTGCAGATTATCGTACCTCGGGTTCATTTTCTTGACACAAAGAAGGTGTGACTTATGACTGCAGGTTTAAATTTAGCTTTTCTCCATGATGAGCTGACACTTTGTAAATTACCATTAAACATCCTATCTGGTGCAATTTAAAGCTGACAAGCAAATGATCTTTAGCTGATTAGTAAAATGAAAGCACTTAGTTAAAGCTCCAGTCCCATTTATAGCCAGAAATGATGGAGGAATATTTTACCTGGCATTCCATGTGCTATAGCCATCGCAGAAGCTACTACATACCTGTGCAAGGCTTTACACTACGTCATTATTATAGTAGCCTGACTAAGGAAAGTAAGCGCAATTTATAGTTGTTTTAATATTAAAGTGGTTGTTCAGGATAAATTGATCTTCATAATCTAAACTAGTCACCCTCACCACCACCCCACCCCTACCTTCTATGTTATCTAGTGTAATAAAAAGCTATATTTACCCAGATTGTCAGGGTGGTCATGTGACCGTCTCAGGCACATTTTCCGAAACAATATCCAATAATTAGCACTACAGGAGTAGGAGATGACCCTGAGCGGTGACCACTCCTGACAGTACTCGCCCATAGATTAGTACTGGGGTGAGTTCCTCACTGCTCAGCATCATCGCTGGGCGGTAAGGAACACCCCCTCATTGTACAGCGCTACACACAGTACTGTCAGGAGGGGCATTCCCAGTTAGACTGTCGGGAACGCTCTTCTGACAGTGAAGAGCTATCGGTAAATAGCTTTCCACCGGGCATATAACAGGAATTCAGCTCACTTTTGGCTTTCTAGCGGTATATAAAACTTCATGTGACCGAGGACATGAAAGGTCCTATTTAATATGCTCTATATTTGAAATAGTTACAGCTTTCATGGCTTCTTGCCAATGTGGTTGCTGTAAAGGTATATATACTACTGTGGAATGTTTTAGACTTCTATAGTAAAGGTGAAGCAGATCCTGTCTGACAAATCTACAATCTGGTAATGTCTACATTATCATTCATCAAATGCAGTAATTCTAGTGGTCTACATCCCATTTTTCAGTTGCTATACTCCGTAACATATGGCGCAATGCAGAGACATAGGGCAAAGATTTCTTTAAATGTTCTATTTTGGCTACAGAAACAGCACTATCTGTTCATAGAATCAAAAATAGTCAGTAAAATATTGTAATACTACTTTGTATACAGAATTAAAAATCTAAATTGCTAACCTGACAAGACAGGAGGCTGCTTTGATGACACCAATCTTCATCAGAACCAATGCGTGTGCAACAGGACAAAATGGCATAAACACAGGTCACCAGCCAACAAATCCTAGAAAAAAAAGAGAAAAAAGCAACCGACGCAGCATAGAGAAAAGACATGCAGTGTGATTAAGCCAAAGGATTGTCTAGTAAGTTAATTGTGTGACCCCCATAGGTAATCACGGTATCTGAAAAGCTTATATTAGTGCCTCATAAATACATAATGGGTACAATTTAATGCACAAATTGCAGTTGAATGTTTCATTAAGATAATTCTTTGATCTAGGGATAAAGAGTATTCTACATATTGAAGGATATGTAATTAATTTATATACTTTTAATTAAGAAATTGTACTGTAAAAGTAAGAAAACTGACCTTATAAAATCCTTCACTTCCTAATGTAGTCATTATGTACGTACATGGTAACTTGAAGGACGATGGTAGACCAGCTTCACATATAGTCATTCCTGAGCAACTAATTTAACCAAAATGACAATACATGTGTGATTTTCACAACTATAATATAATACGTAAAAGTTTAACTATATATCATATCACTCAAAAAGTATCTTACTGGAAAGAAATTGGTTGACATCTGTTTCCTTCTACCTGATCTTGAGGATTCAGTCTATGGTCTATTCCATACATTTTGATGCTAAGTTTAAAAAAAACACAAAAAAATTATGTTATCCTTTCAGTACATCTCATCCTTGCAGTTTTATCTCTTCTCTTTCAGCATCTACTGGGACCATGAAAAGTTTACATTGGATATTTTACAGTCTGTTGGCACCAACCCACAATCTATTGTCATATAGAATACAAGTAACTATATCATATAGTGCCTGACTATAGGTGGCATACAGTATGGTGCCCAAGTAACAATACTGTAAAATATGTTGGATAAATTACATTTAATTACATTTGCCAAAATAACAGTGGTATCACCACCACCACCGGCTACTAAAATACATATCATCGAATGCTGCTGAAATAATGTATCATGCAACATACAGTGACCAAACAGTTCCATACATAAAGTTTTTCATTGTGTACCAGTGTTATTCAATTCGTGGTTGCCCAAAGTCCTGTGGCGCCCCCATTAGCAGTATTAAAGGGGCTCTATCATTGACAAAACATGTTTTGAGCTAATCATATGCCTGAATAGCCATTAAAAAGACTATTCAGGTGCTGCCCCCAGTTTTTCCAAAGATCCGCCGCAGTTCTGAGCACTACTGCGTATGCATTAGCGTCACTTTATTGTAGCTATCTATAGAACTTAGTATAATGCTCAGTATGCTGTACTATAATGAGACACAAGAAAATGGTGCTTGAGCATGCGCAATAGTGCTCAGAACGGAGCGTTACTGCGCATGTACTGGATTTGAAGCACAGCAGCGAGACTACAGAGGATGGGGGTGATTACAGCAAGTGTGGAGGAGAAAGAAATAATCTCATAAATAAATCTCATAATTATAATGCTGGGGAAAGTGATGGAAACATAAAGGAAGTCTTAAGGGTACATACACTCACCGGCCACTTTATTAGGTACACCTGTCCAACTGCTCGTTAACACTTAATTTCTAATCAGCCAATCACATGGCGGCAACTCAGTGCATTTAGGCATGTAGACATGGTCAAGACAATCTCCTGCAGTTCAAACCGAGCATCAGTATGGGGAAGAAAGGTGATTTGAGTGCCTTTGAACGTGGCATGGTTGTTGGTGCCAGAAGGGCTGGTCTGAGTATTTCAGAAACTGCTTATCTACTGGGATTTTCACGCACAACCATCTCTAGGGTTTACAGAGAATGGTCCGAAAAAGAAAAAACATCCAGTGAGCGGCAGTTCTGTGGGCGGAAATGCGTTGTTGATGCCAGAGGTCAGAGGAGAATGGCCAGACTGAGTCACTGTTGCCTTTCTATCAGCTCGAACCAAATAGCCACCCGTTACAACCAAGGTAGCCAGAAGAGCATCTCTGAATGCACAGTACGTCGAACTTTGAGGCAGATGGGCTACAGCAGCAGAAGACCACACCGGGTGCCACTCCTTTCAGCTAAGAACAGGAAACTGAGGCTACAATTTGCACAAGCTCATCGAAATTGGACAATTGAAGATTGGAAAAACGTTGCCTGGTCTGATGAGTCTCGATTTCTGCTGCGACATTGGGATGGTAGGGTCAGAATTTGGCGTCAACAACATGAAAGCATGGTTCCATCCTGCCTTGTATCAACGGTTCAGGCTGGTGGTGGTGGTGTCATGGTGTGGGGAATATTTTCTTGGCACTCTTTGGGCCCCTTGGTACCAATTGAGCATCGTTGCAACGCCAAAGCCTACCTGAGTATTGTTGCTGACCACGTCCATCCCTTTATGACCACAATGTACCCAACATCTGATGGCTACTTTCAGCAGGATAATGCAATGCCATGTCATAAAGCTGGAATCATCTCAGACTGGTTTCTTGAACATGACAATGAGTTCACTGTACTCCAATGGCCTCCACAGTCACCAGATCTCAATCCAATAGAGCATCTTTGGGATGTGGTGGAACGGGAGATTCGCATCATGGATGTGCAGCCGACAAATCTGCGGCAACTGTGTGATGCCATCATGTCAATATGGATCAAAATCTCTGAGGAATGCTTCCAGCACCTTGTTGAATCTATGCCACGAAGAATTGAGGCAGTTCTGAAGGCAAAAGGGGTCCAACCTGTTACTAGCATGGTGTACCTAATAAAGTGGCCGGTGAGTGTATATATATATATATATATATATATATATATATATATATATATATATATGATAACATTCAAGTAAACATTTTAATAAATTTAGCTACATGTAAAGAAATGTTGATTCCCCCACCCACAACACACACACACACACACACACACACACACACACACACACACACACACACACACAAGACACATACAGCTAATTCTGAAAAATTCTGATCCACCATAACCCCCAAAATTCACTAAGGGTGACCTTTCATTTTTATTTCTAGATTAAACTTTTAATATTTCATGTGCATTATTGTTTTTATCCTCATTGTTTTGTTTTTTTTAGCAGACAGTCGGTTTTGGACAATTTTGCCACATAATCATTATCGCCAAAAGTCGTTCTGATGAGACCCCGAACACTCAGCTATAAACTGATCTAGCAGTAAATACTCAATTGTACCACAGCACCACTGCAGGGAAATGACGCACTGTTACAATTGAAAGGGAATCTGTCACATGAAAAATGCTGTTCAACCTGGATGCACAATGTTATAGAGTTGGGGTAGCAAAGCAGATTGATATATAGTTTTGTGGTAGATTCAGTATAAATAGTTTTTTATTCATTGAAATCTCTATCTTGTTATTTTTCTTTGCACTCTCATAGATGGGAGGCGGTCAATCACTTATAGGACCGCCTCCTTGACTTCTCAGCATAGAAAGAACAGAGACTCAGTAAACTATCCATGTAATGCATGGGTGAGCAAAATTCTTTAAAGAAATAAATTCTAAATGTATATTTGCTCACAGCTAAGGCTATGTTCACATGTGTATTATCAATTCTATTTTTCTGTTATGTCACAAGAGCCAAAAATGTCAATAAAGCCTTGACACACTGGCCACATGAAAATCACCAAAGAAGCCTCATGTACCCCATTGATTTATAAGGGGATCTGTTGGGTTCTGCCATGGTGTCTGTCATTTTATCAGAAAACTATAGCATGGACATTTTTTTTATCAGTAATCTGCAAGGAAGGCTCGAAAAGAAACATTCAAAGTAGATGTGAACACAACGCAACAGGTGATGTTCTTGATTCGAATAATGACATAGTGGAGACCTAGTGGCAATGTGGACATTAACCCCCCTGAAGCTTCAGTCAAAACTGACCATGGCATCTTTTTTTTTTTTACAAAAGCACATGGGCGCCATCATTTTGGGGTGAATCACTGATCCTTGGACTGGGATCCAGGGCCAGGGATCCATTACAATGAAAACTGGGAGCCTATTGTATTTTATGCTTTTGCAATCTGTTCTTTGCAGTCTTACACTGATATATAAAAAAGTGACGGGTGTTTCTTTGCTAAGTTTTGCATATTTTTCAAGGGCTCAAAGCATGAACTAAACTATATCAATTTGGTAATTGTACCAACCCAAAGAATATAGGGGCATGTCATTTTGACTGTATAGTGAATGCCCCTTAGAATTTAGCACAAGTTTTTCTCCAATTCCATCCCATTCTAAAAAATTTTCTTGCTTATATATTAAATGGTACTATTATGAAGTACAATTTGTTCTAAACCCCCCCCCCCCAAAAAAAAAAAAAAAAACAACTTATAGTATTTGAAAGGCAGGGAGTGAAAATAAAAATCAAAAAATGTCTGCAGCAGGAAGAGGTTTCATACCTATTAATTGTCTATTGTGGCAGTATTGTACTACTGTATACTAATAACTGTACTATAGCACTATACTACTGTATACTACTGATTGTACTATAGTGGTATACTACTGTATACTACTGATTGTACTATAGTGGTATACTACTGTATACTACTGATTGTACTATAGCACTATACTACTGTATACTACTAATTATACTATAGCACTATACTACTGTATACTACTAATTATACTATAGCACTATACTACTGTATACTACTGATTGTACCATAGCGCTATACTACTGTATACTACTGATTGTACTATAGCACTATACTACTGTATACTACTGATTGTACTACAGTGGTATACTACTGTATACTACTGATTGTACTATAGCACTATACTACTGTATACTAAAAATTATACTATAGCACTATACTACTGTATACTACTGATTGTACCATAGCACTATACTACTGTATACTACTGATTGTACTATAGCACTATACTACTGTATACTACTGATTGTACCTTAGCGCTATACTACTGTATACTACTAATTGTACTATAGCACTATACTACTGTATACTACTGATGGTACCTTAGCGCTATACTACTATATACTACTGATTGTACTATAGCACTATACTACTGTATACTACTGATGGTACCTTAGCGCTATACTACTATATACTACTGATTGTACTATAGCACTATACTACTGTATACTACTGATGGTACCTTAGCGCTATACTACTATATACTACTGATTGTACTGTGAAGGTAGACCATGCCCAGTGACTGCAACCTGTGGTCAGGGACCTGACAACAAGAGTCTGAAACCGGTAAAGGTGACTTTGTTGGTGGTGAGGTTGTGGGGTCACATATCCGTCAGTGCACAGGCGGATAAGCAATATTTGGGAGCATGAGAATGTTGCGGTTGTTCAAAAGGAAACATGTTTTGCCCGACGGGGCACAGACTGCTGTTGATTTGGTTCGAGTCAGGGAGGGCAAGAAATATGTGAAGGAGGCTTCGAGAATGTATAAACTGGCTGAGGTGCCTCCTACAGGCCGATTGCAACCTAGTATGTGGAGAAAAATGTTAGAAGATAAAGGTTTGCTGGAAGCCGCCCAAGCTCATTACAGGGTTGCAAGGACTCTAGAACTCCAGACTCTAGAATATGCCGAGTATAATTGCTTGTGCGCCACTGCCCCAAAATGGCGCCGAGAGTAGTGGAGATGGGTGGATCTGTGACGTCTGTAGGCAGCTGAATCCTGATTTGCAAGATGTCTGTGTAGCCTGTGGATCTCCCCGCCCATCCCCTGTTGTCTCATCTTCCGGACCCACGCCCAGGGATGGCGGAAGTGAGATTATGGCTGTTCCCACTGGCAGCCATGTTAGTACACCCAGACCAACATCTCCGGCCCTCACCGCCCCTCAGATCACGCCCCCTTTATCCGGTGATTCCAGTGATAGCCACATCCAGTTCCTATCACAAACCCTCAAGCCCGGAAGAGGTCAAACCCCCGGGAGCCCCCTTTCCGAGTGTCCGAGTGTCTATGCCCAGTTCAGCTATAAAAGACCTCACTGTATACCACTATTATGATGTTTAGAGGATTATCCGTTCAAAACTTTGGTTGGGATCTAGTAAAGAAAAGGAAAATTGGGAAGGAAGGAAATTTCCCTTAACGTCAAGTATACTTTAAGAGATTCTGAACACTTGTGGTAATTACTAGAGTGAGGTTTGCTATGAAAATAAAAAATTGCGCAAAAATATTAATGTGTAATTTTGGTGTCAGTATATTAACTGCTGTTTGAGTTTTATTCCTATTTTATTTCTGTAGAGGGCAATCAAAGCATTTCAATTGACTGCCAAGAGCTTCAAGGTCGTTTTATCTCATAGACTGCCAGATGCTGGAGGAAGAGCAAAGAAGAGGAAACTTGGCCTTGTGCCAGCACCACAGTCCACAGTCTATGCATTATATCAAAAGGAGTGATTTAGTACAAAAAAAAAAAAAAAGGGTGTACACAGGTGTATACAGGGATATCCAAGCATATGATGTAATGGTTATGTTTTGAATTATTGGTTGTCTGTTATTGTCTTTCAAACTGTTGTATCCACAAAAGAGCAAAAAGGTGATAGTGAGAAGTTTTGAATCTTCACAGCGTGGGTATGGGGGGTCACGGAGGGGGAGACGGCCACTCACCCTCTGTCGCCTCGCCAACCTACAAGTTGGGGTTTTACCCCAAGTTAAAATCTTTGTGCAAGAGTTTAAGGCACACAGAGCTTGGATTACTGGTATCATCTATGTATTACAGAGAATATTCTGATTTTTACTTGTTTGTTTATATATCTATGTGTTTATGTTTTATTTATGGGAATGGGGAATAATGAGATGAAACTTCTTCTTTGTGTCTTATCCCATAGTTATGTGTTGAAACTTATGTTGGAATTTTATATCCCGTTATGCTAATTATTCTAACGTGTCTTCTTCTTGTCTAACAATTTACCATAAGAGACCAGAATCCTTTTCCTGAGCTGACTCAGATCACGGTTATGAGGGAAGGTAACTCATCTGGTCTGTGCTGTATTTTAATCTTTGTATATTATTCTTTATAATTTGTATCATACAGAAGTGTGCACAATATCACACTAGCTTCCGTTCTCTTCTTATGTAGTCGCTGATCCGACATAGAATTGTCTTAGTAAAGCATTTGGTGTTGCCTTCTTTAAAGCCGTACCTGACCCCTTAAGATAGTTGGAAAAACATATAATGCTATAAGAGGGGTACGGTAGAAGGTTTCTCTTGTTAGGACTGTGTTGTTAGCAACATTTTGATCTTAAAAGTAAAATTTTAGGAAAATTCTGATAATCTGGAATTTTGAGACGTCCATCCAATAATCCGGAATATAGTGTGAAATTGTGTTAAACATGTATTTAGTCAATGAGCGGTCACAATGTGTTAGATTATGTGAATCGTGAAATGAATGGTTGAAAAATGTTGATGTAATGAAAAGGTGCCAGAAAGTGGTATGAAACAGGAGGTTTAGGTACAGTCCTATGAAAAAGTTTGGGCACCCCTATTAATCTTAATCATTTTTAGTTCTAAATATTTTGGTGTTTGCAACAGCCATTTCAGTTTGATATATCTAATAACTGATGGACACAGTAGTATTTCAGGATTGAAATGAGGTTTATTGTACTAACAGAAAATGCGCAATATGCATTAAACCAAAATTTGACCGGTGCAAAAATATGGGCACCTCAACAGAAAAGTGACATTAATATTTAGTACATCCTCCTTTTGCAAAGATAACAGCCTCTAGTCGCTTCCTGTAGCTTTTAATCAGTTCCTGGATCCTGGATGAAGGTATTTTGGACCATTTCTTTCTACAAAACAATTCAAGTTCAGTTAAGTTTGATGGTCGCCGAACATGGACAGCCCGCTCTCAAATGATCTGAAAACAAAGATTGTTCAACATAGTTGTTCAGGGGAAGGATACAAAACGTTGTCTCAGAGATTTAACCTGTCAGTTTCCACTGTGAGGAACATAGTAAGGAAATGGAAGACCACAGGGACAGTTCTTGTTAAGCCCAGAAGTGGCAGGCCAAGAAAAATATCAGAAAGGCAGAGAAGAAGAATGGTGAGAACAGTCAAGGACAATCCACAGACCACCTCCAAAGAGCTGCAGCATCATCTTGCTGCAGATGGTTTCACTGTGCATCGGTCAACTATACAGCGCACTTTGCACAAGGAGAAGCTGTATGGGAGAGTGATGAGAAAGAAGCCGTTTCTGCACGTACGCCACAAATAGAGTTGCCTGAGGTATGCAAAAGCACATTTGGAGAAGCCAACTTCATTTTGGAAACAAAGATTGAGTTGTTTGGTTATAAAAAAAGGCGTTATGCATGGCATCCAAAAAGAAACAGCATTCCAAGAAAAACACTTGCTACCCACTGTAAAATTTGGTGGAGGTTCCATCATGCTTTGGGGCTGTGTGGCCAATGCCGGCACCGGGAATCTTGTTAAAGTTGAGAGTCGCATGGATTCCACTCAGTATCAGCAGATTCTTGAGAATAATGTTCAAGAATCAGTGACGAAGTTGAAGTTACGCCGGGGATGGATATTTCAGCAAGACAATGATCCAAAACACTGCTCCAAATCAACTCAGGCATTCATGCAGAGGAACAATTACAATGTTCTGGAATGGCCATCCCAGTCCCCAGACCTGAATATCATTGAACATCTGTGGGATGATTTGAAGCGGGCTGTCCATGCTCGGCGACCATCTAACTTAACTGAACTTGAATTGTTTGTCCAAAATACCTTTATCCAGGATCCAGGAACTGATTAAAAGCTACAGGAAGCGACTAGAGGCTGTTATCTTTGCAAAAGGAGGATCTACTAAATATTAATGTCACTTTTCTGTTGAGGTGCCCATACTTTTGCACCGGTCAAATTTTGGTTTAATGCATATTGCACATTTTCTGTTAGTACAATAAACCTCATTTCAATCCTGAAATATTACTGTGTCCATCAGTTATTAGATATATCAAACTGAAATGGCTGCTGCAAACACCAAAATATTTAGAACTAAAAATGATTAAGATTAATAGGGGTGCCCAAACTTTTTCATAGGACTGTATGTTGGGTATGTTGCCTAAGTTTAGGATGTCTAAAAGATGGAACTCTGAATGTTGAAACAAAGTGATGTGATAGTATGCACATAATAGGATGGGTATCGGATTTTAGGGTGAAGCAAGTGATAGTTTGCTCCAGCAAGTGAAAGGATTGTGCAACAAAATGAACATAGGTTGGTAAGCTGATTGAAACCAGGATCGTCCCCCATTGTAGGAAAACTGTTATTAAAACTTAGAAATTCAGTAAGGTGTCCGAATTTGAAAACGTGTGTGTGTATGTTGATAAAAAAAAAAAGACGTAGAACAGATTATCTTTGTAATGATGTTTTGGTTTTAGGAAAAAAGGAAAAAGAGAGAAAAATTCCTTTGTGTCTATACTAAAAGAATTAGAAGTCACTCTCATACCTGTTGTGTAGTGTTCTGTGTGTATGATTTTGTTGTGTGACCAGGAGATTGATTTGATCCCTCAGTTAATGTTTCTGCTTTCTCTGCTGATATATATATGTGTTCTGAATATGTGCCTAACCTTATTGTATTGATATTATGAGATTGTACAAATGTGTTTCTGTTTCTTTAAGAGAGATTGCTGAAGTCTGTAGTCCTACACAAGACACAGCTATGAGATACAGGGGGGGATACCCAGCCGCAGCTATGAGTGGGATAGGCAGCTATGTGAGCTGCAGCATGATAAGATAATACTGGCTCTTCTTGTATTGTCTAGCTTTGACCTTGCAGAGACTCCTGTGCCCCGTCAGACATGTATTTCTCTCACAGAACATGAAGTACTTTTGGAAAAAAAAAAAAAAAAAGGTCCCGTCCACGTACATTAAGTTATGTTAAAGTTCATTTCTCTGACAAGTCACATTTGCTTGCTGCATTAGAAGGTTTTTGTTTTGGTTTTGTTTGTTTTTTTTTTTTTTTTGTTTTTTTTCCAGGGGGGAAAGACAGCACAGCCATTGCTGTTTGTTTTCCTGCACGCCCCATCCTATTTGTTACCGTTGGCAGCTGCACCTATTCTTTCAATAGGGGTGACCATCTTTAGTATCCCAGTCCCTAGCCTCTTTCAGCTCTCACCCCACCTGTCTGTTAGGTCTTCGTGTTTAGAGAGCCAGAAGTTGTCGGGGCCAAGCTTAGCTTGGGAACAGCTGACCAACACCCGCAGGCAGGGCCTAGTCAGCCAGTAGCGCCAGGGAGAGTTTTCCTACCCCATTCCCATAGAGGTGCATGCAGCATTCATTATATGGTTGTTTGGGCATTGACACAACCGAACCGTGATGTTATCAATATCTTCAAAGGGGGGGGGGGGGTGAAGAAGCCTAAGATAACTTAAGAAAATTTTGCTGATATGAATCTGTTGATAACTTTTTTGATTGAGCTCTATTATAGATGGTCTTATATTTGGGAAAGATGGTGAATCCTGCATCAGATATGCCACAGTCACCGTATATGAGGTAAACCAAGCGTAAGGAGACCTATTATGGGACTCCACGGGTCTCAGCTGAACTTGAAGCCATCGCTTGAGCATGGTACAATGTCTGAGGGTAGGTGTTGGATATAGTAGAATTATGGTCCGATCTGGAGGACAAGAACTTTTGTGTGATGGAGACCCTGCGGCTGCTCATAGGGTGGTATAGTCAGAAGTCATGGCACACACCAAGGCTGATACGAAAGAAAGTAGAGGTAGCATGTGGGCAGACACTGCCATTAGCCCAGCTGCAGAAGCCTAGGGGACATGTTTTACTGATAAGACCCAAACCTTTTAGCTCTCTTTTCAGGTTTTATGACACTGATCTGATGCACCGAAGATGGTCCAGGAGGAAAGGAGACTTGGAAAGAGGATGTACAAGTCCTGGTGTCCGGTGGTAAGAGAGTATGTACTGAGAACATTGTTGCCACTTATGGCATAAGCAGCTTCTTACTAAGTGTACTGTTTAGAAGTAGCCATGTGTGACCTGGTGAGCGGAGGATGGGCAGCTGCAGGATTTAGCATCACTATAGTCAGATATATATGTGAGCCCGCATGGCATGTGCTAGGCCAAAGAGCCAGGCCTGAAGTCCTTGTACCTGTTCCAGAGATTGCAGGTTGAGTATATACAGTGAGACGGTGTGAGTACGTGCTTGGGTGTAGTTGTCTCCCTTCAGGATGGCTTGGGGCATATCTGGTGAGGAAAAACCACCATAAACAGTCCGTGTATAAAGTCCACTAGTTCTGGGGCAGACGTGTCTACGCGTGTCATTATTGGTTACCTGAATCTATTGTCCATAAGTATGCAGTGTGTTTCACACTAAGCTGAAAAGAGGAAAATTGATATTTAGCCCTGTCTTTGGATTGTATTTTTTATAAATGTTCCAGATGTAATATGGTGTGCTGACTGACTATGTGACGAATCATCATAGACATATGATTAATGTATATTCTCGAGTTTTTCCCTTTTTCCTCCAGATTCTAAGTCAGTGGAAGGAACTTATAAACTAAAACCCAAAGATTGGATGGTGATAAGGAGATGTATGAGATTCAATGGTCACTTCCGGTTCCTGTTGATCGCCAGTACAGCTGTGAGAGTATAAGGAAAACCTTAAACCTTCGCCCACTTGATGATGTTCTTGAAAACAAATGGGACAATAAACTGTTAGAGGATATGGACCTTGAGAAGAGAAAATTTGAAGACTGTTGGATCTATCTGAACTTATATTCCTGTTATGTTTCTATAGTTATTATATCCATATTGTTTATAGGTCTGACAATAGTCAATGTATATGCTTTTTATAAGATCTGAAGGGTATTTCCTTACAGTCCGGTAGTGAGAGATAGGGACAGACATCCCACCCTGCATTCCCTTTGTCTGGAGCTGTTTCAAGGGGGGACTATTAAGGTCATGTGTATATACATGCTGGTAACTACACCTGTTTTACTGCCAATTAAACATCTGGAGTCAAACTAGGCATATTTGGCTCTGACTTCTGCATGGAAAACTCTACCACACCCTCCTCCTCTCTCCAAAACCGACTAGCTATAGATATGATCACAGCAGAAAGAGGTGGAGTCTGCTCCATGATTGGTGAAGAATGTTGTACTCACATTCCAGATAACACTGTGTGGAAATTTCAGGGAAAGAAAAATATAATTTAGGGGGGAATGTGAAGGTAGACCATGTCTATTCTTATTTTTATACATGCTTTATACTGCTTAAGAAATTATATTTTTCTTTGTGCAACGTTTACACATTAAGATGGCGCCTGTATCCAGTACCGCACCCAGATGCTGACGCACACGATCGTCATGTGGTTTACAAGAAAGACAATATCATTTTCCTGGGAATCGAAACTTGAGGAGATGTTGAAAGTTCAAGAGCCAATGACTGATCGCCAGTGTATTCGGATATAAGACGTATATGCTTACAGCCTGCCGTTATCTTATCTTTCTTGCATTCCTGTATAAGATTTGTGCTTTTCTCAATAAACCTCAGTTCTGTGTGAATAGGCATCACGCTCATTGCATGGACTGGGATTAACCCTGATATACTTGTCAGAATTTATTCTAGTCAGCAAGCACATGCATGATTGATTTGGAGCAGGTGACTGACCACTGTAAGTGACCCGTACTTTGGCGGGGGTTCTCCCTCAACAGTACTATAGCACTATACTACTGTATACTACTGATTGTACTATAGCACTATACTACTGTATACTACTGATTGTACTATAGCACTATACTACTGTATACTACTGATGGTACCTTAGCGCTATACTACTATATACTATTGATTGTACCTTAGCGCTATACTACTGTATACTACTGATTGTACTATAGCACTATACTACTATATACTACTGATTGTACCTTAGCACTATACTACTGTATACTACTGATTGTACTATAGCACCATACCACTGTACACTACTGATTGTACCTTAGCGCTATACTACTGTATACTACTGATTGTACCTTAGCGCTATACTACTGTATACTACTGATTGTACTATAGCACTATACTACTATATACTACTGATTGTACCATAGCGCTATACTACTGTATACTACTGATTGTACTATAGCACCATACCACTGTACACTACTGATTGTACCTTAGCGCTATACTACTGTATACGACTGATTGTACTATAGCACTATACTACTGTATACTACTGATTGTACTATAGCACTGCATGTATTTGAATTAATAGGAGATACATGTACTTGAAGTATATAGGTTATTCTTATCTAAACTGGTAAGATTTCCTATTCTCACATTATGGTAGAATGCAGTTTCTTTAAAATAGTATTTGCTAATTTTGTACCACTTTTATGTTTTAATATTGCTTAAGGGTGTTAAAAATAGACATAAAATCCAAATCAGGTTTTAAAAAAGTCAGCAATAAAATAATGATTTTTACCAGATTGCTTGAGGCATTTCTACCTTCTATTGTCTTCATTGTAGTGCCATTTCTGTTACAGAGAAAGGACTGAATGAGTAAATGGAATATATTATTTGGAATGTATTAACATTATGCTAATATGACTGAAAAATACATTATATTCTGAAAAGCTGTGTGTTTATAATACCAGCAGGAACATTATTCTGATGGTGTGAAAATGTAGTTATAGCATGAAACAGTGTGCAGTTGAGTTCTGTGCAAGCTAAACAAGCATACAATGATTCATCCTTTGAAACACTGAGGCCATCTTAACACAGTGTTGTTCTCAACTGTGTGGTATCAGCAGATTTCCTGTCAAAAGATAATTAGCAAGTAATAGCAATGTGCCTTCTATGTGACAGTGCAGGCCTAATTACAATATGTTTCAGGCTACATTACAAGAGTTAGATACGAATATATACTGTCATTTAGTATATGGTTGAAATAGTTTTATGTAGCACAAACCTCTTACGTTTTATGTACTGCAAAATCATGAGGAGCAGGTAATTTTGAGGCATATACTATATATGGGATGCAGTAAAGAGGACCTTTCATCACCTCCAACAAATCAAGTAATAGGCGCTGCGTCACTGATCCCAGCGCAGTTGGAATTTTTTCTCTAGCGTTCACGATACCCGTGAAACAAGCAAACTTAGTTTTGATGCCTGATATATTTTTTAAGCTCTGTAATGTCAGAAGGGCGGAGTCAGACAAGGGGGTGTGATTCAGAGCTCCAATCAGAGGAAGCCAGTGTCAGAGCTCAGAATCATAGCCCTTGTCTGCTCCTGCCTGACACCGCCCTCCTGACAGTATAAAGACTAAATAGCACATTAGGCACCAAAATGAACAGCATTGATTGTTCAGGAACAGTGGGGGCTAGAGAAAAAATTCCAACTGCAACAACAACAGTGGAGCAGTAGCTATTCATTGACATAAGAGCTAGACTTTGTTTTAGGTGGTGAAAGGTCCTCTTTAAATGTCAAGAAATTCTATAGCCTTATAAAATGAAATATTCCACTGAAGGTGCCCTGTGGTATCTAGCACCAAGGTATATATATCTGCTTATAATAGTGGTCTGGAGTCAGAATGAGTACTCTGAACAAGCCGCAAAGTACTGTGGTGAGAATTGATAAGACTAGAGTTTTGTCCGCTCATCTTTATGTCTATGAGGAGAGTGGAGGATTTACCTTATTCATGGCAAAACTTAGGCCTTATCATTAAGTATGCACATCCTGCACTGGGCCTTTCTGTCATCACTTATGTTACATTCATCGGTGAGGTAGGAGGATCAAGACATTATTACTCAGTTACTAGCTATCCTTGTACTTTTGATCACAGTACATATCACATAGTACACAGTACATATCACAGTTGATCATATCACAGTTTTGTAAAAATAGAAAGTAAACCTACCCTTTTGTCAACAGAAAATAACCAATTAAATCAAGTTCATTTTAAAGAATTTTTAAGTTTATTTTAATTAAAAAGTTAAAAATGTCCATATTATTATCTGTGTTTTAAAGAGGACCTTTCATGGTTTGGGCACAGGCAGTTCTATATACTGCTGGAAAGCCGAGAGTGCACTGAATTCAGCGCACTGTCGGCTTTCCCGATCTGTGCCCCAGGTGAAGAGCTTTTGGTGCTGGTACCGTAGCTCTTTACAGTCAGAAGAGCGTTCCTGACAGTCTTTCAGGTACGTCCTTCTTCAAAGGAGCGCCTATCGCACTGTACAGTGTGAGCGGGGAGGAACGCCCCCTCCCTCTGCTCACAGTGCTCGTCCATAGATGAGTATTATCAGGAGGGGAGGGGGCATCCTCCCTGCTCACACAGCACAGCGCGATAGGTGTTGCTTTGAAAAACTGTCAGGAACGCCCTTCTGACTGTAAAGAGCTACGGTACCGGCACCGCTAGATCTTTACCCGGGGCACAGATCAGGTAAGCCGACAGTGCACTGAATTCAGTGCACTCTCAGCTTTCCAGGAGTATATAGAACTGCCTGTGCCCCAAAACCCCAAACCATGAAAGGTCCTCTTTAAAAAAAAATCTTAAATATCCTGCAGTTCTACTTCTGGCCACTATGCCTAATAATATGCTGAGACTTCCTGTTTTTTATTAGAGATTTCTTTGCAGCAGCCACCTTATGTATCAGTCCACTGACTATCTCATCCATCATGTATATTTAGATACAGTAAGATACAGAGTCCACCAGTCACAAACGGTGATTTTTACAGTTTATCTATACTCCTCTCTGCACAGTGACCTCTGCACAAGTCACAGAGCATGCCTAGAAATGTCTTCCATAGAAGTTTTTAGAGTCTGCTGCTGACATCTATGTGCCATGGGCCATCATCAGGAAACAGGAAATTTCAAACTATTTAGGGATTTTTTTAAATAGGTAATATTATGGAAAATCAAAAAGTCACCAAAAAACTCCTTAAAAAAGATATTTAGCATAAAAAATTGATTTAAGCAAAAGGTAAATTTCTCAGGACACATTCCCTTTAATCAATTGTCACTAATGACACTTAGCCCTCACCACTTGCACATAAACATCTATGGCTTGACCAAGTGTGCTTGTGTTTTAATATGGACAGAGGAATAAGTCATTGTTAGACACTCCAGGTACGTGTTTATTTTCACTTGAGCAAATGATCATCACTCCTGATCCTTCTTTCCCCATACATATTGTCCAGGCAATTCTATCACATTCATGTTCAACCAATAAATTTCCAATGTGCATAACCTACATAACATACAGATCAGAGCTGGCATTGTTTCTGGACACATTCATGAGAGGAAATTATAAATGAGTTATACATGGGAGTCCCTGTCCTAGCATGTCTTGAGATTCTTTTCCATGAACATGTCTGCTAACTCAAACTTAAACTGTCCATAAAGCAGGAAGTCCAAAATATTCACAAAGTTTTAGATATTTTTTGGCATAGTTAACTAAACCCTACAAGCTTAAAGGGGTTTACCATTGGCAATAATATTACTCAATATACTGTATTTACAATTCTGCTCCAGCTCCTTGTTCTATCCTATGGAAACACGACAGTAAGATTTCGGAGCATAAGCTAGCAGCAGGACACCACGTCTGGTGATCATGTGACCTTCTCCTGCTTGCTTCGTCCCTATAGATGGAACACAGCGGCCATTTGGAGAAACAGTCATTAGGCAGGCTGCTTGTTTACAGCACAGTCTGACCAGAAAAAAAAAAACTTTTACACCTCAAACACCTATGAACTATTAAAGTATTTGTGAGGCAAGTAGATAGCATATAACTACTGTAATTGGATTTGTGGTTTATTGCTATAGAAATATAACATTTTTTTTTATAAGTAGCCAACATTTCATGTAATAAAACATTCATTTGGAATCAATATGAGAAATTTTACAATTTTGCCACGTGTGTAGTCTCTTTTTCAGTTTTGTCCTTGGTGGCGACCTGGTTAGCGTGTTACAAGTATGTTTAAGGGATCAGCAGTAGGCTCATATAAAATGCATTGGACATTTGACACTAGTCCAAACTGACAAGGGGAAATGCATGTGTCACACTTTAAAAGGTCATTGTGAAACCTTTACTTTGTTCTACATCAGGATTATAATGGGCTTTCATGAACCTGTTACTTATGACATACTTTTTATCACAGATCTTTTTATGACTCACCTTCTTGTTATCCTTCAGAAACTTTCACAACCATGAATATTAACAGGTAGAATTTTTCACAGCAACACAAAGAGCAGTAAGGTTTAGGAAAATTGAACTTCATTAATTCTCTCTTCATATCTAAAAAAAAAAAAAAAAAAAAAAAAGAACAGAAAAAAACATTAAAAGAAAGACTTAATACCATATAACTCTAGTAAAACCTGAAAATTGAGTCTGTAGTTGGGTTAAATTCTGTCTCCCACCAACAGACCTTACTCACCCAGGGTCCTAGTAAAACTGAACAGACAGCACATGGATAAAACCTTTGTGCCACCCCTGTCTCCACCGACCCATTCACTACATCTAGTGAGCACAGGCCAAAAAAAACCAAAAAACCGGTGACCCGGTGTCCGATTTGCGGGTTTACGTCTTTTGCCCGAGAAACTGGACAGGCGACGGAAACCCGGCAGTAGGTTTTCAAACCCATTCACTTGAATGGGTTTGCAAAGTGACCGCCTGTGAGCGTTTTGTGCTTCTCTGCGGCAAAACCATTTTTTTTAAAACTGGACACAAAGTTCTGCATGTCCGACTTTGTGTCCGGTTGAAAAAAACAGTTTCACCGTGGAGAGCCATATGATGCTCATGGGCGATCACGTTGCAAACCCTTTCAAATGAATGGGTTTGAAAACTGACTGCCGGGTTTCCGTCTCCTGTCAAGTTTAACGGGCAAAAGATGGAAACATGCAGAGCGGAGACCGAGCACTGGTGTGAACCTACCCTTAGACCTGTCTTAAGTTTTATTCTGGGCTTACTGCCGCATACACAGGCCATGATAATACAGGGGCATATCTATGGGCCATAGAGACAAATGAGTCAGCATGCTAGCTATGAAAGATATGGCTGATACACTGACAAAGCACATGGTCATGTACATAGAACCTAAGATTGAAGAATTCAGAATGTTTTCTTTTTTCGCTATATATTTTTACTTAAGTCCCTGAATTGAGCCCATTCATTTGAACAGATGAAAGAATCCCTCTACTAGACTTTAAGCAATCTGATAGAAAGTCTACTCATTTATACATAGATGACGTGGGGAATCATTCCTAGTAAGTACTGATGATCTCTTGATCCAGAAAGTAGGAAAGGAAACTCCTACGATCATTATCAGCTCAGGTTTTGTATAATGGTTTATCACCCTAAACCAGACAAATATTTTAAAAAATTAACTTGTGAGAAGGTGAAAGGAAGAGTGCTGTGGTCCAGATATATCAGCCCCAGGTTTCTGACATATGTGTGGTCCAGGGCGGATCTGGAGTAGGCCTCATCCCAGGTGTAGATCCTTGACATTACTGGGCCAGAAAAGGCTGCAGATCCTGCATTGCAGGGCAGTTCCATGAGGTGAAGGAGGTGTGTGGTTGTGTCCTGTAACCCTGAGTCCAGTGAGACCATATTGCTCTTGTTTTGTTCATGTGGCTGGAAGTAAGTCACACGTATAGTTGGGTTAACCTACTGGTTTAGTTGCTCAGACGAGCAGGATTTTATTTTGTTTTTGCCTGAAGTTAAAGCTGTATTTTGTTTTGCTCATTTTGTGCCTGAAGTCAAGCTTTATTTATTTTCCTGTGTTTTTTCTAAATAAGCCAGTTTGCTACATATTTTGTGTCCGTCTTGACTGTGGGTCCACACCACTTCTTCTACCGAGCTACCTTCCCCAAACCATATAAACTTTTTAATATTCACCCAATTTATTTTGTATTTAGGTAAATAAATATTTCAGTAATTACTTATGTAAATATTATACTAAAATGCTATGAATCAGTTAACATTTCATGAAGATCTGACAGGGAAGACTGCAATAGCATTTGGATTGTCTCAGAATTTCTTAATGGTGACTAGTCGGCAGACAAGGTTATACAATAAAAAAATCCTACCAATAACCATTCTACAAAATCAGAGGCAGTCCTGTTGATTTTATTGTAGTAAAATAAGCCCATGGTATATGTATAGTTACCTAGCAACATGGTTCGTAAGGCTAAAAACACAGACATTTCAGCCTATTTTACTGCAAGGGTGAGTATCAGGAATAGAGCAGCATGCTAAGGGAAGTGAAAATATTTTGTCGGCTTCAACAATTCTTGTTACATTGTACATTTATATTGTGCCATATACAACCTTATAAGCTTTATAGAGCTTATTGGTAAGGTTAAGGCTACACTCCACAAACAGATGTAGAAGTCTCAGTCCCAGATTTGTATAAAAATGTTTATAGACAAGGGTGATGGGGTATAAACTACAGTTAAAGTCTGGTTAGTATTACTGAATCCAAGGTAATATACACATGAAAAAAAAAATGAAAATCTTGGCCTGATAAACCGGTATGTCATATAAGTAACATGTCAATATCTGCCCTCCAAACTACTCAATAAATAACAGTATATATTTACTTACTATAGCTATGGTGCTTCTTTATATAAGAGGATAGCAACAAAATGTCCACTACCACCACTTATTTGTATCTACCCATAGGATTAACCAAGGCATCTACAATATTTGACATGGTTTGAGTTTGCATGGCTTCATTCACATAAACCATTTGCAAAACACACAAATTGGGCTCAGTATGGCTTGTAATAACAGTTTATGAATTCCTTTTCCCTTCATAAGATTTCCTTATGCAGTCCATATGGCTTCTGTATGTGGTGTGTATTTTCACATTCAGTACTAATAGACCTTCAGTTTTTGCATTCACATGCAGAGGCCAGTGCAGATGTTTCCTATATATCTGTATGTACAGATCCAAGTTGCCTTTGCTATCCAGCTGAGCATGCTGTTAATTATACAGATTATATATGGTAGTGTACATGAGCCTATAGGGTAACATCTGTCTATTTAGGATCTTTTCCGTACTGTACAATTCTTAAATACGCTCGGGTGCATAAGAACAAAAAGCACACTTGGATCATGGTTCTTTGTCTCTCCAGTTACACAGGTACAAGAGAAAATACACGGTTGCCATATCTGTAAACAAGCTTCATAAATGATTATAATTTTTCTTGAACTTCTCAGATATTCTGTAACTCATTATATCCATTTAACATCACTGCCAATGGTTCATGTTCAGAAGATTTCAAAGAAGCCTCTGGAAATCAAACTAACAAGTAGATTTTGGCTGGCAGATAACTGAATAGCATGTGCGTAGTGAACTGAGGGATTCTACAGACTGTCTTTGTTGTTGTGTCATCAAAAACGACACCTTTTCATTGTTTATATGAAGTAAATGTATTCTATTCATTTTGTAAAAAAGTACTGACTATTAAGCTCAAGAAGATAATGCTGAAGCGTCAGAACATTTAGTTCGAGGTTTGAAAAAAAAGCTTGTTAAAAAACACTGGGATCTTGTGAAATAAGGTGGTGACAAAATCAGGTTCTTTGCATACATAATTTGTTTGTCATTTGGAAAGGGCTATGAGATCATTACCACTTATGGTATAATACGTAGATAATACGTAGGGATGGGAATAAACAGGGACCTTGTAAGGTTCAGTTACACATTGTCGTGAAATGGCCGTAATGCAGCCATGGTGTGGCCATGCCGGATGCCATTGTATACCATTAAGTTAATTGCAGATTGATTGTTTATTGTGTGTTCTAAATTAATAGCAATATGGTTTTCCAGATTCCTATTTATGTGAGACATCCAACAAGCAATCAGTTTTTTGATGAATTATGGAATATGGTGCCAAATGGCCACCAATTTTTAGTGCACATGGTAGCTGTCTGGTAGCCTGCAAAACCATGCTGCTATTAACTTGTAGCATTCAATAAACTATCAATTTGTAGTGAACTATAATGGAATGCTATGGCGGCTGGCATGGTTATCTGCATTGTGGTTGTATCACAGCTGCACCTCAGCCATGTCATAACTGCACCCTATAATTCTGACCATACTGTAAAACCATTCTTTTTAGAAAAACAAAGGTTTGTAGATACAGATGTGTCCCTTAACTTAGCTCAAATTTAGTTAAGCATTTCAATTTCTTATGCAACCAATTTAATATAATATTGTGATATGCTAAAATTACGCTTAAATCACTATCCACAAAATAGTGGACGACCACATACAGTCCTATGAAAAAGTTTGGGCACCCCTATTAATCTTAATCATTTTTAGTTCTAAATATTTTGGTGTTTGCAGCAGCCATTTCAGTTTGATATATCTAATAACTGATGGACACAGTAATATTTCAGGATTGAAATGAGGTTTATTGTACTAACAGAAAATGTGCAATATGCATTAAACCAAAATTTGACCAGTGCAAACGTATGGGCACCTCAACAGAAAAGTGACATTAATATTTAGTAGATCCGCCTTTTGCAAAGATAACAGCCTCTAGTCGCTTCCTGTAACTTTTAATCAGTTCCTGGATCCTGGATGAAGGTATTTTGGACCATTCCTCTTTACAAAACAATTCAAGTTCAGTTAAGTTTGATGGTCGCCGAGCATGGACAGCCCGCTTCAAATCATCCCACAGATGTTCAATGATATTCAGGTCTGGGGACTGGGATGGCCATTCCAGAACATTGTACTTGTTCCTCTGCAAATAATGCCTGAGTCGATTTGGAGCGGTGTTTTGGATCATTGTCTTGCTGAAATATCCATCCCCGGCGTAACTTCAACTTCGTCACTGATTCTTGAACATTATTCTCAAGAATCTGCTGATACTGAGTGGAATCCATGTGGCCCTCAACTTTAACAAGATTCCCGGTTGCCGGCATTGGCCACACAGCCCCAAAGCATGATGGAACTTCCACCAAATTTTACAGTGGGTAGCAAGTGTTTTTCTTGGAATGCTGTTTTTTTTTTGGACGCCATGCATAACGCCTTTTTGTATGACCAAACAACTCAATCTTTGTTTCAACAGTCCACAGGCTTGTCCAAATGTGCTTTTACATACCTAAGGGGGCTCTGTTTGTGGCGTGGTTGCAGAAACAGCTTCTTTCTCATCAATCTCCCATACAGCTTCTCCTTGTGTGAAGTGCGCTGTATTGTTGACCGATGCACAGTGACACCATCTGCAGCAAGATGATGCTGCAGCTCCTTGGAGGTGGTCTGTGGATTGTCCTTGACTGTTCTCACTATTCTTCTTCTCTGCCTTTCTGATATTTTTCTTGGCCTGCCACTTCTGGGCTTAACAAGAACTGTCCCTGTGCTCTTCCATTTCCTTACTATGTTCCTCACAGTTGAAACTGACAGGTTAAATCTCTGAGACAACTTTTTGTATCCTTCCCCTGAACAACTATGTTGAACAATCTTTGTTTTCAGATAATTTGAGAGCGGGCTGTCCATGCGCGGCGACCATCAAACTTAACTGAACTTGAATTGTTTTGTAAAGAGGAATGGTCCAAAATACCTTCATCCAGGATCCAGGAACTGATTAAAAGCTACAGGAAGCGACTAGAGGCTGTTATCTCTGCAAAAGGAGGATCTACTAAATATTATTGTCACTTTTCTGTTGAGGTGCCCATACTTTTGCACTGGTCAAATTTTGGTTTAATGCATATTGCACATTTTCTGTTAGTACAATAAACCTCATTTCAATCCTGAAATATTACTGTGTCCATCAGTTATTAGATATATCAAAATGAAATGGCTGCTGCAAACACCAAAATATTTAGAACTAAAAATGATTAAAATTAATAGGGGTGCCCAAACTTTTTCATAGGACTGTATATCACTTTATGATACAATAATACAAAACTAAATTGTCTTGAAAAGCTGACTATTTCATGGCACCCATACCTGGACATATAATCCTAGAGAGAAAGTAAGAAAGAACACACCTGTAGGATAGCCTCAAGCTGTTTAGATTGCCCTAATGATACTTATAAAATAAATATCAAGGTCATAAGCAGCACAATGAGAACAAGTGGCTTACAAACAATGCTATACATACATGAAATATTATATATGCTTGATATTGTTAAATGGCAGTCGCACTAGGTATGATACATATTCAGACCAGGTTTTTATCATAAACATGAAATGTAACTCTGATCATGTTTGACTTTCAAGATGTTAGGATCACATCCTCCATCTTGTATTCTGTCAGCCATCTTGTAACCTTTTTCTTATATAAGCTTTATAAGGATGTCTGTTTAGAATCTAAGAGACCCCTTTAGAGGATAAGGCGTGTGGAATGTTAATGGATGGCATGTGGAATGTTAATGGATGGGTTATAACTCCTTATCTGTTTGTGGTAAGGGTCTCATCTTTGAAGGTGTGTGTAGAAACAGGTTCTATAACCTGTTGATTGTTAGGCCAAAACCAGAGTGGTCAGAGAGCATGTGATCATTATCTCTCTTGTTGTGATATACATCTAGAATTAGTGTAAGATGTTGGTTTACACATAAATATTTTAGATTCTTCTTTATGTCATGAGAAAGGTCATCCCAGTTTGGAAAGTAATAATGAGATGCAGATTACAGTAGGCCTTGGTCAATAGTCATGTGCCACGGCTTATGTTATAACCAATCATGTCAGCACTCCACATCCAATCCTGGTATGTTATGTTATGTTATAAGTCCAACCTGCTTTTGTCTGTATAAATACTACCTCTCTGTAACAATAAATCAGAATCCATTTTGATACACCACCATCTGTGTCTTTGTGGTTCTCCAGGCTAAGGGTCAGTTCACACGTGAAAACCGCCTAGCTTATTTGTGCGAGGTAAAAAACCTCGAGGAGTTTTTTTGACGCTGTTTTTTGCATTCCACGCGGTTTTTGACGAGGTTTTTGACGCGGTTTTCGCTAGCGGTTTTCGCTAGGGTTTTTTTTTCCTATATGTGCTATAGAAACTGCAGGCGAAAACCGCGCGGTTTTTTGCAAAAAACCGCGCGGTTTTGTGTGAAAAAAACCGCGCGGTTTTTTACCGCGCGGTTTTCGCCTCCCATTCACTTCTATGCAATTCTTCAGGCGTTTTCCGCCTGAAGAAAGGTCATGTCGCTTCTTCAGGCGGAAAACGCTAGGAGGAAAAAAAAAGCTAGTGGTCTACATAGACCACCATGTTAAAGGAGAGGTTTTTGAAGCGAATTCCGCTGTCAAAAACCTCCCCTTTGCCCACGTGTGAACTAGCCCTAAAGGATGGCTGTAGCCAATCCAGGCCTGTTATTTAATTTGAAACTACAACAACATAAGCTTTGGGGGTCTTGTGCCCCTAACAAAGATAAACATCTCAAAAATGTCAACATCTTGCAGTTCTCACAACACCCAGTACACATAATAGGCTGATATTAGTTTATCTTCTATTGCTCACTTTTCAGCCTTGCCATATAGGGCTGGACAGTATTAGCAGGGTCATCATTAGGAGACAATAGATTTAGTGACAAGTCTATACACTGCTGGATGCAGACTAGCAATAGCATCCCTGGTTTATAGAAGAGCAGACTATATTAAATTACTTTCTTCAGTCTGTAATAATCTATAAGATGTTTGTGAAAGAAAAAGAAAGAAAAATGTCTTGCACGTATCCTCACAATTTCATTTCTGCATTTAGGCAAAAATAATGGTGGCCATTGAAACATCATAAACAGCAAAATGTAAAACTTCTGTTACAATTACATATTCAACTCAACATGTCTGCTGTTAGTATCTCATGTTATCTCATTGCCTTTAGAGGGCAGTATTGTTCATTATGTGACATTACAGCCAACTACAACACGCTGTAGGCAACAACCAAAACAAATAATGGCCATGACTCTCAAGAAACATTAAAGGGGTATAATTAATTTTCATCAATTTCATTCATTTTCATTCATCAATTTTACCTACGGAAATACTTGCTTTTTCCCTATCGATATATTTTTAAGTTGTGTTCTGCAAGGTGGGGTCTTATTCTAAAACTGAATTTACTGCCAGAACTGCAAATCCCAGCAGGCCCTTTAGCCAAGTATATGTTCACAAGCAGCACTGTTGTAGCGATGAAGAGATTTGTGCTCTGCATTGTGTTTTTGATTAATTAATTCTCCTCTTGATAATGGAAGAAATTCTTAATCAGATCATTACTTGTACCAAGACATGCTTTATGCACATGGAACAAGGAGGTGTTTAATCTGCAACAAAAACCTCTTTTAAAATCAATGTGGTTGTGTGTGGTACTGTATGTAACTCTGTGTGCTACAGTATTATGTATGAAATATATGATACATTAGTATGATGCAATTATTTTTCTCACAAATTCTAACAAAAACCACAAGAAAAATCCTTACGCTACTTTAACGAGAAAACTGGAGACATCTACAACAATGAAATACTAGCAGTATGTGTGTGAAATGAATATTGATCCTGCATACAGTTGTGTACATGAACCTAATAAAAGGTGAAAGAGTATGATAGAATTCACCAAAAGAAGAAAGATCATACGGTTGAAGTGAGACCAATTTTCAAGTGTTAGCCTTAGCAATAGCTCTTATAGTTTTACCTTTCTTCTGCAGCTCACATGGCTTTACATGAATGCAGTGGCATAGCTATAGAGCTCTCATGTATGACACTATATAGTCTGTGAGAAGGTGACAGGCAGAGTGCTGGAATCTCGCTATATGTCCCCCAGGTTTTTAATTTATGTGTGGTCAGTGCGGTTTAATTTATGTGTGGTCAGTGCGGTCAGTAGGCTGTAGCTGTGAGTCGTTGGCTTATTACTGGCCCAGAAAAGGCTTCAGTTTCTGCATTCCAGTGCAGATCCAGGGAGTGAGAGGAGGTGTGTGGGTCTTTCCTGTAACCCTGAGTTTGGTGAGACAATACTGTGCTTGTTTTGTTTGTGTGGCTGGTAGTAAGCCACATGTATAGTTAGGTTAACATTACTGTTTAGTTAGTGGTTCAAACGAGCAGGATTTTATTTTGGTTTTGCCTGAAGTTAAGGCTGTACTTTGTTTTACTCATTTCGTGCCTGAAGTTAATTTTTATTTTATTTATATTTCAGTTTTTTCCAAATAAACCAGTTTGCTACACATTTTGTGTCCCTGTCTTTGAGTAGTTTGAGTAGCTTCTACTGAGCTACCTTCCCCACAATATAGTGGCATACTTCAACTACTGAATGTTTAAAATATAGATATGCATACTATGTGTTATACTATTTTCATTGTCTTGGTGTAGAGTAAGCAGTTTACTGCACTTCCCTATACAGTTAAAAAAAGCAGAAAAGGACACGCCGATACATACCCTGTTTCCCCGAAAATAAGACACACACCCCCCCCTTCACCTTCTGGATCACATACAACCAGCAGTCATGCCGGCGCTCCGCTAAGGAAGCATCAGCATGACTGCCGATTGTTCCCTGCTACGGCCGCTGCATAAGATATCCCCCGAAAATAAGAAAGGTCATATATTTCATTAGATAATTTAATATAAGAAACTGTCTTATTTTCGGGGAAACAGGGTACCATCCCAAAGGAGCTCAAACGCACACTCTTTTCCCTCCATCGGGTAATAAAGGCCTATGTCTATGCTCAATGTAAATACAGGGAGTCTTTTTGGCATTTTCATATAACATGATGTCAAATGACCATAATACTGCATATAATAATATGATACAACTGTGATATAAGGGATTATTCTTACAGTAAACTTTATCATTAGTGACAATATGTAGTTCAGTATGTCTGGACTATCTTAAATGTTAATTAACATTTTCATTACATTTCCTATACTATACTTCGAACAATATTTTTTTATTTGTTGTTTATTTTATTTATTAGTTCACCTTGCAGTTTATGGATACGTTTTGTTCTTGACATTAATGCAAAGAATAATCTAGTGTGTACTTATGCTCATCCATATAACATTACATTATAATATAAGCCATTTAAGAAACCATTTCAATTGTCAATGGAAAGCAGTGTCAGGGTATAACAAACACAGCACTAATTGATGAATAAATGTTCTTCTAAACCTCTGTATGTATAGTATGTACATTGGGAATGGGGATGTGAAGAGGCACGTGTTCCACGCAGTTAGTTTTAATTAAGGCAGAATGCTGACTCAAATGTTCCAGTGGAATGAGAATTAAAGGGAAAAAAAACAATTGAAACTGTGTGCATCTGTACATCAGTAATGTTTCCTTCAGCTGTCAGAAGATAATGAGCTTTGACCTTGGTAATTTACTCTAAAATAGCTTACAATCTATGTGCCCTGCTACGACAGAATATAATGACTTTGTCAAGGTCAAAAAGTGGTCATTAAATGGGTATTGTGCCCAGCTTAAATAGCATTTTTCACCTTTCACCTTGAGAAGATAACAGCAAGAATTATTTTTTTCTTGTTTTTTTTTTTTTTTTAAATTTACAATATTTGAACATTTTAAGATGTATTTTTACTTAATTTAACTCAGACTTAACGGGAATGTTTCTCCAGATAATTGCCTATTTTAAAGCCAAGCTATTGTGTTAAACATAAAAGATTTTTATTTTTTATTTCTTTAAAGTACACTATACTGCAATTGTTACTCTAGCCACCAAACCTAATAATTAACTGACAAGTGCCAATTTTGGGTTTTCTTTTTAGTGGTCATCTAATGTATTGCACAGGCAAAGCAGAAGGTATTACAATGAAAGATAATACTTTACTTCATATTCAACACCTCTGAGCCATCACTGCATCCACTACTGACAATATGTCATAGCTTATCTACTCCCCCCTCCCTGTGCAGGGAATGTCTAGACCTCAGTGAGTCAGTTCCAGTCTATTGTTACCCATGGCCATGAGACTGCAAACAGAAAATAAAAAAGCTAAAAAAATAAAGTAAATAACATAAATACAGAAATGGTGTATATTTTCTTTAAAAGCCTTAGCCAGCAGCTTTCCCCAAAAAACATTTCCATGACTTTAAACACGATTATATCTCTTTTGTATTATTTTTCTGTCTGCACTGAAAGCCGTAAAGACATGAAAAGTGTCTAAGTGTCAAGGCCATAGAGTTCCCAGCCCATGTTTCTATATTCAAACTGCCACCCCTGTGATACACAGTATTTGCAAAGAGAACTGAAAGTGCTATTACAGCAGTCTGATATATCTGTGAAAGGAACTCCCAGACTATTACACTCTTTGCAAAAAAGCACAATGCACCCAGAAATAAATGTCGGCTTGCTGCAAAACTCAACATGCCTCAGGTAAATACGTAAATTAGTATAGATGTGGTCTTAGTATACACTGGATCTTACCATAGGATAGCACAAAAGGACTTCCCTCAGTACCCTATATAAAGGCTCTAAGAAGCTACTTATGGGTAATGTACTTCTTTGTGTGAGATTGTTGCCAACTAGACATGCCTTACGACACATTGCCCAGTTAATAGACATTGAGAGGAGGCATATCATTGGTCGTCCTCTAAGCCATTCGCACCTAGCTGTTAGGAAATGTTGTAAACAGTGGTTGCATTGGGGCATGCACAGACAGTGAGTAGGCTTTAGACTGCCAGATGGACCAGACAGACCACCAGTAGAGAAGATCACTTAATAAGCCAACAAGCACAAGAAGCTACCACAGTTTCCTTGTCCACCATTTAGACACAGGTAGCACCTTCCTTACATACATTTGTCTCTGGACCATTTTCAGGTGCTCAGCAATGGAAATTTGACAGAAAGCCACCATTGCCTTCATTGGCAGTGGTGTTGTGAAGGAGAAACCTAGACCACTGTGAACTGGTACCTTATCATCTTTAGCTATGAATCTAGTTTCTGTCTGGGATCCAATGACTGTTGGTTTCAAAGCTAAAGTCCTCCTGATGAAAGCTCTAAACCTGGCTTTGTTGTAAAGTGAAATACTGCTGGAACTGATGACAGGATGGTCTCAGAAACCATCACATACAGCAGTCACCTGTAGGAGTGATTAAAGGGACGCTAATAGCTCAGAAGTATGTTCAGGACATCCTGTGGTCACATGACTTGTCTTTATTGCATGAGCTGCTAATTGCCTTCTCCACACATAGCAAGGGTTTCCTTGGAATGTCTCCACCATATTGCAACAACTTCCTGGGCTTTCCACTTGCCAGATTTATATCCAGTCAAGCATTCACTTGACCAACTGGGATGCCCGCTTCAACAAACTATGCCAGCTTCAGCAAACTGGGTGTCTTTGTTCCCATATGCTACTTATCTTGTATCCAGGTTAAAGACAACCTATGAGGGTACTAGAGTCTCCTTTCAATTGTACAGTTTTGCACAATAAACTTCTCCTTTCACTTTAATATTGTAATCACTCAGATATACCATCATTGGGTTCAAACATAGAAAGTTTTATTCGGTTCCAACAACACCTTCTTAGGCCCTTCACAACTGTGTTTGAATTTCGGTTCAGGGAGTCTGCTTGGGGACTACCCAAATGGAAACCTATATGCATAAAAAAAGAAGTTACCTAAGGAAACCCCGTGGACCCCATAGTCCCAAGCGGACTCCCCAAATGGAAACCTGAACCCAGATGTGAACTAATGTGTTATTTTTGTCAACAAGTATAAATTTAGTATCATTGACACAAATCATAATTTCTTAATATTAAATGTAATTTAAACTAAAGTCAGAGAAAATCTGTGCCCCGTCACTGCACTCTGTTATAATACTTCATAATAATACAGATTGATCCTGACAATCTAAGTGGAAAGATTGTGGTTATTAGGCAGAATATTCCTACAACTAGACAACAAAATTAACTAGATATATCTCTGCTATCTAGTCCAAAGCCCAGAGATAGCACTAGAGATGGAGAATATCAGCATATTGTTAGTTATTCTATGCTAGTCTTCATTTCAGGTACTGTGTCTTAGGGAGCCATTCATTACAGATCTACCTACTGATAGACTCTAATTTTTCCCAATTTGATTTATCTGTTTGGATTTTCCAACTAATCGCGTGAACCATAGCCTGACACTTCATGTAAACTTAATTTGCATTTGTTATGTTGGTCCAGGAAAAGCTACAGACATGTTTAAAATGTATCTAATGTCATTGTAGTTTGACGGGTATTTATACCACAATGAGTTATGAAAAATTATATAATCATAATATAATAAACTTTTATAGTAAAATACATAGTTATCTATTTTTATAAGGGGATTTCATCAAATATTTTAAGCTGAAGTCAGTGTGTCACACTTGTCCCATTTAAGAGGAATGTATTGATAATTATCTAATTAATTTAGTAAAATATATCATGTTTTTTCTGATCTGTTTTTATTTTCAAATAATCAATGTTTTATTCTATTTACTGTACATGATCATAGGGGCTGCCATCTTTCCTGAGCTTCCCCTCTGCACTGTTATCAATATGTAGTGATATATCTTATAGTATAGTCATGTCAATACACAGCAATTGTCTAGAGCAGACTCACTGAGGTCTATGGAAGAGTTTTCTAGACATGCTCTGTCCAGGGAATGGGAGTAGATAAACTGTGTCATAATTTATTGACAGTAGTGGATGCTATGGATGGGTGTTATGTGATGTTATCAATAGAGGTGTTAACTTCTACTGTAACCCTTGTCTGTGATGTAAAGTAACTAACTGCTGCAAAGAAAACCCCTATAGAATTGGCAAGTACTATTCTACTATTAGGCTTAGTAGCCAGATTTTGATTGCATGATATAGTACTGTTTTAAAAACATATAAAATTACATATATAAAAGTATAAAAAATTCTTTCAAATATATTTAGCATAAAAATTTAAAAAAATAATTAAAACGTAAGTAATTTTTAAGTTATGAATTCCATTTACATCTGAAAAAACACCTTTAAGTAAGAGCATGTGTTAAAAATGTGTTATTAAAATATATAAATTATAATAGTTATAATAGATTGTATAACTGCAAGGACATTATTACTTAAAACACACACTATTCTCATGTAAACAGCCACAACAAAATAAACTCATTTTATCACAAGTACTGTAAGTATAAACTGAGCAGAGTTATTGCTGTGAAACTTTGGCAGACACTTCCTAGGTCTGGTATTTTAAGCCAACAATTCCTATGAGCATCGACCTGATTTACAAGTGTGAATCCATGTGTAAATGACTGCATGAGGAATGGATGTAAAAAGAGAAAAATGATTAAAAGATACAGTAAAAATACTTCTCCCAAGGCCGACGTTTGTAGAAGGCCATAGACACAAAGAAAGATATTAAACAACATTTATTGTAGCAGGCATAATCATATACATTGTAGTTTCAGGTCCCATAAATTTTTGAACATTTAGATTAAATCCTGCATTTATTTGTATCCCCCGGAACAGTCGCACAAACCGTGGCCGTGGTTGTTACTCAGTATGGAATTTTTTTTTAGATATTTTAGGCTTAGAATGTAAGGAAAAAGTGAACGCTCAAAATGTCTCATAACCTGAGTAACTATACTACCTTACTATTAATATGAGGACATGTGGATTTGATTCAGTACCCTTATTATAGGAGTGACGTTTTTATACGTTTGTATATATTAATAATGTGATAATAATGAACTATTTTTATATTATTCATTTTAACTCCTTAAGGATGCAGGCAGTTTGAACCTTAAAGGGAGTCTGTCAACAGTAAATTAGGTCACAGTACCTTGTAGAGGTAATTCTACAGTTTCCAAATATGCCTCTGCCATTTAGTTTTGAAGCCAAATTTTTCTGTACGTTGCCATTTTACTCATATGCAACTAAGAGGAAATGTGCTATGTCAAGGAATCTAGAGCTGAGACCAAAACCCAGCCAAGCGAAGTCCCTTTATTTGGATGAGAATAAAACAACCATTTACATGAAAATGGGGGTCCAAAGCTGAATAAAAGAGGCAGCTCTGAAAACTGTAGGATCACTGTTACAAGGCACTGTGATTAGGTATATAAGAAATAAACTCCTGACAGACTCCCTTTTAGGCTTGGTAATTTTCTCAGTTTTTTCTTGACAAAATTCAGCTATAGCTGTAGTATTTTCTCATGAAAATAGCTGGTTGAAAGCTTGTATTTTGTGGAATACGTTAGATTTTTCAGCTTCACCTTTTTGGGATACCTATAACTTAAAACCACCAATTTTTAGACTGTGTTAATATTATAAATTTTGGACTTATCCGTAGAGTATAAATAACATATTACGCTTATTCTATGTGTATATTATTACGATTACAGCAATATCAAACATACACAGTTTTAGTGTTTTACTCATTTTTCATAATATGAAGGTTTTTTTTAAATTTTTTAATAGAATCATTTTATTTGTGTGTCATGTTCTGGAACATACCGTTATACATTTTTCACTGATGGAGCTGGATGAGGGCTTCTGTTTTTGTGAGACAAGATTTACTTTATAGTGATATTGGTATATATGGCTTTTTGATCACTTTCGTTTCCATTTTTGTGTGGCAACAGGATCAAAACAGCATTTCTAAAGTAATTTTTTTAGCTTTATTTTTTATTACTTTCACCATGTTGGATAAATAATGTGCTACTATTATAGTCACATCTGCGTTTGGTATTGTATTCGGGGAGTCCACTTGGGGACCCCCAAATGGAATACCGAACAGATTGACAAGCAGTGAGCTTATGAAAATCACAGACCCCATAGGCTATAATGGGGTCAGTGTGTTTTCCGCATGGTGTCCACACGAGTCATGTGGAGAGAAAAGTACTTCCTCTCTGCATGACTCTTGTGGACGCCGCGCGATAAACACACAAACCCCATTATAGTCTATGGGATCCGTGTGCTTTCATCAGCTCACCGCTTGTCAATGCATTCAGTATTCCATTCAGGGGGTCCCCAAGTGGATCATCCATTCTGGTCACCAGTACTTTTATTATATAAAAATATCTACTTCTTGACTTCTTTTCCTCCTTCTTCCCAAATTGAATCTATACACAGAAGTTTGTTCAGCTTTACCTGAGTGCAAAAGTCTATGGAGAGGGGAGGAAGAGGACAGCTCCTGAAGTCACTGAGAGAACAGAGAGATAAAGAAACCCCCACAACAGAGCTGATTCATCAGGTTATTCATTATCCAGCTCTGTTGTAAAAGAAATGCCTCATTAGATGCTGTAGATGGTCTCATGTCCTTCACTACCCTCTGTCTCCTTTGTCCTCTTCCCGCTACTTTTCCATTAATTGTAAACCGATTGTACAAACTTCTATGTGTACAAACAGGATCAGTAATTGGCGAGAGATGAAAGCAGAAACAAGAGGAAGAAAATAATTAAAGAAACAGGCACTCCACTTTAATAAAGCCCCTTACAAAGCTTGTTACAGTCACCTGCACTATTGGTTGATGAAACTTTGTAAAGGTTTAAAAGTTTAGGTACGCCTTAAGGCTGTGCATGTGCTATATATGGGGGAAGGGGGGGTTAGATTTTTCTAAGGCCTTTAATAACAAAAATTGGTAAATATAATGACAATGCTTGGGCTGGCTGCAATGCAGAATAATTAACACAGAAGGTGGTAATGGGTTATTAAACAGAAATATAGGCTTTCATATTTTGTGCTTGGAAAAGGAAAATCATTTCTTATACATATTAAATCACTGATTAAAGCAGATAATATTAGTACAGAGTAAATTTGGTATTAGCAACCAATGTACTTAATAACTTGTACTATATTATCCATTAAAAGATGGACAGAAGCATCATATAACAATATAACAGGTCCTCATAGAATTGCTTAATAGCAGAAGCCATCCAATATCCTTTTTCCCCGACAAAAATTACTTCCTGCGAGTCAGTCCTCATGTGCCCATAACAGTGATGGCTTGGGTACCATATGTTAGTCAGGCATATAGGGTTGTTAACTTACTCTAATGGAACCCAAAGTGTAAGTATCTGCTTCATCAAAGACCCCAAACCCTTAACACATCCTGGTTTTCCAATATGATATATGGCACAAAATCATGGTAAATCATAATGAATACAGTAGTTACAAGGTTGAATGCTACAAGTGATACAGTGGTTAACAAGACTGGAAAGAGACAGAGATATACCAAATCCAATATATAATCCTACAGTGTAGAGCCAAATAAAAACCCTATGAAGTAAATGCCAATTACCCCAAATTTAAGGGAACAATTCATTTCCCACTCAAAATTTAGCAATTTGATTAATATAAAGTAAAAATGTCCCCTAATAAAGAGTCCACATTGAATAAGTAAGAAGCACCTAATATATATTCTATATTTCTAACAATGGAATTCCTAAGTTTTGAAATGTAAGTAGAAGATACTTATCTTCACCAAATGAAAAATATTTCATATGTTGCGTTATGATTTTGAAATAATTTGTAGAAAACTGAACAAAAACAGCACTTAGACGGCGGAAGCCTTTTAAAAGTGGTGCTGTGGTTTCCTTTCCCATTATATTGTTGACTGGCTCGTGTTTTAGCTCCTTAAGTTTTCCAATCTGCCAGTAATAGCCTGAATCACAGATCAGACCACCTGAAGACATTTTAGACAGTTGTGTAATGTGAAAGGACGCTTTCTGAATTACAGTACAGCTTTTTCACTACAGAGAGAAAATATAAAAGGTCAAAGAGTATTCTACAGTCAGTCAAGTAAGTGGAATAAGAGAAAATATATCTCATATCCATTCTATTGAATGATATAAAAAAATAGATAGATAGATAGATAGATAGATAGATAGAGTTGGTTTTTCCACCAAAACCTCTTGCGCAGCCATTACTTGCACAGTGATGCACCAGCATAGAGGACGATAGTAGTACACCTTGGATAAGTTAACCGTGAAAATCTGAGTGGAAGACAGAAACTGGAACCAGAGATGCAACTAATTGACTTGGCTGTAGATAGTTGTGGTCCTTAGACTACAAAGATTAGAATCCTGTATCCAACTACATGACTAAATTGACTGGCCAGAGAAAGACATCAAATCCCTTTTGACCTGAAGTGCTGGGATGAAGATAGTTTGAAATTGGTGAGACACCATGTTCTGTGCGAAAGGTGTACTGCACCTTTTAAGTGACCTGTAAAAGGGTATTATGACTAGCCAGCCTGTCACTTTTTAATGCTATGAAGTGACTAATCTCTACTACGTCCATAAGTAAGCTGTGTGCAACAAATTGCTGTAAGGCTGGACTGTGACATTATTGTAACCCTACTGCTTAAAAGATTGAGAAATACACTTTGGCACTGCTGTTGTATAGGTAGACTATCAAGAATGGTGTCTGTGTACAATTGTAGTGGGCAATTGTCTCCTGTGGACTACACCTGCTGCTATCGGCGGTCAGCTAGTGGATTACAACGGCTGGTATGGACAATAACCTGATGAACTGTTCTCTGCAAGGAAACTGTATACTGTGTAAGAGATTTTTGAACCTGGGTGAGAAGAAGACAACTGTTGGTGCAAAAGTAAGAAAATGGAAGAAATACAAAATGACTCAATCGACATCTATCTGGGGCTCCATAAAAATCTCACCTTGTGGGGTATCCTTGATCATAAGCAAGGGGAGAGATCAGCCTAAAACTATATGTTAATGATCTCAAGGCAGCTGGAACCGCATTCACCAAGAAAACCATTGGTAACACATTACGCCGTAATGGATTAAAATCCTGCAGTGCCCGCAAGGTCCCCCTGATCAAGAAGACCCATGTTCAGGCCCATCTGAAGTTTGAAAATTAACACCAGAATGATTCTGAGAATAATTGGGAGAAGGTACTGTGATCAGATGAGACAAAAATCGAGCTCTTTGGCATTAACTCAACTCATCATGTTTGGAGGAAGAGAAATGCTGCCTATTACCCAAAGAACACTGTCCCCACTGTCAAGCATGAAGGTGGAAACATTATGTTTTGGGGGTGTTTCTCTGCTAAGGACACAGGACTACTTCACCGCATCAATGAGAGAATGGCTGGTGCCATATACCGTAAACTCCTAAGTGACAACCTCCTTCCCCCCGCTAGGACATTAAAAATGCTGGGTCTTCCAGCAGAACAATGACCCAAAGCATACAGCCAAAGCAATAAAGGAAGGACTCATGAATTATGATGAATGGTAAGGCCTAGCCAGTCAAAACTTATGGAGGGAGCTGAAGCTCCGAGTTGCCAAGCAACAGCTTCAAAATCTTAATGATTTAGAAATGATCTGCAAAGAGGAGTGGACCAAAATTCCTCCTGACATGCACAATCCTCATCATCAACCTCAAAAAAATGTCTGACTGCTGTTGTGTCATGGGACAATCCGGTCCCATGATACAACACTTCCCAGTAAGGCTGTGTTTACACAGTGCAGTTTTGCTTAAAAAAAAAAAATGTTTTTTTGTCTATCTGTAAATATATATATATATATATATATATATATATATATATATATATATATACACATACACTGTATATATCTTGTAAAATCCCTTTAGGTAAAAACATATTCTGGAACAAAATGTCACCTGACTTAAACTATTAGAAAATGTGACATCTGGGCTTACAAAATTCCCTTTGAACACTCCACGGATCATCTCAAGCGTCCCATATAGTTACAGGCTCACATCCATTCCTTCCTGCCTCTAACTTTAATGCCTCTGTCGCTGAGAATTTATCAACTTGTTCATTTTGTTAAGTTTTGAGGTATTTTAGTATATGTATCCCTTATGTATCTAGTGATTGTACTTAAATCACAATCAAATATTGTTTTACTGTATACACAGAGTTGCTTTTTGTCAGTGTGGATGTAGAGCATGGAATATCTAGGTAAGTGAAATTTATGATTTTATTATTTTGCGCAGTCTTACTTCACTCAGTCAGTAGCAAATACAAATGCATGGGAACTGTCTAATTCACTTTTTATTAGCTAAAAAGGATGTGGTCTAAATGGAGTAGATAGGTATTGGTACCACCTATACATATACAACAGTTGATTTTTTTTTTTCATGGCCATCAAATGGCTGAATTAAATTGACTGTATGTGAATGGGGACCACTTGTATTTGCGTGTTTTATACCACAGTCATGTGAATCTAAGCTAAGGACCCATATAGGACAGAATTTTTCATTAAGATTTTGCAGCATTTTTCTGAGCGTCCCCTCTATTTAATCTATAGGAAAAATGCTCGCAATCTTGCAGCTAAAATTAACGTGTTGAATTTTTTCAAAAACATTTTTTTAAAGCTGCTTTTCCATAGTTCTTTTATCACAATGTCTAGATTAAATTAATGAATTCTCATTCACTTTGCTAGTAATCTACGTAAAACAGTGCAAGGTATTTATGATTTCACTTTTGCACAAGCATGCGCCTCTCAGTTAGTACCATATAAAAGCTGCAACATAAACAAGGGAACCGTATACGCAGAGAAATGGATTGTATGGAATAGATTGTGCAAAATTTATCACACATAGATTTGGCCGAAATTGATGAAGTCCCCTTATCAAGTCTTAGGGCCCCTTCACACGACGTAAGGGCGCTGCTCATTTAGACACGTATACACGTGTCCACGCGCGGCGCTTCAGAACAGAGCCTATTGATTTCAATGGGAAGCGCGCGTATATGAAGGGGCCCTTACTTATGTCTAAACCCTGGAACTATGGACCACTGGGCAATTTATACCAGGTCTGGAAAAATTTTGAGCATAGATAAATTTCTCTTGTTTTGGGCTATTGCGATTGTATCATGTATTCCTGCAGCATATGAAAAAGATTCTTAAGTAAACAATGTTTATGAAATGATTTCCGGAAAATGTAATTTTCCGCTTATCTGATCAATATTAAGATTGTAAATTAGTTTCAACACAATATTCTAATTTCTACAGATTAATTGGCACTGTATATAAAATATTTATGCCCTTAGTCCTATTCATGGATATGTTATAGCTCTATCTAATTATTACTTCTGGTATTTTGATTAAAATGTATAGAGACAATATAATGTGACTGCATAGTTCTCTTTTTGTGTCTATATTGTATGTAAACATAAAATATCCATCTGTGAGATATTAGCTGAGAATACCTTCATAATTTTTAATCATTGCTTTTCACCTGATCCTTATGTTCATATAGGAAAAAACATATAATAAAGGCTTATTTGTGCTTATGCTGTATATATATGGTGCTAGCCGATAATAGCAAGATGTTTCCTCAATGATCATCTATTGTAGATCCTTATAATAAATAACTAATAATGGGTACAGTTACAAAAGAAATGGGATGCCCTATGATGAAATCCCCCCTATACTTTTCATGCTCTGGTCCACCCTCCCCTGGGATGAGTTGCACTTTGTAGTCTCAACACCCACAGGGTTATGATAACAAATATGAAGGCAACTGAATCTGCACTTATGGGAGGGTCAGTACTCTCCTACCTTCTACTTCTTATAACAATGGCATGGTCTGTCACTATAGTTCAATACCTCATTCATGTATACAGCAAAAAGTATTCCTTATCCTTAGAGAAATGGTATAGCGCTACCCAAAAACATTTAAAATCCACTGCTGATATGATATAGTATAAAATAAGTCTACATGTCTTTCCCTTAAATTGTGACTAAATGCTATTAAAATCATACTGTTCTATATATATATATATATATATATATATATATATATACTGTATATATATATATATATATATATATATATATATATATATATATATATATATAAGCTCATCCCTCTAAAGGAACATACAGCAAACATATAACATCTAAAATATACTTGTTTAGTATCATCATTACCTTTGTGAATAGCAAATCTTTCTGTAATAAAGTGGTGACGTCTGAGTATGAATCTCAATTTATAATAAATGACTGACTGGGAAAACCAAAGCAGCGAATACGATGTAGGAATTACACATTAATAATACATATATGAAATATCACAAGACTTGATATGTCATATCATCTCCTTTTCCAACACTTCATACTTCGCATCAGTAATATCTCACTCTCCTGTTCTGTATATTTGTCACATTTGGGTTTTTTTCTTATTGTACTTTAACGCCCCATGAATCATTACTTGTACATCCCCATTGTAATGTGAATGTAGCATGTCTATTGTAAAAAAAAAAAAGAAAAAAAATCACCTCTAACTGAACGCCCCATGAACCAAAAAAAAAATAAAAAAAAATCACATCTAACTAATCTGTCACTAGGTGTCACTAGACACACCATCTCTTAGATCTTATGCTTCAATGAGCTGGGTCAACATTTCCTTATATGATTGAATTTTAGTGTGTAAACCCCTTCCCCTCATTGTGAACTCTATGCAATACTATAGTGCTATAGAAATTGAAGAAAATATTAGAAATTAGGCAATTTTTTTGTTACTATAGTGTAAGATCAATAAACATTGAACCTATACTGTCTCTATATAGGTTATGGCTAAGTAGTTGCCTTACTAGTCAGAGTATCTCTCTCCTCTGGGTAATATAGACTGTCTTTATTTGCTGTAATGCTCCAGCAGATGTTTTTTTAGCCTTTTATAAACATTCTGTGCAATAATTCTATGGAACACCCTTGCTGCTTTTTCCTACACTGTTTCACGTTCATAAAATTTATGGTGCATTTTGGGTTTCCAATTAAATTATTGGGATTGTACCAATTGTAATTGTGGTATGGTTATAGGAAAGCAGCCAGAAGCCATTTTATTTTTCACAAAAGTCATTTCATTCCCATAAGAGATTGTAAGGTATATATGATATGCATCCAGTCTACGTATCTACCTATATTTTAGAACATAGTCAATTGTTATTGTATCAACATGTTATAGGTATCTTATTAAAGCCATTGAAATAGGGCTATCTAGTTTCCTAGTATAAAACAAGTGGGGCTAGTATTAGGGAAAGTGAATGACATCTGTATATAAGCAAGAGAAACAATGTAATGATGTTGATGCCCCTGCAACACTGCACCAAACATAATGTGGTTGAAACCTTATGCACCAATGCAAATGCAATGTGTCAGTAAAAGTGGGTGGAGCCTCAGAGGTACGTTCGTCATACCACATGGACCATATTCCTCCCAAAACTAAAGCTAGGTCTAACCTGATGTTAATTTCAGACTAAACCAGAATTATCAATAGAATGCATCATTCATAAAGCTCCTCCATTGACTTTAGCTGCAGATTTGTGAAAGACAAAATGTTCTCTCATTTTAAAGTATTAGTTGATTGATAGATAGATAGATAGATAGATAGATAGATAGATAGATGATTGATAGATAGATAGATAGATAGATAGATAGATAGATAGATAACTCCAAAAAAGCATCACCCTGAAAGTTATATTGAATGGGACAAATATTTTTCCCATTGGCGAGCACCCTATGCCTATACTGGTGTGGTCATATATATATTTTGTCTAGATAGATAGATAGATAGATAGATAGATATGTAGAGAGAGATAGATAGATAGATAGATAGATAGCTAGATAGATAGATAGACTATCTATCTCGACATATCTATCTATCTATCTATCTATTTATCTATCTATCTATCTATCTATTTATCTATCTGTTTTCACAATTTCCGGAGCCCTGGCAATTTTTCCATACACATAACAACCATTTTCTAGAATACTATCAACAGTTTGTATTGTTTAAGGAGCTTAAACTTTTATACTGCCTTGTTGGATTTCAGTCTACAGATGACCTACGACATAAAATCGGAAGCCCCTTTTCAAGCCCCTCCTCCTCCTAATGATGTAAATACAAGTTGAGTATGTAACCACTTTTTTATTACCATAATCAATAACATTCATTAATTTTTGCTCAAGCATCTGTCAAGAGCTTTAGGATTCCCTTCAGTCATTGCAGATATTTTTTTCTTTTCTTTCTTTTTTTTCAGTTCTATAAAATCGTCCATGCTTATCTTAAACTACATAATAGCAAAGAATAATTTGAGATGATGACCTATTTTGTTTTTAAACATTCTCAAAAAAAATTCTATATGGCCATTTCAAGTTAATCGTAACACAATTTGACCTAAATTAGCCCATGACATTTCACAAATGCAACGAATAGGCCCACAGAGTGTTATAGTTTATGAAGGAATATGAAATAGAAATAACAATGAAAATGTCACCACGGTATTATAGAAATTTCATACCATGACCCAAATCTAAAGTTAGTCATTTACATGACAATTGTCCAATTAAATAGTTTCCCAGGAAATTCTCAGAGATGTATTCATTAAGATTCATTTTTTGGGGTTGAAAATAGTCAATTGCAGATATATTTGCATCCTGTTACACTCTTGGATCTTTTATTATGCATCCAATGGACTAGAAAATAGACATTTTTGATTGACACTTGGCTGCAGCTCTGCAATTCAATAAGATGAGCAAGTGGTGGATGTAACGGGTATAAATCTGCAAATGACTAAATTACAATCTACTGAAATATTGCCAGCTCAGATCCTTGAGAAACACTATTAAAATATCAAATAAAAGAGAAAAAATACAGTCTGCACAGTTCTTACAGCAATTTTTTTTATACTCAACAAAATAGAAGTAATTTTGAGTCCTTGAGACGTTGTATATCTTTATAATGTGGATAGATAGATAGATAGATAGATAGATAGATATTAAGTGCCCATGTTGTCCTGTGGCTTTCCACTGGACTGCAGGTAATCCCATTTACGTTAATGAAATCAAAAGTTGAGCCCTATTACATCAATATAAACCATTTGTTTCATTTGCTCATAATTGGTAATAAATTTTGTTGGAACAAGGATATTATACAGAGAACCCTAAAGTATTTGAACCCTTGTTGACGCAACATCTCTAGTTTGATGAACTACAGTACCATGTAAGTGCTTTGTGCGGCTATTACAATCTGTTCAAACACTGAAATAAAAATTCTGTACAGCACTGGCTCTATGCAGCAGCTGTCGAGTATCTGGAGCAGATAGCTCTGCAAATCTTGTACTCCCAGGAGATTGTGGGACAATTAAATTCACATTTCTGGCAAATCAAAAGGGGGGAGATGAATAAGCTAAATCCAGAAATGCAATAAAATAGGAGGATTGTAAAATGCAAACCTAATAATTTTCACACGTATGTGTTAAACCTTTCCATCGCTGGACTTAAATATCATTCACTGTTAAACCGCCACATGAGTCAGCGTCAAGCCTAGCTACGGTACAGTTCATGGAAGAGTATACCAATTGTTATTAACTTATCAAGCGTATGACTTGCCTCCATCTCATAATGCTGTTTAGGTTAGTAACATGCCATTATAGGGTAATTACTGACCCCCATACTCTAATACAGAATTAGACAAGTATAGTCGGAAACGCCTCCAAGCTATAGTAGGATAAATGGGAGAAAAAAAAAAGAGAAAAGCTGTTGTGTTCTTTCATCTTAAAATCCTATCCCAGAGCATCAGCTAATTGCACAGATGCCAACATTAAGAGGGCAACACTGATATAATGGACATCACAAGTAGAAATGCCAAGAAATCCAAGAATACTCTCCATGTTCCAATTAGTTTGATCTAAAAACAACTGAATGACATAAACTTTGTCAGCCGTCGCTGCTATAGCATTAATATAGTATATAGAGTATATATAGAGTATATATACAATATATATATATATATATATATATGTATATATACAGTTTACGTTACTGTTTTACGATTTTACTTACAAACAATGGTGTCACTTTTAATATGTTCTCATTCCCAAGAATGTTCTCAGATTCCAGACCATTCTATGCAATGTATTCTGATCAAGATAGATTTTGTATGCTGCTCACTGCAATGCCCTCAACTACCAGCTTTATCCCCAACAGTATAAGAAAATGGTGGTATACCTTGATATACAAAATATAGCAGGAAATAATTGCAAAGTTAGAATATTTTTATTATCCGTTCTCAGATATTTACCTGCTAGTGAATGCATTCTTCACTTAGACAGTACAATAGACTCTGAAACAGAACAGAAATAAAGTATTGATATTGCTTTAAGGCATAATGATGATAAGGTTATTGTAATTATTATTAGGATGATTACGATCATGCAAGATTTTTCATATTGCAATATTTTATGTGTATTATTTGCTCTAAATTGTAAATAATATTATGCACATCTTGATAAATAAGGAATATCCAAGTCCTAATATCTTGCACTGTCCAGGGTTACTCACATTACTAATGCTCACCTACTGAATCATAAAAGCTTACCATATTAAACTATACAGTATACATTCCACATGATAGATAACACATGTATCTATCATTCATTTAGGATAGTTATATTTAATGATAATATAGCTGTCCTGGATTTTGTTATTTTTATACAGCCCCTTATTCTGTACACTGCAGAGGAACTGTATCTGTTTGTAAAAAGCTTCATGTTCCCTATTGAGGCTGTTTTGTAATGCAGATGGATTGAAATATATATATATATATATATATATATATATATATATATATATATTTAAATACAAAGCCATTTTGTATGCTGAGAATAAGAAATATGAACTAAAGACAAAGAATAAAACCAATAAGCATCAGAATACGTGAAAAATCCGGCAATGTATTGCAATGTGTAGTGGTCATCTCCAGTGATGATAGCAATGCACGTTAGTTAAAGTGCATTGTAAATGGTGACTTAGATTCTGTGGTCTTACCTGATCTTGGCAAATCTTCCTACACTGACAGGTTGTGCAGCGGCCAAGCGTGTGATGTCTGTTGAAATACACGGATCTTTCCTTTGTGCTGAAGCTTAGCTCTTAAGAAAAAAATACAGGGGAGATTTTGTCTGTCAATCTCCTCCCACTTTTCAGTAAACGGATCTCCTTATAAGCACAGCCCATAGAGAAAGCAGAAGGAAGAGAGGGAGGGAAAAAAAAAATCTGCTGCAGATACTATTAAATTTTAATGCCAAAATATATCCAAGTCACCTTCGCAAGGGCCCGATCTATAAAATCGTTTGTACTTTGCTTGGCTGTTTTAGCCAAGGAGCTAGAAGCAGATCTGCTGCGGCGTGTGCCGAATACAGTGTGCTGTTTTCCCTCAGAATGAGTGCAGGTCATTGCATGACAATCCAAAGTAATTAGTGTCTACGTGAATAAAGGGGGACCACTGAAAAGCTTCGAATAATCAACCCATCTGTACTTTGTTGAATGGGCTGTGTCGAAAACCAGCTGCTTGCTTATTCAACAAAGAATGCATGTCTATTATTCACCTTCTGCTGGAGCCTAGAGTTAAGTACCATCTGTGCTACCATAGCAACATGGCGTTTACATCCACCGATAGTAGGGATGTATTTTTAAAAGAAAAAAAAAAAAACTACCAGATATTAGTCTTTTCCTGATCAATTTGCCTTCCATTTTATCCATAACATGAAAATAAAATAAAACGCGTATCTTTTTGATATGTAATTATATGCATTTGTAATAGAAGCTTATTATTACTGTAAACATGTGGTTAGGTTTTCCGAAACATCAATTCTAATAATTATACATTATTAATGCAGTACATTAAAAAAAAATCACTTAGACGTTACATTTCCATAACGTTTTATTGTTGGGCTTGATCAATAAAAGTGCAAGATATAATTTAATGCGAAGTGTATTTTCACTGCATTCATGTCCTCATTTGATATATTAAGTAACAATAGATTATGCGTTGCTACCTTCTAGAACATATAATTGAAGCACCTGCATAGAAGGTCATACATCAAGTATACATGATGTACTCCAGCGTTAGATATGCTTATACAAGTCAGTATACAGCCACACCTCATGTTATATAACTACTGTACATGCCGAGTACTTACTATATGTATTATGTACTCTTCCCCATTTTTTATTATTCTTTGGTATATTTTTGATGCTTGATATAGGAGCCTGAATATGTTGAGGCATAAAACTATTATACAGAAGACCCCAATAAAATCTAAGAATAATGTATATCCACCTAATAGACTGAAGATGTAAGCAGTGATTTTCCTAATTACATTCTAGTATCTTATATGCATATTCATGGAACTCAAGATCTCCACTTATAGATGTGGTAGGCCACACGGAAACATGAAAATTAACCCCAAAGTAGGCAATGCTACATTTAATTAAAATGTTAAGTAAACGTAAACCAACACTCTGACCCAAAGGTACTTCTCTGTGTAGAGAGCTAGTTGTAACATCTTATTTCTATGCCCAAGGGGAAAGTACAAAGCAGAGTCATCATCTTGGTTAAAATAACAGGTATGACACCATAAGAAGTCTTTGGAAAAATGCTGACATGTTTGAATGCGCTCCCTGATATGCAAAATACCATATTTTTTTGATAGTAAATATGTTTCATCTTCAGGATTGTGCCTGAATTTTGGCTTCTAAGTCACCTATATGCAGTTGTAGGGATGGTTAGTGGTATAGTGTATATACCTTTTTATGTGAAAGTAAAAACTTGCTGTGGAGAAAGTCAACGTTTAATCGGTATAAAAAAAAGCTGTTTGGTGCACCCAGATGGGTGGTCACACTTGCGAGAACCACAGTTTTCGCCTATGGTTGCCATCCAGGGTAGGCTCCTCATGCAAAGACTGAAAGGTCCCAATGTATAGCAACTACAGGGGTAAATGGTGCTCCAGAAAAAGAGGCCATGCCCTGGGCGTAGTAAGCAGCTTCTTGCATATGGGTTAAAAGTTAACTTTCTTGGCGCCAAGATTGGACTTTGACATATAAACAGTATTTTCTCTCTGTTTCTCTGCCTTACATTATATATATATATATATATATATATATATATATATTGTTTGCAGTATTGGTGATGGTAGTCTCCCTTTAATTTTCACCAAGAAACTGGCCCACATACTATGCATAACATTTATTATGTATTTTAGATACTTTATTCTCTCAAGTTGACAATGGGGTGTGACTTAGTAGGTAAGTAATATGATTTACTATAAATGGGATGTGGCTTGAGATGCAAGAATGTGCGCATGAATTGTGACAAAATTGTAACACACAAAGTTAACCAATTTATAGGTGGTAAAGTTGTACCAGATTCATAGCATAATCCACCATCAACCATTGTGATCTAAATAATAGACAGGATTAGAAATATGTTCATGTTATAGAATATCGCCATCAAGGTTAGATACGTGATGGTCCAACTATTGAGTGGCAACTGTCAATGAGCTGACAATGCAACTTCTAAAAATGAAAATTAAGTAAAGCTTACATGTAACAAAGTGGAATTAAACTTGATCCACATGGGATTCATAGTCACTCATGCAGTGCCTGTCTGTGTTTGGGAGGAATTTGACCAACCAAAATATCTTTCCTTGCCACTTTTTGGGCAGGTTATGGTTACTCAGCAAGGTTTGGTGATTGACCTATGATATCATGGTTACTGGAGGTCATGTAGGGAGTCTGCTTAGTGATAGAAGGGCATTGGATACTTATGTAGAATGTACTGTATATAGTATAAGCAGTACTACCGTATTTTCCGGAAAATAGGTCATCCCAAAAAATAAGGCATGGGGAGGTTTCTGTTTAATTGCCTAATATAAGGCACCCCCCGAAAGTAAGACATCCCCCAAAAAGCCATTGCAGCCTGCTAAACACTGTGCGTGATGTTCTGTGTGCACAGGAAAGCTGGCTGCTGCCTCTGCTGTGATACCGTAGGTTGTATCCACTGTCCCTGCTGTAGGATGAGCTGGGAGATGCCCGCTGTGCATATGCTTTGGGGAGTTGGCTCTCCCAGCTCATCCCACAGCAGCCAGTATCAAAGCAGAGGCAGCAGCCAGCTTTCCTGTGCACATGGAACACAGCGCACAGCATTCAGCTGGCTGCAATGCCCACAAAGTGAGGCTCCCTGGCAACTCCCGGCAGCCTCGCTAAGCCCCGCCCACCACTTCCGCCACCATGATCAACAGCAGCATCAGCGCTGCTATGAAGATGGGGAAGGTAAGTAGCCTACCTCCCCCTCCCCTCACTTAACCTCCTGCATAACAACCCGCTCCATAAGATACTCCCCCAAAAATAAGACATGTCCTATATTTAGTCTGTAAAGCGCTGCGGAATATGATGGTGCTATACAAGTAAGCATAATAAATAAATAAATATATTTAGGACGAGAATTTAATATAAGACACTGTCTTATTTTCGGGGAAACACGGTAGAGGATCAGTTTTAAATCCTGCTTTCAGATCTGGAACTTTGTAACTCCTTTATTTTTTATTGTTTTGTCAAAGCATCTTTATTTTTTTTATTTTTTTTTTTAAAAAGGGGGTAAATTACTCATGTAGGTGAGTGGATAGGTATGATTTAAGGTTTTTAATCTGGGTTTATGACTGCTTTATTTTTAATTCATTTGGTTTATGGTCAGCCAGTTATTGCTATTTAATGGTTAATTTATTCAGATTTATCTCTAAGATGTTCTTTAATAAAGATGGTCATGGCCTAATGTTATCCACTTAATTGTGTGTCCTTGTGTATTTCTTTTTTATTACGTTAAGATTAATGTAGGTTGTATGGGTTAGTGTGATTTATAATCCCATGGCACGATATATAGTTCTAAGAAAAATTGCTCCAGAATTTCTGCGTCTTGAGAAATACAATTATTTGGTTAAAAAGAAAGGAGAGATGTGTATTAGATCGAGGACCACTGTGACTATAGTGGGGGCTCAAAAGGACCTTATAACACAATATGCCTTCACCATGGGCACAATGAGCCTGCACAGTGTTCCATTCTCCACAGGCCCAAAAATGCCCTTTAGGCTCCATACACAATACAGTGAAAATGGACATGTAACATGTGTTTTTAACATCCTGTTACACGTCCTTTTTTAGAACAATGGGAGTCAATAAGTACATACATAAAACATATAAGTGAATAGCGTCAATTAAAAAATAGGACAAGTGCTATCTGTGTCCATTTTCCCAGCCTTATAAGTCCAACAACACAAATCTATGGGGTCAGTTTGAAATGTCCATTAAAACCTGATACAAAACTAAAGCAAAACAGAAGTTAAAAAAAAATGACAAATAGCAAGAAAATTGATGAAAAATAATTAATATACTAATAGAAAACTTATCAGCCATTTGGCATTTGCTCCGTTCTGTTTTTCTCTTTTTGAGTTTCATCTGTTTTGCATCAGTTTTTAATTGTCAGGTCATTAAAAAAAAAAAAAGTTAACTTCATTGGTCTTCCTGTCCAAATCCACTGATCCATCTTCAACGGACATAAAACGGAACTCAAACTTCAAAGTGTTCTCAAAATGGATGTATGGTGGACATTGCAAAATGATTTTCAGTTTTCCGGCTTTCCGTTTCTGATGTGAGTTATAACAAAACGCTAGTTCCTAACTGGCGTAGATTTCCATTCTGGCGCATGCGTGTGATTTATGTAGAGGCCGGAACCTCTTCATGAATTAGTTGTCTCACTATCGGGGCCTTTATTAAGACTTTCTTAATAAATCTGTACAAATTTTCTGTGATAGCGAATTGAACTACTGTAAATCAGTGTAGGAGACAAGACTTATGTTGATATTTCCAAGTCTACTCTGGGTAAGGCTGGTTGCACCATGTGCTGCCGGCTGGCCGCGAATTAAAGTAACAGGTGGCACACGAAGACACGGGTATGTCCCTAGTTTGCCACCCGTGCATGGGCTGAGCCTCTGCAGCCCCTTTCATTTAAGGAATAGCAGTCAGCAAAGCAGATGCCACAAAATAATACAGGAATAGGACCTGTTCTATATTTTGCCGCCCGGACTGTCACTCCGCACACAGGACTGTGTAAATCACAGTCATGTGTATGGGCCTATAGAAACGAATGGGTCATTGTGCTATCTGTAAAATACACTGAATAGCACAATAGCACACTGAACACGAACGTCTCCAACCAGCCTAATTCCCAAGTGCTAAAGAAGTATTTTGTTAAAACACAAAGGCAACTGATCAGTATTATGCAAGAAGTGCAGCATGGGTAACTATTGTGTTAGTGAATTACACAGGGCCAGGCATATCATATACTGTGTGCAACCTGTGCAGACGCCCTGGGGCTCAAAAGGTAGTGGCCCACTCTCAATATAAATACAGATTTTTTTTATTTTTTTTTTAGATTAGATGTAAGGGACTAAAATACAGAATTCCACCACTCTTAGTTATTGGATGACTTTTGGAGAGAAGTAAAGGGATTGGTTGTTTACATAGAATAGCTGTTGGAGAGCAAAGAGCCTATATACTGGTTTTCTACAGGTCTCTGCTCACCCCTGAAATCTCATAATACAATGCCAATAAAACATCTGATAGAATCTGTAAATCATGTATTAATTAGTTTAGTTGAGTCTGTATACACAGTTTATTTGGCACAATGACAATATGGTATGTAGATTCCGACTTAGAATAAGCCGTTGTGCTGGTGTCGATTAGTGCTTTGTGAAGGGATGGCCTGCCATGTTTTCATTTTACTTTTCTTCTTTTGTATGCTAAGAAGCATGCCAATTCACTTGCTTCACTATTATCTCAGCAATTTCAATGCTGGAGAATATTGCTGAAAAACATGTTTAATTAAATTGTTTGAAAAACAAGAATGTAATTTAGTTGCGACTCCGGGGTCAGAGCCATTAAATTCATTTTTGAAGGCAGCCACTATACATAGTTTCTGCAGTCACTTTTAAGTAGCGGTAGGCTGACCAAATAAGGGTCATATATTGTTTCTGTTTTTGCATGCATTTTCTTCTGATGGAAGAATCTTGCAGAAACTAGGCCTGATTACTTAAGCATTATATATTGTAAAATCAGCATTGGTGGAGTCTGCTAACTTAAAGTTGCCAGATCAATACTCTAGTGGCACTTCTGACATCTAACATCTATGTCAGGTAGAATTCTCATTGCACAGTAAGCTGTTTCTCATTGTCTAGGCTAGGGAACATGTACAGCTAATGTTAAGTTTTATTCAGTAAGTGACAGGATCTATTTTAATGATATGAGAAAGTTACATAATATTCAGCTCCACAGTATTCTCTTAAATTATATCAAACAATAAAATTGGTGAAATCTAAGAATTATTTTGCAGTGTGAGCACTGATATAAGAGACAATGCCTATTAAAATACCTCTCTTGAAAGGCAGAGGACTTATCAACCAAATTTCTCCAGCTTTGTCTCTTCCATATTATTTCAAAAATTTGTGACTTTTCCAGCACCTGCATCACATGGCTCAACAACTGCATCACATGACTCTGCACCTGTATCACCTGACTCAGCACCTGAATAGCATGACTAAGCACCTGCATCACCTGACTCAGCACCTGAATAACATGACTCAGCACCTGCATCACCTGACTCAGCACCTGCACCACCTGACGCAGCACCTGCATCTCATGACTCAGCACCTGTATCTCATGACTCAGCACCTGCATCTCATGACTCAGCACCTGCATTTCATGACTCAGCACCTGCATCTCATGACTCAGCACCTGCATCAAAAGATAGTATGTGGTTGCTATTAGATTAAGGGCAGCTGTTTGCAAAAAGTTTAGATTTAAAGAGACTATCTGGTTTCTAAAATTAGCCTTTCCTTAGAATAGCGCTGTCCCATTGATATCTATAGTACAGCACTGCAGTACGTACTCTTGACGCTACAATTTGAACAATTAGTGAGCAGTAAGGTTGGCATTATGAAAGATTTAGTAGTCAGTAATGGTAATGTGAGTGGGTCCTGGGCAGTGGTGTAACTACCCGTGTAGCAGCGGTAGCAGCTGCCACAGGGCCCGGGACATAAGGGGCCCGGCGACAGCCGCTATGGCTGCATTTTTTTTTTAACAGGCTATTTCCGGCTGGAGTTACTCCAGCCGGTAACGGGCCCTACTTACTTACCGATCCTGGCAGGGGCTGGGATCACTAAGTGACGCTGCGGGCTCCACAAGCACTATTATACTTGGGGGTCTTTTCAGACCCCCAAGTATAATGATCAGAGGTGCAGGAGAGGTAACAGAACATAAAAAACTGTGTTACTGGGGCCACTATGGGCCATCATAGTGTGTGCAGAATTGTGGGGGGTAGTAGTCAGTTGGTCGAGATCATGGCGTCGGTCGGGGGGCATGTTAAAAGTTCGCCACGGGGCCCCGCCATTCCTAGTTACGCCACTGGTCCCGGATGTTAGACACTAGCAGATCTAATACTGATGGCCTATTGAAATGATAGACCATCAATTTTAGAAATAAAATAACCCCTTTAGTATTCTGGAGCCATAACTCCAGACCAAAATGGGTCAAATTTATTATGAGGCAAACTTAAGTTTATAGGGGTCATCTTAATTATCAAGATCACCCATCAATTTTAGATCAGTAGGGGGTCTGACCATCAGGATCCCTGTAAATCAGCTGTTGGGACACCACTGTAGTGCCTACAACCATATCTATTAAGAATATGGTGAACAGAACAGTTATTGTCATATAAACAATATTGAGAGCTGTATACCTGATAATCTCTTGATTCATAGCCCGCCTTAATCTCCTGTTTTGGGTCAGCAGGCTATTAAGAGAAAAAGGACTGCACGAAATAGCAGTTCTACTCTTAGGATGGCATCACATGATGCAAGGATTTAGGAAGACCAAAGGTGGTGGCTAATGGGCATATGATGGTGCATCTCTAGGACATTTCCAATCATCATGTGCCATTTATAATATTTGTGTCCATTTAGACTAGACTCACACAGAGTTTTTTGCAGGTCTATTTTTGATTTCAGGGTATAGTACACTTGATATGTTGGTATAGGAATACCCCACTACACATAAAAAAGACTGACAGGTTCCCAAAAAGATCAATTTTACCAGGAAGTCAATTGACCAATACGGTTTACTGGTTCCAGAAGAGAGGGTGAATATGATTGGGATTTCATCTTCTAGTGAACTGTATTCACCCCTTTGATACAAAGGTATTGGATTTGGTGGAAGATGTTTTAAAATATCCCAGTACATTAAATGGTACCATTATATAGTACAATTTGTCCTGCAAAAAAAAAGGCTCTGATACAGCTCTGTGAAGAGAGAGAGAAAAAAATATGGCTCTTGGAATGCAGGAAGGAAAAGACAGAAACACAAAAAATAAAATAAATCAAATAATAAATCATGTTATTTTAAACATATCAGAGATTTTTGGTGGTTTATTTTGATTTTCTCTGCCATTATTTACATTCTAAAAACATTCCTAAAATACTGCAGTTTTCACCCTGACCACTAAGCCTAATATAATACTGCTGCAACCTGTTCTGTAAATTGTTCACTATTTTGTCCACTTTTCCGCAATCATCTTACTATCAGCACAGAACCTGTATTATACAATCCACCATTCATTAAAGGTATAGTTCATACTAGGTAGCTTATCGACTACCCCCTTTCAAAATGACTTCTGCACAGGTCACAGAAATGGCTAGAAAAATCTCCTATGGAAATTAATGAACTATAACTAGACTATTACTGTCTATGGTTCATGTGACTTCTGTAAAGCATACCTCTGAATGCAATCTAGCGAATCCTATCCACACCCCAATCCCAACCCAATTCCCTTATTAAACCTATAGGGAAAACATCATCATTTCCGCTGGCATAATTGAAACGTTGTGATTTTCAAATACTCAGGTATTTCTGAAAACACAGCTTTATATTGAAAATATAGTGGATTTATTTACGCAATGTATGGATGCGATTAGCCACAGTCTCATTCACTTTGCATGTAGTGTAAAATGTAATGTTTCTTTATTGCAGCATTTTGTAATATGGGGTTTTAGCCTTAGGCAATGTGTGTATGGGATTAGACAGAATCCCATCCACTTTGCAGGTAATATAAAACACAACATTTTTTGCCTCGGCATTTCCTCAGCAGGGTCCAGCCTAACACGCTTGCGTTTTTGTAAATTTCAGTAAGTCAATCATACCTATGGAAACGCTGGAGTTTTCGTATAGGTATAATAGAGACACAAAGTCCGCAGATGAAAACGCTGTGGACTTTCTGTGAAAAACTTTGTGGGGAAAAAACGCAATGTGCTTCCGCAACGTTTTTTTTTTTTTTGCAATGTTTGTTGTCTGCGTCTCGCTATGTGGGACTTTAGCCAGTAAAAAAAGTAGGTGATACATTCCCTTTAAGGATTTAGCCACATATACATTTCACATAATGAGATTTTTTTAAGAAAAATGTTTTTACATTGCTTATTCATTTGAATCTTAAGATTTTTATGTGAGCCTTTGTTGGATAATACATAAATAATATCTATTTGTACAATTTTGTTTTTGGAACACTGAATGTGGCTGGTTTGTTCACTTTCTTTTTCTTGCCAAAATTTCACAGTACGTAGGCAAGCCCTGAACATGAGCAATAACTTGCACTTCCAGCAAACAGCTGCTGGAGATAACCACGCTTTGTGGAGATTAGCAGTGTTGACATGTTCTTTTCAGATCCTGAATCAACCTATTTATCATGGGGTATTTGCCATCAACATGCCTTAGACTGTCTATGAATTAACACACCAATATCAAGGTAGATTAACTCTTTTTCTCCTGGTTTTTCTAATAAAGACAATATAAATACCTAAAAGTAGTGTGTACGCTAAAAGTACGCTCATTCATCTTTAGCTGTCCATACATATTAGGAAGCACTGCTTTGGCTGTCAGCAACAAAGCTGTAGAAAGATACCTATGGCAGAAGCTGATCTATCAGGAATAATGATTCAGACAGTTAAAACAGCCAACATGTGTTGTGTGGACTTGATACAAACACATTAGATGTTCACACAAAATGGCCAGCTTTGGCTGATATATCTAATGTTTATGGTGGATCTTAGATATTTTGTTAATGGTATTGTACAGAATTAGAAGAAATGTTAAATCTACAGGTTGTGAGTGGTTGTAACATCTCTGCCTGTTCGGGCCTCTGCGCCACCCTCTGCTCGCGTGCTGCGGCGCAGGAGGCGTGTGCAGTTTGATAATCTGCTTAAAGTTTTCAGTTGCACTGTATGAACATGGCTCTAGTTCTGTAATTGGATTTGAACCACAACCGTCTTCTGCCCTGGTTCCCTCTGTCCATTAAGTGGTTAATCTGGCCTTGCCCTGTGATTGACAGCTGCCTTTCTGTGAACTCCATGGGCGGGTTCTTCCTCCCTATTTAGCCTTGGTTCCCATTCACACCAGTGCTTGTTATTGCCGTGCGCATACCTGCTCTTACTGTCCCTGTTTTGCTTATACTATTATACTTGACCTTTGGCTTTCCTCATTGACTATTCTCTTGACTCCGATTTGGCACTGCATCGCTCTCCTGTTACCGAACCTTGGCTAGCTGACCTCCCTTTGTTGTTGTTCGTCTTGTCTGCGTTTTGTGTGTCACATACTCAGGGAGGGACTGTCCTCGTGGTTGTCGCCTATTACCTAGGATAGGGTCTGGCAATAGGAAGGGAAAGCGGGGGGCTTCAGCTTAGGGCTCACTGTCTCTTGTGCCCCTCCCAGGGTTTAACAGTTCTGGGAATTGCTGTCTTAGCAATTCCCTTACAGTGGTACTGCCATTGATTTGCATTCAAGCATGACGCAGTTTTGTGAAGAAAGTAGATATGTTTTTCTAAACCGGTTTTGATTATGATTACTAGTTATGTATTAGTGTGCCAACCTCTACTTTACTGCAATTTTTATTTTATAACCCTGCTCATAACTGTGTGTGATAATAGAAATAGGCAGTGGTGTAATGATCGTGGTCACAGGGAGTGCAACGATGACTGGGCCCAGTGGCGTACAGGGTCCGCAGCCAGCTGAAGATGGTCGGGTCCCTGGACCACTATGACAGCGGTTCCATGACGGAAATACATATTGTAAATGAAAAGGGGCCCCTTTCATATAATACTGTGTCATAATCACTGTGCAGTATATAATATTGTGTGGGTGCCTCTGTGGAGTGTATAATACTATGTGGGGGTCACTGTGGAGCATATAATACCGTGTCATCTGTTTTATAGCAGCTGTGCGCTATGATTACAGGCTGTAGTAACATTGTTTAGGTGATTGTTTGGTGACCCCAGGTGTTGGACCCCCACCGATCTTTATATCTCTTAGACTGTTAGGACTCTGCAGATCAGCTGTTTCCCAAAGCATGCAGCTCCCAGTATTGTTTTTATATGCCAGCCAGTGTTTCTGCTCACTCATTATATTCTTGATAACTGTAGTTTTGGGTACTACAGCTGTATCCCTTTCAAGTGTCTGAGATACCGCTACAGCACCAGTAACCATCACTGTCAAAAATTTGCTGTAGGAAGGAGATAGGAGGGCCCCAGACAAAAGTTTGCACCTGGACCCACAAGACTTTTGTTATGCCACTGACAATAGGCATTTTATTGCACCATACTGTGGGAAGCATTTAAAGTGTAACTCCCATTTTTTTGGTGACCCTTTTTGTAATATACTTTATTATCCTATCTAACTTTCCTTTTTAATATGAAAGAGGTTGTAAAATTCTCTCCAGCAACCCTCTTACTGAGAAGTTACTAGGGAAAGTCTGTACAAATTTGTATTGTAAAGATGAAGAGCTAAAATATTTAACAAAGGGAGGATGAGCATTTTAAATGGCTGTTCCTCCAGTTAAAAACAAAGACAGGAATATGAAATTATTATACAGCAGTTCATGTTGCATATAAATTTATATTCCACACTAGCAATATCCCAATTTTTTTTATAGCTGACAACTTCAACTTTCTTATGATACCTGAAAGATTTTTCTACATTATTCTAGGTGATATAAAACCAGAGATACAACCATTTGAAGAGACCATCCCCTCTTTGGTAAATGCTTAAACTCTACATGTTGCAAAGAGTTCTGAGTATGGATGCCGCAGCCCAGATGAACGGAACCGAAGGATGAGAGTAGAAGTAGCGGCAACAGCGACATCGGGAAGGCCAAGTGCTCTAAACCAATCTCTTCAGCACACCGCCTAGGCAAGGGGAACTGCTGAGCTACTGGATGGTGGTGGCAGTAGTTCTCCTGGGATGCTTCTAGTTGGAGAGAGGTCCGTTCTTACCCTGAACTGGTGTGAAGGCGTTCAGAAGGGCCCTGATGTTAAAACAGGAACGGGACAACATCTGTAAGGAGTTTGTATGTTCTCCCCTTACTTGTGTGACATACTGGAAATTAAATTGTGAGTTCTATTTGGGACAGTGACTACAATGTCTGTAAAGTGCTGTGGAATATGTTGGTGCTATACAAGTAAGAAATAATTAAATATTGTCTGAGGTTCTAGAGTTCTGGAGTCTAGTAAAGGAACCATGTCATGATGGAGTTATAGGAAACAAAAAAAATCCTGCATTGGGTTTGTGATATGTTTCTTGTATCCCTTGAAAAGATAGGACTCCTGAAAGGTTGAGAAAGATTTTTTATAAGTGTTTAATACCATAGGTGATCCAGATGCTTATATCACAATATTTATATGAAGTATGAAAATAGAAAAGAATCCAAGAATGCGAAATATGTGAGATTTTTTTTTTTTTTTTTTTTTTTTGGGGGGGGGGGCTAAGAGTCATATAGGGGAATAAAGGAAAAAAAGGACAATATTTTTTCTATATTTAAAAATTCAACCAGCTATAAAGAGAGCGAAGGGAAGATGTAATAGTGTATCAGCAGTCATATCCTCCTACAGAAAAATCAATGCTTCTCCTGTTTAAATAGGTTTGGTATATAAGATATTGCTTGTTGTATACAGGAATAGATAAAGGTCAAAAAGTTATGTGGGGTTTCTGTCCCTCTTCATGGAAGGAGAAAAAGCTTAGACAAATCAATCTGTAAATATAATTTGAGGGTTGTTCAAATCTAACAAAATATAGTTAACAACAATAATTTCTTACAAATTATTACATAATGCATGAATAATAATTGGATGAATGATGTACAACATATAAAGGCAGACCATGCAGCTGTTATGAGAGAGGGGACCCAGTTCTGATTGCTCCCAAACCAAACCGGGCAGCAAGAAACTGAGATGATCTTCACTCATAGAAATATATGTTTCATTTAGTTTCCCTCATAGATGTTCATGGAAGGAGTGAACTTTTATGAAACTGAACATTGGCTGTAGATGGGGTACTAAGGTGAGCATGTTCTGAAGCACATGATATTTACTCCATTGCATCATGTTGCATTAGAATCCATTTTCCTCACTTTAGTGCTATTTTCCAGGTCCTGTTTAACTGTACACCATTCCCAACCTCTGTTTATTGACTTTGTGAAATTGATTGGGTAAGTACCTAGTTCCAGTGGATGGATATTTACTGTATATGGATACAAGGATTGTTGTTATACTAGTTTTATTATTAAAGAGGACCTTTCGCCACCTCCAACAAGTGCTTTACATCATTTAACAGGTGCTGCTCCACTAATTCTGACACAGTTGGAATTTTTTTCTCTAGACCCTCCACTCTTCCCAAGCAATCAATGCTGTTAGCTGTGGTGCCTGATATGCTGTTTAGGCTCTGTGAGAAGGGTGCTGTCAGGCAGGAACAGGAAAGAAGCGTGATCCTGAGCTCTGACACTGGCTGCCTCAGACTGCAGCTCTGAATCACACCCCCTGCCTGGCACTGCCCTTCTGACATTACAGAGCTTAAAAAAAAGACCTTTCATCACCTCCATCACCCTCCTGACAGTACAGAACCTAAATATCATATCAGACACCAAAATTAACAGCATTGATTGCTCAAGAATAGTGAACTCTAGATAAAAAATTTCAACTGTGCCTGAATCAGTGGAGCAATGCCTATTAACAGATAGGTGGGGGTGGTGAAAGGTCCTCTTATTACTCATGCTCCATACTATACAATAACACCATACACTGTACATATAACAGTCTCATACAGTAGGAAAAAGGGACAAATCTATGAAGTGTCTAAATAATAGCATCACAAACTGTCCAAATACTACCATAATATATTGCACAAAAATAAGACATACTAAATTATGATTTAATGGCCAAATAACAGCTCCATAGAATAGGTCTGGGCCCCACGGTGCAAAAACACTACGATTTGGCGGCAGTGGAAATGTGCCTGGCTAAAATGGCTAATCCCATCCAAACACTGCAGAAAAATATCCGCCACAGTTTTGTAAATCACAGCATGTCAATTATGCCAACAGAAATGCTGGTATTTTACATATAGTGAGTGCAGAAAGCAAGAAGAAAAAAACTGTAAACTTTGCGAAAACGCTGCGGAAAAAACATGCAATGTGTTTCCACCATAGTCCTATCCACTGTGCTTATTGGCTGTAGCACTACATGGGGCTTTAGCCTAAGGGTTAGGCCTCGTTGTGGAAATACAACCTTTTTTTTGTTGCAGATTTTGCAGCATTTTTTAGAGCCAAAGCCAAGATTGGCTACAAATAGAATGAGAAATATATAGGAAAGTCATATACTTCTAACCTCTGCTGAATCCACTCCTGACCTTGCAACAAAAAAAGCTAAATTTCGACAATGTGAGGCTTTAGTCTAAAATCTCATGTTGCAGAGTTTTTGGCTGCAGAGGAAAAAACATGCCTTTTAGGGTCAATGCACATGGAGTATGTGGGCGAGGATTCTGATGCAGAATCCTCATCAGAATCCACACCCAAATATGATGGAAACTGAATAAGATTTTGTTAATCTATCTACAAATTGCAGAAAAAAAGCTGCAAAAAAAGCTACATTTTCAAAAACCTGCGCACTTTTGAAAAATATAGCATGTTAATATTAGCTGCGGAGTTGCATACATTGTTCTTATAGTTTTATTAAGAGAAGGAAAAAACGCACAGAAAAACACAACAAAATGTTACAGAAAAGAGTACATGTTGTGAAGCATTTTTTCTGCATCATTTTTTAGCAGCATTTTCTATCTTTCTCTTTTGCATATTTCTATGTCTGGGGATTGTGATCCATCAGATTCTTGCAGTAAAAACCTACAGAGAACAGGGTTTGTATAGGTCACGGGTTATTTTCTCCCTTTTCCTGCCCTATAGCTCGGTAATGGTTCTATAACTTGAGTTAAAACATTCTATAATTAACCTAAATATTACATTAAACAGTCCTTAGATATAAAGTTTTGGTATTTACCGGTAAGTGACATTTATTAAACAGTGAGTAAATAAAAGATATCCATGGTTTTAGAGTTTCGTGCTGAAAACTGTTGCTGTAGTGGAATGAGCACATATGTGGTGGGCGAAGCTTTTAGTTTAGGTGTTGTGTCTTTCTCTCGAAAATTATGATTTTTTTTTTTCTAAATAACACTTTCAAAAATATCTGTGATATATGACAATGATTGTCTGCAACAGAACATATGGGATTACTCTCAAGTGATGCTTTATGAAAATGATTATTTTAGGCACATAATCAATATCATGCGCAGCCAGATAACTTGCAGGGAACACAGTTCATTTACCACCTCCTATAGAAAAAAAAAAATTATCCGTGGTATGCAATAAACAATATGAAATATAGAAATATTTGAATATAAAGTATATTCTTTGCCTAAAGGAGTTGTGTTTCAAGTAGACTTGGCCTGTGGCTATCAATAAAAAGCTATAGGGGAAAACTATACTACAACTAGTGTTTCATGCACGAATGTAAGGGTTATGATTTTTAATAACTTGGTGCTTCTTTTCCAGCCTTCAAGTATACAGTCATGGCCAAAAGTTTTGAGAATGACACAAATATTATATTGTCACATGATCTGCTGCCCTCTGGTTTTTATGTGTGTCTGTCAGATGTTTTTATCACATACAGAAATATAATTGCAATCATATTATGAGTAACAAAAGCTTATATTGACAGTTAGAATGAGTTAATGCAGCAAGTCAATATTTGCCGTGTTGACCCTTCTTCTTCAGGATCTCTGCAATTCTCCCTGGCATGCTCTCAATCAACTTCTGGACCAAATCCTGACTGATAGCAGTCCATTCTTGCACAATCATGCTTGCATTTTGTCAGAATTTGTAGGTTTTTGTTTGTCCACCCGTCTCTTGATGATTGACCACAAGTTCTCAATGGGATTAAGATCTGGAGAGTTTCCAGGCCATGGACCCAAAATCTCTATGTTTTGTTCCCTGAGCCATTTAGTTATCACCTTTGCTTTATGGCAAGGTGCTCCATCATGATGGAAAAGGCATTGATGATCGCCAAACTGCTCTTGGACGGTTGGGAGAAGTTGATCTTGGAGGACATTCTGGTATGATTCTTTATTCATGGCTGTGTTTTTAGGCAAGACTGTGAGAGAGCCGATTCCCTTGGCTGAGAAGCAACCCCACACATGAATGGTTTCAGGATGCTTTACAGTTGGCATGAGACAAGACTGGTGGTAGCGCTCACCTTGTCTTCTCCGAATAAGCTGTTTTCCAGATGTCCCAAACAATCGAAAAGGGGATTCATCAGAGAAAATGACTTTACCCCAGTCCTCAGCAGTCCACTCCCTGTACCTTTTGCAGAATATCAGTCTGTCCCTGATGGTTTTTCTGGAGAGAAGTGGCTTCTTTGCTGCCCTCCTTGAGACCAGGTCTTGCTCCAAGAGTCTTCGCCTCACAGTGCGTGCAGATGCACTCACACCTGCCTGTTGCCATTCCTGAGCAAGCTCTGCACTGCTGGTAGCCCAATCCTGCAGCTGAAACACTTTCAAGAGACAGTTCTGGTGCTTGCTGGTCTTTCTTGGGCGCCCTGGAGCCTTTTTGCCAACAATGGAACCTCTCTCCTTGAAGTTCTTGATGATGCGATAGATTGTTGACTGAGGTGCAATCTTTCTAGCTGCGATACTCTTCCCTGTTAGGCCATTTTTGTGCAGAGCAATGATGACTGCACGTGTTTCTTTAGAGATAACCATGGTTAACAGAAGAGAAACAATGATGCCAAGCACCAGCCTCCTTTTAAAGTGTCCAGTGGTGTCATTTTTACTTAATCATGACAGATTGATCTCCAGCCCTGTCCTCATCAACACCCACACCTGTGTTAATGGAGCAATCACTGAAGCGATGTTAGCTGGTCCTTTTAAGGCAGGGCTGCAATGATGTTGAAATGTGTTTTGGGGGATAAAGTTCATTTTTTAGGCAAATATTGACTTTGCAAGTAATTGCTGTTAAGCTGATCACTCTTTATAACATTCTGGAGTATATACACATTTCCATTAAGAAAACTGAAGCCGTAGACTTTGTAAAAATTAATATTTGTATCATTCTCATAACATTTGGCCATGACTGTACAGCAGGACTGAGATGGCATAGATTTGTGCTATAACTCACACCAGTTTCAGGCTGGGTTCATACCGGCACTGACTCTGCATTCAGGGATTCCGTTCCCCTCTCTGCTTGAAAAATGCAGATTCATTGATACTCTCCGGATTTTTTTGCCCTTTTTGGGCGGTAACCAGATGGAAATGCCGCGGACTCCATTATAGTCTATGGGGTCTGCAGGTAACTTCTTTTTTAAGCGGATTAGGTTTCTGTTCGGGGGGTCCCTAAGCGGAACTCCTGAATATAAACCCGAATGCAGGTGTGAATCTAGCGTCTAGTATAAATTATTGAAAATCTGTTAGGCAACTGGAGTCCATGCCCCTTCCCACTAAGCCCCAGCCACCTTTGGAAAGTGTCGAGAGCAGTGTAATTGAAAACAATGTATCATTTTTGCACAGAAATTTGTTGAACCACATTTTTTTACTTTTTGATGGAAAAAAAACCTGGCCTAAAATAATTAGTCAAATCCCTCTATGCAAATATTTGTACCGTATGATTACAGCATCATAGTTTTTGTATCGCAATATAAAGGAAGACTGACAATATAGAACATCCCTGTGAGAAGACCCATATTTGCAACATAAAATAAGATAATGAATTTCAGAAGGGCAACCTTTAAGTTTCGCCCACAAGTTTTGCATAATTCGTATATTAATGTGTAAAATATTTTCTTGGAATAATATCCACATAATGCCATGTACTATTGCGTCTAAGCAAAAATACAAGCTTTTGTATTGCGGCAGATTCATTCTGGCCTGCACATCCATGGATGTATTTGTAAAAACATATGTGGAGTGGTGAGCATTATTAATATTTTATGTGACCTCTGCCGCTTTTCAGTTCCAAGACACATTAGGGCCTAGAGTATAGCCATATAAGTAACTGTATTCATAATTGAACTGCAGTCCATAGACTCTGGGTTATTCATCAACCACATCTGTTATAGCTATAGAAAGCTGCAACAGAGAAGGACAAACATTAGTCGGTTTAAGCTTCAGGGCATGGCAGCCTTTATTTTTTTTAATACAAGCACTGTATTAACTTGAACTGTCCAAAGGCAGGTGGAAATGGACTCTATATGGCAATCAATGACAAAATCTTCCTATACTTTGTGTTAGAAATATTCACACAGACAAATGGAGAAACTAATATTTTTTTCTTGAAAACATCAAGGGAAATAAACCTTGAAATATGAAATGTTCACCTATATTATGCTGTGCAGAAATATCAGAGCTATCCTAACTGAACTCTGACAAAATAAATAATGCAGCAACAAAGAGATTTTGGAATTTAATAAATGTAATAATGACATATGTAAGTTATTTAATATTTGAGCAAAAGGAGACGTTTATTAGGGCAAACTGTACAATTGAAAGAAGGTTCTAGTACCCAGTTGGGTCGCCTCTAGTCTGGATACAAGATGAGATACAGTTTCATATTGAGGCTGTATGGTATCTTGCAGGGAATTTGCTCATAGATGTTACATCTGGACCTATAGATCCTTCAGATCCGTAGCCAATAAAGTGTTGCAATTCCTGGGAAACCCTTGTTGTGTGTGTGGACGGGCATATCCTGCTCTGAAATGACAGTTGGAAGCCTTGCCATGAGGGCAACACATATGGCCACAGGATATCTGGCACATACTGCTGAGTTATTAGGCTGGGTTCACACAGGGTTTCTTGGACCAGATTTTGATGCTGGAATTTGCTCAGAATCTGCTAAAAAAAAAACTGCCTCCTGTGGTTAGCCGCGATTGTCACGGCATTCTGACAGTCGCAGCATTCTGCTCCGGATTAGGCCCGAATGAATGGGCCTAGTCAGGAGGGAGTGTTTTGGCATGGACGTCTGTGGCTGATTAAGCCATGGAATCCGTGGCAAGAAAGGGCAGCTAGCTTCTTGTTTCCGCGCGCGGGAAGAAACTGCTCACAGAAAAAATATGTGAACGGCTCCCATTGAAATCAATGGGAGGTGGGTTTTTTTACCAGATTCTGAGGCGGATTCCGTGTCAAAATACCGTCCAAAAAACCCAGTGTGAATCCAGCCTTAGTGTCCCTTGTATCACTATTATGATTTCGGGGCAGTCTGTCACTCCACAGCAAAGGCAGGATTGATGTGGTTGTTACTGAGAGTCCTTCAAATCAGTCCAGTTTTCACATTCACAACACCACTGCAAATGATGGGCACTGCGCACTTAAAGGGCACCTTGACACCAAATTTCCTTCTGCTGAGTGCCTGGAAATTTTCTTGGTAGAGACAGGGTTGTGTAATAAAGTTGTCACCTGTGTCTTCTTGAAACTGTGAGAACTGTGGGAACTCATGTTTGTTGACAGATCAAACAATCCTCTCTACTAGTGGTCTGTTTGGGGTGAGATATAATAAGCTGGTATATGCCCTGTTCTGCCCACTTTGTAAAGAAATGATGACCAAGGCACAGAAAGAGGTAATCAGTGCATCTTCGAGACAAGAAAGGCCTGCGCACCACAACTATTCCCATCTATGTCAGTTTTCTGGCTGGCACGAAACCACTGTTATAAATAGAACATGTTAGGTGGGGAACCTTGTAAAATATTTTGTACTGGGACCATGGAGCTTCAAACAACATCTGTGTCTGCCTTTGTCATATATACAGTCCTATGAAAACGTTTGGGCACCCCTATTAATCTTAATCATTTTTAGTTCTAAATATTTTGGTATTTGCAACAGCCATTTCAGTTTGATATATCTAATAACTGATGGACACAGTAATATTTCAGGATTGAAATGAGGTTTATTGTACTAACAGAAAATGCGCAATATGCATTAAACCAAAATTTGACCGGTGCAAAAGTATGGGCAACTCAACAGAAAAGTGACATTAATATTTAGTAGATCCTCCTTTTGCAGAGATAACAGCCTCTAGTCGCTTCCTGTAGCTTTTAATCAGTTCCTGGATCCTGGATAAAGGTATTTTGGACAAACAATTCAAGTTCAGTTAAGTTAGATGGTCGCCGAGCATGGACAGCCCGCTTCAAATCATCCCACAGATGTTCAATGATATTCAGGTCTGGGGACTGGGATGGCCATTCCAGAACATTGTAATTGTTCCTCTGCATGAATGCCTGAGGCTTTGGAGCGGTGTTTTGGATCATTGTCTTGCTGAAATATCTATCCCCGGCGTAACTTCAACTTCGTCACTGATTCTTGAACATTATTCTCAAGAATCTGCTGATACTGAGTGGAATCCATGCGACCCTCAACTTTAACAAGATTCCCGGTGCCGGCATTGGCCACACAGCCCCAAAGCATGATGGAACCTCCACCAAATTTTACAGTGGGTAGCAAGTGTTTTTCTTGGAATGCTGTTTCTTTTTGGACGCCATGCATAACGCCTTTTTTTATAACCAAACAACTCAATCTTTGTTTCCAAAATGAAGTTGGCTTCTCCAAATGTGCTTTTGCATACCTCAGGCAACTCTATTTGTGGCGTACGTGCAGAAACGGCTTCTTTCTCATCACTCTCCCATACAGCTTCTCCTTGTGCAAAGTGCGCTGTATTGTTGACCGATGCACAGTGAAACCATCTGCAGCAAGATGATGCTGCAGCTCTTTGGAGGTGGTCTGTGGATTGTCCTTGACTGTTCTCACCATTCTTCTTCTCAGCCTTTCTGATATTTTTCTTGGCCTGCCACTTCTGGGCTTAACAAGAACTGTCCCTGTGGTCTTCCATTTCCTTACTATGTTCCTCACAGTGGAAACTGACAGGTTAAATCTCTGAGACAACGTTTTGTATCCTTCCCCTGAACAACTATGTTGAACAATCTTTGTTTTCAGATCATTTGAGAGCGGGCTGTCCATGTTCGGCGACCATCAAACTTAACTGAACTTGAATTGTTTTGTAGAAAGAAATAGTCCAAAATACCTTCATCCAGGATCCAGGAACTGATTAAAAGCTACAGGAAGCGACTAGAGGCTGTTATCTTTGCAAAAGGAGGATCTACTAAATATTAATGTCACTTTTCTGTTGAGGTGCCCATATTTTTGCACCGGTCAAATTTTGGTTTAATGCATATTGCGCATTTTCTGTTAGTACAATAAACCTCATTTCAATCCTGAAATATTACTGTGTCCATCAGTTATTAGATATATCAAACTGAAATGGCTGCTGCAAACACCAAAATATTTAGAACTAAAAATGATTAAGATTAATAGGGGTGCCCAAACTTTTTCATAGGACTGTACATCTTCCTGAAATAGCAAAGCAGAGGATTCTAAAATAGTGTGTTTTAAGTAGCATTGTAAGGTAAAGACCACTATATTTGGAGATTGCATCCTGTACGAAATTTACATTATAATGTTTTAATAGCACTGACATCAAGAGCGGAATCAGTTACTGCTTTGTCAGCGGGGTGTAGGAAATAACAGTTATTGTTACTATTTCTCAGGGGCTGCATCTAGTCCTGACAGTATATGATTTATCTTCTGTGCCAGCGGAAGGAGATTTATAAGAATATTGACCTGTTCACATATAAATTAATGGAGCATAACTTTTTGGTATTTATTTTTAGCTGTTCCACAGAAGCTGCCCTTTAAGATAATTCTAAAAAAATAAAGTCATTTTATTATCTAAATAGCAGTCCTTAATTGAGCTATCATTAAAATATCACCCTGACATACTGTCTTTTAAATTCTTTTCATCTGCTTCCATTTTTTGTGTTACTTTGTAGCCACTAAGTTTATAACCTCGGCATAAACCCTTTGATCAGTAATCTGCAGCAGTTATTCAGGTAGTTACGTTAGGAACTCGTCTACTCTTTCATTGCAGGAGTCGACTTCATTTGAATGTCAGGTAAAGTAGGAGGGCAAGTGCTTTCTTCTTTATTGCTGAACATTTTGAACCTGCTCAGCTTTTGTATTTCTAATTTTACTAACGCAATTTCCCAATATGCTACCATATCATTATTTTAGAGATAATTTTGATTTTAGGACATGTTGAGGGGGACAACTGGATAATTATGCTCTATAATAAAAAAATAACCAATGTAAACACATTTTACGTTTCTTGGTTTACCTTATCTATAATGCAAATTCATATAGCATTTCAAGCCTACCTAAAAATTATAAAACCTACTTTTATTTCTTAAATCAATAATGCAGTTAAGTTAATAAACTTGGTGATGCACTAAAAAAGAAGCCTGTCTCAAACAAGCCTCCTCGTGCCTATGCTCTTATTACTCTCTGCAGAGACGTTCATACACAGTGTTATGGTCAGCAGGGTTTATTTAAAAAAAAAAAAAAAACTAAACTAAACCCTACGGAGCCCTCTGGCCTACTGACTGCTAACACCTAAGTGTGAATACTGTCTGACAGTTGAAGTCACTGCCAGCTAAACTAAATCAGCAAGTGTACTCTGTTACCATTCACAGAGTCCTGTGCAGTCAGAGCAGCCGCTACAAATAAACACTGGCTAGCCAGAACTCCTGGACTAGCCAGAGACCAACAAACCCTGTGTGCTTCTAGTTCCACCCAACCCCCCAAAGCAACTACAGCCAGCAACCTGTTAGTGTGAATACTGACTGACACAGCAAAGGCCTAATGGGCTTTCACACAACTCACACACACAAGGCAGCATGCTGCCCAACTACCAATGGCATTGCTGTCTCTGGGGAATTTACTAACTAGGACCACTAAATATTTTACAGGCTGGAACCCAAGCACCACACAACCTGGTCTGTGCAGAGGAACAGACAGCGACGCCCAGATCATGGCCGCAGTTACTGCACAATCCTAACACACAGACAGACCATTTTACAAATGAAATCTATGAAAATAGAATAAGGGAGGAAGGGGGCAATGGAGACTAGGGATAGAAAAAGGCACAATACTGTCTAGTGAGTCATTTCTTTTACAATAGACTTTTGTGGGATTAAAGAGGACCTTTTATGTTCTCAGGCACATGTGGTTTTATATACCAGTAGAAAGCCAATAGTGTGCTGATTTCAGCACACTGTTGGCTTTCCAGTTATGTACCCTGGGTGAAGAGATATTGGTGCAATTACCAATGGCTCTTCACTGTCAGAAGGGCGTTCCTAACAGTCTAGCTGGGAACGCCCCTCTAGACAGTATTGTCCATAGCTCTGTATTGTCAGAGAGGGTGTTTCTTACCGCCCATCCATGACACTGACTAATGAGGAACGCCCCCCCCCCCCAGTACTAGTCTATGGACAAGTACTGTCAGGAGGAAGGGGACAATCCTCATAGCTCAGAGTCATGGCTAGGCGGTAAGGAACACCCCCTCTGACAGTACAGAGCTATGGACAATACTGTCTAGCGGGGCGTTCCAGGCTAGAATGTCATGAATGTCCTTCTCTTCACCCAGGGAACATAATGGGAAAGCCGACAGTGCGCTGAATTCAGCACACTACTGGCTTTCTAGCAGTATATAAAACCATATGTGCCCGAGGACATGAAGGCCCTGTTTAAGCTGTCACTGTATAATGCAGGGGGTCTTTTATCTCTGTCTCCATTAGATCTTTATGTAGACTCCTGTTTATGTAGACTTCACTTGCCTACAGCTTAACATTGAGCAGACTTCTGTTCCAGATAAAATCCTTACAAAGAAGGAGAAAAATACTTTTTCCTAAATAATATATAATACATATTATCACCTGCACTATTGATTTATGAAAAAGCATTAGACGTTTAGGTACATCAAACCCAACAATCAATTTCCAAGGGACCTACAATATGAAAAAGGATTGCCAGCACCAGACCAACACTGAAATCTTTATCCATAAACGCATACTTTTTTTTTTTACTACATATCAGGTTGAACAGACCCCAGCAGTCAAGCGAGTGTTATGACCTCATCTTAGCTACTGTGACATCATAAAGCCAGAAAAAAGAAAACCACAATGGTGTAAAGTACTGTCAGCATTTAGATTGTATTCAAAAAGAAGACAATGTAAGCAAGGGATTGGGAAGGGTTTCAAATAAAAAAGGTAATACTGATCCTGTCATTCACCCCATCTGAGAAAACGTCCCTCTTGTGTATTCGAGTATGCGATAAATCTGCTATATGAAATTGTTATACGTTAGATGTACCTTTCTTATAATGCGGTTATATCAGAGATTGCTTGGTACATTTGAGTTTACTGAAACCCACATATCAGAACAATCTTTTACCTTACTAACTAATGTTATTCTAGATTACATGTAATTAATTCATTTATATAATAGGGAAAAAGGAAATCAGTGAGATTCATTTACGCAAAAGGCTCTAAAATCGAGGTAAGGTTTGGTCTGGTTGACACATCACTAATGGAGAAGGCTTCAATAAAGACTGTCGAAGGGAGAATGCTTTTTCAAAATGACTGACATGGAGATCAGATAAAGAACGGGTGACTTAGCGACAGAAAAATTGCCCCATTAGAGCTAATATGGCTGATACTGTAAGCTTTTATAAAGCTTTTTTCTGTGCCCGGAATTAAATTCAGGAAAAGTCTGGAACATAAATGCTTGAGCTGACAAGAGAATAACTACATGCGATTACTACACATGGATTCATAGATACTACACAATTATTTTTTTATTTTTTTTATTTCTGTTTGCGATGCACAATACATTGCTGATAATGTCACTGCTGTATGCAGTATTTTTTTTTTTTTTTTTTTCAAAAATTGTAACACATGGAGGGAATTTATTAAGACTGGCGTTTTCTAAGCCAGTCTTAATAAAGACCCTGAATGGTGCAAGGCGTGTCTGAATTATTAAGAACCTCACGTGTAGATGGGCTAATAAATTCCTCCCAAAGTCTAGAAAGACAGGAGCTACATATGCCAATTTTGATATATTGTGTGCTGAAGTCATTTGCGCCTAATTCATTAAGGAGACATAGTCATTTTATTGAATCCGCCTGGGGGGCCCATGATGAAAAAACGCAGCCTTTTGGCCACGGATGAAAATATGGTGCGATTTACAGTACCTGCAAAATTGTTGGGGATCTGGCTAACCCCATATACATACTTCTAGAAAAGACGCATCGGAAAAGCTGCGTTAAATATCCTACTTCTCTCCCTCCTGATTATGTAGACTTCACTTGCCTACAGCTTAATGTTGAGCAGACTTCTGTTCCAGATCCAATTCTTACAAACTCACACTCATGTTTTTGAAAATCGCAGCATGTCAATTATACCTAAGGGAATGCTGACATTTTACATATAGGTAAACCTATAGCAGAAAACTCTGTGTACTTTCTATGAAAAACCCTGCAGAAAAAAATAATGCATTTCCATCACAGTCTTTTCCGCAGTGTTTTATTTTGCTGTAGCTCTCTATGTGGGGCCTTAGCCTCAGGCATACCTCTGAGCAACCATGCACCAGAAAATCAAATCTACACTAGCTAAGATTGAAACTTAAAAAAAAAAAAGTGTCAACTCTGGCATAAAAAGGCAAATATTAGCAAATTTTGGCATGAAAATGGACTTGTGTTTGACCCACATACAGGAGACTTATTTATTTAAAATTTGTGTTATTTTAAAGTTGAGGATAAAGGTTTCAGGCCCTGTTCACATCTGTGTTTTGGGTATCCCTTCAAGGAGTCCTCTTGGGGACCTCCCAATCTGAAACGTTTACACATTAAAAATCAGTTGCCTGAGAAACCACACAGTATCCATAGACTACAATGGGGTTCATGTGGTTTCCACTCGGTTTCCTGCAAGAAGCACTTTTCTCTACGCATGATTTATAAAGAAACCACATGGACCCCATTATGGTTGTGGGGTCCATGTGGTTTATTTAGGTAACAACATTTTAATATGTATAGGTTTCCATTCAGGGCCCCCAAGCAGACTCCCCAAACGGAAACCCAAACGTAGATGTGAACTGGGCCTCACACGTTATGGTTATGGTTATGTTTACAAAAACAGAAGTAAAACATACAGGCCTTATATGAGTGGGTTACACCAACAGAACTCATTCCAAACATTGGAGTAGTTTAAAGTTGTTACTGTCGCATAATGACGGTTCCTTAGAACAGGGTTCATGTTCCTCCAACTTGGTGGTTGGCAGTGTTTTTACAAATAAAGTGTTATTCGTGGTCTCTTAGTGAGACCATGGCCAATATGAGGTTTTATTTCCTATAGCAGAACACATGAGACTCTCCATTAGTGTTAATGGGCAGTATAGGGTAAAGTGTGCAATTATTCTCATTTACATTTACATGGGCAGGTTTACAGCTCTAGTTGGCTAATGAAGTCATTGACATATAATACAAAGCATCCTGATTTGAATCAGCCTCAGCTTAAAAGTCAATACATGTCATTCTGAAGCCAGCTATCTGCTGAAACCGAGCAAGTATAGATTGGCTGAATAGTCCAAGGCCTGTATTTGTTAGATTAGGTATCATGCAACTGGCAGTCAGCATCTGCAACCAAGATACAGCAATTATATAATCTCATTAACCTCTTCTTGTATCCTGACATAAATGCACATTAACAATTGTTACAATGGCTGTGTGGTTATTTACAAATGAACTAAGACAACATCCATCTGAAAGGGGTTTCTATTCACTTCTGTATCCATGAAATATACCAACAGGTAATAGTTTACTTGTCCTAAAATTGTTTTCAGAGTGAATTTGTACCTAAAATAAGCAGAGTAGATTCTGGAGAGATGCGCTAATGTCACTGACAACAATATTCTAGTCAACTTTTGCCGATAGACGTCTAGGAGTATAATTCACTGACCTTTCGATGTAAGGTACTTATATTTACACAAAATTCACCGAAGGGAAAAATTTCCTGAATAAGTACATAGGATAAATAACATATAAAATTTCACCTTTATTTGTTTATAATTAAAAACTGAAACAAGATAAGAACAAATCTCCGGTCACCCAGGCAGTGGAATCGCCAGACCTAAACCGGTGTGCACTGATGTTTAAGCAACACCTCCAGGGAAGTAGAGCAGATAAGGGCCAGGTTGTGTGACTTTTTCCACCTTATAGACCCTCAGCTCTAAAACCCTACCTCCCTATAAAATGTAAAGTATGCCAGGAATATATCGGTACTGAATAATATATTGCTGAAAAATGTGTTACTCCAGGACCCAATAAATATTGCAAAAAGTGCGAGTATCCGCTTCCCCCCTGAGGCTACTAGCCTAGCGCCACACCAACAGGGAGGGATAGCAGAGTGGCTTCACCACCAGGTCCAGAGACTTCAGACCATAGCTCCCAGGCATACATCTATCTCCTGAAACTAAACCCTACGTTTCGTTCTATACCCCTGATGAGTCTCATACCGAGACGAAACGCGTAGGGTTTAGGAATAGAGTAGAGTAGAGACACAGGAAGGGTGGGAAGAACTAGTGGGCTTATTCTAGGAGGGTTAGCTAGGGTGGGTTGGTGGCAGAGTGTGTGGCAGACGCCATGTGTTTGGTTAGAATAGGCGGATGCTGAAGTAAGTGGAGGGTCTAGCTCTGGAAGACTCCCATCAGCATAGAGAGAGTGAAAGAGAGTAAAGGAGAAACTGCAGGAAGCATTTCTAAAACTGAGAAAGCTACCACCTAGACCTTTGTTTTATTGTGGAAGAGACAAGTACCTAGATAGAGTGAAAAGTCTGTCAGTCTAGTACATATCTGTTCAGTTCATGAGTTAGTACAAACATATTATTCCCTTATTGCTGATCTTCATTAACCTTCATTGCAACTATATGGTTCTTATCAGCTAGGAAATATCATTAAAGAGGACCTCTGAAGTCCTTGGGCACATGCGGTGTAATACACCGCTGAATTCAGCGTACTATCTGCTTTCCCGTTCTGTGTTCAAAAATTTGACAGTATTGCTTTATGTAAAATTACCTAATTCATCATATTATACAAATTGTTTTGCTGCAATTCTTCAATAGACTATAGACCGTTACTACAACCTGTGCCCAATAGCTAAAACAACCATATATGGCAGTATTATATGTGCAAATGAGCTCTACGGGTAACAGTGAGTACCCTATTGTTATATTACATCTATCTTACATTCACTAGAAACAACTCAGCCAAAGGCAAGACATTAGAAAACTAAAAATAATGCAGTTCTCTTAATATCTTAGCGCAGATACCCTTTGATTTAAAGAGATGTGTATACTGTATATTTGTACATACACTGTCGTGTGCATTTAGGAAAGCTAGATACCTTTACTAAGGGCCATGTTTTCTAATGGCCAATTTCAGATGAAAAGGGATAAAAAGTAATCTGTCCAGAATCACTCAGATGTTGTAGAAACATCCATTGACGTCAAAAGGCAAGTCATAAATTGTAGAAAAATGTCCCTAGAGCTGGTGAGAGATTTGAGAAAGGGTTTAAAGGTGTTTGGAGATTTTCCCTAGTTATTCCCAGGTCAGTATATCTACCCTGTATTACCAAGTTCTTAGATCCTTGTTGAAGGTTTTGTTCATTGCTTTAATAGTAAGTCTCTCAAGCACAAGGTCACTTACCACTCACATATAATGAAACTTAGTAGTCTTGTTTGCTTTTAACATTGAAGATCTATCATTTAGCCATTCACCCTAGGTAGGCTGCCTATAGGTGCTCTCATTATGTCAGAGCGAGAAAACAAAAAGAAAAAAATATACTTCTGTCAATAATATAGGATATTGCTTAAAGGGAATCTATGACCACTTTTATGCTTGCCGAGGTAAGTGACAGACATGCTTTCATGTACTGTAGTGTAGTTTTAGTAATGCTTGCAAATTCTGGTTATGCAGTTCTCAGTATTCTCAAGATGTAGGCTCCCCCAAGTCTGTGATTGAAAGCTTTCTCCCTATTTGTCTCAAGTTAGACTGCAGGTCACATAATTCAGATTGCACATTTCTATAGAAGACAATGGAGAGGGGAGGGGGAGGAGTGAGCAGGAAGTGCAGGACATAAGAGAAGAAGCACAAGTTTAGTTTGATGCTACAGCTAAATTGGGAACTTCTATCGCAACCAGAGTTCATAGCACTACAGGTCAGTACTTCTCTTTATACAGTCCTATGAAAAAGTTTGGGCACCCCTATTAATTTTAATCATTTTTAGTTCTAAATATTTTGGTGTTTATAACAGCCATTTCAGTTTGATATATCTAATAACTGATGGACACAGTAATATTTCAGGATTGAAATGAGGTTTATTGTACTAACAGAAAATGTGCAATATGCATTAAACCAAAATTTGACCGGTGCAAAAGTATGGGCACCTCAACAGAAAAGTGACATTAATATTTAGTACATCCTCCTTTTGCAAAGATAACAGCCTCTAGTCGCTTCCTGTAGCTTTTAATCAGTTCCTGGATCCTGGATAAAGGTATTTTGGACAAACAATTCAAGTTCAGTTAAGTTAGATGGTCGCCGAGCATGGACAGCCCGCTTCAAATCATCCCACAGATGTTCAATGATATTCAGGTCTGGGGACTGGGATGGCCATTCCAGAACATTGTAATTGTTCCTCTGCATGAATGCCTGAGGATTTGGAGTGGTGTTTTGGATCATTGTCTTGCTGAAATATCCATCCCCGGCGTAACTTCAACTTCGTCACTGATTCTTGAACATTATTCTCAAGAATCTGCTGATACTGAGTGGAATCCATGCGACCCTCAACTTTAACAAGATTCCCGATGCCGGCATTGGCCACACAGCCCCAAAGCATGATGGAACCTCCACCAAATTTTACAGTGGGTAGCATGTGTTTTTCTTGGAATGCTGTTTCTTTTTGGACGCCATGCATAACACCTTTTTTTTATAACCAAACAACTCAATTTTTGTTTCCAAAATGAAGCTGCCTTGTCCAAATGTGCTTTTTCATACCTCAGGCAACTCTATTTGTGGCGTACGTGCAGAAACGGCTTCTTTCTCATCACTCTCCCATACAGCTTCTATTTGTGCAAAGTGCGCTGTATAGTTGACCGATGCACAGTGACACCATCTGCAGCAAGATGATGCTGCAGCTCTTTGGAGGTGGTCTGTGGATTGTCCTTGACTGTTCTCACCATTCTTCTTCTCTTCCTTTCTGATATTTTTCTTGGCCTGCCACTTCTGGGCTTAACAAGAACTGTCCCTGTGGTCTTCCATTTCCTTACTATGTTCCTCACAGTGGAAACTGACAGGTTAAATCTCTGAGACAACGTTTTGTATCCTTCCCCTGAACAACTATGTTGAACAATCTTTGTTTTCAGATCATTTGAGAGCGGGCTGTCCATGTTCGGCGACCATCAAACTTAACTGAACTTGAATTGTTTTGTAGAAAGAAATGGTCCAAAATACCTTTATCCAGGATCCAGGAACTGAATAAAAGCTACAGGAAGTGACTAGAGGCTGTTATCTTTGCAAAAGGAGGATGTACTAAATATTAATGTCACTTTTCTGTTGAGGTGCCCATACTTTTGCACCGGTCAAATTTTGGTTTAATGCATATTGCGCATTTTCTGTTAGTACAATAAACCTCATTTCAATCCTGAAATATTACTGTGTCCATCAGTTATTAGATATATCAAACTGAAATGGCTGTTGCAAACACCAAAATATTTAGAACTAAAAATTATTAAGATTAATAGGGGTGCCCAAACTTTTTCATAGGACTGTATATTACAGCATGATCTTGGTGCTTTTCCTGGATGTGCCACTGTTTCTGTTAATCGCGGACAGTGGATCAAAGTCCAGAGAGAACTACAAACTCCATGTATTAAAGGAAACTGCTAAAAACTGTAAATTATAAGTCATAATATATGACCAGAAATAGTGGCACTCTTAATATACACACATAGCAGTTTATGCTGAAAAGCCAAGTGATCAACAAAATGATGATACAATGTTATTTAGAATTTTACATTTTATAACAGAATTTTCCTCTGCAGACTTTCGGCTTCAATTATACCTATAGTGAAACCACCAGCATTTCCATAGGTATAATTGACATGCTGCAATTTCCATAACTACAATGGTTTTGGAAGCATTATCGTACCCACTGCACGTATTTCTCCGCAATGTGTGGACGGGATACGCTAGAATTTGCAGTGACTGTAAAACGCAGTTTTTTTCTGCGGTGCTTACATGTCATGGGGCCCCCAGCCTTACAGTAGATGTTTAGGTTAAATACCATGTAAATGAACAACCGTTATTTATTGTTTCATTTAATACATGTTTCTCTGTCTGCTCCCCCTCCCCTCTCCTAAATAGATGGTGTTTGCTGTGGATGTTTGAATTAGATATTGAAACATGCTGGCCTGGTTTTCTGGACTAAATATTATTTAGAACACACATCTAACATTTAGTCCCCTATAGCCTGAATTTCTGAGTATCGCTGCTATCACTGGCCTCTTTTTTGCCATGTGTAGTGTCCTAGTCCCCCTATGTATCATAGCCTAAAGGAACAACCGTAATTTAGTCATTTGGTCTGTATTTACATGTTTGGTTGTTCACTTGATTGATTTACAGAGATTTTCTGTACAGACAGCAGCTGGATGTAAAAGAACATTTTATTGACTTATGTGGAAGTGTGTTGTGGGCATGCTCTGTATGATGTCCAACAATGTGGGGACTGATTGGGGTTGATTTAGTAAACTTTCTAAAATAAAAGCTAAATAGCAACCAATCACAGCGCAGCTTTAGGTTACTTTTAAGACCAAAATGCAAAATGAGAGCTGTGCTGTAAGTGGCTGCTATGGGCAGATAAGTCAGCTACTGTTTTAGACAGTATAATACATTTTCCCTATAGTCTACCAAGTTATCCTGTGTTATCTGCCATCAACTTTATAATAGTTGTTTTTCCATTCATTGTAATCCTGCCTGTGATGAAAGTAAGATGACTGTAGATCCTGCCTCTAGTGTACAGTACGTAGCACAAGGTGAAAAGTAACAGAAAAGTTAGCCTACTCTGAATTCTCAAATCCATCCTAAAAGCAACACTTGAGGATTTTTCATATACAGTCCTATGAAAAAGTTTGGGCACCCCTATTAATCTTAATCATTTTTAGTTCTAAATATTTTGGTATTTGCAACAGCCATTTCAGTTTGATATATCTAATAACTGATGGACACAGTAATATTTCAGGATTGAAATGAGGTTTATTGTACTAACAGAAAATGTGCAATATGCATTAAATCAAAATTTGACCGGTGCAAAAGTATGGGCACCTCAACAGAAAAGTGACATTAATATTTAGTAGATCCTCCTTTTGCAAAGATAATAGCCTCTAGTCGCTTCCTGTAGCTTTTAATCAGTTCCTGGATCCTGGATGAAGGTATTTTGGACAAACAATTCAAGTTCAGTTAAGTTAGATGGTCGCCGAGCATGGACAGCCCGCTTCAAATCATCCCACAGATGTTCAATGATATTCAGGTCTGGGGACTGGGATGGCCATTCCAGAACATTGTAATTGTTCCTCTGCATGAATGCCTGAGTTGATTTGGAGCAGTGTTTTGGATCATTGTCTTGCTGAAATATCCATCCCCGGCGTAACTTCAACTTCGTCACTGATTCTTGAACATTATTCTCAAGAATCTGCTGATACTGAGTGGAATCCATGCAACCCTCAACTTTAACAAGATTCCCGGTGCCGGCATTGGCCACACAGCCCCAAAGCATGATGGAACCTCCACCAAATTTTACAGTGGGTAGCAAGTGTTTTTCTTGGAATGCTGTTTCTTTTTGGACGCCATGCATAACGCCTTTTTTTATAACCAAACAACTCAATCTTTGTTTCCAAAATGAAGTTGGCTTCTCCAAATGTGCTTTTGCATACCTCAGGCAACTCTATTTGTGGCGTGCTTGCAGAAACGGCTTCATTCTCATCACTCTCCCATACAGCTTCTCCTTGTGCAAAGTGCGCTGTATAGTTGACCGATGCACAGTGACACCATCTGCAGCAAGATGATGCTGCAGCTCTTTGGAGGTGGTCTGTGGATTGTCCTTGACTCTTCTCAGCATTCTTCTTCTCTGCCTTTCTGATATTTTTCTTGGCCTGCCACTTCTGGGCTTAACAAGAACTGTCCCTGTGCTCTTCCATTTCCTTACTATGTTCCTCACAGTGGAAACTGACAGGTTAAATCTCTGAGACAACTTTTTGTCTCCTTCCCCTGAACAACTATGTTGAACAATCTTTGTTTTCAGATCATTTGAGAGCGGGCTGTCCATGTTCGGCGACCATCAAACTTAACTGAACTTGAATTGTTTTGTAGAAAGAAATGGTCCAAAATACCTTCATCCAGGATCCAGGAACTGATTAAAATCTACAGGAAGCGACTAGAGGCTGTTATCTTTGCAAAAGGAGGATGTACTAAATATTAATGTCACTTTTCTGTTGAGGTGCCCATATTTTTGCACCGGTCAAATTTTGGTTTAATGCATATTGCACATTTTCTGTTAGTACAATAAACCTCATTTCAATCCTGAAATATTACTGTGTCCATCAGTTATTAGATATATCAAACTGAAAAGGCTGTTGCAAACACCAAAATATTTAGAACTAAAAATGATTAAGATTAATAGGGGTGCCCAAACTTTTTCATAGGACTGTATATATATATATATATATATATATATATATATTATAGTAAACATGTAAAATTTTAATTAGAATTTAATTCTCTTAAATGTATTCATATAATTAATAATTAGGGTTAAGCCGATCTTGAGATTTCAGGATCGTTTTTAAAATCCGATTTCCAATCATTTTCCATTCGAACCCGATCCCAATTCTGATCGTAATGCAAGTCAATGGGATTTTTTTTAATAATCGAAGATCAGATTTTAAAAACGATCCTATTCATTACACAGCATGGAGTCTAAAAATTGAACACTTCAATTTTTAGACTCCATGCTGTGTAGTGATTAAAAAATCCCTCGGCTACTTAAGTCCCCCCTGCTGTCCACTTAGCCGCATAGAAGCACTGCCCCTGCTGCTCCACGCTGCACTTCTCCTCTTCTTTCTACTTCATATGTCTGCAGAGCACCATATTTGTCCCCGCCTCCCAGGCTAGTGTTACTGATGCTGGGAGTAGGCGGGGCTTGTTGTGGCTTAGGAGAGTGTGAGTGGGTACAGGGCAGGGAGACGTGAGTGCATCACTCACATCTCCCCTACCAGTACCCGCCCACACTCTCCTAATCCACAAGCCCTGCCTTCTCCCGAGGTCTGTAACACTAACCTGAGAGCTAGGGGCGCGCATGGACTGAAAAGAACAGGGAGCGACAGCGGCAGCGGATCTGTGCAGGTAAGTGGACTATTCTGTTTCCTCTCTGCTGTGCCGTATACAGCACAGCAGAGAGGAAACAGAATAGTAGATACTATCTACTCTTCTGTTTTCTCCCTGCTATGCTGTAGGAATGAATGGATGCAGTCGGCACGTAGGGGGGTTAAGTGGCCGGACACCAGCACAGGCTGTGTGCTGGCTTCATCCATTCATTCCTATGGGAGCATGCTATTCAAAATGGCAGTTTCGAATAGTACTCGCTCATCTCTAGTAGCTAACATTGTTAGATTTTCCCACAATGCTTGGTCAGTAGCAAAACATTGTGGGAAATAACCTCTGACATTGATTCCGCCTAAAAAGATTGGGATTGAAATTCCGATCGCGATCGTGAAATTTACTCGATCACCGATTGTAATCCGATCTTTTCTGATCGCTCAACCCTATTAATAATATATTTCTGACTACATGTGAACTCCAAAGTTAAAGAGCAACACAAGCATTCCGCTCAATTTGTTCCCCACTCTATGTAATACATGAAGAGGTTAGCACATCCCATTGTAATACTAGATATAGAACAGCCAATAGTCCATTATCACTATTGGTTAGTTATTCTCTTTTGCCTCATGTTGGATGTTAAAGGGGTTGTCCCTTCTCAAGGATCCTATCTATACTGCTAGTTTATGTGGATTTAAGACTTTTCCTAAATACATTGCTTCAGCAAAACTGCTTTGTTTGGCTACTATCTGAGATTAATCACTTCATTGTTTACACCGCGTCTCCGTAACCAGGGACCTGGAGATGATCTTATCTCTCTGCCCAGGACAAGTGACAAGCTCACTGCTCTCAGGAGGGGAGGGTGAGCTGAGCGCTCGGAGCTTATATTTATGAGCTTATCTCTCCGCCCAGGGCAAGTGAAGTAGCTCACCGCTCTCTGGAAGGGAGGGAGGGGGAGCTGAGTGCTCAGAGCGAGCTTGTATTTCCGAGCTGTTTATCTCCCTGCTCTTCCAGTTATTAGCTCTGCTAATTGAATTTTGCTGATAAGGGCTGAGAGAGGGAGTCTGTTACCTATGTGTGTAACACAAACCTAAAACTGAGTTTATTGCAAGCTGACTCTTGGTCCTGTAGCATGTAAGTTTGGGATTCTCATCACCTAACAAATCCAGCTCTGTTACATCAGCTTCAAATTGTGCATCTTCCAGTGATATTGTGCTAATTTATTTACAACCATCCCTCATTACTGACTGGAAATATGTACTGCTATGAAGAGATCTAGCAGAGCTAGTTTTGCCTGTGAGACAGCAAGTGAAACCCCGCCCACCAATTTACCGAGAAAACCAGGAAGTGAACAGAGCAGACAGCCGGCAAGTTGGTGAACAGGGGAGTTGGGAATACCTCTTTAAGGTAACAACAGATATACATAGACTATATATATATATATATATATATATATATATATATATATATATATATATATATATATATTTAGTATGGAGACAATTTACTCATAAATATTGCAGCACAAAATCCCATCTACAATACATGGAAAAATATACAAACACTGCTCGATGCAGGCATCCATTGCTATATCTTTCTCTGTACAATATAAAGCCGAGAAGGATCATGTTGGATTGGTGCCATTATGTTATGTTGTTTGCTGATAAGGGCTGAGAGAGGGAGTCTGTTACCTATGTGTGTAACACAAACCTAAAACTGAGTTTATTGCAAGCTGACTCTTGGTCCTGTAGCATGTAAGTTTGGGATTCTCATCACCTAACAAATCCAGCTCTGTTACATCAGCTTCAAATTGTGCATCTTCCAGTGATATTGTGCTAATTTATTTACAACCATCCCTCATTACTGACTGGAAATATGTACTGCTATGAAGAGATCTAGCAGAGCTAGTTTTGCCTGTGAGACAGCAAGTGAAACCCCGCCCACCAATTTACCGAGAAAACCAGGAAGTGAACAGAGCACACAGCCGGCAAGTTGGTGAACAGGGGAGTTGGGAATACCTCTTTAAGGTAACAACAGATATACATAGACTATATATATATATATATATATATATATATATATATATATATATATATATTTAGTATGGAGACAATTTACTCATAAATATTGCAGCACAAAATCCCATCTACAATACATGGAAAAATATACAAACACTGCTCGATGCAGGCATCCATTGCTATATCTTTCTCTGTACAATATAAAGCCGAGAAGGACCATGTTGGATTGGTGCCATTATGTTATCCAAATAACATGTTTTCTATAGAGCATGCTTCGCCCTGGAGTTCAGCTGTGACTGATAAGCCTACACTATACTTCTTAATTTCTTTTCATTTTCACATTGTTAGCTATGATCATGTTAGGCAAGCAGATTGCTTGATTTTCAGTATCATAGTACAAGCACGCACACCGCCTCACATACACTAATCTTGTCTGCAAGAGTGTGACAAACCTTTATCATATAATTTCACTAGTTGTCTAACCACATTAAAGCCTCCAAATTCAGAAAGCTGAGCTGCCCCCAATGTCCCTATTTCCCTCGGATTTGTATCCTTGGCAACGCCTCTGCCAGAATCCAAACTGATTGCAATGGAAAGCCTCATCTAAATTAGAAGAGATTTCATCTCTCCTCGAGCCACTGCATCAGTAATGAGATTGTAATTGATTAACCACAGCAAGAAGAATCCGATTTTTATAAAATTGGTCATTTGTCTCCGAAGTGACGTTGGGTGCAACATTACAAAAATCTTCTCAATGTTTTAAAAGAAGCAATGTCTAAATTCTCAAATGATACATTTTCATAATGCTTAGTTATGTTACATGTTCATGATATACAATTATTCAGTACATAGAAACTCATTATATGAACTTATTATTTTTTTAGTGTTTTTCTTTTCTTTCTTTTGCCCTTAATATAAAAAATATCCCAGATGCTCAAAATATCAATACGAGATTTAGTTATGTCCCTTATTCCCCTTTCAAATTTCTGTTATAGGGAGATATCCATGCTGGCTTATATGTTACCACCTAAGGGACTGAACAAATAGAGGATAATTTATTAAAGAAGTACAAAATATAAACCGAGATGCTGTCTTCTATTTACCTGTACATTTCATCAATGTGGAGCTCCCTATGGAGCCCAAAATGCCATAGAAGTGTAACTGAAAAAAATAGTATCCAGTTTATAATTGCATAAACAATTTGCCATACTGTCCCACGTATATGAGCATTATCACAAAATGTATACAGTACCCCATACATGTTCAGTATTTCAAAAGGTCCGAGTCTATACAAAACTATACCCATACGTGTTCATTATTACACAATGAGACAGATTTGCTATGAGGGTTGCAAGCCATTGCTATTAAAAGGGGGGTGGGGGGCAAACTGGCACATATAAATCTAGAAATTGTTATTATTTTCTTTTAATTCTCAGAGAAGAGATAGAAAAGGGCATGAATGGGGTGAAGTTTAAATGTGCCATAATGCTGATTTTTCTTTTTTTTTTTCCAAGATCCAAGTAAACCAAAGATGCACCAGACTTTTCATCCAGAATCAGCCACAGTGATAAATGTGATGGATTTACAGATTTGTCTAACTATTAGCAAATGTGGGATTCTGTGCATTGTAATATATGACCATTATTATAAAATGTACCTACAGTAGTAGACGCCATACATGCTTACTATAATTCCCATACATTTTTGTACTGTACCTCAGCCGTCAGTTATTACAAAATGTACATACGGTACTATATCCAAAACATGCTTATAGCTGTGTATGTAATACTTTGCTCCAAACATGTATTACAAAATGTTCATACAGTACAGAGATGTTATTACAAAATGTTCATAAAGAACTGTATACTCATGTATACACATTACTACATAACTTGCATAATAAACTGTACCCCATACATATTTAGTATTACACAATGCTCATACATTTCTGTATCCCATATCCTGTATACTATTACATAATTTGCATACACTACTGTACTTTATACATATGCACAATTAAATAATGTTCATACAGAATTGTATGCTATATATGGCAATTATGCTATAATTAGAGATGAGCGAGTAGTATTCGATCGAGTAGGTATTTGATCGATTACTACGGTATTCGAAATACTCATACTCGATCGAGTACCACTCGCTATTCGAATGGAAAAGTTCGATGCAGAACCAGCATTGATTGGCCGAATGCTATACAGTCGGCCAATCAACACTGGTTCTTCTCCTACCTTTAGAAGTCTTCTCCGTGCAGCTTCCCCGTGGCGTCTTCCGGCTCTGAATTCACTCTGCCAGGCATCGGGCCTGGGCAGAGCCGACTGCGCATGACGGCTCTGCCCAGGCCTGATGCCTGGCAGAGTGAATTCAGAACCGGAAGACGCCGCAGGGACGCTGCATGGAGAAGATTTCTCGGAGGATCCAGCCTGACCCTCACTCGTGGACTTGGTAAGTATAATTTGATCGAACGTTGCCTACCCCTGAAACGAACATTTTCCCCCCATAGACTATAATAGGGTTCGATATTCGATTCGAGTAGTCGAATATTGAGGGGCTACTTGAAACGAATATCGAATCTCGAACATTTTACTGTTCGCTCATCTCTAGTTATAATCTGTAACAATACTGTACCATATACATGTTCAGTATAATATAATCTGCATATAATTGCCCTATACATATAACATAATGTGCATACAGTACGGTACCAAATACATGTTCAATATTACATAATTTGCATACAGTATTGTACCCTATACATGTTGACTTTTACATAACGTGCATATGGTACTGTACCCCTTATATGTTCATTATAACAGAATTTGCATAAAATACTTTAATCCATATGTTAATTACTGCACAATGTTCATATTGTACTGTACCCCATATAGGTTTACTACATAATTTGCATACAGTACTGTAACCTACTGTACCCTGTACATGTTCAGTATTACATAAACCACATACAGTATTGTACCCTATATATGTTCGGTATTAATAATAATCTACATACAGTCCTGTACCATTAAAATATTCAGTATTACATCATCAGCAGTACTGGACCCTATACATGTTTAGTAGAGATGAGCGAGTACTGTTCGTATCAGCTGATCCGAACAGCACGCTTGCATAGAAATGAATGGACGTAGCCGGCCGCCGTCAAAGCGGAAGTACCAGGTGCATCCATTCATTTCTATGGAGCGTGCTGTTCGGATCAGCTGATCCGAACAGTACTTGCTCATCTCTAATGTTTAGCATTATATCATCTACATACAATACTGTATACTATACATGTTCAGTATTATATAATCTGTATATAGTATTGTACCCATTATATGTTCAGAATTGCATAATCTGAAGTCCTGTACCCTATACATGTTCAGTAATACATAACCAACATACAATACTGTATTCTATGTATGTTCAGTATTATGAAATCTGCATACAGTACTGTATCCTATATATGTACAGTATTACATAATCTGCATACAGTACTGTATCCTATACTTATTCAGTATTACATGATCTACATATATTACAGTGCCTGTTTTGTCAGGAGACATTCCACAGGAAAAAAAAAAGAAGAAAAAAAAATCACAATATTTCTGGGAAGGGACACAATTTACAAAATTCCAATTACCTAAAGTACAAACAGTATCCTGTTGTATGTTGGAGGTTAGGCTCAGTGGTAGCAGCAGTGGACCCAGACAGTCAGAGACAGACAGAAAAACTCAGGTTCCAACAGGGTTTTACCCTGTACATTTATTTTGGAAAAAATGGCAGAAAATAAATAAGCCTTAACTTCAGGCAAAACAGTAACAAAAACTCCTGCTCGTCTGAGCTACTAACTAAACAGATAATATCCTAACTGTGTATGTGGCTTGCTTCAGCCACACAGTCAAGATACAGGTCAAAACACAGTGGCAGTAGTTCACCTAAGAGTCTCTCCAGTCTTCACACGTTTTGGACAGAACCCAGATCCTCCTCTCTCCCAGGAACTGCTCAGGAGTGAGAATTTGTCAACCTTTTATAGGCCTTTAATGAATCCCAGCTTCGAGCTGTGTTCGTAGGCCCCTACCTAGTAGGACAAGAAGTGGTTAATAGATAGGCCTTCTCACAGCTGAGGTTTTGTTTACAAATACCTGTGTTCTAACCTCAGTTACCATACTTAAGTGGAATCTGGGGGAAACATAGTGACCTTCCAGAACTTTACCTGTCACCTTCTCACAGGTAATATTCAGAAATATTGTTTTCCAAAATGGAGCCTCTGTACGGAATGACCAAAAAAGGTTCATGCTTACCTTAACATACCCCTATACATGTACAATATTACATAATCTACATTAAGTACTTTATCCCATATATGTTCATTATTACATATACACATTCAGTATTATATAATTTGAATACAATATGGTACCCTATAAAAGTTCTGTATTACATATTCTGTATATAACACTGTATCATACACATGTTGAGTATTACATAATCTGCATATAGTAGTGTATCGTATACATATTCACTATTACATAATATTCATACAGGGTGTTCATTATTACATAATTTACACATATTACTTATACACCTTATAGATGAATCCTATACACCCGATACTGCAATTTTATACCTTTCACATGATAAAATCTGCATAGAGTGGTGTACCCTATATATATAATATATTTATATTAATGATACCATTAATATTACATTCTACTTATAAGGGTGCACTAAATTATTCTTGAAATTAATTTTTTGGGAAAAGGACGAAGGCAATTAAATTGAAATTTAACACAATGAACATATTAAAATTTAGCACAGTGAGGTTCCATTACTTCTGAAATCAGGCAGCTTTTCCCTGCTCATCATTTAGGTCATTAAGAAAAGAGAAAATTAAAGAATATTTCCACCCAAATGATAAAAATGTACCAGCACATCAGGCTAAACTTAGCCAATTACGTGAGATTTATTTATAAAAATATTGATGTTTTCTATTTAGCTATAGGGGTTGTATTTACAACACTCACACCAGGAATTGCAGCCATATTGATTTAACTTCTTAGAAATTCATGGCAAACTATCATTTTATCTGCATTTTCAATCAATAATTGCCATTAACTATTAGCCAGCCTAGTTGTGAGGATGGTTTTGTCTCCAGGGTTTTTTTTTTTGGAATTTTTATTCCCCTTATCCCTTTCACCACTGTGATTGGTTTCTTTGTCCAGCTTTTTTGAATTGGATTAGATATAGGAGAGTTAGGTTCCCTGATGAGAGGTACCAAGTGTATAGTTTGGTACTGCCCTTGTTAGGGCAGGAGCTCTTTGGGGTACGAGGGACAGATCCAAAGGGATACGTATAGGGACTGTTACATCGTTTCCTGGTACCTGAATATCTGCGCCGCCTGAAAACATCTATTTGGTAAGATTGAACCAATATATTTTTCTATCATAGTGGTATCTTGTGTATGCTTTAGTGTATGGCATAGTTAGTGGCTGAGATTTATCCACTTGCATCCGTGCCTTAGGTGGAAACTGCTGGTTTTAATATTTAATATTTTAGGGGTTTAGAGAGATAATCCTTTAATAGTCTCACAGTGGGGAAATTTCAGCATGTTACAGCAGCATAGTAATACAGATACAGGATAACACACAGTAATATATTACGGAAGCAGACACACATAAGCTGAGAAGAGAAGATATACTAGGAGTCCGTAGCAGCTAAGGAACAGAAGAAAGAAGGAATACGTAATAATCATTAGTTTTCTGTGTGGAGTGATCTTCGCTTGGTCTGATGTAGATTATACAGCCTGATCATGGTTGGAAGGAAAGACTTGTGATAGTGCTCCTTCTCACACTTGGGGTGAAGCAGACGGTCACTTACAGTGCTGCTAAGTGCCATCAAGGTCCCATACATGGGATGGGATTTGTTCTCCCGCATAGAGGTCACCACAGACAGTATCCTTCTGTCACCCACCACCTGTACTGGGTCCAAGGGGCTCCCCAGGACAGAGCTGGCCCTTCGGATTAGCCTGTCAAGTCTATTTCTGTCCCTGGTTGATATACTGCTCCCCTAGCAGGCCACACCGAAAAAGATGGCTGAAGCAACCACAGAGTTGAAAAAGGCCCTAAGAAGTGTCCCCTGAACTCCGAAGGCCCTCAGCCTCCTGAGCAGGTAGAGTCTGCTGTGGCCCTTTCTGTGCAGCGCCTCCTGGTGATCAGCCCAGTCTAGTTTATTGTTGAGGAGCACACCCAGGTACTTATAGGACCTGACTATCTCAATGCATGTTCCTTGGATCTCCACCGGGGTCGGAGCACTTCTCCGTTTACTAAAGTCCACCACCATCTCCTTGGTCTTCCCAGCATTAATCCTGAGGTGGTTCAGCTGGCACCATTCAACAAAATCCCGGTTTAAGTCTCTGTATTCCCTATCGTCGCCATCAGTGATGAGGCCTAGTTGTTTCCTCAGTGCTTTGGTTACAATTCAAATGTGACAACCAATATGACTGCTTTTGTTCTTAGTCTGATAAAAATCGTTATTACAGTAAATGACAATATTTCTGAAAATGTGGGCTAGTGGTTAGGCGGCTGTTGTACTTATGTAAAAAAAAACAAAACATTGTTTTGCTGTATTTCCACAAAATAGTCTTTAAATATAGGATTTCCTGGAACCTCGGTGCTGAACACTAGAATGGATGTCCAAACTTCTGGAAGAGTTTGAATGAGGTGATAGTCACATGTGCACAGTTATGCTCTGGTCACTGTTTGTGGAACCAGAACATGTTGTATGAAATGTTGTAGGCGTATACAGTACCTCCATCAGCCCCATAGTCATTGAATAGATTGGTAATATGCATACTTGAACACCACTTCATTCATTGGATGCTAAGTGTTAACCACTTTAGCACTCTAGACCCCCTGGGATATTACAGGAATACTATCACTAATCTCTAAACCAATTTATGGAACAATTTGCTACATTTTGCATATAGAATGGCACCCTGCATTTGCTTTTCAAGTCTGCGTGAGTTAATTCACTGCCTTTCTGGGGACATTTATGGGAATAGTTCTTATACTCAATATCTCTATGCACGTGATTTGTTTTACTTACTACTATTGTGAAGCATTGTATGCCTTTATGATCTATCCACATTTTAGGTAGGATTCCTACTGTAAATGCCTGCCAAGTCTTTGTGTATGTTCTTAAACACTGGTTGCCGTATATAAAAGCGGAGAAGTTTGATTTAATGCATATTGCTGCTTTTGTTAAAAGAAATGAAAGTTCTAAAACAAAATATATTACTCCTGTGTGTTTATTGAATCTTACTGATTCAACACAGATATTTATCACATAATATTTAGTTCACTCTATGATTGTTTATGCTCTTTTCTGCGCCTACAAACTGCTGACGGTGTTGATAAGGAAACTCAGCACAAATTCGGATAGCTCTTTTTCTTTTGTTATTTTTTCTCTTTGTGTTTGCTACAAAAGTTTGTGCTTTTCCTTGTCTATAGCTGTATTTAATTTAAAGGGAGACTACCACGTCTCCCAAGGATATTCAACTGCTACCTCCATGTTACAGAGCACATTACGGTGATGTATTTGTTACGCATGTCACTTTTGTAGATTTGGAGAAAAATAACTTTGAAATCTTAGACAAATGAGGCAGTTGGTGCACTGAGAGCAGCCTTCAGCCTCCTAGAGCAGTGATCATGACACTCAGACCCCTGTCTTCTCCTGCCTGCATCACTATGTGCAATGGGAGTTCATCCTCCCCATCCACCATCTGACTTGAGAAGCAAAGGCTGTGCTCCCAAGACTGAAGGCCTGCCCACATTGCACCAACTGCCTCATTTACATAAGACTTTCAAGCTATTTTTCTCTAAGTCTAAACAAGTGACATAGGTAACAAAGGTGTGTTGTTTGTAACTGTTTTGTGCTTTGTAATGAGGTATGTGATAGAAGGAGTATACATTTCTCCCACGTTCCTGTCATATACAGTCTAAAAAGTAGCTAGGATGGCTTGTAGCAAGAAACAGTAGAGTAATGATCATATTCGCAGGGGATGTGACTGCAACCAGGCCCGGAGGGCTAAAGGAACTGTAGCCAGCTCGAAATAGCCAGGGCACTGGTTCACCATGATAGCAATCAGGAAAGTCTAGTTCCTGGACTGCAATAAGCATTTTTAAGGTAAAGGGCTCAGGGACTTCCCGATACATGTCAGCCCAGTGGAGGTGACTAAAACTAACAAATACTTATACTCACCTCTCCTGGTTTCAGCATCCCCTATGGGCTCTTCTGGCCTACAACTGAGGGCCCCAGCGGTCACTTGGGGTGCACCAGTGTAATGACATCATTGCGCCCCATGTGACTGTTGAGGCCCAATCACAGACCCCAGCAGTGATGTCTGGGGTGTGTTTACCTAAGCCGCAGGCAGAATACAACCAAAGAAGTCGCGTAGAGTGCCAGAAGTAGCGGGGATGCCCAGGAAAGTTGAGACAAGGTGAGTATAAGTGTTTATTTTTAATTACATCCCCTGGGCCTCCATTTATTATATTCTGGGTCATAGGACTCATCCCAATGTTTTGGATGCAACAAACCCCTCCAACAAATTCCCAACTGTGCAAGAAACTTCATCAGAAGTCGCTAATTTGAAGAATTGTATTGCTGATCGAAGAGGACTCATTGTAAATACTTAGAGATATGGTCCCCATGGCTCACTAAGAAATAAACTTTTCTTGTCTACCAGAGATGATCCACAATTTCTTAGTGTCTACTTATTGTTTAGCCCTAGTACTACTGCATGTCCAACTTTGTGTCCGTGCAAAAAAAAAACGGTTTTACGGCGAAGAGGCTGCATACGGATACCGGTGGTTTGCTTAAAAGCCCATTGAAATGAATGGGTTTTTAAGCTGACCACTGGCAACCCGTCCTCAAGCTGTTTTTCCTGGGATTTAGGTGGAATCATGGTGGACAGGTACAGCCTGGAGCTACAGCCATCTAAAGTGATTCATTTTTCCCTTTGTTAAATGCTACAGCTGTACATTCAATGAAAAAATAAACAAGAAAGTGGTTCTGAAGTTTTCTTGATTAATGGTCTATTCCTTATATATGTGACGTGTTAATCTGGTTGTTGGCATATCAATAAATCACAAGAAAAAAATGGGTCATCTTTGGAGATATACTGTACACTAGACATACTCTTCTCTGTATCTTATAAATGGAATTGTGGTGCAACATTAGACTCAAAGGACAGATAAGTGACATTGTGTCCAATAAAATTCTAAAAAAGCTTGCAGCGTTTCTTCATTCTTGCATCCAAAGAGGTCTCAACACCAAGCATAACCAAGGGGTATTCTAATATAAAGACTGTCCAGCATAGTGGCCATATGGGCAGTAATAGCAGCAGTTCTGCTCCCTCTATGATGGAAGATACCCTCCTGAGCTTCTATCATGGTTCTCTAAACCGTGTCATGTTCATTTGCCAATGGTTCGGAGTCTAGAGCATATGCAGTGCAATCTGCCAAAGTGATGTCAGCTTTAAAGGGACTCTTTTTATCAGATGGTTAGGGAGTGCCCCTAGCAATGATGGGAAGAGGATGGGTAGCTGGCAAGGGCATTCCCTGAGTGCACAAAACAGCTAATTTGCATAAAAAATAAAACTTGAAAATGTAGGTAGTCACTATCAGTCTGAAACAACAAAGGTATGTTTATGAAGTCAGTAACGGCAGCTGTAACACCTCCCATTACTAGACTGTAATCGCATGGACAATAGTTTGTATGAACGTTGGTTCCTGATCATTGCCTCATGTAAACATTTCCTCAGATCAATAATCTACTCCTTTTCCTCTAGTTTCATATTTTATAATGACATACAATATATCATTTCTCAGGAGCATATATGCTGTGTAAATAGAGGATGTGCTGCCAACAATAATGTAATATATATGAAAAAAACTTCATTTACAATGTATGTTAAAGGGCTCCAATTAACTTTGTGGTCACAACTTGTAAAATAACCCCTGTGGACAGATCTTAACAGATAGTTGACCACTGTCGGTCCTTGTATTAGGGGTTTTTGAAGAAAAACAATTGCTACTTATTAGCAAGAATATTAATCAAAAAGTGGAGTTTCCATAGCAGTTATTTAGATCCTCTGTGTATTAGGAGGAGGGGAGAGGACAGTGTCCTGATATCTGTGTATTAGGAGGAGGGGGAGGTCAGTGTCTGTAGATGGATCAGTACTCTACACATTGTTTGTATTCAGACTTGCCTGCAATTGCTGGAGAGTGTGTGAATGTGTGTGAGTGTGTATGTATGTGTGGTGTAGAGCAATTGAGGAGCAACAGTAACCTAGGGGCAGAGATGGAGGTGAGGACATGAAAATGGGGGTAGAGATGAATGGTGCATGAAACTGGGGGCAGAGATGTAGGGGAGGACATGAAAATGGGGGTAGAGATGAGGGGTGCATGAAACTGGGGGTAGATGGAGGGAGGGCATGAAACTGGGGGTAGAGATGAGGGGTGCATGAAACTGGGGGTAGATGGAGGGAGGACATGAAACTGGGGGCAGATGGAGGGAGGGCATGAAATGTCATGTGACATCCGTGCGTTATTAAAGATGGCCAACACCACTAAAGACTGCACCGGAGCCGGAGACAGGTAAGTAACTTTTTTTATGTCTGTATCTCCCCTTGGGCGCCGATTATTATACTCTGGGGTTTGAAAATACCCCAGAGTATAATAATTGTTCATGGGTGTTCATTATGGGGCATAATCCTGTGTGCAGGGGCCACAATGGGGTGTAATACTGTGTGCAGGGGCCACTGAGGGACATAATAGAATGCAGCGTGGGGGGGGTCGGTCAAGGTCTTCGGTGTCGGTCACGAAGTGGGGAGGGCCCCATGTCAAAAGTTCGCCACGGGGCCCCGCCATTCCTAGTTACGCCACTGCATACAGCTTCTATATGCTTGAATTATGTGGTATATTTTTTTATTTTTCCGAAAACCAATAAAAATCAGAATAAACATTTATTAATGGCAGAGGTCCCATGAGATAGAAAAAAATGAAAAACTCTGAACTAACTACTCAAGAAAGTTCTACAGTAAAGGGAGGCTGAAATCTTTACCATAAAGTGCTGACAAATAGATGAGGATATCAGAAGACAGCATTAGGTCAAGAGAGGCTTGATTCTGAATGAGAATGATTGTGTATTTGTATGCAGAGGAGTGGGAGCATATAAAGAATTCATTCCAAGCTCATTATTTTGAGGTAGGCAGTAGATTAAAGTGTATAGGGCGAAAGAAATGGGTACGGTGCAAGATTATGAGAGGAATATAGGGTTTTATCCCTAGTTATTAACTAAATAATGAGCTGATGCTGGAGGTTGGATATTAATGCATTACATTACTAGTGTTGTGTATTATGGTAAAGGAACCCACAGTGTCATAAACCACTACTGACAAACATTCACCTCCTTCAAAGGCTTTCAGTTAGAAGAACCAACGACAGTATTGCGCCATGTCTTGTATTGTAGCAAGAAATTTACTTGTAGCCTTGATTTAAAAACAAAACCCAGAGGCATAGCTAGAGGGGTTGGGGGCTGCCCTGGGCACACACACTTATTGGGGCCCAATCCAGAACTGGGAAAAGGTGTTTGCGTGCTCTGTTTTAGACAGCTATGTTGCAAAAAGCAATGGTATAATAGAAAAAATTGTAATGGCTTGTAAGTGGTACAGGATTATTATTATTATTATTATTATTATTATTATTATTATTATTATTGAGATAAATTTGTGGCTGTGAGTCAGGTTGAAAAGTGAAGAACTAGATTTAAAAAAAACCCTATCAAAAATCCAGTGATGGGAGCAGATGTGGAATCAAAATGGTCTTTTTCTCAAATACCCTCCATGACAGCACCACAGGAGGTTTTATTTCCACCCCCAGTTGCGTAACTAGGAACGGTGGGGCCCCGTGGCAAATTTTTGACATGGGGCTTCCCCCCCTGACCGATGCCCGTCAAAGACCCTGAACAACCTTCTCCCCCACATTCCTGTGCTCTCTATTATTCCCCATAGTGGCCCCTGCACACAGCATTATCCCCCATAGTGGCCCCTGCACACAGTATTATGTCCCTTACTGGCCTCTGCACACAGTATTATCCCTCATAGTGTCCCCTGTCTTTTCAGACCCCAGAGTATAATATTCAGAGACCAAGAGGGGATACTAACATAAAAAAAACTATTTTACTTACCTACCTGCTCCGCTGCAGTCCTCGGTGGTGTCGGCCATCTTCAATGGTGTCCCAGGTCATGTGACGTCAGGGAGCGTCCAGAAGTAGGGAGCGTCCAAACCTGCCCAAAGCGCGGAAAGGTAAGTAACACAGTTTTTTATGTTCCCTTACCTCTCCTGGACCCCCGATCATTATAATCGGGGGTCTGAAAAGACACCCGAGTATAATAATGATGTTTTTGGGACCCGTGGCATCACTAACCGATCCCGACCACTGTCAGGATCGGTAAGTAAATAGGGCACATTATCGGCTGGAGTAACTCCAGCCGGTAATGACCTATTAAGAAAAAAAAAACAAAAACGCAGCAGTAGTAGCTGACGCCGGGCCCATAATGTCCCGGGCCCTGTGGCAGCCGCTACCCCAGTAGTTATGCCACTGCCACCCCCTACTAGGAACATAAAAAAGCACACAAGAGGTTAACTGGCCCCTCTCTCCTCCCTCTTCAGTGTTTTTTCTTGTTCTTTTTAGTGGGCAGACAGAGGTTTTTATGGTTAATGGAGTTAAATGGCAGAGTGGAGTCCAGTGTAGCTGTCCCTGCAGTTCTGCGCCATATCTCCTTAGAGTCTCGGTGGTACTGTCTCTTCTTTGCCATCATGATAATATGGAGAAGAGTAGTGCAGGCCTTCGTCCTTCCTCTGAAGCTCCCTTGCCTGTAGTGTTCCCTAGTTGTCTTGCCAGAGCCTGTGTTCCACGCTGGGATGCACTTCCGGTTTTGGGAAATGCGCCAAGAAAGGGAAATTTGAAAAAGTTTGATGTCCTGAAGGTGCAGGTGGATCAGTAACATTCCTATTTGTGGAATGGAGTATGCAGATTATTGGAGGCAAGTTTAAAAAGCTTCCGAGACCAGAGGCTTTCTTCTCAAGGTAGAACTGTCTGTCTATCTGTCATAATTCCTGGAAATTAATCCTTCAGAGCGGTAAATGAACCTGACCTAGTCCTAGTAAGTGCTCTAGTAATGGGTTCTTACATGGTATATATTTGGGCTTATCATTTCCTTTATTGTAATGTATTCATTTTAGGAAAAAGAAGATTCAGGCTGCTGAAAAAAAACAGTAATTGTTGCTGCTACACTCTGCTACACATCAGGGACCACTTTTGATACTGTTATGCTTGTAGATAACAGGCTATGAATGCACATATGAGGCAATAAATTAACTACCCAGCAGTAGCCTCCTACTCCTCCTCCACTCTCCATAGAGTCTTGTATGGGAGAGCTGGATACAGAGATGGATATCTATTTAAACAAACATTCTGATTGAAGATGAGGAGGAGGACAGTAGCTAAATAAGCTGGGTTCACACCAGTGTTTGTACTACATAAGGGGATTCTATTCCTTTCTCCACATGAAAAATTGTGGAGAGTATGCAGACCCTGAACAGAAACCCCAACGCAGATGTGAAACTAGCCTATGTGCTGAAGGAAACAAATCTCCTTAACATATATTACAATTGTTATATGCACATTCACTATTCATTTATGAAAAGTTGTTAATAATTGGAGCTAAAGATACACACAGGGTGTTTTATTCATTTGCAGGTGATTTTTATATTATATGTTTTATAATTGGGGGTAGCAGCAGGATAGGAACTTTGTGCAAGCAAGGGAAAGGTTGGTCAGAAAGCTGAATAACGGGAGAGGCAATACTGTCTGTATTGCAAACTTTATAAAGGCAAGTCATGGCTGGAAGCAGTGATCTTAGAAGTTTAGTCCAGATGGAAGAGATGAGAAAGGTGAATGATTATAGTCAGAGACATCAACTATAAGTTACTAAAATTTTCCTATACTGTATTCACTTACATTGTCTGCGGAGCCCTGAGTAGAGCTTGTATCTACCACTATATGGACACTGTATTGATATAATAATGGCATACCTGTCACTAAAGTTTAACATTAAAGGGATCCTATCACTCAGACCCAATATTTTCTAGGTACCACATTGAAATAGACTTAAGAAAGGCTATTCCTCTGCTACCTTTCATCGTCTTCTCTGTACCACCGTTCACCTATAATCTCAGTTCTTGTCGGTATGCAAATTAGCTCTTTCTTAACTCTCTCCAGCGCCACCTCTATCTTCATCAGCAGCGTCCTCTTCAGCCTCTTCTTCTGGCGGTAGCTTGTATCTTCTAGGCCTCGGGCCTTGGGCAGAGCAGACTGCGCATGCCTACAGGCCACAAGAAAATGGCCACTTACAATACTGTGCAAGTGGCCATTTTCTCGTGGCCTGTGGACATGCGCAGTCTGCTCTGCCCAAGGCCCGAGGCTTAGAAGTTACAAGCCACCGCTGGAAGAAGAGGCTGAAGAGGACGCTGCTGATGAAGATGGAGGCGGCGATGGAGAGAGTTCTCTCGCAGCATTGGGGACACCCCCAGTGCTGTTTGAGTGCTGGGGCCTGCCCCAAGAACCGGGAACGGCGGAGTGGAGAAGACAACGAAAGGGAGGAGACGAATAGACTTTCTTAAGGCTATTCCGACTTGGTACCTAGAAAAAATTGGGTCTGAGTGACAGGATCCCTTTAAAGCACTCAGATCAAGGGCATAACTTTCTTGGTCATGAGAAGAGCATTTGATACATGGTCCATTAACTATGGAGGGTCACCAAAACTCCTAAAATAACCTCAGAGAAACAATGAGATACTGGAAAAAAGATGCAAATAATAAAAAGTCATAAAAAAACAGTCCTACGCTTTTACTGTTTGGTTGCAATGATCTGCTTAGGACTCTATTTTCAAGTAAATTGCATAATTAACTAACCAAGAAATTATCCAATGTATATATTACTGGCAATGTATGAAATCCAGCATTCTATAGAACGTCTAGGCATTGTATATAATACCAAAAACTAGCCAGCAATGTATGAAATGATTCATCATTTCACATATTTCCTAGGCAGAATGCCTAATAAGAAAACAGTAAAGTATGAAATACATCTCCACTTGCTTCGTTCCGAAGATGATCACGAAATTAGAAAACGGTGGCAAAGTATGAAATACATCTTCTATTACTTTGTTCCGAAGATCACATGGCAAGGCACGTGACTTTTAACCTGCGCAATATAGTCACCTCAGGCTTACAGACTTTGAACCCGCGCGATACAACAGTCTCTTCAGGCTTAGAATTGGTTTGTTGTTTGTGAGTGTCCATTAAAATGGAGGAGGAGGAGCAAGCTGCAGTGTTGGAGTGAATGCTGCAAAAAACTATTTTTTTAAGCAAAATTACTAACCAGAAGCTAATAAATGATGCCCAAAAAGCCAAAATGATTACTAAGAAGAAACCCAGGGACTATTGGTTGCTGAATCGCTATGATGTGATGATTGTACGAAACAAAAGTAAACTCATTTATCCTGTTAAAGAAAGTGTCAGTGCTAGAGATGAGCAAATAGTATTCGAAACTCTAGTTTCGAATACCACGCTCCCATAGGAATGAATGGAAATGGCCAAACACCAAGGGGTTAAGTGCCGGCCGCCGTCGCCGGCCGCTTCCATTCAATCCTATGGAGCGAGGTATTCGAAACTAGAGTTTTGAATACTATTCGCTCATACTATTCACTTATCTCTAGTCAGTGCTACTAGTCAGACTCCAGTATTATGTCACAGACGAGTTATTTCACGTACTTCATGAAGCTCATTTGGCTATTGGACTCGGATGACGTGATAGAATGTTGAAAGAACTTTCAACCAAATACAAAAACGTTACATGTCAGTCATGATATTGGACGTACATCCACCTTTGTGAACTTTCTTGCCAGAAAAACATCAACATGTTTTGTTTTTCATACTTTGCCTAAATAGCATTTGTGATTCTATAGAATGCCTATATTTCATACATTGCCTGTAACATATACAATGCCTAGGCATTCTATAGAATGCCAGCTTTTCATACATTGCTGGTAACATATATAGTGTTGAGGAGGAAACAAGCAAGAGGCCTTTTGTTCTAGGTGGCAAAAGCGGGCACCGTTATGAGCTTTGTTGGAGGGTAGCCATCCTTCAATCTACATCCCTACTTTGGAGAACCTCTATGCTCTGGCCTGAGGTGAGAGATGATGAGTGAATTGGAAGTCATGTACTGTTTGTTGAAAGGTGTATTCTATTTTCATGCATTACAGACTCTGTTCACAGTGTTCATACTACATATAATGTATTTTTCCAAGCGTTGCTTATGGACAGTGCATCTAACAGCATAGTATCATTTGGAGGTACTCGCTGAGAGTATTTTCTAATGCATAGGTCAAATATATGTCTTGAATCCAATGCTTCAAGAACTTAAAGAACAAATATCAGAATGAGATTTAAGCAAATGTATGTTCATTTTTACTCAGCATTTACTGTAACAAAAATATTGGACTAAAAATAAATAATGTGTCAGCAAATGGCTGTGAAAAGCTTAAATTACCAGGATAGCATGGCCCAGCGGGAGAGCATGTCGTCTTTTTGTCTGCCAGTGAAAATGATGCAGGCAGCCAGCAGTAACATTGCACTCACTAGGAACATGCTCTACTCTCAACAAGGTTCTGTGTTTAGAACATTGAAAATAAATTGTCTCCTGAGGCTCATTACCAGTTCTTTGGCCATCACTGAATATCTGGCGACAGTGTAGAACTACTGTACTGCTAAATGAGTTTCCATTTATTATCAAACACCAGAAGTAATCCGCAAAGAGGTTACTTTCTATACATCACCATTGTATTCTTGTGGTTCTGTAGAATCGCTGCTCCAATCCATTAATGTTGAAGGCAATATATCCACTGTGCAATGAAGTATAGTGTAATCTTAAAGCTTCTGCACATCAATGCAAAATTTATTCTTGTTATTTTATTATTGGATTAAAAGACCTCAGGCCCAACTCAGGCTCCAAGGCCAACTGCTATCTATACGTGCCCTATAGAGCTACATGCACATACTCCTACTGTGTTCCTTCTTAAGATACATGTAAGGCTATGTTCTCATCTGCATCAGAGTCATTGTCACAGTTTCCATCAGAAATCTCCAGGTGACAAAGTGCTGCAGACCCATTTTTTTCCAGAATTTGCTGATTTCAGTAATAAAAAACTAATACCCGACAGACAATCTATGGATCTTGGGAGCCATTTCTGCCTGGACTTTCCATGGCTGACCAGTATGTAGTCTGCAAGTTGGATCTGCTATAGGAAGGTCACCACAGACCTCCTGAAGCAGAGCCATCCAGAGCAAAAAAAAAACAAAACTGCCAAAAGGGGATGAAAACAGGAGACAAAAATGCAGCAATCCTAGACATGCTGAATGTTCGAAGAACAGCAGTGCAAGGCAATTTGCACCGGTTTTGTTTCTGCAATATGTGAATGGTATACTGAAATTCCATCCATTACACTGCTACTGTACTTTGCAGTGGGTTAGCCACCAGCAATTTCGCAGTGGTTAACCATAAAAATATTTTCTAAGACTTTACCATTAATAGATTATCAATATGTGATCAATAGCATTTGATTCTGTGCACCTCCACTGATCAGCTGGTTTTTAGCTTCAGAAGTATGAACATCTCTGTCCACTGTGTAGTAGTCATGAATTGTACTGCAGTAACCTATACAGTGTATGGAGCTGCTCCTGCGTCTGAAGGGATTCAGCCCCTTCAATCACCTTTTCATTAAGGAAGCTAGCAGATGGATCCCACCAATTTGATATTGATGGCTTATCCTAAAAATATGTTCTCAATAGTAAAGTCCTGAAAAAAAACCTTACAGATACACAGCTATGTGCTAATTTTCTGCAATGTGCAGATAAGATTAACCAAAAAATCATTCACTTTTCTGGTACTGTAAAACACAACTTTTTTTTTCTGCAGGAGTCAAAAATGCAGTTTCTGCTAAGTGAGGCCTTAGCTTTGGGTCCATTCACATGGAAGAAAATGGTGAGGAATTTGGTGTGGAATTTTCCACGCTGAAAATCTTTTTTTTTCCACTAGCGGAATTTTCCCCTAGCTGAAAATCCTCCTAGTGGAAAAAAAAGCTAGCAGAACCCATTGAATTCAATGAAGGGCTTTTTGTAATGTAAGTCCGCAAATGGTGCGCAATTGAGGCTTTTCAATTGCGCACCATTTGCGGACACATTATATTCAATGTGGCCTCTTACACCACTGGATATTTTATCCGTGGTGTGGCCAGGCCGCAACCATGGTCCGCAAGTTATAGGACATGGCCGTGAGTTGCGGCACTGCACAGACTCGCCCATAGAATTTTATGGGCAATTGCGGCAGGACACGGACATCTGCGAAGCCTATGTTGCTGATCAGCAACTTGCGGACCGTACATTCAATACAGTCGTGCAGTTTTACTGTCCAACCACATAGATGAGATTTAATTTAAGCTCATTCATACGTTGCAGGGAAAAAAAACACAGCAGAAAACACATTTTCAAAAACTAATGCATTTTTGATTGATGGGTGAATGTGGGGTTACATATGGGGGGGCAAAGAGGAAGAACAGTGGAAAAACATTGAAAATACAAGCGTATTTGCTCTGTTTTTTCCACTGCATTTCTCCTGTTTTTTTTTTTAATCATTTTTGTAGCCAGTATTCCCTACTTGATGCCTTAGACTTAACTGAATTTCCTGGAAAATAGGAAAAAAAAACCTTAAATTTCAACACAGACGAGGTGCAAAGAAAAAGCACCATAACAATAATATAATAGTTCAAATACTAGCAAGACAAATATATATCACAATGTATTAAAAGGTGGATATAAGACAACACCCCATAAAATGGAGTTACAAGGTATGGATACAAAATGGCCTCCTAAACAATATATATCCTTAAATAGTAAACCACATCACCACATCATCCTCTTAAATGTGCGAACAATGCTAATATTTTTTAAATGGACTGTGGAAAAAAATCTCTCATTAACCCATTTATGCCGGAGGTTGTATTTTTTGAGTTCAAATAATGGAACTTTAGGCATAAATGGGTTAACATAGGTGTAAGGAAAATGTATATTGACCAAGTAAACTCCATACCCCAAGGTGCATTTTCTCAGTCTAGCTTCTCCATCCTCCCAGACAAAGTGTTTTATGCACAATGAAGTGGACGATGAGAAGGATTTTGTTACTCTAGGTTATACATTGTTTAGCAGGATATTTTGTATATCTTCCGTGTAACTCCTTTTCCTGGGGTGTTGTCTGATATCCACTTTTTCATACATTTTGATATGTTTGCTTTGTCCAGTAACTAATAAATAGAGATGAGCGAGTAGTGAAATATTCCAGATTCGATATTCGTTTCGAGTAGAGCCTCATTGTCGAATATCGAATCCCATTACAGTCTATAGGAAAAAATGCTTGTCTCTGGGGAAACCACTATTCGACTAAAGGAGAGTCACCAAGTCCACGAGTAGCAGGAGGAGAGTGTTTAGGAGGAGTGCTGTGCAGTTAAAGCGCACAGACCCCATTATAGTCTATGGGGTCCATGCGCTTTAACTGCACAGTGCTTGCAGTTGCGCTGATATTCCATTCAGGGGGGTCCTCCTGCGGAATCCTTCCGGACGGGAGGCAAGTGTTAATGTGAACTTTCTTCTGCAGAGCCAGCATTGATTGGCCGAATGCTATACAATTATAGCATTCAGCCAATCAACGCTGGTTCTGCAGCAGGCTCGTCTTTGCTATTCAGGAGAGCTGGCAGCTTTTGGTTTTGCGGGAGCTAACGTTTTATCATAGGAATGCATTGACCAGCGTTGATTGGCCAGTGTACAGCATTTGGCCAATCAACGCTGGTTCTACCAGAGGCTCATCTGTGAGGACTCGGAGTCTAAGATCGGACCACAATGGAGACTGCTGTGGTCCGATCTTAGACTCCGCCACCTCACAGACGAGCCTCTGGCAGAACCAGCATTGATTGTCCGGATGCTGTACACTGTATAGCATTCGACCAATCAACACTGGTCAATGCATTCCTATGAGAAAAAGTCAGCTACCGCAAAACCAAAAGCTACCAGCTCTTCTGACTAGCAAAGATGAGCTTGCTGCAGAGCCAGCGTTGATTGCGTGAATGCTGTACACTGTATAGCATTTGGCCAATCAATGCTGGTTCTGAATCGAATCTTTACTGTGAATAGCTAGTAGTATTCAAACGAGTACGAGTATTTAGAATACCGTAGCATTTTGTTGAATACCTACTCGATCAAATACTACTCTCTCATCTCTACTAATAAACTATTGTTATGGTATGTTTTACTTTTTGCCTATTCTGTGTTGATTCTTTTCTTTTGGGGTTATATTATATTTCAGTGTTTTTGAGGAAAGTAATAATATACTCAAAATGGCTAAACCTAGAATCTCTAACAAAATGTTACTCGCCTCTCCCTAAACCTTTGCCAATCCGGGTCCCCGATGATCTCTATTTCCTGGGACTCACTAATACTAGGCTAAAATACTAGTTTATTCTGTTCAGACTCTTTCTACCTACTTTCCCATTAATAATACCAGGAATACTTGATATAGTTCACATATTCTGACATTTATCTCTGAACAGAACTCCTCCAAGCTGTACACATTTACAGGGATTCTAACCCCTCTTTTTATTCTAGATAAAACATAATAATAAAATCTAAAATATTTGCCACTGGCAACCTCTTTAATAATGCCCGGAGTGACTGTACTAACACCCATAGACTGGAGATGTTTTTGTAGTGACATTACAATTTATCAAGCAGTAGGCTTTATGAAGTGACAAGGAACTTGTGATGATATCATGAATCCACCAATGCTGTTAAATTCTTGCCTTAATCCTGTAGCTGAGTTCATTAGTTGTGATGGGCTGTCATGCATCACAGCGAAGGGAAAAAGCAGCATTTTAAAAATAGGTAAATGTCACTACACTGGGGACTTGAAAATGGTATGTGCAGTAAGGAAAAGGGAGCGAGGTACAGTAGATAGATAGAGAGATAGATAGAAGATGTTAGAAATGGCTAGAAAAAAAAATTCAAAGAGAAAGATAGATGCCGAGAATATATATAGTACTAGATCATACAATGCTTCCAATATTCCCCTATGTATGATTGAAAAAAATGCAACATGGAACAGGATAGAATGAATACAAGATAATACAGGGAGAAACTGTATATGGTTATTGCATATCCGTTATGTATGATTAAAAAAATGCAACATGGAACAGAATAGAATGAATACAAGATAATACAGAGAGAAACTGTATATGGTTATTGCATATCTGTTATGTATGATTTTTTAAAAAAAATCACTCAATTCTATAGAACAGATATAATACAGAGAAGTGAAGACGATAAATCTCAGACAATAGAAATACTGCTGGATAACGGACAGATAAACTAATAAATATTTAGATAGATGGACACATAGTAGGAAAGTATATGTAAAATACTAAATATTTCCCTTATGTTCAACAGTATGGAACAATGGATCTGATACCAAACCGTGTGTATATAAGACTAAACGAGAGTCCATTATGAGGCGCCTGTAACTAGTATCATTTATATGATGGATGTGTTTCTATGGTGATACTGCAGTACTTGTACATCAATGTAACTGTTCTAGTCAGTTATGTTGTGATTCTATGCTCAGAGGAACAAATATAAACAGTTTAGAAATATATCTGAATTGCAATGACTGTGAAATAGATAAACTCTCTGAAGAGAAGGGTAATTTTATCAAAAACTTATTATGGTATTTAAAGGGATGTCGCAGAAGGCTTATGTACATTGCAATGACATGTATAAGTGTGTATTCGTCTAGTAATTTATATTCTCAAATCCATGCACTTTAGAGGCACCTTATAGGGAATGGAAATATAGAGGTAATGAATGACCTACCCTACCACTTCAAGATGAAATCCCATTGAATATAAAATGGTGCATGTGTGTGTATATATACAATATATATATATATATATATATATATATATATATATATATATATGTATATACACAGTGGGGCAAAAAAGTATTTAGTCAGTCACCAATAGTGCAAGTTCCACCACTTAAAAAGATGAGAGGCGTCTGTAATTTACATCATAGGTAGATCTCAACTATGAGAGACAAAATAAGAAAACAAATCCAGAAAATCACATTGTCAGATTTCGTAAGAATTTTTTTTCAAATTATGGTGGAAAATAAGTATTTGGTCAGTAACAAAATTTCATCTCAATACTTTGTTATATATCCTTTGTTGGCAATGACAGAGGTCAAACGTTCTCTGTAAGTCTTCACAAGGTTGGCACACACTGTTGTTGGTATGTTGGCCCATTCCTCCATGCAGATCTCCTCTAGAGCAGTGATGTTTTGGGGCTGTCGCTTGGCAACACGGACTTTCAACTCCCTCCAAAGGTTTTCTATAGGGTTGAGATCTGGAGACTGGCTAGGCCACTCCAGGACCTTGAAATGCTTCTTACAAAGCCACTCCTTCGTTGCCCTGGCGGTATGCTTTGGATCATTGTCATGTTAAAAGACCCAGCCACGTTTCATCTTCAATGCCCTTGCTGATGGAAGGAGGTTTGCACTCAAAATCTCACGATACATGGCCCCATTCATTCTTTCATGTACCCGGATCAGTCGTCCTGGCCCCTTTGCAGAGAAACAGCCCCAAAGCATGATGTTTCCACCCCCATGCTTTATAGTAGGTATGGTGTTTGATGGATGCAACTCAGTATTCTTTTTCCTCCAAACACGAAAAGTTGTGTTTCTACCACACAGTTCCAGTTTGGTTTCATCAGACCATAGGACATTCTCCCAATACTCTTCTGGATCATCCAAATGCTCTCTAGCAAACTTCAGACGGGCCCGGACATGTACTGGCTTAAGCAGTGGGACACGTCTGGCACTGCAGGATCTGAGTCCCTGGTGGCGTAGTGCAGCTCTCTGCAGTTCATTCACTAGGTCCCCCCGCGTGGTTCTGGGATTTTGCTCACCGTTCTTGTGATCATTTTGACCCCACGGGGTGAGATTTTGCGTGGAGCCCCAGAGCTAGGGAGATTATCAGTGGTCTTGTATGTCTTCCATTTTCTAATTATTGCTCCCACAGTTGATTTCTTCAATCCAAGCTGGTTGCCTATTGCAGATTCAGTCTTCCCAGCCTGGTGCAGGGCTACAATTTTGTTTCTGGTGTCCTTTGACAGCTCTTTGGTCTTCACCATAGTGGAGTTTGGAGTCTGACTGTTTGAGGGTGTGCACAGGTGTCTTTTTATACTGATAACAAGTTTAAACAGGTTCTATTACTACAGGTAATGAGTGGAGGAAAGAGGAGACTCTTAAAGAAGAAGTTACAGGTCTGTGAGAGCCAGAAATCTTGATTGTTTGTAGGTGACCAAATACTTATTTTCCACCATAATTTGCAAATAAATTCTTACAAAATCAGACAATGTGATTTTCTGGATTTGTTTTCTCATTTTGTCTCTCGTAGTTGAGGTCTACCTATGATGTAAATTACAGACGCCTCTCATCTTTTTAAGTGGTGGAACTTGCACTATTGGTGACTGACTAAATACTTTTTTGCCCCACTGTATATATATATATACTAGAGGGAGGACCCGGCTTCGCACGGGTATATTACATTTTATGTTTGTGTAGTGGCCCCATAAGAATTGTCCAATTTTGCATTGGTGTATTTTGTATGTGGTTTGTGTGTATGTCCATAAGCGTCATGTGATTATGTGTCTCTCATTTTGAATGTCAGTGAAAAACCTGTGATCAGTTGTTATGGATACCTGGAGTAAAGCTGTATCTAATCCTTCCCCATGTAGTACTGTGTTTAGATGCAAGTATCTAATCCTACGGCATGTGGTACTGTGTGCAGACGTGTGTATCTAATCCTATGGCGTGTACAACTGTGTGAAGACACGTGTATCTAATCCTCCCCTGTGTGGTATTGTGTGAAGAGGCGCGTATCTAATCCTACGGCGTGTGGAACTGTGTGTAGACGCGCGTATCCAATCCCCCAGCATGTGGTACTGTGTGCAGATGCGCGTATCTAATCCTATGGCATGTGGTAGTGTGTGTAGATGTGCGTATCTAATCCTCCCCCGTGTGGTACTGTGTGCAGACGCGCGTATCTAATCCTCCCCCGTGTGGTACTGTGTGCAGACGCGTGTATCTAATCCTCCCCCCGTGTGGTACTGTGTGCGGAGACGCGTATCTAATTCTCTGACTTGTGGTACTGTTTGCAGAGGCATGTATCTAATCCTCCAAAGTGTGGTACTGTGTGCACACACACGTATCTAATCCTCCCCTGTGTGGTATTGTGTGAAGAGGCGCGTATCTAATCCTCTGGAGTGTGGAACTGTGTGTAGACGCGTGTATCTAATCCTTCGGCATGTGGAACGTGTGCAGACGCACGTATCAAATCCTTCAGTGTGTGGGACTGGGTGCAGACCCGTGTATCTAATTCTACGGCATGTGGTACTGTGTGTAGACGCGCGTATCTAATCCTATGGCGTGTTCAACTGTGTGAAGACACGTGTATCTAATCCTCCCCTTTATGGTATTGTGTGAAAAGGCACGTATCTAATCCTACGGCATGTGGTACTGTGTGCAGACGTGTGTATCTAATCCTATGGCGTGTACAACTGTGTGAAGACATATGTATCTAATCCTCCCCTGTGTGGTATTGTGTGAAGAGGCGCGTATCTAATCCTACGGCGTGTGGAACTGTGTGCAGACGCGTGTATCCAATCCCCCAGCATGTGGTACTGTGTGCAGACGCGCGTATCTAATCCTACGGCGTGTGGAACTGTGTGTAGATGCGTGTATCCAATCCCCCGGCATGTGGTACTGTGTGCAGACGCGCGTATCTAATCCTATGGCATGTGGTACTGTGTGCAGAGGCATGTATCTAATCCTCCAAAGTGTGGTACTGTGTGCACACACACGTATCTAATCCTCCCCTGTGTGGTATTGTGTGAAGAGGCACGTATCTAATCCTTCGGCGTGTGGAACTATGTGTAGACGCGCGTATCTAATCCTACTGCATGTGGTACTGTGTGCAGACGCGTGTATCTAATCCTATGGCGTGTACAACTGTGTGCAGACGCGCGTATCTAATCCTCCCCTGTGTGGTACTGTGTGCAGACGCGTGTATCTAATCCTATGGCGTGTACAACTGTGTGAAGACACGTGTATCCAATCCTCCCCTGTGTGGTACTGTGTGCAGACGCGTGTATGTAATCCTATGGCATGTGGTACTGTGTGTAGACGCGCGTATCTAATCCTCTGGAGTGTGGAACTGTGTGTAGACATGTGTAGCTAATCCTACGGCATGTGGTACTCTGTGCAGACGTGCGTATCTAATCCTCTGGAGTGTGGAACTGTGTGTAGACGCCTGTATCTAATCCTTCGGCATGTGGAACCGTGTGCAGACGCACTTATCTAATCCTTCAGTGTGTGGAACTGTGTGCAGAAGTGCGTATTTAATCCTCTGGTCTGTGGGACTGTGTGCAGACCCGTGTATCTAATCCTCTGGCATGTGATACTGTGTGCTGATCTGTGTATCTAATCCTCTGATGCATGTATCTCAGTTTGGATATCAGTGTTGTATTGTGCATGTGGAGTGACCGTGTGTATTGCAGTTGGAATATGAGTGAAAGTCTTGCAGGTTTGTATTGGCTAAGGGGGGGCACTGTGTTTGGAATGCTGTATCTCAGCAACGGTACGTCCGAGCGAGTTGGAGTCTCATCTTAAACCTTCCCGGATATCTGAAGTGTCTCTGTACCAAATTTGGTGAAGATCGGTCCAGTCGTTTGGTTCGCATTAGAGCACAGACAGACAGACAGACAGACAGACAGAAATTCATTTTTATAATATAGGGAGATATATATATATATATATATATATATATATATATATATATATGCTTGGGTAGGAGAAGCTAACATTGAAGTGGAAAATGTTCACACCTCCCTAGAGACCATCATAGTAGTTCTTGCTCTTAATGCACTCAAAGGTTCTGTAACAACAAAGAAATATGGTAGTTGTATTTATAGTAAAAAAAATAATTATTATTCCTCATGGGTTATAAACATTGTGCAAAACATTGTGCAATTGTTTGGATTTTCTAATACTTAAGTTTAGGTTCACATCTGCGCTCGAGTCTCCATTCAGGGAGAATGAAGATCTAATCTGCTTATAAAAAAAAACAGTGACCCGTGGAAACCTGGGGACTCCATAGACTGTAATGGGGACTGCCGAGTTTCCACCAGATACAGTCCTATGAAAAAGTTTGGGCACCCCTATTAATCTTAATCATTTTTAGTTCTAAATATTTTGGTGTTTGCAGCAGCCATTTCAGTTTGATATATCTAATAACTGATGGACACAGTAATATTTCAGGATTGAAATGAGGTTTATTGTACTAACAGAAAATGTGCAATATGCATTAAACCAAAATTTGACCGGTGCAAAAGTATGGGCACCTCAACAGAAAAGTGACATTAATATTTAGTAGATCCTCCTTTTGCAAAGATAACAGCCTCTAGTCGCTTCCTGTAGCTTTTAATCAGTTCCTGGATCCTGGATAAAGGTATTTTGGACAAACAATTCAAGTTCAGTTAAGTTAGATGGTCGCCGAGCATGGACAGCCCGCTTCAAATCATCCCACAGATGTTCAATGATATTCAGGTCTGGGGACTGGGATGGCCATTCCAGAACATTGTAATTGTTCCTCTGCATGAATGCCTGAGGATTTGGAGCGGTATTTTGGATCATTGTCTTGCTGAAATATCCATCCCCGGCGTAACTTCAACTTCGTCACTGATTCTTGAACATTATTCTCAAGAATCTGCTGATACTGAGTGGAATCCATGCGACCCTCAACTTTAACAAGATTCCCGATGCTGGCATTGGCCACACAGCCCCAAAGCATGATGGAACCTCCACCAAATTTTACAGTGGGTAGCATGTGTTTTTCTTGGAATGCTGTTTCTTTTTGGACGCCATGCATAACGCCTTTTTTTTATAACCAAACAACTCAATTTTTGTTTCCAAAATGAAGCTGCCTTGTCCAAATGTGCTTTTTCATACCTCAGGCAACTGTATTTGTGGCGTACGTGCAGAAACGGCTTCTTTCTCATCACTCTCCCATACAGCTTCTATTTGTGCAAAGTGCGCTGTATAGTTGACCGATGCACAGTGACACCATCTGCAGCAAGATGATGCTGCAGCTCTTTGGAGGTGGTCTGTGGATTGTCCTTGACTGTTCTCACCATTCTTCTTCTCTGCCTTTCTGATATTTTTCTTGGCCTGCCACTTCTGGGCTTAACAAGAACTGTCCCTGTGGTCTTCCATTTCCTTACTATGTTCCTCACAGTGGAAACTGACAGGTTAAATCTCTGAGACAACGTTTTGTATCCTTCCCCTGAACAACTATGTTGAACAATCTTTGTTTTCAGATCATTTGAGAGCGGGCTGTCCATGTTCGGCGACCATCTAACTTAACTGAACTTGAATTGTTTTGTAGAAAGAAATGGTCCAAAATACCTTCATCCAGGATCCAGGAAAGCTACAGGAAGCGACTAGAGGCTGTTATCTTTGCAAAAGGAGGATGTACTAAATATTAATGTCACTTTTCTGTTGAGGTGCCCATATTTTTGCACTGGTCAAATTTTGGTTTAATGCATATTGCGCATTTTCTGTTAGTACAATAAACCTCATTTCAATCCTGAAATATTACTGTGTCCATCAGTTATTAGATATATCAAACTGAAATGGCTGCTGCAAACACCAAAATATTTAGAACTAAAAATGATTAAGATTAATAGGGGTGCCCAAACTTTTTCATAGGACTGTATCTGCCTCAAACAGGACAAAAAATGTGGAGAGAAAAGTGCTTCTTGTTGGGGTTTTCTATCTGCATTATTCAAGCGGAGAGGGGAACAGAATCATCAAACAGAGTGCTGGTGTGAACCCAGCCTTACTGTAGATCATGTCATTACCTGCAACCCAACAGATCTGGAAGAAAAATACCAAGGTCCCATTTCATTGTTGAGGTTGCTGCTCAAGCAAGGACAGGAAAAGCTGTATTGGTGCAATGTATGTAGAAGGCATATCTCCCTTCCCCGCAGAATAATAGCTGAATCATTTATTCATTAATTCATTCATTCATTAAATTAACTGTTTCCCCATCAATTTCTAGTATTCATAGCTGATCTTAACACATCTATATAATGTCCTAGGCAACTCCCTTAAAGAGCTTGGAGATTTGGTTGGGATATTGTACCCTTTTACATAATTAAGATATAGTGACCCTTGGTGGTTCCCCACTCAGTGATGGCAAAAGGCAGACATAGTTGTGAACTGGAAGACAGAAGTACTGTACTCTCATGGAGGTAACAAATTTGGATGTTACAACATTCTCCAATGAGGCAAACAGTGATGGTTTTAGAACAGTCTTTTAAGAGCCAACTTTCTTAGTCTGTTGGTGTCTGTATCACAGCATCTCAGTTTTATATTCTCAATACCTCAGTCTCTATTTCTATTGGTCTCAGCCCATATCAAGCTCATACCTGCTAGGTTGCGTACACTGGCAGAATGTAGGTTTGACTACAGCTGCACAATTTTGCAGTTTCGAATACTTTCAATGTATATTTTTCTCAGTCTCCATGGCAAAGTTTCTGACACAAATGCAATACTTTCCTAACTGGCTTTGGTTAAAGATTCATGTTCACTCATTGGCATCAGACTTCAAAACTCCCCTAGTGGCATTGCAAATCCATTCTACTGTTTGGATACAGGTTAACTGATGTCCACTTGGAGCAGACTTATAAGCTTTATTGCTTCTCTGTTATGCATGAGTCCATGTGCAAGACAGATCCCAAACTAACCAATGACTCAGCCCTCCCTCCTTGCAGCCAAAAAGTCTGTCAGGAATAAACTGTGACATGCGATTGTATATTATAGAAAGATTATTTTACAAAAATAAATAAATCAAAAATAATGCTTCTAAGGTACAATATTTTTGTAATATGATGTTGTATGGAGTCAGATACAATGGACTGCTTACACTGCTACAGTCCAGAGCTATAGTACATGCTCTGTGCACAGAGCTCTGCAAGCTATTCTCCATTAATAAAGGGCCTGGGGCTTGTTTGTTCTAGAAGAGGTCTGGGGTCTGATTCAACAGATTTAACTTTTTTTTATTTCTTTGATTGACAATTCATAGCAATCAATATTGGAAAGACTTGAACAATTTCAATACAAGCATTCGGAAAAAATATAAAAAAAAAAAAAAGAAAAAAAAGAAAAAGGTATACAGGGAAATAAAAAAAACAACTTTGCAATTGCAATACAGGTAATTTTCTGAATTCCATAGGTTAAAAATATCAATTGCTGACTCAAACCCATCCATACAAAAAGTAACAAATGTTTGTTTTTCCATCCTATTACATTGTTAGGAGCAATCAATCTGAAATTACATTAATACCAACTCTCTGCTGGATCTGTGTGTGGCTCTTATCCTCAGGCATCACAACAAGCTGCTCATATTTCATTGATTATTATGGATTCAGTAATCTGGTTGCTGAAGTCTGAATGCATTGAGTGTATGCTTACATTACTTACAGATCTCCTGGAGAGCAGCATATTTACTAAATCAACATTAGAAAATAAGGAATAGAAAGTTAAGCAATTTGAGATACATGACTTAAAGGCATACAGCTAAAAATAGAGTAATGCTGACTGAGAAGACAAACCTCATAATAATAAGAAGACAAAGTAAAATATTAAAAGTGATATCCGGTTTTTAACATGATGGCCTATCCAGGCATAGAAAATTGAGGGTCCAACACCCAAGACTTTTGCAGGTCACCAGTATTAAGAGTTTGCGGTATTGTTTACATACCGCAAGCCGTACTGCTCAGTCACCTTACAATCTGTAGCAGTGAATGTAGGTACAGCAGCGATGGAACACCACTGCAGTACGGTGAGTGAGCAGCACGGTTCGCAATATGTATACAATACTGTGAACCACGCTGTCTTGGTACTGGTGAGCTATTGGTATCCCGGTTATCATACCCAAACAAATCTAATATTGATGGCCTATACTAAGGATAGGCCATCAGTGTTAGAAACCAGATAACTCTTTTAAGCATCCACATCCCATATGTGCCAACACTAATTCTAACGGACCGCAGCATGCTGTTACTTTATAGCATGGTGATTGTACTGTGCTGTTCTACACACATTGTATAGGCTATAGAACGACATTCTACATCTTTACAAATATGCAGAAAAGTTAATAAAAGTAAAACAGTAGTACAGTAGTAGTGGTACTCAAGATATTGGTAATGATATAGGATAACTGACTGGATAAGTTACATATTGTATTGCTCATAGTACATACTGGATACCATTAGGATATATGTACAGACACTATGCAGTGTAAGGTAGGTATAAACCATGTGCCAATGATATAAAATGTAATACCACCAAATAACACTATTAATAAAAGATAAAAATATATGCAAGACTCTGTGAAAGGGTCAAAGTAGCCCAGGAAATTCACACTACTGTAAATGATGACAGTATAGGCAAGGTAAACCATACAAACATATAACCAACATGTAAATATAGCAAGGGGCAATGCTGAAATAGATTTTCCCCTATTTATCTTTGCCTATAGTTAGAAAGAAATCTATTTTCATTTATTTTTTTAATAATATATACAGCTATTAAAAAATGAAAAATGGTAAAAACAGATACATTCCTCTTCTTTTTGTTTACATATTTCAGATATTATACTAAATTTTTTAAAATATGTAAAAATAAAAGCTACATAAAAAAATATTTGAATAACTAAAAATTAAAAAAAAAAAAAAAATTAAAAAAAATAGCCCCCAAAACCACATACAAAAAAGTCCAAAAATGTGTCTGGTCTGGACCACAGGCAAAATGGCCCTGTCCTGAAATGGTTAAACTATCAGGTTGTATCCACTCCTTGCTATCTGTTTTACATACTTACGATTAACTTATTTGACCCAAAACAAATCTTTGGACCAAACCATCCAAAAATGAAACAAATCTTTAGAGAGTCACATCTGAAAAACTGCTCAACTATTAGTTACATCATAGAAGTGACTTATATACTACTTCTTAATGAAAAAGTCCTGAGCAGAGAATTCTGGTGGGCTGATGATACATATAATCTTAGTTGCTTTACACCTAACTTTTTTTTTTCCAAGATGGCACCATGTGAGTAGCAGCCTGTTACAGAAGCTCCAAGCTGAGAGTGACCTTATCTTTCCTTTTTCACTCTTTTTGTCTGTATCTTCAAGAATCCTCTACTCAAGTACCCTTGCACTATGAATAGCTAACTATTTGGAATGGAAAAGACCTGCGGACTATTTTTTAAGGTATCCTTTTGTGTCTATTGTTATGTTCCTGTGTACATGTGGAGGTTTTGTCAAAACCTTGTTACCATCCCCCATGAGTTAAGGGAGCATGGACAATGAAAGGCAGACACAGTATGGAGGAGAAACTTTCATGAAAATTGCAGACTCTTTCTTTCAAAGGAAATCTTTCGGCGTCTATTGTTTATGCTTGGAAGATACCTGCGGTCGGCTGACTGGAATTTTTTTTCCTATTGACATGTGGAGGCTTTGTTACAACCTTTGTAAACATCTCCACACACACACACCCCCTTCCCAGAAGTTCAGGAAGCATGGCAAGAGAGGCAGATAGCATGGAGGAATAATTCAGCACCCTGTCTCCTTGGATGGCTTCTGACTTCTTTGGGCAGATAGAACACATGACAGTGGTAAGATGAAAGAAGGAGGGCTTGCGATGAAAGATGGTGTACTTTTTGGGCATTTTGTGGTTAAGGAACAATAGTGCTGATGCAAGATATCGAACTATCAGCTGTGAGCATGACATTACCTACCAAAGGAACTACCACATGTTATCGTGATAGCTGCATATGTCCTCCACCTGTGCGAAAAAACTGACTCTGCTTGCTATGTCTACATGCTGTGACTCCCCTCTCTTCGTGTCCTCCAATACAGCAGCCTGGCTGTATTATCAGAATCACTTTGCACAGAGAACTAAATGACCCTGAAGTTTTTTCTTTCTTTTTAGTTGCTATCACTCCTAGTATGTTATGAGCTTGTATGTGTTCTCTCTTGCTATATACTACTGTACTATCCATGAAGCTGTAATACACTAAATTTCACCGTGGTGGGACTATTAAAGGATTATCTTATCTTATTGTATTGGCAAAACTGCTTTCTCATTTACTGCAACTGTACATTTAACCAATCCAAATCATAAGACATAGTCACAAAGTTTTGTAATATTCTGTAAAATATACAGAAAGTGAAAAATGTGTTTATTTCAAACCTTGTAGATGTGAAAAATATTCTGCAGCTTTAGGCTCTACACTAAGCCTTCTTTATTAGGGACTGAATTACTGCTCAAAGTAAACTGAATTGCTGAAAAAGCTTCTCTTGTGTCAGTGTGGCCGATCAGTCACTCTCTATCATCAACTACACTACTCTCATTTGTGGCAAATCTGTCATTTTCCGTCACTGGGCTACTGCTCTCATTTTGTACAATCCCGTCAAAGCTAATATAACAAGTCTACTGGCATGCATTCTGTCAGAAATGCTGAATAAGAGATGAAGTATTCATGCATAATATGTGCACATTAAACTCACTGATAATTATAAAACACTTAAGGAATAGGTAGATGACTCCTTTATAGAAGAACTCAAACCTTGTAAGTAAACCATAGAGAGAAATATGTTTTGCAAATATATGCACTTTAATCAGAGGCTTGGATTATGTTTCATTACTTTGTTCATTTGGTATTACTAGCTTTATCTGTCCACCACTAACTATCTGTAACACAACTATGTTGTCATTATCAACTTCCCATACCTGCTGTTGAAGTGTAAAAGGTAACAGCTAGAGATGAGCGAATAGTATTCGATCGAGTAGGTATTCGATTGAATACTACGGTATTCAAAATACTCGTACTCATACTCGATCGAATACCACTTGCTATTCACAGTAAAAATTCGATGCAGAACCAGCGTTGATTGGCCGAGTGCTATGTATAACATTTAGTCAATCAACGCTGGTTCTGCAGGAGGGATGCTGGGGATTGCTACTCAAAGGTAAAATACTTTCCTGCGGGTCTATCATTCTCCCCGCACCATGTCCTGCTCTGTATGGTTCTTTCTCTGTATGTGGGCTCAGACTCCTTCCGTTTTGCTTTTACTCACCCAGTGCTCAGGTACTACACTAGTTTTGACGGTCTCTGATCAATAATTGCGCGTCTTCTGTGCTCTCCTGGTAATATACAGAAACCGCATCCGGCCCTAGATAGTTACCGGTGCTGACTGCCCAAGTATCGCACTCTCCTTCGCTCCTCCTCAACACTCTCCTGCTGCTACTCGTGGACTTAGTAATTCCCATTTGTCAAATTTTGGTTTCCCTGAAACCAGTATTTTATTCTCATAGACTATAATGGGATTTGATATTCGATCAAGTAGTCGAATATTGAGGACTACTTGAATCGAATATTCGAATCTCGAGTATTTCACTACTCGCTCATCTCTAGTAACAGCGTTTATAAGCCAAGGACGGAAAAACCAAACATTAAGATTAGGTTCACAGTAGCGCTGGGTTTCTGACGGAAAAGGACAGAAGCCCTGTCCACCTAAAAAAGTGGTTACCTACAGAAACCCCCAGACCCCATAGATTATAATGGTGTCCTCCATTTTTCCACTGATTTTGTACTGGTACAAACACCAGTGTGAACCTAGCATAAGATGAGTTGTGAGGAAACGTTCAAGAACTCCATGTGCTAGGGATAAGGCTAGGTTCACACATAGGAAAATTTCCACTTCTGAAATTCCAGATTCTGCTTGTCATAAACCGCAGTGGAATTTGACACTGAATTTCATTGAAGAATCCGATGCAGAGTTTATAATTATTTCTCACCTGGATTTAGGCATGCCCAATAGGTAAAGCAAACTCCATCTACGTCTTGGCAGAGGCTATTATTAGAGATGAGTAAACACTATTCGAAACAGCTGTTTCGAATAGCACCCTCCCATAGAAATGAATGGAAGCGGCCGGCATGCTGACTTTGCCAGCAGCCAGCCGCTTAACCCCCTGCGTGCTGGCTACGTTCGTTAATTTCTATGGGAGTGTGCTATTCGAAATGGCTGTTTCGAATAGTGTTCGCTCATCTCTAGCCATTATACACCTGACTTTGGAAGACACGTCTTATGCTAGTAGCTCTAGGGCACTAGGCCACATCGTATCCCTAGCAGATGGACACATTGAAGTCAGGAGGACTGAAATCATCTTTCTGATGAAGATTCTAATACATATTATACACTGAGGAAGGATACAGCAGTGGGTATGTCAATTTTTGTTTGTTGGTCAAATTACCGGGTTTGTTTTTGTTATTTACATATTAAGTCATTGTTAACAATTTGCTTCATTAACAGGAGCAAGAAAGGCACCAGTGTATGTCCAGGTGCCACTATTGGGTTCACCCCATAAACCTATGTAGACTATATCTTGAGTATAGAATACAATACACTAAATTACTCTCTGTTTGTTAGTTTTAGGGTTGACATTGTCATCAAAGCTGCCTGTGTGATTCATAACTATGTTCGGTACAATGACATCCCCGACATGGAAGTGGAGCCACAGGTGGCTTTTTGGATTTGATGGACTGATGTCTTCATCCAACCTCATCTACTATGTAACTATGTAACTCCCAATTGGAACTCTGGTTGCACATCCAACTGTACAGGTGAGAGATGCCTTCACAGAATACTTCATGTGTCCAGAAGTTGCCTTGCCTTGGCAATTTTCCCAGCCTCAGTGAAGAGCAGCATAACCATGATTGATGTTCTTCCTCATGGCATGTGGCCCACTTGGCATCTGACACACCTGCCACCCATGCACCTCTCACAGCTTAGATCTTTCTATTAGCCACCTGACACTCTAAGCCTGTGGTCCACCTGGCATAGCTATTTACCTGTCACCTGGGGCACCTGTCATCTTCCATATGTACATTTATACTTTTTCCTTTTGACCAATGAACTTTTTTCATAATTTTTTATTCTTTTTGTTGTATTTGAACAATAGAAATGATGCATTTGTTTTCACTTACAAAGAATTTATTCGACTCGCTAATAAGTATGTTATTTTGCTATAAATTTAGTTTTTTTCTTCTTACAAAATGATTGGTATAGGCTTAGGATACCTTTGTGACCTGTGGCAGACTCAATATTTTTATAAAACCCGATCATCTGGTGATAGCAGGATGAGATCATATGAACAAAGAAGTCTATTTTGTCATCACTGTGGACCCCTATGGATAAGGGACATGGCTTTTGACTAAGCTTCCAGTTGCTTGTTCCTTCTCCGGAGGGGAGGGGTGGCGAGAAGGGGGTTCTATAGGTTCATTCCTTGGTGGGAAGTGTACTGGTCAGAGGGGGATGTCTGCCTGAGGGGCACCATTCCTCCTGCTCCAGTTCATCCACAGATGTCAATGGAGTGAAATCACTCTCCTGCTCCTGATCCTCTTGTGGAGCAATGGACTATAACTATCCCTCTGGTTCCTGTAAGTTTCTAGAAGTTTTGTTTGTAAAAAAAAAAAAAAAAACAACAACAACAAAAAAAAAACAATACCATTGAGAAGGAAAGGACCCATTCTTAGCCTTCTGTAATGTCTTTCATGAACTTTTGCCATACACTCTTTTGCCCTGGCTTTTCATCTCCTTCTCTGTCAAAGCAATACAATGTTATTCAGATTTGTTTACTATTTTTAAAAATTAAGCTTGTATAAAAACAAAACATTTACAAAAATGTATTGAAAGTCCGTAAGTATGGTATACATGGTTCCCCGTGACGAAGTTCCAAAAAAAGTGGGTTACACAATTTTACATTTGGCGAAAACATGGTGTATATAATCAGGGCTAAACCAAAAATTATTTTCCTACAAATAAATATTTGAAGTAGACTCACTAGGTCAATCAGTTGGCGTGCCTTTTTAAATACTGTTAAAAACAACAAAGATTTTTTATTAACATTAATAAGTTCTAAATATAAACACATAAAAAATAAAACAATATTAGATATTAATTATTATTCAAACTTTATGTAAAATTCTAATTGTCTAAAAATTGATTATATATCTTTATTTCAAAATGTGCTTTACAAACAAGGCCTAAAATGGAGGATGCTAGATAAAAAAAATACTTAATATATAAAAAGTGGTGTAAGAACAGGTGGAGGATGCTGGAAAAAATGCTAGATAAAACATATACATGTATTCCGAAATGTGCTTTACAAATTATTGTTAATTATTATTAATGAAGTTGCCACCCCTTTTTTGAAACAACCAAGTTCAAAATTCCATGAGCGGAATTTCTTGCAGAATTTGTCAATTCTGTGTCAAAATCTGTGTCTCCCATTCATTTCTATAGAATTTCTGACATGGAATTTGTCTAAAGAACTAGCAGGATGGGTTTAAAAAAAAAATATCAGCTAGCAGAAAAAATCCGCTGCTTCTGGAATTTGATTCAGATTCTGTATGAAATTCTACTACATTTTCCTCCGTGTGAACCTACCCTAAGGATCCAGACATTAGAGACAAAATTGATGAGTTCTGTTGAAGGTCTCAGAATGAATTCAAGCAACTCTCCTGGGGAGTAACAGTGAACTAGGAGCAATGTCGTAAATCAGTTCCATGGTTGAGTAGATCCAAAACCTGCTGTCCCCAAATGTAGCAAATAAAGTACACACATAACCTGTACCACAAATAAACAGATGGTCATAGATCTACATAAGTCATAGGTGAAATTGATTATGGCTTCACTGCCAGCCTGAGTGTTAAAGCCTTGGAGGGCAATGCATCCAAGGGAAAGTCAAGAATGAATGGCATAAGATGAGGGGGAGAAGGCTAGAATGGTCTGTGAATGGGACATAACAGTTTAGAATAACTAGATAAATCCACTCAAATGTAAATATATTAAGAGAGCACTCCTTAAGCATCAAGATTTATACTCAATCCATGGTATCGAAGAGCAGTGGTATCGGGCTTTGTTCTGTAACTGCCAACTCATTAACTCCTCTAATCAACACAATTGGTGCATTTTGACTGTCCTCCATTTTGATGGGTAAGGGGGCTCTGTCTCTGATCTTACTATGATCACCATCCGAGTGCATCAACCTACAAACTCAGTCCCACATTGTATGTATACTTGGCCATGTAGCCTTACTTTCTTATTAACTATATTCCTTTTAAAATATGATTATCACAAAATAAATGACAAATTCAGCATTTTATTAGTTGTCATGTTGCTGTTTTTCTTTTACTGTGATTTCCATTTTTTATATTTTCCATGTAATGCCTTATAAAACTCTTCTAGGAAGCAGGATACTTCATTGTCATGAAATGCTATGTATTTAAGACTATATGGCATGTTCCTGTGAATACATTAATAATTATAATCATTGGCACAAGGTAGATGGGTATGGTTACGATATTCATCATATAGAGGGGTGCAGTTATCTCAGCAATGCCAGATACCATAAACCAAGTCAGAACTATACAATAATTCCACCATTCTGAATTGCAGCACATTTAATAAAATCTAAGCATTTAGCACATTGGCCGTTGCTGTGTATATGTCACTATGGCTTTATTTTGTATTTTGTCCTCTATGCAGGATTTAGAGGTTGCTGTATTATTCAGCATTGGCCGGTTCTATATACTTCTCACAAAAAGCTTTCATCCACACCTACACAGTGACAAATTTAACTTGGCAGTCAGCTCACTCTGTGTCTAAAATCTAAAGTTGCAGCAGTAGCTCAGAAAACTGAAAACCTGTCTGCCAATGACACCCTAAAGCTTATTCGACAAAAAGATGGTGCTGTGTGTTGTCAACCTTGAAGTTAATCATTTATCAGCTTTTAATAATCTACCGTGGTAAAGGTTAGGTCATATAAAAATAATATGCCTATTTTCATTGACCATCAAAGCTTTGCTGACTGCACACACTAAAAAACCCTAAATGACAAATTATATAATCTACTCTGGTAACAGGAGCAGGAGCTGTCTCTTTTAGCTTCTGCTAGCTCATGTACACAGCCCTTAAAAGGCTCTGTATAAATCCATAATATGCTGTACATAGTGCACTATATTGTATGAAGGATCTTTCTAGAAATTCCACTGAATGCTGCATTACAAAGGCATTTTCCCCTCTTAACACTCTTACGAAGAATATAGCGTCTCACAGAGGTACACTATGGCAGCACACGGATTTACTAATACTAAACAATGGAAACATAGACTAGATAGTCTTAATAGGATCTTTTAGGACATATTAATTGATGCCCTATGCTTAGGAGAGTGGTGGCACAGTGTAACTTGTAGAAGAAGGCAGAAATACAATAAGCGCACAATAAGTGTAGTTGTTGTGGAGGACTTTGATAACAATGATGATGATCATGCACATGATCATTATCAAGAGAGCAATAAGATAGCAGGGGGAAGTTAGTGGTGGCAGCAAAGGGGTGATTTGGATGCACCAACAGTATCCAAGGAGGGGACCTCCACTTAAAGAGGACCTTTCATACCCTCGGGCACATGCGGTTTTATATACTGCTACAAAGCTGACTGTGCGCTGAATTCAGTGCACTGTTGGCTTTCCTGTTATATACCCTGGGGAAAGCTGTCAGTGAATTTACCAATATCTCTGCAAAGTCAGAAGGGTGTTCCTGACAGTCTACCTGGGACAGTCTACACTCTAGATGGTACTGTCTGTAGCTCTGTGTGTGTTCCTTACTGCCCAGCCATGACGTTGAGTGATGAGGAACGCCCCCCAGTACTAGTCTATGGACAAGTACTATCAGGAGGGGGGGGCATTCCTCACCGCTCAGTGTCATGGCTGGGTGGTGAGGAATGCCCCCTCACAGTATAGCGCTACACACAGTACAGTCAGCAGGGGCATTCTCAGCTAGACTGTCAGGAATGCCTTTCTGGCAGTGAAGAGCTTCAGTAAATGCACTGATATCTCTTCCCCCGGGCACATAAGCAGAAAACCAACAGTGCACTGAGTTCAGAGCTTTGTCAGCTTTCTAGCGGTATATAAAACCGCATTTGCCCGAGGACATGAAAGGTCCTCTTTAAGAAAATGTTAGTGCAGGTATCAGTAACACGTATCAGTTATTTAAATGACACTTGTCCTTTGTGGTTGTCAAAAACAACACCATATTGGCAGGTAGTCCAAGCAGACCCCCAAGTGGACCCCCGCATGGAAACTCGAATGCTAGTGTAAGCCTAGCATTAAGTTAATTATGTGTTTTCCAGCAGCCTCCTCCCCCTCCCCTCTCCTTTGGCTAATATGTAAATTGTAAATCAACTTGAGAAATGGAAAAGTACACATATTTATTAAATATGATATATTACAAATTTTCTTATATTCATATGCACTATTCATTTATGGAAAGTCATTCTCTAACTGGAGGTATACTTTTTGGCACACAGACAGACAAAAGTCCCACGGTCTGTGTATATTTACTGTGTTTGAAAGACAAAAATCTATATAACATGGTACATCATATATGAATTTTATTTGATATTTAGTACTGTAATATATATGTCTGTAACATTAAATTATTTGGAGTTGTTATATCATAGTGCAAACCAGGTAATGTTATCCTCAATCCACAGGCAAGCTATTGAATAGAAAATACACTGTGAAATTGAGGGCTAACCTATTGTGTGCAGCTGCAGTCAGTACTCAAACCTAAGAAGCAATCTGATTTTCTACAAGTGTCACAGGGTGATTGCATGACTAGTCCTTTATCACACGGAACCTCATTGGACTGGCGGTTTATATTCCTACTGCATACAAGCCTCTGTTCCACAAAGACCCTATTAAATAGACCACCTAGTTAACATTCCCCTTGCCAAGCTGCTATAACACACCTTACAGCAGTGAAGCAATGAAGGAATTAGACTTTATCTATATGGCTGCAACTAAAAGCAGAAGAGATGGAGAAGAGAATAGATGAGAGCTATGCAGGTTACAAGCAAAGCAAAACGCAGGCAAATTCTTTTTTTCAGAAGTGACTCACTTGTTTTTATTATTGGCCAAGATTAACTCCATACTTCATATTTTCAAAATTAGAAATTGTTATATGGGCTACATTCTCCTGTGGATGGCTCTCTATATGCCAATAAAAATGAACATTTTTTTTTTCAATTACAGTTATAGCTTTTAGATACTGCATACTTGTTATTACCCCATATACAAAAGAACCTAGCCTGATATTGCCTGGAGAAATTGAAAAAAATACAGTATATACCATTGATTCAAAGCTGGATTTTGCCTTATTTGGGCCTAATGTGAGATTTCTTCAGTACATATTTTGAGAAGGTGATAGGCAGAGTGCTGGAGTCCTGATATATCAGCCCCGCATTTCTGATGTATGTGTGGTGCAGGGTGGGCGTTGAATAGGCCTCAGTCCCAGGTGTGGGTCCTGGGCTCATTACTGGGCCATAAAAGGCTGCTGAGAAGGCACTTCAGGGCAGATCTTGGGAGCAAGAGAAGATGCCTGGGTCTGTCCATAAATACTGAGAGTCTGGTGAGACCTAACTGTGCTGTTTTGTTTGTTTGTGTGGTTGGAAGTAAGCCATACATATAGTTAGCCTCATTATATCATAATTAGAGCTCTAACAAGCAGGAGTTTTGTTTTGCCTTTTGCTTGAAGTTAAGGCTGTATTTTATGTTGCTTATTTTTGTACCTGACGTGAAGGTTTATCTATTTTACTGTTTTTTCTAACTAAACCTGTTTGCACTAGATTTTGTGTCCCTGTCTCTGACTGGTTGAGTCCGCACCACTCCTGCTTCCAAGCTACATGGCCCACAGTATTCAAAATTATACTCTTTCCTTTTACAGGAATATTACCAAATACTTTAATACAATATAATACACCTATACACAAGCATTGATTTTGCAAGGAAAAACATGATTAATGTAGATTATAGCATTGGTGTTCATATATACTTGAATCAACCATGATTCTTGGCCAATTCAACATGTAGATAAACTGTGCCTGCCTATTTTGGCTCCAAATAACTATCATTCAGGCTGTATAATCTACATCAGACCAAGCGAAGATCACTCCGCACAGAGAACTAAGTGACCCTGAAATCTTCCTTCTTTCTTTCTATTACTTAGTTGCTATGGACTCCTAGTATATCTTCCTTTTTCTCAGCATATGTGTGTCTACTACTGTAATATATTACTGTTTTTTATAATTCTGTATCTGTATTACTATGCTGCTGTAACATACTGAAATTTCCCTGTAGGACTATTAAAGAATTATCTTATCTTATCTTATTTTAATCTATATTACATGGAATAGTACAAAAATAGAGAAATTCAAAACTTTACAAATATAATAATATAAAATCTTAAAATTCTGTATTTGAAACAGTAAATTACCTCTTGGCAAACAGAAGTGCAGTGAGTTAAGATATATTATGTTAGCTACCACATTAGAAGCATATCATACTATTCCCATATATTCCCATATGAAGGAACAGCACATTTTAAATATTCTTTTGTCTTTTATATCCTCACTGCCCAGTTCTGGGCATAAAGAGCTTGTCCAGGCAAAAATGGAGACCCAAATTATTATTTCAATATGAAAATAAAATCACAACCCCCAGTTCTCTGGTGTCTCCCTGCACAATCTGGTCCTGCTGCTTCATTACTGTCTTCTGGTGGAGGTACCCGCCACACATGACCACTGAGGCCTATCAGTGTCTGCAGCGGAAGGGAGCCAAGCTGAAGGACCGGACCGCAATGGGAGGACACTGAAGCTCCCCTGGCCTATTTCAAAAATAATTTATTTGCCCGGACAATCTCTTTAATCATTATCCACTACTCAAAAAATTACAGATAAACTTGCAGTAAATCACATATTAGATCTCAGGAAACAAAATATTGTAAAATATAAATAAATATAAATTGTGCAACTATTTCAAAACAAACTCATGCAGTTATAGCTAATGGGGACCAAAATCATCAACCCATTGAAAGCTGCATGCCAAATCACCCCAAAAATAAAAAATAAAAAAGAAATTGAAATCACAGGCTGATCCGATTTGCATGAATTTAATTGTTGTGACTCACATGCCTGTGTGGATGTCTGACATTATCCAGGCATGATGGATCCCCTCCCAGACCTGGATCAGAGCAATAAGCTCCTGGACAATCTGTGGTGATACTTTGCAGTTGGCAGTGTCAAATGCACTGATTTGTAATTTACCAGAGGTTTTCAAATTTATTCAGGTCTGGAGAATATGAGGAACAGACAATGGCATCAATTACTTTTTTCATCCATTAACTTATTACACACTTAGTTCACATAAGTCCAGGCATTGATCTGCACCAGGAGGAAACTGAGGCCCACTACATCAGTGTAAGGTCTGACAATGGCTATGAGGATTTCATCCTAGTACCTAAGGCCTCATTCACATATGCGTCAGTAATCCGTTCAGGGGAGTCCGCATGGGGAGCCCCCCGAATGGACTACTGAATACATTTGCAAGCGGTGTGCAGTGAAAGCACAGAGACCCCATAGACTATAATGGGGTTCGTGTGTTTGCCACAAGATCTCCACAGGAAACATGCGGACAGGAAAGTACTTCACAATCTACTTTCCTGTTGGCATGATTCGTGAGGGCAGCGCGTGGCAAGCATACGGACCCCATTATAGTCTATGGGGTCCCTGTGCTTTCACTGCACACTGCTTGCAAATGCGTTCGGTAGTGGACTCCTAGAATGGATTACCAAACGCAGATGTGAACCAAGGGTAACAGCACTCATGGTACCCTTGACTATCATGTGGAGGTTTGTGAAACCATCCAAGTATATGTCTCTCCATGCCATCACTGAACTACCACCAAACTGGTCATGCAGGATAATATTGCAAGAACCATAATGTTCACCATGGCATTTCCAGACCCTTTCATGTCCGTCTAGGGCCACCATCAGGGCAATACTGGTGATACAACTTTCAGGAGCCCAATCCTAGTGTATGGAAAGGAACAGGTGAGTCTGACAGCCAGTGTGTACACAGATACATGATTTTTAACATCTGATACAGTTCAATGGTTAGGTATTCAATTTAAGTTAAGTCCATACCCGCTGACATGGCGCTGCCACTGCTAACCTAGCTCCTGTCAGAGGAGGAGGCCACAGGTAGTCAGAGACAATACACATGATGTTATACCTTGTCTTGTCAGTGCCTGCCAGCTTGTACTGGACCCTCAAGACACTTTATTAGTATTTGTTACACCTATAACAAGTGTCAGTGAATATTAAAGATGTATCATCTCCTTCTAGAGGACTCTAATCTTCTTGCTGCCCTACAATAGCAAGTAATGCAGAGGAGGGTTTTGAACTTAGTTTAGTTGCCGGCTACCTGCCCAAATAGTATGGTGGCAAGAAAAGACAGCCTACTGGCTATATATAAAGTTTCCTGGCTGTCGATGAATCCAGTGTTGCAACAAGAATTACACCTTTATCGGTTCAACCACGACTCCCAGCATATCCTGACAGCTATAGTTTTTCATTACATGGTTTTCTGCCTCTAATAACAAAATCTCTAGGTCTACAGCTCTTAGGATATGCTGGAAATTGTAATTTACTAACAGAGGTGACCTTTCACATTTTATTAAACAGCTGCCATGATATTCTTACAATGGCAAAATTTCCTCTATTGGGCCTCAAAATTTCAGAAAATTCCATTAGCTTCTTTTTGGCTAACCTATAGAACTGTAAGGCTTTGTTCCTGGGGTGGACATGACCTTAGTACTGCCTGGGCATCTGCTCCTGTCCTGTGGGTAAGGGGGCCACTGTCAGCCTAAGCCTGCTTTCTATTGACTAAGAGATTGCATATACATTTTATGAATAACAATTACTAATATGCTGTTAAAAAGACATAATGGTGGTGTACAATAATAAAGTAACAAGGGGCCCTTATACTATTCCTGCACAGGGGCCCTCCACTATCTATGTCCACCACTGCTTTATTAATACTAGCATTTTGGCTATAATTTATAATAAAAGCAGCAATGCAATGGATGATTTTACAACAGACTTACAGTAAACTGACAGAGGCGACCCTCACTGACTTTAATTGGGTTTGTCAGGATTCTGGTAATTTTGACTGGTGTAATTCTTGTAACGCTACTGGAATGGCTAACAGAAGTCTCCAACTGAGGCTCTTAACATAAATGTATAATGTGACATGCTGCTATAAAATAACAGTCTTCAGAAACATTGACCTTTTGAGAAAAGAAACTATTTGGTAATTGCTGAAAACCAATTAAAAATAAATAAAATGATAGATACATAATATAGTACCAAGTAGTAATTAAATACATTCACAAGAAACAGTAGCATGGTCTCTAAACAAGAGTGAATTTGGACTTGTTCTAACTGAAAATATTGAGAAAACTTAGACAATGTTGTTTAGATGTTCTTAATTAGGACAGTTAATAAATTAATAAATCATAAAATAACAAACAATTCCATTAACCTTTCCTGTAGAATAGAAAACGCTTTCATAACACTATAACAATGATAGAGAAAGCAGTGAACAAATCACAATTGAATCATGCAAAAAGAAACGGCATATAATTAACTGATACTCAATTAGTATAGACAATTAAGATTCCACACACATCACTGAAATGTATTCCGGGTATACAGTTCTCAACATGCTTATCTATATTAGTATGAATTAAGGAGTACTTGGTTTAAGTATTTGTCTCATAAGATCCAGGGGGGTTACGAAACTGTTGGGTGAAGAGAAGTATGTAAGTTAGCTGGGCCATATCTTGTGGTTTCTAAGGTTTTCACTTGTTGTGGGATACAACTGTGTGAAGTGTTTGTGCATTGGTTTAAAGCGTAACTAAACCTTCGGACAACTTTTGATTTTCTGGCAGCACTTGTGTCATTAGTGCAGTTTTTAATATACGGTATTAAAACTTTTTGGCTCCTTTCTGTGAAACCCTGCACGAGATTTGTGCGGGCAGTGTGTGGCAAGCACACAGACCCCATCATAGTCTATGGGGTTCAGGTGCTTAACTGCACAGCGCTTGCAGTTGCATTGGTATTCCGTTCGTGGGGTCCTCATGTGGACTCCTTCTGGATGGAAGCCAAACACTAATGTGAACCGGGCATAAGGGCTGTGTAACATAGAAAAAATGAAGGTAGGGGAGGATCTTTCAAACAGTTATATCTCGGACATTATACAGTCTCCCTATAGAGCACCCTTATTTTACAGACTGCTGCCCATGGTTCCCTCTTTCACTCAGACTGGCTCCTTGTGGATCACCCCTGTCTTACAGACCGCTCCGTATGGATCACCCCTATTTTATAGGCTGCTCCAAATGGTTCCCTCTTTCGTTCAGACTGTTCGCTATAGTTCCCTCTTTCACTCAGACTGCTCTCCATGGATCCCCACATGGTTCCCTCTTTTGCTTTTGGTGTCCTATGAAAGAGAATTTTCTTCTTTCATTTGACACTAAGGTTGCAATGCGATCTAAATTAATTCCAGAGATATTACTGGTTGAAAACACATTCAGGATTAGAATATTTATATTCTGCTGTATAATATACAGTACAGTTGAAACCCGAAGTTTACATACACTATATAAAAATACACACAAATGTTTTTTCTCATTATCCGACATGAAATCAGAAAAAAACTTTCCCGTTTTAGGTCAATTAGGATTACCAAAATTATTTATATTTGCCAAATTCCAGAATAATGAGAGAGTGTTAGTTGTCAGTTTAGATGTATGTGCCATCCTCCGGCTGCATGGTATGGCCTCTTGTTGAATTCTGTTTTAGCATATCTGGGACTTGTTTCAGTGTATCAGTCCAGCCAGTATTCTGAGTTCCCTCTGGTTTGCCAACAGTTAACCTTGTTGTTCTATGATTGACATCTTATCTTCTAATCACATCTGGGGAGGATTCTGGGTGCTATAAGCTTCCTTAGACCGTGCTAGCATATTACCTTCTCACACTTATTGTCCAATTTAATTCCCAGATATTTACAGTATAATGGGACCTTCACACTTGGGCTCATGTCCGCCCACCGGGTCTCCATCCTATTCCACAGAGAAACCTCCTGGCGGTCAGTTTAATACCCATTCATTTGAACGGGTTTTAAAAGTAAACCACTGGTGTTCACCTGCAGTCTATACACAGGGAAAATGTTTTTTTTTGGCTGGACACAAAGTCCTGCATGTCTGACTTTGTGTCCAGCCAAAAAAAAAAAAATACAAAAACAGTTTTCTCGCAGAGAGGCTGCAGGTGGACACCGGCAGTTTGCTTTTAAAACCCATTCAAATAAATGGGTTTTAAAACTGACCACCGGAAGGCCGGACATGGGAACGCCTCCTTATACTGTAAGTATCTGGGAATATACTTGGACAATAACCTAGATTAGAGACTAAATGCAGAGAAGATGTACAGTTAGGGCCAGAAATATTTGGACAGTGACACAAGTTTTGTTATTTTAGCTGTTTACTAAAACATGTTCAGAAATACAATTATATATATAATATGGGCTGAAAGTGCACACTCCCAGCTGCAATATGAGAGTTTCCACATCCAAATCGGAGAAAGGGTTTAGGAATCATAGCTCTGTAATGCATAGCCTCCTCTTTTTCAAGGGACCAAAAGTAATTGGACAATGGACTCTAAGGGGTGCAATTAACTCTGAAGGCATCTCCCTCGTAAACCTGTAATCAATGAAGTAGTTAAAAGGTCTGGGGTTGATTCCAGGTGTGTGGTTTTGCATTTGGAAGCTGTTGCTGTGACCAGACAACATGCGGTCAAAGGAACTCTCAATTGAGGTGAAGCAGAACATCCTGAGGCTGAAAAAAAAGAAAAAATCCATCAGAGAGATAGCAGACATGCTTGGAGTAGCAAAATCAACAGTTGGGTACATTCTAAGAAAAAAGGAATTGACTGGTGAGCTTGGGAACTCAAAAAGGCCTGGGCGTCCACGGATGACAACAGTGGTGGATGATCGCCGCATACTTTCTTTGGTCAAGAAGAACCTGTTCACAACATCAACTGAAGTCCAGAACACTCTCAGTGAAGTAGGTGTATCTGTCTCTAAGTCAACAGTAAAGCGAAGACTCCATGAAAGTAAATACAAAGGGTTCACATCTAGATGCAAACCATTCATCAATTCCAAAAATAGACAGGCCAGAGTTAAATTTGCTGAAAAACACCTCAAGAAGCCAGCTCAGTTCTGGAAAAGTATTCTATGGACAGATGAGACAAAGATCAACCTGTACCAGAATGATGGGAAGAAAAAAGTTTGGAGAAGAAAGGGAACGGCACATGATCCAAGGCACACCACATCCTCTGTAAAACATGGTGGAGGCAACGTGATGGCATGGGCATGCATGGCTTTCAATGGCACTGGGTCACTTGTGTTTATTGATGACATAACAGCAGACAAGAGTAGCCGGATGAATTCTGAAGTGTACCGGGATATACTTTCAGCCCAGACTCAGCCAAATGCTGCCAAGTTGATCGGACGGCACTTCATAGTACAGATGGACAATGACCTCAAGCATACAGCCAAAGCTACCCAGGAGTTCATGAGTGCAAAAAAGTGGAACATTCTGCAATGGCCAAGTCAATCACCAGATCTTAACCCAATTGAGCATGCATTTCACTTGCTCAAATCCAGACTTAAGGCGGAAAGACCCACAAACAAGCAAGACCTGAAGGCTGCGGCTGTAAAGGCCTGGCAAAGCATTAAGAAGGAGGAAACCCAGCGTTTGGTGATGTCCATGGGTTCCAGACTTAAGGCAGTGATTGCTTCCAAAGGATTTGCAACAAAATATTGAAAAAAATATATATTTTGTTTGGGTTATGTTTATTTGTCCAATTACTTTTGAGCTCCTAAAATGTGGAGTGTTTGTAAAGAAATGTGTACAATTCCTACATTTTCTATCAGATATTTTTGTTCAACCCTTCAAATTAAACGTTACAATCTGCACTTGAATTCTGTTGTAGAGGTTTCATTTCAAAACCAATGTGGTGGCATGCAGAGCCCAACTCGCGAAAATTGTGTCACTGTCCAAATATTTCTGGCCCTAACTGTATAAGAAAGTGACCAGTAGACTGTGGTTTTTATGTGTCAAACGCAGTTTTTTTATGTTTGTAGACTTTTGGACCCTTTTTATCACTCCATATTGGCAGGAGTTTTGTTCTTTGTTGTAACTGTATAGGGAAGTAATGTGAGCTCATTGCATTTGAAGAAGCTGGAAGAACTGAAAAGCAGCACCAGTTTTGTGATCGGGTATCATCTGAATAGCTAGGATGTCATCTTTCTTTAGAGGATTTTGCAGAAACTTAGATCAATCATTGGTAACCCATTTCACCCTCTTCATCAGGTTGCAGTGTGTCAGCAGAACTGTTTTAGGTCGGGGCCCTACGGACCGGAAACGCCGCGATTTGTGGAGACGCTGCGGAAAAAATCGCGGCATTGTACAGTGCAGGCAAAGTGGATGCGAATCCCATCCCCACTTTGTGGAAAAGATTGTTGTGGCTTTGCAAATCGCAGCATGTCAATTATATCTACAGAAACGCAGCAGTTCTTCCCAAAGCACTTTAGTGCTGCGGATACTGCCCGTGAGGCCTTAGCCTTAGTGATAGGTTTATTACATTTATTCCCTCGAGGTTCGATATTCGTTTCGAGTAGCGCCTCAATATTCGACTACTCGAATCGAATATCGAACCCTATTATAGTCTATGGGGGAAAATGCTCATTTCAGGGGTAGGCAACATTCGATCAAATTATACTTACCAAGTCCACGAGTGAGGGTCGGGCTGGATCCTCCGAGAATTCTTCTCCTTGCAGCGTCCCCGCGGCATCTTCCAGCTCTGAAATCACTCTGCCAGGCATCGGGCCTGGGCAGAGCCGACTGCACATGCCCGCACTACAAGCGGACATGCGCAGTCGGCTCTGTCCAGGCCCGATGCCTGGCAGAGTGAATGAAGAGCCGGAAGACGCCGCGGGGAAGCTGCACGGAGAAGACTTCTAAAGGTAGGAGAAGAACCAGCGTTGATTGGCCGACTGTATAGCATTCGGCCAATCAATGTTGGTTCTGCATCGAACTTTTACATTCGAATAGCAAGTGGTACTCGATCGAGTACGCGTATTTCGAATACCATAGTATTCGATCGAATACCTACTCGATCGAGTACTACTCACTCATCTCTATTCTGTACCAGTTCATAAGGATTTCAATGTGTTAATATTTTATTGAAAATTTTATTACTGTACATGTAACATATATTTTATTATGTGTTGCCTTTTATGGCATGTTTTTAGCAGACTGTAGAATAATTAATGTCCCTTTGGAATCAATAGAATATTCTAATCTAAGTCCATATATTGTGACAAGGCTACTGTATATGAGTATAATAATTGAATAACACCTACTTTCTATAGATTTCAGTTTTGCCTGTGTTTAACTCTACTTTATTATGACACAACTATGTGTACTGACAAGCTCAACTGCAATATCCTTTAGAATAGGAAGCAAAAAAAAATAAAAAAAATCTGTCTTCTGTCTCACCAAAGCATCTTACTGATGTTCTTTTTTTTTATTCAAAGTTTATTGAACAAGAATGCACATACGTTGCATTGAGTACAAAAAAGGAAACATCAGAGAGAATACAAAAAATGTTCATAGTCGGCACTACGTGCGCATGTGAAAGATTTCTAGTCAACAAACTGTTTAGGCTTTTTTATATTTTTGGCAGGGGAATGAGAAGAAGGAGTAAGAAAAAAGGGGGTGAGAAAGAGAGGAGGGAAGAGATAGTGGTAAGAAAGTTATGTTAGTAATGGGTAGAAAGAAGAAGGAGGGATGAAAAAGAAATTTGGACTAGAGAGAAGAAAAGATAAATGAAAGGCAGTATAGAGAGTCATGAGATAAATAGTTTTCTAATTCTCCATAGAAGATAAAACTATCTGTCAGAAGTCAACAAGTAGGTCCCAAATAACAAGACATACTGGAGTCATCACCTTGAGCTGAGCCAGGGGTCCCAGGTTTTGAGACAGCGGGTATGAACACGTGTTATCCAACTGGTGAGCTCCTCGAATCTAGAAATCTGGTTAACTTTATTTTTCCATTGATCTAGAGAAGATGCAGTTTGTTGTAATCAAAGCGGCGGGATCAGCGTCTTCGCAGCCTCAAGTAGTTGGTAGATGAGGTGTTGTGATGTTTTGGGCAATGAGGGAAGAGGTCTAACAAAGACTAATAAATCTGGAGACAGAAAGAGGGTGAGCCAATTCTTCAAATTTAAGCTAAAGCAGAGACAATTGGGCAGGACCACCATATATGTAGAATAGAGCCAGTAGCATTCTTACATCTTCAGCAAGCGTCAGATTGAGCTAATCCATGAGAGTAGAGACACTCTGGGATTCTATACCATCCGGTAATGGTTTTCTTCAAGACGTACACATGTTGAAAGACCATGGGATTGATTGAGAATATACTGAAGTTCTATATGGGATAATGTTAATTGTAAGTTTTTTTTCCCAGCTGGTGATGAAGAAATGTGTAAGAAAGGAAGTGGTCTGAACAAAAGCTTGTAAGAGATGACATCTTACTGATGTTCTGTCCTCCATGTGTTAAACCGCAGCTGTTTCAGTTTTGGTAGGCTTGTGCTTATACACAGCAGTCATTCTCAACAAGCTATATAGAAAGTGAGACATCATTTCCGTTGTGACAATTTAAAATGATTAACCCCTTCCCCACATCTGGTGTATTATTAAGGTGGATGTAACATGTTTAAATATGTCGGGTGTTTAACCCTTTGGGTACCTTGGTGCCACAGGACAGGGAATAAACGAGGGCACAACCCCTGGATCCCCCAGTAATCAATACTATGGAAGACCAAAATTACCTCTAAAGCCTCCTTGTGAATGTAGCATCAATGCTCATGTGACCAGTGCATTATGGAGCTGTGGGTCCTGCAGGAGATTACAATCCGGACTTTTCTGATCACTGGGAGACCCATTGATCGAGCCCCAGTGATCAGACACAGGACAGCAAACAATTGTCCATAGTGGTACAAACGCCTTTAAGCCCAGCTGAAATGAATAAGTATTTCATTTACACTGACGTGAACGCACAGGCAGCCGATACATAGTGTATTCAGTTCCTCCATGCTCCTTAAACTCTGGGCAAAACTGGAAAACTCAGTCTGTGCAGGAAACAATGGACGGATAACGAGAGTTTATATAGGGATTTGCCTGTACTTGGAAAGACTTTAAATTTATTAGACATTAAATTGTATGTCATCATAAACAATTGAGAGCAATAGAAACTAAATGTGGTATAACAGAAACAAATGAATAAAGCATTGTAACAGTATAACATGAATTATGGTGACTTCATAAAGGATTGAGACAGGTACATGCCTAATCTGCTGGATGGGTTGACGACGGGACAAATATTGTAAATGCACAGTATCTAATAGAATAGAATTACTATAGTTAAATCATTAGCTTCGGCTAAGAATGCTGTGTCTAAATCCTTATAGTAGAGAAGGCGCTCCTAAACACTGCCTATAACCTGCCAGTGACCTAAGCTCTTCAAAGTGTACGCTTCTTTGACTTTATAAACAAGAAAAGCCTTTGAAATATGACATTCTAAATCTAAGTGATACCGCTCTTTAATTAATAATCTATATGACATTTCAGGAGGTCATTTAAAGTGCTTCAATCTACATTACTGAGAATAAATGACAAAAACGTTTCAGATCGTTTGTCTGACTTTCTTCATTAGCTCTATCAGGGTATTTCTGCCAAAGCTGTGACATGGATGGCCCACCTAAAAATACAGTGTCATAACTCCTGGTAGTAATGCAGTCAATTAGCTCAGCATCTTAAAGCCTGGTTTCACACCCAATGTTTTGCAGAAAAACGCCATATTTTTTTCATTTTCATGACCTTTTTCTTTGGTTTGCTTGCTTTAGCTAAAAACGCAATCACTAGATGTTATTTTAAAATGTATCCTGAAAGATAAAATATGTAAAACACTTATGGTTTATCGCATTTTGTGGAGTCTTCCGGTCAATTGTTTTTTTTACCAAAATGCCGCTTGCTTTGAGAAAAAAAAACAAACATGCAAAATAACAGTAAATAATAATTTAATTCACAGCTACGGGCGGTTTCTTTTTACATATGCACAAATTTTGTGGCTATTGTCTGTTACAAGAATTTAGCAACGGGCACTAGCTGAACCTCAGAAATTTCCATTCATTTCAATGGGATTTTATCTTGTGTCTGTTAGCGTCTGTTTGTGTCCGTTTACACCTAAGTCCGTTTTTTCCAGCAGACAAAAAAATCCTACATGCAGGACTTTTCTGTCCATTAGAAAAAAAAAAAACAGACAGCAAGTGTCCATTATTTTTTTAACATTGAAGTCTATGGGCAACGGACTTATAACGGACAGTAACTGATAGCCATCAGTTACTGTCCATTTGTGTCCATTATGATAGGTATCCATTATTTGTTTTTTTTTTGAACGGACACCTTCATAACGGAATTCAACAGTAGTGTGAACCCTGCCTTAGTGTCAGATTTTGATGCAGTTTTTTGAGCCAAAGCCAAAGCCCAAAAGGCTGCATTTATATTTTCCCAAAGCACACTACAAGTGGCATTAAAAAATCATGTTAGATTTTTTTTTTAAAGACAGCATTTCAGTGACAGAAAAACACTATGTAAATAAGCTTTCAATGTCATGAAACTTTTATTTACAAAGTTGAGCAGACAATACAAACTTGTGTAAAAATCAGTTGCCTTTTTTGGGTCATGACGGTGCTTCTTAAGCCATGATTTTTCCTATTAGGCTATTACCCCTGTTTGCACTGCAAAATATTCTACAAGTGAACTAAGTGGACTTATCCCATATTGTTGTAAACTGTGAAAAACTGCAACAAACTATACAAAGCTGCAATTTTGTGCCACGTTGTGTTTTCCATAAAATTACTTCTAGGTGTATTCCACAGAAAGCTGCTTCTGTAAAAATAATAAAATGGTACAAAACTGAGGCGAAAGGACATGGATTTAATATATGTGCAATAAAACATGTTTTTTTTTTCAGTGCGGTTGTCACACAGCCTTCTGCCACACCATTATTCATACCTGCTGAGCTTAATTATAGCCTTCTCAAGCATTTTTTCTTGTGTATAGGTGTCATTGATATCTGCTTTGCGAAGAGACTGAAATTGACATGGGGTGTCAGAAATATGTGCCTGCCATGTAGAGAAACTTGAGCAAAAGTAATATTTAAAGCAATTACAGAGGAAATGTTTGATAGCACTAAGGACATATATTTTTCACTGCATTGACATGTGACATGTGCAACTTATAATGTATATTAGGACCTGGAATTTCACTATGGGTGTTATAGGCACTAAATGTTTTATGCCCTCTGCCCTTGCCATCAATGGGATGAAAACCATGTAACATCAAGGGATATTCCCATCTCAAGTATCATCTTCAGACATGTAGGTTTTTTTTGTTTTTTTTTACACAGAGCTGTTTAATGCATTGGGGGTCCTGTGCAAACTTTTTGAAAGTGGGTCACTAATGCCCCCTATAACTTACTTTCCCCAGCCTCCCTCAACTACCAATGTTACGTTTAAAATAATGAATACTCACCGAACCGAGGACCTGCAGGCTCCAACTATAATGTCTGCAGCTCGGCACTCATTGCACTTCCCTGCCACAGACATTATCAGCTGAAGGCTGAATAATGGAGGACAGAGCTAATAGCTCCGTGCTCCACTATTGTAGTCAACCTCTATTTACGTCATTAAGGACAGAGATAAAGGTGAATTCACTGCCTGATGCCCGCAACAGCGGGGCCACACTGAAATGTCGGACTATCCTGCTTGATCTAGGGTGGCTGACGGGGCCCCTACAACCATAGGGACCTATGGTTAAAGTGGCCCTGGTTTTACCCTATACATTGCTTCCCTTGTCAGATACAGCTAAATCTTCCTGCAGTGTTTACAGCTGGTTGCCTGGGTTACAGAACTGTGCTCAGATTGGAATGATGACTCAGTCCTTGCTTGTGGCCTACTAAATTCTCTTCTCTCCCTCACTCTGCATACTGCTTTCAGTTGTTGAGCCCTTATGACTGTTAGTAAAGTTTCTTGTGCAGCCTCTTTTACCTCTATATGAAAATCTAGAGATAACTGTACCCTTTACAAGTAGCAAGAGCTCCATGCTGGAATAAGCTAAAAACCAAGAAGGGTAGAGAAGAGGCTAGAAAGAAGTGGGTAAAATCAGGTGCTACCTCTTGTGACTGTTAGTATGAGGCACTATCTGCTGTACCCATGTAAAACTAGACATGTTAGGATTCCATATAGGAGAGATATAGTTAGCCTCTACATAAACAATGAAAGTGGGCATTCACACGGAGTAATGCGGCACTGATTCTGGCACAATAACTCGCATAAGAATCAGCGCTGCAAAACAGAATGCCATTGACTTCAATGGATTCTGTTTAACACATTGATTTCAATGTGTTACACGCATTAAACAGAACCCATTGAAGTCAATGGGGTTCTGTTTTGCAGTGCTGATTCTGATTCCAGAATCAGCGCTGCAATACTCCGTGTGAATGCCCCCAAACACCTAAAGATTCCTAGACTGGGTGTGTTAGCTGTGATGGGCTTTCAGGCGGCGAAGCAAACCAAAAACAAACCCCAGCAGAGCTGAAATAAGGTGCCTGCAAGCCTACTATATGGATATCTTATGCCACTCCTGTAATATTTGGCAGATTATAAAAAGCTTGGTTACATCACTCCAGTCCAACAATTACAAATAAAGACTAAACTGTGTCAAATATCACCACCACTAGTGATCAAAAGATTAACTCTAAAGCTTAGTTCGCTTTGTTAATTCAGTCCATTATTTTCTGGATCTGGGATACTGCCAAGAGGCAACTGGAGACCTAAATCTACCTGTTATAAAAAGTCACTACTAGTTCTTTGGATGAGTTATAGTTCTGTTAATGATCTGCTAGATGTACTATGTCTGATCATTATTCATGTTTTAGAAGAACAATCACTTATACCACAAACTAGCAGTGTCATGTAAAACTTTGCAAAGTAAATAACATTTACATTGACAACTTTAAAACCTGGGAATATTGTCTAGCGGTTTGATGACAGGCAGTATAGTAGACCACTAGATTTTAAGAAGAAGATACTTGGTGGAGTAAACAGATCTACTGTACAGCTTATAGTATGCTAAGCAGCATTCAACTCTGGATCTTAAAGAAACTGATGGGGAATATATCATGTAACTTGTGAAATAACTGAACTGAATGAACTGCATGAACTAGAAGAAAATCATTTGTATTATTTAGTATTATTTATTTGTAGAATATCACTAATTCCATGGTGTTATATGTTTGAGGGTATATCTACAATACACCAAACAATAACAATACTAACACAGTGGCCAACTGGTACATTGGATAGGGTAGCCACAAAGGCTTATAATCTAGAAGTGTGTGAACCTATATGGTATCTGTATCAATATAATGACTTAAGCAAAGACAAAATAATAATAATCCAAAAAATACGTTTATTAATATTACAAATATTAAAAAAGGAAAACAAAATAATTAAAAATAATTAAAAGAACATCGCATCGACATACGAGTGGAGGTTGCAGGGTCACATGTAAAGTATAGTCAAAGGCATATAGCAGTGCTATTAATCAATTGTGCACAGTACCTAGACAGGTACTGTCCTGAACAGTATGCCGGGACAGGGACTCCGAGCCGTACAATTAACTGTGTTGCAAGGAGTCCATGTTCAGGCCAGTAAATCCAGCCAACTAGAGATGAGTGAACCTCCCAAGATTTGTTTCTGACTCAGATGACTTGGGTTCCTGATTCGTTTTGAGTCGAACAAATTCAGATAGAACTGAAAGTGAAATTGTTATTCACTGGCATCTCTTCAGACCCCAGAGTATGATAGGGGCAGTGAGTTCCCTCACTTTTTTGGGCTTCCTCTTCTTGGCATACTCAAACGATCGCTATGGCCCAAACACAGGCACATGACATCACTAGGAAAGTGCGGGACGCTGCAAAGAGGCCCAAAAAAGGTGAGAAGAGACCACAGATTATAATAATTTACCAAAATGCATGTTGCGGTAGCCATTTTAGTTAATTTGAGACAAATACCAATTAAAAAACAAATATTTGGGATATTCAGGTCAAACCAGACATGGAATGAATCAGTTTTGCCCATCTTCACAATGGAAACTCAGTCATATGAATGCGAGGTAACAAGATGGTGATTTTATCACATAAACAGGTTAGTTGCATGGCGCTATACACACAGACTCTCACACATGAGATTTTCCACTTTGCTTTTCCAGCATTAGAAATAAAAGAAGCAAGTCTTCAGGAGCATCTACTGTGATGGATCTCAATCCTCCCACTTTTCCCGAAATGGGAACTATGACGGTTGGTTCATTTTGGACTAATAGTTGATAAACTACCTATCCCTAGTCGCCATTGAAAATAAACCACCCTCTTAGTCACACTCAATAACTGGCTACATCTCTAAGTGCATTACCTCACTTTCAGTTACCTGCCTATCTCTGACTAAGTTGCACCACTTCCTCATTACCTTTCAATAGCTATTCATTGTAGTTAGACACTGATGACTGCATCATATGCACTCCTCACTAGCTCCCACAGGTACTAGATGCATGAAAGATCCTCTACCACCTGGTAACAAGTTCTGGAATCTGTGCCAATGGAAATGAGAGCGAGAATCAGCAACTGTCACCGGACCATCAGTCTTTTTAACTGGTATAGGAACCCTGAAGCACTCCATAAAAGCCAAGACATATCAATGAAGAACTGACCTGTTACCTCCTGGGGCCACAGACAAAAAGTCATTGAAATAGTGGATACCAGACTAAAAACCTGTTCCGAACTGAACCATCAACTCCATGAGTAAGATCTCAAAAAAATGGAAGCACATAGAACATCCCATTGGCATCCACTTATCTTAAAAGGGTATTCCTACAACAACAATTATATTTCATACACTGTCTACTAATAAGTATTTGGACATCTGTGGTAGAATAGAAAAACCACATTTATCCATATCCAATAGTTGGTAGAACCCAGCAGATGCTTCCTTACAGATGGTATTGATTGACACAATAGAAACCCTGAAAGCAAAAGCCTGCAGAACCTTCTACGCCATCAGAAGAAAACTGTACCACCTCAAACCACCGGTGAGGGTCTGGATGAAGATATTTGACGCTGTCATCTCCCCGATCCTTCTCTATGGCAGTGAGGTTTGGGGCCCAGCCACCTACCCAGACCAGTCAAAGTGGGATTCCAGCCCAACAGAGAACTTCCACCTGGAGTTCTGCAAATACCTGCTCCATGTCCATCGCAACACCACCAACATGGCCTGCAGGGCAGAGCTAGGCAGACTCCCCCTATGGCTCACCATACAGAAGAGGGCGCTAGCTTTCCAGGCACACATCCAGGGGAGCAAGCCCGACTCCTACCACCACCAAGCATGGCTAAGCCACCTGAGCAAACCAGACACTCACCAACCAAACAACAGCCAACCACCAAACCAAAAACACCAACAGACGATAACCAAGGCCGAAATAAAGGCGACCACAGAGGCAAACAGAGAGCGGTACATTGAAGAATGGAGAAACGAAATAAATAACTCCAAGAAACTCACCGTGTACCAATCCCTACAAAGGGACTACACCATGGCCACCTACCTGGAGAGAATACGCCACCCCAAGCACAGACAGACCCTGAGCCGGTACAGACTGAGCGCCCACAACCTAGAGATAGAGACGGGGCGATACAGGCAGACGTACAAGCCACGGGAGAACAGACTGTGCCAGCACTGTGACCAGGGGGCCCTAGAAGACGAGACCCACTTCCTGCTACACTGCACCAAATACTCAGCTGTGAGGGCCTTCTACTACCAAAGACTCTCTGCCCACATCCCAGACTTCATATCTGCAGACGAGAAGAGGAAACTCTACATCCTACTGGGAGAAGAAGAGGCCACTGTGGAGATCGCTGCCCAATACGTGTCCAGCTGTCACCAAACTAGAGGAAGATGAGACTCCATGGACTGTTATATTTATCCCAAAACACCCGCCCCACCCCACCCCCACCTCCCCATATAGCAGTCACCAACGAAGAGGAAGATGAGACTCCACGGACTGTTATACCCCAAACCAACCGCCCCGCCCCACCCCACCTCCCCATATAACGGTCACCAACGAAGAGGAAGATGAGACTCCATGGACTGTTATACCCCAAACCATCCACCCCACCCCCACCACTCACCCACCCGAGTCCAACTCCCCCCCCCCCACTTTACTAGCTTTGGCAATGCCAAATATCTATTCGGACGTGCCAATAAAGCTTTTTTGATTTGATTTGATTTGATACTCCCGGATGCCTGGTGAAACTCCTGGTGTATGTGAGCCATTGGTTGGCTGCGGTTTCTCTGGCCAGCACTCGTCGGTCTCTATTTCTCAGTTTCGGGGGTCTGCCGACTCAGGACACATTCTGACAATCACCGATCACCTTCCACTTCGTAATCACATAGGGAACTGCCGATTTGGGTAATTCAGTTTGCTTGCTATGTCTCTTAAGGATCGACCATTTCCGTGGTACCCCAAATTACCCCTTTCTCGAAATCGGACAACTCTGCACTTCATGGCATCTTGCATGCAACTAATGCCAATGCACTAATGCCAATGCTGTTTCCTATTTACTGGTGGAAGGCATGACGTACATCACAACTGCAGATATCTTCATTTGCATGGGTGTCCAAACACTTATTGGTAGACAGTGTATAAAAGTCTTTTACTAAATATAATTTTCACCCATTGACAAAATTGCATTTGTCACTAGAAAAAGCCCAATGAAATTCCCCCTTCTCTATTACTGTTTGAGCACTGTTACCAACTTCATCCAGGATGAACAATGTACAATATGTAAAAAAAAAATAGCACAATAATGTCAGCAAGTCACTATCATATAATATATGAGAGACAATAACACTATAACAGCAGCAAGAAACATATCTAAAATAACAGCGTACCCATATTAATGATATAAATAACGTGGCTGACCCCCTCACATACACCACTTCTGATACCCATGGGTCCCTATTAATAACAGATAGGTGAATGGATGAAGAAGAGTTAACCCAAACTTTTGCAACTGCTTAAACTGCTGTAATATGAAATCTTATCACAGAAGACAGCAAAAATAAATGAAAGGTTACTGGAATACATTCTCCAATGGCTTTTCTTCGGTTTTTGTTGTCTTTTGTGATAAGATTTCATGTTGCAGCAGTTTAACCAATTTACAGAAGTCTGTTTTAATTCTGCTCCAGTTGGATAGACTGTTACAGTATAAGATCTGATCACAGAAGACAACATAAAACAATGGAAAGTCATTAGAAAAATATGTTCCAGGGGATTTTCATTGTTTTTGTTGTATTTTCTGAAAAGATATTACACTGCAGCAGTTTAACCAATTGCAGAATTTCTGAATATAACTGTGCTACATCTGTATGTCTGCATACTAGCAATTGTACCCATTCACTATAGATATTACAGTTGTTGCACTATACACACAGCTCTCATATGTTCAAAAATTTGTTCCAGCTAAGTCTTTATGCATATGGCTTAGAGGCGCTTACTGTTCCTTTATGTGCTGGATTTTGCATGAGTACCATACAAGGTCATGAGGAAAAATGCATCATAAAACATTGCATTCTCTGTTTTTAGAAATACATTAACCTATGAGCATAGATTCCTGGGAATACTATGGAAGCTCATGATGATGGAGGCATCATAATGTGGTACTACTGATGTGTAATATAGGCTTATGGTCACTCCAGGTGTCATTTATACAGGATCCATATACCTTGTATATATGTATATGGTATACGATTTTCTTAAAGTAAGCAATCTGGATTGATGAAAATGATTACGTCTCTACAACTCAATAAACTCCAGCAGCTCTATACAACACATGTAACAGTGAGAGAGAGCACAGCTGCAAAATAAAACATTAATTTATCTAGAGGCTTGAAGAAATGAATGTGCTTGGGAACTACAGCTAAGAAAAGTAAGAAAGGGTTTATTTTATTATTTGCAAAATATGCGCATAATAACTGACTATTGTTTTTACTGAATAAAGAAAACATTGTATCTAGTCCACTAGCACTAGTCCAAGCACCCCTTCCCCCCAACACAATAGCAAAAAAAAAAAAAAAAATTGGGAGTTACACTTTAAGTTTAAACCATTTTCCCACTTTGGTGAATATCTATTGCATTGATCACTTTTTATCCAAAATTTTATGGGTGACAAAACAGCCTTTTTGATTTTTTTTCCCCACTATGGCGTTCACCATATAGTAAAAATATTTTTATAAGTTGGTAGAATATATATATATATATATATATATATATATATATATATATATATATATGAATTGTAAAATCACAGCATTTCTATTACAGCATTCATAGAGCAGCCTGTAATAGAAGTGTATGCCAGACAAATCTGGAATCCTTCAATAGGTTCCCAGCTGTCATGGCAATAGATCTCCAGCCCCAGATCAGCAATACACCCAAAAAATGGTGAGGCCTCTGCACTGCTGGGAAAAAGAAAGCCCCTTGGTCAGCTGTGACTGTGGTGACAGGGGGGTTAAAGCCCACAATCAATTCGGGCATATATTGTGGGCACTGCTGCCAAATCTCTTCTGTATTATTGCAGTATTATCATATTTAAATACTCTATGTGATCAAAAGTATCCAGACACCTGGCGCCACGAACTTGTAAGTCATTTTCAGCCAGGTGTCAGGATACTTTTGATCACATAATGTGTGTGACATCCACTTTACAATTATGGCGGATGTCAGGAAAGGTTAAATAGGTTAATACAGCAGAGAAAAGGTTTAGGCAGCTCATATAATCAAGCCCAGAGGATAGAAGAAAATTATACAAGAAAATTTGGTGATACATTCCTTTTAAAGCTTCTTGAGACAACCATAGCAACTGCCCTCATTGTACATGAAAAAATAAACCAAGTACAGATATACAGCAGCATAGCTAAATTTCTCATTGTGGCACAATTTATTGTGATAGCTCTTTATAAAGTGCTAGCTGCTGTTTTGAACAAAAGTTAGTAATCCCATCTTTTTTCTTCAAGGTCTTGCTTCTCTATAAGACTTCTAGCTTTTGCATATGGATTCTAGTTAGGCACATGATGTCCATGCTTCCAAATAGCTTTTCCCAAAAATATAATCAGATTCTAGGTTATTTATTAAAAAGATGTATCTTTGTGTCACCAGTGAAGAATAGAGAATCGCTATTTGTAAGGAGACATTCCTGGTTTTTAAATGCAGTTTTTGAAGCTAAAAGGAATGCCTTGAAAAAAAGGGGAGAAGTGCCATCTGTCCTTTATAGGTTCTTACCTTTTATGATCCAGACCTGGACTTGGCTTCAATATCTGCATACAAAAATTAAATGTATCGTTATGCTAAATGAGATTCCTACAATTGATCTGGATATCAGAAAAAGTGGCCCCTTTCTCACTCTGTAAACTCTCAATGTATTTTTATTAATTAATTAATTGGAATTTCAGATTGCCTTCCCTGCTTGTGACCAGTCTCTCCCTATTAGCTCTTACAAGCAGGAGGCAGCAAGAACATAGTAAATCCTAAAATCACACTGGATTCTGCATAGAGTACACTAAATAGTATGGACAGTTAGTATGGCTTTTATAACTAGATAGCTAATCATTGTTGGGACTCACCTACTATATCACTGCACTCTTGTTCCCTAAGACTGAAGCCCCATGTTAACAAAATGCAGCTTTTTTGGTTGCAGATTTTGTTGCAGTTTTTTGAGTCAAAGTCAGGAGTGGATTAAGCAGATGGTAGAAGAATCAGAGCTTCTACATATTTCCCATTCCTTTTGTAGCCACTCCTAGGTTTGGCTCAAAAAAACACAACAAAATCTCTAACAGAAGAAGTGGCGTTTCTGCAACGTGAGGCCTCAGCCTAAGGGTCCATACACTCAGAGTTTTTTGGCGAGGATTTTGGCGCTGAAAATCTGAGCTGAGGCTTTTTTTCCATGTGGATTTTCAGCGCCAAAATCCTCACCAAAAAACCTCTGTCTGAATGGACCCTTAGATAGGACATCCTTTATATCTTCAGATACATTTCATGTATAGGGGATGTACATAGGAACACTGCCAGAAGGCATATTATAGATGAGGAAGTAATCCAGTAGTTCACAGGGAAAACTATAATCCAGTCAACATGGGAAAGCAAGCTTTGGACTGGTTACCAAACTGTTGATCAATTGACCCTACTACTCCTAAGGGTATAAAATGGCTGGAATTTTTAAAGCATTGGTCCTTTAAGAAATCAGCATCTAAAGCGTAATCTCTGCACAGACAAAAAGATCTTCAATTTTCTGAAATATTCACAGCTGAAATGGACCCCTGATTGACTCCATATAGTGTTAGCTTTTCTTCCATTAGTTACAAATAGAGCAGCATTGTGTAAAGGAGTAAAATTAGCTAACATATCAGTAATCCAATCATGCTTCCATGGCACAGATGGATCTTCAGATTGATTGTTCAGGAGTGCTGAAATTCCTCATTACATGCACTGCCTGAGGCCTAATATAAAAGAGTTCTCTGGGAGTGTCTACCTCTCTCTTGGAGAGAGCTATATTATCAAGTAAAAGCAGCTTTTCTAGTAAGCATTATTTTATTGTTTGAGATATTGCTCCTCTACTTGTATTTTTAATTATATTTTAGGCTTATTCATACACTTGCCACTCAGGTGGTTTCTATAGGTTCAAAGATCAGTACATATACATTCCCCTGAAGCCTATTTTTCATTTCCACAGTGATGTGATTCAAGGATTTCATTAGGAATGTAGCAAGCAGCAATATATGAGCTAACGGACACATAAGTTATATGACAAATGTTAGTATTAAGAGAATACATCATCATGAGAAGAATTCCAGCAATGCTGAAGCAACAAACAATGCCCTAGAAATAGCATTATTTTATCTATAATATTGTGTTTTCCTTTACTTTAAATATTGAATTTATCATTAACCCCTTTACGACATCTGCCATAATAGTAAAGTGGATGCCGGGTCTTTAAATATGGTAGGAACCAAGTGGCCAATATATGCATTATGTCTCTGCTGTATTTTTCATTGAAAACCCAGATGCAATGTCCATGATCAGTGTCCTCATTGATTGCAGGTATTAACCCTGCTAATGCCTTTATCAAACATGATTTCAGGGTGGATCTTGGCCCGCAAAACAAGATCTCTGTGTGGAAATCTGTTACCATGAAAACCAGGAGCTTATTGAAGGCTCCCAGGCTTGTTATTACATTTGTTCTATTACAGGCTGAGCTAAGCAGCCTATAATAGAACTATAGCAATGTTATATTACATTGCAATGCATTAGCATTGCAGGGTATTGTATTAAAGATCAGATTCCTAAAGACCCCTAGGAGGCTTAAAAATAATTTAAAAAAAAATATATAAAAGGACTTAAAATTCAAATTACCTCCTTTTCCTAGAACACAAATGAAAATAAACAGAGTAAAATAAAAGCACATTAAGTATCCCCGTGTGGCATTGAAGTCAATGGGAGTCTTATTTTTACACGTGTATTCTTTACACGTGTATTGTGCCTAAATGAGTACGTGTTCATTCCGTGTGAATGGACCCTAATACTCACCCCAACCCAGCAATTGTCAATTATTTCAGGCTGTTTTTGACCCAGACACCCCCTTTAACTTGTTGATCAGTTGGTTCAACCTACAGGCAACCCCATATTCATGCTACCCTATAAAACACAAGTCAGATTATTTTTCTGTCTGATTTTATTGGACAGCACAGATGCTCAAATGGAATTTGATCAAGGGAATTTGAAGGCTAAAACAACACATCAAACTGTTTGCAATGAAAATTGTCCTGCAGAAAGAGACTGCTGCTTCTAGTGAATACCATATCTATAGAGGGTTGTTCTTGGTCTGCCACAACACTTAAAGGGGTTGGCCACTTTCAGACCAATATTGACAAGCAAATGTACAATAAAAAGATATATAATTTTCCAATATACTTTCTGTATCAATTCCTCACGGTTTTCTAGATCTCTGCTTGCTGTCATTCATTCTGTTACTTCTAGAGGATAAAAGTCTGACCATGGTCATGTGATTTACGGTCCATGGTCATGTGATGAGCACACAGGTGTGGCTCGTTATACTCAAAGCACAATAATCAGACACGAGCCTGGTAATCAGCTGTGCACCTGTGTCCTCATCACATGATCATGGACCGTAAATCACATGACCATGGTCAGAGTTTTATCCACTAGAAGTAACAGAATGAATGACAGCAAGCCGAGATCTAGAAAACTGAGAGGAATTGATACAGAAAGTATATTGGAAAATTGTATATCTTTTTATTGTACATTTGTTTGTCAATATTGGTCTGAAAGTGGCCAACCCCTTTAAGAAGGTGACACATGTTAAAGTAACAACAACATGAATGCCAGGATCCATGGTCACACTACCCTTATCAGCTTGCTTTCTTCTCTCTATATCTTGATGCCATCTCATCCTAGGTAAATAAAAACACTTTGCCATCCATATCATGTAAAAGAAAATGTGAAACCTTAGGCCACCTTCTTCCATTGCTCCATGGTCTACTTCTGATGCTCATGTGCCCATTGTAGGGTTTTATAGATTTGCACTTGTCACTCAGTGAATTCTTGGATTGTTGCTATGCAACGGCCTAGGCATATTCTACCTGATATTTTATTATTCATAGAGAAAACCTACATGAAACAGCAGCGACAACAGATATCATGATTATAGGTGAGAATTCAAATACATAACTATGGATTCCAAAGATCGTGGCTACTTTAGTAATATCTTGTAGATTGGCTCAGGGCATGTGTACAATTATGCTTTATATCAGGTTTATGTATATCTAGAAATCAGGGGTCACAGTATACAAATGAATATATAATATAATGTGCATAATATAAATCTTGGGCACAGAACAAAGTTTACCAAAAGGATGGATCCCTTCAACCAACCTTTCAATTTCTTTTCTGAAAGTCGAAAAATAAAATCTGTTATACAAAAGTTGATATCTTGCAATGCATTAGCATTGTAATACATTAGCATTAGTGATCTGACCCCTTGGTGTTTAAGACCCTTGGGGGGGTCTAATAAATGCAGAATTAGAAAACGTAAAAAAAATAAAAATAAAAAAAAGGAATTAAAAATTCAAATCACAGGGGCCACACGGTGGCTCAGTGGATAACACTGCAGCCTTGCAGTGCCGGAAACCTGGTGTTCAAATCCCACCATGGGCAAAAAACCATCTGCAAGGAGTTTGTATGTTCTCCCTGTGTTTGCATGGATTTCCATCCCATATTCCAAAAAAGACATACTGATAGGGAAAAATGTACATTGTGAGCTCTATGTGGGGCTCACAATCAACATAAAAAAAAAAAAAAAAAAAAATTCAAATCACCCCCCTTTCTCTAGAATGCATGTAAAAGGTAAAAAAGTACTGTGAAACACATACACATTAGGCATCTCTGGTTCCAAAAATGGCCAGTCTAGAAAGCGATAAAAATATTTTCTCATATAGTGAACGCTTTAGCAAGGGGAAAAAAATCAAAAGGGCCAAATTGCCAATTTTTAGCTGTTTCATCTTCAAAAAGCCATCAAAGCAATAGATATTTCCAAAATGGTACAATTAAAAAGTACATGGCGACTAAAGGCTTAAAATGAGCATGGGCGTCCGTCCTCGTGAGTGTTTCATGTTTACAGGAGATTACGGTGTTTTGCATAGGGAAAGAAAACATGCTACTCTGGATTATCTTCTTTTCCCTATGCAAAATGTCGTAATCTCCTGTAAACATGAAACACTCACGGGGACGGACGCTTATGCTGGGGAGGCGGACCTAGCTTTGCCAATACTAAATGAATGGTGGAGTGGTGACTGGTCGACCTCCGAGTATTCATGCCCCCAGAGGGGCGTATCTTGTATCCAGCGCTCGCCTATATCAAGAACAGCTACAGCGGCCGCATTCTGCGGTCGTCCTAGTACTGAAATAGACAGACGGGCAGATGACACTAGAAGGTGGTCGCCCGCTGTCTATCTAAAAACTGCCCGAATATTTCATCTTTAGCCCCTGATGAGCTAATTAATAGGCTTAGCGAAACGCGTAGGGTAACAATGGGCAATCTATTCTATAGATGGGCAGACTGATAGGTAATAGACTAGCACAGCAGCAATAGATATTCAGTGGTTAGCCGTAGAGACAACTATTTATCAGGCAGACTTATTACAAACTGAATACAGATACCTAGTGGTGTAAAAGGGGTGATCCATGGCAGACAATAGAGGTCCCTGATGGAGTGCTGAAAACTGAAACTCGTCAGGGTAATATCTACTACGTATGTGCCACAAACCACGTCTTTCTATATATATTAGAGTGTGGAGCTGCTGTGCTAATACAGGTTGATGGACATACCAATGTTATGGTTGTCATTTTGTAGCGCGAGAATTACAGATAGGGGAAGGTACATTTGACATAGCCCCACCACTTTTTCCCTGAATGTGTTCATAGGGAATTAGACTAGTGATGGGTAGCTGTTACTAAGCCCCTGTGTGCTAGCACCCCTCCCAGGGTTGACTACAGGTATAATTAGTTACAAGTGGGTTGCTGACCTCAGCAATCTACTACTGCTAGAATATATCAGTCCTCTAGTCATAACCTGGGATATTAAAACGCAGCGCGGATTTTTAATATATCTTTTAGCTTTTTTGAGCACGAGGTTACATATCTCAAATAAAGACATGTTACACTTTTTTTTTCCACGTTTATTTTAGGTTTGATTTGATTTGAAAAGAAATTAGGGTGGCTTAGTTCCACAGTTTATTTTGTTTCTAAGTACAGTAATCCCCAGATTCACCCCCATTATATTATCTGTATATTATTTCCTACCTACCTCAATCTGACTGAGATCCTATCTCTCAAATATCATTCCACAAACTGATCAGTTGTCCCGTTATATGAGCTGCTTGCAAGGTATTATGGCATAGCCCACCTGGTCTCTGAGCTCATGTGATCCCTTTCTCCATGTCATTTATATGGCAGCCACAAATGATTGGATTTGCTCTAATCCAAACATTTTCAAAAATTTTTTAGCAAACCCAGTTCAGAACGACCGGGTTTGCCCATCTCTAATGAGTCAGTTCCTGCACGCTCCAGAAGCAATACCACAGTGATCAGTTTATTTTTTGGTCAAATTTGTTGGAAAGGGGAATTTCTTGATGAAGCCAACCCTTTAAGGCTCTGTAGTTACAGGAAATATTAATAGCAATTGTTATAGATCTTACAATTCTACAGGGTATCATAGAGGACAATGTGAGTGCAACGATACGTTGTTTTATCAGCACAGTGTGTCAGGCTAAAATGGATTACTTAAAAATAGATAAAAAAAACTTTCATTGATTATTGTGAAAACGCAAACACTACACGGTAGTATTATACAATGATGGATGTCCCCCACAGGCAGAGGAATTGGTGCATCATTCCCCTTAACTGCTGCAAGGTATCATAGGGAAGATTTAGCAGCACCATCTATCACGATGTAGATAACCTGTGCTCCCTAAGGCACATGGACCCTGCAGCATTTCTGATTACAAATACCAGATTCACCAGGTTTTCTTTTTTTCCCATAGAGGCAATATCTGAAAATGTAATTTACAATATAATTTGTTACTATCCGTTTTAATGAGTTGATCTTACATAAAACACTGTCTCGGACTAAGTATACCTGACCTGCATCGAAGGCAAAGGTCTAGCCATCTTGATCACGGGAAGGTGATCTATACTATTATTCAATTAGTTGTAAATGTGGACACGTGTAATAAGATGACACTGAAGAAAAATTATCCAGCATTAAGCCTTGCAATTTTAATGTAAGAATATTAACAGCGTGGTAAACAATATTACGCTTTCAAATTATATTGCTATGTTGATAAGATAGCTGGAATCTGATACTCTAAGTAGGTATAGACAATAACAGGCCATTTCACTTGCCAGCATGAGAGTGAATAAAGGTTTGCTGATTTCTATAGACCTGGCAGTGGGTTTAATTATATAGCTGGAATCGGAGGTCTCCTTGCTGCACCTGCTCCCAACATCTCACTGCGTTCTGTTCAGCAAACCACAGCAGGTGTCCAGCAACTAAGAAAGGCACTGGATGAACAATGGATAAAGGATTGTGCCATGGGTCACATTACCTACTGTGGACAAATATACAGAGTCTGTAGAAATTGCAGAACCGAGCCATTATCTCTCAGGATACACAACAAAGCAAGTCATGTGGCTTGGAAGCAAACCTTAATTAGAGGGATAGATTACAATAATTATAATAGAATACAAAATGTCACCTTGCACAAAATGGGATTTGATGCTGTGCTGAAATAACCAGGGCAGAATAAGCAAGGAATGGATAATACAAAAAGACAGAAGTGCTGCAGTATAATAATCCCCTCTATAGCTCCGCTTATACAGCTAAAGAGACTTTTATCTGTAGTAAAGTGTGCTAGGACCATAAGGCCTCATTCACACATATGGGAGCATGGTAATAGCAATGCAGTTAAAAAGGGACATGGTATCAAGCAGTGGCGTAACTGGGAATGGCAGAGCCCCGTGGCAAACTTTTGACATGCCCCCCCCCTTCCTGACTGACACTAAAGACCTCGACCGACCAACCTCCGCCACATTCCTGCACGTTCTATTATGCCCCATAGTGGCCCCTACACACACCATTATGCCCCATAATGAACACCCATGAACAATTATTATACTCTGGGATCTTTTCAGACCCCAGAGTATAATAATTGGAGACCTTGAAAGTAACCACTTTTTAATGCGTATAGGTTTCTGTTTGGGGGGTCCCAAGCAGACTCCACGAACTGAAACCTGAGCGCAGTTGTGAACCGAGCCTAAACATCACATTATAAAATACAATTCTAGTATGTATAATGGTAGACATGTATAGAAGCAAATATAGATAGATAGATAGATAGATAGATAGATAGATAGATAGATAGGAGATAGATAGATAGATAGATAGATAGATAGATAGGAGATAGATAGATAGATAGATAGATAGATAGATAGATAGATAGATCGATCGATAGAAAGATAGACATTGATATGCTGTATATACTTACACATATACAGATCTACTCACACACATACATTCATATACAACATATACACACACCTATCTACACACATACAGGACTCACACAGTATATAAGACACTTATTGTATCCAAAAATATACTTACATATGGCTGTGCAGCTCTGTCTAGCAGTGAAGAGAGCAGATACATCGCACAGGATGTCTTCCCTCACACTCCGATACTGAGGAGGGGGAGGGGCGGAACAGGAAGCTGCTGTGTGCTGAAGCTTTTACAAGAAGCATCTGCAGCCCTGCATCTAGAAGTGATCTTCTACTTATGGTAGGGAAGGTATGGGGCCCCTGAGGGTGTGAGGATATTAAGGAGCCTATTAAGGAAAAAAAAAAGCTCGCAGGGGTAGCGGCTGTCGCCAGGCCCCTAATGTCCCACTACCACTACTACCACGGTAGTTACGCCACTGGTATCAAGGTATACAGTGGTAAAAGTAAACGCTTGATATATAGTTTTACAATGATTCAAGTTAAAATTTTTATCTAAAGAAACAGTTCAAAGAGATATTTCAATATAGAAAAACCACACTGTGCATGTGTTCAACATCTTTTTTTTTTTTTTTTTTTTTTTTTTATTTAAGGCTCTGTTCACAATGGCATTATATTCTATTGAAGAAAGAATTGCAGGATTGATAAGAAAACAAAACCCTAGACAGCTATACCTACAATAAGTTCAATGTGATTGCAGAACAGAGCCCTGAAGGCGTTGTCAAGGGTAAGAAAGAAAATGAATCAGAGGCCGTTCACATCACGTTTTGATCATTTCAAAAAAACTGATGCAAAAAAATGAATGAAACAGATGGAAACTAATGACCTGTTTACATGAAGTCAATGATAAAGAAAAATGGATCTATTACTGTAGTACAGAACAACATTTATAATGCGGTTTTCTTTCAGCAGATACTAGGTTCACACCTGTGTTCAGGTTTCCCTTTATGGGGTTCGCATGTGGAACCCACAAATGTGACACGATTGAGTAAATGTCCAAGCAAACGCGATACCGAATTCTGCTAGCACCTCCAAGGAAATAGGGTAGGAAGGCTGTCCCTGGTGCTACGATTACAGACTAGGCCCTGCCTGAGGGTGTTGGTCAGCTGTACCCAAGCTAAGCTTGGCCCCGACAACTACTAGTTCTCTAAACGTCGAGACCCAACAGACAGATGGGGTGAGAGCTGAAAGAGGCTAGGGACTTGGATATTAGAGGTGGTGACCCCTAACTAAAGAATAGGTGCAGCTGCAAACAGTTACAACCAGGATGGGATGTGCTGGAGAACAAACAGGTACAGCACAATCATAAACACACCAAAGGAATTGAGGAGAGGTGAAGTGAAGTAGTGAGGAAAGGATAACACAGGAAAGGGGCAAAATAAACCTGAAGCCCTTAAACAAAATTCACTAATACCAAAACAGTGACAGGCAACCAGAAATGCAGGACAGGGGTTGAGTAAAACTGTTGAGGGAAAAGAAGACTCTCACACAGGACAAAACTCACACCACTTCCAATTCAGCTCCTGCGACCGTGCAAATCCCACTAAAACACTCCTACCAAACTGAGCCAAGAATCGTAGTTGGTAACAATGAAAACCAGCAAGGACTGAAGCCAGCAGTCAGCCTTTTACAGACCCCAGAAAGAGTTGATAGGTTGATAATGTCAAATACCTGAAGCTAGCATCTACAGAGACACCAAGCCAGCTCGAGTATAAACTGAGGCAGATACTTAACACCTAACAGAACATCTCAGCGGTAAAGAGCATAACCAGAGAATCACAGGACGCCAGCTCAAATCCCTGGACAAACACCACCACAAAATGCACAACAATTTTACAAACAACTCAGATCCTGACAGAATGGAAACCTAATCCCCTTAAAAAAGCAGTTACCCATGGAAAATCCATGGACCCCATAGACTGTAATGGTGTCTGCCAGGATTGGGCACAAAAATGCGGAGAGAAAAGTCCTTCGGAATGATGGACGGAATTCCCGAATAGGTAATCGGTGCAGGCGTGAATCCAAGCAAGAAAAGTCGGACAAACCACACTTTTGTGTATTATTAAATACTGACTCTATGTAAACAAATGGTCATTGGTTTCCATCTGCTTTTTGCATCAGTTTTTTGTATCCATGATCTTTCTCAAATGAGTGTTTGTTGGATATTCATGGGATTTTTTTCGGCTTCAGAAAGGATCAGATTCAATAGCATACCTTACATTTCTGGTCCATTATGGCCTGTCTTCGCCAATAGGATAGTTCCTTTTGTCTGAATTTCAGGAAGCTGCATACCCGCAGGCTATAGAAGCTTGTCAAAGATCTGATGGCAGCAGTGGACACGTGGCATTCAATTGTCAATCACATAATGGTACTTGATACAACACCTTTAGGTGAGTGTTATTTCACTATAGCTAATTTGTTTTACAATCCTCCACAAGAAATGACATCTCTTATTGTCTGTTTAACCATGCATAGAGTTTCATATTTCTTATGCTGTTTATGTCTTGATTTGATGGGTCCATCGCTGGCCTGCTTTTAGTATTTCTGTTTCTATAGAACAACACAAAGCAGAAGGCCCAACAGAACAGAGCCTAAGATTACTTATAATTGTAACTATCTCACTAGTTGCCTCCTATAGGTATAACTAAGGCAAACATCTGCAGACTTTCTGCGAAGAGCACTGCGGGGAAAAAACATGATTCATTGCTGCCACAGTTTTTCCCGCAGAGCTTTTTTTGCTGCAGTACGTTACATGGGTTCTTAGCCTAAGGTCGGGGCCCCACAGGATGGAAACACCATGGGAAAAATAGCGGCGTTTTACAGTACAGGCAAAGTGGATGGGATTCTAGCAAATCCCATGCCCACTTTGCGGTAAGAACCACATTGCAGACACTCGTGGTTTTATAAATCGCAGCATGTCATTTATAACTATCGAAACGCTATCAGAGGAAAACTCCACAAACTTTCTGTTGCTGTCACGGTTTTTCTCTCAGCACTTTTTGGCTGAGGGATGTCCCATGGGGCCTTAGCCTAAGGGCCAGTTCACACGGAGTTAACACGCTCGCATTCCGGCACGTATACACATGTCAGAATGTGAGCGCTCAAAACAGGTCACATTCATTTCAATGGGTCGTAACGGCGTATAAAGCATGCAATTTTGCGGCCACAAAATTGCATGCACAAAATTACGCGCGTTATACGCCCGTAACGACCCATTGAAATGAATGTGATCTGTTTAGAGCGCTCACATTCTGACACGTGTATATGAGCCAGAATGCGAGCGCGTTAACTCTGTGTGAACTGGCCCTAAAGAGGGTATTTGGGCTTTTTTGCATCTTTACACCATTCACTCAACTTTGTAACAGGTAGAGGAGGGGTTGGGGTGGTTTTATGTACACCAGATATTTAAAATGTGCTTTTAAAAAAAAAAAATCTCAAAAATTGCAATCTCACTCTATTGTGAGAAAATTGGAATAGAAATTCCAGTCTTAACTTTAGGTTAAGGCCCCACATAGTGTCAAGCAGCAAAAAAGTGCTGCATGGAAAAAACGCAGTGGCGATGCATTGTGGTTTTTCCTGCAGCACTTTTTACAAATGCCTGTTTTTGAATTTCTGTTGTCCTCTGCATATATTATTATGGAAGTTGTAGGTACAAATAGGATCATAGAATTCAATCCCCTTCATTGTAGGCAGTAATACAAGAGACGCATTGTAGATGGCCAACATCAAGTAATAGAAACAAGAAAAACTGTTAAAAATAAAAAATAGAATGAGAGGTTATAAAAACAAACATGAGGCAGGAGGCGCCCACATTATTATAAAGTAGGACAAGAGGTAGAATGGGAGGGCGGGTTTCTTTTGTCGCATACAAGGGATTTAACTTTTTTCCAATGATGGATATCTTTCCCTTTGAGACTCCAGTTTCTCTCTACATTACAATTCAACTTTTACAATATTTTTGTCTGATAAGGTTTGTGACCAGTTTTTGCAAATGAAACATCGTGCTGTGATTAAATATTTGATTTCGCAATGATGGTCTAATCCTGTGGAGTAGTTTTTCCAATACACAAGGGAATAATGAGAATAGTCATGTCATGCACCAGGTCAGTGAATTGAACTGCATTGAAGTTTTTACTTAAAAAAATAGTCACACTCATAGCCATTTCGGTGGTTGGCTCGATAGTCATTTATGCAAAAACTGTGCCAAAACATCACTGAGCAAAGCCTAATAATGTCCTGCATCTAAACCAAAGAAATAAAGACTATTGCTATAAAACTGGTCACTCAGGAGGAACGGGCATTTTTAACTTTTTTCTTCTAAGTTGCAGCCCTCTTCATATTTCTTTTATACCTTTTGAGAATATTTTTGTTTACCAAAACATACACTTTTTGACTCATTTAGGCCTGGTTTACATATGTATCGGTAATCCATTCAGGGGAGTCTGCATGGGGACACCCCCGAAGAAGAGACTACTGAACGCATTGGCAAGCAGTGTGCAGTGAAAGCACACGGACCCCATAAAGGATAATGGGGTCCTTGTGCTTTCCACATGGTCTCTGCATGGAACATGCAGACAGAAAAGTAGGCCACGATGTACTATTCTGTCCGTATGACTTGTGCGGAAACCAGGCAGAAAGCACACAGACCCCACTATAGTCTATGGGGTCCTTGTGCTTTCACTGTACACCGTTTGCCAATGTGGACTCCCTGAACGGATTACCGCGCAGATGGGAACCAGGCCTCACCCTATTTTCACACAATACAGTAATAGCCAGGGTACATTACCAAAGGATTACAATGCTCCTTTACCAAAGGTTCAGCTTTTGGCATCTTATACTGCTCTTGGCACATAATATATACTGAACTGTTACTTTACGATTCAGTATTACAGCTATATAGGATCAGTGTAAGGGTGCATGCACACTACGTAACGCCGGGCGTGTATGAGAGCCGTACACGCCGGCATTACGGCAGACTGCCGAACACTTCCCATTCACTTCAATGGGAGCGCTCGTAACAGCGGCGTTTACGAGCGCTCCCATTGAAGTGAATGGGAAGTGTTCGGCAGTCTGCCGTAATGCCGGCGTGTACGGCTCTCATACACGCCCGGCGTTACGTAGTGTGCATGCACCCTAAGAGAGTTTTCTTCTTTTTTTCTTATGACAACCCTCTTGACAGATCATATTTAATTTTATGAGAATAGGATCAAAACTGATGCCAAAAAGCTGTAATCTTCAAAAGTTTCATCATCTATTTTATTTTATATTTTGAACTTTAAGGTCAAGAGGTGACAATTAAAAAAAAAAAAAAATTACAGGAACCGATGCCAGTTTATAAAAGCGTGAACCAAGCTTTAAGCTATCTTCAACCGGATCATATTCAGTTTAGAGAAATACACATTCATATATTCAGGAGTCATAAGCTTCTGGAAAAAAGAATGCTGGTTGGTTATTCAAAGCGACAGCGACCACTGCCACTAGTAAGATTCACAACTGGATTCCCACTTGTAAAAAAAAAAAAAAAGTTATTCCTATGATTACCGTATCTTTAAAGCATTTATTGCATTTAAAATAATGTGACAAGTTCCCATTAAAAAGAAATCAAGACGCATTCGAGCAAAGAAGAAAAATGTAACAACTGAAAAAAATTGTGCTATTGCTCAAGCTGCTCCTTATATCTGAGGGCTAGTATGATTCACAAGATGCAGCAGGCAGAACCGCATATACTGTAATGGAATCTAGAATTTAATATAAAAGGCAAATTGCTGGCTTAGAAAACAAATAAAGAGGCCACTATGAAATAACCGTGATAAAATGTACAGGTCCTCTCACCCACACCAATATTACAACTTCTCATTTTGCAAAATCATTGAACACTTATGCATTGATGTTTTTAAGCATTTATAAAACAATGAGAGTCTATTCACATGACTGTTGTTTTTGAGAGTCCATTTATTGGCCATCAAAAAATAGTACATGTCCTACTTTTGGCTGTTTTGATGGCAACATGGCCATTCCTTATAAAAGAGGAGCACACTTCTACTGCGGCATGCACTTGCAGGGATCTACGTTGAATACACCATCTTTTCATCCATTAAAAAAAGAAAAGATGCAAATGACAATCAGCTGTCAAAAATAAAAAAACGGACACAGTAAGGATGCAAAACAGAGCCTGAAAACAGCCTGAGCCTGGGGCCCCACGGGATGGAAACGTCACGATTTGACCATGCCGGAAACACCGCGGGAAAAATAGCGGCGTTTTACAGTAAGGGCAAAGTGGATGGGATTCTTGCAAGTCCCATGCAGTAAAAACCATGGTGTGGACACACCACAATTTCCAAAACCATAGTAAAATCTGCAACATAACTTTTAGCCTAAGACCCCATGGGACGATATTCAGTGCTAAAGCGCTGCGGGAAAATCTGCAGTGGGAACGCATTGCTGTTCTTCCGGCAGCGCTTTGAACAGAGTTCACAGAGTTTTCCCTCCACAGACTTTCTTTTACCATTATATCTATGGGAAATCTGCTGGCATTACCGTATATATAATTGACATGCTGTGATTTCCAAAAGAGCGCCGTTTTTGGAAATCGCTGTGGTTTTATATGCAAATTGGGCATGGGATTCACATGAATCCCATCCACTTTGCAGATACTGTAAAATGCCACTGCGTTTCCGGCCCTTGGGGGCCTGGCCTTAGACTGTATTCACATGACAGTGGTCGTTTAGCTGCTGACAAAAATAGACATTTTACTTTGCATCTGTGCTGCATTCAGTTTTCCATTTTTCACTGCTTTTCAATAGCACCATTTTTGTTATTTGTAATAGCACCATTTTGGGGTACATTTTGGGCATTCACACTAGCAATGGATGTCCGTTATGATACTGTGCATTATAAAAATACAAAACAGATGACTAACAGACACTAACTGATGTTAATGTGTCCACTTAATGGATCATACGCAGAAAAAAACGGACAGTATAACTGACGACCATCTCTTACTAGTTTCTGACAGATGGTAACAACGAACTTTAAAAATTGTGGTGTGAACACCTCCTTAGTGAATACGTTTTATTAAATCCTTCTGGAGAAAAATCGAAAAAAAATAAAATTTTCAATTCTACATTTGTTTTATTGTGTTTTTTTTGCTTGGTCACAGTGCAATAAAGAAACTTTTATCTATCTACCGGTATTTATATTTTTTATTTTATGAAGTGATAGCGCAGGTGAACATACATTTTGTAATATACTTTTGTAAAGTAAAGTATCTATTTCTTCAGTTATTTGCCACCTCCTGCCATTGATCAAGAGACTGTAAATAGGCGATAGTACAGAAGACGATAAATTCATGGAAAAATTAGATCATCAATGCAGTGGTAAGGGTCCACGTGGAAAAAAAGCCTCCCATTGACTTCAATAGGTTCCTTTTTCCGCTAGCGGAACCCATTGAAATCAATGGGAGGATTTTTTTCCAAGTGGAATCTGATGCGGATTCAGCGTCAAAATCAGTCCCAAAAAACTCGGTGTGAATGGACCCTTAAGGGGTTTCTGGCCTGTGGCTGGATGTAACTAAATTTTACCCATCTGCTCTCCTTATGGTTGGTAACAGCAAAAAGGTATATTGTATCTAAAACAAAGCTCTTGTTGACATGGCTCAATGACAGTATACTTTTAGCTTGTGCTATTACATTTTGTTTCTCTTGGGTCTTGGTCTCCATTATCACAGTTAGTAACAATATTGTAGTGTAGAGAAGTTAGTTGGAGCTCCATTTGACTTGCCCTGGCTGCAGCCAGCTTCCTTTCGCCATAGTATTGCCACCAATATTTTGATACTGGAGACCAAGAACCAAACATTTGAACAATTTAAGTTTTGTTTCCAAATACGACATTTAGAATCTGTGTGTTTAAGCCCAAAGACAGGATGGGATCCAGTTCTTTATGATAAGAAAAGGTTTTCTGGGGCAACATGGTGGCTCAGTGGTTAGCACTACAGCCTTGCAGCTCTGGACTACTGGGTTCGAATCTCACTAGGAACAACTATCTGTAAGGAGTTTGTATGTTCTTCCCATGTTTTCGTGGATTTCCTCCCATACTCCAAAGATATACTGATAGGGAAAAATGTACATTGTGATCCCTATACAGGGCTCACAATCTACATTTAAATAGAAAAGTTTTTCCTGGTCTAACAGGACAAGATGCAATTCCAGCTTTAACTCTAACTATATGATTTCTACCTATACAACAATGTTACAGAGGGTCATAATTTATCTTGCTTACTTGTATAATGCCAACATATTCCACAACACTTTGCAGACTTGCTGGTCATTGATCACAGAATAGTCACAATCTACTGTACATTCCCTATGAGTATGTATTTGGAATATGGAAGGAAATCCAAGTACTCAGAGGAAACCCACGCAAACATAGAGAGAGAATACAAACTCCTTGCAGATGTTGTCCTTGTCAGTTTCAACCCTAGAATTCCATTGCTAACCACTGAGCCACCGTGTTGACCTATCTTATATGACTATAAAATATGTGCGGAAAAGAGTCAACTGTTCTCTACGACATTTACATGCACTGCATTGCCACTGAAGAGACACATTTTGGGTCCATAAAACACTTAAAAATATATCCTAGCATTGTCTAGTTCACTGTTTGTCAACCTTTGTAAGCCAAGTATCCTTACCCAAACAAATAACATTAAAGTGCTCCCAAGGCTATCATCATGCACCTACTAAACCAAAGCATGAGTACAGTATATGTGCACCCTAGGGACATATCATATACCCCTGACAGATACCCTTACCAAAGGTCTAGGTGAGCTATTCTTATATATTGTCATGTGAAGAGTATATAATTGGTTATACCAACACAAACGCCTTTGGATTTCGAACAACCTTTCGCTGACTTACAATACATCATGTGGGGATCTCTGCATTCAATGTACTTTGAATGAAACGTCTACCCAAGGGCTTGATATTATGACACCCTGTTGGGACGAAGGAGTAGCTCTTGCTTTTTATCTAAGGAACATCACAGTAGAAGCTATGTTACAGAATAAAGCTTGTCAGAACTGAAAGATCAGGGGAGAAGCGAAGAAGAGATAAACTTTCCATCTCCATTCACCTGTCTCCATGCTCCAGATATCTCTATAGTTCTACTGATCTTTTACAACTCATGTTAACTCTGAGTATACCAAATATATTTCATTCCTTCTTGGCTAGCATGTTAGGGTCAGCCATTAAATGAAGCTTAGAAACACAAAATCCTCTTAGTACTAACCTCTCCTGCCCGCTAAATGTCAAAGGTTGTGACTGCGAAGCCATAGTAGATTTTCCACTCTAGTTAATAGATGAATAGAATAAGACTCCTGAGGTGGTCAGACTTCAGTCGTTTCTAATTTCATCATTGATTTAAAGACCAGAAAGAATCATCTGAGCAGAAGTAAGCCATCGTATTTTCAGCAGAGGTGTCGGTGTTTTTATTTTTTTCGAACATTGACCATTTTAATGTGGCTAAAATAATGATTTCTTTGCAAGAATGAGTACTGTGCAAATTTTATAGGCAGGTTTGGAAAAAACAAAGAATGCTACAAAGAATGAAGGCTTTAAAAATAGCTGTGTTAGGCTAAGGCCCCACAGGCTGTAAACACAGTGATAAAGCGCTGTGGGAAGAACCGCTGCATGATCGCATTGCGGTTCTTTCCGCAGCACTTTGAAGAGAAAGTTCATGGAGTTTTCCTCCGCAGACTTTCTCTTCCCATTATATCTACGGGAAAGCCGCCAGCGTTTCCGTAGATATAATTGACATGCTGCGATTTGCAAACTGCAACGGCTTTGCAAATCGCAGTGTGTCCACGCTGCGATCTTTTTCGAAAAGTGGGAATGGGATTCTCATGAATCCCATCTACTTTGCCAGCATTGTACAACGCCGCGATTTTTTCCACAGCGTCTCCGCTGCGGGCAAATTGCGGCATTTCCGGCCCATGGGGCCCCGGCCTGAATAGATTATTTTTGTCCATTATCAAAATGCAAAGTGAATGAACAAAAGAGAAATCTAAATCAAATCGATATTTTGTGTCAAGTATCACAGTACAGTGTCCCTGGGAAAAAAAAAGGATAAACAGTAACTTTTATTAAGTAATCTAAAATTGTATATTCTCAGCCCATTAATAATGGTGAACAATAAATTACACCAATATTTTGTGTTACCACCATTTGCCTTCACAACAGTATCAACACTATGGACTTTCAGTGAAAAATGATGTGAAAAAACATAATAAGATTCAAGGTTCCAGTCTAAAATATGAGAAAAAAAAAAGTTTAAAAAAGTGTAAAATAAATTATTTAAAAAATAAAACGTAATTAAAAATTTTAAAATTCCATTATAATAAAAGATACTTAAAACACACATAATATAAACAAATAAACTAGATATCCCCACATATAAGTCTGCAATATCCAAAAATAGCGTAAATTTATTCTTATGGCAAATGACATAAAAATACAGTATATATACCTCAATGTGCAAATTAATTTGTTTCATCTCCCCCCCCCTTCCCCCCAAAAAATAGCTAAGAGGCCAGCACTACACGGGTCGGAACTGCCACGATTTGCAAGCGGCGGAAACTCTGCTGCATATTACAGTAACTGCAAAGTGGATGGGATTCTTGGAAATCCCATGCCCACTTTGCGGTAAAAACCGCAGCGTAGACACGCCGTGATTTTCAGCGGAAAAAGGAACCCATTGAAGTCAAAGGGAGGCTTTTTTTCCACGTGGATTCTGACGCGAATTCAGCGGTAAAATACTCCGTGAAGATGGACCCTATCTTTGTTTGTTTTGACAGACACACTGACACAATAGAAATCCATGGATCCATTTATACCAGTTGTAAAGAGAATGACATCCAAGTTGTGTCTATTAAAAACTGATCAGTGGGCTGGGTCAAAAAAGAAAGAGCAAATAAATTCATCCTTGCCTTTGCACAAAACTGTATATATACCTTACAGTAAGTGAGTGAGCGTTCTATTAAAAATAGGCATTAGCAAATAGTTAATCACCGATATTAATAAAGTAAAGTTTAAAGTACAGTTAACCAAAAATTATATTTATTATTTTAGCAAAAAATAAAGGCCATTAAAGGAAATAGTGCAAGTCATCCATAGCTATGTGAATTATGTATGGGCAGAGGAAATATATTGCAGCATTAGCTATGCCTTATATCCACCTCTATGAATGAGTGATGAAGTGCAGGCTGCGTCTAGGAGGAAATACACCTTTGATGCATCATGCAATCTACTGCAGAACAGACTTGTATAGCTCTCTTCTGCCAGGTTTTTCTCAAAACAGCTGTGCAGTTCAGAAGGCTTAGTTGATGCTGGGAAGAGTGAAAGAAGAAACTCTCTTGAGAATGCAGTAGAAATCAGTTTACAGTCTACAGATAGAACCAGGCTTGTTTCACTCCTGCCATCCTAATCACATCTTGCTGTTAGGCTGCTCTGGTTTTTAAAAAACATACGTTTATACAGAAGGTGTCATGAATCCTACTGCAATGGACACAGATTATGAGAAAAAATAATTGACCATTAGAGTTACAATAAAATAAAGGGAATATCTGAATATTAGATGCAGCATTACAATAAGTAAGAAACTGAAAACATGTTCATAGCAAAAAAAACCATATATATATATATATATATATATATATATATATATATATATATATATATATACTTATCTGCTAGACCTGGTGTGGGAGAATACCAGTGGTGATGAACCTTTTAGAGAATGAGTGCCCAAACTGCAACCCAAAACCCACTAGATTATCGCAAAGTGCCAACACGACAATTTCAATTTAAAATTGTGTGGATCCACAATTGTGGAACACCCCAGATTTAGAGCTTTCGAGGGAAAATAAACCAGAACTGACTCCCAGAGTGACCCCCTCCCCAATCATAGGCACTACTGAGGATATAGTAGGGAATTTGGTGTTCCCAATGTACTCCGCAAAGCCTACATATTCACTTTTCACCATCCGCTGTGCAGTCACGTCTGGGATATTAATGCCCACTTGATAAACTCTGAGCAGTGCAGTTTTTAAAATGGGGTTATTACCTAAGGAATTCCACTTTACTGCTACTTTAGAGGCTCTGCAAACATGGCATGGCATCCAGATACCAAACATCTGAATCTGCACTGCAAAATTCGCATAGCACTCCTTTCCTACTATGCTCTGCTGCGTGCCCAAACTGCAGTATAAAGGAGGTTCTATCATTGGGAAAAGTCATTTTTTGCTAAGCACATACTTGCATAGCCTTTAGAAAGGCTATTCCACATATACCTTTTGTATTTAAATCGCTTCAGTAGTTTTTGAATAAGTCCGTTTTTATTCATATGCTAATTATCCTTCTCTGTGAACCGGAAGTCTCACCGTGCACGCCTCTCTGCTATTCTCGATGTGTATGTACAGCAGAGGCTGCTGTGCTGATGACTCATCTCCCTGCTCTCATACACAGAGAATAGCAGACTGTGATCACATACACTTCGGCGTGCACGGAGAGGGCTAATTAGTATATGAATAAAAACGGACTTATTCAAAAACTACTGAGGTAATTTACATACAAAAGGTATGGGTGGAATAGCCTTTCTAAAGGCTATGCAAGGATGTGATTAGCTAAAAATTACTATTCCCAATGATAGAGCACCTTTAAGCCACATGTATGACAGTGGTGTACCCAGGATAACATACGTAATGTCATATGTGTGTATAAACTGCTGCTTGGGCACAACTGGGCAAAGAAGGGCAGGAGTGCTATTTTGGTTTTTGGAGCAGAGACTTAGTTTGGTTTTTCAAAGCCATTACACTTTTGCAGAACCCTGAAATGCCAGCAAAGTGGAGTCCTCTGACACGTGACGCCATTTTGGAGGAAGGAATTTATCCAGAGGTACATTGATCATTTTTAACCCCAAGTGTTGTATTAATTAATTTTCAAGAAATGAATACGTCGTTTCAGTGCGTAATATGTTGTGCCCGGCTTGTATCAGAGACGAATGCTCCAAAAACTTCTGTGCCCTGGATAACCACTTACCAGTTTTTGGAGTGTGTGCCTCTGCTGACACAAGCTGAGTACAGCATAGCAGGCACTTAAATGGCGTATCTATGGAAAAATTGCAATTTTTACTTTTCATTAATAGCTGCACATTCCTTTCTGGACATGAAATTAATGCAACATTCAAGGCTTAAAAATGCTCGCTACGCCACTTGATACATCCTTTGAGTTTTTTAATTTCCAAAGTGGAGTTATGTGTTTGCAGGTTCTACTTTACTGCCAATTCAGGGGCTCTGCAAAAGTGACATGATGTCCATAAACTAAACTGTGCTCCAAAAAACAAAATAGTGCTTCATCCCTTCTGTGCCCAGCTGTGCCCAAACAGCTGTTTATACCCACATATGGCATTTAGTATGTTATCCTGAGTACACCTCCTACATATACAACTTCTTATTACCCAGGATAGCCCACTTAATAGTTTTAGAAGTGTATGCCTCTGATGACACAAAATGGGTTCAACATATTGGGCACCAAAATGGCATATTTCTTTAAAAATTAAAATGTTCACTTTGTACATTAATTTTCAGGAACACTCTTGGGCTCAAAATGATAATACCCTTTGATAAATTCGTTGTGGGGTGTGGTTTACAAAACAGGGTCACTTTTGAAGGTTTCCATTGTATTAGTACTTTATGGGCTGTGCAAATGCGACATAGCACCCGAAAACTATTCCAGCAAAATCTGCCCTCCAAAAGCCAAATAGCGCTCTTTCCATTCCAAGCCCCACCATGTACCCATAGAGTACATTATAACCACATATGGGGTATTGCCACGTTCATGAGCAATTGTTTAACAAGCAGTGAGGTACTTTTTCTCCTTTAAGGGAGAGGGTGAGGGAGAGGGTGTAAGGGAGTGAGAGGGGGAGGGGTAAGAGGAAGGTAGTGTGAGTCAGCCTACAACTGACAGCAGGAAGTTACACCATGTAAACAAATGCAAAGGATGCCAGAAGCTCCCAGAGAAACCCAAAAATCATTCCAAACACTGCCAAAGGTATTAGGGTGCACTCATTAACCCATTAATATCACTAACACCTTTTCTAAAAAAGAAAAAAAAAAGATTTTTTTGGATGTGAAAACCCCTTTAAGGCAACTGTACGTACAGTGTGTAAGCGGGCACTGTTACATCCTGCTCTGTTATTCCCTGTTGGAACTGTACTTTGATCACAGGTTTTAACCTCTTAAATGCCAAACATAAAGGGTTTCCATACATGTTTTGGGGGTGGGGCAATATATATTTGTCAGCCCTGGGTCTGATCAGTGACCCCGAGCCATACACGTGGTTGATCCTGCTGAGACAAGCAGAAGTCAGCCTATGGATCTGCATAGGCTAACTTCCTGTATACAATGCAATACATTACAGTGTATACTTTTAGTGGGACATCAAAAAAATGTAAAACAAAAAAGTAACAAAAAAAATAAGGGGTTAAAAAATGAATGAATGAATGAATGACTAAAGCCACAAAACAAGTAAACATATCAAAAAGGTTCCAAAGGGCTACTTTACACTTGAAGTAATAAAAAAAATGTGAATATAGCTTTTCTAGCAGATAAATAATATACTGTAGGTAACTCTATCTATCAGTTAAAGAGCAGATTTCTCAGTACATTTCTAAATTTAGAGATTTTCAAAGTAAAACCTCTAATGGAGGCCACAAGAGGCAGGAGTAACAGCAATAAGAACACTTGACCATCTCCATTTACACCAATAAAAGGCACTCACTATTGTCCCTGAGGATGAAATTGATGGTACATTAAAATGCAATTGGCTTTTCAAGGCCATGACCATACTACATACCTGCTTCTACAAACTGGTTAATATGTCCTTGTGGTTTGCTCTAGTCAATCTCCCGGCCTCAGACATATTGTCCACAGCTGTTAACTCTTTATTTGTGATGGTTAAATGCCTTATTTTACCGCCCAGTGATCTAATACATTGACAGATGAAAAACGCAAGTGACAAACACTACAGCTTGACTTTGTATACTGCACGTGTTTTGCTAACCATGTAAATGTAAATGTGTGTATGTGTATATATATATAAATATATATATATATATATATATATATATATATATATTTACATAGACAAATATTAGAACTTCAGTGAGGACAAAAGGTGCACATATATTGAGGCAATGAACCTAAGATTAGGTAGAAAATTATTTAATTGACACTGTTAATTTATATGTCAATAAAATTATTTTCTACTTTTTGCCAATCTTGAGTTGATCATCTTAATATTTGGACAAGTTTCGTCCTCACTACAGTTTTATTGTACCTTTATCAGCGCATAGAGATGAATATTAATATAAAAATATTAGATGGTGCCCACTATAACTATTGAATAAAAAACACATAGTCAAATATATTGCAAGTAGGATGACATTTCCATAGACCTATGTGTACAGCTAGACATACAGACAGACTGGTAAGTACAGTAGTATTGCAGCATTCCAGTGGATACTGTTAGTATGGTTTTATTATGTTTCTGTGGCACTGGCTGTATATAGTTTATGTGTTTTCCTCTGAATGATGTACATTCACAGCTTTCCATTTGTATGTTCTCTTTGGTATAATCAACTGGGTGTTCCTCTGGTTTAGAGGACTTGGAACAGCCCTGGCCTTTCACAGGCCACTGAACTTGGGGTGGAGACTATAAGTCTTCAGAGGACCGTTAGTCAGAAGTTCAGTTGAGTGTGTGTTGGTATATGGGTGAGTCCTCTAATAGTGTCCTCTGCAGCCCCTGAGGAAGGAGGAATGTTGAAACCTATCATCAGCCTAAGGGAGCATTCACACGGAGTAAACGCCAGCTTATTCTGAACCTAAAACACGTTCAGAATAAGCGGTGTATAAAGCAGTTCCATTAATTTCTATGGGAGCCGGCATACGTGCGCATCCGATAGAAATGAATGGGCTGCTTCTTTCACTACGAGCAGTCCCATTGAAGTGAATGGGAAGCACTGCGTGTATGGCTCGGCATGATATATATTATATTTATTTATTTTATTTTTTTAATTTATTTTTTTTATTTTTTTATTTTTTTAAACCCCAGGAGCTCTGATCACTAATGGAACGCAATACAATGCTAATCCATTGCCATGCATTAGACAGGTTGCATAAAGCCTTTCAGGTTGCATCACTAGTTTAGCCCCTCAAGGATGGCATAGCTATCCCAACACAATCTCAAGCACATGGAACAGATGCCAGGACACACCCATTACCTGAAAGCTAGGACCATTGAAGGGCATCAACCCAGCAGGAGGATGTGATTTCTGCTCCTTTATGCAAGAGCAATGGCTGGGGACCTACAAAATAACCTCCAACAGGCTACTAGTGTGCTAGTATTTGTGTGTCCAAACTGCCATAAACAGACTCAACCAATTACAGAACAGCCTTCCTCTCTTTTACTGCTTTGTGATTGGTTGCTATGAGCAACAAAGACAGTTTTTCAAATTTTGTTTGAGGGTCTGACATCCTGTACTGGGAATTTGCTCACAACCTAACACAATTCAGTTTGCTTGGAATTTGGCTGAGAACACTAGAATTTGTAGATCTACCATCGGCACCCCGTTCTCTTTACAGATGAGAGCAGGTTGACACTGAGCACATATGACAGGTGTTAAAGAATCTGGAGATTCCTGTTGTATCACCTATTACTGTTGGCTCAGTGATGATCTGGGAGAGATTATATATATATATATATATATATATATATATATATATATATATATATATATGTATTAGAGATGAGCAAGTAGTATTCGATTGAATATTCTATGCGCTTAACCGCGTCTGCTTTTAGTTTTGTACTCGACAAATTATACAATTCATATCAGTAAAGATTTTAAACTTGAAACTTCAACAAGATATGATGTGTGATGTGTTATCTTAATTTTTGGAGGAGTATTATATTATATTACCAAAGTGATAAGCTTCATGTATTTCATTCTTGTCAGGCCTGTCTTTCCTTAGTGCTCTTGTGAATTAGCGTTTTATTATAATTTAATATTAGTAATTTTTTAAGTCAATAGCATCTTCTGCACATGAGAGTTTAGAAATGCACTTGTAACAGACGTGCTCAACTGTGGACTCAGTCAAGAATTGATGCTGTATATTTTATTTGCTATACTGTGAACTAGACCAAGTCATGAAGGGCATATGATAATAAAATAAACTCTTCTTAGGAAGAGTCTTCAAGTTCCACAGAGCATTCAGAAGGAAACTGTGTATGAATATTTTAATTAAATCAAATTGTAAATGTGATGTTCATTTACATCAACTACTGCCCTATTTCAACCTTTATTAATGAACAGCTATTTCACTGCAGAACACTAGTAAAATATAAATGCCATAGCTTTTCTTCATTAATGACTTTACTTATTTATATACTTCTGTAAATCGCCTGAAAGAGCAAGTGTCATTGGGCACATCTACTTTGAAGAACACAAATGGAGAATCTGGACTGTGGAATCTATTTAAAAATACTGCTAGATTCAGAAAGACTAATAAAGGAACTCAGGTATCCTACTGAAATGTAAATTATGTAACTGATGGCCTACCCAACTCTCCGCACCCTCATGGATCAGCTGTCTGAATGCATTGCTGTGCATTATGCAGTGCATACAGTGCCTTGTCCCATTAGATAAACTTAGATGACAAGTTTAGCCTTTCCTGTCAGAATCAGGTGTTTGCCTCTAATGTTGTACCAGAAATGATCAGCTGAAAGCCACCACTGTTCTACACCCTGATAACATAATTCTTTTAACCCTGCTGTTCTGTTCGGGTCAATATGACCCGAAATGATTTTTGATACCCTGCAGATTTTTTTTAATGAGGAATTGAAACTAGTGGTTCCTTGACTTTTCCTCATTTGTGGAGCTCTACATTTTTTTTTTTGTTTTTGTTTTGTTTTTTTGTTTACTTTTTGCTACACGCTGATTGTTACACTTGTACTGTTCGGGTCAATATGACCCGATAGCATTTTATGCTGTTCTACAGGTCTCTGATTATTTCTGACTGCAAAAGTTATGTTTTTTTTTATGTGTACTTCATCTCCAAATGGTGGTGGTTTCACTGTTCTTATCAGTAAGCAAGTAATTATCTAGTCTGTTTGTGAGAGAGGAGACTGGTTGTCTATCATTCAAAGGGTAAAAGTTTGTGGAATTGCGAAACCGGTCGCCACATATTTAGAGCTACAATGTGTCTTGAAAGGTTTCATGACATTTTGAGAGTACTGCGGTTTGATTCTAAAACAGATAGAATGGAAAGAAGAGCTAAAGATAAACTAGCCCCTATTAGAAATGTTTGGAATCAATGGGTAGAGATTCTACCAAAATTGTATAACAGTGGTGAAAATGTAACTGTTGATGAGCAACTGGTGGCATTCCGAGGTAGGTGCCCATTCAGACAATATATACCAAGTAAGCCAGCAAAATATGGCATCAAGATCTGGACACTTTGCGACAGCAAAAGTTCATATGCTCTAAATGTTCAAGTGTATACAGGAAAAGCCCCTGATGAGAGACCTGAAAAACATCAGGGTATGCGTGTTGTTCTAGATTTGACTCATGGACTAAAAGGACAAAATGTCACATGTGACAACTTTTTTACATCCTATCAACTAGGCCAGATGTTGAAGAAAAAACAACTTACAATTCTGGGTACTATGAGAAAAAACAAACCTGAACTACCGCAAGGTATCCTTAGCAAGAGAGAGGTGTACAGTTCTACTTTTTATTTTTCTGGAAATACAACTGTTGTTTCTTATGTTCCGAAAAAAACCAAACAGGTAATTCTAATGAGCACAATGCACCATGACAATGCCGTAAGTGATAGAGAAGACAGAAAGCCTGACATTATTTTGGATTATAATGCCACAAAGGGAGCAGTTGATACTTTAGACCAAGTAATATCAACATATACATGCAAACGCAAAACCAATCGGTGGCCAATGATTTTATTTTATAACATACTGGACGTTTCTGCATACAATGCATTTGTCTTATGGAGAGAAATCGACCCCGATTGGAACCGGAATAAGCTGCATAAAAGAAGATTATTTCTTGAGGAATTGGGAAAATCCCTGGTGAGGCCATATATTGAGAGCAGAAAAGTGACCCCCAGAAGTGAGGGAGCAGCAGCCATTGTAAAAAGTATCCAGCATGCTCAAGAAAGAGACTCCACATCCACGGCCTCCACCAGCACAGCTACCAGCAAAAACAGGAAGAGATGGAGCTTCTGTCCATCTTCCTGTGACAATAAGACTAATCTGACATGTGCTGGATGTTCAAAATATCCGTGTAAAGGATATGGGTCTTATTATTGTGTTCAGTGTAAAAACGCATGAACATGTTCAGTTTTTTCTTTTTTCTTTCTAAAATGGTTGAAGTTTTTATGATTTTTCATTTGTTGATTTATCAAATTTGTTTTCAAAAAGATAAATTTCATGTTTTAGTAATAGTAATGTAAAGCTTCTTTATTATTTGTGTGCAGAATGTCAACAATCGAAGATAATTGCAAAAAGCCTGTGTAACCTTTTTATGAAAAAAAATAAAGAAATTAAGTGTGAATTTAAATTTTTCTTTTGTTTATGATTAAACATGTTCACATACAGTATTTCAATGAAAAAACTATTCAAATAAAACAATTAGAGTAGCTAAAAATCAAGAATTAATAGGTCAGGTCATATTGACCCGGGAACAGTACAAGTGTATAGCAAATGCGAACAGAACAGCAGGGTTCAAAATCGCAACATGCCATTGTTACAGAATTTTACACAGAGTTGGGGATCGGAGCCTTAACACTGCACTTGATGGAGGCTTGAGCCAGCAGCTCCGTCAACATCTGGGCTTTAGGACAATCTTCAACCCACTATATCTGACCAAACTTACTAGGGAAACGTGTGGTGGAATTCCTGGTACTCCCGGAAGCAAAAATCATCAACTGGACATGCAAAAGTATTTTAGGAAGAAATCTGCTCACTCCACAAAGACGGTGCCGGAGTAACTGCGAGGCAGCCGAAGATTTTCTAGTAATGAGAGATCTGAAGTGGCAACCAACATTACCACTAAAGCCTTTTCAAGAAAGGTACTCTCCCAAGCAGTAACATCTGCCTTGTCCGAACTTGCGGACCTCCAGAGACCCACACACCCAACACCCTATGCCATGTTGCCACCCCACTATTTTGTGACTTGCAAGGCCATGAGAAAGATGAAAAAATCAGCATGGAAAGGATCCTTAAAGCCATTTGACCAAAGTCGTGACAGGGCGACCCTCCCAGGGTTGTGATTTGCAGACTATTCACCCCTATTGACACCTCTGAAAATCTACAAACCACAACAGACAGAAACGTTATTAAGAACGAAGATGTCGAGGTCCACCTTTTTTCAAGATCTTGCTCCTTCTACTCTTATGAAATACTGTCTTTTGAGACTTCTCCTGGTCTCACTTTGTATGGTCTGACCTATGCATTTTCCTTTCAGAATCGCGATCTTGAAGAAGGGACACCGTGTCAACATTCACAACTCCATCCTGACAAATACTGGATATCCCACTGGTAGAGGTTTCATTCTGGCTACAGCTACCTGAGGAGTCTACCAAAGCTGGGCCAGAGTGGACACATGCATAAATTTAAGTCACCATAAGGCTAAGAAACTCACCATAAAGACAAAGCTGTACAGTTCTAACTGAACTTTATTAGTCTTCAATATGAGTCTAGTCATGGGTTCTATGTTTTCTGTTTTTTATTTTCTGCTAACCTCTTGTTGTTATAGGTCTATACCTTTTCATTTTTGCAGGGTTCATCTCCTCTCTTACCCTGTAGCCTATTCACAACCTTATCTGACACTAGTTTTCGGTCACTTTTTGTGCTACATGTATATCAATCATTACCAAGTACCATGTCCAAACTGATTCTCAATACATTTAATGTGCACAGCTTCAACTCAACAAATAAGAGATCATAAGTCTTCTGAAACCTCTGAAAACTGAATACGAGCGTTGCTTTTCTTCAGACAACTCATTTAAAGGGAGACTGCATTTCACATTTCTCACAAAATCAGTTCTCTCAAGCCTTCCGCTGTATGCACCCCTCTTCTTCTACAAAAGAGAGTTCCTTTCCTTTAAGACACCATTGCAGACCAAAAATACACTTTTGCCAATATCTATGCTCCAAATCATCATCAAGTTCCTTGGCTACTCCTTTCATCTGCAAGACTCATATAGACACCATCACTGTCTTCAACCATTGCCACCTAAAGACTGGTCCTGAAAACTAAAGGAAACACTTATTGAAAGGTGAAACTATCAAAAAAGGCACAAGAAATTCATATCACAATTAACGTATATAGTCGAGTATAAGCCGAGTTTTTCAGTACAATTTTTTTTGCTGAAATAGTGCTCCTTGGCTTATACTAGAGTCATTACAGTAATTTTCTGCTAGCAGGCCAGGAAAGCAGACCCTGCCCCCCCACCACTCTATCACACGCCGGTACGGCAGACCCGGAGTGTGTCTACTTCCTGGCGTGCAAGCAGAAGTACCGTAAGTACTTCTGCATTTTTTAATGTACAGCATCACCACGCTCAGGATGCTGCGGGCCCCGGCACCCGCCCTGCTGTCTGTATGCCAGGTCTGGATGGCGGGCCAGTAAGTGTAATGGCGCCGCTCTGCAGAGCGGTCGCCATAGAAACTGGCACCTCCGCTGTAACGCTTACAGCGGAGGTGCCCTCCGGAGATGTCCTCCCCCCTCCAAGTTTAAAATTAGCCCCGGGGCCGGTCACCACCAGCCCCATACCTTTAAGGTTGCAGGCTGGCTTCTGCGCGACGAGCTCACAGGAGCCGACCTGTTCCGATGACAGCCGGGAGCCTAATGAAGGCTCCCAGGCCTGTCATCGCTATATTACTATTGCGGCTGGTCTATGACCATCCATAATAGTAGTGTAGAGAATATACTTATATTGCCGTCTATGGGACTTGCAATGAAATGAATGCAGGTTCAAGTCCCCTGGGGGGCTAAAAAAATAGTAAAAAAAAAAAAAAGGTTTAAAAAAATATATAATAAAAATTAAAATAAATAAAAGTTATAAATCACTCCTTTCCCTAGAATACATATAAGGGCAGGTTCACAGCACCCAATCTCAGTTATGCAGGGTTCCATTGTCTGTCGGCAGAAGACGAAAACCAACATTCAGTGTCTGACGGTGAGTGTCTTCTGCTCTCCATGGCGAAACCATTTTTTAATTTTTTTTACTTTGTGTCCGGTTAAAAAAAAAAAAAAAAAAGAAGGTTTCGCTGCAGAGAGCATAAGACGCTCACCGGCGGACACTTTTCAAACCCATGAATGAGGTTTGAAAACTGCCTGCAATTTTCTGTCTCTTGCCCAGTTTGATGTGAACCTGCCCTCAAAGTAGAAAATTACTGGGAAACACAATATACAATAGATATCCCTGTGTCTGAAAGTGCCCGGTCTACAGAATATAGGGTATTTGCAGTGCTCCTGTTCCGTCAGGAAGGGGTTAATAGGAGCTCTGCAGATACCCTATATTCAGCCAGGCTGAGTTCCAAGTGGGGGGAAAAAAAACCCAGTCCTCAAGCACAGGGAAGGGGCAGACAGACAACCAAAACACCTCCTCCCCTTCCCCAGCACCCACTGCACCCAAAAACTCCAGCCATTTTAATTTTTTAAATTTTCCATTAGGTGCTGCATTTACCCCCCTCAGCTTATACTCGAGTCAATAAGTTTTCCCAGTTTTTTGTTGTAAAATTAGGGGCCTCGGCTTATATTCGGGTCAGCTTATACTTGAGTATATACGGTATACCCAAAGAAAGAAAGAACCCATCCTCCTTAGGCAGCTACAGGCCTATCTCTTTATTCAACATTGGGTGAAGGTCTGGGCCACCAGACTAAAACTTTTCTTACAGGCTTTAGTACATGAAGAACAGATTTGGGAGATGTGGGACAGGCATGGTGATGTGAAACATGAATGGGAACAAGAACACAAAGGATACCTCTGCAGACTTTCTGTGAAAGTGCAATGTGTTCATTGCGTTTTTTATTGCAGCCCACTAAGTGGGGCCTGAGACTTACAATAAGTTTGAATTTGAAGGCCTCATGCATACAACCACAGTTTTTTATCCACAATTGTGAATAAAAATACAGCCCTATTCATTTCTATGGGTACATACAGGGTCATAGTTTTGGTCATGTGTCCATGTGGTATACAGAAACCACAAATCATGAAGCATGTCTTTGAGTTATACTCATTTCACCATTTTGTTGCTTTTTTAGTCCCGCTGACTATGCTAGATATGGAAAACTGAATTATACATTTTTATATTAGTCTTCACACATAAAGAGTCCTTCATATCTATTATTACTGTGGTCATATTTTTGTTTTCTTTTTTTCTTTGCTTCTGCATACTCAATAAAAGCCCTGGCAAGTTACTTCAGATCCACAAGCCTCATATAAATAATATAACAGTAACAGCAGACATAGTGAATAAAGCATGAGAACATTTACAATACAGCTGAATCAGTCAAAAAACAAAGTGTTCTTCAATTCACACTGTTTTAAGGGGTTGTCCAAGTTTCTGTGAAACCGCCCTAATTGTATCAATCTGCAATAAAATACAAGAATATCTTACATCTTATCTACTTACTATTAATATTCTACACCAGTCCCATACAAAGAGTCTCTGCCAGTCCCCTGTGGCCTGTGTATAGGAACGTTGTGTCCACAATATAATGTCACATAGTGGCATTACTCATTCACTGCTGCAGAACATTATGCCAATGAGCCCTGCCCATGGGGACAGGCATGGTGATGTGAAACATGAAGGGGAACAAGAACTGCAATAATTCAATTATATCAATTTTTATTCCAAAAACAATTACTTACATGATGTTAACAAATTGAGAAATGTAGACTTTTTTTACAAGAAAAGTAAGTGGTATATCCAAGAATACATAGTTTAGTTCAAATGTATGAAAAAGGGGTTATGCCACAAACAATATTTACCCATCATGAGATAAAGGACAGATTATTCATCAATGGTAGTCTGACCACTGAGACCGATGCCGATCCTGGAAGGAGTGGAGAGGGAAAATCAGACAAACCCCTGGTTAAAGCAGGTGCTCCTAGACTCCCTTTAACTTCAATGGCAGCACCAGAGATAGCCACTGGATAGAGAATAAGGCTGAGTTCCGATGGGTTTTTTTGGTCCGGAATTTGAGGCGGAGACCGCCTCAGATTCTGGACAAAAAACGGGTAGTCGGTATCCAGTCACAGCACTCTGCTCTGGATTAGGCCCAAATGAATGGGCCTAGTCAGAAGGGAGTGTCTTCAGGCAGACATCCGCAGCTGAATCGGCCGCAGAATCCGCCTGAAGAAAGAGCATGTCGATTCTTTTTTTCTGCGAGCAGGAACAAACCTCTTGCGGAAAAAATAAATGACCAGCTCCCATTGATTTCAAAATCCTGACCAAAGAACCCCATCTGAACTCAGCCTAAATATTATTTGTGGCCTAATTCTTTTACGTAAATTAAATGAATATTGAGTCATATTCTTGGTCTACCATGGTTTGCTTGTGTCAAATATTAAAATGCACTAAAGTTATTAAGGGTTATGTATGTTTTAGTAAATTTGGTGCACAACACTCCAAATACTACCTCCACTGGTGTAATTAATGCTTGTCTTATTAAATATGGGCATTGAATTGTTGTAGGTTAGGTTTACACTGTTGTTCACATATGTTATTTCAGTCTTTAGAATGGATCCAAACAGAATGAACAACTGGCACAGAAAAAATCAATTTTAAAAATCAATTTAATCAGGGTTTTAAATGTAATCTTTTGTTATAAGACAAGTCAATTCCATAGTCCCAGAGGGGGTCTTTTTATCTAAAACTCAACACACCTAATGGAAAGTTTGATCTCTAAATTAAGTGACTTTACTATTAGGCTCTGCTTCACATTTACATTGCTGCTTCCTTAAAAACAAATTTTTGCCAAATTTAGTTTTTGTTTAGATTTTTTTTCTACGAAGCATCCACACTTTATTATTATACAATGCGATTCTGTAACATCTTTGCCCATCCGGGCTTTGGCGTCATCATCCGGCTGCATGCTGCGGCGCAGGAGATGTGTTCGGTTGTGATTTATTCCTTTGGGTTCTTCTGAACACTGCCCTATTCTTTCACCTTGGTAATTGATTTTCCACCACACCCATCTCCTTCACCTTCATTTCTCTCTGCTCCTCTAATGGTTAATCTGGCCTTGCCCTGTGATTGACAGCCGCCTTCCTGTCAACTCCAGGGGCTGGTTCTTCCTCCCTATTTAGCCTTGACTCTCATTCACACCAGTGCTTGCTATTGCCTTGTGCATACTTTCTCCTTGCTGTCACTAGTTTGCTTGCATTCTAATCCTTGACCTCTGGCTTTCCCTACTGACTTTTTTTTGGACTCCGATTTGGCACTGCATCGCTCGACTGTTTACTGACCCTTGGCTAGCTGACCTCCCTTTGTTGTTGTCCGTCTTGTCTGCGTTTTGTGTATCACATATACAGGAAGGGATTGTCTTCGTGGTTGCCACCTATTACGTAGGATAGGGCCTGGCAATAGGAAGGGACAATTGGGGGCTTCAGCTTAGGGCTTACTGTGTCTCGTGTCCCGCCCCAGGGTTTTCAACAGCTACTGGGGAATTTCTATCCTAGCAATTCCCTAACAGATTCATATCCAGTTTTAGGCCTTAACCCCTTTACGCTATTTCACGTACATGCACGTCAGGGAATGTGGTTCGTTCCCGCATTCCCACGTGCCTGTACATGATGGAGATCGCACGGGCTCAGAAGAAGAGCCCGTGCGATCACCCACCATGGGAGCCCGGCTGTATCTGACAGCCAGGTCCCGCTGTAACAGTGGGGACGGTCATACCACCGATCAATAGTGACCGAGCCATCTTAAGTGTTTATAAGTGAAAGTAAAAATGCCGGCAGCATCGGGAGCCAGTGTTAGCTGTAACACAAGGCTAGCATCCTGCTCTTTAGCCCCCGATCGAAGCTGCGCTTCAATCGTTCAATCAGGGGTTTTAACCCTTTGAATACGGTAGGCAAACATGTCCGCTGTATCCAATGGGCTCCGCTGGCTTAAGGGGTCCCTGGGCACCCCCTTCAGTGAGATCGGGGGGTGCTCATATGAAGTATCTGCAACCCGGGGTCTGGCCAGTGACCCCAGGCTGCCTGCAGCCCCCACATACCTGGCTGATCCTGCCTTGTGTTGGAGGAAGTTAGTCTATGCGTCTGCATAGACTAACTTCCTCTATAGACAGCAATACAAATGTATTGCACGTCTATAATGCTGAATCAGCGATCCAATAGATCACTGGTTCAGGTCCCCTAGTGGGACATCAATAAAAATAAAAAAAAGTTAAACAAAAAAGAATTTAAGTAAGAAATAATGACTTTTTGCCATCTCGCCTTATTAAAATGCTATAAAACAAAATCAAAAAGTCACACATACCCCAAAACAGTACCAATAAAAAGCACAGATCGTCCCGCAAAAAATAAGCCCTCAACCAACTCTGTCATCTGAAAAAAAAAAAAAATGCTACACATCTCAGAAGATGGCGATGCAAAAATCATTGATTTCTTTCCCCAAATAGTTTTTTGTCCTGCGAAACTAGTAACGCATAAAAAAACAATATATATGAGGTATCGCCGTAATCGTATTGACCTGCAGAATAAAGGTCACATGTTACTTATATGCTACATATATGGGTGGAAAAAAAATTAAAAGTTAAAAAGCAATACCAGAATTGCTGGGGAGGTTTTTAATCCACCAAGAAAGAGTTAAAATGTATTCTATAGTTTATAGGCACCCAGAAATGTTGTCATTACATAATACATTTCATCCCGCAAAAAACAAACCCTTATATGGCCACATCACCAGAAAAATAAAAAAAATATAGCTTGTACAATGTGAAGACAAAAATCCAAAAAAATCACCAAATCATTAGAACACAACTGGCTGCAGCAGGAAGGGAATGCATAAGCTGTGTATAAGCGTATATCGGGGACACCCCAGATTTAGAGCTTATGAGGGAAACTATACCAGAACTGACCCCCAAAGTGACCCCCCCCAATCTTAGGAGCTATTGGGGATATAGTCCGGAATTTGGTGTTCCCAATGCACTCTGCACAGCTTATATATTCACGTTCCACCATCCGCTGTGCAGTCATTTCTGGGATACTAATGCTCATTAGACCCCTGATACATTTTTTGAGGGGTGCAGTTTACAAAATGGGGTCACTTTTGGGGATTTCCAGTGTTTTGGTACGCTAGGGGCCCTGCAAATGTGACATGGCACCTGTAAACTATTCCAGCAAAATTTACTCTCCAAAAACCAAATAGCGCTCTTGCCATTCCAAGCCCCGCCATGTACCCATACGGCAGATTCCGACCACATATGGGGTATGGCCGTGTTCAGGAGAAATTGTGTAACAATCTGTGGGGGGCTTTTTCTCTTTTAACCCCTTGTGAAAATGAAAACTTTGGGGATAAAGTGACATTTTAGTAATTTCTCATTTACACATCCCAATGTTAATAAAATCTGTGAAAAAGCTGTGGGGTCTAAATACTCACTATACCCCTTGGTGAATTCTGTGAGGGGTGTAGTTTCCAAAATTGGGTCCTTTTGTGGGGTTTCCTTTGTATTGATACTCTAGGGGCTCTGCAAATGAGATATGGTGCCTGAAAATTATTTCAACAAAATCTGCTTTTCAAACACCCTGTGTCGCTCCTTCCCTTCCATGTGCTGCTGTGTGCCCAAAAATCAGTTTACACCCACATGTGGGGTATTGCTGTGCTCTGGAGAAATTGCATAACAAAATCTGAGATGCAATTTTTCCTTTAACCCTTTGGGAATGTGTTAACTTTAGGGCTATATGAATGTATTATAGAAAAAAAATGAAATATCTAAATTTGGCCTCCATATTGTTTTAATTTCCGTGAAATACTTAAAGGGTTAACAAACTTCCCAAATGCTGTTTTGAATTATTTGAGGGGTGCAGTTTTGAAAATGGGGTGATTCATGGGGTTTCTATTATATAGGCCTTTATAATCCCCTTCAGAACTGAAGTGGTCCCTAAAAAATGAGTTTGGGAAATTTTCTTGTAAATCTGGAAAATCACTCTTACACTTCAAAGCCTTCTAACATCCAAAATAAATTAAAAGACGATCAAAAGATTATGCCAATATAAAGCAGAGATATGGTAGATAATATTTACTAATGTATTTGTGTGATATAACTATCTGTTTGAAAAGCAGAGCAGTTCACATTTTGAAAATTGCGATTTTTTGCAAATTTCCATCAAATTTCCTATTTTTTTAATAATAAATACACAAATATTGATTCAATTTCAACACTAACATGAAGTACAGTGTGTCATGAGAAGACAATCTCAATATCACTTGTGTAAGTTAAAGCGTCTCAAAGTTATTGCCATCTCTCCTCTGGCGCCGCCTTGTGTGTGGCTGCCTGATACAGTGCTCCAAGCTGGGAGCAACCTTTATCTTTCCTTTTTCACTCTTTTTCTCTGTATCTTCAAGAATCCTGTAACCAAGCAAACTAGCACTATGAATTAGCAATTATAAATCGAATGGAAGATCCTGTGGAGTATTTTGTTCCTTTTGTTTCTATTGTTAAGCATGGACAATGACTCAAGACCTGGAGACCTGCACATGTGCCTGTTACCATCCCCCCAGGAGCTAAGGACAGCATGGACACCATGTGGCATGGAGGAGAAACCTACATGGAAGTGTGGACTTCTTCTTTTCAAGGAGATGATTTTTGGAGTCTATTGCTGATGTGTGAAGATGCCTACAGCTGACTGGTATTTCTTTCTTTTACTGTGGACACGTGGGACTCTGTTACAACCTGGGAACCTACCATCACCCACCTACCCATGTGTTTATGGAAGCTTGGCAAGAGAGCAGCACCCTGTCTACCTGGATGGCTTCAGACCTCTCTGGGCAGTAGAACACAGTGGTAAGAAGAAAGGAAGAGGAGGGCTTGTGATGAAGGATATTTGGGGCATTTTTTTGTGGTTAATGGACAATAGCGCTGATGCAAGATACCGAACTATCAGCTGTGAGCAGGAGATCTCACCACCTACCAAAGGAACTGCCACATGTTACCATGATAGCTGCATATGTCCCCCACCTCTGCAAAAAAAACATTTTTTTTTTTTTGCCTGTTATATCTACATGCTGTGACCCCCCTCCTCATGTCCTCCAACCACGGTCGGGCTGTATTATTAACATCACTTCACACAGAGAACTAAATGATCCTGCAGTGTGTCTGTGTTTCTTTCTTTTTAGTTGCTATGATTCCTAGGATTTCTCTATCTGCCATGAGCTTGTATGTGTTTTTCTCTCTTGTTATATACTACTGTACCATCTATGAAACTGTATCACTGAAATTTCCCCATTGTGGGACTATTAAAGGATTATCTTATCTTATCTTATATAAAGTGACACATGTCAGTTTTGAAAAACGAGGCCTGGTCCTTAACGCACTTTTGGGCTGTGTCCTTAAGGGGTTAATGACCAAACAATTTTTTTTGCATTTTTCCATCATCACATTGAAAGCAATATGTAAAAAAAGCCTCCCATTGATTTCAATGGGGAGCACGCGTATGGCGGCACCCATTCAAGTCAATGGGATCTGTTTTTTTACGCCGCTCACTCTGAACGAGTTTTACGTTCAGAATGAGTGAGCGTAAACTCCGTGTGCAGGCTCCCTTAACGTAATAGTACGTCCTGGCCGCCTGAGCCTTAACGCAAATGGACGTATTAATATGACCCTGGCTGACTGGCTAGTCGCTCACTATTTGAGCAGGCAGCATTGAGTGCAACTGACAGCTAAAGCTCGCTCCATTAGGTCAGAAAATCACATATACAAAGGACGTATCAAAAATGGCAGAAAACTAAACATTTAAACAAACTGACTGGTGGACCAAATGCTGAAAGCTGTAGAAGGAAGTGATGAACCAGCTATGGGGTGAATGGTAGATGTATAACACACAGGCAGACAGAACATGATATCTCAGTGAACAGAAAGAAATACTGAACTGCCCCTATCCAAATGTAACACAGCTAACAACCAGATAGAACAACTGCAAAGCAACCCACCAAACAGAAACACAAAAGAAAACTAGTACAGATTCCAGAATACACAGAAAACACACCAGGCAAGAACAAGATCACATAATCGGAAATACACATGGCCGAACTATATACTCAACAACCAAAATAGAGTAAGGCTGCTTTCACACAACCTGTTTGAAGGCTATGATAAAAAAAAAAAAATTTAAATTGTAGGGTTATAGGTTGGACTTGATGGACTGATGACTTCATCCAACCTCATCTACTATGTAACTATGTAAAAAACAGACGTTGTAGATCCTAGTGTATTTCTGTGTATGATCCGTGTCTAATCTGTGTGCCAAACATGACACATCTGTTTCTTTTTGTTAACACATAAAAGTGGATGTGGGCTTTATTTTTCAGCATCACCTACCAATGAATCTGGGAAAAATTAATGAAGTATTGACCAGACCTAGACCAGTTCGGAAAAGAGAAAAAAACAGTGCATGCTACATATCTCTCGTTCCATGGAAAAACAGAAGTGTGAATAACTCCATTTGCTATAATGGGTCTGTGTTGTATCTGACTTTTTCATGGACAAACAGAAAAATCGATAGTCTGAAGGACCCTAAAACTTAAACAGGAATAGGCTCAACCATTAGTAACTCCATCTTAAAGGTTCGATACTTTTAGGCTAAGGCCCCATGGGACTACCCGCAGCAATAAAGTGCTGTGGGAAAAATGGCACCAGTAACACATTGTGTTTTTTTCCGCAGCGCTTTAAACAGAAAGTTTGCGGAGTAAATTTTCCTCTGCGGACTCTCTGTTACAATTATACCTATGGGGAAACCATTGGCGTTTCTGTAGCTATAATTGACATGCTACAATATCCAAAACCGCCCCGGTTTTGGAAATTGCAGCGTGTCCGCACGGCGGTTGTTACTGCAAAGTGGCATGGGATGCGCTAGAATCCCATCCACTTTGTCCGTACTGTAAAACACTGCCATTTTTCTCGCAGCATTACCGGACTTTTTTCTTTCAGATTCTGTTCAATGGCATACTCTATCAACTATCAAAAATACGGGTGTACTGTATTCTCCCCTAGAAGTATTGCTTGTATACAAGAATACCTGTATAGCAGCACAAGTCATTCAAGTTTACTAAGGATACAAGCATACTGAGCAGTATGCTGAGTTCTATAGGTAGCTACAAGAAAATGGCGCTTGGGCATGTGCAGTAGCGCTCAGAAAGGAGCATTTCTTTGCAGGCACGGGGTTTGTAGCACCATGAGCGAGACAACAGAGGATGTAGGCGGTACAGCAAGTGTGTAAGAGGAGGGAATAACGGAGCACAAGCCATGGAGGGACGTTACTGAGGTATGACGCAGGGGGTGCTCGCTGGGGAATGCACAGGGTGCTCAGTGAGCCTCATTAGCATATCGTTTTTACCTATTTTTACTAAAATCAGGGGGTCTTTGGAAGAACTGGACGCAGCACCTTGAATAGCCTTTTTAAAGGCTATTCGGGAATATACTTAGCTCACTGAATGATAGTCCCTTTAAGGAATTATTTGCTGTTTTAGGGGTTTATTCTGATAAAAATAAATGTGAATAATATTTGAGATCCATATTGTTCAGATTCAGAATTTTTAGACTGATGCATTATTTCTAATTACTGAACTACATTTCTATTTCCATTAAAATATTGTTATAACGTATTATTTCTCGTTACTTTCTGCACTAGGGTTTTATGTTCGATGTTGTTATTTGAAAGAATCTGCCGAGTTTAACTTTGTATGATTTCCTATGAGACTTCATTAAGTTTCAGCTAGAGGACGTAACTAGCGGTATTGCAGCGCAATATATTAAAGTTGATTCTGGCATTGTATTGGCAATGTATAATATTCCTTCAAAGAAACTGAACTTTTTTTTTTTTATCAAACCCGTTATTTGATAGAGAATCCAATTTAGAATTATTTTTAGGTATTCAATTTAAATGCAAATGATAGTTTACAGGGGGCTAAAAAGAAGCCCTAAACCTTATTTTAAATGGGATTTGCCACAATACATGTTTGACATGTCACTGAGGTATATTTGACCTGTGCAAGGCTAGTCAATGGGACCCCTACTCATTACAAGAATGGGTCAATGCTGATGCCAAACATTAATGGAAGTTTTAGAGAATGGAGATTAGAGTCACCACCCATGTGCATGGCTCCTTATTGAAAAGAGTAAGAATTACAGAATTGAGAGGTAGACCTCCAATGTGATATTGTCTTTTCATTGTGATATCACATTTTGCAAGCCGTAGTTTGCCCTGTTTCAAAGAGCTAAATAAAGCCATATAAAAGCAGTGAAGCCAATATTAGGCTGAGGCCACACACTGCAGAAAAGGTGCGTTTTTGTTATAGTTTTGGGGTTTTTTTGTTTTTTTTTTAGCCAAAGCCAGGAGTGGCTTCAAATGGAATGAGAAAGCTCTTACATTTCCCCCTGCTGCTAAATCCACTCATGGCTTTGGCTCAAAAAACACATGCAAAATCTGCAACTAAAAATTTAGTTTTTTCTGTACTTTATGGCCTTGTAAGAATAATTTGCATTCTTATATACAGGGGTCCTGCTAATTTTCACTGTATCATTCCAATTTTAGTATACGTGCTGCCAAGGCAAGCATTTATACTAAATTTGACCTCATAATATATACAGCAGTGGCGTAAATACTGGGGTAGCAGAGGTAGCGGCTGCCACAGGGCCCGGGACATTAGAGGCCCAGCGACAGCCACTACCACTGCATTTTTTTCTTTTCCTGGCAGGGGCGGGGATCGGTAAGTGACGCCACGGGCACCACAAACATCAATATCAGAGATCCAGGTGAGGTAAGGTAACATAAAAAACTGTGTTACGTACCTCTCCGGGCAGGCTTCGGCCTACTTCTGTGATTCTCCCTGACGTCACATGACTGGGGCCTGATTCCCGGGTTATGTGACGTCCTGGGTCATGTGATGTCCTGGGAAGATGGCCGACACCACTGAGGACTGCAGCGGAGCCGGAGATAGATGAGTAACAGTGATTTTTATGTTGGTATTCCCCTTCGATCTCCGATTATTATACTCTGGGGTCTGAAAAGACCCCAGAGTATAATAATTGTACATGGGTGTCCACAGTGGGACATCATAATGTGTGCAGGAGCCAATATGGAGCATAACACTGTGTACAGGGGCCACTATGGGGCTTAATAGAGAGCGCAGGAATGGGGGAGTATGCCACTGATATACAGGTCAAGTACCTGATAATGTGTACTGGTAGTTTTCCTCTCCTAGTATAGTAGTAATTTTCATCCTCTGCACTGACTTTGTGTCTTTAGTCACACAATGGTGTTCTTCACCAGTGTTTGCAAGCCAAAACCAGAAGTGAAGACTACAGAGATCATACATCATTTAATCATTGACCATTTGTACCTGTAACCTATTTTCATCACTCTCCTGGTTTTGACATACCATGATGCCAAACGCTGATTTGTGAATAAGGCCTTCCTGTTAAGCTTGTAGTGGACTTGTGTTTTATGTTAGTAAGTAGAGATGAGCGAGTAGTATTCGATCGAGTAGGTATTCGATCAAATACTACGGTATTCAAAATATTTGTACTCCATCGAATACTACTGCTGCTATTCGCAGTAAATATTTGATTCAGAACCAGCGTTGATGGGCCAAATGCTATACAGTGTATAGCATTCGGCCAATCAATGCTGGTTCTGCAGAAGGCTCGTCCTTGCTAGTCGAGAGAGCTGGCAGCTTGCTGTTACAAGGGAGCTGACTTTTTCTCATAGGAATGAATTGACCAGTATTGATTGGCCAGTGTACAGCATTCGGCCAATCAATGCTAGTTCTGCCAGAGGCTCATCTGTTAGGAGGCAGAGTCTAAGATCAGACCACAGCAGTCTCCATTGTGGTCTGATCTTAGACTCCGCCTCCTCCCAGACGAGCCTCCGGCAGAACCAGCATTGAATGGCCGAATGCTGTACACTCGCCAATCAATGCTGGTCAATTAATTCCTATGAGAAAAAGTAAGCTCCCTCATAACCGCAAGCTGCCAGCTCTCCTGACTAGCAAGGACGAGCCTGCTGCAGAACCAGTGTTGATTTGCCTCAGGCTCGTATTTGCTAGTCAGGAGAGCTGGCAGCTTGTGGTTACGAGAGAGCTTGCTTTTTATCAGCACAACTGCAAGCGCTGTGCAGTTAAAGCGCACGGTCCCTATAGACTATAATGGGGTCCATGCGCTTTAACTGCACAGCGCTCCTCCTAAACACTCTCCTCCTGCTACTTGTGGACTCGGTGACTCTCCTTTAGTCGAATAGTGGTTTCCCCTGAAACAAGCATTTTTTCCCATAGACTATAATGGGATTCGATATTTGATCGAGTAGTCGAATATTGAGGCTCTACTGGAAACGAATATCGCATCTTGAATATTTCACTATTCGCTCATCTATATTAGTAAGTCCAGTTTAGCCTGAGCCAATAATAAGGCAGGGGGCGTGTCTAAGACTACCTAAGATCCTGTAAGAATTGTAACTAATCTGTAGTCAATTGATAACCTAAAAAGCAGTTAGCAGCATATCTGAGAAAAATAGTAGGTAACAACAACCTGTGTAGTTGCTGACTTTATGGCAGGACATCAGCTCTAAATAAAACAAAAAAAAACAACACTATCCGCAGATTTTAGTAACATATGTTCTAATTTCTCTGATGGTTAACACTGACATATCACAAAAGTCATATTTGGTACAGTTCATTAAATTACAAACAAAATGCATTTTAAGTATTCTGTCTGAAAACCCCAATTAAGAGTAAGGCCCCAGAATCTGTAGATAATAGAACAGAGAAATCCTAATTAAAAATGTACTGATGCATTTACTGTACAATTATCAGAACCACATAAACTATTTGTCTACAAAGGGAATTGTTTCCCTCTCTTACATTCACACCTCTCATGAGACAATGCTATATTTTCTTCATAGGATGTACTGCTACCACCTCATTTTGCACCGCTATAGCTTGCCCTGTGTCCCGTAATCCATTAATCATGCCTTGAATATTGATTAACACTGCAGAGAGTGCAATGTAACAGCAATCGATGACTGTCTGGTAACCAACAGTATACAGCAGAAAACACAGAAAAATAAAGGGATACGGCAGCATTTTAAAACAGGCTAACACCAGAGATATTTATTTCCCCTCAAGCACATCCAATGCACAGAGTAGAATAGTAAAGGCAAAGATGTTGAATGTAACAGGATCTGTCAATCTGCAGCTATATACATTTCCTTACGGGATTGTCAGCTTTGAAAACCAACTCACCTACTAGGCAGGTACATAGGAGTCTATGCCCTCTTTCTCCTGAACATAGTCAGTTCTTATACTACATGCAGTGCCAAAATAGTGCTGTCAACCAATACCCAAATAAAATTTTTATACAGTATCCCCTTATTGTGCCCACATCATACTGTCATATCATGGATAAACACACCAGAGTCTGATCACATATTATTGTATATGTAAAAATAATAACTTACAGTGCTATAATAATAGAGGTCACCATGTAAAGCCGTATGAAAGTATTATTTGGGTAGTGGTTGATGGCACTATTTTGGCACTGCATGTAGTATAAGAACTGACATCTAGCTCTAGCTCTAACTATGTTCAGAAGAATCCTATTTGCCTGACTAGTAGGTGAGTTGGTTTTCAAGCTGACAATCCCGTAAGGAAATGTATATAGTAGCAGATCCTGTTACATTCAACATCTTTGCTAATGCACTGTATTTCACACTGCTGAGTCTAGGTTTCCATCAGGAGGAAACTTCAGGCATAAATCTATTACAGATGCCCCAGAGTGGCTTCCATCATCCATAGGTATCTATGTTAAAAAACTGTATGCCATATGGTACGTTTTTTACTGGATGCCTGTGTATTGACTAGTGCAGTCTGCTGTACTATTCCATTCAGCAAAGAAAATCATATGTCTGAAGTATATTACCTCTTTTGCTCTCCATTGGTATGGATACCCATGGGTACATTTAGCATATGCTCCAGGGGAAATCCAATACAAACAGTAAACAGGCGGTGTGGGGACAGTATCAAAAGAGCCTTAGGGTACATATAAAAAGGTCAACCACAAAACCTCTATAGAATTGTATTTTAATTGGCAGTAGATAACTACAAAATTACAATACAAAGACAACCATCTACCCTGACCCATCCATCCATACGGATGAGGAGAGAAGATGGAGAAAAGAAAAAAAAATTGAAGATCATAGGCATCCATAATCAGGATAATTTAGAAATAATATAAGACTTCCTCGGATCCCTCTTCTATATCTCAGGATCGGGTCGATGAGCTTGTCATCCACCCAATCAATTCAGGAGTGCCATAGTTTGTGAAATACATCAAGGTTTCTGCCATGTTTATAGGTTTATTTCTCAAATGGGATAATTTGATTGACATAGTCTTTCCAGTCGCATATATCGAAATCAATTTGTACTTTCAGGCTTTAGTTTATTTTACTAGATTAAAATAAAGATTCTAGGGACCATCGTGCTTATCCAGTCATTTACAACATCAAATCTCCCTAAAATCCTAAAAGTTCCCTAAACTATAGAAAAACGTAAGATCATTTTTAAAGTGTAATAGAAATAAATGTTACTACTGCTGAGAGAAATATTTACATGATGCTCACACACCATACAGAATGTAGCGGTGGCTTTGGGTACTACAGTGCAGTGCCATTGAAGTCTATGGGGCAACACTGTAGTACAATACCAACAGGTAACAAGTATAGAAAAGTTTGGCAAATCACCAATAGATGACTGAAAAGGTAACCAAACAGTTCAGTAGTCAGATGATGAAATAAACAGATGATGGTCATGGTAGTCAGATGATGGTGTAATTGTAGAATATAAGAGGATAGCAAAAGAAAGATAAACTGACCATAACTCTGGCTAGGACTGAATGTTTCTTTTGATCTCACTCTAAATGCTGATCCATATTTTCAGGGAAGCAAGAATCAATAAAAAAGGGGTACTAGGAACACAAACTAAACTGGAACATATTGACTGGGAGCATACAGAGCAATACAGGATATCTACAACATACCTAGCATTCACAATTACCGCCCCAATCTGCTGAAACTAAGAGTTCCGAAAGAGGGCTGAATAATCTGATAGATCTCTATAGATGGACCTAAAAGATACTATCGGAGTGGTCAACATACCCTTACTGATGGATCATCAGTGAAGCAACTGTCACAGCAACTGGCCCAAGTAAAACGGTTCATAACTAGTGTACTGTATAACTTCAAATACTGCCCCCAAGCTATTAGCCTTTGATAGCAATTCATCTTAGAAATAGAAAATTTCTGAAAAAATCATGACCATTAAACCCAGCAATATGAACATCCTCCCTAATGAAGAAATGGAGTTTCAATCGCTAAAATAAAGGGGTTTTCTAGGCAAAAAATGTTTTGTTTTTAAAAAAGGTATGTTAGTGCTGTTAATGGGTTAATATTTATTAAATACCCAAATACCTTTAGAAGTGTTTTGAGTGATTTCTGGGTGTCATTGAGAGCTCCTGGCATCTACTGCATTTGTTTACTTGGTGCAGCTTCCTGCTATGTAGCTTCCACACTAGCTCGATCTCACCTCACTCCCCTCTTTCCTCTCTTCCTCCATCCCATACACCACCTTCTTGTCTCTTTAGTTATTACACCCACTACTAGCCTATCCCAACTAACTCAGCCAACCCCCCAAACCCTCTTTTCTGATTCCGCTGATGTACACAATAGTCCTGGGGCTGCTCTGTGCTCTGCAGCCAATGGTCCACTTCTATTGTGCAGGCATGCTCCCACGCCTGCGCAGTCGAGGTAGATTATCACTGCAGAGCACAGAGCAGCGCTGGAACTATTGCACACACCAGAAGTCAGAAAAGAGGAAAGGGCCTTCCCGCAGGAGGAAATCTGGAAGGAAGAGAGGCAAGTACAATGGGGTGGATGGGGGGGAGTAGTAATAATGATCTGTTTCCAGAAACGGGGAAACAAATTGTAAATAGATAACTAGAAAATGTCCTTTGGGCGGTCACATGACCAACCCAGGGATATGGGTAAATAAACATTTTTGATAAATTATGTAATTTAGAAAATAGTTGAGGGGAGGTTGTTTAAACTAGTGTAGGAATTAGTTTTTATCCCGGACAACCCCTTTAAAGAGAAGACATCCTGTCTCACTCCCCTGTTGAATACAAACCCAATGAGAACCTGGTCCAATTCACACAGGCACTAGCAAAATAATTCATATACAATATCCTGATCCATTAATAATATCCAGGCCAAAGCCGAACCAAAGCAGAACTGCAAGCATAAAGGTCCACTTAGCATGGTCAAAAGTTCCGACTGTTTCGAGTAAGACCATTGAGCAATCCCTCTCATTAATACGGGGTTGTCTATAGTTTACAACGCTTCCCTCCTTCACCTGCTTGTTCTGCAAACCAAACAGCCTGTGCTCTATTGTTGATTTCTTTTGCCAATTGCTTGCGCCAGATTGTCTGTCCAGTAGATATACCTATGGGCTCTCCACATTGTAATTTGCTTTCCCTGTCTCGCTGATTTTTCATTTACTCTCACTATATTTATACAGGGAATCTCATTGCAGTGGAAATGCTTGCTAAGCCTCAATGCAAAATAAAAAAAAATTAAAAATAAAAACCTGAAAAAAGTGCTTAGAAATTCATATCTGCTGTTACTTTCTATATTTCTATGTTTAAAAAGATGAAATCAGTAGTCTGTGTTTACATGTAAATAGGCAATCAGAATGCTCCATTCTCACTGGTTACAGTTTTGAAGCATTGCTTCCCTGTTTGCACACATTAAATAAATGTTCCATTTAGCGAGTTTGGAAATCCTTGACACCGAGAGACAGGCTGTTCATTATTTAATATTCTGGCCTTCTGGATGCTCTTTATTCTGAATTAAACCTATAAAAGAAAGTAAGCTGAAGCCTGTATAACATATACCATGGGAAGAAAAAACTCAGGACTGTTTGACATAAATTGTTGAAATATGACAAAATAAGCTGCTCTAGGCTGTTAATTTTATGCTGTGGTACTCAGCAATTGAAGAGGCCTCATAAAAGAGGCTGTTTCAGCCTAAATTAAAACTTTTATTAAACATTTATGACAGGGGAAGGGTTTTGGTTTGTTTTCATTTGAAGGTTTTAAAAACAGCGCTAGTCAAGTTTTTCTTTTACTTAATAATTAGGCTTTCCGTTACAGGTTTTGTTTTTATTAATGTAGATTATGAGCCCTATATGAGGGTCCCAATCTAAAATTCTCCCTATCAGTATGTCTTTGGAGTATGGGAGGAAATTCACACAAACACGGGGAGAACATACAAACTCCTTGCAGATGTTGTCCTTGGCAGGATTCGAACCCAGGACTCCAAAGCTGCAGTGCTAACAAATGAGCCACTGGGGAATCCCACCGTTAAAAGGTTTTGTTCAGGACAAGGTTTTATGAAGGAAATTATAAAACTAAAAAATTAGGACCACCACTGATCTGATATTGATGGCCTATATTGCTACATATATAGATATGTGAATTTAGAGGTGGTTGCATGTGCCTTGTTTTCCCCAGTGAGATCATTGAAAATAACTCTCAGAATCGTCATCTGGCCAGCTTTACTTCACAGAATATGTATGTGTGTGAATATGTGTATGAATAATGTATGAATCTCACTGGAGTCTAATCACACTTTACCATATACTGTACGCAGATGCCTAATAAACACAATCGTATGTTTAGCATACGTATAGCTATTTGTTCATTATTTCAAGTCTATGCAGATCAGATGACTGTACAATTAAAGCCTATGTATAATATTTACTCCATTCACTTGCTTTGTGCCTAACACTAAACCGGCTTTCCAGACATTAGGGAACGAAACCTGCTTTAAACTCCTAGAAGTTGGCAGAATAATCAAAGGAGCCGATCCCATATCAAAGACTTTCATTGCTGTCCTATGTACTATATCCAGTTTTCTAAAAAGTCATAACATTTTCCTTCCAAACAATTTAGGTTCTGTGTTTATAGAGAACAACTCTTCATTATTTTAGCCATTAATTACCCAGATCTCTTAGATCCTTTACTAGTATGGAGACACAGTTCAGGAACAGCTGGAGCGCTCCGAATTGCCCATTCTTGGCATTGAGCATTATAGTCTAATGCTAATCTCTTCAGGTGCTTCCAGCACTGGTCGTGTTAACCTGAGAAATTCAGGAGAAGTAAAGCTTTTTGGGAATACAGATTGTTAATTATTGCTATTTATCAAAGGTAATGTAGAATAGCCAAATTCTGCATTTGCTAAGGGAGCAAAAGAAATGGACCCCCCTAGGAACTGTCCAGCTTGTTAATTGTGCTAATTTATAAAGTGAGATTCTAAGTGAAATATGCATGAGATTTCATTAAACTTTGATGGCAATATTTCACTTAGGATCAAATTAGGCCCCTGGTGATTGCAGAGGAAAAATGTGCATTACGACTCGGAGAATAATGAGCAAATAAAGAATTTATAATTCAAGTCAGGTACAGTTCCACTAAAAGATTTATAAGCCACAGGACATGTTCTTTCTTTCCAGTCTTCTATTCTTCTTTACGTCCATCACTTTTCCACATATATCTTTGTCCAGATTCCTGTACCTTAAAGGGACTTCATTTATAATAGAACCTAAAGAGTTTTTTTTCTGTCTCCAATACATTTTTTTTTTTTAAAAAAGTCAATAAGCTAAGAAATAATTCATCTATGTGATGTAAGCCTGTGAAGTTCTGAGAATATTCTACTAGTGCTGCAACCTGTTAGGACTGGTTATACACGTACAAGTCAATACACATATTGTTGAGTAGTGCAGAGAGATATTCCATACTGTGTATTTATTTAATTTGTTCTTCCAAATCAATAGTTAAAAGCAACGCCTCCAATCTGACTGCTGTAGTTATATGTCTCAACTTCACTGTGGGGCATTTGGAAGGTAGAATATGGGTTGTAGAGGGATATTCAGGTTTAATATGTCTTGTATAAGGCTAGAAGAACTGGCTAAAGAAACATGAGCAGACTATATGAGTTAGAGTGCCCTCTATGGATCTGCATCTCCAACAGGTATTAGGTGTAGAGGGATTTATCTGTAGAAAAGCTGGTGTGTAGCTGTGAGCCAAACACTAGGTTGACTGACAGCTATTCTTTCTGACACCAGAATATACATGAGTAAGGAATAAATTTGTTGCACACACTATTTGGATTCGTGAAAAGAACAGTGTGTGCAACAAATTTATTCCTTACTCATACTTCGGACCTTTTTTGTTAGCACCACATGAGACAAAAATAGTGTGTGGTACCACAGATTTTTTCCAGTACCAGAATATACATGCACATGCACACTAGATGCATGTCGTCTAGTAAGAAGCTGCCAGATAGCTATTGCTTCAGCTTATCATGCTCAAAAACAAAAATGGGCATGTTGATATTCAATTGTCCAATCCTCCTTTCCCCCAACTTCTGCCATTGGGGAAGTAGAAAAGCCTCCATACACATTACATGGTTTGTAGAGTAACAGTAATGTGTATCGCCAACACAAAAAGTAATGTCTATCATACATATGTGACTATTCACCCAGGTGTTGGGCTATGGGATGAACCCTGTCAAGGGTTTTGCTACCATAGCACAATATTGAATTGGCTTTGTTTCGTGAGAAACTGGAGTCCTTAGGGCTGGTTCACATGGGGGTGGTATGGCACATTTTGGTCCCATTTGTGACGTGGGAAGCCGCATCACAATAGGGCCAAAATGCACCTGCCACAGCTGTCGCAGCTTCCGACAGCTGTGGCTTCCTCCAGAGGAGGAATGGGCCAAGGGTGGAAGGTGATGCCACGAGGCGGAGGCTGAATCAGCCATGGAGTCCACCTGAAGAAAAGGCAACTCGCTTCTTTTTTCTGTGAGTGGGCACATGCTGCTCACGGAAAAAAGTAAGCTAGCGGTCTACATAGACCTCTCTTGTGAGGGGGCGGATTATGGCGTGGATTCAGTGCCAAGATCTGCCCCCTCTTGTCCCGTGTGAACGAGCCCTTACCCAAATACATACCAAAAAAAAGGATGACATGTCTGTCACTGTGTTGGCTGCAAAATCACATGATGGAAAAAAGGGGCGTTCAATGCACAAACATAAATAAGAGCCAACAGGGGTATGGGAACATACATTACAAGCATTATGGCGCTTTATAAGATGAGTGCAGTACCTTTCATTATTTTAGGCTATTTGGAGCCTCCTGTCATTTATTAAGGATTAGAAAAATCCATTTAAATTTGCCAGAAAATGTATCATCGTATGTATTATTGTCTCCCGTTTTATACACCTATATGATTCAAGACACAAATAGGTGGAACATCTGACATCAGGGCTGCAAACACACTACTGCACACTGTAGCCTCCAAAAACTCTATTCCAGTACCCCATTTACCTAATGTCTGCCATATATTTATCTAATGGTGCCATAAATAGAAAATGAAAGCCTGACTTTTTATAGTATTGCCCCCATAAGCCATATAAAATTTCTAATCTGCCTTGCAGCATTTTCCCTATTGCAACCTTGGTATAATTTACCCCTGCATTGCCACTGCTGGGTGATTTTAAGGGAATAATTTTATCAAAAATTACTACATCTCAATGCATAACGTATGATGATTTCTGTCTTCATTTTCCTTTTATTTTCTGCATTTGTCAAAAGGACCGCATGCATGTATTTTCTGGAATATCCGCTGAGAATATGATAAAATGTTGTTTGTATTGCTAAGCACAAAGCCTGGCCATTAAACACTAAAAGCCATCCTCCTAGACAATTGCCTTCTAAAAGGCATCTGACAACAATATTGTTTGTGCAGCAATTTGCTGACGTGAAAACTATTTAAGCCAAGTCATTACTGAGCTATTGCTTTGTACTTATTGCCTGATAGTAATTTATTAGTTTCAAATGTATTTCGATGAAGATGATTTTACCTTCTGAAAGGAACTGTAGCCATCCAACAATTACAATCAATGCTTGGCTTCTTGATATAATAGGACGTGTTCCTCAAATGATTGTCTGGCCTGGGTTAATGATCTGTGCTGAAAATGCTCCCGTAGTGTTAACATTAGTCAAGAAGAAAGCAAACAAAAGATTATCAAACAAGAAAATATCTTGTCTGCCATCAGCATCCTTAACTTCTGGGAAGCCGAGACATCTGGCGCACCTACTTCTCAATACATAGTGTCAATAATACGTTCACCATAAAAAAACACAAATGCATTACTCTAATTTGTTTTCCAAAAGGCATGAAACGGCTCACTGATTATTTAGGATGTTCTAAGATGTCTCTTATGGCGTATATGGCATTGAAATCACTGTATTTGCAATAAAGTGGGACTTTAATTAAGATATCATGCTGTTTCTAATTCTATGTCAGTGTAAAATTATATAAAAAAAAGAATCAATTAAACAGCAGGAAGCATTCAGACTTCTAATTTTGATTCGGTTCAAAGAGCAGCCGATATCTGTGTTAAATTGTAAAATTAGAAAGCTCTCTTTAATGGTATCAGTCATACAAGCCTCCTCCTGGTGATGGAAAGTACATTTGGATGCACTGTGTTGTCAGGTTTGATAATGTTTAATTAAAGCATTCTTCCATCAAAAGACTAAATTAATATAGTCCGATCTAAACCCTAAGGTGGTTAAGATTATGCAGCATAAATGGTATCCAAATCTTACCGCAGGTATCAAGTTATCAGTGTCTAGATGATGGAGAATAAAAGCAGCAGGAGATTTATACAGAGTGGTTGTCACTTTTACTGTACCAAGAGCTCAAAATATTAACGTCCTATACCCAAAACATCTATCCATGCACTGATTAATACAGGAACATCTCCTAACTAATAAAACTCTTTTTTATCGATATGCTCTAAAAATCAGCCCCAATATTTATGATGTTAACTATAGAGGACCTGAACGGAGCAAGTTCTAAGTTCTTCATGTCTGGACTATACACTTACATAGTTACATAGTAGCTGAGGTTGGATAAAGACATCAGTCCATCAAGTCCAACCTATAACCCTACAATCCCTTACAGTGTTGATCCAGGAGAAGGCAAAAAAAAAACATGAGGCTCATGCCAATTGACTCATTTCAGGGAAAAAATTCCTTCCCGACTCCAATCTGGCAGTCAGTATAAAAACTCTGGATCAACATGTCCTTAAAATCTAGAGTCCATAACTTTTAATATTGATCTCTTCAAGAAAGGTAACCAGGCCCTGTTTGAACTCAATGAATCCACCATCACCACTTCCTGGGGCAGAGCGTTCCATAGCCTCGCTGTTCTTACTGTGAAGAATCCCCTTCTTTGTTGCTGGTGAAACCTTCTCCCCTCCTGACGTAGAGGATGTCCTCTTGTCACTGTCTCTGGCCTAGGAGAAAAAGATCCTTAGAAAGGTCTTTATATTCTCCCTTCATGTATTTTTACATTGTTATTAGATCTTTAGCATTAAAGTGTTTGCTTGCATCTGCAAAACAGCAAGTAGTATGGGCTCGACTATCCAATTATAAATAACACTATCCTGAGCTACTCTATGCCTCCATTAACAAACCATACGCATTTCTTTCCATGATAAGCCATCAGGGTTTTTTTTTTAAAGTATTTTTTAGGTATTGATGACAGCTCTGAAGAAAGCATGAAACATCTTGTTTTAGCTGGGCCCATTGGTCCAACCAATCATAGATCACAGTTGCTATGATTTATTCGGCATCTGCACCATCATTGACCTAAATCCTACGGTAGACATGTGCTACTCTAGGACAGAAGGACTAGGAGAAGTGTCATATGATAGCATCATATGAGACCACAGTTCATGATAGACTGGCTTCTGATACCCTTAGTTGAGATGTCCACACCAATGTTTCCAGGGAAATCTGACACCAGTCTGGATATAATACGGGTCCTAGGGCAAATATTAAAGGGCATTATTACTTAAAGAGGACCTTTCCTCCAAGTCCAGTTTTTTACATCATTTAATAACTGCAGCCCCCCACTAATTCTACCATAGTAGAAATCTTTTTCTCTACCCTCACTGTGCTTTTAGTTTTGGTGTCTCATATGTTTTTTGGCTCTAGCTCAAAAATGGTGGGAGATAGACAAATAATTCCAACTGTCATAAATAATGGAGTGGTGCCTTAACAGATGAAAAGAACTGGAGTTGGTGGATCTGGTGAAAGATCCTCTTTAATAGTTGACTACCAGGGAGACTGATAATAAAATAAGGAAAATATGGCAAATGTTATTTATGTCAGTGTCTCTGACTAGAACAACATTAATGTAGACAGGGCTCAGGTATATACAGATGGTGGTCATTTACCAACCACCCACTATCCTAAGGATTTTACCACATACAAATATAGTTTCTTTTATTCATACAGCACAAATTTCTCAGTGCTTTACTAACATTATTAGTCATTGTCCCACATAGGGCACACAATGTAAGTTACCTATCAGTATGTCTTTGGAGCGTGAGAGTAAACTGGAGGAATACACAAACTCCATGGAGATGTTGTCCTTGGTTGGAAATCGACCTAGGACCCCAGCACTGCAAGATAACAGTGCTAACCACTGAGCCACCATACTTATCATACACCTATTCAAAGCAAATATATAACAATAAACTTGCATCCTATCAACCTTTATGGAGTGTTTGAGGATGAGAGTAGGTTTAAACATGCATTGTAAGATATGATCATTGATTCCAAGTGGTTTTGCAGAATCCCAGGAGACACTGCTAAATCTTTGTGCAATGTATAAGGGCTGTTCCACTGGAGATGGGGGGAGTATCTAAGCCAATGGTTAATTCCAGCACATTGCTGGTCTGTGGGAGGAGACTAAGAGTCTTAACAGTAACTTAATGAGAGAACATTGAGAATCTGAACTAGTGAATCAAAGTCCAACTTACTCGTGTTGCCTAAGACAAGGAGAGAAAAGTGCCATTTGAGTGACAGCCATTGAGAAGAGTTTAGGTTAAGCACTGGCATGTTTGGACTGCATCTGAGGTCATCTTAGGCCTTGTAGAAGAGACCCTGGACAAAAGACTAATGAATAAACCATCAAAAGACTTAACTATCACCCCTCATGGAACTGCTGTAAGATCTGCATCTTCATATCTGATATAGACGCTGTTGGTTGAGATTTGTACCATTTCCAGTATAGTTCAAACTGTTTCATCTTCAACCTTGTGTCTCCTGAGTTCTTGCCTACAACTACCATCAAAGGACCTATCAACTTCCACCAGGCTCAGGAAGGCTAAAGACCATTAGGAAGAGTTCCAGAGGAAGAGTGTTACCACCATCAGCTCTGCACCAGCCCAGGAGGTGATCTGTAGGAGTTGATTAAGTCCACTGACTATCATTGACAACTCCCACCACATCTACTCCCAGCCTCCAGGTCCCGCCAGTGAGTTGTTGCAATTTCAGTATCTGTCTATCTGACTCCTTTCTTAGGGTAATGCTATTCCAGTTACCTCCCTGTATTGGCAGTTTCATGCTCTTCATCACTGATATACATCTCTCTAGCATACTTCTCAATAGGTGTATCTTAGTCATTTTCTATATCACATACACGGTACCTTATCCTTCGACTCCTGCTGTTGTACAATTCAAAAAATCTCAAATATTGTAAGTGTGTCCATTATTGACAGTCATAAAACTACTTCTTGTTTTAATGAAATTTCAAGCAGTATGTTATCCGCACCTAAAGATGCCTTTTGGTTCAAATTGTTTCTCCAACTTATCTATTTTCTCCACGGCAAAAACAAATTTCTCCGGCAACTCTCCGATGATAAAATATAACTTTTAATCAGAAAACATCATAAAATGACAAAAAATTTGATGTCGATCACAAAATAAAGAAAAGAAATGTAAACCCCCTAAAAAACGCAGACTCGTTGCGGAACCATCGTTCCTTCCTCAGTGCACTGAGAAGAAACCTGTAAACTGTCATCCAGTATATAGGGTAGTGGATATATGCTCAATATATCTACCCTCCAAGTGTATACGTTAAACAAAAACACTTGTACACGTCTGAAAATGCATAGAACAAAGGGACGGAGAGGAGGAGAGGGGCGTGGAAATCCAGCTGGGGATCCAGGCCGCAGTCGAGCTACTGTGGATCCAATGACTACTGGAGAAGGGCAGCCAGCAGTGTGCTCATCCACAATGTCAAGCAGTATGCAGGGTACAATGCTGATGAGGCCTGAGCACCAGGAACCAGTGTTACAATGGATAGCGGATATTGTTTCCAGCGGCATTTGCACCAGCCAGTCAGTCACTACCTCCAGGCGTGTTACTACATAAGAGTCTGCCTCTCCTGGCGATTTAGTGGTTGTGGACCCACAACCAGCATATCCCATCCTCAGTGCTAATGACGAGACACAGTTCCATGTTTCTGTTCCAGCTCACAAGTTCCTCGTACTCCTCCTCCTCCTCCTCCTCGACCTCCACTACCATCACTGTTAAAAAACATTTAAAATCACCCCATTAAGGCTCACACCAAGGGCCTTAAAAATAATTTTTTCATGGCTCACCCCAAGGGCCTTAAAAATATTTTTTTTCATGGCTCACCCCAAGGGCCTTAAAAATAATTTTTTCATGGCTCACCCCAAGGGCCTTAAAATATTTTTTTCATGGCTCAACCAAAGGGTCATAAAACTATTTTTTTTCATGGCTCACCCCAAGGGCCATAAAAATATTTTTTTTATGGCTCACCCCAAGGGCCTGAAAAATAATTTTTTTTATGGCTCACCCCAAGGCCCAAAAACTAAAACTCTGCTGGTTAAAGGCTCAACTTACCCCAAGGGCCAAAAACACTGCTGTTTAAAGGCTCAATTCACTCAAAGGGCCAATAACTAAAACTCTTCTGCTATCAGGCTCAACTCACTCCAAGGGCCAAAAACTAAGGATCTGCTGGTTAAAGGCTCAATTCACCCAAAGGACCTAATACTCTGCTGGTAAAAGGCTCAACTCACCTCAAGTGCCTCAATCTCTGCTGGTATCTCAGCTTAAGGTCCTCTAACTTAATTTGGAAGGGCTCACCTCAAAGGCCAGAAAAGTATTTTTTGGAGGTCTCATCACATCACACACATACACAATGACAGTTAAGGGTGGGGGCTGTTGGATATCCCATTGCCTATGCCATCTGTATTTGCTCACCCCAAGGGCCAAAAACTAAAACTCTGCTGGTTAAAGGCTCAATTCACCCAAAGGGCCAATAACTAAAACTCTTCTGCTACCAGGCTCAACTAACCCCAAGGGCCAAAAACTAAAACTCTGCTGGTTAAAGGCTCAACTCACCCCAAGGGCCAAAAACACTGCTGGTTAAAGGCTCAATTCACCCAAAGGGCCAATAACTAAAACTCTTCTGCTACCAGGCTCAACTAACCCCAAGGGCCAAAAACTAAAACTCTGCTGGTTAAAGGCTCAACTCACCCCAAGAGCCAAAAACTAAAACACTGCTGGTACAAGGCTCAAGTCACCCCAAGGGCCAAAAACTAAAACTCTGCTGGTTAAAGGCTCAACTCACCCCAAGGGCCAAAAACTAAAACACTGCTGGTGCAAGGCTCAACTCACCCCAAGGGCCAAAAACTAAAACACTGCTTGTACAAGGATCAACTCACCCCAAGGGCCAAAAACTAAGGCTCTGCTGGTTAAAGGCTCAATTCACCCAAAGGACCTAATACTCTACTGGTAAAAGGCTCAACTCACCTCAAGTGCCTCAATCTCTGCTGGTATCTCAGCTTAAGGTCCTCTAACTTAATTTGGAAGGGCTCACCTCAAAGGCCAGAAAAGTATTTTTGGAGGTCTCATCACATCACACACATACACAATGACAGTTAAGGGTGGAGGCTGTTGGATTTCCCATTGCCTATGCCATCTGTGGTTGTCATGGGCAACTTGATTTAAAGGGGTGCTTGCTAATGTTTCTTTAGCTTAAAATTTGTGTTTCTGTCCATACTAATGTAGAGGAAAGAAGGTTTCCAAGTATTTTTCCACTTTCCATATTGAGTTTGAAGTGTCTAGTTGATAGGCTGTAATAGTGGGGTAATCCTGGGACTTGGACATGTTAGATGCCCCCAGGCATGCTCCTTCTGCTGTCCTAGCTGCATTCCAGAGGTGTTGGCATCATTTGCTGAGGTGTCATTGTGGACTTGGTGACTCTCCTGAGTCGAATTGTGGTTTCTCCTGAAATGAGTATTTTTTTCCCCATAGACTACAATGGGACTCAATATTCGGTTGAATAATTGAATTTTGAATATCGAATATTTCACTACTCGCTCATCTCTAATCTTTAGTTATTTCAATAAGATATAGATATGTACATATATATGTATATGTACATATATGTACATATATACATATGTAAATATATATATATATTTTTACATAGATATACATATGTACATATAGATATACACATAGATATACACATGTACATATATACATATGTGTGTGTGTATATACAGTCCTATGAAAAAGTTTGGGCACCCCTATTAATCTTAATCATTTTTAGTTCTAAATATTTTGGTGTTTGCAGCAGCCATTTCAGTTTGATATATCTAATAACTGATGGACACAGTAATATTTCAGGATTGAAATGAGGTTTATTGTACTAACAGAAAATGCGCAATATGCATTAAACCAAAATTTGACCGGTGCAAAAATATGGGCACCTCAACAGAAAAGTGACATTAATATTTAGTACATCCTCCTTTTGCAAAGATAACAGCCTCTAGTCGCTTCCTGTAGCTTTTAATCAGTTCCTGGATCCTGGATGAAGGTATTTTGGACCATTTCTTTCTACAAAACAATTCAAGTTCAGTTAAGTTTGATGGTCGCCGAACATGAACAGCCCGCTCTCAAATGATCTGAAAACAAAGATTGTTCAACATAGTTGTTCAGGGGAAGGATACAAAACGTTGTCTCAGAGATTTAACCTGTCAGTTTCCACTGTGAGGAACATAGTAAGGAAATGGAAGACCACAGGGACAGTTCTTGTTAAGCCCAGAAGTGGCAGGCCAAGAAAAATATCAGAAAGGCAGAGAAGAAGAATGGTGAGAACAGTCAAGGACAATCCACAGACCACCTCCAAAGAGCTGCAGCATCATCTTGCTGCAGATGGTGTCACTGTGCATCGGTCAACTATACAGCGCACTTTGCACAAATAGAAGCTGTATGGGAGAGTGATGAGAAAGAAGCCGTTTCTGCACGTACGCCACAAATAGAGTTGCCTGAGGTATGAAAAAGCACATTTGGACAAGGCAGCTTCATTTTGGAAACAAAAATTGAGTTGTTTGGTTATAAAAAAAAGGCGTTATGCATGGCGTCCAAAAAGAAACAGCATTCCAAGAAAAACACATGCTACCCACTGTAAAATTTGGTGGAGGTTCCATCATGCTTTGGGGCTGTGTGGCCAATGCCGGCATCAGGAATCTTGTTAAAGTTGAGGGTCGCATGGATTCCACTCAGTATCAGCAGATTCTTGAGAATAATGTTCAAGAATCAGTGACGAAGTTGAAGTTACACCGGGGATGGATATTTCAGCAAGACAATGATCCAAAACACCGCTCCAAATCCTCAGGCATTCATGCAGAGGAACAATTACAATGTTCTGGAATGGTCATCCCAGTCCCCAGACCTGAATATCATTGAACATCTGTGGGATGATTTGAAGCGGGCTGTCCATGCTCGGCGACCATCTAACTTAACTGAACTTGAATTGTTTGTCCAAAATACCTTTATCCAGGATCCAGGAACTGATTAAAAGCTACAGGAAGCGACTAGAGGCTGTTATCTTTGCAAAAGGAGGATCTACTAAATATTAATGTCACTTTTCTGTTGAGGTGCCCATACTTTTGCACCGGTCAAATTTTGGTTTAATGCATATTGCACATTTTCTGTTAGTACAATAAACCTCATTTCAATCCTGAAATATTACTGTGTCCATCAGTTATTAGATATATCAAACTGAAATGGCTGTTGCAAATACCAAAATATTTAGAACTAAAAATGATTAAGATTAATAGGGGTGCCCAAACTTTTTCATAGGACTGTATATAGATATAGATATAGATATATTATATTATATATTGTATATTACAATTTCATTTTATCATAACAGAACAAAATACAGTATTCTAGTTTCAAGACCACTCTCCAAATGACTATCAATACTTGCCAAAATGAGTATTCATAAGATAGAAGACCTGACTATTAAAGCAGAAAATAAATACATTACAATATTACAACCTTGGTTCGTTCTTCAGTCCAAGAAATGGAAATACTATGCAATTAGTAATACAATTATCATGGCCCATTAAGACCATGCAGTTCATTATAAGGATATTTCACTTGCAGTTGGGTCTTTCACAAGCAGAAGAGCTCATAGTATAAGGAAAATATATCAGATTCACCACAAACATAGAAAATGCATTACATGGTAGTTATGAACAGCAAAAGGCAAGCACAGCAGAAAAAATGGCTTACTGATGCTCTTCTTTAATTTTTGCAAATAAGATTTTACCAAAACTTCTTAAATTTATTAATCAAAGGATAACAGTGACCGTCAAATCACTAAAACCTCATTACACAATATGTTCAACATGCAATAGTCTTTTCTAGACTACTGTAAGTCGAAAACCGGACTCAACATACAATGCTTGCTTGCAGGTTCCAACAACTAAGCATGGTCAAACTAAACAGAATAGTCAAAATGTATATTTCTGCACCAATTATAGTTCCAACTATAATCAAATTACCAACATAGTAAAGAAATACTGTACATTCCTTTATTATTACAGGATGACATTACAGCCCAAATCCTTAAACCAGGCTGCCGTTTCATTTCACGCAGAGGGAGAACTTTGGGCAACATGTTATCCCCTAGTATGCTTACAAGTGACAGCAATACAAAAACTTGGCTAGCACAATCAGGATTTTTTAAGTGTGGTACCACTAGATGTTCGGTGTGCACTCATGCTTATAAAACTTCTACTTTTTCGACTGACTCAAAACAATACCACATAAAAAGTTTTCTGAATTGCAGCTCTAAGCATGTGATATATGTAATATGGTGTATCATATGCAACTTACGTTATGTGGGTTGTACCACTAGATGCCTTAGGACACGGATCACGGAACATCTGAGAGATTGTGCGAAGGACCCATCAGTTAATATGTCAGGTGCCTCTAAACATTTTGCCAGTGTTCACAATGGCGATATAAAATCATTGCGCTTTTTTGCTATAGAAGAGGTTTCCAAGCCTGCTAGAGGTGGAGATAGGAGCAGAAAGTTGCATAGACGTGAGGCCTTCTGGATATTCGAGCTAGCTACTCGTTATCCAGGAGGTCTCAATTTCAGAACGGATTTAACATATTTTTATTAAATTTTTTTGCCGTTCATGTCAGTACAATAATGTAATACCATTTCATATATACTGTCAATCACTTGTTTCCATCCAGTGATCCTGTCCGTCATGATTATGTCTGTTTATATTCTAGTACATAATAGATAGTCTTTTTGAATGTTAGGCTTGTATACACTAGATTTTGTTCTAACATCATATTACAAGTTATAGGGTACATCATTTCCACTTAGACTTCCTTACATTTGTGCCGCCTTGTCATTTTCTTACATATAGATCACATATGGGTTTTATATCCATGTACGTTCAGCATGCATTGCATGTTCCGATCATGTGACACTGATTACCACAGTAACTTGTATCAACGCTCTCGAACTCAATTCATGTGTCTTTTATCATGTGACACTGGGCATAACCGGAACTAGCAAGAAAGGATACTTACTATCTCGGACTTCAGATTTACATGGGAGGTTAGTTGGTTTATTTACTTATACAGTATACTTATACATTTATTTACCGATTCTCTTTCATTCATTGAGAACAAAATATACATTGTTGGCACTGTTGCCGTGCACATGATTCAACATGCCTACTTGTGTATGTGAATATGTGTACATTCCTTTTACGGTTCATGGGTGGTTTATAATATGCTGCAATGCGTATATTGTTATATTATATACCTTGCCTATGGTTACTAACAAATGCAATATTTTTTGGTGGTTTATCGCACTTTATGATTCTTTTGTGGTCCATTGAGGTTTTTTCATCTTATCAATAGGTATAAAATAAATTTATAGTATAATCTTTGTTTCAGCAAAGGGTTCAGACTATGCCATTATTTGCCATTATTTGAGCCAGGTCAGATGTCTGGGTGTAATGGGATTTATAATATGTTTATATACCTTATATTAATATGTCTATGTCACATTAATGTTATATTTACGTGTGTGTTTTATATGCATTTTTATGTGTGTGTGTTTAAGATCTGGTGCAATCAATTATCTCTAATCATGGTTTGCCTGAGGGGGTATATATTGTGCGCCTTCAGTCTTACCATTTATCGCTATGACTAAGAGGTAACTACACCTCGAAACGCGTCAGCGGCACTTGGATGTAATGTAATGTAGGTCTTGTTTTTGTTACATGTTACGTGTCATGGACATAGTTTTATATTTTTTCATCCACTAAAATGTTTTCATATGCACTAAGTGTGATTACGCTATGTTTTTATGATATAGCAATAAAAGCTACGTTTTAATCAGTTGATTTCTTGTTTGGGTGCTGGATCGTATTTTGCTTTTTCTTGGCTTATGGTGCCCTTGTCCGGAGGGCAGATCCGTGCACGATCCAGGTGTCAGTTATATACACATCTCTACTGGCTGTGGATCAACTTTAGTAAGTGACTAAGCATGGTCATTTCACTGTATTAGTGAAGTGAATGCACTGATTGACTAGTAGCGCCTCTCTACACTATAAGGCGGTACTACATGTTATATACTTTTCTTTATCTGTGCCAGGATAAACTGCTTCTTTGGATACTAAGTAGAAGCAGCTCCACATTATTTTGGATACACTGGCAGGATTTTATAAATCCCTCTTCTCCTATTTCCTGGCATAAAGGGATAATATTATGATACACATTTGGTGCAAGGCCCTTCGTGCACATCACTCACCATATTGTGTGAATATGGGCAGAGTGGGACAGGTTGGGGGTGCCTCTGCCAAACATATTCATCATAACTAGAGAAGAGCGAACAGTAAAATGTTCGAGATTCGATATTTGTTTTGAATAGCCGCTCAATATTCTGACTATTCGATCGAATATCGAACCCCATTATAGTCTATGGGAGAAAATTCTTCGCTACAGGAGATCCCACCATTCGAATCAGGAGGGTCACCAAGTCCACCATCACACCTCAGGAAATGATGCCAACACCCTGGAAAGCAACTGGGACAGCAGGGGAAGCATGTCTGGGGGCATCAAGTACCTTTATTACGTCGGGATCCCTGTCAGCTTGCAATATGCCGGAGCTGACTTTTTCGCATAGGAATGCATTGACCAGCGTTGATTCAATCAACGCTGGTTCTGCCTGAGGAGGCGGAGTCTAAAATCGATCCACAGCAGTTTCCATTCTGGTCCGATTTTAGATTCCTCCCTCCTCCGGCAGAATCAACGTTGATTGTCCGAATGCCGTAGACTGGCCAATCAACGCTGGTCAATGCATTTCTATAGCGAGATATAGCAGAGCTGGCCATGCGGTTAGATGAAAGATGAAAGATGAAAGAGCTCTGCACTACCCCCAACCATCCCTCCAGCTACTCCTCCGTTACTAACACGACTAGCTTAGGTTGTCTATTCCTTAGTACTACTAACATGCTCAGTTCGGCTATTCCTTAGTGTAATAGCCGAGCTGAGCATGTTAGTAGTTCTAAGGAATAGCCAAGCTGAGCGTGTTAGTCTGCTGCATATCTGCCAGCTCTCCTACATCTCCTACACACTCAGCTTGGCTATTCCTTAGTACTACTAACACACGCAGCTCGGCTATTCCTTAGTGTAATAGCCCAGCTGAGCGTTTTAGTAGTACTAAGGAATAGCCAAGCTGAGCGTGTTAGTCTGCTGCATACCTGCCAGCTCTCCTACATCTCCTACACACGATTCCTTAGTGCTACTAACACGCTCAGCTCGTCTATTCCTTAGTGTAATAGCCCAGCTGAGCATGTTAGTACTACAAACCCCAACCCCCCCCCTTGTCCGCTTACCTGCAGCTCCCTGTTCTTGGTCCACTTCGGTCCATGGTCTGGGTTTCGGAGCACCCTGCCCCCCTCTCCCCGACTAGTATTATAGAGAAGGGGGGGCTTAGGAGAGTGTGGGCGGGTACTGGGTGGGGAGACTCCCTAAGCCCCCCCTTCTCTATAATACTAGTCGGGGAGAGGGGGGCAGGGCGCTCTGAAACCCGGACCATGGACCAAAGTGGACCAAGAACAGGGAGCTGCAGGTAAGCGGACACGGGCGGAGGGGGGTTGGGATTTGGGGGGGTGTTTGGGGTTTATAGTACTAACATGCTCAGCTCGGCTATTACACTAAGGAATAGCTGAGCGTGTTAGTAGTACTAAGGAATAGCACTAAGGAATAGCAAGCTGAGTGTGTAGGAGATGTAGGAGAGCTGGCAGATATGCAGCAGACTAACACGCTCAGCTTGGCTATTCCTTAGTACTACTACTACTACTACTTTTCACTTCCTGGCGCCGCCTTGTCTGTGGCTGCCTGATACAGTGCTCCAAGCTGGGAGCAATCTTTATCTTTCCTTTTTCACTCTTTTTCTCTGTATCTTCAAGAATCCTGTAACCAAGCAAACTAGCACTATGAATTAGCAACTATAAATCGAATGGAAGAGCCTGTGGAGTATTTTGTTCCTTTTGTTTCTATTGTTAAGCATGGACAATGACTCAAGAACTGGAATTTCCTGTGCACATGTGCCTGTTACCATCCCCCCAGGAGCTAAGGACAGCATGGACACCATGTGGCATGGAGGAGAAACCTACATGGAAGTGTAGACTTCTTCTTTTCAAGGAGAGGATTTTTGGAGTCTATTGCTGATGTGTGAAGATGCCTACAGCTGACTGGTATTTCTTTCTTTTACTGTGGACACGTGGGACTCTGTTACAACCTGGGAACCTACCATCACCCACCTACCCATGTGTTTATGGAAGCTTGGCAAGAGAGCAGCACCCTGTCTACCTGGATGGCTTCAGACCTCTTTGGGCAGTAGAACACAGTGGTAAGAAGAAAGGAAGAGGAGGGCTTGTGATGAAGGATATTTGGGGCATTTTTTTGTGGTTAATGGACAATAGCGCTGATACAAGATACCGAACTATCAGCTGTGAGCATGAGATCTCACCACCTACCAAAGGAACTGCCACATGTTATCATGATAGCTGCATATGACCCCCACCTCTGCAAAAAAAAACTTTTTTGCCTGTTATATCTACATACTGTGACCCCCCTCCTCATGTCCTCCAACCACGGTCGGGCTGTATTATTAACATCACTTCACACAGAGAACTAAATGATTCTGCAGTGTGTCTGTGTTTCTTTCTTTTTAGTTGCTATGATTCCTAGGATTTCTCTATCTGCCATGAGCTTGTATGTGTTTTTCTCTCTTGTTATATACTACTGTACCATCTATAAAACTGTATCACTGAAATTTCCCCATTGTGGGACTATTAAAGGATTATCTTATCTTGACTTACTAACATGCTCAGCTCGTCTATTACACTAAGGAATAGCCAAGCTGAGTGTGTTAGTAGTACTAAGGAATAGCCAAGCTGAGCTAGTCGTGTTAGTACAGGAGGAGTAGCTGGAGGGATGGTTGGGTGTAGTGCAGAGCTCTTTCATCTCCGGTGTCTGGAGTAGCTGGGCTAACCGCACAAGCTTTGCTATATCTCGCTATAGGAATGCATTGACCAGCATTGATTGGCCAGTGTACAGGCATTCGGCCAATCAACGCTATGGGAAAAAGTCAGCTTGCGCATATCACAAGCTGACAGGGATCCCGACAAGATAGAGCCCCAAAGAGCTAAGTGAATGACATTCCCCCCTAAATAAAGGTTATCCTTAGCTAACCCTGCCTGTAGATCTGTCCCTGTCTCACATTCACATAGTTCACAGTCCCAAATTAGTCAAATGGTAAATCCACCATTCGTCTAAATTGGAGGTCACCTGATTTTGGCGGCCAATGGGTTTTTTCCATTTTTTTAACTGCCTCCGTTGTAGTTCCTGTCCCACCTCCCCTGCGCAGTTATTGGTGCAAAAAACGTGCCAGGGAAGGTGGGAGGGGAATCAAATTTTTAGTGAGTTTGCCCCCTGGTGTTCAATTGGAATCGAACACCTCGAACGGCCTGATATTCAACCGAATATCAATTCGATCGGACGCCGTTCGTTCATCTCTAATCATAACTAAAGCTAGTTGTGGGTTATAATGGAAATCATTCATGCCCTGCGCCTGTCAGGACCTTTATTAAGGCAGCCTTAATAAGTCTGCCCGATTGGGTATTTATTTTAACCCTAAAAATGCTCCTCTCACTAACGCCAAAAGCAACTTACAAAATGAAAGCACAGAAGACATGAAAGCACAGAAGAAGCCTCCTCTAGCTGATATAAGAGCATTACACAATCAAGGCATTCTTTCTAAAGCTGCATTCAGATATTGTTCAGAAATTTCTTCCAAACATTCCTTCAGAAGTTCTTACAAATGTGCTGCATTTGTAGGTTGGTTTGTTTTCATCCTTCTGTCCAGTTCGTTCCAAACAACCTGAATGGGGTTTAAGTGTGTGCAGGTCATTCCGTTCCTTGAAGCCCACTAGCTTCTTCATATACTCTTAGGTAGTGTTGCATAAACTACAAGTATGTTTTGGATCATTGTCTTGCTGTAATATTAATGCACTGACTAATTAAGCGTATATCAGAGGGTACTGCATGGTGCATCAAAATGCTGTGGCAGCCCTTTTTGACCAGTGTGCCAGTGACCGTGCACAAGTTGCTAACATTGGATCCAGCAATAGTGCCCCACACCATCACACTTCTTGCTCCATATTTGACAGTTGGAGTTACATCCTAAGGAACCATCCTTTCACCTAGTCAATGAAGTACTGCATGAAGCACCAAACATCTCAAATTTTGATTCATCGGTCCATAATACCTTCTTCCACTCTTCTGTAGTCCACTGGAGGTGCTGTGGCTTACTGATACCCAACTTGTGAACCCTGCAGATAGAAGTTTTCTCTTCACATTTGAAATAGAAAATATTGACTCCTAAAAACTTGTTATTTTTATTTGATTTTGTAGTAGCCATTGGTCTACCAGCCACCTTGGCTCTCTTTGCAATTTCTTTGAAGGACAGACCTACACTTCTAAGGCTTATTATTGTCAGCCTTCTTTTGTTAAAGAGGACCTTTCAACTCCTGGGGCACATGCAGTGTAATACATCGCTAGAAAGCTGACAGTGCTCTGAATTCAGCGTACAGTCAGCTTTCATGCTCTGTGCCAACGGGGAAGAGCTATCAATGCCATTACCATAGCTCTTCACTGTCAGAAGGGCATTTCTGACAATCAGTTAGGAACACCCTTCTTCACAGTAGCATCTATTGCGCTGTACTATGAGAGGGGGCGTTGCTTACTGCCCAGCGATGACGCTGAGTGGTGAGGAATGCCCCCCCCCCCCCCCAGTACTTGTCTATGGATCACTATCACCGCTCTTCCCCGGGGGCACAAAATGTGAAAGCCAATAGTGCGCTGAATTCATCGCACTGTCAACTTTCTAGCGATAAAACCGCATGTGCCCCAGGAGGTGAAAGGTCCTCTTTAGTTGCCTTTTTATTGCTATTATGATAGCAATGTGCTCTGTCCTGAAAAGCGAAACTGTCCAAATCCTGCCCTAGAGGTTGTTGTAATGCAGTCTGTTCTAACCATGTTATTTAGGATAAAAAGGTTTGAAGTATTCTCCAAAAGTTCAGGCACCACCAGTAGGAATAGTTTGTATCCTATTCCAAACCATACATTTCTATGTTGCAGAACAGCTGCCCTTAATGTCTTCCTTGAAAAAAGCCCTTTGAACCACTTCATGATATTTCCTTTAATAAACATGCTTTAATGCCAAAAAGAGCTAGAAAAATTAAAGTGTTCTAAAACTTTTGACTGTTTGATTATGTATTACTTATTTGAAGATTTTTCTTTAATCTGGGTGACAATTTGGGGTCTTCAGAACCAATGACTAGTTTTCCAGTGAGTTATGGTCTTGAGTTATACGATGCTCAACTTAAAATGGTTATTCAGAATAATACTGTAACTTGTGGGACCACTGTGGGGGAAAGTAAATACACTACCGTGAAAAAGTCTACTGCACCATGGATTTTTAGGTATAGTTAATATGAGCTGTTTATTTTATGCCTTTAGTATTAGTTGGTTTGGTATGATACAATGCAGTTATCTTGCAGTTAGGTGATCTGGTGTCATAGAAAGAGACAAATTGATCAACCTCTATCGGTCAGATCTATTATCAGCAGAAATGAAAAGGTGATAAACCTGAACTAGCAGGACCTACATCAAGTAGACACTAGAGAGGAGTTTCTGGTGCGGTCCAGTTTCTATAAATTTAAAAGCCAGTTTAAAATCTCTTTAAATGTTGGAAAAAGTTCTTCTCATGGGCACAACTATCAGAGTAGCAGACATAGGGCCCAAATAGTAAGGGGGCCTATTTCCACTGAGACCTAGGGTGCAGTTAGTGATAATTATGAATAATGAAGGGGTTGTGGAAATCTGAATGCATCACTCTAGTCTTTGCATTGTGAGGCCGAGTTCACACGGAGTATTGTGGCTCGTCATTTGGTACGTACACGCCGCGGGATCTTTTGCGGGCCGTATACGCTTCCATTGTTTTCAATGGAAGCCGGTACCGTACACGCGGCGCTATTTTGCGGCCCTGACTTTGCGGCGGCCACAAAATAGCGCCGCGTATACGGTACCGGCTCCCATTGAAAACAATGGGATCGTATACGGCCCGCAAAAGATCCCGCGGCGTGTACGTACCAAATGACGAGCCACAATACTCCGTGTGAACCCGGCCTTACATTACCATGTTTGTTATTCTTGTATTGTGACATCACTGTATGCATTATTTCAGTACTTTGATGTCACTGTGTGCATTATTTCTGTAGTGTTACATTATTGTATGCATGATCGCAGTATTGTCATATTACTGTATGCATTATAAAATCACTATTTGTGTTATCCCTTTGTATAAAGAAGACCAAAATAATCTTAATGCTTTTCGAGTTTTTAACTTGCTGCTTAGGGTAGTCATGGTAGACTGGGGCCCCATTACAAGTTTTTCTATGGAAGCACATGGCTACCTGTTACACCCCTGGGTATATGTATACCATCACAAAAAAGTATTTTAAACTCCTTTTTACCTGGAACTAAATGTCCAACTTAAAAATTTCATCCCTGATGGTTTAACAGTCTTTTGGAGAAACAGTGATCACCCTGGTATTTATAATCTGGAATTGTATGATCATGTAGTTAGAATGGTGTATACAATTGCATGGGTCTCGTGTGATTAGAATGGCGTATACAATTGCTGGGGTCTTGTGTAGTTAGAATGGGGTGTACATGGCTCTTACAGTATCACTGGACCTTTTGCTTTATTGCTCAGCATTGGTGACAACTCTCTTTGGCTGGATCCCAGTCTATTAAACGAACACAAACACAAAGACACAATAATACGGAGATATTCATTAAATTGCATACACCGTATATATTTTATTGTGAAACTTATGAGTCTCTCACTCCCTATTCTCCTACTTTTCCACCCTCTTTACTTTGCCCCAGTGAGTTGTATATTTCTATTATTTCCTTTATTCATATTTAGATTACACATATAGGAATTTGCATGCTATCGACACCCAGCACCTCTCAGATACTCTACAGTCCTCTCTGTCCCGCATCTCCTCAATCTCCTGTCCTAATCTGGCCACTAGTCACTATGATGAAACTCTTAAAAATGCATTGGATGAGGTGGCCCCCTCTTCCACTTGTAAAGTCCCACATAGGAGGCAGCAACCCTGGCACACACCACAGACACGTTTTCTTCAGCGGTGCTCTAGGTGTGCCGAACATCTGTGGAGAAAATCACGTTCACCTGCAGATTTCCTCCACTTCAAATTTATGCTTAAAACATATAGCTCTGCCCTTTACCTCGTCAAACAAGACTATTTCACAGCTCTCTTCTCTCTCCAGCAACCCTAAAAGGATTTTTGAAACTTTTCACTCACTCACACCCAAGGTGCAGACGCCATTCATAGACCTTAGTGCTGATGACCTGGCCACTTATTTCCATGATAAAATTGATAAGATCCGTCAGGAAATAACTGCCCTATCCCCCAGTGGCATTGATTCCCACACCTACCATAGCAATGATCCCCTCACCAACCGCACTTCAGACTGTCCATTCTCATCTTTTGAACCTGTTACAGAAGAGGAAGTCTCTCAGCTACATTCTTCATCTCGCCCTACAACCTGCAGTAGTGACCCCTTCTCCTCACACCTTTTCCAATCTCTGTCGCCTGCTGTCACGACTTACCTTACTAAAATATTTAACCTCTCTCTCTCTTCTGGAATTTTCCCATCCTCTTTCAAGCTTGCTGTTATAACTAGAGATGAGCGAGTAGTACTCGATCGAGTAGGTATTCGATCGAATACTACGGTATTCGAAATACTCGTACTCGATCGAGTACCACTCACTATTCGAATGGAAAAGTTTGATGCAGAACCAGCATTGATTGTTCTTTGCTGCTAACTATTGACCTGTCTCTAACCTCCCCTTCATCTATAATATCTTGAAACGCCTAGTCTATTCTCGTTTAATCCACTATCTCTCTGCTTGACCCCTTACAATCTGGTTTCCACACTCTGCACTCTACTGAAACAGCCCTCACAAAAGTCTCCAATGATCTCCTAATGGCTAAATCTAATGGTGACTTCTCTCTTCTTATTCTTCTGGACCTCTCTGCAGTTTTTGACACTGTTGACCATCAACTCCTCCTCAATATGCTCTGCTCAGTTGGCCTGAAGGACACTGCCCTCTCCTGGTTCTCCTCTTATCTTTCAGACCGCACTTTCAGTGTATCATTTGCATGCTCTGTTTCTTCCCGTCTTTCCCTTGCTGTTGGGGTTCCTCAGGGCTCGGTCCTAGGCTCCCTGCTCTTCTCTCTCTACACAGCCCCCATTGGACAAAGCATCACCAGATTTTGCTTCCGGTACCATCTTTATGCTGATGACACCCAATTATACACATCTTCCCGTGACATCACCCCTTTACTAATACAGAACACCAGCGACTGTCTTTCCACTGTCTCAAATATCATGTCTTCACTCTATCTGAAACTAAATCTCTAAGACTTAACTACTACTGTTTCCACCATCTAATGGATCTGTCCCTAATGTATCCATTGCAGTCTCAGGCCTTACTATAAATCCTAGGCAGTATTCCCGCTGCCTCGGGGTCATGTTTGACACAGCCCTTTCCTGCACTCCCCATATTGAATCACTTGCATGTTGATGTCACCTCCACCACAAAAACATCTCCAGACTACGCTCTTTCCTTACCAGAGATACATTTGACACTTATTGTCTCTCTGATTCATTCTCGCCTTGACTATAACTCCTTAATAATCGGTCTTCCCCTTACTAAACTCTCCCCTCTACAATCTATTCTGAATGCAGCGGCCAGGGTCATCTATCAGGCTAGACGCTACAGCGATGCCTCTGGTCTGTGCCAGTCGCTACATTTGCTGCTGTTATGGTTCTGTATATATATATATATATATATATATTTATTTATTTATTTTTATGTATTTATTTTTTTAAACTACAGAACCTCTTAGCTGCAAGACACTGCAGTGAGGTCCACAGGCCCAATGTTGGGCGGCTGTATGTCAATGTGAACAGCTGCAAAGACACTGCAGCCTGTACTCAATGTGAACTACTGCAAAGACACTGCAGCCTGAAAGTCAATGTGAACTACTGCAAAGACACTGCAGCGCGGTACTTAATGTGAACAGCTGCAAAGACACTGCAGCCTGAACTCAATGTGAACAGTGTGTACTGTGCAACACTCCATGTGAACAAGGCGCAACTAAAACCCTGCCAGTTTAGCTCACTGGCCAGGTGCACCAGTACAAGTGAAACACACACGGCTGCCAAGGGTTAACACTCACCCCAGGCCAGCAAACACACACACTTACCCCTGTGACAGCTAGGGGCCACCACGGAAGTTTAGAACATTCTCCTGCACACAGCTTGGAGTAACCAGGGGAGTTTGCATTATTCTGTACACAGCTTGGAGCCATCAAACACCCATGCTCCCACACACAGCTAGGAACCATACATGAAGTCAGACAGTACACATAGGCTATCTCAGAGACCATACCTGCTGCAGATCTACAAGCTGGAATGGCGTCTACCGCTCCTAGCCCTGGTGTAGCTCTAACAGTTCAGGGTTTACAGGTCCTACCTAACAGCACCCAGGAGAAGCAGAGGAACCCCACACATAGGCCTAGTCTGAAACCTGCCTGAGTACTGGAGCCTATCCCTGTAAACAACTTACTTTCACTCCATGGAGTTTGAGGAAATTTTAGTCAAAGTGTGAGCACCCAGCCGGCGTCAGCTCACACTATTTAAAGGAAAATCCCCGCCCAATAGGGGCGGTGACCATAACCTCACTGCTCATGCTCAGTAGGGGAGAAATGGCACTTAGCTTGTGAGCAGCTCCAATACGTCTGAGCAGTAAGGTGAAAACTGGGATGGTTAGACTGACCCGCAGGTGGCGCTCTGCGCTATGATAGCAACCTGCGGGACCCAATCCTAACAGCTGCCTATTCATTATAGAATAAAATATAAAGTTATCACTCTCATCCACAAGGCTCTCCATAATGCCACACCTCACCTCACCTCACCTCTACACTTCCTCCCTCATCTCTGTCTACCGCCCAACCTGTGTTCTCTGTTCACTCAATGACCTAACACTTACATCCTCTATTATCAGAACCTCCCATGCTCGTATACAAGACTTCTCCCGAGTTGCACCACTTCTCTGGAATGCTCTACCCCAGACAATCAGATTAACTCCCAATTTCTACAGCTTCAAACGCAAATTAAAGACACATCTTTTCAGACAGGCCTATCACACAATTTCTAACTTAAACCCTTCCGTACGTCATTAGAATGCCCAAAATGTAATCCTCCTCTGTCCCCGCTCCCACATTACCTCACGATATGATGCCATTTCTGGCTAACTCTATATGTCCAAGCACCATCCATATGTTAAAGGACACGACTGGTGACAGCTCATACAGTTTTATGTTTGTGTAATGACAGTCACCTCTATTACAAAATTGTCTGACCACTGTATAAGCAATGCCACCTCTGCTACCTCTTGTGTCACCCCCTCTACCTCATAGATTGTAAGCTCTTGCGAGCAGGGACTTCAGTCCCATTGTGTGAAATGACTTTTCTTGTAATGTATCTTTCTGTCTGTATTTGAACCCTACTAATTGTACAGCGCTGCGGAGTATGTTGGCGCTATATAAATAAATGTTAGAGATGAGCGAACAGTGTTCTATCGAACTCATGTTCGATCGGATATTAGGCTGTTCGGCATGTTCGAATCGAATCGAACACCGCGTGGTAAAGTGCGCCATTACTCGATTCCCCTCCCACCTTCCCTGGCGCCTTTTTTGCTCCAATAACAGCGCAGGGTAGGTGGGACAGGAACTACGACACCGGTGACGTTGAAAAAAGTAGGCAAAACCCATTGGCTGCCGAAAACATGTGACCTCTAATTTAAAAGAACAGCGCCGCCCAGCTTCGCGTCATTCTGAGCTTGCAATTCACCGAGGACGGAGGTTTCCGTCCAGCTAGCTAGGGCTTAGATTCTGGGTAGGCAGGGAAAGGCTAGGATAGGAAGGAGAAGACAACCACAACAGCTCTTGTAAGAGCTAAATTCCAGGGAGAAGCTTGTCAGTGTAACGTGGCACTGACGGGCTCAATCGCCGCAACCCAGCTTTCCCAGGATCCTGAATGGAATACACTGTCATCCCGTATACCCGATATATACCCCGATACCCGTTCCAACGGTGTGCCCCCCCCCACCTTCACCCCAGAAATACCCTGCAAGGGTCCCCTAGCAATAGAATTGGGGCTATATACATCCCACAATTTTTACTACTGGTATACAGTGCCATTGTCTGACTGGGAATTCAAAGAATATATTGGGAATACAAATACCCTCATTTCTTGCTACTGCCATATAGTGCCAGTTTCTGACTGGTAATTCAAAGAATATATGGGGGTTACGTGCACCCACAATTTTTACTACTGGTATACAGTGCCATTGTCTGACTGGGAATTCAAAGAGTATATTGGGAATACAAATACCCTCATTTCTTGCTACTGCCATTAGAGTGCCAGTTTCTGACTGGGAATTCAAAGAATAGATTGGGGTTACGTGCACCCACAATTTTTTACTACTGGTATACAGTGCCATTGTCTGACTGGGAATTCAAAGAATATATTGGGTTATAAAATACCCTCATTTCTTGCTACTGCCATATAGTGCCAGTTTCTGACTGGTAATTCAAAGAATATATTGGGGTTACGTGCACCCACAATTTTACTACTGGTATACAGTGCCATTGTCTGACTGGGAATTCAAAGAATATATTGGGAATACAAATACCCTCATTTCTTGCTACTGCCATATAGTGCCAGTTTCTGACTGGGAATTCAAAGAATATATTGGGGTTACGTGCACCCACAATTTTTACTACTGGTATACAGTGCCATTGTCTGACTGGGAATTCAAAGAATATATTGGGGTTATAAATACCCTCATTTCTTGCTACTGCCATATAGTGCCAGTTTCTGACTGGTAATTCAAAGAATATATTGGGGTTACGTGCACCCACAATTTTTACTACTGGTATACAGTGCCATTGTCTGACTGGAAATTCAAAGAGTATATTGGGAATACAAATACCCTCATTTCTTGCTACTGCCATATAGTGCCAGTTTCTGACTGGAATTCAAAGAATATATTGGGGTTACGTGCACCCACAATTTTTACTACTGGTATACAGTGCCATTGTCTGACTGGGAATTCAAAGAATATATTGGGGTTATAAATACCCTCATTTCTTGCTACTGCCATATAGTGCCAGTTTCTGACTGGTAATTCAAAGAATATATTGGGGTTACGTGCACCCACAATTTTTACTACTGGTATACAGTGCCATTGTCTGACTGGGAATTCAAAGAGTATATTGGGGAATACAAATACCCTTATTTCTTGCTACTGCCATATAGTGCCAGTTTCTGACTGGTAATTCAAAGAATATATTGGGGTTACGTGCACCCACAATTTTTACTACTGGTATACAGTGCCATTGTCTGACTGGGAATTCAAAGAATATATTGGGGTTATAAATACCCTCATTTCTTGCTACTGCCATATAGTGCCAGTTTCTGACTGGTAATTCAAAGAATATATTGGGGTTACGTGCACCCACAATTTTTACTACTGGTATACAGTGCCATTGTCTGACTGGGAATTCAAAGAGTATATTGGGAATACAAATACCCTCATTTCTTGCTACTGCCATATAGTGCCAGTGTCTGACTGGGAATTCAAAGAATATATTGGGGTTACGTGCACCCACAATTTTTACTACTGGTATACAGTGCCATTGTCTGACTGGGAATTCAAAGAATATATTGGGGTTATAAATACCCTCATTTCTTGCTACTGCCATATAGTGCCAGTTTCTGACTGGTAATTCAAAGAATATATTGGGGTTACGTGCACCCACAATTTTTACTACTGGTATACAGTGCCATTGTCTGACTGGGAATTCAAAGAGTATATTGGGAATACAAATACCCTCATTTCTTGCTACTGCCATATAGTGCCAGTTTCTGACTGGGAATTCAAAGAATATATTGGGGTTACGTGCACCCACAATTTTTACTACTGGTATACAGTGCCATTGTCTGACTGGGAATTCAAAGAATATATTGGGGTTATAAATACCCTCATTTCTTGCTACTGCCATATAGTGCCAGTTTCTGACTGGTAATTCAAAGAATATATTGGGGTTACGTGCACCCACAATTTTTACTACTGGTATACAGTGCCATTGTCTGACTGGGAATTCAAAGAGTATATTGGGAATACAAATACCCTCATTTCTTGCTACTGCCATATAGTGCCAGTTTCTGACTGGTAATTCAAAGAATATATTGGGGTTACGTGCACCCACAATTTTTACTACTGGTATACAGTGCCATTGTCTGACTGGGAATTCAAAGAATATATTGGGGTTATAAATACCCTCATTTCTTGCTACTGCCATATAGTGCCAGTTTCTGACTGGTAATTCAAAGAATATATTGGGGTTACGTGCACCCACAATTTTTACTACTGGTATACAGTGCCATTGTCTGACTGGGAATTCAAAGAGTATATTGGGAATACAAATACCCTCATTTCTTGCTACTGCCATATAGTGCCAGTGTCTGACTGGGAATTCAAAGAATATATTGGGGTTACGTGCACCCACAATTTTTACTACTGGTATACAGTGCCATTGTCTGACTGGGAATTCAAAGAATATATTGGGGTTATAAATACCCTCATTTCTTGCTACTGCCATATAGTGCCAGTTTCTGACTGGTAATTCAAAGAATATATTGGGGTTACGTGCACCCACAATTTTTACTACTGGTATACAGTGCCATTGTCTGACTGGGAATTCAAAGAATATATTGGGAATACAAATACCCTCATTTCTTGCTACTGCCATATAGTGCCAGTTTCTGACTGGGAATTCAAAGAATATATTGGGGTTACGTGCACCCACAATTTTTACTACTGGTATACAGTGCCATTGTCTGACTGGGAATTCAAAGAATATATTGGGGTTATAAATACCCTCATTTCTTGCTACTGCCATATAGTGCCAGTTTCTGACTGGTAATTCAAAGAATATATTGGGGTTACGTGCACCCACAATTTTTACTACTGGTATACAGTGCCATTGTCTGACTGGGAATTCAAAGAGTATATTGGGAATACAAATACCCTCATTTCTTGCTACTGCCATATAGTGCCAGTTTCTGACTGGGAATTCAAAGAATATATTGGGGTTACGTGCACCCACAATTTTTACTACTGGTATACAGTGCCATTGTCTGACTGGGAATTCAAAGAATATATTGGGGTTATAAATACCCTCATTTCTTGCTACTGCCATATAGTGCCAGTTTCTGACTGGTAATTCAAAGAATATATTGGGGTTACGTGCACCCACAATTTTTACTACTGGTATACAGTGCCATTGTCTGACTGGGAATTCAAAGAGTATATTGGGAATACAAATACCCTCATTTCTTGCTACTGCCATATAGTGCCAGTTTCTGACTGGTAATTCAAAGAATATATTGGGGTTACGTGCACCCACAATTTTTACTACTGGTATACAGTGCCATTGTCTGACTGGGAATTCAAAGAATATATTGGGGTTATAAATACCCTCATTTCTTGCTACTGCCATATAGTGCCAGTTTCTGACTGGTAATTCAAAGAATATATTGGGGTTACGTGCACCCACAATTTTTACTACTGGTATACAGTGCCATTGTCTGACTGGGAATTCAAAGAGTATATTGGGAATACAAATACCCTCATTTCTTGCTACTGCCATATAGTGCCAGTGTCTGACTGGGAATTCAAAGAATATATTGGGGTTACGTGCACCCACAATTTTTACTACTGGTATACAGTGCCATTGTCTGACTGGGAATTCAAAGAATATATTGGGGTTATAAATACCCTCATTTCTTGCTACTGCCATATAGTGCCAGTTTCTGACTGGTAATTCAAAGAATATATTGGGGTTACGTGCACCCACAATTTTTACTACTGGTATACAGTGCCATTGTCTGACTGGGAATTCAAAGAGTATATTGGGAATACAAATACCCTCATTTCTTGCTACTGCCATATAGTGCCAGTTTCTGACTGGTAATTCAAAGAATATATTGGGGTTACGTGCACCCACAATTTTTACTACTGGTATACAGTGCCATTGTCTGACTGGGAATTCAAAGAATATATTGGGGTTATAAATACCCTCATTTCTTGCTACTGCCATATAGTGCCAGTTTCTGACTGGTAATTCAAAGAATATATTGGGGTTACGTGCACCCACAATTTTTACTACTGGTATACAGTGCCATTGTCTGACTGGGAATTCAAAGAGTATATTGGGAATACAAATACCCTCATTTCTTGCTACTGCCATATAGTGCCAGTGTCTGACTGGGAATTCAAAGAATATATTGGGGTTACGTGCACCCACAATTTTTACTACTGGTATACAGTGCCATTGTCTGACTGGGAATTCAAAGAGTATATTGGGAATACAAATACCCTCATTTCTTGCTACTGCCATATAGTGCCAGTGTCTGACTGGGAATTCAAAGAATATATTGGGGTTACGTGCACCCACAATTTTTACTACTGGTATACAGTGCCAATTTCTAACTAGGAATTCAAAATGCGCAAGGCTCCCGGAAAGGGACGTGGACGAGGCCGTGGGCGAGGTCGGGGGAATGGTTCTGGGGAGCAAGGTAGCAGTGAAGCCACAGGGCGTCCCGTGCCTACTCCTGTGGGGCAGCAAGCATTGCGCCACTCCACAGTGCCAGGGTTGCTTGCCACATTAACTAAACTGCAGGGTACAAACCTTAGTAGGCCCGAGAACCAGGAACAGGTCTTGCAATGGCTGTCAGAGAACGCTTACAGCACATTGTCCAGCAGCCAGTCAGACTCTGCCTCCTCTCCTCCTATTACCCAACAGTCTTGTCTTCCTTCCTCCCAAAATTCCGAAGCTTTACAGAACAATAACCCAAACTGTCCCTGCTCCCCAGAGCTGTTCTCCGCTCCTTTCATTGTCCCTCAACCTGCCTCTCCACGTCACGATTCCACGAACCTAACAGAGGAGCATCTGTGTCCAGATGCTCAAACACTAGAGTCTCCTCCATCTCCGTTCGATTTGGTGGTGGATGACCAGCAACCCACCCTCATCGACGATGATGTGACGCAGTTGCCGTCAGGGCATCCAGTTGACTGGCGCATTGTGCGGGAGGAGGAGATGAGACAGGAGTTGGAAGAGGAAGTGGTGGATGATGAGGACACTGACCCGACCTGGACAGGGGGGATGTCAAGCGGGGAAAGTAGTGTGGATGTTGAGGCAGGTGCAGCACCAAAAAGGGTAGCTAGAGGCAGAGGCAGAGGTCAGCAGCTTAGGCGAAGCCAGGCCACACCCGGAATCTCCCAAGATGTTCCAGTTCGTACCCAGCCCCGAAAAACTCCCACCTCGAGGGCACGTTTCTCGAAGGTGTGGAGTTTTTTCAAGGAATGCGCCGAGGACAGATATAGTGTTGTCTGCACAATTTGCCTCTCGAAATTGATTAGGGGCTCTGAGAAGAGCAACCTGTCCACCACTTCAATGCGCCGTCATTTGGAATCCAAGCACTGGAATCAGTGGCAGGCAGCAACGGCAGGACAAAGGCCGCCTGCCGTTCACGCCACTGCCACTGCCTCTGCCTCTGCCTCTGCCACTGCCACTGCTGACTGTGCTGGCGATGCACTCCAGAGGACGAGCCAGGACACCACTTCATCTGCCTCCGCCACTTTGTTGACTTCTACCTCATCCTCCCCTGGTCCTGTCTTATCTCCTTCTCCTGCACCATCAAAGGCACCATCAGGCGTTTCTTTACAACAACCCACCATCTCTCAGACATTGGAGCGGCGGCAGAAATACACTGCTAACCACCCACACGCGCAAGCCTTGAACGCCAACATCGCTAAACTGCTGGCCCAGGAGATGTTGGCGTTCCGGCTTGTTGAAACTCCCGCCTTCCTGGACCTGATGGCAACTGCGGCACCTCGCTATGCCGTCCCTAGCCGTCACTACTTCTCCCGGTGTGCCGTCCCCGCCTTGCACCAGCACGTGTCACTCAACATCAGGCGGGCCCTTAGTTCCGCGCTTTGCACAAAGGTCCACTTGACCACCGACGCGTGGACAAGTGCATGCGGACAGGGACGCTACATTTCACTGACGGCACACTGGGTGAATGTAGTTGAGGCTGGGACTGCTTCCCAAACTGGCCCGGTGTACCTCGTCTCCCCGCCTAACATTCCTGGCAGGGACACGAGAAGAACACCCCCCTCCTCCTCCTCCTCTACCGCCTCCTCCTCCGCCACCGCCTCCTCCTCCGCCACCGCCTCCTCCTCCGCTGTTAGATTGACCCCAGCTACGAGTTGGAAACGTTGCAGCACTGGCGTTGGTAGACGTCAGCAGGCTGTGCTGAAGCTGATCAGCTTGGGGGACAGACAGCACACTGCCTCCGAGGTGAGGGATGCCCTCCTCGATGAGACGGCAATATGGTTTGAGCCGCTGCACCTGGGCCCAGGCATGGTCGTTTGTGATAACGGCCGGAACCTGGTAGCAGCTCTGGAGCTTGCCGGACTCCAACATGTTCCATGCCTGGCCCACGTCTTCAACCTAGTGGTGCAACGTTTCCTAAAGAGCTACCCCAATGTTCCAGAGCTACTGGTGAAAGTGCGGCGCATGTGCGCCCACTTTCGCAAGTCGACAGTAGCCGCTGCTAGCTTAAAATCTCTCCAGCAACGCCTGCATGTGCCACAACACCGGCTTTTGTGCGACGTCCCCACACGCTGGAACTCAACGTTTCAGATGTTGAATAGAGTGGTTGAGCAGCAGAGACCTTTGATGGAATACCAGCTACAAAACCCTAGGGTGCCACAAAGTCAGCTGCCTCAGTTTCACATCCATGAGTGGCCATGGATGAGAGACCTTTGTGACATCCTACGGGTCTTTGAGGAGTCCACAAGGAGGGTGAGCTCTGAGGATGCGATGGTGAGCCTTACAATCCCGCTCTTGTGTGTTCTGAGAGAATCCCTGATTGACATCAGGGATAACTCAGATCACACAGAGGAGTTAGGGATAGCATCCGATCCGTCACAGCTGGAGAGTAGGTCCACACATCTGTCCGCTTCACTGCGTTTAATGGAGGAGGAGGAGGAGGAGGAGGAGGAAGAAGAGTTGTCCGATGATGTGATGGTGATACAGGAGGCTTCCGGGCAACTTCGAATCGTCCCATTGTTGCAGCGCGGATGGGTAGACATGGAGGATGAGGAGGAAATGGAGATTGAACTTTCCGGTGGGGCCAGAGGAGTCATGCCAACTAACACTGTGGCAGACATGGCTGAGTTCATGTTGGGGTGCTTTACAACCGACAAGCGTATTGTCAAAATCATGGAGGACAACCAGTACTGGATCTTTGCTATCCTTGACCCCCGGTATAAAAACAACATCTCGTCTTTTATTCCGGTAGAGGGGAGGGCCAATCGCATCAATGCTTGCCACAGGCAATTGGTGCAAAATATGATGGAGATGTTTCCAGCATGTGACAGTGGCGGCAGGGAGGGCAGTTCCTCCAGTAGGCAACCAAGTTCTCACCGGTCCACACAAACGAGGGGCACACTGTCTAAGGTCTGGGACACCTTGATGGCACCCCCTCGCCAAAGTGCCGCCACGGAGGGTCCTAGTGTCACCAGGCGTGAGAAGTATAGGCGCATGTTGCGGGAATACCTTTCCGACCACAGCCCTGTCCTCTCCGACCCCTCTGCGCCCTACACGTATTGGGTGTCGAAGTTGGACCTGTGGCTTGAACTTGCCCTATATGCCTTGGAGGTGCTGTCCTGTCCTGCCGCCAGCGTCCTATCTGAGAGGGTGTTCAGTGCAGCCGGTGGCATCATCACTGACAAGCGCACCCGTCTGTCAGCTGAGAGTGCCGACCGGCTCACTTTGATAAAAATGAACCACCACTGGATAGAGCCTTCATTTTTGGGCCCACCTGTGTAAAGCACCCCAACATGAAACTCCATGTCTGTACTCAACCTCTCCAATTCCTCCGCATCCTCATACTCATCCACCATAAGCGTTGCACAATTCTGCTAATACTAGGCTCCCTCCAACATGATTTCCCCCAACTCTGCTGGTTAGAGGCTCCCTCCACCCTGATTTCCACCAACTCTGCTGGTTAGAGGCTCCCTCCACCCTGCTTTCCCACAACTCTGCTGGTTAGAGGCTCCTTCCACCATGAATTTGCCCAAACTGGGCTGTTTAGAGGCTCCCTCCACCATGAATTGGTCCAAACTGGGCTGGTTAGAGGCTCCCTCCACCATTAATTGGTCCAAACTGGGCTGGTTAGAGGCTCCCTCCACCATGAATTTGCCCAAACTGGGCTGTTTAGAGGCTCCCTCCACCATGAATTTGCCCAAACTGGGCTGTTTAGAGGCTCCCTCCACCATGAATTGGTCCAAACTGGGTTTTTTAGAGGCTCCCTCCACCATGAATTGGTCCAAACTGGGGTGGTTAGAGGCTCCCTCCACCATTAATTGGTCCAAACTGGGCTGGTTAGAGGCTCCCTCCACCATGAATTGGTCCAAACTGGGCTGGTTAGAGGCTCCCTCCACCATGAATTGGTCCAAACTGGGGTGGTTAGAGGCTCCCTCCACCATTAATTGGTCCAAACTGGGCTGGTTAGAGGCTCCCTCCACCATTAATTGGTCCAAACTGGGCTGGTTAGAGGCTCCCTCCACCATGAATTTGCCCAAACTGGGCTGTTTAGAGGCTCCCTCCACCATTAATTGGTCCAAACTGGGCTGGTTAGAGGCTCCCTCCACAATTAATTGGTCCAAACTGGGCTAATTAGAGGCTCCCTCCACCATGAATTGGTCCAAACTGGGTTTTTTAGAGGCTCCCTCCACCATGAATTTGCCCAAACTGGGCTGTTTAGAGGCTCCCTCCACCATGAATTGGTCCAAACTGGGCTGGTTAGAGGCTCCCTCCACCATGAATTTCCCAAAACTTGGCTGTTTAGAGGCTCCCTCCACCATTAATTGGTCCAAACTGGGCTGGTTAGAGGCTCCCTCCACCATGAATTGGTCCAAACTGGGGTTTTTAGAGGCTCCCTCCACCATGAATTGGTCCAAACTTGGCTGTTTAGAGGCTCCCTCCACCATGAATTGGTCCAAACTGGGGTGGTTAGAGGCTCCCTCCACCATTAATTGGTCCAAACTGGGCTGGTTAGAGGCTCCCTCCACCATTAATTGGTCCAAACTGGGCTGGTTAGAGGCTCCCTCCACCATGAATTTGCCCAAACTGGGCTGTTTAGAGGCTCCCTCCACCATGAATTTGCCCAAACTGGGCTGGTTAGAGGCTCCCTCCACCATGAATTGGTCCAAACGGGTTTTTAGAGGCTCCCTTCACCATGAATTGGTCCAAACTTGGCTGTTTAGAGGCTCCCTCCACCATGAATTGGTCCAAACTGGGGTGGTTAGAGGCTCCCTCCACCATTAATTGGTCCAAACTGGGCTGGTTAGAGGCTCCCTCCACCATGAATTTGCCCAAACTGGGCTGTTTAGAGGCTCCCTCCACCATGAATTTGCCCAAACTGGGCTGGTTAGAGGCTCCCTCCACCATGAATTGGTCCAAACGGGTTTTTAGAGGCTCCCTCCACCATGAATTGGTCCAAACGGGTTTTTAGAGGCTCCCTTCACCATGAATTTGCCCAAACTGGGCTGTTTAGAGGCTCCCTCCACCATGAATTTGCCCAAACTGGGCTGTTTAGAGGCTCCCTCCACCATGAATTGGTCCAAACTGGGTTTTTTAGAGGCTCCCTCCACCATGAATTGGTCCAAACTGGGGTGGTTAGAGGCTCCCTCCACCATTAATTGGTCCAAACTGGGCTGGTTAGAGGCTCCCTCCACCATGAATTGGTCCAAACTGGGCTGGTTAGAGGCTCCCTCCACCATGAATTGGTCCAAACTGGGGTGGTTAGAGGCTCCCTCCACCATTAATTGGTCCAAACTGGGCTGGTTAGAGGCTCCCTCCACCATTAATTGGTCCAAACTGGGCTGGTTAGAGGCTCCCTCCACCATGAATTTGCCCAAACTGGGCTGTTTAGAGGCTCCCTCCACCATTAATTGGTCCAAACTGGGCTGGTTAGAGGCTCCCTCCACAATTAATTGGTCCAAACTGGGCTAATTAGAGGCTCCCTCCACCATGAATTGGTCCAAACTGGGTTTTTTAGAGGCTCCCTCCACCATGAATTTGCCCAAACTGGGCTGTTTAGAGGCTCCCTCCACCATGAATTGGTCCAAACTGGGCTGGTTAGAGGCTCCCTCCACCATGAATTTCCCAAAACTTGGCTGTTTAGAGGCTCCCTCCACCATTAATTGGTCCAAACTGGGCTGGTTAGAGGCTCCCTCCACCATGAATTGGTCCAAACTGGGGTTTTTAGAGGCTCCCTCCACCATGAATTGGTCCAAACTTGGCTGTTTAGAGGCTCCCTCCACCATGAATTGGTCCAAACTGGGGTGGTTAGAGGCTCCCTCCACCATTAATTGGTCCAAACTGGGCTGGTTAGAGGCTCCCTCCACCATTAATTGGTCCAAACTGGGCTGGTTAGAGGCTCCCTCCACCATGAATTTGCCCAAACTGGGCTGTTTAGAGGCTCCCTCCACCATGAATTTGCCCAAACTGGGCTGGTTAGAGGCTCCCTCCACCATGAATTGGTCCAAACGGGTTTTTAGAGGCTCCCTTCACCATGAATTGGTCCAAACTTGGCTGTTTAGAGGCTCCCTCCACCATGAATTGGTCCAAACTGGGGTGGTTAGAGGCTCCCTCCACCATTAATTGGTCCAAACTGGGCTGGTTAGAGGCTCCCTCCACCATTAATTGGTCCAAACTGGGCTGGTTAGAGGCTCCCTCCACCATGAATTTGCCCAAACTGGGCTGTTTAGAGGCTCCCTCCACCATGAATTTGCCCAAACTGGGCTGGTTAGAGGCTCCCTCCACCATGAATTGGTCCAAACGGGTTTTTAGAGGCTCCCTTCACCATGAATTGGTCCAAACTTGGCTGTTTAGAGGCTCCCTCCACCATGAATTGGTCCAAACTGGGGTGGTTAGAGGCTCCCTCCACCATTAATTGGTCCAAACTGGGCTGGTTAGAGGCTCCCTCCACCATTAATTGGTCCAAACTGGGCTGGTTAGAGGCTCCCTCCACCATGAATTTGCCCAAACTGGGCTGTTTAGAGGCTCCCTCCACCATGAATTTGCCCAAACTGGGCTGGTTAGAGGCTCCCTCCACCATGAATTGGTCCAAACGGGTTTTTAGAGGCTCCCTTCACCATGAATTGGTCCAAACTTGGCTGTTTAGAGGCTCCCTCCACCATGAATTGGTCCAAACTGGGGTGGTTAGAGGCTCCCTCCACCATTAATTGGTCCAAACTGGGCTGGTTAGAGGCTCCCTCCACCATTAATTGGTCCAAACTGGGCTGGTTAGAGGCTCCCTCCACCATGAATTGGTCCAAACTGGGGTTTTTAGAGGCTCCCTCCACCATGAATTGGTCCAAACTGGGGTGGTTAGAGGCTCCCTCCACCATTAATTGGTCCAAACTGGGCTGGTTAGAGGCTCCCTCCACCATGAATTGGTCCAAACTGGGCTGGTTAGAGGCTCCCTCCACCATGAATTGGTCCAAACTGGGGTGGTTAGAGGCTCCCTCCACCATTAATTGGTCCAAACTGGGCTGGTTAGAGGCTCCCTCCACCATTAATTGGTCCAAACTGGGCTGGTTAGAGGCTCCCTCCACCATGAATTTGCCCAAACTGGGCTGTTTAGAGGCTCCCTCCACCATTAATTGGTCCAAACTGGGCTGGTTAGAGGCTCCCTCCACAATTAATTGGTCCAAACTGGGCTAATTAGAGGCTCCCTCCACCATGAATTGGTCCAAACTGGGTTTTTTAGAGGCTCCCTCCACCATGAATTTGCCCAAACTGGGCTGTTTAGAGGCTCCCTCCACCATGAATTGGTCCAAACTGGGCTGGTTAGAGGCTCCCTCCACCATGAATTTCCCAAAACTTGGCTGTTTAGAGGCTCCCTCCACCATTAATTGGTCCAAACTGGGCTGGTTAGAGGCTCCCTCCACCATGAATTGGTCCAAACTGGGGTTTTTAGAGGCTCCCTCCACCATGAATTGGTCCAAACTTGGCTGTTTAGAGGCTCCCTCCACCATGAATTGGTCCAAACTGGGGTGGTTAGAGGCTCCCTCCACCATTAATTGGTCCAAACTGGGCTGGTTAGAGGCTCCCTCCACCATTAATTGGTCCAAACTGGGCTGGTTAGAGGCTCCCTCCACCATGAATTTGCCCAAACTGGGCTGTTTAGAGGCTCCCTCCACCATGAATTTGCCCAAACTGGGCTGGTTAGAGGCTCCCTCCACCATGAATTGGTCCAAACGGGTTTTTAGAGGCTCCCTTCACCATGAATTGGTCCAAACTTGGCTGTTTAGAGGCTCCCTCCACCATGAATTGGTCCAAACTGGGGTGGTTAGAGGCTCCCTCCACCATTAATTGGTCCAAACTGGGCTGGTTAGAGGCTCCCTCCACCATTAATTGGTCCAAACTGGGCTGGTTAGAGGCTCCCTCCACCATGAATTGGTCCAAACTGGGGTTTTTAGAGGCTCCCTCCACCATGAATTGGTCCAAACTTGGCTGTTTAGAGGCTCCCTCCACCATTAATTGGTCCAAACTGGGCTGGTTAGAGGCTCCCTCCACCATGAATTGGTCCAAACTGGGTTTTTTAGAGGCTCCCTCCACCATGAATTTGCCCAAACTGGGCTGTTTAGAGGCTCCCTCCACCATGAATTGGTCCAAACTGGGTTTTTTAGAGGCTCCCTCCACCATGAATTGGTCCAAACTGGGCTGGTTAGAGGCTCCCTCCACCATGAATTGGTCCAAACTGGGGTGGTTAGAGGCTCCCTCCACCATTAATTGGTCCAAACTGGGCTGGTTAGAGGCTCCCTCCACCATTAATTGGTCCAAACTGGGCTGGTTAGAGGCTCCCTCCACCATTAATTTGCCCAAACTGGGCTGTTTAGAGGCTCCCTCCACCATTAATTGGTCCAAACTGGGCTGGTTAGAGGCTCCCTCCACAATTAATTGGTCCAAACTGGGCTAATTAGAGGCTCCCTCCACCATGAATTGGTCCAAACTGGGTTTTTTAGAGGCTCCCTCCACCATGAATTTGCCCAAACTGGGCTGTTTAGAGGCTCCCTCCACCATGAATTGGTCCAAACTGGGCTGGTTAGAGGCTCCCTCCACCATGAATTTCCCAAAACTTGGCTGTTTAGAGGCTCCCTCCACCATTAATTGGTCCAAACTGGGCTGGTTAGAGGCTCCCTCCACAATTAATTGGTCCAAACTGGGCTAATTAGAGGCTCCCTCCACCATGAATTGGTCCAAACTGGGTTTTTTAGAGGCTCCCTCCACCATGAATTTGCCCAAACTGGGCTGTTTAGAGGCTCCCTCCACCATGAATTGGTCCAAACTGGGCTGGTTAGAGGCTCCCTCCACCATGAATTTCCCAAAACTTGGCTGTTTAGAGGCTCCCTCCACCATTAATTGGTCCAAACTGGGCTGGTTAGAGGCTCCCTCCACCATGAATTTGCCCAAACTGGGCTGTTTAGAGGCTCCCTCCACCATTAATTGGTCCAAACTGGGCTGGTTAGAGGCTCCCTCCACCATGAATTTGCCCAAACTGGGCTGTTTAGAGGCTCCCTCCACCATGAATTGGTCCAAACTGGGTTTTTTAGAGGCTCCCTCCACCATGAATTGGTCCAAACTGGGCTGGTTAGAGGCTCCCTCCACCATGAATTTCCCAAAACTTGGCTGTTTAGAGGCTCCCTCCACCATGAATTGGTCCAAACTGGGCTGTTTAGAGGCTCCCTCCACCATGAATTGGTCCAAACTGGGTTTTTTAGAGGCTCCCTCCACCATGAATTGGTCCAAACTGGGCTGGTTAGAGGCTCCCTCCACCATGAATTGGTCCAAACTGGGGTGGTTAGAGGCTCCCTCCACCATTAATTGGTCCAAACTGGGCTGGTTAGAGGCTCCCTCCACCATTAATTGGTCCAAACTGGGCTGGTTAGAGGCTCCCTCCACCATGAATTTGCCCAAACTGGGCTGGTTAGAGGCTCCCTCCACCATGAATTGGTCCAAACTGGGGTGGTTAGAGGCTCCCTCCACCATTAATTGGTCCAAACTGGGCTGGTTAGAGGCTCCCTCCACCATTAATTGGTCCAAACTGGGCTGGTTAGAGGCTCCCTCCACCATTAATTGGTCCAAACTGGGCTGGTTAGAGGCTCCCTCCACCATGAATTTGCCCAAACTGGGCTGTTTAGAGGCTCCCTCCACCATGAATTTGCCCAAACTGGGCTGGTTAGAGGCTCCCTCCACCATGAATTGGTCCAAACTGGGGTGGTTAGAGGCTCCCTCCACCATTAATTGGTCCAAACTGGGCTGGTTAGAGGCTCCCTCCACCATGAATTTGCCCAAACTGGGCTGTTTAGAGGCTCCCTCCACCATGAATTTGCCCAAACTGGGCTGGTTAGAGGCTCCCTCCACCATGAATTGGTCCAAACTGGGGTTTTTAGAGGCTCCCTCCACCATGAATTGGTCCAAACTGGGGTTTTTAGAGGCTCCCTCCACCATGAATTGGTCCAAACTGGGGTGGTTAGAGGCTCCCTCCACCATTAATTGGTCCAAACTGGGCTGGTTAGAGGCTCCCTCCACCATTAATTGGTCCAAACTGGGCTGGTTAGAGGCTCCCTCCACCATGAATTTGCCCAAACTGGGCTGTTTAGAGGCTCCCTCCACCATGAATTTGCCCAAACTGGGCTGGTTAGAGGCTCCCTCCACCATGAATTGGTCCAAACTGGGGTTTTTAGAGGCTCCCTCCACCATGAATTGGTCCAAACTGGGGTGGTTAGAGGCTCCCTCCACCATTAATTGGTCCAAACTGGGCTGGTTAGAGGCTCCCTCCACCATGAATTGGTCCAAACTGGGGTTTTTAGAGGCTCCCTCCACCATGAATTGGTCCAAACTTGGCTGTTTAGAGGCTCCCTCCACCATTAATTGGTCCAAACTGGGCTGGTTAGAGGCTCCCTCCACCATGAATTGGTCCAAACTGGGTTTTTTAGAGGCTCCCTCCACCATGAATTTGCCCAAACTGGGCTGTTTAGAGGCTCCCTCCACCATGAATTGGTCCAAACTGGGTTTTTTAGAGGCTCCCTCCACCATGAATTGGTCCAAACTTGGCTGTTTAGAGGCTCCCTCCACCATTAATTGGTCCAAACTGGGCTGGTTAGAGGCTCCCTCCACCATGAATTGGTCCAAACTGGGTTTTTTAGAGGCTCCCTCCACCATGAATTTGCCCAAACTGGGCTGTTTAGAGGCTCCCTCCACCATGAATTGGTCCAAACTGGGTTTTTTAGAGGCTCCCTCCACCATGAATTGGTCCAAACTGGGCTGGTTAGAGGCTCCCTCCACCATGAATTGGTCCAAACTGGGGTGGTTAGAGGCTCCCTCCACCATTAATTGGTCCAAACTGGGCTGGTTAGAGGCTCCCTCCACCATTAATTGGTCCAAACTGGGCTGGTTAGAGGCTCCCTCCACCATGAATTTGCCCAAACTGGGCTGGTTAGAGGCTCCCTCCACCATGAATTGGTCCAAACTCGGTTTTTTAGAGGCTCCCTCCACCATGAATTTGCCCAAACTGGGCTGGTTAGAGGCTCCCTCCACCATGAATTGGTCCAAACTGGGGTTTTTAGAGGCTCCCTCCACCATGAATTGGCCCAAACTCTGCTGGTTAGAGGCTCAATCCACCCTGATTTTCAAAACAAATGTTGGTGCCAACCTCAACTTACTACAAGGGCCAAATTCACTGCTGGTGACAAGCTCTCCTCACTGCAAGTGCCAAATACACATGTTTCAAGGTGTTTTCCTACTGTCAGAGAGGTGGTATTGAGTGTGTAAAGTGTGTAGTTGTTAGGCTGTGATGTTGGGGTAATAGAGGGTCTTTGGTGTGTTAGATGCCCCCAGACATGCTTCCCCTGCTGTCCCAGTGTCATTCCAGAGGTGTTGGCATCATTTCCTGGGGTGTCATAGTGGACTTGGTGACCCTCCAGACACGGATTTGGGTTTCCCCCTTAACGAGTATCTGTTCCCCATAGACTATAATGGGGTTCGAAACCCGTTCGAACACACGAACATTGAGCGGCTGTTCGAATCGAATTTCGAACCTCGAACATTTTACTGTTCGCTCATCTCTAATAAATGTATTATTATTATTGTTACATTAGGTACACCTAATCTCCACTATGGTCTTTCAGGTGGTCTGCCTCTACAAACAATTGCAGAAATAGTTGCTATTGTAGATGCAGAATCTGGGCCTACTGCACCTTTATGTGCTGTATGTTTATTTGTTATACATGATTTTCTTGAATTGTATTTCTTGACATCTTGAAGTAGATGTAAAACAGTAGGAGGCCATGATTGTCATATATTATGGTTCAATTTTAGTTACAAACCATGAAAGAATTTTTTAGCAAAAATGACAAATAAATCAATAAGTAGAAACACAGAAAATAGCCATACAACAGAAAGAAGAGAAGAAAGAAATGTATATAAAAACCTGTATAGCTACTGTATGAAAGTATACCAGAAGAGAGGAAAAAGAGCATGATGCCTCATGGGGCAATCTATATATATAAAACTCAAATTCTGTAGTAGTCTGCTCTACACAAATCCACAGTTCTCAACCGATTTGGGTGAAATTTAGCGCGCCTCCTCTCGACCCACAGGAGCAGAATGCTGCGCACGTTACATCTCGCTGGTGTCCCCTGTCATGAAATTGGGGTGCCTAAATTTAGGCCCTATGCATATAATGGGGAAAAGTGAAAATGAAAGCGCTGAGGGGAAAACAACAGTTGTGACTGACAGGGACGGATTATAGCGACGACGCCAAAGAGTCACTACTAAAGGGGCTGCACCACCACACACAACACACACACATTTCACAGACACCATATAAACATCACACAGACAGCACACATACACCAACCCACAAGCACAACACCACACAAATGCCACAACACACAACACAAACACCATTCCACAAATATCACAATACCACCCCACAAATACCACATGTACACCATGCACACCCGCATGGACCACACAAACACACTCAGATGGATGCACACTACACACATGGACGAACAGAGCACATGCGTATTCACACAACTACCACACGCATGGACACTTGCTCTGTGCACACAGAAACACATGGATCACATGCGCACATACAGGCATACATATACACGGACCACATACGTGCATGCACACATGCATACATACACATGGATCACACGTGTGCACACACACACACAAATACACACACGCACGTGCACACACACGCATATATATACACAGACCACACACCTACATGCACACATGCATACATACACATGGATCACACATATGCACAAACACATATGAGCACGCAAACACACACACGCATACATATACACGGACCATACACACGTGCATGCACACACGCATACATACACATGCATCACACACATGTACATGCACGCATACACTGAATAAACATGTCTGGTATCCTTAGTGGCTGTTTGCACACTGCAGTATTTTTCATGAGCCTCCAGGCCATGGATTTGGTGGTTCCTTAGACTTTTTTTGCACAAAGCTGTGAATTTTGCAGGCTCCATAGAACTCTATAGAGATGAAGAATCCACGGCCCAGAGACTGTAGTGTTACTGTAGTGTGCAAGCAGCCTTACTGAGCAGCAATATTGGTCAGGCAAAAACTGCCTCATAGTAAGATTGTCATTATTGCTTACTATACAGGGAGCTTTCATCACTGAAGCCCTACAATAGATAGCTGTCTAACTGTAAATCAGTTTTACTCTTTTGTTTATAAACTACTTATAAATTACACTGGAGGGAGGGGGGAAGGGTTGCACTATGTTGTTAATTGGGTGTAAATCAGTGGCATAACTAGGAATGATGGAATAAATAGTTGTCTCTACTGCTCACAGTTATCAGCCAGTCTCCTGCCATTGCTTTTATTGTGGCTTTCTATCTACTGTACATCCTTAACACTCTGCAAGTGATATGAACACACATATTATACACAAATTCATATGTATCAGCTTAAAGGGGTTGGCTACTTTCATACCAATATTGAGAGACAGATGTCATTGTTTCTATAATAAAAAGTTATACAATTTCCCAATATACTTTCTGTCTCAATTCCTCGCAGGAATAAATCCATCGCTGGATAAAAATCACTTCATGGTCATGTGATTTATGGTCCATGATCATGTGATCACACAAGTGCACAGCTCATTACCAGGCAGATGTCTGATTACTGTGCTATCACTATAACGAGCTGTGCACCTGTGTGCTCATCACATGACCATGGACCATAAATCACATGATCATGGTCAGACTTTTATCCTCTAGAAGTAACAGAATGAATGACAGCAAGCCGAAATCTAGAAAACCGTGAGGAATTGATACAGAAAGTATATTGGAAAATTGTAAAACTTTTTATTATACAAACAATAACATTTGTCTCTCAATATTGGACTGAAAGTGGCCAACCCCTTTAAATACACTGAATGGAATATTTAGACTTCACGTCATATACCTAGAGTCTTGATAACTCCTACGTCAGTCAAGAAAGCACCTAATTTATAACCTCATGCTCTATCATTTCATGTACTGAAATCTATGCCAGTTTAGTTTCAGGAATGGGTCTTCTTCGCGTCTTCTTCTGGGGGTTGGTGTTAGGATCGGGTCTCGCAGGTTCCCATCATGGCGCACAGTGCCACCTGCGGGCCAATCTGAACCTCGCCCTCGGCGTTGTGCAGGAAGACGTCTGGAGTCTAAGTCCAGTTTTCGGCCCACTGAGCATGCTCAGGCATTTTGGTGCTGCTCAGAGACTAAGTGCCATTCTCTCCCCACTGAGCATGCTCAGGCATTTTGGGTCCGCTCTGAGGCTAAGTCCCAGTTTGGCCTTACTGGGCATGATCGGTGATGTTATGCCACCGCCCCTGTTGGGCGGGGATTAGCCTTTAAAAGGTGCGAGCCGACGCCCGGCCGGTGCTCACACTTTATCTAAAAAACACGTAAGACAGGAGGGTATGACAGGAGCTCCAGGCTGCTTCCAGTAGCTAAGCAGGTTCCATCTAGTGCTGTTAGCAAGACCTATAAGTCCTGAATGTACTGGCAGCTCCACACTACGGCTCGGTGCAGTGGACTCTGTACCAGCCGGTGGACTGGCAGCGGGCTTGGTCTCTTTAGCTAGGCTATCTGTCACTGTCTGTGTGTGTTATAGCTCCAAGCTGTGCGGAGCCATTTGTGTTGCTGTTAGGGGTGACGTTAACCCCTGGCAGTCTTGTTGCAGTTGGTCCACCTGAAGCTGCACAAAACTATTTACCAGTGCAGTGAACTGGTGTAAACTTGAGTGCAGCCTGTTAATCTCCGAAGCTGCAATAGCTATTTACCCAGTGAGGATAACTGGAGTAAATCTCCATTGTGTAACACGGTTGCCCAGTGCAGTCAACTGGTACAACCTTGCCGCAGCCCCGTTCACATTGCTGCAGCCCTGACGCATTCATCCAGTGAAGTGAACTGGTGCATTTACTTTACTCCCTGTTCAGACACACTGCTGCCTGGTACTGGCACACGGCCGCCCATCTGGGTCTGTGGACCTCGCCGCAGTGCTCTGCGGCTTAGCGGTTCTGTTGCGTTTATTATTATTTTTGTATTTGCACACAGAACCATAACAGTTGGTTTCAAACTTCTAGGCCTTGGGCCTAGGGCACAGCCGACTGCGCATGCCCGCAGGCCACAAGAAAATGGCTGCTTACATAGTATTGTAAGCGGCCATTTTCTTGTGGCCTGCAGACATGCGCAGTCGGCTGCCCGAGGCCTAGAAGTTTGAAGCCACCGCCGGAAGAAGACGCAAAGAAGACCTGTTCCTGAAGAAGATGGAGGCGGCGCTGGAGAGTTCTCTTGCAGCATTGGGGACGCCCCCAGTGCTGCAAGAGAACTCATTTGCATACCGATGAAAACCGGATTACATACCAAACGGCGGAGCGGAGAAGACATGTAAAGGTAGGAGAAGAATAGCCTTTCTTAAGGCTATTCCTACGTGTTAGGCAGAAAAAAATGGGTTTTAATGATAGAATCCCTTTAAAGTGTAGTTGCCTTTTACTTTTCAGCATGATTTTTTTTTTTTTTAAAGCCAGAAATGACAGCATCCTCTACAGACAGATATTTATTGTTTCCAGAAAATCACAGACAGGTAACGTCTATTTCAAGCTTCTTTGTATCTTATAACCTATAGCAATGTGTATAGAAGTCTAGGGCCATGTCAGATATTCTAAATGTGGTGTGGACCTAGCCTTCTCTATACCACTTAGGATCAATGGTTCACTGTACTCTACTGTATTATATAAATTGCAGTTGAACCGATCATTATTAATTCAGTAGTAATAACTGTGTAAGACAAGAACGTGTTAATAAGGAACCACCTGCTATAAAAACTGTTTTAATATGGATTTTTGATAACCTTTAACTCTATAATATTCCCTTTAAAGTTTATGCATTATACTGTATGTATCATTGTCTTTTTTTAACAGCTGCCAAATGGACTGAACTGCACTTAAATGGCAAGTACTAATACTAGATTGCCAGTGGCTGCTTTATAATTGTGTTTAAGTGCTTCATCTAGCCGAGCAGCTTACAGAAAGCAGCTGCAGCGTGGCGCATGAGTGGCCAATTAGATGAATTAGATTTAGTTATAGGGACAAGCAAATTTATAAAGACAGATTTTACTTGAGTTGACCATTAACAAGAGTCCTAAAGGGATCTGAAAGTTACTGGAAAAGTTAATGTCTGTATTAAGAAACAGATATTCAAAATGTGAGAAACATGTCTGTGCGATGAACCTATTATATAGTAATAGTGGCCTTAAAGGGGTAAACCTTTATTTCAGTTCTCTGTTAGATCAAGCAAAATATAACTTTTTTTCAATTAGAAAAATTAATTTAAAAAAAATCCATACATCTAGATATTGCTGTTACATAATTGTTCTGGTGCCCCCTGTTGTTCATTTGATTTCCTCTCAAAATATCTTACGAATTTGTCCATTGTTAATGGTCATACGGTACATGCCCGGGAGCTCAGTCTCATGGTCCTTCTTGTACATGGATAGGGAAGTGAATGTGCAGCCAAAAAGAAAAAAAATTGTGATTTAGAAATTGTTTATTTGCACAAGCAACAAACAAGTTTCTCTGATTTTCTAAATTTACACCAGGGGCTAGAGTTGGCATAGATTTAAAGGGTTTGCACAGTTTCAGACAAATTTTGAAACACATGTAATTGTTTGTGTAATGAAAATTTATACAATTTTCCAATATACTTTCTGTATCAATTCCTCACAGTTTTCTAGTACTCTGCTTGCTGTCATTTGTTCTGCTTACTCCCAGGGGATAAAAATTAGTCCATGATCATGTCATGTACAGTCTATTCATATGACCATGGACTGAGTTTTATGCACTAAAAGCAAGCAGAATTTATGCACTAAAAGCAACCTTTAAGATTCAATACACAAAGTATATTGGAAAATTGTATAACTTTTAATCATATAAATAATATTTGTCTATCAATATTTGTTTGAAACTGGACAATCCCTTTAAGTTGTAATTTACTCCAATTATAAGAAACCTATGGGGCAGTAGGAGGCCACACCACATTTGGCTAAGTCTGGTTCTGACACGCTCACTTTTCAGGCATGCAGGGCACAAATTGCCAAAGAGACATACATCAATACTTTAATAAATTCCTCCCATTCTGTTCAGCTTTTTCTGCTACTCTGCAATGATCATACAGATCAGTACCAGCTAGGATGCAGAGAACTGTGCAGCTATGAACAGTCGCAGAGTTCTCTCAATTTTGCTTTGCCAGTGTGCTGCCTGATTGTTAACTCTCTTCTGATTAGAACGATTAAGACTCGATCAGTTGGGAAAGTACAATACAGGTTCAGGCGTGTGAAGTTTGTTGATCAATCAGGAGAGCAGCTGAAAAATAACAACTGTGTGTCCTTGCAACTTCTCCTGTCAGTTCAGGCTGAGCAGAGATAAAATAATGGAAAAAATAAAACATGGGAAAAGTATTTCTGAGAAAACAGGAGAATCCTTCTCACCTCTGATCCGTTCTGGCTGCAGTAATATAAATGTACTTGTGTCCCTTGTGCCTCCCCCTTCATCTCTATCTATCTTTCCTCTCTCCCTGTACACTCTTGATGCTAATACATTTTCAGTGATGGGTCCCAGAATGTAATGCCTCCTCTCAACGATCCTTTCTTTGAGGTCATGCCTTCTCGGCTCTAGGCTCAATTGTGGACTTTGCTGTGTGTGTGTCACTTATGTGACAGCAAGCAACTGATGCATGTTGATGGTTAGACATTAGTTATGGGGTGTAATGTAGGTCCTCAAGTTAGTGTCTAGATAGGGAATCAGGTCAGTCTTTTACTGGCCATAGCTAGCTTTGTGTGTCTGTGTGTGCTCACTGAAATCTGCTGCAGTGGATAGGTGTGGTGTGAATTGTACCCTAGGTGGTTTGCTCATCAGGAAAAGACCGCCACATACAGGGCTATTATTGTGAATACCACCTAACACTACACTCTATGCACACAAGTTCGCTGAGTGTCACCATCATCATGCCTCTGCTTTGTTATTAAGCACCTCGAAATTGCAGGTAGCTTTTTATTAAGGAGCTTTTAGCATCACCTTAATAAAAGTTACATTTTAGTGTACTGAAGACTATTATTTTTGCCTTCTCTCCTCAGTTCCATACTTCAATAATATGTTCTCTGGTCCCCATATAACTGCTTGATTAACTTTTACATCTTCTGTACAGATCTTGTATGGTTCCCCTGTCTTGTACATTTTGTATAGGAGAAGTGTATTACAATGGGTTCTAAGGATAGTGAGAATCAAGAATGACACACACCACTCATGCAAAAAAAAAATAAAAATAAAATAACAAAAGGATAAAAAAAATAAGCAAGCAAGTACAATAAAGCAAGTAAAAAACAATAAACAAGAATATAAGCAAAGATATGTACTAGCCTGTGGTGAACCCAATGGCAGCTAGCTGAAATACCAGGGTATACAAGCAAATAACAGAATTCAGCGCACTGTTATGTGCTTCAGGGCTGGAGATATTAAGGGCGTTCCTGACAGTCTAGTGTCATCACTGGGCAGTTAGGGGCATTCCATACTGCTGGGCAATGATGCTTTTGGGCATTTGGGAAAAAACACAGCGTTTTACAGTTACTGCCAGCAATGCTTCCCCCCAGTACAAGTCTTTGGACGAGTACTGTCAGGGAGAAATTCCTCACAGCCCATCGATGATACTAGGCTGTCAGAAACGCGCTTCTGACAGTGGGGAGAAATCGGTGCTGAAACTAACAGCACCGATATCTTCATCACCGGGGATTATACACTGTCAGGCACTGTCGGCTTTCTGACAGTATATAAAACCACATATGCATGAGGACATGAAAGGTCCTTTTTAAAGCAAAGCTAAGACAGCTAAGATCAGAGCTAGACTGAAGTGGAGAATAATCAAGAAGTAGTTATAACCCTTTACAATACAAAAGATAAGAGTTAATTCCCTAAAAGTGCACTTGACCTCTAATTTCTGTCCACTTGACCTCTTCCATCTTCCATCAGAATTTGATGACACCTTAATGACTTAAGTGCTATGATAAATGCTGACAATAGCACCTAAGTTGTTTTACAGTTAAAAGTCAAATAGAATGTTTAGAAAAATAAAGTAAAAAATATACTATAAAATTTACTCTACTCTAAATCTACTCTAATCTAATCTATAAAATATACTATAAAACACATAACACATTATTTGTTCCATGTAGTGAGCAGCATAGAGAATTAACACTGCAATAAAAAAAAAAAAAAAAGGAGACGGAGGAGGTGAAAAATGACTGGTCTTTAAAGGTAAAATTAGTTATTTAAATAATGGGTTAAAATACATTTATGATACCTGAATTATGTTTCGACTATATTTACTTGAGATAGAAATTCAAAATCCATAATAAAAAAGGGACCAGTTTTTCCAGTTTTAAGCTGGGGTGCTGCGAGGCTTTTGGGCATTTGGGAAAAACACAGTGTTTTCCAGTTACTGCTAGCAAATCCCTTCCACACAGTGTGGGAAAAATATGCACAGCAGACATGCTGCAATCTCCAAAACCATCACGGTTTTGGAAATTGCAGCATGTCAACCATATCTACAGAAACGCCAGCGGTTTCCCTATAGGTATAACGGAAGCAAAAATTCAACAGAGGAGACCTCTGCAGACTGTGAAAAGTGCTGCAGGAAAAACTGTGATGCGTTGCCGTCGTGGTTTCTCCCACAGAGCTTTTTGCTGAGGCCCACTATGTGGGACCTTAGCCTTAATATGACTGTTAGGAGCTTAAGAACTTGGTTACGCAGGGTATGGCATCCCTTCTGAATGTGAACTGTGAGATTTTCATGCAAAACATGTTGTTTTAGTCTGAAAAATACAGTAGTATAATTTTAGTGCCTTACAGTTCCCACATTACAGCTGAGAAATCAATCACCATAATGATCCGCTTGTATTATGGACTGTCTATACGTATTGTTTAGTGTATTGTGCAGGTTTGCTAAATACCAAGTTTAACAGATATGGCAAATATCATGATAAAAAACCTAAATTGTGTTCAAACTTCCAGGTTTCCTGCATTCTGGGACTGTCTATAAACTCCCTGAATATGTCTGGTACCCAGCTTCACCAAAATCAGGGTAGAATATGCAAATCTAAGGAAAGACGTTATCCCCAAAATCAGGGTGGAATAGTAGCGATGGTCATCTCTAACTATATATGTATGTGTGTGCATTTTGTTCTGCAAGGGATTAAATTATAATCTGATTATCCATGCACTATGTTACTATGCATTATATGTGCCTCAGTCACAGACAAGATCCCTAATAGCACCATTCACATACCAAAGTGCGCCACTTCAGACTTCGGATTTCAGGAGGATTTTGGCAGTGAAAAGAGAAAAGTCTAGATCCTTTACTCCTAAAAGGGTTACACTTGGAGGGTCTGTGTAAACATGAGAGATGGGATTGGCCACTACAGAATGAGTGTTTCTTTCACTGCTTGAACTTTTTCCGCCTTTCCGGCTGAATTAGAGGATTGTAGATGGTTCACTGGGGTTTTGTTTTACTTTCCTCTGGATCAACATAACAGATTTACAATTAATTAGCTAAACCTGATGGACCTTGGCCTATTTCCAGCCTTGGTAACTATGTATCCATGTAACCAGGCGGCAGGCGGCTTGATAATTAAGCTTCCAAGAAGAGTCACATGGTGTTCAGCTGCTGTTAGATGCAGTTTTGTGACGATTGCCCATCTTGTACCATGCTGTCAGAAAGATTGCACGCTCCTATTGACCGATTGTAATTCATATTCGACACAATGCACAGTAAAATATTTACTCCGAAATTCTCACAAAGCGTATGTCAGAGGTATTAAAGGACAATTTCTATAATATTTCTATTAAAGGTTACTTCGATGATCAGTGAAAATTCAGGTATTTTCTATAGACTTCTTCCATGACTTGTTAAAAAAGAAAAACATACACCAAGACCTTCTTGGTGAAATTAATTTCTACTTTGACATTTTATATCTATTTCACCCCATTTTCTTTATATAAAAGTTCTTTACTTTGCTCCCTTGCCATTGGGCTAACCGTCATAATGCCTAATGTTAGCTTTTATGACCAAACAACAGGTCGATGTCAAGTTCCAGATGTGTCTATGACCAGTTGAATGGCTGGATCGCATTCTAGTCTACCACTATACTAATGAACTAATACGACAGTTGTTGTGCCTCTAGACTGGATAAAAACTGCAGTTTCTGCACACTCTCGTGGTGAATGTGGGTACTCATAGCTGAGACTGAATACCCACATTCTCCATCAGAGCGGGTGGGAACTGTAGATTCTTAGGCAGGCGGCATTACTATTATGTGACTACCATCTGACTCTCCTGATGAACCCTATAATAACGGAGTAGGGGGAAACGTGTTGAGAGATAGGACCCCCTCTAGCCCATAACAAGGAAGGCACATCAACACTCCCTTGTTAGGTCTGCATAGTGGGATTTTTGGCATATTATTGGTTTTGATCTTAAACCATTCTGCTTGGTGGATGAGCGTGCACTGGCTCCTGTGGGACTTATATGCAGACTGCTAATGGTCACGGAGGACCTCAACCTTTTTGTATCCCTTTTATATATTTGCAGTTTTAAGGGATAATCAGCGATATCTTTTCAGAAATATTAGGGGCTGTTCATACATCTATACAGCTTTTTTATTTCTGGACTCCATGCCAATTTACAGATTATAGGCTTGCGTCCATTATTTCAACACCTCTTAAGAAAAATAATGAGTTAGGATGTGGAGGGGCTAATATGAGACAGTTGTCTTCACTTTGGCACTTGTAGGTTATATGCGGTTATAGTGTGAACAGTTACCTGTTAGGATTGAGGCATTCCTTAATGGAGGAGTTAAAGGAATATACACCTCCTCTTTGTCCCGCTGTTTATTTCCTACACTCATTCTGTTTTTAATATCTTTCTTACTGTTCCCAGTTTTTTTTATAGTGATTTGCTGAGTCTAGAGACTTCTGATTTGGATCTCTGGGCTTTTTGGTGGTTGTTATTTCATCTCTTTGTATACATCTGGGATTTTAGTGAATATCAATAAAATGTATTGTTTTATATCAGATATATTGTGCCATTCTGGATGTCATTGAAGTATACAGTATTTCTGATAGGTGTCCCTTGGTGACAGTACATGTCATGCTATACTTTGCTATATCTGAATATACAATTTGACTATATGGATATTTACATTAGTTAAAGAAGTGTTTCGTGCAAAAATTGTTTGTTTGTTTTTTTTAAAAAAAAAAAATCTGTTAGCGTTATTAATGGGTTAATAAGTGCACTCATATAACTTTAGCAGTGTTTGTAGTGTTTTCTGGGTTTCTTGAGGAGCATCTTCTGCATTTGTTTACAGGTGTAGCTTCCTGTTGCCTTAGCTGATTAAATGCATTCTGGTAGTTGTAGGGTTTCCCTCTCACTCCTCCCTCTCCCTCTCTAACACGCCCCTCCCTGTCTCCCTAGCTATTCCTCTCACTGATAGCCCTTCCCTACTCACTCAGCAAAGCCCCATAGCCTATTATACTTTACCTGTCTTCTTCCTGTCTTCCTTCTGCTGGGAACGGCTCCTACTCTTTCTTGACTAGAAGCCTGCAGCACTGTGCCATAGCATTCAATACATCTCAATTGTGCTGGATCTCAGCCTGAACAATAGAGTTGTCACCTTCAGTGCTAAGCCAGGATCCTGGCTCTATTGCACATGCACGAGCTAACATCAATGAAGGAGAAGAATCCATTCCCCATAGTAGGAAACCTAGGCAGGAAAAAGATGGGCAAGTAAGATGGAGTGGATGGGGGAGATATAATAGTGATGATTCATTTCTGGAAATTGGGAAATGGATCGTCACCAGATAGTCAGTCAGAAAATGTCCCAGGAGTGGTCTCATGACCGTTCCAGGGGTATGGGTAAACATACGTTTTGGGGGAAGGGTGTTTAGAGTAGTGTAGGGTTTTATGGTTATCCCGGACAACCCCTTTAAGTCTATCATGAAACATATATAACCCCTCTGCATTTCATGTTTTTCTACCTTTACTTTTTTAACACAATTTACAGTTTTTAAGTACAAGAAATTCACCTTGTTGATTTAAAATCATATTAGTTTTCTTCCTGTAATCTTCTCCATTCTCACTTTCCAACCCATGAACTTGGTCTCGATTCTATAATTTTGAATGTCAGATTGCTAATGATGTATTTGATGCTGTGAAATAGAGTAATTCTAGCATTCTACACAAATTTTTTCTACTTATACTGAGAAAATTGCTTTCAATTATGTCATTAAATTACCTAATTTAAGATGTCAGTGAGCTGCCATGGGGTAGCATTAGCTAAACACAGCTTTGTAAATTCTGTATAACTATAAAAGCAATGATTTACTGGAGCAAGGTTTTTTTTATCTTAAATGTTGTTTTCAGCCATAGTGGGAGCCTTGTTCTCTGCACTCAATATATTGTTGTATATGTCTAAAGAGTGAATAAGTCATTTCATCTTGAACAGACTTGTGATTACCAATCTGCACAGCAATACAGAGGTTAAAATAAAATGCATTATTTGATTTATTCCATAAAGTTTGCCACTGGGGGAATGAATCTGCGTCATCCATCAACACAGGTATCCAATGCCCTTATATTTGAAGAAACAAAGCATCCTGTACCAATTACAAATATGTCAATCCTTACATGTCATCTTTGCTAGTCATGTCCAGATATATGTATCACAAGCTAAGAAGTTTTTCTGAGAATAACACAGTTTTGTGATCTCAATATGCTATGTTAACTATCCTATTTGTGTCTCTGTATGACCACCCAGTGGGGAGGTTGAACTGCAAACTTGTTAGCATTCCATGATATTGTATTGAACTGGCTTTAAAACAAACTGGGATCCTCAACCAATCTGAAGATAAATTAAGTGTGGACACCTCCATACCAGTCCTTTCTATACAGTTGCCAATAATGATGGGTATATTGGGCCAACATGGTTAATCGATCAGCAGATTTATATTGTAAGTCCTGATTCTGCTTGAGACAACAACAAGAAATATATATTGCTATGTTTGCTATATTTCAACTTTAAAAGGACACACTCCAGGGACATTACACTCTATGCCCATGGGTAATTGCCTCTTTGACAAAACATTTTTGCGTAGTCTGCATCATCTGGTTGCCTTTTTCTTTAAGGATTAAAAAATTTTATGTAAATTCAGATTGCTGGGTCATGTCTTCCTAATTACCCCATTGATTACAATGGGACTGTAATATACAACACAGATGCATACAGATCCTTTACAGAGCAGTCAAAACCTCCCCTTAAGAAGTAGAAGGCTTGATAAGCTCCACACTTTCACAGCAAGCACTAGTCTCTAAGTGTTATCTGATAATAATCCATTGGATCCATTCAACAACATCTCTTCCTCCTCCCCCAGGTTGCTCCAACCAATCTCTTCTTTCTTCTCCCAGGTTGCTCAAACCCATGAGCGAACAGCGTTCGACCGAGTACATGTTCGATCGTATATCACGATTCCAGTCGAACACCACGTGGCAAACTCAATAAAAATTCGATTCCCCTCCCACCTTCCAAAATCTAAAAAACCCATTGGCTGCTGAAATCAGGTGACCTCCGCTTTATACGAATGGTGGATTTCAGATTCGGTTCATATGAGACTGTGAACTATGCGACTGTGAGACAGGGATAGATGTACTGGCAGGGTTAGCTAGGAATTAGCTTTATTTAGGTAGGAATGTTACTGAAACAGCTCTTTGGGGCTCTATCTCATGGCAGCCCATTATATGCTAGTCGGGATCCCTGTCAGCTTGCGTTATGCGGGAGCTGACTTTTCCCCATAGGAAAACATTGGCCAGCGTTGATTGGCCGAATGCCGTACAGTGTACAGCATTCGGTCAACGCTGGTTCTGCCGGAGGAGGCAAAGTCTAAGATCGGTCCACAGCAGTCTCCTTTGTGCTCAGATCTCAGATGTAGCAGAGTTGACAGAGCTCTATACATCTCAGATGTAGCTGCTGAATATAATATATTTCTATATAAAATTAACAGTTTGGGTTGATCAGGGAGCTATGCCTTGAACTTAAATTGTTATTATTATTGTTAATATATTTTATTTAAAGAGTTAATAAAAGACCCCAGAGGATTTCCCTCATTTTATCTTTTCATGCAGTTTTCTATTACAATTGGATAATCCATAAAATTTGAAGGGCAAAACACTTCCCTAGGAGAGCATATCTGGGTTGTTATTATTATTAATAATAACAATAATACATTTTATTTATATATCACCAAAATATTCCGCAGCACTTTACCATTTGTAGGGTTAAAGTACAGCCAAAAAAGATACATTACAAAGAAATAGTCACTTCACACAATAGGACTGAGGACCCTGCTCACAACAGCTTACAATCTATGAGGTAGAGGGGGTGACACAAGAGGTAGCAGGGGCGGTATCAGATGTAGCATTGCTTATACAGTGGTTAAACAATTTTGTAATAGAGGTTACTGTCATTACACAAACATAAAACTGTATGAGCCATCACTAGTGGTGTCCTTAATGTGTAGATGGTGCCTGTACATATAAAGTTAACCTGAAACGGCATCATATCATGTGGAATAATGTGGGAGCAGGAACAGAGGAGGGTTCATTTTAGGGATTCAAACTACAGTACAGAAGGGTTTACATTAGGAATTGTGATAGATCTGTCTGAAAAGATGTGTCTTTAGTTGGTGCTTGAAGCTGTAGAAATTGGGAGTTAATCTGATTGTATGGGATAGAGCGTTCTAGAGTAGTGGTGCAACTCGGGAGAAGTCTTGTATACGAGCGTGGGAGGTTTTGATAATAGAGGATGTTAGTCTTAGGTCATTGAGTGAACGGAGAGTACGGGTTGGGCGAAATGTAGGGAGGTGCAGCATTATGGTGCAGCCTTGTGGATGAGGGTGATTAGTTTATATTGTATTCTGTAATGAATACGTTCACTAAAACCCAGCAGTTATCCATTGCTACTGCAGGGCATATACAATGGCACAGGTTACGCCGTATAGTCTTTAACAGATTAAATCCTTAACAAGAGTTTTAAGACTCCTAAAAATAAACATGGAAATATTCCCGTCTTATTTTAAGAATATGGACATATGAACATAAAGCTCTGAGTTGCAGAATAACTGATCCATATGTCCCTGTATACCCAGGATGCTCAACTGCTGCTATAATCTCTCATCAAAACTACTTTATAAAGTACAGACTTGTCGAAAATACATATAAAAAAGTGTAATGTATTTCTTTCCAATCTAATGTGCACCATTCTGTCAAAAAAGGCAAAAAAAAAGTTAAACTGTCTGACAAAGTGATGATAGGTTTAAGTGTAAAATCAGCACCTGATTGCCGAGGCTGTAGAAGTGTTATCTGTGTGTACTTTGGGACATATTCAGGGCTTTCTAATGCAAGGTATAATTTAGGATACATGGAATCCAGCAGAATATTATTAAGAGAATAACTTGTGTGTAGGCTTTTGGAGCCATCGTACCTTAATTACATATCATTTCAAATTCTTGGCTAGAACAAAATTTTATAATGGTTCTAAATTAACGGCACTGTCAAAAGACGTATTTTATTCATAAGTCTCCATCAGCTGCGTTACAAAGGGCTGAATTATACTGAGCAATTACAGAATAATTAGAAACAGACTAAGCGGACAACTAATTCATTTATAGTCAAAAACAGAAACAAAAGAAATTCCACAATTTACCATGCATTATATTTATGGATGTATCTGTGTTATTATTGCTTGCGTTCATCACTTACCTTTGACATCACTTTTGTTACTTTCCTTTGTAACCGCAAACATATGAAAACATAGTAAATACACGTTTTAAGACTTGACCTATACAGCAATTATCTGCAGTAGATTGGCCGCCACAGACTTTCTGGTACAATGTACCGTTTTGGCAGATTTCATCCACAGACCGCGCAAATATATTACAAAGCAAAATAACCTGCAAGGCGGGAATTGAAGCTGTAACATGTAATTTCATACCACAGGTTCTCACTTCTGCTTTCAGTGTTAACAATGCAAAGGGTAACAACAGCAGCCAGACCAAAGCAATTTCCCACTGAATTCTGAATTTAATCTGCTGTATCAGAATAAACTGCTGATTTCAACAGTGGACACATTCTAAGGGGGCATTCACGCGGAGTAATGCCGGGTGTGTATCACAGCCGAACACGTCGGCGTTACGGCAGACCGCTGAACACTTCCCATTCACTTCAATGGGAGCGCTCGTAAACGCCGCTGTTATGAGCGCTCCCATTGAAGTGAATGGGAAGTGTTCGGCAGTCTGCCGTAACGCCGGCATGTACGGCTGTGATACACGCCCGGCGTTACTCCGTGTGAATGCCCCATTAGGGTCTCCAGGATGAAATGATCCATTTCCTTCCATAGATCCACCTGCATTTTTGTTCTCATAGGCTGACCACTGTCAAACATGAAATGACATCACTAGCGAAACATCAACAATTTTTTTTTATTGGTTAAAAATAGTAGTAAAATATAGCACTTTTTTCTAACCTAATTTTATCTTATAATTGTAGTTTTTTATTCTATTTTCTGTACATGATTATTGGGGCTGCTATCTTACCTGAGCTTCTCCTCTGCTCTGTTAACAGCATTTAGTGATATGCTTTACAGCAGCCTCATGGCCATAAGCAGAAATGGACCAGAGCTAAATCTTGAGGCCTACAGAAGAGTTTTCTAGATATTGTCTGTGCAGAGAATGAGAAAAGGTAGGCTGTGAAACAACTGTTGTCCATATTGGATTATAAAAATCATCAAAAATTCTTAAAAATATGATTGGTATGAAAAAAAACCTTGGTTCAAAAAATAGGTCATTTTCTGGTGACTCATGCACTTTGAAGCAGTCCTGACACAGTTATGCATTGCAGTATTCAAGACATGCTATGTTTCGACCTACATATGACCGTTTTCTAAAAGTAAATTCAAGTAAACAAATTACTATCATTAATAAGTATATCACACAAAGAATCTCAAGAGAATCGTGACCAGAATATTTGTATCATATAATACAGTAAATAATTAGTACATAAGTTAGTTGGATATAGATTGAGTAAAAATTAAAGTCACGTAACAAAGTATTACAATGGCCATGGTGGATCCAGAAATGTGAACGAGAACTTGGATATCCACAGTATGTAATGATATTCCTGCATCATTGGAAGAAAAATAGTCCACAATCAGTTGGCATATCTGTCTGACCGTTAGGCGGTCTGTGGTGAGGAAGAAAGTTCTATCATCTATCAGGATGTGTGGTAAGTATCTAAAGCAAAGATTAGTCTCCAAGAGCATATAATATTAAACAGAAATGGATATATGTGATGTCAGACAAGATTTTATGAGATGCCGTTCAGAAGATGAAATTTTGCTGGAGTTTGGTTCTATAAGGCGCCATGGAGAGACTAGCCATAATAACCTCAAAACTGTGCCTAAGGTTGAGGCCCCATGTTGCTGAAATGCAGCTTTTTTGTTGCAGATTTTGTTTCTTTAGCCACTCCTGGCTTTGGCTCAAAAAACACAGCAAAATCTGCAACAAAAAAACCTGCATTTTCACAACATGGGGCTTCAGCCAAAAAAGAAGTATCAGGTGGGGAAAGATAAACTATCTAACGTGCACATAGCAGAGAGAATATCTCAGATAAAATAGGAAGTTAAAGGGATTCTATCATTGGGAAAACTCATTTTTAACTAAGTATATATTTGCATAGCCTTTAGAAAGGCTATTCCAGACATACCTTTTATTTAGTAATCCTCTCAGGTGTGCTTGAACTAGCCCACTTTTATTGACATGCTAATTAACCAACACAGAGCACTGGAAGTTCAGTGAGCACTGTCTGCTGTGTGTACACAGGGGGAGGTGAGAGTCAGGGAAGGCTGATGAGTCATCAGCAGCAACAGCAGCCTCTCTGCTCTCACCTCCCCCTGTGTACACACAGAAGACAGTGCTCACTGAACTTCCAGCACTCCAAGATAGCTAATTAGGATATTAATAAAAGTGGGATAATTTAAACATGGCTGAGAAAATTACTAAACAAAAGGTATGTCTGGAATAGCCTTTCTAAAGGCTATGCAAATATATGCTTTGTTAAAAATGAGTTTTCCCAATGATAGAATCCCTTTAAAAGAAAAAAGGCAAAGGTTAGGAAAAGTAAAAACAAACAAAGGAAACTAGAGCATATATGAAATAATATGATATAAATAAATGACAGAAATAAAGTTATATCAAAATATACCCTTGACAAGTTACATTGTGGCAATAGGGAAAAGTTCATAGGAATCTAGGGGTAAATCAAGCAGGTTGGAAATTAAAAGGACATTGTTATTATCATAAAACTACAGACATATTAGTCTCCTGGGTGTCATGCATTGTATTCTGTTTATCCAATAGTATTCCCTATTCTTTAATAACTTTATTCTGTCTCCTTCTCATGTTGAGTCAGGAATATCTTCAATAACTTGAAATTTAAACTGTGTAATGTTGTATTTCATGGAATGATGAGGGATTGGTAATCATGGATTGTCAATGGAGTGTCAATATCTGTTGTCCTTTGCATTGTGTATTTTATGTCTTTTTTTAGCAAATCCTGCAAATTTCTTGGCCTAGAGTTACAAGGACAGGATGCGTAGATTACAATTCCTCAGCCATAGGATAAACGTTTGACTGTAAGTGCAGATAGCTTCAAATAATGAGTTAAAGAGGACCTTTCATCAGATCTGAAACAGGCAGTTCCATATACTGCTGGAAAGCTGACAGTGCGCTGAATTCAGTGCACTATCGGCTTTCCCGATCTGTGCCCGGTGTAAAGCGCTATCGGTCCCGGTACCATAGCGCTTTAGTGTCAGAAGGGTGTTTCTGACAGTTAGCCAGGGACACCCTTCTGCCCAGCAGCGCCAATCGCGCTGTACAGTGTGAGCGGGGAGGAACGCCCCCCTCCCTCGGCTCACAGTGCTCATTCATAGACGAGTATTATCAGGAGAGGAGGGGGCGTTCCTCCCCAGTCTTAGAGTACAGCGCGATAGGCACGGCTGGGCAGAAGGACGTTCCTGGCTAAGTGTCAGAAACGCCCTTCTGACTGTAAAGCGCTACAGTAACGGGACCGATAGCACTTTACACTGGGCACAGATCGGGAAAGCCGACAGTGCGCTGAATTCAGCGCACTGTCAGCTTTCCAACAGTATATAAAACTGCATGTGCCCAATCTGATGAAAGGTCCTCTTTAAACTTTATTGGCCAGAGGATTAAGAGTATAAACAAAGGGGATTCTTTTCCCAATGGATTATGCAAAAATGAGTCTGTCATACAAATGAATGCCAGACAAGTCTGGGAACTTTCAATAGGCTCTTGGCTGTCGTGGCAATGGATCTCCGATCCCAGATCTCATTTCTAGCACTGGTGACCCTACCCAAAATGACAGCACCCATAAGCTGCCAGGAAAATGTCGCTGTGATCAGCTTTGACCTGAGGTACCAGGGCATTAAACTTACAATATACAGCAGAAATCGGATGCACATGCCCTTTCTTCACATGGATTCCGCAGCTGAGCCAGCCACGGCCTCCTCGGCTCGAGACTCGCTCTTGATTAGGCCCATTCATTTGGGCCTAATCAGGAGTGGGATGCCGTGACTGAATGCTGATTCACTTCAGTACTAAATAGGTTTCAGAGCCTAACTAGAGTACAAATTAATTAGCAGGCACTTGATTCAGGAGGAAAGGGTTTTTTATATGCCTTCTAAGGGTAAGTTCACATGGTGGAAAAGGTTTCCATCATATGGCTTTTTCGCGCGGCATCCCGCTCCTGATTAGGCCTTAATCAGGAGCGAGTCTTGAGCCACAGATGCTAGCTCAACCGCGGAATCTGCGTGAAGAAAGGACATGTTGCTTTTTTTTGTGCTAGCTGAAAAAAATTGCTAGCAGGAAAAACTGCTAGAGACTCCCATTGAAATGAATGGGAGGCGGTTTTGCAGGCGGATTTTGCGTAAAAAAACTCCATGTGAACATACCCTAATTTGCTAAGCCCAGAGAACTTCTGACACTGTAGTATTTTTTTCATGTTGGCATGGTAACTTTAAGCCCTGAGAAGCCACCATAGCCACTGGGTCTCAGACACTTAGATCACGAGTTTAAGGTCCCTGGTACCTCGTGTTAAAGCTGGTCACTGGCGGCTTATGGGTGCTGTCATTTTGGGTAGGGTCACCAATGCTAGAAATGAGATCCGAGCCAGGAGATCCATTGCCATGATAGCCAAGAGCCTATTGAAGGTTTCCAGGCTTGTCTGGCATTCATTTGTATGACAGACTGGTTTTTGCATAATACATTGGGAAAATTCTCCCCTTTATTTATACTTTGAATCCTCTGGCCAATAAAGTAATTGATATACTTTTTCTAAATGATCACATGGTAAGATTCCTCAAGGTCCACCACATACCAGTTTGCATATAGAGGGCCACGTTCAATCCGCTATTTCTGTATAAAAATCTTGTCATGAAATATGAAATAGTTCTTTGTTAACACCAAGCTGAGTAAGACCTTGTACAGAAGGAACAGATGGGAGTAGTGTGAACTGATGTGAGTAACTTCCGCGTACAGCTGCAAGATCCTTCTCATGTTGGATGAATGTTGTAAAATCTCACGTAACGAAACATTGTTTAGTAGCTGACGTTGGATTCTAATGATCTGGAGGAAAAAGGAAATGTCATGGAGAAATTATTTTTGTGGTCTTAGCTACAGCAGTGAGTACTTACTCAGGAGAACCAAGAGGGGAATTAAAATGGAGTTGGAGGATGCTACTACTGATATACCATGAGGTTTTTGGGTTATACATATAACACTGGTCACTGGATGTTTTTAAGAAATATGACAACTACCTCACCCCTTTGTAGATGGTGTAGGAATGTAGTGTACCTTTTGGACAATGGTGTAAGTAGGGTCATCTTTCAATTTCAGGAAGATTTGTGCATCCTGTAGTTGGCATGGTTCTCCTTCCACATTGTCTGTCCTATTCATTACCACCAAAGCTGCTGCCTTCTCCACTGGTTTAATAATTAGAAGATTGTCCTCCATCAAGGAGGTTAAGGGTTATCTATCTAGGTTAGTCAAGTGCAATGGCCACTTGTACATGACCATAGTTGTTAAATCCTGATGGAATTTCATCACATTTCTCCTTAATCGTCTAATAAATGCCTCAATTGCTGGGGAACTTTCAGAAAGGTACTTTTCTTGCATAGGGCCGTTTTCAGATCCGTCAGATAAATAATGCTTTATACTTAACTGGTCAGCAAGTCACATACTTTATGAATGTGAGTCATCTTGGAAGTGAGAATGGATAATGCTGGAGAGCTCAGAAAGATAAGTACATAGCACTGACGTCTCTTCTCCAGATCACATCCAACCCTTTACTCTCAGCATTCATAACGCCAGCATTAGGCCCCCTTGTTATGTGTGGTTAAAGCTGTTTTAACACCTATGCGGTTTTACACCATTGTGGAATTCATGCATGCAAATTCAGATTAAATTATAACTAAAAGGTGTTAAGTAATGTACTGTGCAAATTGAAAGCAACTAACATTTATTGTAAAGTGGTATTCAGACTTGGAATATTTTTTTTTATGTAACTTGAATTCTAAATTACATTAAAATACTACAAACCCACACACTAAAATTTGTAAGAGATAAAGACATAGCGAGTGTTAAGCTGCTCACTGGAGCTAGCACAGGAAATATATTCTCATTATTAATAGAAATTGTCTTCGAATTACTAAACAGTTTTTTTTACTTAGCACTACTCCAGTGCAGAAAGGCTTTTATGTCGTCTGCATACATGTGTATTGATATGCCACACTGGTGATTAGCTATGACAGCTTTAGATTCCCATGAAGACTCGAAACTGATTAGAATATAATTTGGATGTATGTTCCGTTATATATCATTCGGCCGCCTTAAGTCATGCTTACTCGACTGTCACACTTTTTATTAGCTTTCACCTCATAGCTTTTACTACCACCAAAAATAACCACATTATCATTTTTAACCACTTCCTGCCATAGGCTTTTTTTTTATTTTTGTGTTTGAATCCCCACCTTCCATAACTTTTATATTTCTCCATTCACAGAGCCATATGGGGCTTAATTTTTGCAGGACGAATTTTACTTCATAATGGTACAATTTAATATTCTTGAATATATATAATAACTAGAGATGAGCTTCTTGAATCAATATTAAAACAGTTGTACCACAAATTAATGTCTGTTCAAAGAATAGGGGATGACCATCTGATAGTTATAATTGGCTGGCTTCTCTGTTTGCATAATGTGGTGGCTATCGCAAGTCCTTCCTCCCAACCGCGACCAGGCTGTATAATCTACATCAGACCAAGCGAAGATCACTCAGCACAGAAAACTAATGATTATGATTCTGAAGTCTTCCTTCTTTCTTCTTCTCTTCCTTAGCTGCTATGGACTCCTAGTATATCTTCTCTTCTTAGCATATGTGTGCCTACGTCTGTAATATATTACTGTGTATTATCCTGTATCTGTATTACTTTGCTGCTGTAACTACTGAAATTTCCCCACTGTGGGACTATTAAAGGATTATCTTATCGTATCTTATCTTGCAAATGCTGGCTGACACTTTTTATGTCTATAGAACTGGCAGAGTCAAGTACACTTCTCAAGTTCTCTTCACCAGTTCTATATCATTCATTAACTAGGATCTCTGTTGAACATAGTGACAGATCTAAAACATGCGCTCAAAGTTTTTGAAGGAAAAGTCCCTTTAAATAGCTTGAGCTAAGAAATTACAATTGAAATGTTAACCTTCCAAGGAAAGTAAAACCTTTCCTTTTTATTAATGCCACACACTGTGCCAGACTTACATCTTAGGAGAATTCTGTAAGACTCTGATCAGATTGTATATATATATAAAGGCAAGTCATTCACTCAATGATTACTAAAACTTTTACCAGAGTTTGTCAAGTGTAGTACTAGTTTCTAGTATGCTTCACTGTACACCTCACATACTGTATTGTACATATAGACTGTCAGGATTCTCAATCCAACTGCTTCAACCTTAAGGTTACCGTTTCAACCTGGGAACCTTCTACAGGTTCAGAAGTTTCCTGGGTTGATCCAATTAGCAGTTGAGGAGGCCTATATAAGACCCCGCCCTCCTGACACAGGCACCAACTAATTGTTGTTCACTCCCTATTTTCGCTCTGTATCTGATTGTCATGTTTGTTTCATACTGACCCCCTGGCTTGTTTTTTGGATTCTCTATTGTCTACTTATTTTGCCTGTAATGTGACCGTTTGGTTTTTTTACCCTTTACCTGTTACTGGATTTCATATTTGTCTCCTAATTTGGCCTCTGATTTCCTCTCCTGGTTCTGACCCATGCCATTATGACTTGTCTCCTGAATTTGTCTCTGCTGTGCGAGTTATTGTGGGTTTTGTTTTAATCCCAGCCAGCAGTGCATTTATTATTGTTACAGCTTTGTGTTTGGTGACAATTCAGACTCCCAGATTCAGTGAAAGCCCATCTAGCCTGGCGGCAAGTTCTGGTGGGGGAATCTGGGGGTCTGTTTTGACTCACAGTAGTATGCTGATTTTAAATAGCTGGATCTACTACCTGCTGTTTCAGCCATCTCCTGCCATTGCCTTTGTGGGGTCTTGCATCAAAACCATAACATAGAAAACTTGAATGGAAAGTGCAACACCTCTTACTCTGAACACTATAATTTCCTCAGAGGACTCTTCCTTCAGGCTATCCTTAGGCAATAAGCAACTTGTGTTTCAAGGTAAATTCTGCCCTGATAACCAGTCTACTGGCTGGAGGGAAGTGGTTAAAGAGGTTTCTCGGACAAATGATATTGATGACTTATCGTTAGGATAGGTCATCTATAGTAGATTGGCAGCAGTACAAAATAGGATCCCTGATAATCAGCAGTCACTCCACAGAGAATAGAGCAACAGAGAGTGATATTTTCTCTGCACCAAAGTTGAAATACTGCTGGCTGAACAACAGTAACTTAGAGAACTTAGCTACACCGAAAAGCAAAAGGGTAAAAATGTTTAGAACTTTTGATTTTCAGGCTCCATATCTCACCATCCCAGGGGTGAACCTGCCCCTTTCGCCGCCCAAGGCGAACGACAGAAAGCCCTCCCCCCCCCCGAAAGAGGGGGCGGAGCTGAGGGGGCGTGGTGTAGCTGAGGGTGGAGCTAAACGAAGGGGCGGGGCTTAGCGGCGTTCACAGGCAGAGAGAAGGCATGGAGAGGACCTGCTCACTGCCTGAGCGTGAGGGGAGGCCACTGGAGCAGCGCTGCTCCAGTGGCCTCCCCAATCCACCGCTCGGTGCTAAGTCAGTCCAGGACAGCTTGTCTTGGACTGGTTTAGGTAAGCAAAAATGCCGCCCTCCCTGGGGCCCTGGCATAGCGCCGCCAGAAGTGGTCGCTTCAGGTCACCTCATGGGACTACATCCACTACATATTTGAACATGAGACTATCATCATTTTATAGACAATCATCTTGGTTAACTCATCCATAAAATTGACTTGCAACTATTTAGCATATGATTAGTTATGCAGATTCTTGTCACGCAACTGCATTGTTACTGTTTTGCTCCTGGTGACGGAAAAGTCTCTTTCTTCTTGTATACTACAAATTACAAGCTGTTCTCACATTCCCTAATAGCTCCATGTATTCAGCGCCGCCCCTCCCATGAGGCGACCTGAAGCGAGCGCTTCAGGCGGCGCTATGTCAGGGCCTCAGGGAGGGCGGCATTTTTGCTAAAGTAAGCCAGTCCAGGACAAGCTGTCCTGGACTGGCTTAGCACGGAGCGGTGGTTTGGGGAGGCCACTGGAGCAGCGCTGCTCCAGCAGCCTCCCCGCACGCTCAGGCAGAGAGCAGGCAGTCTCCGGGCCTGCTCTCTGCCGGCGAACGGCGCTAAGCCCCGCCCCCTCCGCTAAGCCACGCCCATCCGCTAAGCCACGCCCCCGCTCCGCCCCCTCCCCTGGCAGGGGGGGCGGCTTTCTGCACTTCGCCTCGGGCGGAGAAAGGGGCAGGTTCACCCCTGCATGTATTATTAGGTTGATTCTCAAGCAAAAAGTCATTGGTTCAAATCGAAGATCAGCCATAAAAAGGATTTTCCAAGAAAAGAGAAACAGCATCATCCAGCTCATTGATAGTGTTCTCTCAACCAAATTTCATCATATGAGTGCCATGACAGTTGGAAGAATACAAAATGAAGTTCATCCATCCATTAGTCAGGAGGCTCAGGCAAAATATCAGAGTCAACGAGTTGGCTCATCACAAGGTCTATCAGTTCTGGTACAAAAAACTTGTATGTATGAGATAATGATAAGATGAAGGTTGAAGCTGTATTGGATGGTGAGATATGGAGTCTTAAAGTCAAAAGTTCAAAACATTGTTACCGTTTTGCTCCTCAGTGTATCTGCTTATAGCTCTTTCCAACGTATAGTGGTTGCTAAGGCCCTAAGAATAGGTCATCAGTATTGTTTTCCAAGAAAAAGCATTTAAAAATATTGGTTATTTTATCCATTCATCCTTTGTAGTTTGGAAAACCAAAATAATCAATAGATACTCTATGATTAAGTAAAGTTATAAATGCAAGTATTACAAGTATTAAACTCACAGTAGTTAGTAAAGGTGCAGTTAGAAGAAACCTGCCATATCCAGTCTGTAACAAAGTAAATGGAACTTTATGAATAAGATATAGGAACTGTATGACACAGACGTGCCCACATTTCATCTAAAAGCTCTCTTGACAATCGATCAGTACCAGTTGACATATATAAGGGAGGCTGATCTTACACTTCACAGTTCCATATCTCGACTTCCTGTATTAGCATTTCAATCAATAACCATCTAATTCTGTAATGTCATGGCTTTGGTCTAGCCATGCATTGCTTGGTAGGTGTTCTACTCTGATATGGAAAATGTGACATGAAATGTTCTCATCTTATTAAGACAACTCTACACATATCTGTTAAGATATACTGTATCTAGACACTGGCAAAGAATAGAAAAGTAATATTGCAAGTACGAGGTAAATATACAATGGATAATACTTTTTTCTAAACATTTGTCATTAAGCTTTTGTTCGGGTCCATGCTAAAACAGTATAAAAGTATAATAGGGTCCGTCAGATGTCCACTGTTTTTATACTGAAACCGGCAGAGAGTAAAGTCTTCCATGCAAGACTTTTCTCTCCGCTAATTATTGGCAGTGAAGTCTCCAATGGCGCAGATGTCAAACTTAGCCTTAGATATTCTAATTTTAAATTTTTTTATGTAGAAGATATATCATAGGTTCTGTTTTGTAAATGTATCTATTTAATGTATTCTTTTGTCATAACTCCACTATTGAAAAATTCCTCCCTTGAACCGTGCTGTGCTGCTATCGACCCATCTCTAACCTTACATTCATCTCCAAAATATTGGAACGCTTGGTCTACGGTGTCTACCAATAAGTATTTGCACACCCATGCAAAATAGCAAACAGCATTGCCATCAGTCGCATGCAAGATGCAACGAAGTGCAGAGTTGTTCAATTTCGAGAAAGGGTTAATGTCGGGTACCGCAGAAATAGTCGATCCTTAAGGGACATAGCAAGCGAACTGAATTATCCAAAATCGACAGTGGCCCATGTGGTTACGAAGTGAAAAGTGAACGGTGATTGTCAGAATATGCCCCGAGTCGGCAGACCCCCAAAACTGTGAGATAGAGACCGATGGGTGCTGGCCAAAGAAATTCGGAAGAACCGTACCCAACCGATGGCTCACATACACCAGGAGTTTCAACAAGCATCCGGGAGTATTGTGTCAATCAGTACCATCCGTAAGGAAGTGTCTGCTGGGTTCTACCAACTATTGAATATGAATAAATGTTGTTTTTCTATTCTACCACAGGTGTCCAAATACTTATTGGTAGACAGTGTATTTTAATTTCATCCGCTATCTCTCTGCTAACTCTCTTCTTAACCTCTTACTGTCTGGCTTCCGCACTCTGCACTCTATTGAAACGGCCATCACAAAAGTCTCTAATAATCTCCTGATGGCTAAATCCAATGGTGACTTCTCTCTTCATATTCTTTTGGATTTCTGAGCAGCATTTGACACTGATGACCATAAACTTCTCCTCACTATGCTCCGCTAAGTTGGCCTCAAGGACACCGCACTCTCTTGGTTCTCCTCTTATCTCTCAGACCGCACTTTCATTTGCAGGCTCTGTTTCTTACCCTCTTTCCCTCGCTGTTGGGGTTCCTCATTGCTCGGTCCTAGGCCCCCTGCACTTTTCTCTCTACACAGCCCCCATTGGACAAACCATCACCAGATTTGGCTTCAGGTACCATCTTTATGCTGATGACACTCAATTATACACATCTTCCCGTGACATCACCCCTGCACTAATACAGAGCACCAGTGACTGTCTTTCTGCTGTCTCAAATATCATGTCTTCGCTCTATCTGAAACTGAATCTCTCAAAGACTGAACTACTACTGTTTCCACCATCTAATAGATGTGTCCCTGATATATCCATTACAGTCTCCACCCTTACTAAATCTCCCAGGCAGCATGCCCGCTGCCTCGTGGTTGTGATTGACTCAGACCTTTCCTTCACACCCCATATCCAATCACTCACATGCTCGTGTCATCTCCACCTCAAAAACATCTCCAGAATACGCCCTTTCCTTACTAGAGATGCACTAAAGACACTTATTGTCTCTCTGATTCATTCTCTCCTTGACTACTGTAACTCCTTACTAATCGGTCTTCCCCTAACTAAACTGCCCCCTCTAAAATCTATTCTGAATGCAGCGGACAGGCTCATCTATCAGGCTAGACGCTACAGCGATGCCTCTGGTCTGTGCCAGTCACTACATTGGCTGCCTATTCATTATAGAATAAAATATAAACTTATCACCCTCATCCACAAGGCTCTCCATAATGCTGCACCTGCCTACATTTCCTCCCACATCTCTGTCTACCGCCCAACCGGTGCTCTCTTCTCACTCAATGACCTAAGACATCCGCCATTATCAGAACCTCCCACTCTTGTATACAAGACTTCTCCCGAGCTGCACCACATCTCTGGAATGCTCTACCCCGGACAATCAGATTAACTCCCGATTTCCACAGTTTCAAGCACAGACTAAAGACAGGCCTATCACAATTCCTAATGTAAACCCTTCCGTACCGTAATGAGAATCTCTAAAATGAACCCTCCTCTGTTCACGCTCCCACATTACCCCACATCCCCATGATATGATGCTGTTTCAGGCTAACTTTATATGTCCAGGCACCATCTGCACATTAAAGGACACGGCTGGTACAGTTTTATGTTTGTGTAATGACAGTCACTTCTATTACAAAATTGTCTGACCACTGTATAAGCAATGATACTGCCGATTCCGCCCCTACTACCTCTTGTGTCACCCCTCTTATAGATTGTAAGCTCATGTGAGCAGGGTCCTCAGTCCCATTGTGTGAAGTGACTATTTCTTTGTAATGTATCTTTTTGTCTGTACTTGTACCCTACAAATTGTTCAGTGCAGTGGAATATGTTGGCATTATATAAATAAAATTTATTATTATTATTATTATTATTATTATTATTATTATTATTATTGTTATCATTATTTTTTTTATTTTTTTTTTAAGTTTTCTGGGACAGCCATAATTTAGGGTTGGACTAGCCTGCCAGAAAATGATATGATCTTTTGTGGTTCCCCTACTAAAACAATCTAAATCTCCTAAATCAATTTACAAATAATAACACCACAAACAACACTAAGCCATAGTGGAGGCACATACTTCCTACCTATACTCTCTGTAGAGACAATGTGTATCCTCCAAAACTGCAATTAACAGAAGTCAACTGACTGAGTCATATATTAGTAAATCCTTCAGGCAGTGATTTGGTACAGCCACATCCCTAGAGACCAAAAATTGAGAGGGGAGATGTATACACAACCATATCTGAGAGCATATGTACATGTATGTCATGTTACCATGTTGCCTTATCCCATTATCCCATCCCCTGGCTAATGTTAAAGGGGTTGGCTACCTTCAGACTAATATTGACAAATAAAGGTATAATAAAAAGATATACAATTTTCCAATATACTTTCTGTATCAATTCCTCACAGTTTTCTAGATTTCGGCTTCCTGTCATTCATTCTGTTACTTCTAGTGGATAAAACTCTGACCATGGTCATGTGATGAGCACACAGGTGCTGCTCGTTACAGTCATCACATGACCATGATCAGACTTTTATCCACTAGAAGTAACAGAATGAATGACGGCAAGCCGAGATCTAGAAAACCGGGAGGAATTGATACAGAAAGAATATTGGAAAATTGTATAACTTTTTATTGTACATTTGTTTGTCAATATTGGTCTGGAAGTGGCCAAACCCTTTAATGTTAATCTTACCCTAATTTTTACAGTGAAGCTTACAAGTGAGCTAAAGAAAACACGACACTTATTGCGACTGTTCTAGGGGCCGGTGTGCAAACTTCAATATCTCAAGATTGTTTATGTGTATAAAAATACCCCACCAAATTGCATTACCTGTTTATAAGAAAAACTTGAATGAAATAAATAAAATGCCATTTTCTGATGATTCTGTGTACAATGTATTTATACAAGAATAATGACACTTTCAGGTTGAATCCCTATGTTGTATTATATTATGTTTATGCTACTTTATCTGGCCATAAACATACAAAAGAGAGGGTTATGAAAGTGCAGACTTAATGTATTGCAATATTATTACATTATTTATTTGATAGTGGTATTAACAATGTCCTTTTGATAAATAAATCCTACAGAGTGGTTGAAAAACAATGAAAGCTGTATGCTTGGATAAGCAGGAGAATATACCTCAAGCACAGACATTGACTGAGCTTTGTGAAAGTTGAGTTCTATAATATATATATATAGACATTCTAATAAGATTTGGTTGAGCTGTGACTAGATGTTCAGCTAATGCACAGTGGAGCTGTTCAACTGTGCCTGCCCCTCACTGAAAGTGAATTAATAAATCAGCAGCCGCCTACGCTGCCTGCAGGTGAGGAAATGAGAGCAGGAAACAAGAACTTGAGGAGAGCTTCCATCCCCAAAAATGAACAGTCAGAGACACTAGAGACATCGCTGGGAGGGGTGAACCAAGGCTTGGATAAAAATAAAGCGAACATGGGGCTTATATGTTTTACTGAGCAAGGCATTTGTATAAGGACGACTGCTGCTCATGACCTTGAGGTAGTTACCTTCATCTACTAAATTACTGTGTTCTCATTTCACTTGTGACTCCTGAGTATATAGCTGCAAATCTTTCCCATTTTCAAGTGTCTTCTGTATATCTTATATATAAAGCACCTGGGGCAGATGTGAAACAGTATTAAGAGAGGAGACATTTGTATTTTTCTCAAGTATATGTCACATTTCCTTCTTTACACATTTTACTATAGAACATACATACATAAAAAATTCTATATACATAATAAAAAAGGTTACAGTATAGTCGCCTGCAATTCATTCGCTGGGAAATGTGAATGGAAAAACATCTCTTTTTCAGTTTGTAGCAAACTAAAGTACTATGTTTTAGTAGAATTTTACTGTATTTCAGATGTGGTTCTTTACTTCTGTAGAATGTGTGTAGTAAATAATAATATTTATTTGATAAAGATTTATAATATTTAATAGTAATATTTATTGTACACCCTAAAGTGTCATATAGGTTTAGATTATGGTCCGCCGTACCCATATTATATTAATAATATGCTGTCATTGTTGTTGTGACTGATTCACAACAACTTCAGGTGAGGGGCCAAACAGGCTTTATCCTTGTGATTTATTGTACATCTGTTGCCAATTGTATACAGATTTACACTATGGTCAGTCGCTCGGTCCCTTTTGTTTTCATGAGGTTATACAATATTGTATTAATGTCAGCCAAATCTAACAACTTTGGTGGGCCTGGCCCACTATCCAGTGTGTGCAGAGGTAATGACTCTTCCTTTGCAGATATTGGGGGATGAAGTGTAAGGTGCATTTGATTTTATCATGCTCGGTCTTTTTGTTCAAAAGAAAGATTAGCCACCGATATAAGTACGAGACTATGTGCTATTTCCTGCTCCCTGTTTAAAATAGATTTGTGTGTGTGTGTGTGTATACGTGGGAATGGAGGTAGGCTGACAGCTATCTAATGTGTTAATTACCTTAAAGGGTTATTTCCATTTTACACATTTATAGTGCATTCAGAGGATACGCTATAACTGTGTTAGAGATGTGGGTCCCGAGCCCCCTGTAGTGCTTGATAAGGAGTCTAGGGGACGCAGAAATAACAGAAATAATCTAAAACATGCCTTCCATGGAGGTGCGTGTAAACCACTCCAGCGTACAAATTTATGGTATATCCCCCTGTTGTCCAAGTAGCTTCTTGTTCATTGTGACTAGAACTCCAATGGGGGATCTGTTAGCTTTTTAAATGAAGAGGGGCTTAAACCCTTAAACCATGACCCTGAAAAATCTGATGAGATTTGTAAAGATCTCATTGATTTTTTTCATTAATGTTTCTCCCAATATGTTCCCTATTATGCTTCATCCATGACTTCATTAAAATCAGCTCTCAAACATGAACGTGGTATTCATATTTCCCCACTCATTTCCCCACTCATTTCACTGAACCTGAGTACACCCATAAACAGTCTCTGGCATACAGCATAAGGAACAACTCAGCCAATTCATTGCTGGAAGACTACCTAGTCTATCTCTACTGTCCCTTAATTTACTGACCCTACGCATTTCTCCTATTCTCATCTTCGGGGGGGGGGGGGGGTCATATTTGCATGGTAATATTTTTTGCTATCGTAGACAACATGTCCATTATAGCACTCCATTCAGGCAATGATAGCAGCTTTAAGGGTGCTGTGGAATGCAGAGTTTAAGAAGGTAAAAGTCCATCTCTTCACATCTTCAACCCGGACCCATTCTGCCGCAGATGGGGCAAGTGTAGTATGCCTGTCCAATTTCTGGTTCTGGACTGAATTTACCATAATTGGCTGTCAGAATGTGCCAGATTGAAGGCAAGAAGATGGAGCGTTACCTTTTTAAACTCGGTGTTCCATGCCATCCTCGAGGTTGATATCAATGCCTGCATAGGGCGGAATAATGAACATGCCACCTACAATAGCACAAAATATTACTATGCCAATATGACCCCCAAAGATGAGCATAGGAGAAACAAGTGGGGTCAGTAAAGTGAGGGACATTACAGGAATAGACTGGGCAGTCCCCCAGCAATTATCAAGGGCTAACATCGATCTCAATGCTGAGAAAGCCTGAGAGCCTTTTTGGGATAAAATAGAGGGGACCACGAACAAAGAAATTCCCCTGATAGAAGCTGCAGAGGCCTGGAACAACTTTACGGTTGAAGTTAAATTCTTGATGGTGTGGGTGGGTTAATATAATAAAGATAGCTCCACAGAAGAGTCAAACTTGCATGACTGAGTATACACAAGGGCCAAAAGAAATATACAAAAGCTGATAGTATAAATCAGTGATGACAAAGTAGTAGTAGTCAAAGATTGCCTAAATGAGTCATTCTTTCCCTTATTTTAGCTTCTGGTTTTCAGTATTTATATGTTAATGAGGAAAGTAAGTTTTTAAAGAAATGTAACAAAGACTTTTTAGGTGTTAATTAAATGGCCCCGTATTTTCAGTGAAAGTAACAATTATGGAGAACAATCATTAATTTGCCAAGGGTGCAACAAGAGCCGCTATTAGCATATCAAAATATCATAGTGAAACACAAAAATACAAGTAAATGGCAGATAAAATGAGTATTCCATAACATACAATAGCAATAAAAGATAGACACAGTACATGGAGGGGTGATAAATATAAGGAGGAGGAAGAAAGGGACTGCAGAAGACCAGGCACATGCAGTCTAAGCAGGGTCAATAGCCCAGTTGCATACAATAAGTGTTCTAGGTTTCCCAACTGGTTTGGAAGGCACATAAAGTGTTATTTAGGGAGGCTGCCAAATTTTCCAAGAAGCAAATTTCCAATGTCAGCAAGTGAAGCTCACAATGAGTGGGAGGGCCAATCCCTCCAATGTTTGGGAATGAATGGTCACTTTTACCTGACCAACTCACTGCACTCTGACATCACCTCAAACTAATTAAAATTTACTTTATTGATTCTTCCAATAGATATGAGCCTGGGTTTGAAGAAAGGTCATAACTGTTACCCTACTGAATGAGCCACAGGCTCTATTAGTATCTCTAAAGGAGGTTTGTATTTATACCAAGCTTTTTCTTTTATAAAGGACATGCCCCTTAAAAGGCCACTCATATTTTTGCTGCGACCTGCCGTTCACAAATGACTCACGTGAAGGGTTCTCCCAGGTTGACGTCTCTGCATTTGGAACGTCTGCACTACAGCCAAACATCTGTCTGCTGCACAAAAACATATCAGAAATTCCAATGTGAGTACAGTACATCTTAAAGCTAGTAACACACTGAATATAGTGTAAGCTGCATTTATATAATTTATTCCATTCTGCATTTATAGCACAGACATATTCTGCAGCGCTGTATAAAGACTAACATCATTCTCACAGTTCGTTTCTCCAGTGGGGCTCATAGCTTCTGTAATGTCTGTGTTGTACTAGCCATAATTCCATCTAGAATTATTATTGCTGCAATAAAACACTACCGCTGTTTGATAAACAGGCTTGAATTAGGTACCACCCACACAGTAGGAAGCAAGAAAACAACTTGCATTTGGAAAAACAAGCTACAAAATATATGCATACTAAGAAAATATCTTTGTACTAAGTTAGCCAGTAGATAGAAAGGTTAAAAAATTGAGAGTCTTTAGTTACTAAGGATTTGTCTGGATTCTTACTTAAGATTTCGGACAATCCCAGCAATTTTGGGACTGCTGGCAACAATGCATAAGACCAATAGGAAAAACAGCATCTAGTGTTTATTGGTCATTGATATAATATGGCATTGAAATTAATCTAGTATTCACCATTGTTACCTGTAGCCTTTATTTTCAGAGCACAAACATAAATCTCAGCATCTGTAGGAAGTTTTCAGTGAAAACATGTATTAACTTGAGGAACTTGATGGGAGGAGTGTTGGCGCTTGAATAGTAGGGGACTACACTGGTAAATAACGCCTCTTTATCGCTCCAGCCCTGTCTTAAAGGGATCCTATCATTGGATACCCTTTTTTTCTGACTAACACGTAGGAATAGCCTTAAGAAAGGCTATTCTTGTCCTACTTTTAAATGTCTTCTCCACGCCGCCGTTCGGTAGAAATCCGGGTTTTCTTTGGTATGCAAATGAGTTCTCTCACAGCACTGTTGGCAGTCCCCAGCACTCAAACAGCTCCAGGGGCGTCCCCAATGCTGTGAGAGATTTCTCTAGCGACACCGCTATATTCCTTGTGGAACGACCTCTCCTGTGTCTTCTTCCGTCCTGGGTTTCAATCTTCTATGCATGCACAGTCGGCTCTGCCATCAGGCCTCAGGCAGAGCCAACTGAGCATGCCCGCCGGCCTCAAGAAAATGCCTGCTTTAACACCAGCTTACTGTGTAAGCAGCCACAAGAAAATGGCCGCTTACACAGCTTATGACTGGTAGGATACTGTCCCCTGAAGTAATGTGAAAAGCTACAAGAATCAAAGATGTGAGCTGTTTTTCACTGGTAGGGGGAGGTCTCATGTGTCCTCCAGAGTCATAGTGCATTCATAACCTAAGGCAGCCTTTCCCTACACACTTTGTATGACAGCAACAAGATTTTGCACAGTGTCAGTGTCAGCTGAGAACTGAAAGCATCAGTTTTTTAACAAAACAGCTTTAAGCCGGGGCCCTACGGACCGGAAACGCCGCGATTTGCCCACAGCGGAGACACTGCAGGAAAAATTGCGGCGTTGTACAGTGCAGGCAAAGTGGATGGGATTCATGTAAATCCCATCCCCACTTTGTGGAAAAGATCGCAGCGCGGACACACTGCGATTTGCAAAGCGGTTGTCAGATGCAGTGCTGCTTGCTGAAGAAGCATACAATAGATGGGTCTCAGTGGCTGGCTCCTTTGTTGCGACAAGGCCTCATGGGACTCACTGACGTAATGACTACTGTCTAGTCTTTCCTTCGCTTCTGCCTTCAGGGCGTGGATGTTGACGTACACTGCAATCCCTCCTAGAGAAAGGAGCAGAGGCCGGTATGGACAAGAAAATATCAATGACCACCATGGCCATATTAGAAAAAAGCTGCCCCTCAGTTTATACCAGGAGGCGTCACGTCATGGCAGGTGTGTCCCACACATAATAACTCCTGCAGACATAAGTCCAGTCCTATCAGAATGACTCAGATAACAAGGTCAGACTTTACATTTAGTTCTCCTACCACTGAATAACATTTTCAGTGAGAACATTTATTCTCTGTAGCTGAAAAATACAATAAAGTGCAGGAAAAATAACAGCATTGGGATTCTGCTATATGCCCTGCAGTACAAGAGGGTACAGGTTATACATATTGTAAGGATGATTTAGTACGATGATCCAAAGATGAATCCATTCACTATAGGATGAACTGAAATTGATCAACAAAACATTGAGTAACAGGTTAAATATCTGAATTTGACCTTTTTTTTACCTTGCAGTTCTACTGTTTCTACTAGCATGGCAGTTTTACTCCATATTTCTGCCTTGACTTCTACAGCACCTTCATTTATATGTTTTTGAAAGCTGTATTGCGGCTGTGTCTTTTCAATGGACTTTTTATCAGGCACATCCGCGCCTCACACAATCTCTATTATTGTCTTTAAAGACAAAGATCTCAATAACTATTTAATTGGATTCTTACAGGGAACAAAAACTCTAAAACGTAACAAAATTCTATCAAAACCCCTTTCCTTTTTCAACACATTTCTATATTTTCTAGCAACTACGATTATTAGGGAATATAAAATGAAATAGGCAGTACAAACTACTATGTTTAAAGTGGTTGTCCACTATGGACATTCTTGGTGTGTTAGAAAGGTCCACTGGCAATAACATCGCAGGATGTGTCAATGTGATGTGGGAAACTGAAATAGAGCAATTTACCCCAAAGTGCAACTGCAGGGAAAGTGAGATGTTATAGTCATGTCTATATAACCAATCCTGTTGACCTCAATGAACTGTCCAAGTAATGCAAGAGTGTGCCATACAGGAACCATGGGGGTTGCTGAATTATTTTCTATATTTTCTGGCCTATTATAAGGTAGATAATATAAATTGTAGTGAAAGGAAACGTTTTACCAGTGGCTGTATTTGAGAATTACCTTCTGACCCTTGGTCCACAGCTGTGCCACAAGACCAACCCTCTGACTCTCTCGGGCCCGGTTCACATACACATTCCATATTCCCATGCAGACTCCCCAAACGGAAACATATACGCATTAAAAAGCGGTTAGCTAAGAAACCACACAGACCCCATACAGTATAAGATAAGATAATCCTTTAATAGTCCCACAGTGGGGAAATTTCAGCATGTTACAACAGCATAGTAATACAGATACAGGATAATACAGTCATGGCCAAAAGTTTTGAGAATGATACAAATATTAATTTTTACAAAGTCTACTGCTTCAGTTTTTCTAATGGCAATTAGCATATACTCCAGAATGTTATAAAGAGTGATCAGCTTAACAGCAATTACTTGCAAAGTCAATATTTGCCTAGAAAATGAACTTTATCCACCAAAACACATTTCAACATCATTGCAGCCCTGCCTTAAACGGACCAGCTAACATCGTTTCAGTGATTGCTCCATTAACACAGGCATGGGTGTTGATGAGGACAGGGCTGGAGATCAATCTGTCATGATTATGTAAGAATGACACCACTGGACACTTTAAAAGGAGGCTGGTGCTTGGCATCATTGTTTCTCTTCTGTTAACCATGGTTATCTCTAAAGAAACACATGCAGACATCATTGCACTGCACAAAAATGGCAGAGTATCACAGCTAGAAAGACTGCACCTCAGTCAACAATCTATCGCATCATCAAAAACTTCAAGGAGAGAGGTTCTATTGTTGGTAAAAAGGCTCCAGGGCGCCCAAGAAAGACCAGCAAGCGCCAGGACCGTCTCTTAAAAGTGTTTCAGCTGCAGGATCGGGCTACCAGCAGTGCAGAGCTTGCTCAGGAATGGTAGCAGGCAGGTGTGAGTGCATCTGCACGCACTGTGAGGCCGAGACTCTTGGAGCAAGGCCTGGTCTCAAGGAGGGCAGCAAAGAAGCCACTTCTCTCCAGAAAAAACATCAGGGACAGACTGATATTCTGCAAAAGGTTCAGGGAGTGGACTGCTGAGGACTGGGGTAAAGTCATTTTTTCTAATGAATTCCCTTTTCGATTGTTTGGGACATCTGGAAAACAGCTTATTCGGAGAAGACGAGGTGAGCGCTACCACCAATCTTGTCTCATGCCAACTGTAAAGCATCCTGAACCATTCATGTGTGGGGTTGCTTCTCAGCCAAGGGAATCGGCTCTCTCACAGTCTTGCCTAAAAACACAGCCATGAAAAAAGAATGGTAGCAGAATGTCCTCCAAGATCAACTTCTCCCAACCGTCCAAGAGCAGTTTGGTGATCAACAATGCCTTTTCCAGCATGATGGAGCTCCTTGCCATAAAGCAAAGGTGATAACTAAAAGTCTCAGGGAACAAAACATAGAGATTTTGGGTCCATGACCTGGAAACTCCCCAGATCTTAATCCCATTGAGAACTTGTGGTCAATCATCAAGAGACAGGTGGACAAACAAAAACCTACTAATTCTGACAAAATGCAAGCATTGAGTGTGCAAGAATGGACTCAGTCAGGATTTGGTCCAGAAGTTGATTGAGAGCATGCCAGGGAGAATTGCAGAGGTCCTGAAGAAGAAGGGTCAACACTGCAAATATTGACTTGCTGCATTAACTCATTCTAACTGTCAATATAAGCTTTTGTTACTCATAATATGATTGCAATTATATTTCTGTATGTGATAAAAACATCTGACAAACACACAGAAAAACCAGAGGGCAGCAGATCATGTGAAAATATGAGATTTGTGTCATTCTCAAAACTTTTGGCCATGACTGTACACAGTAATATATTACAGACGTAGACACACATATGCTGAGAAGAGAAGATATACTAGGAGTCCATAGCAGCTAAGGAACAGAAGAAGAAAGAAGGAAGACTTCATAATCATAATCATTAGTTCTCTGTGCGGAGTGATCTTTGCTTGGTCTGATGTAGATTATACAGCCTGGCCGCGGTTGGAAGGAAGGACCTGCGATAGCGCTCCTTCTCACACTTGGGGTGAAGCAGACGGTCACTTACAGTGCTGCCAAGTCCCATCAAGCCCTGCCTGCCAGTGTCCGTAGATGACTCTCAGCCTGCGCTGTGAACAAGCAGCACCCCGGCCCCCTCCATCCCTAAGAGCGGCCTGCAAATGTCCGGAGTGCTTGTTCACAGCGCAGGCTGAGAATCGACTCTCAGCCTGCACTTGTGAACAAGCAGACACCGGGGATCCCTGGCTGCATCCCGCGATCGACCCATACGCCCATTGCGATCGACCGGTAGATCGCGATCGACGTATTGGGCACCCCTGGTTTAGATGAAGCCTCAAAACTCAATGGTGTACAATTGTGCAATTCCTCCTGTCCAGCAATATGCCACTTGTGTTATCGCCACTTGCCATAAACTGAGAGGAACAAGTTGAATGGAAAGATCTTGTATAGTAAATATACTGTAGGTTAGGATAAGGTATCTATGGACAGGTCGCATACCAGGTCAATTGACTATATATCCTGTAAGAGCACCGTCACTGTTAAATGTCAGGATTGAGCAGCTCTTCTATTCTCTTTTCTAAGTATCAGGCAATTAGTAAGCAGATTGTTAAACCTAATAGACCCATGTGGCATGTGTATTAACACTAAAGAATGACTCAGACGCAGAATTTGGCAATGGTAGGATACTGTCAATTATCATTAACCCCATAGTAGACATGTTTGTATTCAAATGAAATTACCTAAGGAAAAGGAAGAATTAAAAGAGAAATAATTACAATAATCTAATTGGCGGCACAGAATGCTCATTGTATAAAGATACTGTAACTACAGGATAATGCAGTGCTTTATTCCAGGCAGCTGCTTTAATTACATTTCGCATAAAGCCTTTGTGTAATTCTAATCTATGACACAAATACATTATTCTAAAGATTATTAGTAGCACTATGTTTACTATATTTATGTTACCATATATGATTCTAGGTATTAATATGTATCATATATCATCTGGCACTATGCACAGAGCTCTCCATTGAGCTGATAAGTCCTTAGAGTCCAGTCTAGCATCATTATCTATTTCACTACTAAGAAGCAAATAGTACAGTAAATAATCAGAATCATTAACAAAAGGTACAGCTTGACTTTGGATGATGCTTCCTAGATTTTGTTGGTTCACCTCCCCTGTCCTTCCCTTATGTTGCTGGCAAGAGTGTAGAAATGAAAATGAAATGGTTTGAGCAAAGGTTGCTTCATTTTTTACATGGTTGGCAGGAAGTTTAGATAACAAGTGAGAATTTCAGTTTCATTGAAAAAAAAAGGAAATGCAAAATAGTCAGTTGACCTTTTATAGTCAGTAGTGCCAAATATATTTATTATAAAGGGGCAGAGGTCATGTAGGTATGGAATCCATTATGATCATAAAGGGGTATTCTCAATTCGGCCATTTATCGACTATCCACTGGTGCTGCCGCTATGTGGAGATTTGTTAGACAGCTGCCACATCCATTTAGAGAATGAATACAGTCCTATGAAAAAGTTTGGGCACCCCTATTAATCTTAATCATTTTTTGTTCTAAATATTTTGGTGTTTGCAACAGCCATTTCAGTTTGATATATCTAATAACTGATGGACACAGTAATATTTCAGGATTGAAATGAGGTTTATTGTACTAACAGAAAATGTGCAATATGCATTAAACCAAAATTTGACTGGTGCAAAAGTATGGGCACCTCAACAGAAAAGTGACATTAATATTTAGTAGATCCTCCTTTTGCAAAGATAACAGCCTCTAGTCGCCTCCTGTAGCTTTTAATCAGTTCCTGGATCCTGGATGAAGGTATTTTGGACCATTCCTCTTTACAAAACAATTCAAGTTCAGTTAAGTTTGATGGTGGCCGACCATGGACAGCCCGCTTCAGATCATCCCACAGATGTTCAATGATATTCAGGTCTGGGGACTGGGATGGCCATTCCAGAACATTGTAATTGTTCCTCTGCATGAATTCCTGAGTCGATTTGGAGCGGTGTTTTGGATCATTGTCTTGCTGAAATATCCATCCCCGGGGTAACTTCAACTTCGTCACTGATTCTTGAACATTATTCTGAAGAATCTGCTGATACTGAGTGGAATCCATGCGACCCTCAACTTTAACAAGATTCCCGGTGCCGGCATTGGCCACACAGCCCCAAAGCATGATGGAACCTCCACCAAATTTTACAGTGGGTAGCATGTGTTTTTCTTGTAATGCTGTTTTTTTTGGACGCCATGCATAATGCCTTTTTGTATGACCAAACAACTCAATCTTTGTTTCATCAGTCCACAGGAACTTCTTCCAAAATGAAGCTGGCTTGTCCAAATGTGCTTCTGCATACCTCAGGCGACTCTGTTTGTGGTGTGCTTGCAGAAACGGCTTCTTTCTCATCACTCTCCCATACAGCTTCTCCTTGTGCAAAGTGCGCTGTATTTTTGACCGATGCACAGTGACACCATCTGCAGCAAGATGATGCTGCAGCTCTTTGGAGGTGGTCTGTGGATTGTCCTTGACTGTTCTCACCATTCTTCTTCTCTGCCTTTCTGATATTTTTCTTGGCCTGCCACTTCTGGACTTAACAAGAACTGTCCCTGTGGTCTTCCATTTCCTTACTATGTTCCTCACAGTGGAAACTGACAGGTTAAATCTCTGAGACAGCTTTTTGTATCCTTCCCCTGAACAACTATGTTGGACAATCTTTGTTTTCAGATCATTTGAGAGTTGTTTTGAGTAGCCCATGATGCCACTCTTCAGAGGAGATTCAAATAGGAGAACAACTTGCAATTAGCCACCTTAAATACCTTTTCTCATGATTGGATACACCTGGCTATGAAATTCAAAGCTCAGTGAGGTTACAAAACCAATTTTGTGCTTCAGTAAGTCAGTAAAAAGTAGTTAGGAGTATTCAAATCAATAAAATGATAAGGGTGCCCATAATTTTGCACCAGTCAAATTTTGGTTTAATGCATATTGCACATTTTCTGTTAGTACAATAAACCTCATTTCAATCCTGAAATATTACTGTGTCCATCAGTTATTAGATATATCAAACTGAAATGGCTGCTGCAAACACCAAAATATTTAGAACTAAAAATGATTAAGATTAATAGGGGTGCCCAAACTTTTTCATAGGACTGTAGATATCTGCATTCACTTTTTTTGGGAGTTAGGCCTCACTGCGAATAAAAGCACAGACCTATTCATTTCTATGGGCCCACACACAAAGCCATAGTTTTTTTGCGGCTGTGTGTCTGTGCCATATGTAAGGACCGCAAATTTAATGAAACATACCCTATTTTTGCCCACATTTGTAGCACAGACAAGTGTAAGGGATCATACAAGTCTTTTTACAGATGATTACAGATGACATGCAGACATGTTTTTGCAGATTATGGATCAGTGTTTGCGGACAGTAAGAACCACTATAGTCATGTGCAAGAGGCCTTACAGAACCAGCCCAGCGATAGTGAATGGAGAAAGCCAAGCACATGTACGGTTATTTCTCCATTAATTCTCCCCCCAATTGGAGACCAGCGCTCAACATATCAAATGATTCAGGGGACCCCAATCTCCACATAGGTCCAGGTTCCTGAAATTGACCCACTTCTATCGACATTTTGGTCATATTCTGTTTGTGTTGGCAATACACAATAATTGCTTACTACTTGAGAACAAGTAAGGAATTGCGCTAATGTTATGACTATATTTGATATACTTGCACAAAAATGTAGGTTTTTACACAGAGGTTTACTTACTCATTTTAAAGGGGGTTGTGAAAAATGTAAATAATTTATTTTTTGTTACTAGGACTGTGCTAAAATTATCCCACTTACCAAAATTGAACTAGTAAAACATTAAAAACCAGTACATTCCCTCTCTACTTCCTAATTGGAAGACCACAGCATAGCCCATTGCTGTGGATTAGCATATACCTGATCTACATTGCACATTGTCAAAATGTTCCATTACATCACTAATGCTTGTGTCTCTGTGCATGTGAACGAACTAGGAGTTGTATGAATTGTATTGTAGGAAGCATAAATTGTTCTAAAATGGCCTAATACACATATTTACAGAACATGATCTAATATACTTACTCACTAAGCACCTTGGACATAGATTTCTTTTGGTGCTTGCCATATACTGAACATATATTTTTTTTTTAAAAAACATAAAAGAATTCCTGAGCATATTAAAATTGCTGCTGAGATGGGAATAACTGCTCCTAAGACCCGGCCCAGCAGTTCAGATCTGCTGATCTAGGCTATTCTCATAACTTCCATAGAGGTGAATGGCAGCTAAGGAAACAGCGTGTTGAAACTGTGCCTGCCCTGCACCTGTGAGATGATGTCAGTACATCGGCCTTGCTGCATTTCTAGGCTGTGGCCTCTGATGCTAAAAACACTGACCCAGTGGCCCACAACTAATGCCAGCTAATGTATTGTCCTTTACCCATAATTGATGCTCCACATATTGATGGTGTACATGTTTCCTCACATGAACATTTACAAGGAGGTGCCCTCATGACCATCAAGTGTGGACAATTTCTCTCAAGAAATAATTGTGATTCGTTATTCTCCATAAAGACTGTGCACTGCCATCAGTTGGCAAAACACACTGGATTCCACCAAGTAACACGGTAGCGACTGCACCGCCAGTAACATGGCCAGGTGCGATTTAAACTTGTAGACAAGTCAAATGACTGGATTAAGATTGTGTGGTAGAGAAGGAGGAGTAGCAGATGGAGATGATAATAATGAATGATAATGTGATGTTGCCCAACATGTGCTAGATAAGGAATGGATGTGGCTTGCCTACAATGACAATCATGTGGAGAAGGAATGCTTCACTTAGTGCCACTGCTAGTTTGAATTTGTCAAATATGCTGGTGACACCATTTTAATCTGAGTACAGAGAGACCTGGTTCCCATACTACATGTGTGGTCTTCATGCCCATGGTTAATTATCTGTTTACAGATTTGTCATTTGGTAATGTACAAAAAAAATGTACATGCAGATGATGACTGCATGTAGCTGCTACCACAATAACCAGAAACATGTCTGCCAGTATCACCACCATCCGGGCTTGCCTTAGATCTACTCCAAGCAGTTCTTTTGGAGGTTGGGGCTGGACGCCAGATGTAGCTAGTGCAACTGCCATCAGTCTTCCTGTGTCAAGCTGTCGCCCTGACTCAGTTGCCAGGTCTGACCTGTAACAGAATCATAATCAGATTCCACATCTCTTTCTTCACGTCTCTGTGACTCATCATGGCAATGGGATTCCTATATGCCCTCACAATTCCTAAGGGATTTGCCTTAGTGTCCCTACCAGCGCTACCATCATTACCACACCCCCTGCCTCTACTACCTCCACCAACACTCAAGTCTCCACCTCTACTATTTCTACGTCAAAAACCCCAAAACCTGTCAGTTCTCAACCAACTCATCAAAAAAGAGGAGGAAAAGGAGGAAGAAGAGGAAGTCTTGGGTTATGAGGAATAGCTCAGCAAATACCATAGGAATAGAGAAGGAAAATACATGGTTGACAGTACAGAAAGACAGCATCGAAAATTACCGTACATAAATGGATGGAACAGCAATCCAAAGTTGATGTAATATTTTCTTAATTATTTTATTTCAGTGGACATATCCAGACACATTTAGTGGCAATCATTCACTGCTCAATAAAAAAAGGGAACATTCAAATAACACATCCTCGATCTGAATGAATGAAATAATCTCATTGAATACTTTGATCTGTACAAAGTTGAATGTGATGACAAAAAAAAAATCACACAAAAATCATTAATGGAAATCAATTTTATTAACCAATGGAGGCTTGGATTTGGAGTACCTCTCCCCCCCCAAAAAAAAAAAATTAAGTGGAAAAACACACTACAGGCTGATCCAACTTTGATATAATGTCCTCAAGACATATCAAAATGAGGCTCAGTAGTGTGGCCAACTGCACAAGCATATGGTCTGCAGACGCCATGGAGAATGATCTGCTGCCTGCAATATCCTTCAGCATGACCGGTTTGGCAGTGGGTCAGTAATGGTGTGGGGTGGCATTTCTTTGGAGGCCCAAACAGTCCTCCGTGTGCTCGCCAGAGGTAGCCTGACTGCCATTAGGTACCGAGATGAGATCCTCAGACCCTTTGTTAGACCATCTGCTGGTGCGGTTGGCACTGAGTTCCTAGTAATGCAAGACAATGTCAGACCTCATGTGGCTGGAGTGTGTCAGCAGTTCCTGCAAGATGAAAGCATTGAAGCTATGGACTGGCCCGCCCGTTCTGGGATATCATGTCTCACTCCATCCACCAACATCACGTTGCAGCACAGACTGTCCAGGAGTAGACAGATGCTTCAGTCCAGGTCTGTGAGGAGATCCCTCAGGAGACCATCAGCAACCTCATCAGGAGAATGCCCAGGCATTGTATGGAGGTCATACAGACACATGGAGGCCACACACACTACTGAGCCTCATATTGTCATGTTTTAAGAACATTATATCAAAGTTGGATCAGCCTGTAGGGTGTCTTTCCACTTTAATTTTGGGGGGACTCCAAATCCAGGCCTCCATTTGTAAATAAATTTGATTTCCATTGATGATTTTTGTGTGATTTTGTTATTGTCACATTCAACTTAGTACAGAACAAAGTATTAAATGAGAATATTTCATTCATTCAGATCGAGGATGTGTTACTTGAGTGTTCCCTTTATTTTATTGAGCAGTGTATGATTTCCACTAAATGTGTCTGGATATGTCCACTGAAATAAAATAATTAAGAAAAGATTACATCAACGTTGGATTGCTGTTCCATCCATTTATGTACTATAATTTTCGATGCTGTCTTTCTGTACTGTCAACCATGTCATTTCCTTCTCTAGTCCTATGGTATTTGCTGAGCTATTCCTCATAACCCAAGACTTCCTCTTCTTCCTCCTCTTTTTTGATGAGTTGGTTGAGAACTGACAGGCTTTGGGTTTTTTTGACCAGCACCTATTAAAGGATGCAAACATCTGGAGTTAGATGAGATGGTAAAAGGTCCTCTAACAGCAGTACAGGCAAGATTGCAGCCCTATAACCAGGCAAAGAAAATAAAATATATAATCAGTAAGTAAAAACATATTAGTAAAAAGTCATATATTTACATTATACATTCTCTTTAAGAAATGGTTTCTAAACTCAGGATGTCACATGGATCAATGGTGGAACACTTTAAGGATTTCTAATAAAGATCAATTGAATCTGACTCCCCACCAGTAGATACAGAAGAGTATTTTCAGGGCTCAGATGTTTGTAAGCAATACCTGACAGTATGATCACAAGCATAGTGATGGCACTGATGCACTTCATCAAAGCACTGGATACATATTGATTAAACCTGCTGCCTAAGATAAGCTCTTCACTTTGCCTCAGACATGAGCCTGACAATGTTGCTGCAACCTTCATCTTAATACTGAATCTTTAGTGCTCCTTCACACACACTATTTTTTCAGCATTGGAAAAAAAGCAACAATTTAAAGCATTTTGTAGCTTTTTTTTTTTTTTACAAGTGTTTTTTTCTTAAATGTTGCAACATTTTAAACATGCATTTTCCATAGAGAAACCTATAGGAATAATATATCCAGAGAATGATGTGTTTTATAAAACTCAAAATCACAGTGAAAAATGTCAGTAAAAACATCATTAGACCAGGAACACACAAGGCAAGTTCATGGCAGATTAGCTATGATGGAATTGCCAGTGACTAACCCACTGTGATGTACATGTGTGTGATCCACATGTAATGCTAAGGCCCCACTATGTGGAAACGCAGCTATTTTTGTTGCAGATTTTGTTGCATTTTTTTTTAGCCAAAGCCAACAATGGCTACAGAAGGAATGGTAGATATATAGCAAGTTCTTATACTTCTACCTTCTGCACAATCCACTCCTGGCTTTGGCTTAAAAAACAAAATCTACAACAAAAAAAAGCTGCTTTTCCGCAACATGGGGCTTCAGCCTGAAAGTATTTGTACGCAGTCAGCATCACCTGGTTGATGGCACTATAGCTGTTCCATTTGCGCACCACTACAGGTGACACTGCATTCCTCCAAGAAGGTACCTCTTTCTCAAACCAGCCCTCTTCAAGCTGCCATCCGAAAGCAACCGTCTATCTTTGTCACCTGAAGCCACCCACCACCAATGATGCACACACAGGACATTCAGCTCCTCACTGTACTGTGCTATGATGGATGTTGCAGATTCAACATATAGAACTCTTCAGTGATTTTACAGTTGACAGATGACAACAATTGAACGTTATAATTGGCTTCACAAGATTCACAGCTGTGAACAGCATACTTGTTGTAGGGGATGTACTGTCCACAGCATTGGACCTGACTTCACAGGTGTCCTAACAATGTGTTACTTTGTAGAACCCAGTGGCGTCTCTATGGCTATCTGTTTGCTTCACCTCACAAGCTAACCACCAAGCATCCACTCCATAAACTGTTAACCTTGCTTCCATTCCACAAGCTTGGCACATCTCAGGGAACAGTCCCAGAGGTGTTGTTAGGAACCTGATGCAACAAATAACTCAGTAAGTCCTAGGCAACTAGAATCCCCAAGTGTTGAGGCATAAACAGTCCTGGGTGTGCCCTGCTGTCCTAATCGGAGTGGAAACAGGCCCCGGAGTTCTTCACCAGAGCTCCTGATTGTGGAGTTGAAGTTGAACTTGGTAAAAGTCTGAGGCCCAAATCTGCAACTGCCCAGAGAGCGACGCACACCCAGTGAACGCCAAACAGGAGGACCCAGACACTAACCTTAGAGAGAAGTCCAAGAGAGCGGGAAGGAATGGAGTCGCAGATGAGCAGGAGGAAAATCCAAGGAATACACGCAGATATCCGAGGAACAATTCCGAGGTCGAACAAGCCGGGTCAATAACTGGAGGTCACCTGGTAGCAGAAGACAGAGACTGAAGCGTAGTCAGGGAAGCCAGGTCATACACAGGAGGTCAATGGAGTAGCCAAATCAGGATCCAGAAGGGATGTCAGGTGGAAGCCAAAGGTCATACACAGGAGGTCAGGAAGGTGCCAAATCAGAATCATGTAGGAAATGTCTGTAAGGCAAGCTGGGTGAAATAATCCAGGGAATCCAAGAACAGGAACAGGAGGCAGGAGACAGGTAATAGGGAACAGGAAGGAAATAGGAGATTCTTTGACGCTAGGGAGCTGATACCGTAGAGTGAACGAATAACCAGCGGTGGGCCAGAGCCAGAATAAGGCCTAAATAGCCTCTGGCTCGCCGCTGACCCCCTGAACCTGGAAGTGCCGGTCCCAGCACTAGAGGCAAACCAGAACTTCCACAGACCCAAGCGGAGGCTCCGGCCTACCCTACGCCGGGACCAGCCGCACCATTACGGACACAGAGCAGGCCAGACGCCTACGTGCAGCAAAGCGGCGGCCCCGGCCCCTCCTAACAGGTGTTCTCCTCTCCTACCTATTGTTGAACTCACCAAGGGTATTGGAACTGGCAATTAAATACAGAGCAATTCCTGCATGGAGTACCTGGGTCATGGGCACCCATTAAAACTGCTATTTCTCATGTAGCACAGTATCCAATCCAATACATACAGATCACAGTGCATAATACAGCAGTATAACAATAAACCTTCTTGCTTTGCACCTTGCTATCATAGTATGTGCACAATCTGTACAGGGCCTTATCTCTTCCCATGCCTATACCCAGCAATAGCCTCTAGAGTACAGGTACATCTGCACCACCGTCTGCTCACACTACTGAAAAATCTCCAGACAACGTGTCTTGGGCTCAGGTTTTGAACTTAAAGCATTTCAATCATTGCCAGAGGAGCAGCTTTGGTTCTCAATCTTGCAATGCAAAAATATGAGAAAAAACAGGATTATGGAAAAATCTTTGGGAAAGCCATAAATTGGATTAGCATTTTATGATGGAAAAAAGGCTTTAAAACCAGTGCACGACATTTTATTATTTTTTTTTTAACACTAATTTTCGCTAGTTATACTTTTTGTATGTAGAATTTTGGGGTGTTGAGAAAGTTACTTAAAGAGGATCTGTCTGCGCTCCTGACATGTTTGTTTTAGTAAATAGCTGTATTCTCAATGATATAACTGTCTGTTCTTAGAACTTGTGTTGTGTCTTTGTTATGTCTCAAAATCCAAACAGTGAATAGGAAAAAACTTCTGATAGTAAGAACAAAAGAATGCAATAGAAATGTTTAATAAAGTTCTTCTCCTCTCACAGCGCCTCTTTATACCACATTCCAAATTATTATGCAAATTATATTTTTCTCTGATTTTCCTAAATAGTCGATACAAATGACAGTCAGTATAATTCCAGTTCTTCAAATTTTATTGGATAAACCTTCCAATGATAACATTTTTTCACAAATTAAAAAGTATTATGCACAACAGTTTTCTAAACATTTTATCGGTTAAACAATTGAATATGGGCATTTGCTGAATTTGCAGCATTAAGAGGTCACATTTACTAAAAAAAATCTAAAGTTGTTTGAACCAAAAACAACTTAACAGGCCAAGTTACATGTTAACATAGAAACACTTCTTTGATATCACCTTCACAATTCTGGCATCCATTGAACTTGGGAGTTTTTGCATAGTTTCCGCTTCAATTTCATTACAGTATAGCAAAATAGCCTCCCAGTGCTGCTGTTTTGATGTGAACTGCCTCCAACCATCATAGATCTTTTGCTTGAGGAAACTCTAAAAGGGTCCATTCACACAGAGGAAAATGGTGAGGAATTTGGTGTGGAATTTTCCACGCTGAAAAAAAAGCCTCCCTTTGATTTCAATGGGTCCCACTACCTTTTTTTTCCACTAGTGTTATTTTCCACTAGCAGAAAATTCCGCTAGTGGAAAAAAAAAAAAATCAATGGGAGGCTTTTTTTTTCAGTGTGGAAAATTCTACACCAAATTCCTCACCATTTTCCTCCATGTGAATGGACCCTAAAGGTTCTCAATAGGATTGAGGTCAGGGGAGGATGGTGGCCACACCATGAGTTTCTTTACTTTTTTTGCCCATAGTAGTCAATGACTCAGAGGTACTCTTTGCTGCATTGTCATACATGAAGATGATTTTGCTAGAGAAGGCAAAGTTCTTCTTTTTGTACCATGACAAAAACTGGTCAGAAACCCTATATACTTTGCAATGGTCATTTTCTCACCTTCAGGGACCCTAAAGTGGCCTACCAGATCTCTTCTCATGATTCCCAGGCCCAAAGATGACTCCGCCACCTAGTGCTGACCTTGCAGCCTTGTTGCGATATGGTAGACATCCTGCAGCCATTCACTACTCCGTCTATCTGAAACATTCAGGATTGTATGCCACTCATCTGTAAACAAGACTGTTTCAAAATTAGTCTTCATAGTCTTCATGTATGTCTGTGCCCACTGCAACTGTTTCTGCTTGTGACCACTGTTTTGGGTTTCGCTAAATAGTAGGTTTATGCACAACTGCAAGCCTATAGAAGAGGGATAGGGAATCGTGGCTCTCCAGCTGTTGCAAAACTACAACTCCCAGCATGCATACTTGCTCTGCTGTTCTTGGAACTCCCATGGAAGCGAATGGAGCATGTTGGGAGTTGTAGTTTCACAGCATCTGGAGAGCCAAGGTTCCCTACCCCTGCCCTACCCCTGCTCTAGAGGATCCTACACCTTGAGGTTCATGGGAATCTATCCAGAGGCACCAACAGCTTCAATGCCTTCAAATTTTGTCAGGCAGAAATCTTTCATATATGCCTTTATCTGCATGATCCCTTCTGTTCCCTGAATCAGCCACAAATGTCTTCACAATATGATGCTCATACCTAAGTTTTTGTGAAATATTGCACTATTTTGCACTTTTCAGCAATAGAGTTCCTTTTTCTTTCCCATATTGCTTGAAACCAGTGGCCTGCTTAATAATGTGGAACGTCCTTATTAAGGCTGGGGTCCTACGTACCCTAAGCACAACAAAGTGATAAGATTTTACCAAATTCCATCTCTACTACAAGCAAATTTAGACAACAGAAATAAGAAAAAGGATCAGACTAATTAGGACCTCCCTAATGATCTTAAGTGGTGAAGGAAAATTTTAAATTACCACATGGTCTAGGCAGCACTGATGCTTCCCAGGAGAGGTCATAAGATGCCCAGGAGAGAACACCGGATGCCGTCAGGGGACCCGTAAGATGTCAGGGAAGGTGAGTATGACTATTTATAACTGTTCCACACTGGGGTCTGAAAAGATCACAGAGTAAAGTAAAGGCTTGTGGATGGTGAACCCCCAAATCTTGAACTTAGGTGGAAAAAAATATTTTTGAAAATTGGTAGCGAATCGGGCTGATTATGAGCCAATTTGCTCATGTTTAGAATATGACATAAATATTGGCAAGATTGAATATGTATCCAAAACTCTTAATGGTATGTTTTTTGCAGGCGGAATTTCAATGGGAGTCACTCACAATTTTTTTCTGCTAGCGACTTTTTTCAGCTAGCGAGAAAAAAAAGCGGCATGCCCTATCTTCACGAGGATTCCGCGGTTGAGTCAGCCACGGCGTCCACAGCTCAAGACACACTCCTGATTAGGCCCATTCATCCAGGTCTAATCAGGAGCAGGATGCCATGACGGGATGCCAATGCAGTGCATTGGCGCCCTGTCCTGGCTAGCCTCATGAAAAAGCCACATGGCGGAAAAGGTTTCCGCTGTGTGAACTTACTCTTACAGTGCCATTTTGAATTATATAATATAATACCACTAGTATAGTGACTGTAAAATTTCTGTAAATGTTTGTGATTTTTCTTTAACTGATTTCTCCAAGTTTCCTTCTTTTCTTTAATTGAAATTGGCTCTTGAGCCCCTCGCTTTTTGGTCTATGGTAATGGAGCTTTTAATATTAAGTTACATAGGGGATTAGGGTAATGACCCCTTCCTTTATAGTCTAATGTACAAGGGGAGGTTAATATTTTATTTCCTGGTGGTACTGTATAAAAAGTGCAAATCATTGGTTAGACTGAAAAATAAAAGCAAGTGATGAAATATACTAAGCTTATTATTAGATTAAAGTAAAAAAAAAATGGACCTTTGTAAAAGGATTACATAGAAATAAACCTCATATTGGATTACACAAGATGATTCCATTTAGATTTCTTATAATGAATTTATTACTAAATAAAGCTGAAGGAAAGGTTACGTGAGACCACAGAGAATATCATGCAATAGTATTTATCATTCCACCAAGCTACCTCACAATGGCTTACTAAATCTCATGCTAATATGAATTAATGTCAATAGAAGTACATTCCATATGTCAATACATTTAAAGGGAACATGTCACAATGAAAATGCAGTGCAGTTCCCTGGTATCGTGTTGTAGTGCAGAGCAGATATATAGTTGTTTCTGGAGAAGAATCAATATAATATATAACTGTTTGATTGATATCCCTGTACTATTTTGCATTTAACAGTCCAGTGGGCAGTCGCTCAATGACTGGCACCCATCAATATGAACATGCATGTAGGGATCACTCACTAGAACCATCCACTAGGCTCCTGGGTATACAAAGAGCAGGGAATAGGTCATATTATATATTATTTTTTTCCACAAATCTATCTATCATACATATATATATATATATATATATATATATATATATATATATATATACTGTATATATATATATATATATATATATATATATATATATATATATTTGCTCAGCTCCTCCTGCTCTCTAATGATGTTTGCATCTTCCCGTTAACAATTATAATTCACATAAATATAATGTATTGGGAATACTACACAAATGTTTGGCAACTAGCTATCCTCCCAATATCCAGCTATTCTCCCATTTTCATTGCCTGCTCCCTTATAATATCTGCACATCTGAGTTCACACAGGGTATTTTGGTCAGGATTTTGAGGCTGTATCTGCATCAAAATCCTGACCAAAAAGATGGCTCCCATTGAAATCAATGGGAGCTGGTCAGTTTTTTTTTCTGGGAGCCTTTTGTTCTGGCTCTTGGAAAAAAAGAATGGGTATACTCATTCTTCAGGCCTAATCCGGAGCGGAGAACTGCACTGCATCGGCATCAAGTCGCAGCTACCCATTTTTTGGTCTGGAAACTTAGGCGGCTTCCGCCTCAGATTCTGGACTACAAAACCCCATGTGAAGCCAGCCTAAAGGTTTCCACACACATTTGACAATGGTATCCCAATCTGTTTTATGGAACCATCTGACATATATTAAATATTCAGTCATAGATTATTCCATGCGTACACAGCTGAAATAAATGTGCATGCCATATTTGTGGAATAGCAGGCAGCTGAATGAGTGCTATGTGAACAGCTATTAAAAGTATATAGTTTCCTAAAAACTATTTTGCACCTCTTTTGATTTGACCAACACGTTGGCGACATTTTTCAGTACTCACCCCCAAAACTGTTCTTACATTTCCAATTTATCACTCAATTCCTTTCTTTTCTTCTGTACTATTAGTATTGTCGAGTTCTAGTTAATGTAACATGATTGAATTACCTGTTATAGGAAACACAAAAATGCTCAGTAAAATCTTTATAAGGCTAAAGCCCCATATTGCAGAAACTCTTGAGCCAAAGTCAAAAGGGGCTTTAGGCCGGGGCCCCACAGGATGGAAACTGTACAATTTGCCCAGGAAAAATCATGGCGTTTTACAGTAAGGCAAAGTGAATGGGATTCTAGCGAATCCCATACCCACTTTGCAGGAAAAACCATGCTGCAGACACTATGTGATTTCCAAACCCGGTGTGGTTTTGGAAATCGCAGCATGTCAATTATATCTATGGAAACTATGGTGGTGTCCCCATAGATATAATTGTAAGAGAAAGTCTGTGGAGGAAAACTCAGCGAACCTTCTGTCTAAAGCGCTGCGGGATGAACCACGATGCATTGCCGCCGCGGTTTTTCCTGCAGCAATTTTTTGCTGCAGGATGTCCCGTGGGGCCTTAGCCTCCAAGGAATGGAAAATATAAAGGAAACATTTAGATGTTTCCCTTCTGTACAATTCATTCCTGACTGACTCAAAATACCGCAGCTAAATCTGCAACCAAAATGCTTTATTACTGCAACTTGGGGCCTTAGCCTAAGATATCCCTTGTAAGTTTGTTTTTTTTTTCCCCAAAATATCTAATAGTCAATCTGTCTGCAAACCAAAAGCTGAAAAGGCATCCTACTGTCACATCAATAATGTGCAACTTAGCAACAGCCAGATAACATAAGGGCTCTGATTGTAAAAGGGTAGGGGAAGGTTTGGTCTATCAAAAAGTTCAGTGGCTACACTCCTTGACTATTTTTCATTTGTTTTGCAGAATTGAAATGTAAAATATTCAAAGCATTTTTTTTTTTTTACAAATTTTAATTATTTTGCTGTGTGAAAGTCACCTTATGGCTGGGGTCCCATGGGACAGAAACACTGCAATTTGCCCACAGTGAAAACGCCACAGGGAAAATCGCAGAGTTTTATAGTAAGGGCAAAATGGATGGGATTCTAGTGAATCCCATGCCCACTTTGCGGTAAAAACCGTTGTGCGGATACTTTGCGATTTCCGAGACTGGCTCGGTTTTGGAAATCGTAGCATGTCAATTATACCTACGGAAACACCGGTGGTTTCCCCATAGGTATAATTGTAACAGAAAGTCCGCAGAGGAAAACTCAGTGAACTTTCTGTTTAAAGTGCTGCGGGAAGAACCGGGGTGTGTTGCCTCTGCGGTTCTTTTTCTGCTGTGTGATGTCCTGTGGAGGCTTAGCTTAAAGGATTTCATCACCTCCAATAAGTCCAGCAGTTTACGTCAATTAATAGGTGCTGCTCCATAGATTCTGAAATAGGTGAAATTTCTTCTGTAGCCACTAGAGATGAGCGAACACTAAAATGTTCGAGGTTCGAAATTCGATTCGAACAGCCGCTCAATGTTCGTGTGTTCGAACGGGTTTCGAACCCCATTATAGTCTATGGGGAACAGATACTCGTTAAGGGGGAAACCCAAATCCGTGTCTGGAGGGTCACCAAGTCCACTATGACACCCCAGGAAATGATGCCAACACCTCTGGAATGACACTGGGACAGCAGGGGAAGCATGTCTGGGGGCATCTAACACACCAAAGACCCTCTATTACCCCAACATCACAGCCTAACAACTACACACTTTACACACTCAATACCACCTCTCTGACAGTAGGAAAACACCTTGAAACATGTGTATTTGGCACTTGCAGTGAGGAGAGCTTGTCACCAGCAGTGAATTTGGCCCTTGTAGTAAGTTGAGGTTGGCACCAACATTTGTTTTGAAAATCAGGGTGGATTGAGCCTCTAACCAGCAGAGTTTGGGCAAATTCATGGTGGAGGGAGCCTCTAAAAACCCCAGTTTGGACCAATTCATGGTGGAGGGAGACTCTAAAAACCCCAGTTTGGACCAATTCATGGTGGAGGGAGCCTCTAAAAACCCCAGTTTGGACCAATTCATGGTGGAGGGAGCCTCTAACCAGCCCAGTTTGGGCAAATTCATGGTGGAGGGAGCCTCTAACCAGCCCAGTTTGGACCAATTAATGGTGGAGGGAGCCTCTAACCACCCCAGTTTGGACCAATTCATGGTGGAGGGAGCCTCTAACCAGCCCAGTTTGGACCAATTCATGGTGGAGGGAGCCTCTAAAAAACCCAGTTTGGACCAATTCATGGTGGAGGGAGCCTCTAAACAGCCCAGTTTGGGCAAATTCATGGTGGAGGGAGCCTCTAACCACCCCAGTTTGGACCAATTCATGGTGGAGGGAGCCTCTAAACAGCCCAGTTTGGACCAATTCATGGTGAAGGGAGCCTCTAAAAACCCGTTTGGACCAATTCATGGTGGAGGGAGCCTCTAACCAGCCCAGTTTGGGCAAATTCATGGTGGAGGGAGCCTCTAAACAGCCCAGTTTGGGCAAATTCATGGTGGAGGGAGCCTCTAACCAGCCCAGTTTGGACCAATTCATGGTGGAGGGAGCCTCTAACCAGCCCAGTTTGGGCAAATTCATGGTGGAGGGAGCCTCTAAACAGCCCAGTTTGGGCAAATTCATGGTGGAGGGAGCCTCTAACCAGCCCAGTTTGGACCAATTAATGGTGGAGGGAGCCTCTAAACAGCCAAGTTTTGGGAAATTCATGGTGGAGGGAGCCTCTAACCAGCCCAGTTTGGACCAATTAATGGTGGAGGGAGCCTCTAACCACCCCAGTTTGGACCAATTCATGGTGGAGGGAGCCTCTAAACAGCCAAGTTTGGACCAATTCATGGTGGAGGGAGCCTCTAAAAACCCCAGTTTGGACCAATTCATGGTGGAGAGAGCCTCTAACCAGCCCAGTTTGGGCAAATTCATGGTGGAGGGAGCCTCTAAACAGCCCAGTTTGGGCAAATTCATGGTGGAGGGAGCCTCTAACCAGCCCAGTTTGGACCAATTAATGGTGGAGGGAGCCTCTAAACAGCCAAGTTTTGGGAAATTCATGGTGGAGGGAGCCTCTAACCAGCCCAGTTTGGACCAATTCATGGTGGAGGGAGCCTCTAACCAGCCCAGTTTGGACCAATTCATGGTGGAGGGAGCCTCTAAACAGCCCAGTTTGGGCAAATTCATGGTGGAGGGAGCCTCTAAAAAACCCAGTTTGGACCAATTCATGGTGGAGGGAGCCTCTAATTAGCCCAGTTTGGACCAATTAATTGTGGAGGGAGCCTCTAACCAGCCCAGTTTGGACCAATTAATGGTGGAGGGAGCCTCTAACCACCCCAGTTTGGGCAAATTCATGGTGGAGGGAGCCTCTAACCAGCCCAGTTTGGACCAATTAATGGTGGAGGGAGCCTCTAAACAGCCAAGTTTTGGGAAATTCATGGTGGAGGGAGCCTCTAACCAGCCCAGTTTGGACCAATTCATGGTGGAGGGAGCCTCTAAACAGCCCAGTTTGGGCAAATTCATGGTGGAGGGAGCCTCTAAAAAACCCAGTTTGGACCAATTCATGGTGGAGGGAGCCTCTAATTAGCCCAGTTTGGACCAATTAATTGTGGAGGGAGCCTCTAACCAGCCCAGTTTGGACCAATTAATGGTGGAGGGAGCCTCTAACCACCCCAGTTTGGACCAATTCATGGTGGAGGGAGCCTCTAAACAGCCAAGTTTGGACCAATTCATGGTGGAGGGAGCCTCTAAAAACCCCAGTTTGGACCAATTCATGGTGGAGGGAGCCTCTAACCAGCCCAGTTTGGGCAAATTCATGGTGGAGGGAGCCTCTAAACAGCCCAGTTTGGGCAAATTCATGGTGGAGGGAGCCTCTAACCAGCCCAGTTTGGACCAATTAATGGTGGAGGGAGCCTCTAACCAGCCCAGTTTGGACCAATTAATGGTGGAGGGAGCCTCTAACCTGCCCAGTTTGGACCAATTAATGGTGGAGGGAGCCTCTAACCACCCCAGTTTGGACCAATTCATGGTGGAGGGAGCCTCTAACCAGCCCAGTTTGGACCAATTCATGGTGGAGGGAGCCTCTAACCAGCCCAGTTTGGACCAATTCATGGTGGAGGGAGCCTCTAAAAAACCCAGTTTGGACCAATTCATGGTGGAGGGAGCCTCTAAACAGCCCAGTTTGGGCAAATTCATGGTGGAGGGAGCCTCTAACCACCCCAGTTTGGACCAATTCATGGTGGAGGGAGCCTCTAAACAGCCAAGTTTGGACCAATTCATGGTGAAGGGAGCCTCTAAAAACCCGTTTGGACCAATTCATGGTGGAGGGAGCCTCTAACCAGCCCAGTTTGGGCAAATTCATGGTGGAGGGAGCCTCTAAACAGCCCAGTTTGGGCAAATTCATGGTGGAGGGAGCCTCTAACCAGCCCAGTTTGGACCAATTCATGGTGGAGGGAGCCTCTAACCAGCCCAGTTTGGGCAAATTCATGGTGGAGGGAGCCTCTAAACAGCCCAGTTTGGGCAAATTCATGGTGGAGGGAGCCTCTAACCAGCCCAGTTTGGACCAATTAATGGTGGAGGGAGCCTCTAAACAGCCAAGTTTTGGGAAATTCATGGTGGAGGGAGCCTCTAACCAGCCCAGTTTGGACCAATTCATGGTGGAGGGAGCCTCTAACCAGCCCAGTTTGGACCAATTCATGGTGGAGGGAGCCTCTAAACAGCCCAGTTTGGGCAAATTCATGGTGGAGGGAGCCTCTAAAAAACCCAGTTTGGACCAATTCATGGTGGAGGGAGCCTCTAATTAGCCCAGTTTGGACCAATTAATTGTGGAGGGAGCCTCTAACCAGCCCAGTTTGGACCAATTAATGGTGGAGGGAGCCTCTAACCACCCCAGTTTGGGCAAATTCATGGTGGAGGGAGCCTCTAACCAGCCCAGTTTGGACCAATTAATGGTGGAGGGAGCCTCTAAACAGCCAAGTTTTGGGAAATTCATGGTGGAGGGAGCCTCTAACCAGCCCAGTTTGGACCAATTCATGGTGGAGGGAGCCTCTAAACAGCCCAGTTTGGGCAAATTCATGGTGGAGGGAGCCTCTAAAAAACCCAGTTTGGACCAATTCATGGTGGAGGGAGCCTCTAATTAGCCCAGTTTGGACCAATTAATTGTGGAGGGAGCCTCTAACCAGCCCAGTTTGGACCAATTAATGGTGGAGGGAGCCTCTAACCACCCCAGTTTGGACCAATTCATGGTGGAGGGAGCCTCTAAAAACCCCAGTTTGGACCAATTCATGGTGGAGGGAGCCTCTAACCAGCCCAGTTTGGGCAAATTCATGGTGGAGGGAGCCTCTAAACAGCCCAGTTTGGGCAAATTCATGGTGGAGGGAGCCTCTAACCAGCCCAGTTTGGACCAATTAATGGTGGAGGGAGCCTCTAACCACCCCAGTTTGGACCAATTAATGGTGGAGGGAGCCTCTAACCTGCCCAGTTTGGACCAATTAATGGTGGAGGGAGCCTCTAACCACCCCAGTTTGGACCAATTCATGGTGGAGGGAGCCTCTAACCAGCCCAGTTTGGACCAATTCATGGTGGAGGGAGCCTCTAACCAGCCCAGTTTGGACCAATTCATGGTGGAGGGAGCCTCTAAAAAACCCAGTTTGGACCAATTCATGGTGGAGGGAGCCTCTAAACAGCCCAGTTTGGGCAAATTCATGGTGGAAGGAGCCTCTAACCAGCAGAGTTGTGGGAAAGCAGGGTGGAGGGAGCCTCTAACCAGCAGAGTTGGTGGAAATCAGGGTGGAGGGAGCCTCTAACCAGCAGAGTTGGGGGAAATCATGTTGGAGGGAGCCTAGTATTAGCAGAATTGTGCAACGCTTATGGTGGATGAGTATGAGGATGCGGAGGAATTGGAGAGGTTGAGTACAGACATGGAGTTTCATGTTGGGGTGCTTTACACAGGTGGGCACAAAAATGAAGGCTCTATCCAGTGGTGGTTCATTTTTATCAAAGTGAGCCGGTCGGCACTCTCAGCTGACAGACGGGTGCGCTTGTCAGTGATGATGCCACCGGCTGCACTGAACACCCTCTCAGATAGGACGCTGGCGGCAGGACAGGACAGCACCTCCAAGGCATATAGGGCAAGTTCAAGCCACAGGTCCAACTTCGACACCCAATACGTGTAGGGCGCAGAGGGGTCGGAGAGGACAGGGCTGTGGTCGGAAAGGTATTCCCGCAACATGCGCCTATACTTCTCACGCCTGGTGACACTAGGACCCTCCGTGGCGGCACTTTGGCGAGGGGGTGCCATCAAGGTGTCCCAGACCTTAGACAGTGTGCCCCTCGTTTGTGTGGACCGGTGAGAACTTGGTTGCCTACTGGAGGAACTGCCCTCCCTGCCGCCAACGTCACATGCTGGAAACATCTCCATCATATTCTGCACCAATTGCCTGTGGCAAGCATTGATGCGATTGGCCCTCCCCTCTACCGGAATAAAAGACGAGATGTTGTTTTTATACCGGGGGTCAAGGATAGCAAAGATCCAGTACTGGTTGTCCTCCATGATTTTGACAATACGCTTGTCGGTTGTAAAGCACCCCAACATGAACTCAGCCATGTCTGCCACAGTGTTAGTTGGCATGACTCCTCTGGCCCCACCGGAAAGTTCAATCTCCATTTCCTCCTCATCCTCCATGTCTACCCATCCGCGCTGCAACAATGGGACGATTCGAAGTTGCCCGGAAGCCTCCTGTATCACCATCACATCATCGGACAACTCTTCTTCCTCCTCCTCCTCCTCCTCCTCCTCCATTAAACGCAGTGAAGCGGACAGATGTGTGGACCTACTCTCCAGCTGTGACGGATCGGATGCTATCCCTAACTCCTCTGTGTGATCTGAGTTATCCCTGATGTCAATCAGGGATTCTCTCAGAACACACAAGAGCGGGATTGTAAGGCTCACCATCGCATCCTCAGAGCTCACCCTCCTTGTGGACTCCTCAAAGACCCGTAGGATGTCACAAAGGTCTCTCATCCATGGCCACTCATGGATGTGAAACTGAGGCAGCTGACTTTGTGGCACCCTAGGGTTTTGTAGCTGGTATTCCATCAAAGGTCTCTGCTGCTCAACCACTCTATTCAACATCTGAAACGTTGAGTTCCAGCGTGTGGGGACGTCACACAAAAGCCGGTGTTGTGGCACATGCAGGCGTTGCTGGAGAGATTTTAAGCTAGCAGCGGCTACTGTCGACTTGCGAAAGTGGGCGCACATGCGCCGCACTTTCACCAGTAGCTCTGGAACATTGGGGTAGCTCTTTAGGAAACGTTGCACCACTAGGTTGAAGACGTGGGCCAGGCATGGAACATGTTGGAGTCCGGCAAGCTCCAGAGCTGCTACCAGGTTCCGGCCGTTATCACAAACGACCATGCCTGGGCCCAGGTGCAGCGGCTCAAACCATATTGCCGTCTCATCGAGGAGGGCATCCCTCACCTCGGAGGCAGTGTGCTGTCTGTCCCCCAAGCTGATCAGCTTCAGCACAGCCTGCTGACGTCTACCAACGCCAGTGCTGCAACGTTTCCAACTCGTAGCTGGGGTCAATCTAACAGCGGAGGAGGAGGCGGTGGCGGAGGAGGAGGCGGTGGCGGAGGAGGAGGCGGTAGAGGAGGAGGAGGAGGGGGGTGTTCTTCTCGTGTCCCTGCCAGGAATGTTAGGCGGGGAGACGAGGTACACCGGGCCAGTTTGGGAAGCAGTCCCAGCCTCAACTACATTCACCCAGTGTGCCGTCAGTGAAATGTAGCGTCCCTGTCCGCATGCACTTGTCCACGCGTCGGTGGTCAAGTGGACCTTTGTGCAAAGCGCGGAACTAAGGGCCCGCCTGATGTTGAGTGACACGTGCTGGTGCAAGGCGGGGACGGCACACCGGGAGAAGTAGTGACGGCTAGGGACGGCATAGCGAGGTGCCGCAGTTGCCATCAGGTCCAGGAAGGCGGGAGTTTCAACAAGCCGGAACGCCAACATCTCCTGGGCCAGCAGTTTAGCGATGTTGGCGTTCAAGGCTTGCGCGTGTGGGTGGTTAGCAGTGTATTTCTGCCGCCGCTCCAATGTCTGAGAGATGGTGGGTTGTTGTAAAGAAACGCCTGATGGTGCCTTTGATGGTGCAGGAGAAGGAGATAAGACAGGACCAGGGGAGGATGAGGTAGAAGTCAACAAAGTGGCGGAGGCAGATGAAGTGGTGTCCTGGCTCGTCCTCTGGAGTGCATCGCCAGCACAGTCAGCAGTGGCAGTGGCAGAGGCAGAGGCAGAGGCAGTGGCAGTGGCGTGAACGGCAGGCGGCCTTTGTCCTGCCGTTGCTGCCTGCCACTGATTCCAGTGCTTGGATTCCAAATGACGGCGCATTGAAGTGGTGGACAGGTTGCTCTTCTCAGAGCCCCTAATCAATTTCGAGAGGCAAATTGTGCAGACAACACTATATCTGTCCTCGGCGCATTCCTTGAAAAAACTCCACACCTTCGAGAAACGTGCCCTCGAGGTGGGAGTTTTTCGGGGCTGGGTACGAACTGGAACATCTTGGGAGATTCCGGGTGTGGCCTGGCTTCGCCTAAGCTGCTGACCTCTGCCTCTGCCTCTAGCTACCCTTTTTGGTGCTGCACCTGCCTCAACATCCACACTACTTTCCCCGCTTGACATCCCCCCTGTCCAGGTCGGGTCAGTGTCCTCATCATCCACCACTTCCTCTTCCAACTCCTGTCTCATCTCCTCCTCCCGCACAATGCGCCGGTCAACTGGATGCCCTGACGGCAACTGCGTCACATCATCGTCGATGAGGGTGGGTTGCTGGTCATCCACCACCAAATCGAACGGAGATGGAGGAGACTCTAGTGTTTGAGCATCTGGACACAGATGCTCCTCTGTTAGGTTCGTGGAATCGTGACGTGGAGAGGCAGGTTGAGGGACAATGAAAGGAGCGGAGAACAGCTCTGGGGAGCAGGGACAGTTTGGGTTATTGTTCTGTAAAGCTTCGGAATTTTGGGAGGAAGGAAGACAAGACTGTTGGGTAATAGGAGGAGAGGAGGCAGAGTCTGACTGGCTGCTGGACAATGTGCTGTAAGCGTTCTCTGACAGCCATTGCAAGACCTGTTCCTGGTTCTCGGGCCTACTAAGGTTTGTACCCTGCAGTTTAGTTAATGTGGCAAGCAACCCTGGCACTGTGGAGTGGCGCAATGCTTGCTGCCCCACAGGAGTAGGCACGGGACGCCCTGTGGCTTCACTGCTACCTTGCTCCCCAGAACCATTCCCCCGACCTCGCCCACGGCCTCGTCCACGTCCCTTTCCGGGAGCCTTGCGCATTTTGAATTCCTAGTTAGAAATTGGCACTGTATACCAGTAGTAAAAATTGTGGGTGCACGTAACCCCAATATATTCTTTGAATTCCCAGTCAGACAATGGCACTGTATACCAGTAGTAAAAATTGTGGGTGCACGTAACCCCAATATATTCTTTGAATTCCCAGTCAGAAACTGGCACTATATGGCAGTAGCAAGAAATGAGGGTATTTGTATTCCCAATATACTCTTTGAATTCCCAGTCAGACAATGGCACTGTATACCAGTAGTAAAAATTGTGGGTGCACGTAACCCCAATATATTCTTTGAATTACCAGTCAGAAACTGGCACTATATGGCAGTAGCAAGAAATGAGGGTATTTATAACCCCAATATATTCTTTGAATTCCCAGTCAGACAATGGCACTGTATACCAGTAGTAAAAATTGTGGGTGCACGTAACCCCAATATATTCTTTGAATTCCCAGTCAGAAACTGGCACTATATGGCAGTAGCAAGAAATGAGGGTATTTGTATTCCCAATATACTCTTTGAATTCCCAGTCAGACAATGGCACTGTATACCAGTAGTAAAAATTGTGGGTGCACGTAACCCCAATATATTCTTTGAATTACCAGTCAGAAACTGGCACTATATGGCAGTAGCAAGAAATGAGGGTATTTATAACCCCAATATATTCTTTGAATTCCCAGTCAGACAATGGCACTGTATACCAGTAGTAAAAATTGTGGGTGCACGTAACCCCAATATATTCTTTGAATTCCCAGTCAGAAACTGGCACTATATGGCAGTAGCAAGAAATGAGGGTATTTGTATTCCCAATATACTCTTTGAATTCCCAGTCAGACAATGGCACTGTATACCAGTAGTAAAAATTGTGGGTGCACGTAACCCCAATATATTCTTTGAATTACCAGTCAGAAACTGGCACTATATGGCAGTAGCAAGAAATGAGGGTATTTGTATTCCCAATATACTCTTTGAATTCCCAGTCAGACAATGGCACTGTATACCAGTAGTAAAAATTGTGGGTGCACGTAACCCCAATATATTCTTTGAATTACCAGTCAGAAACTGGCACTATATGGCAGTAGCAAGAAATGAGGGTATTTATAACCCCAATATATTCTTTGAATTCCCAGTCAGACAATGGCACTGTATACCAGTAGTAAAAATTGTGGGTGCACGTAACCCCAATATATTCTTTGAATTCCCAGTCAGAAACTGGCACTATATGGCAGTAGCAAGAAATGAGGGTATTTGTATTCCCAATATACTCTTTGAATTCCCAGTCAGACAATGGCACTGTATACCAGTAGTAAAAATTGTGGGTGCACGTAACCCCAATATATTCTTTGAATTACCAGTCAGAAACTGGCACTATATGGCAGTAGCAAGAAATGAGGGTATTTGTATTCCCAATATACTCTTTGAATTCCCAGTCAGACAATGGCACTGTATACCAGTAGTAAAAATTGTGGGTGCACGTAACCCCAATATATTCTTTGAATTCCCAGTCAGAAACTGGCACTATATGGCAGTAGCAAGAAATGAGGGTATTTGTATTCCCAATATACTCTTTGAATTCCCAGTCAGACAATGGCACTGTATACCAGTAGTAAAAATTGTGGGTGCACGTAACCCCAATATATTCTTTGAATTACCAGTCAGAAACTGGCACTATATGGCAGTAGCAAGAAATGAGGGTATTTATAACCCCAATATATTCTTTGAATTCCCAGTCAGACAATGGCACTGTATACCAGTAGTAAAAATTGTGGGTGCACGTAACCCCAATATATTCTTTGAATTCCCAGTCAGAAACTGGCACTATATGGCAGTAGCAAGAAATGAGGGTATTTGTATTCCCAATATACTCTTTGAATTCCCAGTCAGACAATGGCACTGTATACCAGTAGTAAAAATTGTGGGTGCACGTAACCCCAATATATTCTTTGAATTCCCAGTCAGAAACTGGCACTATATGGCAGTAGCAAGAAATGAGGGTATTTATAACCCCAATATATTCTTTGAATTCCCAGTCAGACAATGGCACTGTATACCAGTAGTAAAAATTGTGGGTGCACGTAACCCCAATATATTCTTTGAATTCCCAGTCAGAAACTGGCACTATATGGCAGTAGCAAGAAATGAGGGTATTTGTATTCCCAATATACTCTTTGAATTCCCAGTCAGACAATGGCACTGTATACCAGTAGTAAAAATTGTGGGTGCACGTAACCCCAATATATTCTTTGAATTACCAGTCAGAAACTGGCACTATATGGCAGTAGCAAGAAATGAGGGTATTTGTATTCCCAATATACTCTTTGAATTCCCAGTCAGACAATGGCACTGTATACCAGTAGTAAAAATTGTGGGTGCACGTAACCCCAATATATTCTTTGAATTACCAGTCAGAAACTGGCACTATATGGCAGTAGCAAGAAATGAGGGTATTTGTATTCCCAATATACTCTTTGAATTCCCAGTCAGACAATGGCACTGTATACCAGTAGTAAAAATTGTGGGTGCACGTAACCCCAATATATTCTTTGAATTACCAGTCAGAAACTGGCACTATATGGCAGTAGCAAGAAATGAGGGTATTTATAACCCCAATATATTCTTTGAATTCCCAGTCAGACAATGGCACTGTATACCAGTAGTAAAAATTGTGGGTGCACGTAACCCCAATATATTCTTTGAATTCCCAGTCAGAAACTGGCACTATATGGCAGTAGCAAGAAATGAGGGTATTTGTATTCCCAATATACTCTTTGAATTCCCAGTCAGACAATGGCACTGTATACCAGTAGTAAAAATTGTGGGTGCACGTAACCCCAATATATTCTTTGAATTCCCAGTCAGACACTGGCACTATATGGCAGTAGCAAGAAATGAGGGTATTTGTATTCCCAATATATTCTTTGAATTCCCAGTCAGACAATGGCACTGTATACCAGTAGTAAAAATTGTGGGTGCACGTAACCCCAATATATTCTTTGAATTACCAGTCAGAAACTGGCACTATATGGCAGTAGCAAGAAATGAGGGTATTTGTATTCCCAATATATTCTTTGAATTCCCAGTCAGACAATGGCACTGTATACCAGTAGTAAAAATTGTGGGTGTATATAGCCCCAATTCTATTGCTAGGGGACTTGCAGGGTATTTCTGGGGTGAAGGTGGGGGGGCACACCGTTGGAACGGGTATCGGGGTATATATCGGGTATACGGGAATACACTGACAGTGTATTCCATTCAGGATCCTGGGAAAGCTGGGTTGCGGCGATTGAGCCCGTCAGTGCCACGTTACACTGACAAGCTTCTCCCTGGAATTTAGCTCTTATAAGAGCTGTTGTGGTTGTCTTCTCCTTCCTATCCTAGCCTGTCCCTGCCTACCCAGAATCTAAGCCCTAGCTAGCTGGACGGAAACCTCCGTCCTCGGTGAATTGCAAGCTCAGAATGACGCGAACCTGGGCGGCGCTGTTCTTTTAAATTAGAGGTCACATGTTTTCGGCAGCCAATGGGTTTTGCCTACTTTTTTCAACGTCACCGGTGTCGTAGTTCCTGTCCCACCTACCCTGCGCTGTTATTGGAGCAAAAAAGGCGCCAGGGAAGGTGGGAGGGGAATCGAGTAATGGCGCACTTTACCACGCGGTGTTCGATTCGATTCGAACATGCCGAACAGCCTAATATCCGATCGAACATGAGTTCGATAGAACACTGTTCGCTCATCTCTAGTAGCCACACCATTCTTGAGAAATCAATGCTGTTATTTTTGGTGCCTGATATACTATTTAGTCTATGGTCTATGGAATGGTGGAGGCTAGAGAGAAATTTCCATCTGCACTGGAATCAGTGAAGCTGTTCCTATTAACAGACGCTAAGAAATAGAATTGTTGGAGGAGGTGAATTGTCCTGTTTAAAAATAATAGAGCGGCTTTACTGACATCCTTGATCTTCTAAGCTTTTGATGTCATCTATCTTTACAAAACTTTGATAAAGGCCTAACCTAGTCTGAAATATCAAATTACAGTTACATCTGCTATCAACTAACTGTACATGATTGTACAATTGAATTTTTACGACTGACATGTGGCTGGCAAGCAGACCTTATCTGAACCTTATGCTGTGTCCTGAATGCACGTCATGTACCACAGCCTTACTAACAAACAGGGTAAGCTTGTATTTCATATCTTTAGTTTTTTATAGTTTGTCGAGAGAGGATCATAAAAAGTAGAAAGGACAAACAGGAAAATGGATCTTTAAATCCATTAATTTAATCCGTCCTTAAGGAACAGGAAGGGAAAGTAGGGGGACGAGGGAAACAAAAACTCTGTGACAGCAGAACCACATAATCAATGCAAAAACATTGAATTTAGGAAAATATATGATTTTTTTTACATAATAAAATACGTTTCAATAGCTGGCTGTGACAGCTCCTGCTTTAATCGCCTGTGTGTTCAACTCATTGGCGTCCTCCGGGCGCCGATAAGTTGAAACCGGGACTTACCTCCCACCAACCGGGACGGTTGGGCGGTATGCTTTAGGCGACCCCTGTGTTTTCGTCGTTCGACCCCCGTCGGGGTCGCGACCCACAGGTTGAGAACCGCTGCTATAGGTATAATGGAAGCAATTTTTGCTGTAGTCACTATGTGGGTCCTAAGCCTTAGACTGAGTTTACAGAGGAAAAACACACGTGGTTTTGATGTAACAACGCACTGTGTAAACCCAGCCTTATGAGGTTCCTTCTGCGGGCTCCCTTATCAGAACACTTTGATGTTGTATTTTCTTCTCAGAATGTGATGTACAGTATGTTTGATAGACAATCTAGAAAATAGAATACAGGACATACAGGATTTTTTTTTTTTTAACATTAAGAATTTTATTGAAATTTTTTTGGTTTGCAACAAAACAAAGAACAAATCAAACAAGAAATAAAAAATAATGGGCAAACGAGGTAGAAGGAAGGTACGAGGGGGTGATGAGGAAAACAAGAAACGGCATAAAGGAACAGGAAGGGAACGTAGGGGGGTGAGGGAAACAAAAACTCTGCGACAGCAGAACCACATAATTAATGCAAAAACATTGAATTTGGGAAATTATAAGATTTTTTTTACATAATAAAATACGTTTCAATAGTAAAATGTCCAGAGTAAAATCGATTTTGCAGATTTTTTAAATAAGCAATACATTGTGCCAGTTTCAAGGTCTTTGTTATTTTAAGAGAGAAACAGGAGCAGCCTGTGTGTGTGTACAATAATACCCTACATGCACCTCCGTTATGATCAATACCAGTTTCCATGTAGTGTATTTTATTGCTCTCTCATGTTAGGTTGCAGAAGTGGCTAAATCTATTTGAAAAGGTTTTTTATTCTTTTCTTCAAGCAGTTGCAAACTGACAGCGTGGATTAGCTTGAAGAAGGAACACAATATAATGGGTTTTAAATGGAACAATAAATGACCACATTTATGATCAACAGTTTACAGTGCCGCAAAGGTTAAAAAGAAAAGAATTACAGGTAACTTAACACTATCATAGGACGTGTTCCACCATTACATCAAGCACAGCCATAAATCATTTCACAACACAAAAGCACCAAAGACTATGCGGCTCTCTAAAATGACATTTCCTGCTCACCAGGCCTTCTGTGGGAAGCCCTGGTACATTAAATGAAATAGAATTATCTCATTTCATATATTATTTGTATGCTTTTTGTTGTAATTAATGAACCAATATGCATTTTTCTGACTTTTAAAGATAGTGCCAGTGCATGGGCTTATGCTTTTGGCCTTATTCACACATTCATGTGAGTTTTGTCTGTGGAAACACAGATCATTTTGCATCTGTGAGATTCACCTTCTTATAGCCAGATAGCGCCTCCTTATAGCCAGATAGTGCCTCCTTATAGCCAGATAGTGCCTCCTTATAACCAGATAGTGCCTCCTTATAGCCAGATAGTGCCTCCTTATAGCTAAATAGTGCCTCCTTATAGCCAAATAGCTCCTCCTTATAACCAGATAGTGCCTCATTATAGCCAGATAATGCCATCTTATAGCCAAATAGTGCCTCCTTACAACCAGATAGAGCCTCCTTATAACCAGATAGTGCCTCCTTATAGCCAGATAGTGCCTCCTTATAGCCAAATAGCTCCTCCTTATAGCCAGATAGCACCTCCTCATAGCCAGATAGTGCCTCCTTATAACCAGATAGTGCCTCCTTATAGCCAAATAGCTCCTCCTTATAGCCAGATAGCGCCTCCTTATAGCCAGATAGTGCCTCCTTATCAGGATCGGACTGCGGTGTCTAGGGTCCACCAGTGGAATTGTTTTTAGGGGCCCACCGCCAGGACGCCTGTAGATGAGCCGTACTGAGACAGGGAGGCTAAAGGTAATAACATATCAGGAGCCCCGCTGCTCACCTGCCATATGATGTGTACCTAAACCCACTGCTACATCCTGTATGGCAAGAGAGCAGTGTGGCGCCTAGAACTGTCACCATTACCTGTAGCCGCACTGTTCTGGAAAAGGTGATCTACAGAGGTCCTGGCTGTCAGACTCCCACAGATGTAATATTGATGGCCTATCCTAAGGGCCCCTTCACACGGTGTAAGAGCTCAGCTCATTCCAAGCCGTACACGCGAGCGCTTCTAAACACTTCCCATTCACTTCAATGGGAGCGCTCGTAAAGCCGGGTTTACGCGCGCTCCCATTGAAGTGAATGGGAAGTGTTTAGAAGCGCTCGCGTGTACGGCTCGGAATGAGCCGGGCGCTTACGCCGTGTGCATACCTCCCAACCGTCCCGATTTCCGCGGGACAGTCCCGATTTGGGTGACATGTCCCGCGGTCCCGGTTGGAGGGAGGTATGTCCCGATTTCAACTCAGATCTGCGTCCAGAGGTTGAATACACATGCGGCTGAAGGAAGGAGCTGACACAGGTCAGCTCCTCGCTTCGCCGCTGCCCGCCTCTCTCCCTGACACACGCGGCTGAAGCCGCTGGCGTGCTCGCTTCGCCGCTGCGTCTCTCTCTCGCTGACACATGCGGCTGAAGCGAGGAGCTGACCTGTGTCAGCTCCTCGCTTCGCTGCTACCGCCGGCTCCTGGCGTGTACATCGCGTCTACAAGCCAGGAGCCGGCGGCAGCAGCGAAGCGAGGAGCTGACACAGGTCAGCTCCTCGCTTCAGCCGCATGTGTCAGCGAGAGAGAGAGACGCAGCGGCGAAGCGAGCACGCGAGCAGCTTCAGCCACATGTGTCAGGGAGAGAGGCGGGCAGCGGCGAAGCGAGGAGCTGACCTGTGTCAGCTCCTTCCTTCAGCCGCATGTGTCAGCGAGAGAGGCGGCGAGGGAGCGGAGGAGAAGGTAAGTTTAATGTGGAGGTGGAACGTGAATCTGGGGGCAGATGAAGGAGAGGACGGCATGACATTGGGGCAGAGATGGGGGACATGAATCTGGGGGCAGAGATGGAGAGGACATGAATCTGAGGGCAGAGATGGGGGACATGAATCTGGGGGCAGAGATGGGGGACATGAATCTGGGGGCAGAGATGGAGAGGACAGGAATTTGGGGGCAGAGATGGAGGGACATGAATCTGGGGGCAGAGATGTGGGACATGAATCTGTGGGCAGAGATGTGGGACATGAATCTGGGGGCAGAGATGGAGGGACAGGAATCTGGGGGCAGAGATGGAGGGACATGAATCTGGGGGCAGAGATGTGGGACATGAATCTGTGGGCAGAGATGTGGGACATGAATCTGGGGGCAGAGATGTGGGACATGAATCTGGGGGCAGAGATGTGGGGACATGAATCTGGGGGCAGAGATGGAGAGGACATGAATCTGGGGGCAGAGATGGAGGGACATGAATCTGGGGGCAGAGATGGGGGACATGAATCTGGGGGCAGAGATGGAGGGACAGGAATCTGGGGGCAGAGATGTGGGACATGAATCTGGGGGCAGAGATGTGGGGACATGAATCTTGGGGCAGAGATGGAGGGACAGGAATCTGGGGGCAGAGATGTGGGACATGAATCTGGAGGCAGAGATGTGGGGACATGAATCTGGGGGCAGAGATGGAGGGACATGAATCTGGGGGCAGAGATGGGGGACATGAATCTGGGGGCAGAGATGGAGGGACAGGAATCTGGGGGCAGAGATGTGGGACATGAATCTGGGGGCAGAGATGGGGGGACATGAATCTGAGGGCATAGATGGGGGGACATGAATCTGGGGGCAGAGATGGAGAGGACATGAATCTGGGGGCAGAGATGGAGGGGACATGAATCTGGGGGCAGAGATGGAGGGACATGAATCTGGGGGCAGAGATGTGGGACATGAATCTGGGGGCAGAGATGGAGGGGACATGAATCTGGGGGCAGAGATGGAGGGACATGAATCTGGGGCAGAGATGGAGGGGACATGAATCTGGGGGCAGAGATGGAGGGGACATGAATCTGGGGGCAGAGATGGAGGGGACATGAATCTGGGGGCAGAGATGTGGGACATGAATCTGGGGGCAGAGATGGAGGGGACATGAATCTGGGGGCAGAGATGGAGAGGACATGAATCTGGGGGCAGAGATGGAGGGACATGAATCTGGGGGCAGAGATGGAAGAGGGACATGAAACTGGGGGCAGATGAAGGGTGTATATGAAACTGGGGGAGAGATAGAGGGGGGACATATAATTTACGGGTGACTGTAGGAGGATTATACTGTGTGCGGGCACATGAAAAATTAACGAGTGGGCGGAGTCAACACAAAAGTGGGTGGGGCTAAATTTGCCGCGGCGCGCGTAGCGCGCCGCACATTTTGTCCCTCTTTCGGTTCTTCAACAGTTGGGAGGTATGCCGTGTGAAGGGGCCCTAAGGACAGGCCATAAATATTAGAAACATTGATAAATTCTTTAAAGATGTTGTCCAGGAATTGGAGCAACCCATATGGCGAGCCAGAGGTTTAAAATAAAAAAGCATACTCCTCTGTCCCCACCACACTGTTGTCTGCTGCCAGTGTCCATTCAGTCTCTTGCTGGCTCCTTCTTGCTGGGAGTCCTGCACCTCATGTGACCACTCAGGCTTAGTTCACACGTAAATTACGTGTGGCATATTTTGGCACCAGAAAAAAACGCTTCCTAATTAGGATGCGCGTTTTGCACTTCCCATTCACTTCTATTGCTTTCTTCAGGCAGAAAACGCCTGAAGAAAGGTCATGTCGCTTCTTTTTTCGCCTAGCGTAAAAAAAATGCTAGCAAAAAAAAAAAGCAAGCCCTCTACATAGACTATCATTGTATGGAGGCGGATTATGACGTGGATTCTGCTGTCAAAATTCGCCTCCATGTCCTCGTGTGAACTAGCCCTAAGACGAGACAGAGGTGGAGGACAACAGTGTTCTGGGGACAGGTGAGTATTTTTTTTAAAAAAAATAAATGTTACACCTCCGTGGCAGCCACGACATCCTGCACTAATTGTTTTCAATGGGATTTATAATGATGGAAGAATCAGCTGTTTGAGTGATAGTGTCATAGTGTCATAAATGTCATAGCGGCCATGTCATGTAACTACAGGCTCATCCTATACATGTCTATGTGACAAGGCTGGAATTACATCACGCAGTCACTATAGACAGACACCATGTGATAGCCACAGGCGCCATGGCCCCCTCATACAGCTGATTAGAGGGGGGGCACTGATCTCTTATTGATGATTTATTCTGAGGATAGATCATCAATATAAATGAGCCGGAAAACTCCATAAGCTGAGGCCTCACTTGGCATCCTGCAGCAAAAAAGCACTGTGAGAAAAACAGCGGCCGTGACGCATCATGTTTCTTCCGGCAACCCTTTGCACAGAAAGTTTGGAGAGCTTTCCTCTGCGTATTTTCTGCTTCAATTATATCTAACTCATCAGGGCCACACGGTGGCTCAGTGGTTAGCATTGCAGCGCTGGAGTCCTGGTGTTCAAATCCCACCAAGGGCAAAAAAACATCTGCAGGCTGGGGCCCCACAGGATGTAAACGCCGTGATTGCCTGCCACGGAGACGCTGCAGGAAAAATCGCAGCATTTTACAGTACAAGCAAACGGGATGGGATTCATGGGAATCCCATGCCCACTTTGCAGAATAAAACGCAGTGCGGACACACTGCGATTTGAAAAGCCGTTGCGGCTTTGCAAATCGCAGCATGTCAATTATATCTACGGAAATGCGGCGTCTTTCCAGTAGATATAATGGAAAGAGAAGGTTCGCGGAGGAAAACTCTGTGAACTTTCTCTTCAAAGTGCTGCGGAAAGAACCGCAATGCGTTCACGCAGTGGTTCTTTCCGCAGCGCTTTAGCGCTGCGATTACGGTCTGTGGGGCCTTAGCCGCAAGGAGTTTGTATGTTCTCCCCGTGTTTGCATGGATTTCCACCCCATATTTCAAAGACATACAGATAGCGAAAAAACATGTACATTGTGAGCTCTATGTGGGGCTCACAATTTACATTTAAAAAAAATAAATTGCCAGAATTTCCATAGGTATGCTGCAATGTCTAAAACCGACACTGTTTTAGAAATTACAGCATGTATCTTATTTTACTGCAAAGTGGGGGTGGGGCCTCATGTGGCGAAAGCACCACAGGAAAACCCTACATTTTACTGTTCCTGCAAAGTAAATGGGATTCTAGCAAATCCCATCCACACATTGTGGAAAAATATGTGCAGTGGACATGCTGCGATTTTCAAAACCATTGGGGTTTTGGAAATCGCAGCATATAAATTTTACTTACATATTCTTGATAGTGGTGGTTACGGGCGCTAAAGCAATATCTCAAATACTTGAAAGTGATAAATCTTTTTAGTACCCACAACTGCAGTTATCAAGAATATGTTTGAGCGAGCAGCGCAGCACCCCGCATGTAAGCAATACTGGGACAGTATAATGTGCTCCACAGTGGCCCCAAACAGTATTACGTGCGCCATAGTGACGAACAAACAGTATTATGTGCACCACAGTGGCCCCCAAAAAGTATTACATGACCCACAGTGTCCCCCAAACAGTATTACATGACCCACAGTGGCCCCCAAACAGTATTATATGACCCACAGTGCCCCCAAACAGTATTATGTGCTCCATAGTGACTCCCAAACAGTATTACATGACCCACAGTGGCCCCAAACAGTATTATATGACCCACAGTGCCCCCAAACAGTATTGAGGGCTCCATAGTGACCACCAAACAGTATTATGTGCACCACAGTGGCCCCAAAACAGTATTACATGCACCACAGTGGCGCCCAATAAGTGTTACATGCTCACCAGTGACCCCCCCACACAGTATTATATGCTCACAGTGCCCATCCCCCAGAGCCTGCACCCCCATTCCCCCCTTCTTGCTCACACTGCCTGCACCCCCATGTCTCCCTTCTTACTCACACATTCTGTCTCTTCTCTCCTTCCACCAGACTGTTCCCAGCAGATAGCAGCCTCTTCTGCATGGTGAGCCATAGGGGTAGTATGCCTAGCTCTGCCCGGCATCCCATGTTGTTGGTGCTGCGATGGACATGGAGGAGGTACTTGCAGAACTCCAGGTGGAAGGTCTCTGTTGGACTGGAATCCCACTTTGACTGTTCTGGGTAGGTGGCTGGGCCCCAAACCTCGATGCCATAGAGAAGGATCGGAGCGATGACTGCGTCAAATATCTTCAGCCAGACCCTCACCATCATCACCAACAACATGGGATGCCGGGAAGAGCTAGGCAGACTCCCCCTATGGCTCACCATGCAGAAGAGGGCGCTATCATTCTGGACACACATACAGGGCAGCAGTCCTGGCTCTTACCACCACCAAGCCTGGCTGAGCAACAGAGCCCCGAGAAAAACTGATACCCCCAACCAAGCATCAGCCATCTGCCAAGCCAAAACCTCCAACATGCCATGAACAAGGCTCAAATAAAAGGAGTCATTGAGAGAGACAAAGAGCGGTACATCGAGGAATGGAGAAGCGCAATAAATAACTCCAAGAAACTCACCATGTACCAGTCATTGCAAAGAGACTACACCATGGCCACCTACCTGGAGAGAATATGCCACCCCAAACACAGACAGACCCTGAGCCGGTACAGACTGAGCGCCCACAACCTGGAGATGGAGACGGGGCGACACAGGCAGATGTACAAGCCACGGGAAAACAGACTGTGCCAGCACTGTGACCAGGGGGCCCTAGAATACGAGGCCCATTTCCTGCTACACTGCACCAAATACTCAGCTGTGAGGGCCGTCTACTACCAAAGACTCTCTGCCCACATCCCAGACTTCATATCTGCAGACGAGAAGAGGAAATTCTACATCATACTGGGAGAAGAAGAGGCCACTGTGGAGATCGCTGCTCAATACGTGTCCAGCTGTCACCAAACAAAAGGAAGATGAGACTCCACAGACTGTTATACCCAAAACCACCCACCCCACCTCCCCATATAGCGGTCACCAACTAAGAGGAAGATGAGACTCCACGGACTGTTATACCCCAAATCAGCCACCCCACCCCACCCCCATACTCTCCCCCTCGACTCCAAACCCCCCACCACCACCACCACCACCACTTTACTAGCTTTGGCTATGCCAAATATCCATTCGGACATGCCAATAAAGCCTATTTGATTTGATAAGTGTAAGTCAGTGAAAAGGCAGACCGTTTAGTCGCTGCAAATCGAATAGGGTATTTTTTGTGACATAAGAATGTCTGAAATATGCAGAGATTTTTATGCCCATGAGGAGCACCTCTTTTAAACAAATTATAAAGGTTAATAAAGTGGCCAACTACCAGATTAAGGACGTGTGCCATAAAGGGACAACGTGCTATTTGTCCTAACTGCAGGGCAGCAATAATATTTGTGCCAGTGTCACTGGCCCAGTTGGAGTTGAGCCATCCAGAGAGATACTTGCTGCAGGATAGAGTGGAGGAGTTGCGGTTCCTTTGAACCAGGCTCATTAATAGCAAAACTTCATAGCAATGCTTTGCTTTACACCCATGAAACGAGGGTGGGGGAGGAAGAGAAGGGGAAGCAATTACTTGCCTTAGTGAAGATGGTGGCGGGAAACGGTCCAGAGGTATGGATGTGTCCTGCATGGTGTCGGAACTGGGCCTGCAAAATTGGAGTGGAACTAGTACCTGGCCATGCTGGATAGTGGCTGCTGCAGGTCAAAACACTGACCCAGTGTACAGTAAAAGCCATGTATTGTTCTTGTCCATAATTTTTGCTCCACATGTCAATGGTGGCATGCACCTTTCCCCAGACTGAAGTATCCAAGGAAAGGCCCACATTCTCTGGCATTATAAATCAGCTACAGCTTTCCTAGAGAAACAATGGCAGATAAGTACAGTCATGGCCAAAAGTTTTGAGAATGATACAAATATTAATTTTTACAAAGTCTACTACTTCAGTTTTTCTAATGGCAATTTGCATATACTCCAGAATGTTATAAAGAGTGATCAGCTTAACAGCAATTACTTGCAAAGTCAATATTTGCCTAGAAAATGAACTTTATCCCCCAAAACACATTTCAACATCATTGCAGCCCTGCCTTAAAAGGACCAGCTAACATCGTTTCAGTGATTGCTCCATTAACACAGATGTGGGTGTTGATGAGGACAGGGCTGGAGATCAATCTGTCATGATTAAGTAAGAATGACACCACTGGACACTTTAAAAGGAGGCTGGTGCTTGGCATCATTGTTTCTCTTCTGTTAACCATGGTTATCTCTAAAGAAACACGTGCAGACATCATTGCACTGCACAAAAATGGCCTAACAGGGAAGAGTATCGCAGCTAGAAAGATTGCACTTCAGTCAACAATCTATCGCATCATCAAGAACTTCAAGGAGAGAGGTTCCATTGTTGGCAAAAAGGCTCCAGAGTGCCCAAGAAAGAACAGCAAGCGCCAGGACCGTCTCTTAAAAGTGTGTCAGCTGCGGGATCGGGCTACCAGCAGTGCAGAGCTTGCTCAGGAATGGCATCAAGCAGGTGTGAGTGCATCTGCACGCACTGTGAGGCCGAGACTCTTGGAGCAAGGCCTGGTGTCAAGGAGGGCAGCAAAGAAGCCACTTCTTGCCAGAAAAAACATCAGGGACAGACTGATATTCTGCAAAAGGTACTGGGAGTGGACTGCTGAGGACTGGGGTAAAGTCATTTTCTCTGATGAATCCCCTTTTCGATTGTTTGGGACATCTGGAAAACAGCTTATACGGAGAAGACGAGGTGAGCGCTACCAACAGTCTTGTCTCATGCCAACTGTAAAGCATCCTGAAACCATTCATGTGTGGGGTTGCTTCTCAGCCAAGGGAATCGGCTCTCTCACAGTCTTGCCTAAAAACACAGCCATGAATAAAGAATGGTACCAGAATGTCCTCCAAGATCAACTTCTCCCAACCGTCCAAGAGCAGTTTGGCGATTAACAATGCCTTTTCCAGCATGATGGAGCACCTTGCCACAAAGCAAAGGTGATAACTAAATGGCTCAGGGACAACACATAGAGATTTTGGGTCCATGGCCTGGAAACTCCCCAGATTTTAATCCTATTGAGAACTTGTGGTCAATCATCAAGAGACAGGTGGACAAACAAAAACCTACAAATTCTGACAAAATGCAAGCATTGATTGTGCAAGAATGGACTGCTATCAGTCAGGATTTGGTCCAGAAGTTGATTGAGAGCATGCCAGGGAGAATTGCAGAGGTCCTGAAGAAGAAGGGTCAACACTGCAAATATTGACTTGCTGCATTAACTCATTCTAACTGTCAATATAAGCTTTGGTTACTCATAATATGATTGCAATTATATTTCTGTATGTGATAAAAACATCTGACAAACACACATAAAAACCAGAGGGCAGCAGATCATGTGAAAAAAGAAGATTTGTGTCATTCTCAAAACTTTTGGCCATGACTGTATTCTCCATTGAGGTTGAGCACATGTCATCATTTGGTGAAACGTGCTGGAATCCGTTAAGACGTACGACAGCAACTCCCCTGCTGCAGCTTGTCAAGGTGTGAGTTAAGTTGCACAACTACTAGATAACTGGGCACATATTGTTATCTCCTGGCCACACATTTCCTTATGGATGACTGAAGTTGGCATGGAAGAGGAGGAGGAGAAACAGTCGATGATGATGATGATGAAAATGATGACGACCATAACTTACGTGTAAACGTGGTCTGCCTACAAAGAAGATCACCGGGATGAGTAGAACAAATTTAGTTAGAGATGTTCTAACTACATTTATTCATGCACAGCCAAGGTTATGTTTCTGCTTGCATATCTTGTACATCGCCATGGATTTATATTTTGGCAGTAGTGGAAACATGTCTGCCACTACCATCACAATTTCCATCAACCACATATTGCGAGGTTCCCCTAGGTCTACTCTGGCAGACTTTTTAGATATTGGGCCTGTGCAATGCCTGGAATCGTTACAATCACCACTGCCACCACTCTTGTCATATGATGTCATCTTGTCACCCTGAGCCAGTTGTCAGGTCCTATCTGCAAGAGAATCATCATTGGCAATCTCATCATCTTCCCTGCTTTTTTTAACATATCATCATGGCCATGCACACCCCCAAAATTTCCACTTCCAGATATCCACCTAGATCCCCTACCAGAAAGACTACCAATAGTAGTAGTACTTCAACATCACCTGCCACTACCACCTCTGCCACCAACAGTCATCATGTCTCCCTTCTCCCATTGCACATAATGCTGACTTTTCTCATCCTCAAAAGAGGAGGAAGACTACTCTGACTAGGAGAAATAGATTGCTCAGCAGGTTCAACATCACTACTAGGAAATTGTAATTACATTGGACATCACTATAAAACAGATCCTGTGCGATGTGAATAGTGAAAGGGTCACAGCACTTACGAAAGCATCATGGTCCCTTTTAAAGAGTTCAATATGTGCCCTGTGTATTAGACCCCCATTGAATTCTCAAATCTCTTGGGACCCTGCAGATCAGATATTTAACCAAAACACACAGCTCCCAGTATTTTTCCATGCTGGGTGCTGTGCAGTCACCATATTCTTGATAACAGTAGTATTTGGTACTATAGTTAAATCCCTTTCAGGTACCTGAGATACCACTGCAGCACCCATAACCAAGGCCGCCGATAGGCCAGTACTACTGGTACTGGCGTCAGGGGCCCGGCCAAATTGAAAAATGGGGGGGGGCCCGGTTTTGGCCCGCTACCGTGTGCCGGCCCCCTGGCGCCCATAGCTGTCATTGTGTATGTCCTATTTCAACTCAGATCTGCATCCAGAGGACGCAGATCTGAGTTGAAGACATACGCGGCTGAAGCAAGGAGCTGACACAGGTCAACTCCTCGCTTCAGCCATCGCATCTACAAGCCAGTAGCCGGCGGCGAAGCGAGGAGCTGACACAGGTCAGCTCCTTGCTTCGCCGCTGTGCGCCTCTCTCGCTGTCACATATGCGGCTGAAGCGAGGAGCTGACCTGTGTCAGCTCCTCGCTTCGCCGCCTCCGCTACTGGCTTGTAGACGCGATGTGATGACGTCACATCGCGTCTATAACTGTGCGCCAGTGAGAGAGAGGCGCGCAGAGAGCTGCGAGGGAACGAAGGAGAAGGTAAGTCAGTCAGTGTAATGTGGAACGTGAAACTGGGGGCAGAGAGAGGACGGCATGACACTGGGGGCAGAGATGGAGGGACATGAATATGGGGGCAGAGATGGAGAGGACGGCATGACAATGGGGGCAGAGATGGAGGGACATGAATATGGGGGCAGAGATGGAGGGGACATGAATATGGGGGTAGAGATGGAGAGGACGGCATGACAATGGGGGCAGAGATGGAGGGACATGAATATGGGAGCAGAGATGGAGGGGACATGAATATGGGGGCAGAGATGGAGGGGACATGAATATGGGGGCAGAGATGGAGGGGACATGAATATGGGGGCAGAGATGGAGGGGACATGAATATGGGGGCAGAGATGGAGGGGACATGAATATGGGGGCAGAGATGGAGGGACATGAATATAGGGGCAGAGATGGAGGGGACATGAATATGGGGGCAGAGATGGAGGGGACATGAATATGGGGGCAGAGATGGAGGGGACATAAATATGGGGGCAGAGATGGAGGGGACATGAATATGGGGGCAGAGATGGAGGGGACATGAATATGGGGGCAGAGATGGAGGGGACATGAATATGGGGCAGAGATGGAGGGGACATGAATATGGGGGCAGAGATGGAGGGGACATGAATATGGGGGCAGAGATGGAGGGGACATGAATATGGGGGCAGAGATGGAGGGGACATGAATATGGGGGCAGAGATGGAGGGACATGAATCTGAGGGGCAGAGATGGAGGGCATGAATCTGGGGGGCAGAGATGGAGGGCATGAATCTGGGGGTAGAGATGGGGGACATGAAACAGGACAGAGATGGAGGGGACATGAAACTGGGGGCAGAGATGGAGGGGGGGACATGAAACTGGTGGCAGAAATGGATGGGCGGACATGAATCTGGGGGCAGAGATTGGGTGGGAGACATGAAACTGGGGGCAGATGAAGGGTGTATATGAAGCTGGGGGAGAGATAGAGGGGGGACATATAATGTACGGGTGACTGTAGGAGGATTATACTGTGTGCGGGCAAATGAAAAATTAATGAGAATGGGTGGAGTCAACATAACAGTGGGTGGGGCTAAATTTTGTCCCTCTTTTGGTTCTTCAAAAGTTGGGAGGTATGGGTACAGGGGGCAGTGGAAAGATGTTAGAAGATGGACGGGGGGGGGGAGGGGGATTGTTGGGGCATCGGGTGTGCGGCACTGCGGAGAGGGAACGTCTGGGGCAATAATATATAATATATAAGTTTTTAGCTGGAGAACTACAAAGCACATAATAGCTCCAAAGGTATGTGTGCTTTGTATTAATAATGATGTAGGCTGCTATGTTACTAGCATAGCAGCCTGTTTGGGGGTGGGACTTTCACTTTAAAGGAGTGTTCACATTGTGTTTTTGGCCTCCCTTGCCGGGATACGTTGGTAACCAGTCACAATCAGCTCCCCACTTAACCCTGCACAGAGAACTGCAGGCCCCCCTTTTTTTATGGCCAGTTCTTCGTGCAGGGATAAGTTGACAGCTGATTCTGACTGGTTACCAACATATCCCGGCAAGGGAGGCCAAAAACGCAATGTGAATAAGCCCTGAGGATTTATTAAGAGAGCTCTTATAGATGGTGTTGGCTCTCTATAGGCGCTGTCACACGTAGCAGATTGTACCTGCAAATAGAATCTGATTAAGCCTTGTAAAGCTGCTAAATAAAGGGAAATGTAATACATAATGGGTATGTCGCAAATTAAAGTAGTTTTAAAATGGCGGCGGGGGGGGGGGGGGGGGGGCAGACACTTAGGCTGTATGGGGCCCCAAAATTCCTGATGGCGGCCCTGCCCATAACTGTCACTATCATGAGTACGCTGTAGGGAGGAGACCCTGATAAAAGTTTGCACTGGGATCCACTAGTTACGCCACTGGCGATACATCTGTCAATGCACACTATCAGGATTATCTTCAGTAAAAGAAAGTATGTTTAAAGAATGTGTATAGAGATGATAAAAGCGTTAACTATCTATGCAAGCATCAGTACACATTCCAGTCACTGTCTATGAACCTGTTCTATCTATGTCTATTGAATTCTTTTTCAATAGAGAAATGTTTTGGTTTTTTTTAAAAATTGAAAACCCAGAACAATTTTCCATTTTCAAGTACAAAACTTGGCATCTAAACAGAAAAGTAAAAACGAACAACAAAACTAAAAATTACACCATTAAAAAGAATAAGACAAACTTTTTAGATCTGACAATAATTACGTATACCCAACCACCATATAACAAATCCACCTCAGACCTGGGGGCAAGGTCTCAAGCACCTGCATTAAGCTGCAGAGATATCATAGGATAAGTATTCAACACATATGAAATTAGAAGCTCATAGAAGCCATCCCAATATCACCTAGAAACACTGGGGTTTCTGCCCATAGGCATCGATCAGAGGCACATCCCGCAGTATATTGTTACAAAGCATCTAACAGGACTAATGGACTTAGAAATACTTGACTTGGTCCATCAAGAAAAATCTGGTAGTGAGCTCTGAAGGGCCCAACCATGAACCACACATCTTCCCTGATAGTGAGTGCCTGCGGGTCCAACCAAGAGAATGCTAAAAGTTTCCATTCCTGATATGAGATATATGAGATATTCCTATTACTTCAGCAGATTCCATATCTACTCCATCCTTTAAAAAGCCAAGAATGCAGGTCTTAGGGTCCGCATGTAACTGTATAAACACTTAGAATAAGTTCTAACACCTAGTTCCAAAATGGTCCTATGACAGTACATTACCACAACATATGTATCAGATTTGAGTCATTCAGCGGAGCAATGCAGGATCTTTATTCAATTTTAGCACTAATCTACCTGTCTAATATTTGCTTAATTCTCAAGGTTCTCCTAGTCCTATACTACACTGTCTACCAATAAGTATTTGGACACCAATGCAGTGCCAGATGCAGGCTTTGCGGGGCCCTGGGCAATTAACTTTGGTGGGGCCCTACTTACCGGGGGGTCTGGGGTTCCCCCCCAGGATTTTTTTTAAAAAAATTAGCCCTAAAAATGCATTTTTGAGGCGTTTTTTTAACTAGTTAGCTGTGTTTGACCAACTTAAATAACTGACCTTATTTGTGTACTATTAGCTGCATTGGGAGCGCGTACGCAAGGCCAGCGGCATAGAAGCAACGTCATCTCGCTGCTGGCTTTGCATATGAAACCGTGCCCACCAATTGACACGTGAAAACCAGGAAGAAAGAGTTTACAGCAGTGAAAACTGGTGAGTAAGGGACATGGGAATACCCCTTTAAGGGCCTCGCGCTTCTAACCCATACCTCCCAACTTTTGAAGATTAGAAAGAGGGACAAAATGTGCGGCAAACTTGGCTCCGCCCACATTTATGTTGCCCCATTCATTTTTCATGTGCTCACACACAGTATAATCCTCCTACAGTCACCTACAGTTATATGTCCCCCCTCCATCTCTCCCCCAGTTTCATATACACCCTTTATCTGCAACTAGTTTCATGTCCCCCCCTCCATCTCTGTCCCCAGTTTCATGTCCCCCTGTTTCCTGTCCCCCCGTTTCTGCCTAGTTTCATGCTATTCTCCCCCCCTTCGTCTGCCCCAGTATCATGCCGTTCTCCCCCTTCATCTGCCCCAGTGTCATGCCGTTCTCCCCCCCTTCATCTGTCCCAGTGCCATGCTGTTCTCCCCCCCTGATCTGCCCCAGTGTCATGCCGTTCTCCCCCTTAATCTGCCCCAGTGTCATGCCGTTCTCCCCCCCTTCATCTGCCCCAGTGTCATACCGTTGTCCCCCCCTTCATCTGCCCCAGTGTCATGCCGTTGTCCCCCCCTTCATTTGTCCCGTGTCATGCTGTTCTCTCCCCCTTCATCTGCCCCAGTGTCATGCCATTCTCCCCCCCTTCATCTGCCCCAGTATCATGCCGTTCTCCCCCCTCCCCTTCATCTGCCCCCAGTTTCATGGGCCCCCTACATTATGTTCCACCTTAATGTTTAACACAAAAAAAAACACACTCACCTTCCCTTGCTCCCCCACTGCTCTCTATCCGCAGTCTCACTCACTCACATAGTTGTAGGCCCGATGTGACGTCATCACATCTCGGCTACAAATGCCGGAGCGCAGCGTTAAAGCAGGAGCTGAACTGTGACAGCTCCTGCTTTAAACACCTATGTATTCAGCTCATCGGCGTCTGTAGGACGTCGTGACATACCTCCCGCCGACCGGGACCGTTTTGTTAGGTCCTGGATCCGCCCCTGCACCAATGCAAATGCAAATGAAGATATCTGCGGTCGTGATGTACGTCATGCCTTCAACCATTAAATATCGTGCAGGAAACAGCATTGGTATCAGTCGCATGCAAGATTCCACAAAGTGTAGAGTTGTCCGATTTCGAGAAAGGGTTAATGTGGGGTACCACAGAAATGGTCGATCCTGAAGGGACATAGCAAGTGAACTGAATTACCCAAAATCAACAGTGGCCTATGTGATTACAAAGTGGAAGGTGAATGGTGATTGTCGAATGTGCCCCCGAAACTGCAGCCATCCAAAATCGGTGAAAGAACTTACCGGTCTTCTCCAAGCCAAAAGGAATAAAATACCACTAGCCGTAAAACAAGGACTTGTGGAAAGCATGCCCCGGAAGGTTGAGGCTGTAATTGCTGCTCGTGGAGACTCTACCAACTATTGAATATGAATAAATGTTGTTTTCTATTCTACCACAGGTGTCCTAATACTTATTGGTAGACAGTGTATTGCTGGAATTCCCAAATTTCTGAACTGTGCTGTCTATGATGCAGTGAGATGGAACACAGATCCATTACAGCAACTGAAGGCTGATCAGTGTCAGTGTCCACGTATTTATACTCCAGTGTCACCAGCCCTGTAAGGTCCACTTACGAATGTCTATTGGCTTAGAGGCTTTCAGATGTTGCTGCCACGTCACACACGTGTGAGTCATTGCACCCAAGTCTGCTCTGCTCTGTATTTGGCCATTTTCTCATAGCGTAGCCACTTTTGTTTGTCCAAAGGGAATCACCATTTTTGTCTGTTTTCGTTAAAAATCAAACAAATTGAAATATTTGGAACAAACCTGACTTATTACAAAACGATTCGTCCATCTCAAGTAGGGAGTTAAATACTAGTAGTCTCTATGTGAGTCTTGGAAACACATTCAGGTCTGCCTCTTGTTTTTCTCTTTTCTTTTAAACTTACGCTATGTTCACACCTGCGTTCAGCTGTCCGTTCTGTGATTTCCGTCTTCTGCATGCCAGAAGATGGAAACCACAGACCGGGTCCGGCCGTGCGCGGCGGTGAGCGTTTTATGCTCTCCGCCGCGAAACCGTTTTTTTTAATCCGGACACAGAGTACTTCATGTCCGACTCTGTGTCCGGATTATAAAACCCGAATTTGCGGCGGAGAGCATAAAACGCTCACCACCGCTCATGGCCAGACATCTTTCTTACCCATTCAAATGAATGGGTGAGAGAGACTCCTACAGGTTTCCGTATCCTGCCTCTGTTTTATGCAGGAAACGGAAACCTGAAGTACGGAGTGCCAGGCGCAGATGTGAACGAGCCCTTACTTGGTAAGTTTTACATTTATCGTAAGGTTTATAGAGTACTTTATCATATGGGTTTTATATGTAAGATATAGGCTTCTTAGGACTGACCTGTTGAAGAAAGTGGATAGTCTCCCTAACATGTAGTCAATAAAAGTTCTTTTGTAAGCATACAAGTGATCCTCGCCTGTGTGATACTTTTCCACTAGCTTTTCTTTTATACCTTAACTTTGAAACTTTATATACACATCCATTTGGATCCAGGGTACTGGAGGACACTACAGCCGGCCCAATTCATAAAGTTCTGCTCACAACACTCAGTTTCATACCTATCAAGTATAATCCTTCAAGGTGAGCAGTTTTCTTGGCTATTCCAGAGTTTTTCACTTCCGATGGAATATACTACCTTATGGGTGTTAGACCCTATAGCAGTGATGGCGAACCTATGGCACGCGTGCCAGAGAAGGCACGCAGAGCCCTCTATGCCGGCACGTGAGCAGTCGCCCTGATCGTTCACTAACGGGGAATCCAGTACAGGATTCCCCGTTAGTGAGCGATCGCTGCCTTCTGCTGGTTGTGCAAATGCGCGGCCTACACTGACAACAGACTGTGACTTCTGCACCTGCGCGGGTGTGATGACATAAGTCATCAGTGCGCGCAGTGAACAGAAGAGAGGACGCCCAGCAGCTCTTCAGGTAAGTATATTTATGTTTGTGTACTGTCTGAGGAGGGGGCTACTGTGGACCATTTGATGCTGTGTGGGAGGGGGCTACTGTGGACCACTTGATGCTGTGTGGGAGGGGGCTACTGTGGACTATTTGATGCTGTGTGGGAGGGGGCTACTGTGGACCATTTGATGCTGTGTGCTAGGGGGCTACTGTGGACCATTTGATGCTGTGTGGGAGGGGCTACTGTGGACCATTTGTTGCTGTGTGGGAGGGGGCTTCTGTGGACCATTTCATGATGTGTGGTGAGGGGTCTACTGTAGAGTATAATCCTGTGTGGAGGCCACTGCGGGGTAGATTGTACTGTGTGTGTGGGCCACTGCGATGCTGATGGTACTGTGTGTGGGGGCCAATGCGGGGCAGATTGTACTGTGTGTGGAGGCCACTGCGGGGTAGATTGTACTGTGTGTGGGGGGCCACTGCAAGGCTGATGGTACTGTGTGGGGGCCACTGCGGGGCAGATCGTACTGTGTGTGGGGGCCCACTGCGAGGCTGATGGTACTGTGTGTGGAGGCCACTGCGGGGCAGATTGTATTGTGTGTGGAGGCCACTGCAGGGCAGATTGTACTGTGTGTGAGGGCCACTGTTGGGCAGATTGTACTGTGTGGGGTCCCTTCACTACTTATATAACACAGTATCTGTTTTATAGCTGACGTGATATTAGTACAGGCTGTAATTACATTGAACGGTCACTATAAAACGGATCCTGTGCGATGTAAGTAGTGAACATTAATTGTTCAAAAGAAAAAAATGCAGAGACCTTTACCTTTCAGTACAAGCTCTGTAAAGCCCCAGTCATACGACTGTAATTTGTGGGTCCATAATTGTCCGCAATTGTGGATCCACAGAGTTTTAAGGTTAAATTGCCATGTTGGCACTCCACTACAATTTATTGGGTTTTGGGTTGCAGTTTGGGCACTCGGTCTCAAAAAGGTTCGCCATCACTGCCCTATAGTGTGTCCGGCACAGCACTAAGGGCAATCAGACATTCTATATAGGACAATAAGAGCCATTGTATAGACACTAACCGTCTGTACTAAAGACAACAGCATAACAGACTCAGAAAATTCTCCAAGTTATTTTCAGTGTCCTAAAAATATATTGTAATTAGAGATGAGCGAACACTAAAATGTTCGAGGTTCGAAATTCGATTCGAACAGCCGCTCACTGTTCGAGTGTTCGAATGGGTTTCGAACCCCATTATAGTCTATGGGGAACATAAACTCGTTAAGGGGGAAACCCAAATTCGTGTCTGGAGGGTCACCAAGTCCACTATGACACCCCAGGAAATGATACCAACACCCTGGAATGACACTGGGACAGCAGGGGAAGCATGTCTGGGGGCATAAAAGTCACTTTATTTCATGGAAATCCCTGTCAGTTTGCGATTTTCGCAAGCTAACTTTTCCCCATAGAAATGCATTGGCCAGTGCTGATTGGCCAGAGTACGGAACTCGACCAATCAGCGCTGGCTCTGCTGGAGGAGGCGGAGTCTAAGATCGCTCCACACCAGTCTCCATTCAGGTCCGACCTTAGACTCCGCCTCCTCCGGCAGAGCCAGCGCTGATTGGCCGAAGGCTGGCCAATGCATTCCTATGCGAATGCAGAGACTTAGCAGTGCTGAGTCAGTTTTGCTCAACTACACATCTGATGCACACTCGGCACTGCTACATCAGATGTAGCAATCTGATGTAGCAGAGCCGAGGGTGCACTAGAACCCCTGTGCAAACTCAGTTCACGCTAATAGAATGCATTGGCCAGCGCTGATTGGCCAATGCATTCTATTAGCCCGATGAAGTAGAGCTGAATGTGTGTGCTAAGCACACACATTGAGCTCTACTTCATCGGGCTAATAGAATGCATTGGCCAGCGCTGATTGGCCAGAGTACAAAACTCGACCAATCAGCGCTGGCTCTGCTGGAGGAGGCGGAGTCTAAGATCGCTCCACACCAGTCTCCATTCAGGTCCGACCTTAGACTCCGCCTCCTCCAGCAGAGCCAGCGCTGATTGGCTGAATTCCGTACTCTGGCCAATCAGCACTGGCTAATGCATTGTATTGGCGTGATGAAGCAGTGCTGAATGTGTGTGCTTAGCACACACATTCAGCTCTACTTCATCGGGCTAATAGAATGCATTGGCCAATCAGCGCTGGCCAATGCATTCTATTATCTTGATGAAGCAGAGTGTGCACAAGGGTTCAAGCGCACCCTCGGCTCTGATGTAGCAGAGCCGAGGGTGCACAAGGGTTCAAGCGCACCCTCGGCTCTGATGTAGCAGAGCCAAGGGTGCACAAGGGTTCAAGCGCACCCTCGGCTCTGATGTAGCAGAGCCGAGGCTGCACAAGGGTTCAAGCGCACCCTCGGCTCTGATGTAGCAGAGCCGAGGGTGCACAAGGGTTCAAGTGCTCGACTCCGCCTCCTCCAGCAGAGCCAGCGCTGATTGGTCGAGTTCCGTACTCTGGCCAATCAGCGCTGGCCAATGCATCCCTATGGGAAAAAGTTTATCTCACAAAAATCACAATTACACACCCGATAGAGCCCCAAAAAGTTATTTTTAATAACATTCCCCCCTAAATAAAGGTTATCCCTAGCTATCCCTGCCTGTACAGCTATCCCTGTCTCATAGTCACAAAGTTCACATTCTCATATGACCCGGATTTGAAATCCACTATTCGTCTAAAATGGAGGTCACCTGATTTCGGCAGCCAATGACTTTTTCCAATTTTTTTCAATGCCCCCGGTGTCGTAGTTCCTGTCCCACCTCCCCTGCGCTGTTATTGGTGCAAAAAAGGCGCCAGGGAAGGTGGGAGGGGAATCGAATTTTGGCGCACTTTACCACGCGGTGTTCGATTCGATTCGAACATGGCGAACACCCTGATATCCGATCGAACATGTGTTCGATAGAACACTGTTCGCTCATCTCTAATTGTAATGATAGATTTTCATCTGTGCCCAGTATATTCCTACATTCAGTGAAATACATCAAGCTTCTTTTACATTATTTAATTTACGGTAATTTCTTCTTCCTTTCTTCAGGTAAAAACAGGACAGACAGAAGCTCACGCAGAGAGCATCAGAAGAAGGACTGAGCAATGCAGAGCTATTTGTTCTTTTTTTTTCCCTCTGTTCTCATTTGATGAGTTTGAAAGCCTTTTTTCTACACAGTAGGGAACGAATATCCTAGATTTGCTTGAAGGCGGAATGCACCATAATGGGTTTAATATTGAAAAATAATAAATGGACAAATTTCTGGAAAATTGAAAAATGTATAACCCATAAGGCCTTCATGAAACACAGTATTATCTAAACCTGTAAATAGGCTATCTCAATCTTTTTCTACTTTAATGTGCAGACTCTTTGCTTTGATCTAAGTATAATTTAAAAGGTAAAATCCTGCTAGACTAGTAATTCCACCAATTAATGTTATTAAAAGTTCTCCTATTAGTTATGGATGTGTCGCTATAATATACAGTGAATATGCATCTGATAGTAATTTTAAATGCATTGTAGTCAAAACTCATACACATGGCAAAGCCACATGCACAGACACTAAGGGTAAGGTCACACCGCCGCCGGCTTTTTCGTGCGGCTAGCCACGACGATGCCGATGCAGTGCATCATCATTCCGTTGTGGCATCCCGCTCTCAATTAGACTCGGATGAATGACTCTTATCAGGAGGGAGTCTCAAGCCACGAAAGCATGTGCCCCAGGAGTTGAAAAATCCCCTTTAAAAGTACATACTCTGCTGCACTGTGAGTGAAATAGCTATTTTGACACTAATATATCTAATAAGATAATGCCCTACCCCTGTACAGAGAGATACAAATATCAATTAACTGGCTAGCAGCACCATCTTCCTTCATTCTCCTCCCTCCATAGACTTCTATGCGTGAAGCTAGATACAGATACAAATGCTATTAATGATAATAGTCTGAATGAGGGAAAGCAGGAGGAAAGCAGCCTGATAGATGGGGATGGAAACATATTTATTTAATAAGATATATTACAAAGTTTCTTATATTCACCTGCACTATTCATTAATGAAGAGTGGTTTTATATGTGGAGGTATGCATAATAGCAATGGTACCTTGGGTATGCTTTTTAGAAATAAAGAGGACCAAGTTCCAGCAATTACTCTCAAGCCTGCAAAGACAGGTAAAGATTAGAGGTTTAGTTGAAGAGAGTGAACTGTGCCTCCTCCTAGTAAAACAAAATCAAGCCTATGGAGTAAGGTATGGTAAGGTTTGTGATAAGATATATCCCTAAAATGATGGGTGAACCAACAGCTCTTTAAAGTGTACCAGAAGATTACGTTCCTTCAAGTTCTTAACCACCCTGGACTAACAATACTATTATTTTCTGCCCCACTTTGTGTCAACTACCCACTATTTTGTTTGCTAACATTTAGAGGAGGAAAATAGGGGAAAAAAATGTTGAAGCAAAAAATGGTAAAATATTTAATATATGGAAGTTGTAGTTTTGCAACATTGACAGGTGACCCTGCAGCTGTACGGGGATGCATAGAATGTTTTATTTTTTTGCGGGGCCAGATGTACTTTTTAGTTATACCATTTTGGGGAATGTCTATTGCTTAGATCACCTTTTATTGAAAAAAAACCCGGCGATTTAACAATGGTGATATTGACGTTCACCGTACAGGAAAACTATTAGTAGACCGGGCATTTTCAGACACAGGGATACCTAATGTGTATGTGTTTGACATATGATTTTCTATCCAAAAATAGAAGTTATTTGTTGTCACTCACCAAATAAAGCCAAGAAGTCTTCAGGGTGTGCAATCCGTGCTCCGGGACTCAACGGAGCTTGGTAATATACATCAAGGGAAAAAGAAGTATGTTTTCCACAGCCTGGCTTCTTAAAATTTAACTTTTAATTAATTTAATACTATTTTCGCTTTTTGTATGTATTTTCTACCTTTTTTGCACATTATATTTTAAAAATTTCATGGATTAAAAGTTAAATTTTAAGAAGCCAGGCTGTGGAAAACGTACTTCTTTTTCCCTTGATGTATATGATTTTCTACTGTTATATATATTCTAGGGAAAGGAGGTGGTTTAGAACTTTTACTTATTTCATTTTTTTTTATTATATATTTTTAAAGCTTTTTTTTTTTTTTTTTACTATTTTATTCCCCCTCGGGGGGGCTTGAACCTGCAGTCATTTGATTGCAAGTCCCATCTATGGGACATTCTGTATATTACTATTACGGCTGGTCATAGACTAGCCATAATAGTAATATAGCAGTGACAGGCCTGGGAGTCTTCATTAGGCTCCCGGCTGTCACCCGAACAGGTCGGGGCTGGTGGGGACTGGCCCCGGGGGAGAAGGGGCCGCCAATACAGACCCGGCATCCGCTGTAATAGAGAGGCGGATGCCGGTGAGGGATAGACGCCGGCACAGGTGCTGGGGCCTGAGACATCGCTGCCCTGCCCTGCATGAAGCCAGCAGCGGCAGGAGCGATGCTGATATTCCCGGCGGGGGGGACGGAGGAGCGGAATAGCAGCATCGCTCCTCCCGCTGCTGGCTTCATGCAGGGCAGGGCAGTGATGTCTCAGGCCCCGGCACCTGTGCCGACGTCTATCCCTCGCCGGCATCCGCCTTTCTATTACAGCGGATGCCGAGCGGCCACATTCGGACTATAAGACGCACCCTTCTTTTCCCCCCAAATTTTGTGCGTCTTATAGTCCGAAAAATACGGTAAGTACCTGTGTACTGAGTGTGATGGATTGAGGCAGCCTGGTGTGAGCATTTCATGGACTATATATGTAAATAGTTATATAGAAGTAATAAAACTTGTATTATGTTATACATATGTGGACAAAATTGTAAACCCCTAGTTTAATGAAAGAAAGACCCACAATGGTCACAGAAATAACTTGAATCTAAAAAAAAAGTAATAATAATCAAACTACATGTTGACAAGCCACAAAGCTTCTGGGAGAATGTCCTATGGACAGATGAGACAAAAATCAAATTTTGTGGCAAGACACATCAGATCTTAGTTCACAGGCCGAAAAATGAAGCATATCTTGAAAAGAACACTGTCCCTGCTGTGAAATATGGAGAAGGCTCTGTTATGTTCTGGGGCTGCTTTGCTGCATCTGGCACAGGGTGTCTTGAATCTGTGCAGGGTACAATGAAATCTCAAGACTATCAAGGGATTTTAGAGAGAAATGTGCTACCCAGTGTCAGAAAGCTTGGTCTCAGTTGTAGGTCATGGGCCTTGCAACAGAATAATGACCCAAAACACACAACTAAAAACACCCAAGAATGGCTAAGAGGAAAACATTGGACTTTTCTGAAGTGGCCTTCTATGAGCCCTGACCTAAACCCTATTGAGAATCTTTAGAAGGAGCTGAAACATGCCATCTGGAAAAGGCACCCTTCAAACCCGAGACAACTGGAGCAGTTTGCTCATGAGGAGGAGGCCAATATACCTGTTTAGAGGTGCAGAAGTCTCATTGACAGTTACAAGAATTGTTTGATTGCAGAGATTGCCTGAAAAGGTTGTGCAACAAAATATTAAGCGAACCATCATTTCTGTCCAGGCCTGTTTCATGAGGTTTATTTATTTATTTTTTTTAATTCTGTTGAAGCGAAAAGCAATGTCTGACTTTCATTTGTTCATTTTCATAGAATTTTTATTTATTATTACTTTTGTCATCTGTGACATCGTGGGTTTTTCTTTCGTTAACCGAGGGGTACCAACAATTTTGTCCACCTGTGTATATTATAGAACTTTTTTTTCAAACTTGTTAGGATTTGATTAATTCCATTCCAAATTGCATGAAGTATCATGAACAAGTATGACTTGCTTTCTCATTTCATCAGCTCTAAGCTCCCAAATATGATATCTGACATTTCAGAATATGGTTAAAATGTATGCTGAACATCGGATATGATACAATATTTGTTAATCTAGGCACGAGCATTGCTTCTTAAGCTACTTCAAGCATTGGGTAAAATATTTTTATAATAGGATCTGTTCAGGTCCTGGTAGTAATATTGGAACCTGAGAAACAGGTTAATAGGCTAATCCGTTCACTTCTCCACTTGAAAACTCCCGACAGAGCTTATTTTCAAATCTACTTATCTTCTTAGGATATAAATATTCTGCCGTACAACACTTCCACCATGATACACTTTGAAAAGATACCTGAGAGGCTTCAAAAGTCCCACATGCAGGGCTTTCACCTACTTTTGGAAATTCAGCGTGATCCATCTTATATTTACTGTAGTTTAACTGAAAACAACCTAAATAATGGAGGAATAATACAAAATGGCACAAATACTGAATATAGACTACAGTATAGAGAAAAGATCCCGATACGTCCAAAATATTATAAATTATTGAAAGAGAGCGATAGAAAAGTAGTTGATGGGAAAAAAGCAAAAGGGAAATAATAATAAAATGTATAAATTATAATATTTATATTTATATAAATTTATAATATTATAATATAATTATAAATTATAATAAAAGCCACAAATTGAATCTAAGGGTGCATTCACACTGAGTAAACGCTAGCTTATTCTGAACGTAAAACACGTTCAGAATAAGCGGCGTCTAAAGCAGCTCCATTCATTTCTATGGGAGCGGGGATACGAGCGCTCCCCATAGAAATGAATGGGCTGCTTCTTTCACTCCGTGCAGTCCCATTGAAGTGAATGGGGAGTGCCGGCGTATACGGCAAGCTCTGCTCATGCCGGAGCGTACACGCTGGCACTCCCCATTCACTTCAATGGGACTGCACGGAGTGAAAGAAGCAGCCCATTCATTTCTATGGGGAGCGCTCGTATCCCCGCTCCCATAGAAATGAATGGAGCTGCTTTAGACGCCGCTTATTCTGAACGTGTTTTACGTTCAGAATAAGCTAGCGTTTACTCAGTGTGAATGCACCCTAAGAAAATAGCAAAAACACCCACATAAATTACACATTGACAAATTAAAAGACATACAGTGATATTTACCATTAATCCACATGTACTATATATCTGAAAAAGTCACTCAAGTCAAGTTTGCGAATTGAGGGTTATGATGATAAACAGATATATATACGGGAATGAGTGAGAAAATTGTAGAAATAATAAAAATAAAACACTATCTTAGCACAGCAGATGTTCTGGATTAGTGACTTTGCTGTCATTACGTCTTATAAACATCCATTTGCTTGAAGGTAACTGTATGTAGTTGCTGGTCTTTGACTTGAAATCTTTATATTCAATGTCATCTTTGAATGATCTTTCATGTAATGCAGGATTTTTTTTCAGAAATGATTTTGATTTTCCAAGAATCAAAATATGATATTTTATTGTAGCCAGATGGATTTACATGGTTACCCTGAATTGAAAATAAATTTCACTATCTGACCCTAGACTGTGCTTTTAATTCAATCTTTTATGCAAATAGAAGGGGGTTTTGCAACAGTTACCATAATACATCATTTACATGGATTGACATTCTTAAAAACATTTTTTTAAAAATTCAGTAGACGCTGTGCATTTGTCATTTTTATATATAAGATGAACAGTGAAATATTAATACTAATGGCCAGCTCTATTCTCAGCACTAAACCAAGTCAGGGATTCAGGGCCACTGGAGGAGGGAGAGCCCACTATTGCTCTGTGCTTTGCATTTGCATCTCAGGTAGTTTCTTCTCTATATGCAGACAAAAAAAAAAAAAAAACCTTCAAAGACAATGACGAAAATATAACTGTGATATTTCTGTCTCATAGCATAGATAAATGAGGCAAATGGGGAGCCTCGGTAACTCTACTGTGATGACATATCCAAGCAATCATACAATTCCATCACGCCTTGTATTATAATATGTACTAGGACTATGTTCACAAATATTAGGGAGATATTAGTTATTTACCTACATATATTTTTCTCTTTTGCTTAATGATCCGCAGCCATTGCCAGTTGGAATAATATTTCCGAGTGCCCATTTGATCAGTACCATCCAGTACATGGTGATGTTGTAGTAAGAGCACTCTGGACACTTATAGACACCAGATTTCTTGGTTGCTGACATTCTGTCGCTTCTTAGCACCAAAAGCACATGCTACCTGAAATGGCGGATCTCGACATTAACCGCTTTACTACTGCTCCCAGAAAGCCCTGTCCCCTGGTTACCTTGGTTTTCTTTAAATACAGCTGAGCTTTTCATGTAGCTATCTTCCTGCTGATAATATATGGGCCTACCCATAAGGAGAGTGCACTCTCGCTCTCAGCAACTTGAGGGTTACACATGTTCACCGATGTACCTCCCAGCTAATCCTAGAATGCTCTGGTCTTCTTATACTGTACCTGTTCTGCCCCCAGCACAGTACCTACGCTTTATATGAGATGAGAGGAAAAGACAGTTTGCAGGAGCAGAAGTTCACAGCTGAAAGATAGTTTGGAATAGGCAATTTCTAGTGAGACCAGGCAAGTTAGGAGAATAATGTGAACAACGTGCACAGGATAGATGCACACATCTGCATAGATGTCAGCCAGTTCAGTGAAACTTGGCACCACAGTGAACATTTGGTGAGTGGCAGTCTGTGCCCTGCAGTGACATTCAGAGCATCCCTAATGACAATGGAAGCTCTTTGCTCCTCATGGCATCCTGGAGGCCTTTACATTTACCCCATTGTGTGTAATGATAACCTTGTGAAGACCTGCTGTATCATAAAATCTTCTTCAGTATGGCAAGAAACCTCAGTGTCAACCCAAGATTCATGGGTATCTTCTGTCCACTGGTGGAAAACTATAGGTGACATCAGCACATCTTCGAAAGTAGTTTGGTAGTGGTGAGCCATGTTTTTCCAATGGAAGTTTATGGCAAATGTATGCAATAGTATAGTCATATAGCTGCATATGTACATATGTACATCTATAAGTTCAGACTAATCTTTCAAATGATCATGCCACACTTACCATAAATGTAGGACATATCTTTTTTTTTTGCCAACTTACATAAGAATGGCAGATCCATCCACATCATTTTTTTTTCCAGGTTGCAAAAGAGATTACCTGTATTTCCAACAAAGCACAATGTAAAACCCAACCAAAATAGCTAAAAGCAGAGAAGAAAGAATAGAAATAGATGAATATCTGTTGATTATATATCATAGAAGATATAGTTTACAGTAGTAGATGCTATATGAAGCTCTCCATACCACACTAGTTTTACTTATTCACTAAATCATTCATCTAAGCATACATTCACATAACTGCATTGACTGACATGTTTCATAGCTGTGGGCATTTGTTTTCATTGATCTCTCATAAACTTGAGTCCATTGAGAGATCCATGAAAATAGGTAAAAATATAACATGACCTACTTTGTAATAGTCTATTAAAATTGACTATCAAAAAAAGTCATGTGAATAGCTCTCATTCATATATAGTTAAATGAATGCAGCGTTTTGACATCCGTTAATAAAAATAGGCCCATTTTAATGCAATATTGGGCCCTGTGCAAACTCCCCCCCCCCCCCTCTATAAGGACACAGATAGAGTTGAAGTCATTGCCTATCAGCGGGACAACACCTGAAACGTGGGACCGTCCCACTCGAACCGGGGGCGGCTGTGAAAGGGGCCCTGACTGAAGGACAAAAATAAAACATGATGTTAAAACGAACTGTCAAATAGCCCCCCTTCACATACAGAGAATGTAATGTGGCTATCACCAGTCACTGTGAATATAATCTTAGAATATGAGCATTAGGGAATTCCTGTTTATCTCCTTAATACAATTCAAGTCAGCATTTCCGCAGGTATAATTAACATGCTGTGATTTTTTTTTAAAAACGCAAGCATGTTTTAAAATCACAGCTAAGGAGGCATTCACACTTGTGCTTAGTGTCCGGTTTGTGCATTTCACCAGGATTCCATCTTCAGCCTCGGCGAAACTGGATAGGGGATGGAAACCAGGCGTTCAGTCTTAAAACCCATTCACTGGAATGGGTTTGTAAAGGTGTCCGCCTGTGTCCGTCTGTAGCCTGTCCATGGGGAAGCCGTTTTTTTTTAGCCAGACACAAAGTCCTGCATGTCCAACTGTGTCCGGCTAAAAAAATGGTTTCCCCGCAGACAAGGAGAAGACGTACATGGGTGGTCACCTTTGCAAACCCATTCAAGTGAATGGGTTTTAAAACTGACCGCTAGGTTTTCGTCCCCGTTCCAGTTTTGCCGGGGCTGAAGATGGAAACCCGGCAAAATGCACACACCGGACACCAAGCACGAGTGTGAACGAACCGTTATCCGCTCCAGATTTTTTTTTTTGCGATGTGTGGAAGGGATTAGTTAGAATCCCATCCACTTTGCAGGTAATGTAAAATTTAGCAATTTTAGCCACAGCATTTCCACAGTGGCCAAAACTCTGCATGTTCACAACGTGGGGCCCAGCCTCACAAAGACATGAGGTAGTAATCATAATAGTTTCTATCTCCTTAACTTAAACAATATGTAATTGAAAGGCTAACTAGATGTGTTATTATATAGCAGACTGTCCAAGAAATTATCTGAAATCTAAAGAGGTCATTACATGAAGACAGAATCAGTCCATATGCTGTTTGTGGATATGGACCTTATAGAGGGGAATCCCCTGTGTAAGCAGCTCCTGGTGGATTTAAAGAAGTTTTCCCATGAACATAACTAGAGATGAGCAAAGTGAAATATTCGAGATTCGATATTCGTTTCGAATACTCCCTCAATATTCGACTATTCGAACGAATATGGAACCCCATTATAGTCTATGGGGAAGAATACTTTGTTTCAGGGGAAGCCACACTTCGACTCAGGAGAGTCACCAAGTCCACTATGACACCCCAGGCAATGATGCCAGCACCCTGGAATGCAACTGGGACAGCAGGGGAAGCATGCCTGGGGGCATCTAATATGTCCAAGTACCTGTATTACGCCACTATCTCGTCGGGATCCCTGTCAGCTTGCGATATGCGGGAGCTGATTTTTTTCCCATAGGAATGCATTGACCAGTGTTGATTGGCCAAATGCCATACAGAGTGCAGCATTTGGCCAATCAACGCTGAGCGCGCTGAGCTCTGCTACATCCAGAGATGTAGCAGAGCTGAGTGTGTGCTGAGCTCTGCTACATCCAGAGATGTAGCAGTGCTGAGTGTGCGCTGAGCTCTACTACATCCAGAGATGTAACAGAGCTGAGTGTGCCCTGAGCTCTGCTACACCAGAGATGTAGCAGAGCTGGCCGTGCATCTCCGGTGTAGCAGAACTGTGTGCTCAACATTGCTGCATCTGAGATCGGACCAGAATGGAGACTGCTGTGGACCGATCTTAGACTCCGCCTCCTCAGGCAGAACCAGCATTGATTGGCCGAATGTTGTACTCTGTATGGCATTCGGCCAATCAACGCTGGTCAATGCATTCCTATGGGAAAAAGTCAGCTCCTGCATATCGCAAGCTGACAGGGATCCCGACGAGATAGAGCCCCAAAGAGCTGTTTCAGTAACATTCCCTCCTAAAAAAAGGTAATCCCTAGCTAACACTGCCAGTACATCTATCCCTGTCTCACAGTCACATAGTTCACAGTCTCATATGACCTGGATATTAAATCCACTATTCGTAGAAATTGGAGGTCACCTGATTTCGGCAGCCAATGGATTTTTTAAATTTTTTTCAATGCCTCCGTTGTTGAGGTTCCTGTCTCACTTTCCCAGCGCAGTTATTGGTGCAAAAAAAGCGCCAGGGAAGGTGAGAGGGGATACAAATTTTTACTGCGTTTGCCTCGTGGTGTTCGATTGTAATCAAATACCTCAAATGGTCTGATATTCGAACGAATGCCATTCGCTCATCTCTAAACATAACCATATTCAAATTTTTAATAAAAAGTTAACCATTTTTGTAAATCCTTCCTTTCCTTATTGTGGTCGGATTATTAGGCAGGGAAACTACATGCAGGAGAATATAGCCAATATAACGAAATTATGGTTGGAAGTCCAAGATCATAGTTAGTTCCTGCACTCATAGGCGTATACATGAGAAAGTGATTAAGACATACTGTAAGACTGTCATCACAAAGATGATTAGACAAAACCTTAAAATCCTACTAATATTATAAGTGTGAAAGTTTGTGTGTTTGGATGTTTGGATGTTTGTGAGTTTGTATGTTTGTTCCTCAATCACGCTAAAACGCCTGGACGGATTTGCGTGCAATTTTCCACAAACATAGTCTTCCCTTAGGATTGAGTCACAGGCTACTTTTGGTGCCACTAAACAACATGGCTTCCTAGCAGGAGACTCACAAAAGCAGGACTCCTAGCCCCAGCTATAGACTCACACACTGCCTGGCATTTCCTGCCTCAACCTGCCTGCACACTCCTTACTGTCACCTCAGGAGTAGCCCTCACTCTACTCACTCACATTTACATATAGCTTCCCACTATAACACATCACATTGTCTGTATCACTACATACACAATACAACACATCACATTGTCTGTATCACTACATACACAATACAACACATCGCATTGTCTGTATTACTACATACACAATACAACACATCACATTGTCTGTATCACTACATACACAATACAACACATCACATTGTCTGTATCACTACATACACAATATAAAACATCACATTTGCTAGCCCACCAAACTTTTTAAAGCACTTTTACAGTTTCACACGTCTGTGTCCGCCCAATTCTCAAATCACCGCAGACGAAGTCGCGGGTAAAAGCTAGTTACTTATATGTGCAGAAATGTTTAACTTTTAATTGTTTACAAATTGAAATATTGTTATGTCTATGGGAAAACCTTAAAACCTCACCCTTGTAGTATAAAGGCAGCAATTCCTTTAGGTGTTAGGCCTGGTTCACATCTACATTTGGTATTCCATTTGGGAAGTCCGCTTGGGGACCCCCCAAATGGAATACCGAACACATTGACAAGCGGTGAGTACTGAAAGCACACGGACCCCATAGACTATAATGGGGTCCGTGTGCCTCTCCACACGAGTAGTCATACAGACAGTAAAGTACTTCATGAAGTGCTTTTCTCTCTGCATGACTTGTGCGGACACTGCGCAGAAAACACAGGGACCCCATTATAGTCTATGGTGTCGTGGGGTCCGTGCGATAAGCTCACCGCTTCTCAATGCTTTCAGTCCCAAGCGGACTCCTCGAATGGATTACCGAACGCAAATGTGAACCAGGCCTTACTCTGTATGTAACACTACATTTACCCAGCAATATCTAGTGCAGGCACAATGCTTAGCTAGTTACAGCTCCCCCAAAAAACGTGACTGTTTGCTGAGGTGCCAGGAATAGAACAAGTGCTAAACAGCTGATCAACCTGGTGTCTGGAGTTTACAAGGGGTTTTCTCTTTTGAGGAGTTACAAGGTACAACAACCATTCACACAGCTCTTTGTTTGATGTAATAGAAGGAGATCTTTTCATGTGATCCCTGGAAAGGGGTTGAAAAGTTGGGACAACATGTTTAAACCTTCTGTGCTTTGTACAAAAAAAAAAAAAAAAAAACTCCCTCCATAAAGATCTCATTTTGCATTTACATTGATGTCAGATCCAAAATAGGCAGACTGGCAGACACATAGAGTAGGTGCCAATATCAGAGACATTCCCTAAGCTTTTTTCATAATAGCTCATAAATGTGTATACAACTATATAACATACACTTTACTTATAGTATATATGGGCTTTTTACGGTATCACTTTAAGATATCTGTTTTGTTCCCAAGAGGGCTTTGCATCTCTTCAACCATTCCACAGGCGTTTTGAAGTGACCTTTCCGTAGGCAAAGTTATCACTGATGAAAAGAAAAATGTAAAATGCTTTTGCCTCTTAAATGCCAATTTATGTTACTGACTCCAAACATGTCTAGTACGGCTCTTTGAATTAACATCATTATGTCAGTCATTTATAGTTCAGTTAATGTCTTTCACCTGCAGAGACCTTCACTTGTACTGTATCTTAGTGACTTGAGCTGTGATGATGTTTAGAGAAATTGCACAGCTTGCTCTTGTTCTATATTTACATACACCACTAAGAGAGGCAGGACCACAAAACCAACAATTTGTTGACTTCATTAAGACATTTTAGATGACATTTAAGTTTCAAAAAGAAGTAAAAGAAAAAAGGAAGAAAAACAACTATATAATAGGAATAAGTGACCTTCAACGTAATACCAAGAAATGTAGAATCTGACTACAAAAAAGATTTCCTTATACGTTTTCATCCATATATTGTAAGCTAGTAGGTCAGCTGCAGCATACATGGCCACATTCTATAGCCATTAAAGAGGACCTTTCATCAGACTGGGCACAGGCAGTTTCATATACTGCTGGAAAGCCAACAGTGCGCTGAATTCAGTGCACTATCAGTTTTCCTGATCTGTGTCCTGGGTAAAGCGCTATCGGTCCCGGTACCGTAGGTCCAAATGACCGAAATGTTGAAAAGACCCCCAAGTATAACAAGAGAGTTTGTGGGGCCCGCAGCATCACTTACCGATCCCGGCCCTTGCCAGGATATGTAAGTAAATAGGGAGTAACTCCAGCTGGTAACAGCCTATTAAGAAGAAAAAAAACGCAGCAGTAGCGGCTGTCGCTGGACCCCTAATGTCCCGGGCCCTTTGGTAGCTGCTACCCCGGTAGTTACGCCCCTGCATGAGAAGATAACCTTATCACAACAAAGAAATCATGGTTGTTTTTTTTTTTACAAACGCCAAAGAAAGTTCCTGCATTCATGTTCATTATTATTAGCAACCAATCAAGAAAACAGATGTCACCACTTAAAGATATAGAGTAAATCTTTCAAGTTCTGCAAAATTTTTAATGGCTTATTGCAAAAATGTTCACATTTAGTTGTATGCAAATCTAAATAAAGTTATGCTTGTCAGAAAATCCCTTTAAAGGGGCTCTATCAGCAAAATCATGCTGATAGAGCCCCACATATGCGTGAATAGGCTTTAAAAAGGCTATTCAGGCCCCGCTAAAGTTATATTAAACTACCTCCCAGTTTTAAAATAATACCCTAAAAAAGAGTGTGATCTACTTACGGAACATGCACGATGGGCGGGCATTCAGGGTGCCCCGTCTTCTTCATCCACGCCTCCTCTTCCTCCGATGTCCTCGGGTCCCGTCCTCCTCCGGTGCTCGCGAACTGACATTGATAAAAAAAATTGGCCTGGGCGCATGCGCAGTAGCATGCGGCTTCTACTACGGCTACTGCGCATGCGCCCAGGCCATTTTTTTTTATCAATGTCAGTTTGCGAGTGCCGGAGGAGGACGGGACCCGAGGACATCGGAGGAAGAGGAGGCGTGGATGAAGAAGACGGCGCACCCTGAATGCTATAACTTGTTTAGACTTGTTTAGGCCTGAATAGTGTTTGCTTCTCTGACCTAAACAGTATCTTCCATTTTATTTAACTACTCAGCTTAGAATCTTGTTTGCTCCTTCTTGACACCGCCCACTTGACAGAACAGAGCCTAAATGGCATATAACGCTCCAAAATCAACAGCACTTATTGCACGAAATGGAAAAAAAAAATCCAACTGTGCCAAAATCAATAGAGCTGTGCCTAGATAGTGCAAAGAGGTAGACTTTGCGGAGGTGGTGAAAGGCTCCTTTAAGTAGCAAAGATGATGATGGAACCAAACACTTTGCAAGTACCCCATAGCAAGTGCATCTCCTGCATGGTATATACTCCCTTGTCAGTAAGGCAAAAATATAACAGACTATAATATAGAGAAAAATGTAAAGCTCTAAAACTCACCAATACATTTTCCGAGTCCAAAAGTGGTGCACGATCACATATCCTGGGTCTCAAGGATAAACTCCAAACTGAAAAAATTTTTTTCTTCAATAAAATGGATCCGCACTCCTGAAGTCTCGTATTTTTCTTAAAACTTAACTTTTAATCATCCATAAAAAGGTATACAGTCCAAAACAAACATAGACAGTGAAAAGAGTGGAAAAAACTAAGTGTCCATAAAAAACGCCAACGCGTTTCGGGGAAGAAGAAACCCCTTATTCATGGCATACCATGAATGCCATGAATAAGGGGTTTCTTCTTCCCCGAAACGCGTTGGCGTTTTTTATGGACACTTAGTTTTTTCCACTCTTTTCACTGTCTATGTTTGTTTTGGACTGTATACCTTTTTATGGATGATTAAAAGTTAAGTTTTAAGAAAAATACGAGACTTCAGGAGTGCGGATCCATTTTATTGAAGAAAAAAATTTTTTCAGTAAGGCAAAAATATACACTATTCCCGCTTGTGACATGAATCTTCACCAACATGATAGAGAGGCAGTGAATAGTAATCAGATAAAATGCTTTGTGTTCCATCTCACAAGCTCTGCACATCGCACCTGTATAATAAAGCGATATCTACAATATAAGGTATACTACAATTAGGGCTGTTTCTAGGGAAACAGATATGAAAAGGCTCCTCTGTGAACAGAGGTATAATAGATCTGCCAAGGTGGTATGCTTTACTTATTGCTTGGAGAAATTAGCAGCAGCAATGGAAATGTAGCTATATTTGCCAACAGATCTCATAATGGTCTTTTGGGTTTTAGGGGCTGAACTATAGCACAATTGTGACAACCTTTCTGTGTATGTGTTAGGGAATAGCCAGATGATAATTCCCCAGAAGCTGCTGGTGAACCCTGGAGGGAGGGGCACAAGGGACAGTGAGCCCTAAACTGAAGCCCCCCGCTTGCCCTTCCTATTGCCAGACCCTATCCTAGGTAATAGGCGACAACCACGAAGACAATCCCTCCCTGAATACGTGAAACACAAAACGCAGACAAGACGTACAACAACAAAGGGAGGTCAGGTAGCCAGGGTTCGGTAACAAGAGAGCGATGCAGTGCCAAATCGGAGTCAAGAGAATAGTAGAATAGTCAGTAGGAAAGCCAGAGGTCAAGGATTAGCATACAAGTAATATAACAGCAAGAGATACCAGAAAGCTAGAGGCAATAACCGGCACCAGTGTGACTGTGAGCCAAGACTAAATAGGGGAGGAAGAACCCGCCCTGAACCTGATAGGAAGGAAAGCTGTCAATCACAGGCAAGACAAAATCAAACACTTAATGAACAGAGGCAACCTTGGCAGAAGATGGGTGTGGTGCAAATCCAATTAAGAACTAGAGCCGTGTTCACACAGTGCAACTAAAAACTTTAAGCAGATTGTCAAACTGCACACGCCTCCTGCGCCGCAGCATGCGAGCAGAAGGTGGCGCAGAGGTCCGAACAGGCAGAGATGTTACAGTATGTCTGTAAGCTACACAGATTCTCGTCCATTCTTGTCATGCTGACAAGAATATGTCTAGGCACCCTCTGCATGTTAAAGGACATGACTGGTGACAGCTCATACAGTTTTATGTTTGTGTAATGACAGTAATCTCTATTACAAAATTGTCTGACCACTGTATAAGCAATGCCGCCCCTGCTACCTTTTGTCACCCCCTCTCATAGATTGTAAGCTCTTTCGAGCAGGGCCCTCAGTCCCATTGTGTGAAGTAACTATTTCTTTGTAATCTATCTTTCTGTCTGTACTTGAACAGACAAATTGTACAGTGCTGCGGAATATGTTGGCGCTATATAAATAAAATGTATTATTATTATGCTGACAGAAGCAATGTCTGCAGCTATGTGCTTTTAGTATTTCCATCACAGTGTTAAAGGAATCCAGATTTCACTAGTTTAGTCTACTATATATTCATGTCACTGAATTAAACATGAAGTATGCTATAACACTGATACTAAATAGGTATGAAGAAATGTTTGATCACATAAATTGTTCACAAAAGCAGCTATAGACGTAGTAAGGCGCAGAGAGGGACCGCAGACTTGTAGACACATCCAGGCATGCTGTTCTGGAAGTATTTGGAAGGACCTCTGGAGACAGCTTAGAATATGTTAGAATATATTCTAGAACACACTAACCTTGTGTATACTGTATGGACAGTATATACAGTATTACAGATTGATGCTACTTTAAATGCTCTGTCTTTTTTTTGTCCTAGTTTCCTTTTGTGTAAAGTTACCCTTTTAGGGTAAATTCACGTAATGAAAAGTGAAGATGAATTTGAGGGGAACTTCCTCCCCAGATTCCGCTCTAGTTTCCGATCTTCAGGCTTTCACTTGCTTATTAAGCTTAGATGAATGAGCCTGATCAGAGACAGTGTCTCACGCTGGGGATTCTGCGGCTGAATCCGTCAGGGACTCCAAGGCAAGATCAAGCAGGTCACTTACTTATTCAGTGTCCTGTATTGGTCCCCTAATGGAATACAATGGGTGGCATATTCAGTGCAGACCTTGAGGTGGAATTCCCTTGAAAATCAACACCAAATACCCTAAGTGCTTTCATAGAATCAGCTACTATGTTGAAGATTTGCTGCAAAAAACTGTTTTCGTAATATACAAAACCAGGTTTAAAATCCAACGTTAGATTGGAATGAAACGATGAAGATCGATGATGAAAGTCATATATCTCTCTATATATCACTGTGAATCCAGGCTCTGGTAGGTGATTACATACAATGGTCCCTCAAGTTACAATTAGTTTGTTCAGAGACAACCACTGGAAGTTGAAAACATTGTAACTTGAGGCCATAACTCTATGGAAAACAAGTAATTGGCTCTCAAACTCCAAAATGTCATCCCAAAATAAGAAAAAAAATGAAGATGAATGTAAAACTAAAGCAATACAGTTAAAACAAGTCTTTAAGTATAAAAGTTGGAAAGAGCTGCTAGATGCTATAAATCATGCCATATGCTTCTTCGGGGTCCTGTATGGGACACAGAGTGAATCAGAAAATAACATGGAGCCACCTCCATCTGGTGACCAATGAAGAAGTACAAAACATGTACTACCATGCTCCATTGTAGGAATGACCACCCAACCACTGTATGCCCTTTGGTAAAACGAGTTTTACCACAGATATGCCCATGATCTTTCAGACACATGTTAGAGACCTGAGCTGACTTTGGCAGAAATTTGTTTGCTTGTCATCAAATTAAACCCTGAGAAATTAAGTAATAACATCCAGCATACCCAAATTTCTTAAATAATAAAATATAACTTTTACTTCATAGCAAGTTAAAACATCTTACAACATGGATCCAGGATAAGAAGACAAGAAAAGACTACGTGTTTCGAAACCTACATTGTGGTCTCTTAGTAATAGCATGAATTATACCAGTCTAGAACCGTATATGAACCTTCCAACAAACCCCACCCAACATTCAAAAAATTATCTCAATTGATTCCATCAGTGTGAAAGCTGTCAAGTCCAACATTACATGTGCTGTCATATTAGATATAGTGCACCTAAACATGATATACAGCGGTCAATCCCAACAATATTCTATAATATATATCACATAAGGGGAAAGAATTTTTTTTATTCTCCTTTCTTTCCCCCTTTTTCCTTCCCCTGCCCAATATGAAATTAATCCCAAAATCACAATAGTCATATAGAGGACGGATCATATAGGTAAACAACATACACTGATAATGCATAGTCGTCATATGAAAAAAACATATCAGGTTTTTCCCCATCAAGTAAAGAGTCGCAGTCACACAGTGTGATAACGCACGAATGTAATAAACTTTGTCCACAACCCTGTTGCGTATGCACAAATACATTGATGTTTCAACTTAATGTACTTTAAACACACACCCTGTATATGTTCTTAAAAACATTGGTAAACAAATAAATTCACCAAAAGATGTCTGATCCTATTTCTTTCCACAAGTAAATGATGATGATACTTACTTCCTACTAGATGAGACTAACTGTGATTGCTTCCTATCACATGAAACAAGTCACATGATACATCACATGAAATGAATAGCCAATCACAGAGCTCGATTGAATACATTAGTAAACTGACATATAGCAACCACAAGACATAATATAAGTTAACCATAGTGAGACCAGCATATGGTCTCACAAGGGGTCTGAGGATCTCATCTCAGTACCTAATGGCAGTCAGGCTACCTCTGGCGAGCACATAGAGGGCTGTGCGGCCCTCCAAAGAAGTACCACCCCACACCATTACTGACCCACTGCCAAAAGGTTATGCTGCAGGATGTTGCAGGCAGCAGATCGCTCTCCATGGCGTCTCCAGACTCTGTTACGTCTGTCACATGTGCTCAGTGTGAAACGGCTTTCATCTGTGAAGAGCACAGAGCGTCAGTGGCGAAGTTGCCAATCCGGGTGCTCTGTGGCAAATGCCAAGCGTCCTACATGGTGTTGGGCTGTAAGCATAACCCCCATCTGTGGATGTCGAGCCCTCGTATCATCCTCATGGAGTCGGTTTCTAACCATTTGTGCAGACACATGCACATTTGTGGCCTGGAGGTCATTTTGCAGGGCTCTGGCAGTGCTCCTCCTGTTCCTCCTTGCACAATGGCAGAGGTAGCTGTCCTTCTGCTGGGTTGTTGCCCTCCTAGGGCCCCCTCCACGTCTCTTGGTGTACTGGCCTGTCTCCTGGTAGCGCCACCAGCCTCTGGACACTATGCTGACAGACACAGAGTTATGGTCTACAGGTTAACTAAAAAAACAAATAAAACAATAAACCGCAGAGCCCAACTGGGCTCTGAGCCGCAGATCTCCCTGGTGTGAACGAAGGCCGACAGTTAGCGTCACTGCCAGGCAGGGCTGCACCTCTAATGAGGCGACCTGAGGCAGCCACTTCGGGCGGCACACTGGAGGGGGGCGGCGCACGGGCGACTTTTTTTTTTTATTACTTTTTTTTTTTTTTACTTCGAACCAGCGGAGGAGAGCTGCTTCTCTCTGCGCTGGTTCAGACGTCTGCGTAGGCGGCGTCACTAGGCCGCCTATGCACGCTGATACGTACTCAGACGTCTAGGTATCAGTGTGGGCGGCGTCATTACGTGATGACGCTCGCTGATACCTAGACGTCTGAGGACGTATCAGCGTGCGTCCGTGGCCTAGTGACGCCGCCTACGCAGACATCAGCCTGCAGGAGAAGAGGATCGCAGAGGCGGCGGGAACAACAACAAGATCGGTGAGTATAAAACTTCTTTTTTTGTTTTATAATAGGCCGCTACCTGCTGGAGTATCTCCAGCAGGTAGCGGCCTATTTACCTACCTCCCCAGACCTGCTCACTGCCGCCCCCCGCTTCCCCTTGTACTATAGGCCGCGGAGGACGGCAGTGAGTAGGCCCGGGCAGGCCGCGATCCCACTACCACTATTATTATATTCGGGGGTCTTTTCAGACCTCCGAGTATAATAATCGGAGCCCCAGGGGAAGTGAGAGAACATAATAAACAATGTTACTTACCTCTCCGGGATCCGGTGTTACTCCTAGCAGGCTTCGGGCCAATATGGTAATGCTCAGACGTCACATGGTCTGGAATATTACCATATAGGCCCAAAGCCTGCCCTAGCAGTACCATATAGGCCCGAAGCCTGTGCTAGTAGTAATAGCCTGTTACTGCTAACACAGGCTTTGGCCTGTATGGTACTGCTAGGGCAGGCTTCTGGCCTATATGATAATATCCCAGACCACGTGATTTCTGGGCATTACCATATAGGCCTGAAGCCTGCCAGCATTAAAGAGGACCTTTCATGGGTTTGGGCACAGGCAGTTTTATATACCGCTGGAAAGCTTACAGTGTGCTGAATTCAGCGTACTGTCGGCTTTCCTGATTTGTGCCCCGGGAGAAGAGCTATTGGTGCCGGTGCCGTAACTCTTCACAGTCAGAAGGGCGTTCCTGACAGTCTGTCAGGAACGTCCTTCTTCCCAGCAGCGCCTATAGTGCTGTGCTGTGTGAGCGGGGAGGAACGCTCCCTCCCCTCCTGATAGTGCTCTTCTATGGACGAGTACTTTGAGCAGAGGGAGGGGGCTCGCACAGCACTATAGGCGCTGCTGAGAAGAAGGACATTCCTGACAGACTGTCAGGAACGCCCTTCTGACTGTGAAGAGTTACGGTACCGGCACCAATAGCTCTTCACCCGGGGCACAGATCGGGAAAGCCGACAGTGCGCTGAATTCAGCGCACTGTCAGCTTTCCAGCAGTATATAGAACTGCCTGTGCTCAAACCCATGAAAGGTCCTCTTTAACATCGGGTCCCGGAGAGGTGAGTAACAGTGTTTATTATGTTCCCTCATCTCCCCTGGGGCTCCGATTATTATACTCGGGGGTCTGAAAAGACCCCTGAGTATAATAATAGTTCATGGGTGTGCAACTGTGGGGCATAATAGAGCTTGAAGGTTCCACTGTGGCCCCTGTAACCTCTATTATGCCCCACAGGAGCCCCGCTGCAGCCTCTATTGTGCCACTGTGGGGCATAATATAGGCTGCAGGGGCCGCTGTGGGAGAATTGAGGAGTCAAAGATGTCTATGTTTCAAACTTTACAGAGTCAAGTCACAGCTGAAAGAAGTGGTCATGGCAGTCCAAAGGGAAGAGACTGGAAATGTGGGGAGACGTCTCCTGTGAGTATTACTGCATTGTATTTATTGTAATGTTCCTCCCCCCACCCCCCCCTGCTGTCTTTGGCTGACGATCAAAAGATGAACATCACCCCCCCCCCCGATCGGGGGGGGGCGTCTTTCGATCGTCCGCCTCAGGCAGCAGAGAGGCTAGGTTCACCACTGCTACCAGGCTACTCACCATCTGGGTGAGCTCTGTTAGATTCACAGAGTCAGCCTCTGCAGCTCAGAGCAGCCGCAAAAGATATAAGAGTCTAACCAGTACTCCCGAGCTAGACTGAGACCATAGAAGTATGTGCTACCAGTGCTACTTACAACAAACAGCTTACTGACTAAAGTAAACTAAAACTTAGATTTTGTCTAAAGGGGGAAATCCTAACTAATGCCAATTGTAAAGCAACAGTACTGAAATCATGCACACATAGATTTAGGAATGCAATCCTGGAATGAAGCTAGGGCAGCGGGCTGAGCCACCTGCCTCCTTAAATAGGAAAAGGGCATTCTGAACCAACCAGCCCAGCTGCCCACGCAGGGCGCACATTGGCTGACACCCTTGTCAGTCAGACAACCAACCACGCCCAGCTGCTGCAAGGAAGTTAACCCCTGCCAAGCAGGGCTGCCATCAAGTAGGAAAGGGTGACAGCCAGCAAAACGCAACAACAGAGGAGCGGGCTGCGACCCGTCCCCTTGACCGCAGCTGCCGCACTGTCCTAACACACAGCAAAACTTCTTGCCACTGCTCACATTGATGTGCCATCTTGGATGAGCTGCACTACCTGAGCCATTTGTGTGGGTTGTAGAGTCCATCTTATGCTACCACGAGTGTGAAAGCACAACCAACATTCAAAAGTTACCAGAACATCAGGCAGAAAGCATTGGTACTGAGATGTGGTCTGTGGTTTCCCACCTGCAGACCCCTCTTTTACTGAGTGTGTCTCGATAATTGACAATAATTTCCATCTCTTGTCTATTCCATTTGCACAGCAGCATGTGAAATTGATTGTCAATCAGTGTTACTTGGAGTTACATTGTGTTGCTTAAGCGTTTCCTTTATTTTTTTGAGCAGTGTACTATACTGTCTCATAAGGTTAACCTAAAATTCACCAACTGAACAAGTATTTACTCATTGCAGAGTGACTACAATAGATGACACCAGCAGGGGGCACCTATTTTACACTGCACTCCAAGATGCCTCTATATATGTCCCTCACATATGAAACTAACTGTTCAAAAGTTTACCTTACAAATCTCAGCTATTTTGATAGCATCAACAGGTGTGTAAAACCTGTCTGGGCCACTTTCAGCCCTCACATTTTATGTAGGACCTATTGTGATGACAATCTGTATGATAAAGCAGCCATGACATGTCTCTGGTGCAGGTTTATATCGCCCATATACCCTTCCCCTATTGATTACCTAACTAGGGAGTGCCCAGTCAGGAGTTTCGGCATCATCCCACCAGACCCCCTGACTGGAAACTTGCCCTCTACTGTGAGCCACGCATTGGCATCCTGTAACATACATAGTTACATGTTGGATGAAAACAACAATCCATCAAGTCCAACCTATAACCCTACAATCCCCTACAGTGTTGATCCAGAGGAAGGCAAAAAAAACCATGAGGCTCATGCCAATTGCCTCATTTCAGGGAAAAAATTCCTTCCCGACTCCAATCTGGCAGTCAGTATAAAAACCCTGGATCAACGTGTCCTTAAACCAGCCCAAGACTAATCTGATGTCGAAACCCTTTGACAGTGTTAAATGCTAATGTTCCTGGTACCTATTCCAAATACACTAGGACTATTCTCCAGAATACCCACAAGACTCCTAATAACAAAAAGGCATACTTTATAGATGCACCGTGGATAGTGAAAAATAGACGTCCCCTGGTGGTGACTCTACTATCGATAAATGCTCACTCAGTACCTGATAGGAGCGTGGGTTGACACACTTTTGACTATATGGTTTTAGTTGGTAGCAGAAATAAAGAATATTAGTTGTAACCGTTCTTTCAGGCAATAGTTTGAGTTGCAAAGTATCAAGTCAATAGGCAAGACTCGTAGCAAGGATGAGGCTGGGGGTATTTAGTTGTTAGAGGAGGTCAGGACACAAACAAATGCACATAGCAGAGGGAGCAATACCCAAATAAATTTGAGTATAGTCTGAAGGGTGCTATAGTATGCATTGGCCCTTTAGTAAATTAAGGAGTCGCTGCATGTGCATGACCCACAGGCAAAATGGTCCAGCACCGAGAGAGTGGTGGCTGACAGCAGAACACAGTACTAGAAGAGGTGAGCCAGCGGATTACACATGTTCTGCATGAATAGCTCAACGTATATAGTAATATCATTTGATATCCTTATTCTATATCTAGCTACCGAGAGAAATTAGTGTTGAACATGCTGAAATGATTGAAAAGAGATGGAATGAGTAGGAATAAATAGAGCAAGAGATATATATAAGCAAGGCAAAGAATACATACAGTACATAATAAATTACATTACTATAAATGGATGGTATAGAGAAATGGGCAGAAAAATGGTAATAATAATACTAAAAAGTAGATACGTGTGTGAGAATCCAGGGTGGAGAAACCTCAATGCTACCCACAACTGGTACAAAGCTCTAAGGATGTGTGGGCACTAATAAACAAGGAAGGAAGTGACACTGAGAAATCAGATAAAAGACTGACTCCTTAGCAGGTGCTTAAGAAAAAAGTAGTAAGGCCAGGAAATTCTCAGCGCTCGCAGCAGGCTACCTGCTGGTGGTCGCCTGCTGTGAATTACAGTAGCAGCAAAGTGGATGGGATTTTATCAACTCATCTACACACCCTGCCGAAAAAAAATCTGCAGTGCAAACTCTTTTGAACTGCAGGTTTGGAACCCGCAGCATGTTACTTATTATTGCAGAATCTGAGGAGGTTTCAACGTTTACAATGCAAAAGTTAAAAACTACTCTACCCACTGAATACTTTTTTGTGGCAAAAAGCAGGTGACTTTGCCATAGGGTGTCCACTGCAGGATATCCCACTGCAGATTACACACAAATATCCCACAGCAACCTAATGCTCTATGCTCTGTGCACATGCACAAATCTAGACCGAAAAATTTAGCCCTAAAATATCACTTTAAGGATCATTTGTCATGTATTGCAAAAATTTTACTATAACCTCATGCTTTGCCTACTGGTATTCTTATACCCCAGAAAAATGTCATAATGCATGGTCAGTGGAAGTAAATGCTAAAACACAGAGAAAAAGGATTTGGTTATGTGCTGTTTTTAGGTCCACCATTCTGTGCTCATTAATTTATGTCTTTAGTGGTTTTTAGCCCAGTTTTATGATACAGAGCTCCAAATCACCTGGATAGACATAGGGTTCAATAATACAATTTTAGCTGCCTGAAGTCACAATTACTTCATACCCTTTTACTATTTCATTTAAAGAGATTTGTCTGCAATTTATTCCAGCAATATGCAAGATGCCAACGTGGGAAAACTCCTTTAAGTGCTAAACTGTACGCCGTGTTCCAAATTATTATGCAAATCAGATTTAAGTGTCATAAAGATTTAATTTTTGGTTTTTCAAAGAAACTCATGGATGGTCTTGAATCTTATGGCTCTTTGTATCACTGAAATCAATCTCAAACAACTGATAATTAGTTTGCCAGGTGAGTCAAATTAAAGGAAACCTACTTAAGAAAGACGTTCCACATTATTAAGCAGGACACAGGACTTTGTGTCCGGTTAAAATAAAAAATGGTTTCGCCACGGAGACTATAAGACACTCACTGGCACTCACGGGTGGACACTGAATGCCGAGTTTCCGTCTCCTGTTAGCAGAAGACGGAAAACCACAAAGCGGAGATCGGGCGCTGTTATGAACACGCCCAAACAGGTATTTGAAGCTGCTGGTGCCTCTAAATTCCCATGAAACTTGAGGCCTCCAGAGGCTAGCATAAATCTACTATTTGGTCACCCCTAAACAGTGCTTACAAGTAGAAACAGTTGCAGTGGGCCCAGACATACTTGAAGACTAATTATATGTGTTGTTTACTGATGTGTGCCATGCAAACCTGTATGTTCCAGATCAGGGCTGCTTTAACTATAAGGGCAACAGTGCACTTGCACCATGCTCTATGGCAGCGGGCCACCCTTTGGTACAGTGGGACAGTCCTTTATTTGCTGTCCCACTGTTCCCAGATACCCTAAATTCAGCTCATGTTGCATACAATGATGAAGCAGGGAGCCATCCACTCCCTGTTTCACCATTCATTTCCTCTCTTCCCTGGGAGCTGCAGACATGATGTGATGACGTCACTTACATCATGCCTGCAGCTCCCAGAAAATAGGAAGGGGACATTAAACTGTCTGAGCAGCAGAAGAGGAACATTATACTGTGGGTGCACTTGGAGGGGGACATTATGCTCTGGATCAGACCTTATACCGTAGAGGCAGATGGAGGGAGACAATATGTTGTGTGGGCACATGGATAGGGACATTAAACTGTCTGGATAGCTGGAGGCGAACATTATGCTGTGGGGGGAAACTGGAAGGGGGCCATTAAACTTTGGAGGGTACAGTAAATTGTGGGGATAGCTGGAGATTGAAATTAAACTGGAGGGGTAGCCAGAGGGGGCATTACATTATATGGGGCCACTAGGGAAGCATTATTCTGTGTGAGGGCCACTAAGTAGGCATTATAATTTGTGCAAGTCAAGTATTTCTAAGTGGTGGTGATGGGGGAACACTCATGAAACCTTTGTACTGGGCCCACCAATGTGTTAAAATGGGCCTGTTCCAGATGGATGGAGTAGTGGATGGGTGGAAAATAACCACCATGCCCCAATAAGACTGCCATGTCAGCAAGGAGGTGGCAGAGGCATATTTTGGGCCAGAATCATGGGGAGATAACTGGTAGATCCGTTTAGGGTCACTAAAGGTATGAAAATGACCTCTGCAAAGTATATAGAGTTACTGACTGACCATTCTTAGCCACGGTACAAAAATAAGAACCTATTGAGAACCTTTGGAGTTTCCTCAAGTAAAAGATGTATGAGGGTGGGAGGCAGTTTTCATCAAAACAACAGCTCTGAGAGGTTATTCTGACAACTTGCAAACAAATTGAAGCAGAATTTTACCAAAAACTCACAAATTCAATGGATGCAAGAATTGTGAAGTGATATCAAAAGAGAGGTCCTATATTAACATGTAACGTGGCCTGTTATGATATTTGTGATTGAAATAGCTTTTGATTTCAGTAAATATAACCACTTTATGCTGTAAATTCAACAAATGGCGATTTTCATTACTGATTTGCATGTCTATAAAAAGATGATTATCTCTGTATTGCTTTAATAGTTTATGGCCACAAAAGTAGGTTTCTGCTAGAATTAAAGGCCCTACACTGCACCGTTATTGGTTTGGCAGGGATTTTGAACCTATCAAAGCTTTTACGAAATTAATCAGAAAATTAATTTTAAAAAATGTTGGTTAAGGGTAAGATTTGTTTTTTGGTCCACACAGTCACCTTATGGTTTATTGTTTGTGGGTCAAATTGTACTTTGTAATGGCGCCATCCAATATCCTGTACAATTTACTGGGAAGCTGAAAAAAATCAGAATGAGGTGGAATTGGAAAAAAAATGCATTTGTATCAATTTCATATGGGTTTAATTTTTACCGTGTTCAATGTGTGGGAAAAATGACATGTTACCTAAATTTTCTAGGTCAGTACAATCATGGTCATACCAAATTTATATAGTATTTGTAATGTACCTTAGAATGTACCTTTTACAAAATGAAAAACATTGACCCAAAGGGGTCTGACTGCTCATACTATGCACTGCAATACTAATTGTTTGCAGTGAATAGTAAAATATATTCACTTCCATTAGACGCTGCCATAGGCAGCAGGTGATAGAACTATGGCAATGATAAGCCTGGGAGCCTTCTATAGACTCCAGGCTATCATGGCAACCAAGCGCCGCGCTCCAAAGACGTTCTGGAGGGCAGTGATCAAGTAAAGAGGTACATCATTGGTCATTAAGGGTTTACAAGGCCAGGGCTAGAGTTATTGTCCGTTCCAGCCATTGAAGCAGTGTCAGCTGTAATATACCGTAGCTAACAAATAATGCCATCACAGAACAGCCTTTGACCGCAGTGTCGCACAGTGGATGTCAACAAGGGGTTAAAGAGGACCTTTCACCATATCTGGGCACATGCAGTGTTATATACTGCCGGAAAGCTGACAGTGCGCTGAGTTCAGCGCACTGTCGGCTTTCCCGATCTGTGCCCGGTGTGAAGAGCTTACGGTCCGGTACCGTAGCTCTTCTATGGTCAGAAGGGCGTTTCTGACCATTAGCCAGAGACGTCCTTCTGCCTCGCGGCGCCAATCGCACTGTACTGTGGAGCGGGGAGGAACGCCCCCTCCCTTTGCTCACACAGCTCGTCCATAGACGAGCATTATCAAGAGGGGAGGGGGTGTTCCTCCCCGCTCCACAGCACAGTGCGATTGGCGCCGCGAGGCAGAAGGATGTCTCTGGCTAATGGTCAGAAACGCCCTTCTGACCATAGAAGAGCTACGGTACCGGACCGTAAGCTCTTCACACCGGGCACAGATCGGGAAAGCCGACAGTGCGCTGAACTCAGCGCACTGTCAGCTTTCCGGCAGTATATAACACTGCATGTGCCCAGATATGGTGAAAGGTTCTCTTTAAATACTAGAAATATATTTTTATTCCAGCATAATCATTTCAGCAAGAAGAAAAAAATGGTAAATTGGGAAATTCTGACAAAGTCCATATTGCAGAGAAAGTTAGATGAAAAGTAAAGTTGTAAAACTGCCATGTTTAGTTGCATCAAGTATAAGGAGAGGGATTTCTTTGTACACGTTAAAATCTATTAGTCCCTTTCATGCAAGTGGAACGTTTTGCTATTTAATTGAATGCCTCATTAAGCAAACAATCATGCATAATGGGTCTTGTTTCTCAAGGCTCTAAAAATTCAACAGGAGTCAACTATGCTTTGATAGCTTTTCATAATTGATTACATTATCATACTTGCCAACATTTAGTGACAAAGAAATTCAAAATAAAGTCAGCACACCAAAACATTTGACAGCTCACTTGGCACGCTACGAAAGTGAAGTACGTAGAAAATATACACATAGACACCCAATCCAGGAATCAGAGGGTATGTTATTTGGATTGGTTTAGGAAACCTGTCATCTCTCTTAATCTAAATTTTAGTAGCGATATAAATTTGTCATGCATATGTATTTTAACTAGAAACAGCTCATTAATGAACCAATTTATTGCTGCTTTACTCTCATCAAAATGAAGTAAGAGACTATCACTTATGTAAATCACTGTATATAATACTAAACATAAAAGCTTGGGAAATTGTGGGTTATATTTCATTATAAACATGTCATGCAACTGCAATCAGTAACGTATGCCCCTTGTGAGCATCCCATTGTATATTCATGTTGTGTACCAACACTTTCCATGAGCTCCATAAGCTTCACTTTTTAGAAAATCCCAAACTTCCACACTCAATCCATTTTTACTATAGGACACAATAGGACCTCATTTTCTGATCCTTTGGGGAGGGTTTTATTTGGAGGTGCCAATAAACCTCTCTCGACAGGAGTATTTAGCTACAGAGCTAGGGGAGAAAACAAAAAGCAGCACTCCCACATGTGTCATGTGACCGATACTCTCATCTTTTATAACTCTGTCGTCAAGTCAGAAAAACCGAGTACTTAGCCACACTTTGATTAAGGCCCAACATAGGCAGCAGCAAAAAAGTGAACGCACTTTCTCTTGCACCGCTTTTCACTTTCTGCTTCAATTATGCCTATAGGGACACCACCAACATTTCTCTGCACACACTGCTCATCCACTATCAGCTTCCAGCACCCGAAGGCTTCTGTATCAGCTGATCTATGTGGAGGAAACCTCTGTGGACTTTCTGTGAAAAGTGATGCAAAAAAACGAAATGCGTTGCTGCCAAGACTTTTCCCGCAGCACTTTTTTTACTGCGACCTTAGCCTGAATTTGGTACTGCCGTAATTGTAGCAGCCCACAAAATAAAGGTATCATGTAATTTTGGCTTCATATTGAATGCTGTAAAAACTAAGCCTCTAAGAAAGTCAAGCAAATGTCGTTTTTCTCTAATTCCACACCATTATGAATTGTTTACAGCTTTGCAGCAAATCATATGGAAAAAAGGTTACCATCAAGTTGGTGGCCAACAGCTAATTTAGGTATATTTATTTATTATTGTGCTTACTTGTATACCATCATACTCTGCAGCGCTTTACAGACATTGATAGTCACTGTCCCATATAAGGCTCACAATCTACATTCCCTATCAGTATGTCTTTGGCGTGTGGGAGGAAACCGGAGTACCCGGAGGAAACCCACGCAAACACAGAGAGAACATACAAACTCCTTGAAGATGTTGTCCTTGGCAGGATTCGAACCCAGGACTCCAGCGCTGCAGTGCTAACCACTGAGCCACCATGCTGCCCAGTAACATATGTCCCTTGTGAAGTATAACTTTCCAGGGGCTATATCTTTTAAGTGAGAGGACAGATTTTTGTTTAAAAAATGGATCAGGAGCATATGACATAAGTCATTTACCATTTTGCACTTGGTGACAGATCTTCTTTAACCACTTCAGTTACACAGCCATTTTCCCTGGTTCATAACCAGACGCATTTTCAAGTTTTTTCGCACATGCAGTTTTGAGTGCTATAACATTTTTTCCCATTGGGTTCAAATAGTTTTGTTTCATTTTTCAGTGATAAATAGGGTTTTATTTTTATGTTGTCTTTATTTTCCCATTGGTCCTCTTTTCACAAAGTGCTACTAAACAAATTTAGTAAACAGTTTTTCCTCCGCATTACAGTCATTTTTACATAGATGACACTTACTGTTGTGTTGCCAGGGGCAGGGCTACAACCTCTCATGTGAGTGTAGTAGTATAGGCACCAAAACTCCCAGGAGAGGTGCACAAGGTAATAGGTAGAGTCAGAGAGTTAGATGTGACGCCCGTTGGAGTAAAGAGACACTCGCAGGTCCCTGAGCTGAGATGGTGATGTGGGTGTTAGTGCTCCTCTCCAACTAGGAGCTTGTGCCCAGGACTTAGCTGCAAGGAAGGCAATGTCCAGGCCAGGATCAGTAGAAGTACTCACTGCTTTATTGTAACAGGCACCTGCTGGTTCACTTGTCCTTTAGCAGTGAGCTGTGGCACATTGGCTTGTAGCTGGCTGAAACCTCCCAGAGTTTGAAACAGCTTAAAAACATTTCACAAATGAATACAGTATGAACATGACAACATATACTAACAATCATAACATGTAAGGAATTTTTATGGCCAAATAACCATTAGTAACTCCTGTGAGGGGGTTACAATTCTGCTCTCCAGTAAAGCCATAATAGCCCCCTATGGAAAAAAAAAATTCTGCTAAGTTCTCCTGTAACTGAGTTTGATACAGGAGAGTTGATATGGATCTTCTAAGACCCACCAGATCACGCTGTGTAAACATGGTAATAAACCATTGCTGCTCTCCCTATAGGAGCTCCGGCTGTCGGAAGAGTCGGCTGCCACCTTCTGCAGCTGCACAATTTTAACACTTAACACTGCAAGGATAGTTACAAATGGACTACCTAGGAGTATACCGGCTATGGGTAGTTCGGAAGTGGTTAAGACTAATAAACAGTGTAGAATGAAGGGGTAACTTATATATCACCATTCACATCAGAAGGGGGTTGGTAATATTTACTTCTCCGTGCTATATTCCTATTTCAGAGTAGCAATAGCAAGTAAGCTGTTTGCAGTTGCAAGTATTTTCAGATCCAGGAGGTATGTAATACCTTTATACAGCCATAGGCAGCTTGAGGCATATTTCCTCCACATCTGATTTAATTCTGAATCTGATAATTCCCTTGCGTTGAGTTAAAAGTATATTTGTATTTATTTGTTCTAAATTTCCTGGAGGTATGTGCATTAGTAAAGCTATGCTACACTAAAATCTAAAAATATTTTTCATACAATATTTTTATAGCCAGTTGCACACAGGCTTTTCTCAGGGGCATAGCTAGAAAAGACTGGGTCCCATAGCAGATTTTTTAACGTCCCATACCTCTTAACCAAGTATGAACATTTACAAGCTATGTGTGAAATATAAAGGGAGCCTATCATCACCAAAACTGCTTTTAGGCTGGGCTTAAACTCTGTAGGAAAAAAAAATGTGGTGTTTTACAGTACCTGCAAAGTGGATGAGATTCTAGTGGATCCCATCCTCACATTGCAGAAATATAGACGCAGCGAATATGCTGCGATTTCCAAAACTAAAGATGTTATGAATATCACAGCATGCCAATTATACCTATGGAAAGTATGGCTGTTTCCCTATAGGTATAATTGAAACAGAAAATCTGCAGGAAACCTCTGCGAACCTTCTATGAAAAGCTCAGTGGGACTTCTAAACCACTATGCATTGCCACCACGGTTTTTCCTTTAGGGTGCATTCACACTGAGTAAACGCTAGCTTATTTTGTAGAGTAAAATTACACTTGTAAATTTTGCTATCCCATTGACTTCAATGACATTTTACAGGCGTATTTTTTACAGGCGTATTTTTTACAGGCGTATATTTTACAGGCGTATTTTTACACTTGTAAAAAAATATCATGGAAGTCAATGGGATAGCAAAATTTGCAAGTGTAATTTTACTCTACAAAATAAGCTAGCGTTTACTCAGTGTGAATGCACCCTTAGTGTGTTTTTGCTGTGGCCTGCTACATTAACTTTAAACTACTTATATGTAGTTGTAGGAGCTGTTAGTGACATAATGAACGTAACTTTTTTGTATCAAAGGGCAAAGGAATTTCAGGTTTTAGGGTGCATTCACACTGAGTAAACGCTAGCTTATTTTGTAGAGTAAAATTACACTTGTAAATTTTGCTATCCTATTGACTTCAATGACATTTTACAGGCGTATTTTTACAGGCGTATTTTTTACAGGCGTATTTTTTACAGGCGTATTTTTTACAGGCGTATTTTTACACTTGTAAAAAAATATCATTGAAGTCAATGGGATAGCAAAATTTACAAGTGTAATTTTACTCTACAAAATAAGCTAGCGTTTACTCAGTGTGAATGCACCCTTATTTTGTATGCCAATGAGTTTCTTAGGGTCCATTCACATGGAGGAAAATGGTGTGGAATGTCCCACACTGAAAAAAAAGCCTCCCACTGATTTCAATGGGTTCTGCTAGCTTTTTTTCCACTAGCGGAAAAAAAAACTAGCAGAACCCATTGACTCCAATGGGAGGCTTTTTTCAGCATGGAAACTTCCACACCAAATTTCTCACCATTTTCCTCTGTGTGAATGGACCCTTAGTGTCCTTAGGGCTGTGCATACCTGCCCATTAATTATGTGCTAGCTGAAAATCGATGTCCACATGTTAGTTTTTCTGTTTTGGGGAATGCACTGGATGGTGGGTGCTCTGGCAGAGGTGGTCCTGCCCCCACTGCTCCAAACAACTGATTTTCATATGTAATAAAATTTGAATTGCTCACCATCAAGTTTGCACTATAACATGAAAAAGTATGTTCTCTATGATTAGAAAGGTATGTTCACTATCATTGGTATGTTCTCAAGCCAATGATAATTCTGTGTAGGGATATTTAATAGGAGAAGAAACAAAATTTTGTGGTTTCAAACTGATGAAGCAACGCATCAATGTGCTTATTTTGTAGAGTAAAATTACACTTGTAAATTTTGCTATCCTATTGACTTCAATGACATTTTACAGGCGTATTTTTACAGGCGTATTTTTACAGGCGTATTTTTTACAGGCGTATTTTTTACAGGCGTATTTTTACACTTGTAAAAAAATATCATTGAAGTCAATGGGATAGCAAAATTTACAAGTGTAATTTTACTCTACAAAATAAGCTAGCGTTTACTCAGTGTGAATGCACCCTTATTTTGTATGCCAATGAGTTTCTTAGGGTCCATTCACATGGAGGAAAATGGTGTGGAATTTCCCACACTGAAAAAAAGCCTCCCACTGATTTCAATGGGTTCTGCTAGCTTTTTTTCCACTAGCGGAAAAAAAAACTAGCAGAACCCATTGACTCCAATGGGAGGCTTTTTTTCAGCATGGAAACTTCCACACCAAATTTCTCACCATTTTCCTCTGTGTGAATGGACCCTTAGTGTCCTTAGGGCTGTGCATACCTGCCCATTAATTATGTGCTAGCTGAAAATCGATGTCCACATGTTAGTTTTTCTGTTTTGGGGAATGCACTGGATGGTGGGTGCTCTGGCAGAGGTGGTCCTGCCCCCACTGCTCCAAACAACTGATTTTCATATGTAATAAAATTTGAATTGCTCACCATCAAGTTTGCACTATAACATGAAAAAGTATGTTCTCTATGATTAGAAAGGTATGTTCACTATCATTGGTATGTTCTCAAGCCAATGATAATTCTGTGTAGGGATATTTAATAGGAGAAGAAACAAAATTTTGTGGTCTCAAACTGATGAAGCAACGCATCAATGTGTTTTTATAAGTAAGTAAGGATGCCAAGTGTGTAAGAAACACGGGTATTTTTCATAAACCATTGTTGCAAACACTGTAGTGTTAGTGCCGAGTCTCTGCTGTATAATACAGCAGAGACCCCGTGGCTATGATGGTTGTTCAGCTCCTGAGCAGTCGCCATATTTACATACCCAAAATCCGCTGTACTATTATGGCGAATGTCGGTAAGGGGTTAAAGAACTTAAAAAGTGATGGAACGTTAAAATTATACAATTATTCCACTTTACGAAAATCAAATCAGAATACCCATTTAAGTTCAAGCGTACCTTCATTTATAAAACAGATTTTCATAAATTAATAATACAGGTAAATATAAGACATTTTGTAATCTATTTTAATAAAGAATGATCTTTCCTTCTCCAAATATCAAGCTTTGCGTCCCCTCATTCCCTTCACTCAGACCGATGCCTCTAATAGCATCCATATGAAAAAAATGCTATATTCTCCATTTTACAGGCTTAGTTACTAGAGATGAGCGAACACTAAAATGTTCGAGGTTCGAAATTCGAATCGAACAGCCGCTCACTGTTCGTGTGTTCGAACGGGTTTCGAACCCCATTATAGTCTATGGGGAACATATACTCGTTAAGGGGGAAACCCAAATCCGTGTCTGGAGGGTCACCAAGTCCACTATGACACCCCAGGAAATGATGCCAACACCTCTGGAATGACACTGGGACAGCAGGGGAAGCATGTCTGGGGGCATCTAATACACCAAAGACCCTCTATTACCCCAACATCACAGCCTAACAACTACACACTTTACACACTCAATACCACCTCTCTGACAGTAGGAAAACACCTTGAAACATGTGTATTTGGCACTTGGAGTGAGGAGAGCTTGTCACCAGTAGTGAATTTGGCCCTTGTAGTAAGTTGAGGTTGGCACCAACATTTGTTTTGAAAATCAGGGTGGATTGAGCCTCTAACCAGCAGAGTTTGGGCAAATTCATGGTGGAGGGAGCCTCTAAAATCCCCAGTTTGGACCAATTCATGGTGGAGGGAGCCTCTAAAAACCCCAGTTTGGACCAATTCATGGTGGAGGGAGCCTCTAAACAGCCCAGTTTGGGCAAATTCATGGTGGAGGGAGCCTCTAAACAGCCCAGTTTGGGCAAATTCATGGTGGAGGGAGCCTCTAAAAACCCCAGTTTGGACCAATTCATGGTGGAGGGAGCCTCTAAAAACCCCAGTTTGGACCAATTCATGGTGGAGGGAGCCTCTAAAAACCCCAGTTAGGCCAAATTCATGGTGGAGGGAGCCTCTAAACAGCCCAGTTTGGACCAATTCATGGTGGAGGGAGCCTCTAAAAACCCCAGTTTGGACCAATTCATGGTGGAGGGAGCCTCTAAAAACCCCAGTTTGGACCAATTCATGGTGGAGGGAGCCTCTAAACAGCCCAGTTTGGACCAATTCATGGTGGAGGGAGCCTCTAAACAGCAGAGTTGTGGGAAATCAGGGTGGAGGGAGCCTCTAACCAGCAGAGTTGTGGGAAATCAGGGTGGAGGGAGCCTCTAACCAGCAGAGTTGGGGGAAATCAGGGTGGAGGGAGCCTCTAACCAGCAGAGTTGGGGGAAATCAGGGTGGAGGGAGCCTCTAACCAGCAGAGTTGGGGGAAATCAGGGTGGAGGGAGCCTCTAACCAGCAGAGTTGTGGGAAATCAGGGTGGAGGGAGCCTAGTATTAGCAGAATTGTGCAACGCTTATGGTGGATGAGTATGAGGATGCGGAGGAATTGGAGAGGTTGAGCACAGACATGGAGTTTCATGTTGGGGTGCTTTACACAGGTGGGCACAAAAATGAAGGCTCTATCCAGTGGTGGTTCATTTTTATCAAAGTGAGCCGGTCGGCACTCTCAGCTGACAGACGGGTGCGCTTGTCAGTGATGATGCCACCGGCTGCACTGAACACCCTCTCAGATAGGACGCTGGCGGCAGGACAGGACAGCACCTCCAAGGCATATAGGGCAAGTTCAAGCCACAGGTCCAACTTCGACACCCAATACGTGTAGGGCGGGAAGGGGTCGGAGAGGACAGGGCTGTGGTCAGAAAGGTATTCCCGCAACATGCGCCTATACTTCTCACGCCTGGTGACACTAGGACCCTCCGTGGCGGCACTTTGGCGAGGGGGTGCCATCAAGGTGTCCCAGACCTTACACAGTGTGCCCCTCGTTTGTGTGGACCGGTGAGAACTTGGTCACCTACTGGAGGAACTGCCCTCCCTGCCGCCAACATCACATGCTGGAAACATCTCCATCATATTCTGCACCAATTGCTTGTGGCAAGCATTGATGCGATTGGCCCTCCCCTCTACCGGAATAAAAGAGGAGATGTTGTTTTTATACCGGGGGTCAAGGATAGCAAAGATCCAGTACTGGTTTGTCCTCCATGATTTTGACAATACGCTTGTCGGTTGTAAAGCACCCCAACATGAACTCAGCCATGTCTGCCACAGTGTTAGTTGGCATGACTCCTCTGGCCCCACCGGAAAGTTCAATCTCCATTTCCTCCTCATCCTCCATGTCTACCCATCCGCGCTGCAACAATGGGACGATTCGAAGTTGCCCGGAAGCCTCCTGTATCACCATCACATCATCGGACAACTCTTCTTCCTCCTCCTCCTCCTCCTCCTCCTCCATTAAACGCGATGAAGCGGACAGATGTGTGGACCTACTCTCCAGCTGTGACGGATTGGATGCTATCCCTGACTCCTCTGTGTGATCTGAGTTATCCCTGATGTCAATCAGGGATTCTCTCAGAACACACAAGAGCGGGTTTGTAAGGCTCACCATCGCATCCTCAGAGCTCACCCTCCTTGTGGACTCCTCAAACACCCGTAGGAGGTCACAAAGGTCTCTCATCCATGGCCACTCATGGATGAGAAACTGAGGCAGCTGACTTTGTGGCACCCTAGGGTTTTGTAGCTGGTATTCCATCAAAGGTCTCTGCTGCTCAACCACTCTATTCAACATCTGAAACGTTGAGTTCCAGCGTGTGGGGACGTCGCACAAAAGCCGGTGTTGTGGCACATGCAGGCGTTGCTGGAGAGATTTTAAGCTAGCAGCGGCTACTGTCGACTTGCGAAAGTGGGCGCACATGCGCCGCACTTTCACCAGTAGCTCTGGAACATTGGGGTAGCTCTTTAGGAAACGTTGCACCACTAGGTTGAAGACGTGGGCCATACATGGAACATGTTGGAGTCCGGCAAGCTCCAGAGCTGCTACCAGGTTCTTGCCGTTATCACAAACGACCATGCCTGGGCCCAGGTGCAGCGGCTCAAACCATATTGCCGTCTCATCGAGGAGGGCATCCCTCACCTCGGAGGCAGTGTGCTGTCTGTCCCCCAAGCTGATCAGCTTCAGCACGGCCTGCTGACGTCTACCAACGCCAGTGCTGCAACGTTTCCAACTCGTAGCTGGGGTCAATCTAACAGCGGAGGAGGAGGCGGTGGCGGAGGAGGAGGCGGTGGAGGAGGAGGAGGAGGGGGGTGTTCTTCTCGTGTCCCTGCCAGGAATGTTAGGCGGGGAGACGAGGTACACCGGGCCAGTTTGGGAAGCAGTCCCAGCCTCAACTACATTCACCCAGTGTGCCGTCAGTGAAATGTAGCGTCCCTGTCCGTATGCACTTGTCCACGCGTCGGTGGTCAAGTGGACCTTTGTGCAAAGCGCGGAACTAAGGGCCTGCCTGATGTTGAGTGACACGTGCTGGTGCAAGGCGGGGACGGCACACCGGGAGAAGTAGTGACGGCTAGGGACGGCATAGCGAAGTGCCGCAGTTGCCATCAGGTCCAGGAAGGCGGGAGTTTCAACAAGCCGGAACGCCAACATCTCCTGGGCCAGCAGTTTAGCGATGTTGGCATTCAAGGCTTGCGCGTGTGGGTGGTTAGCAGTGTATTTCTGCCGCCGCTCCAATGTCTGAGAGATGGTGGGTTGTTGTAAAGAAGCGCCTGATGGTGCCTTTGATGGTGCAGTAGAAGGAGATAAGACAGGAACAGGGGAGGATGAGGAAGAAGTCAACAAAGTGGCGGAGGCAGATGAAGTGGTGTCCTGGCTCATCCTCTGGAGTGCATCGCCAGCGCAGTCAGCAGTGGCAGTGGCAGTGGCAGTGGCAGAGGCAGAGGCGTGAACGGCAGGCGGCCTTTGTCCTGCCGTTGCTGCCTGCCACTGATTCCAGTGCTTGGATTCCAAATGACGGCACATTGAAGTGGTGGGCAGGTTGCTCTTCTCAGAGCCCCTAATCAATTTCGAGAGGCAAATTGTGCAGACAACACTATATCTGTCCTCGGCGCATTCCTTGAAAAAACTCCACACCTTCGAGAAACGTGCCCTCGAGGTGGGAGTTTTTCGGGGCTGGGTACGAACTGGAACATCTTGGGAGATTCCGGGTGTGGCCTGGCTTCGCCTAAGCTGCTGACCTCTGCCTCTGCCTCTAGCTACCCTTTTTGGTGCTGCACCTGCCTCAACATCCACACTACTTTCCCCGCTTGACATCCCCCCTGTCCAGGTCGGGCCAGTGTCCTCATCATCCACCACTTCCTCTTCCAACTCCTGTCTCATCTCCTCCTCCCGCACAATGCGCAGGTCAACTGGATGCCCTGACGGCAACTGCGTCACATCGTCGTCGATGAGGGTGGGTTGCTGGTCATCCACCACCAAATCGAACAGAGATGGAGGAGACTCTAGTGTTTGAGCATCTGGACACAGATGCTCCTCTGTTAGGTTCGTGGAATCGCGACATGGAGGGGCAGGTTGGGGGACAATGAAAGGAGCGGAGAACAGCTCTGGGGAGCAGGGACAGTTGGGGTTATTGTTCTGTGAAGCTTGGGAATTTTGGGAGGAAGGAGGACAAGACTGTTGGGTAATAGGAGGAGAGGAGGCAGAGTCTGACTGGCTGCTGGACAATGTGCTGTAAGCGTTATCCGACAGCCATTGCAAGACCTGTTCCTGGTTCTCGGGCCTACTAAGGTTTGTATCCTGCAGTTTAGTTAATGTGGCAAGCAACCCTGGCACTGTGGAGTGGCGCAAAGCTTGCTGCCCCACAGGAGTAGGCACGGGACGCCCTGTGGCTTCACTGCTACCTTGCTCCCCAGAACCATTCCCCCGACCTCGCCCACGGCCTCGTCCACGTCCCTTTCCGGGAGCCTTGCGCATTTTGAATTCCCAGTCAGAAACTGGCACTATATAGCAGTAGCAAGAAATGAGGGTATTTGTAAACCCAATATATTCCTGGAATTCCCAGTCAGACAATGGCACTATATGGCAGTAGCAAGAAATGAGGGTATTTGTAAACCCAATATATTCCTGGAATTCCCAGTCAGACAATGGCACTATATGGCAGTAGCAAGAAATGAGGGTATTTGTAAACCCAATATATTCCTGGAATTCCCAGTCAGACAATGGCACTATATGGCAGTAGCAAGAAATGAGGGTATTTGTAACCCCAATATATTCTTTGAATTCCCAATCAGACAATGGCACTATATGGCAGTAGCAAGAAATGAGGGTATTTGTAACCCCAATATATTCTTTGAATTCCCAGTCAGACAATGGCACTATATGGCAGTAGCAAGAAATGAGGGTATTTGTAAACCCAATATATTCCTGGAATTCCCAGTCAGACAATGGCACTATATAGCAGTAGCAAGAAATGAGGGTATTTGTAAACCCAATATATTCTTGGAATTCCCAGTCAGACAATGGCACTATATGGCAGTAGCAAAAATAGTGGGTGTATATAGCCCCAATTCTATTGCTAGGGGACTTGCAGGGTATTTCTGAGGTGAAGGTGGGGGGGCACACCGTTGGAACGGGGATTTGGGTTGTATATATGGGGTATACGGGAATACACTGTCAGTGTATTCCATTCAGGATGCTGGGAAAGCTGGGTTGCGGTGATTGAGCCCGTCACTGCCACGTTACACTGACAAGCTTCTCCCTGGAATTTAGCTCTTACAAGAGCTGTTGGTTGTCTTCTCCTTCCTATCCTAGCCTGTCCCTGCCTACCCAGAATCTAAGCCCTAGCTAACTGGACGGAAACCTCCGTCCCCGGTGAATTGCAAGCTCAGAATGACGCGAACCTGGGCGGCGCTGTTCTTTTAAATTAGAGGTCACATGTTTTCGGCAGCCAATGGGTTTTGCCTACTTTTTTCAACGTCACCGGTGTCGTAGTTCCTGTCCCACCTACCCTGCGCTGTTATTGGAGCAAAAAAAGCGCCAGGGAAGGTGGGAGGGGAATCGAGTAATGGCGCACTTTACCATGCGGTGTTCGATTCGATTCGAACATGCCGAACAGCCTAATATCCGATCGAACATGAGTTCGATAGAACACTGTTCGCTCATCTCTATTAGTTACTTCTTTCAGAAGTCCATAGTGAGGAGAGTAAGGAGGAACACACACACTACAGCTCCAAAGCACTGCCATACACTTGTAAGATAATGCTTTACTATTGTACAGAATGAGGTCATAAATCTACTACTAGGCAGCAGCATCCCCCTCCTGCTCTCATAGACGTCTGTGTATGAAGCTTGATACAGATACAGATGCTAATAGAGATAAGAGGCTGAGTATAGAGAAAGAGGAACAAAGCAGTCCATAATTATTTAGTAATATATATTACAAAGTTTTTATATTTACTTGTACTATTCAATTATGAAAATTTGTTTGAAAATTGGCCATATTCTTTAAAGGAATCCTATAATTGAGAATGAATTTTTTTTGTTCCTAAAACATCAGAATAGCCTTAAGAAAGGCTATTCATCTTCTACCTTTAGATGTCTTCTCCACGCCGCTGTTCCGTAGAAATCCTGGTTTTTGCCAGTATGCAAATGAGTTCTCTCGCAGCACTGGGGGCGGGCCGCAGCGCTCAAACAGCACTGGAAGCATCCCCAATGCTGCCAGAGAACTCTCCAGTGCTGCCTCCATCTTCTTCAGGATGGTCATCTTCCTGTGTCTTCTTCCGGCACAGGCTTTGAAACTTGTAGGCCTCGGGCAGAGCCTACTGCACATGCCCGTGGCCACAAGAAAAATGGCCGCTTGCACAGTAAGCGGCCATTTTATTACTATGTACGGGCACCAACAGAAAGTGGGAATGGTGAGAATTTTGTATGTACAGACATGTTGAGAACAAGTCTTCATGGTGGTTTGAGCTTAAATATAGAAGGAAAAGGAAATTGCTAAAATGTGGATGGGATGTCTGACGGTTCTGTAGAGAAATTGCACAGGAGGGCCCAAGTTTTTGCACTAGGGCCTATGAGTCTTTAGATGGGGATAAACGACCAGAATTCGGGAATAACACTGCGCTGACTCCAAACGTGTTTAATTCAAACAACGCACTTTATTGGATTTCAAACACACGACGCCTTCACCAGCGTTTCGGGGATTACCCCTTTATCAAGTGTACCAGAACAATACACCAGTATCCTATTGATACATAAAACAATAAAAAACCATATTACCACATAATAAAATACAAAGTTCAATATACTATTCATTTGTCATATAAAAAACTGTTATCAAATATAATGCATTCCAGAAAAGTGCATTTATTCACATAATGACACAACTAGGTGCTTCCCATAATAAAATACAAAGTTCAAAATACTATTCATTTACCATATAGAAAAAAACAAAAAAAATGAATAGTATTTTGAACTTTGTATTTTATTATGGGAAGCACCTAGTTGTGTCATTATGTGAATAAATGCACTTTTCTGGAATGCATTATATTTGATAACAGTTTTTTATATGACAAATGAATAGTATATTGAACTTTGTAGTTTATTATGTGGTAATATGGTTTTTTATTGTTTTATGTATCAATAGGATACTGGTGTATTGTTCTGGTACACTTGATAAAGGGGTAATCCCCGAAACGCTGGTGAAGGCGTTGTGTGTTTGAAATCCAATAAAGTGCGTTGTTTGAATTAAACACGTTTGGAGTCAGCGCAGTGTTATTCCCGAATTCTGGTCGTTTATCCCTGTTATACCACCCGGTGTGGGTGTTGGGTTTCCTGCTGCTCATCAGTGCTCCAGTTCATTACTGTCAATACCTCCAAAAGGACTGTTGGAGCGGACAGAATTTGGTCGCTCGGTACAATTGTTTGTTCCATGTTTATGCGTCTTTAGATATAACCCTGGTAACAATCCAATATTTTGGCTTTGTTTTTTGCCTGTGATCAAAGGTATTTTTCACAATATATTATCCCCAATAATCGCACTTGTACTGTCTCCGTACTGTACAGCTGGAACATTTTATACAATAGTTCTTATCTGCTCACTTAACATTAAGGTGCCAGTCACTACCAGTTTTCTGCTGAGTTGTCCCTGAATTAAAATGTAAATTACTTTTTGATGTGAAATAAATCTCCCCATTGCTGTCTTGTAATGACAGCCAAGTAATGGTATGAATGCATGAGGGAAAATGTTCGAATTGGCTTCACCTTATTCATATTGCAGATGAAACCCCATGTCTTACATTAGTAACCATAGTATATATATATATGTATCCATATCTTCAGTACTGCAGAAAGCTACAAAAGCCATGAAATATTTGTGTCATTTCAATGACAATATTGAACATAAACAAAATGGTGTAGGTTTATCTGTATGTCATGTGCTATATACATATGTGTAGTTTTGTGACAAGAGATTAGTAAAATTACATTACAATCAATTCACATTTTTTTCTCCTAAAATTTGCCAAAAGGGAATCATGACCTTGGCATCCTATTCACCAAATAGACATTAGTCACTCATCTCTTCTCATAAACTATAAGGAATATGAGGCATATACAAGGACTATCTGTTTATGAGCTATTTGTACATTTATACATCTATCAATATATATGACTGCAGTTGTAACGGCTGGATAAATGATCTTGCGTGCATTTTGTTATCAGAATATGATGGCCTATTAAGGGACAGCATATTATTATGACAGGTCCAGCTAGCTTCCATACCTTCATTTGTATATTAAATGAGAAAATATATAGTAGATACGAGGTGTGTCCACTTTATTCATGAGTGTATGACTTCCTCCAACCTTCCCGCTTACCCCACGCACATATATGTAACAGACTCACACCTATATTATACAAGTGACAATCTTTTCTTGAGGTGTTTGGTATAATAGCTTGTTGGACCTACCGTTATCAGGAGCAAGTCAAAATGAACACCACATTTACATGACATATCCACTTTAATATATTGCAATAGGTACAACAAATTCAGTCTATGGATACAGTACGTGTAAGTCTGACTTGTCATTATAGATGTATACATACAGTAGATTCACTACACTATATAGATGTCCTTGTTTTCTTTTTTCATTGTTAGATTCTGTTGTTTTTTGCATAACGTTATAATTTTCTAGAACTTCATTTTGGTAAACATTAGCTTATTGATCAATTTTTATTAACTCTTTCTTAGCAGGATGAAAAAAAATGATTGTGGCATCTAAGGGGTTATATGGCCAAGACTTCTATTAAAGGAGGATGTCAGTTATGCGTCACAGATTAAATAATCTGATGGCTCTGTCTCAACTCCTGAGTCAGTGCCATCTCTGAGTCAGTATAAGAACAGATTCCGCCACTGGTATAATGGTATGTCATGGGGTGGAAACTAGTTAAGGCCAGGGTTGCACAGTTTGGAAATGCCGCAATTTTCCCACGTTGGAAACGCAGCAGAAAAAAAAACTAAACGTTTTACAGTAACTGCAAAGTGGATGGGATTCTTGCGAATCCCATGCCCACTTTGCAGTGAAAACTGCAGTGTGGAGACGCTGTGATTTCCAAAAATGGTGCAGCTTTGGAAATCACAGCATGTAAATTATATCTACGGAAATGTCGGCAGTGTCCCCATAGATATAATTGTAACAGAAAGTCCGCGGAGGAAAACTCTGCAAACTTTCTGTTTAAAGCGCTATGGGAAGAATTACGATGTACTGCTGTCGCAGTTTTTCCTGCAGCCCTTTAATACTGTGGGACATCTCATTATAGAAATGCAGCTTTTTGGTTGAAAATTTAATTGCGATTTTTGGAGCCAAAATCAAGAATGTCTAAAAAAAGGAATGGTAAATATATATGAAGCGCTCAAAAAACTGCAACAAAAAAAAGGTGCATTTCCACAACTTAGGACCTTAGCCTAAAATCATCTTTAACTAGTTCCCACCCCATGACATACTAATATGCCAGTGGAGGGAATCTGTTCTTATACTGACTTAAAGGGGTATTCCCATAACTCTTGTTCACCAACCTGCAGGCTCTGTGCTCTCTTCACTTCCTGGTTTTCTTGGCACATTGGTGGGCGGGGTTTCACTTGCTCTGCTATCTGCTATGTTTGCAGTCAGTAATGAGGGATTGGTTGTAAATGCATTACCACAGTATGAAGCTGATGTAGAGGCTGATGTAGCAGAGCTGGATTTGAGTCAGTTTGCATTACATACAGAGGTACCGGACTCCCTATCTCAGTCCTTATCAGCCAAATTCAGTTAAACAGACTGATAAGTGGAAAAGCTGAAGATGAAGAGTTTAGAAATCCGCGAGCTCTCACCTCCCCCCTCCCCTATCTGAGGAGCTCCGTTACTTGTCAGAGATACACAGCTCAGAGCTGCTGCCGAGCACTCAGCCCCTCCCTTCCCCCCTGAGAACAGGTAGCTACGTCACTGAGGGACTGAGCAGATAAGCCGGTGGTCATAAAAACGCATGTAAACAATGAAGAGAATAAATTAAGATACCGGCTAAACAAAGCAGTTTTGATAAAGCAATGTATATAGAAAAAGTCTTAAATCCACATAAACTAGCAGTATAGATAGGATCATGTTATGGGACAACCTCTTTAATAATACATCATAGAGATGGCGCTGACTCAGGGATTGAGACAGAGCCATCAGAAACATTTGTTTCTGTGTCCATTTGCCCTGCATGTCCGACTTTGTGTCTGGTTAAAAAAAAACACGGTTTCATAATGGAGAGGCAGGAGATGCACACAGGCGGTCACTTTACAAACCCATTCAAGTGCGTGCGCTTGTAAACTGACCGCCAGGTTTCCGCCCCCTGTCCAGTTTCTCAGGGCAGAAGATGGAAACCTGCCGGATTGGCTATAGTGGAGAGCGGGCGCAGGTGTGAACCTGTCCTTAGTTTCCAGTTTTCAAGTGACATAACTGAGATGTCAATCTGTATGTCCATTAAATACAGACCCTTTGGCTTGTATTGGGTATGTATGTTCATCAAAACAAACAAATATAAAACATTAACTGTGTTTTCAGTTTGTCAGTAAAACGGACATGTGACATTCAGTTATATATTTTTTTTTTTAATGGTTGCGTACATAAGCCCTAAGGCCTTACTTTGGGCCCACCATGCTTTGTTGTTTTACTCTTGAAGGGTTATATGGTACATTACTCCATTCTGTTTGTCAGGGCACCACAGACCTAGAGGAATTTCCCTACATAACACTGTATACGCCTGGCCATGGCTAATTGTACAGTATGAAGATATTTTCAGATAATTATAGCTTTATTAATCTAATTTTATAACATGACTTGCTGATGGAGTGTACGTGTACGGAGCTGTATAGCTCTCTTCTTACCTTCTCCGGCATAGCATTAGCATTATGATCCTCTGATGTACTCTGCCATGATTAATCTTTAGTGTTTGTTTTATACTCAGCTGTTGGTTGTTTACTATTGCAACAATGCAATTAATCAGCAGTAGCTGCAACCTCATTTATTCATGGAAAAAAGACTCCAAATCCAGCTGAAATATGACCCGAGCCGCAGTTCAAACCAATACCCATCTGGCTTGCAGACCGCTAAAATAAATTAGGCACAGCCTTCTATTCACAGACCTCACTGTGCTTCTTTTAAATCATATCTGAGATATGTCCCCTCCAGGCACAAGATAATCTGCAGAGGAAACTTTACAATGTTGATGCAACAAATTGTGCCTGGGAGAAGGAGATATATTGAAATGCTAATTTTCGACATTGGCTGCAATATCCCTTTTCCTGGAGTAGAATGCAGACAATAAATGTGTAATTTTGTGTTCGAGTACTCTTGTGATCTAATTGGATAAGGATGCGATGCAGTTTCTCTCACAGTCGCCATTACGGCACAGATGACTTTGTGTTACTAAGAAACAGCCATTATTTGTGGGCAACCTGAGGGCAAAGTAATGATTTATTGTCTAAATACTGCAGTGTTGCACACAATATCGTATACGAACCGCAGCTCTAGGGATATGTTCTTACTTGAATTCAACTCAAATATTTACATGCAGGAATTATTCTACAGACGTCTAGCAGGCTAATCTTATTTTGGAAAACCAATCTTACTGCTTACACAAAAATCATGATGCTGTCTATACGTATGGGGAGACTATAAATAAACTTGAATTATGGCAAATTTAAACAGTACAACTATATTTTTTCCAAGTGGCTGTAGGCTGTGAGCTAGAGGAACATATTTTATTAAAGATCCAGTCTTGCTTAGTCAGTAATATTTTTTTCCTTCTTCCTCATTCTGATCGCAAAATCCTTAGAGGGAAAGTGGTTTCTGTAATATTTGCAGATCTTATTATTGTGGATTGTGATTCTAAACTTTATTAATAATATCTGTAGCTAAATCAAGGTGACCATTTTGCTTACATTATATGTGAAAGGATCTTGATAAGAATTGCCATTTGCAATGAAGAACATGGCTTTCTGGGTCACTGCACCATAACTGGGTGTAATGTTGTGAAAATGTACACAGGGACTGATTTATCTGCGTTCTTACTTCATTAACTAAGGAGGAAGAGGAAGCAGCGAAATAAAAACTCTAGAGAAATATGCATCTTAAAGAGAATGCAGTCATAATTAATCATTTATTCACACTGCAGGGTAATAATAACTGGAGAATTCTGCTTTGCTTCACTACATTTTTATAAATCTTTTTTATACCAGCTTCCATTTTGTAGATGCTGCTAGCTGTAGAAAAAAAAAGAAAAATGATCTGTAAAAGGGCTTATGAACAAAGCAAAATGTTCTGCAATCTAAGTCTAACTTCCTCCATAATAACCTACCAATCTCACCTCCAAGATCTTTGTTTGGTACCAGTTCTCTGGAATGTGATACTCTGGAAAATCCTACTTATTCCCAATATCCCCTACACTCTTTGCACCTTAGTGCACTTCATATCTGCGCATACACAGTGACTGGCTCTTGCAGATTTATGGGTACACCCCTATTGTTTAGTATAGATTCTAGTTTTTTGGAATGTGTATTATATTTTTATCTTCATATCATACAAATTAGCTTTATTAACTTAGCTTGAATTTGGTTAAAGATTTCTCATGGATTCAGAACAATATCACAAAATCATGTTGCTTTGGAAAGCTTGTCATCTCATGACACCTTTCTGGACATGCCCCGGAAAAGGGTAAAGAAAACCACTTCTGTAGATTGTAACTGTTATAGACAGGGTCCTCAAATCTTCTGTTTGAATTGTTACAGTAATTATCTTGTTACTCTGTAATGTTGCGCATGTGCTCTCTGAATTGTAAAGCGCAACAGAACATGTTGGCAATATATAAATAAGATTATTATTATGCCATGTGCAGTGTCTCAGTACTGAAATATTCCAGAATTGGTCTATACTACTATAAAGCAAATGTATTCTGAAGATTTAAAAAGGTTTTTAAAGGGATCTTATCATTTATACTCAATTTTTTCTGCCTAACACATAGGTATAGCCTTAAGAAAGGCTATTCTTCTCCTACCCTTAGATGTCTTCTCCGCACCGCTGTCCCATAAAATTCCCGTTTTTTGCCGGTATGCAAATGAGTTCTCTCACAGCACTGGGGGCGTCCCCAATGCTGCGAGAGAACTCTCCAGCGCTGCCTCCATCTTCTTCAAGAACGGGTCTTCTTTGCGTCTTCTTCTGGGGGTTGGCTTCAAACTTCTAGACCTTGGGCCTAGGGTAAAGCCGACTGCGCATGCCTGCTGGCCGCAAGAAGATGGCCGCTTACGCTACTGTGCAAGCAGCCATTTTCTTGTGGCCTGTGGGCATGCGCAGTCAGCTTTGTCTTAGGCCCGAGGGCTAGAAGTTTGAAGCCAACCCGCAGAAGAAGACGCGTGAAGACCCCGTTCCTGAGAAGAAGATGGAGGTGGCGCTGGAGAGTTCTCTTGTAGCATTGGGGATGCCCCCAGTGCTGTTTGAGCGCTGGAGCCTGCCCCCAGTACTGCGAGAGAACTCATTTGCATACCGCCGAAAATCGGATTATATACCAAACGGCGGCCTGGAGAAGACATCTAAAGGTAGAAGACGAATAGCCTTTCTTAAGGCTATACCTATGTGTTAGGCAGAAAAAATTGAGTTTAAATTATAGGATTCCTTTAAAGTTTGTAGATGCCAGAGGTACATTAAGGCTGATAGCCCCATGTGGTGTAAACGCTGTGGGATAAACTGCGGCATTTTACAGTCACTGTATGGTGCATGGGATTCAAGCAAATCCCATCCCCACTTTGCTGAGAAATACACACAGCGCAGACACTGTGATTTCACGAACCGTTCAAATCTTTGAAATCACAGAATGTCAATTATACCTACGGAAACACCAGCAGTATTCCTAATGGAAGCATAAAGTCCGCAGGGAAAGTCCACAATGTGTTGCTGCAGTGGTTTTTCTTGCAGTGCCTTTTTGCTGCAGGAGGCTACATGGGGCCTTAGCCTAAAATGGTTTTCTGGGCTGAGCATCACACAGGATAGGTCATCAGCGGTGATCAGTGATGCCGTTGGATGCTGAAAACAATATAGATAGACAGAGCCAGAAGCAGCTCTGCTTTGACTCAGGTAAGCCTGCTTTGATACAGAACCACAGCCCCTGCATAATGGTGGAGCCAGGTTACTGCAACTCTGCACCAATTACATGAATAGGAGTAGAGTTGCTTCCAGCGCTGTCTATCTCCATAGCTTCCGTTGATAGGTCATCAGTATTAAAGGTCATATTGAAAGGTTAATAATAGGTCATCAGTATGAAAAACACTGGAGGAGCAAGAAAATCACTTTAAATCTTTACACTTTATAGTGATGTCACAATTCCCCTTGTCAAAATATTCTTCCTCACCTGTCCACCAAATGTTCATAGTGGATACCAGAAAACAGATAGGAAATTGGGCTGAGTGCCATGACCATTTTATCATATAGGAGCAATATTTTTCCCAGGTTATTTACTAAGTGCAGCTGCAACCGCTACTTAACTTACAAAAAGAAAGAATTTATAAAATATATTAGTCCACAGTTTATTACTGGGGTAGCTGCGGTAACGGCTGCCACAGTGCCCGGGACATTAGGGGCGCAGCGACAGCCCTTCCACTGTGTGTTTTTTGGGTTTTTTTGGTTTTTTTTTCTGATAGGCTGTTACCGGCTTGAGTTAATCCAGCCGGTAACAGGCCCTACTTACTTACTGATTCTGGCAGGAGCCGGGATCGGTAAGAGATGCCATGGGCTCCACAAGCACTATTCTTATACTCAGGGGTCTTTTCCGACCCCCGAGTATAACTATCGGAGGCCCGGTAGAGGTAAGGGAACATACAAAACAGTGTTACTTACCTCTCCGGGCTCCGCGCAGGCTTTGGGCCTACTTGCGTGACGTCCCTGACGCCACATGACCAGGACCTGCGTCCATATACATCGCGACGCAGGCCCCCCGGTCACATGACGTCCCGGACGTCATTGAAGATGGCCTACAGCGGCAGAAAGTGCAGCGGAGCCAGAGATAGGTAAGTAACAGTGTTTTTTTTTAATGTTTTTATGCCCCTGAGTCTTCGATTATTATACTCTGGGGTCTGAAAAGACCCCAGAGTATAATAATTGTTCATGGGTGTCCACAATGGGGCATATTACTGTGTGCAGGGGACACTATGGGGAATAATACTGTGTGCAGGGGCCACTATGGGGCATAATATTGTGTGCAGGGGCCACTATGGGGCATAATACTGTGTGCAGGGGCTACTATGGGGAATAATACTGTGTGCAGGGGCCACTATGGGGCATAATATTGTGTGCAGGGCCACTATGGGGCATAATACTGTGTGCAGGGGCTACTATGGGGCATAATACTGTGTGCAGGGGCCACTATGGGGCATAATAGTGTGCGCAGAAATGTCAAAAGTTCACCTCGGGGCCCTGCCATTCCTAGTTACGCCACTGCATAGAAATAAAAAAGAGATAAAGTAAAAAGTGAGAGCAAGTAAATAACAACTTGACATTCACACTACTATTAGGAACATCTAATGCTCTAATCGGTCATAGGAGCCCCTTCCATCTGTTTCCATTCCCATTGACTCTTCTATTAAAAAAAAAAAAAAAAAAAACATGACAACCTTTACCAGTGGTCAGCCTTTGTGTTGACAATGGAAATATAAATCAAACAGTCTGAAACGGTCAGTTGAACTAGTTGTGTACCAGACATAGACTATGGTTATGTAACATAAGCCTTCTTGAAGAAATTAATTTTCAAGACACATAATTACAAATATAAAAGCAGGGTTTTAAGAAGCTTTCACATTGTTGTCCCATGACATAAGTTGCATGAACTGTTACCAACTGCTGCTTCTAAAGTCACTTGCACATTATAGCATGCCACTCAATGACCCGTAAATCCCAATGGCTCAGCATCTCTCACAAGTAGTAGCAGCATTATTTTTTGATCTTTTCTTCTTATAACCTTTTTTTTTGGCAATAAAAAAATACAAAGCAAGACATGAATTATTGTTCTGAAAATGAGTCACCTCTTAACTACTACTGCTGCCTGCAGGCATAGGCCAACTAAATGTACATAATGATAAAGGGTAGATGCCAGTGAGGAGAAATGGGGTTAATGCCAACGTATCTGAGAGCATATTAAAACCATATTACTGGCAATTAAGGCCACTGGCCATATTAATAACCTATTACCAGAGGTATATTGCACATTACAGCCGTATTACTATTTAAAAGCCTATTGCAAAGCATTGCGCTTGTGAATATATTAAAATATTACTGCTAATTTTCTGTATATTATAGAGCAATGCTATCTGAGGTATATTAATGCCATGAGATTACTATTTGTTTTCGGTATTAGGACTCCCATCCTTTTTCTAGTAATAGCATATTCCTGTGGTGTCTACCAAAAAGACCTGCTGATATGCCAAACATTGACTAACAATAAACTACAACAGGGATATAATGGACATATTGAGAAAACCATGACGGAAGCCATGTGTTCCTAGTTTCTGTTCCCTGTATATCCTCTGCAGGAGCTACAAAATACCCCTGTTTCAATGACAGCGGGTGCCACATGAGCCCATAGTATAAAAGGGTTCATTTGGGGTTCCCAAAGATTGGATTTCAACTACTCATCCTAGTGATATGACATAACGTCAAATAGTTGTAATGCCCCTTCTCAATAACTTATTTCTGCCTCTGAATATAGATAACTGGTAATATTACTTCTTACTAGAGATGAGCGAGTAGTACTCGATCGAGTAGGTATTCGATCGAATACTACGGTATTCGAAATACTCGTACTCGATCGAGTACCACTCGCTATTCGAATGTAAAAGTTTGATGCAGAACCAGCATTGATTGGCCGAATGCTATACAGTCGGCCAATCAACGCTGGTTCTTCTCCTACCTTTAGAAGTCTTCTCCGTGCAGCTTCCCTGTGGCGTCTTCCGGCTCTCCATTCACTCTGCCAGGCATCGGGCCTGGGCAGAGCTGACTGCGCATGTCCGCTTGTAGTGCGGGCATGCGCAGTCGGCTCTGCCCAGGCCCGATGCCTGGCAGAGTGAATGAAGAGCCGGAAGACACCGCGGGGACACTGCAAAGAGAAGACTTCTCGGAGGATCCAGCCCGACCCTCACTCGTGGACTTGGTAAGCATAATTTGATCGAATGTTGCCTACCCCTGAAACGAGCATTTTCCCTCCATAGACTTATAACAGGGTTTGATATTCGTTTCAAGTAGTCAAATATTGAGGGGCTACTCAAAACGAATATCGAACCTCGAACATTTTACTGTTCGCTCATCTCTACTTCTTACATCTAGACCATTTTTGACTCATTCGGTGAATATACCAACTCAACATCTTGGCACAGAGTTCTATCGTCTCGCTGCTTCTTTATTTAAAAAAAAGCCTATTTCTAGATCTCCAATAGATCTTGTCACCATTTTTTTCCTAAACAAAATAACTCCAAATTGGATTTTCCTTTCACACATTCATGTAATGACCTTGGTTGTTCACCTCTGAACTTGTTCCAATATAGCCATGTCTATTTCAGTTTTACAGTCCATTATAGTATTAGATATGTCAGCTTCTCACCTGTTATTTTTCTTGCTGCTTCTATCTCTATCTATGAGACTTGGGCTGTTGCTTAGCAGCAGTGTAAATCAATCTTCCATGACAGGCCTTCTCTACCTGAGTCTATAAAGCGATATGATATATGGTCTAAAGTATTTGGACACCTACACATTACACTTAGAGAAGTTGTGCGACATCCCCCTCTAAATTCATGGGCATTAATATGGGTCCCAAAGCATCTAAAACAACTTCCAATATTCTGGGAAGGTTTTCCGCAAGATTTTGAATTGTCTCTGTTGAAATTTCTACCCATTCACCCAAAACAGTATTTTTGATGTTAGACACTGACTTTTCGAGGGGCTAGCTCAAAATCTCCATTCTAGTTCATCACAAAGGTGCTTGATGAGGTTGAGGTCAGTGCTCTGAGCAGGCCAGTCAAGCTCTCTGTGCTTTTTGGTGAGAAAAGGTGGTGTGGCCTAAATGGAGATCTTTTTTGCAATATATTTATGACTTGCGTCTTTTTTAAAAAAGGTGTAAATGCACTCCAGTCCATGGGCAGTGTAAAAGAGCCCGTCAAGTTAAAAAGCATTAGAAAGGCAATTGCACATTTTTTTTTTTACACCTTTTTGACCAAAAAGGGGCAAAGTGCACATGGTCAAAAAACATACCTCCCAACTTTTAAAGGACAGAAAGAGGGACAAAATGTAGGCGGGCTATGTCAAATTTAACTCCACCCACTTCTGGTTGGGTACACCCTGCACACCACATCTCTCCCCTCACAGTACACCCAACCACTGCACAGTACACCCATGCACCCCACATCTCCCCCACACATAGTACACACTGCACCCCACATTTCTCCCCCCACAGTACACTCATGCACCCACATTTCACCCCCCACAGTACACCCATGCACCCCACACCTCTCTCCCCCCCACAGTACACCCTAAAACCCACATCTCCCCCTCACACACAGTCAACCCTGCATCCCACATTTCTCCCACACACACAGTACACCATGCACCCCACAGTACACCCTGCACCCCACATCTCCCCCACACACACAGGACAATCTGCATCTCACTTCTCCCCATCATACACAGTACAACCTGCATGCCACATTTCCTCCCCCCCCCCAGACACATAGTACAACCTGCATCTCACATCTCCCCCACACACAGTACACCCTGAACCCCACATCTCCCCATCACACACACAGTCCACCCTGCATCTCACTTCCCCCCCCCCAGTACCTTAACCCACACATCTCTCCATCTCTTCCTTCCTGCACGGGATACTAAGACACACCTACCTTGTCACCTGACGTCTGACATCACACAGGTCCTTCTGATTACAGTAGTCACACTTTTACAGTTACTTCGCCATGCGGAAGGGGCTCTGACCCTGAAACGCGTAGGCGGTTAAAGCATCGTGTGTCCATTGTTCCATGTAATCCGAAAAAGTTTTTTCATGTAAGTGCTGTGTCCTTTTTATATTTTTTCACTGGTTTTCTAAAGAAATTTTAAACAAATGGACTAATAAACAAAAGTTTTAATTCAATGCAAATCTGGTTGCTGGATCACTATTGGTCTTTTGAATTTAGTGCTTTAGAACGACTCATTCTTTCACAAATGTGTATAAAGGAAACTGCATGGCGAGGTTCTGGATTTTATACATCTCTGGCAATGGGACTAAATGAAACACCTGAATTCATCCATTAATATGTGTGACCCAATACATTTGTTCATATAGTATATGTATATAGTATATATCACCCATTATAGGCACTATTATTGTTCCACCATGTATTGTTCCATGCAGGCTTTCCATGATGGGAGGATTTATCATCTAGTAGATTATTTAGGAAAATATAGAGGGAAGAATAACCACAATGTGCACCCAGCAAGCACAGATGGTACTGGCTCTAACTGGTCATGTAATGCTGTGTTGGAATACCATTGTATTGACAGCAATACACAGACAAGGAGAAAGAAAACAAATCTAGATATCAAAATGGAGTCTTTTAAAAGCAGAGAATGAACCACCCTGACCTAATGTGATATATGAGTGAATTTCACATATTATCTACACATGTAGCTATTGTACTCTATGTGTCCATACATGTCATGCATATTTGTGTTCATGCTCATCATATACCCCATTGAAGTTTTCCTTTTGTTTTTGAAATATGACCACTGTTGTCTAGGTGGGTGATGGACAGAGGGTTTTGTTTGTGTGGGGGTTGTTATCTTTGTTCTCTATCTCTAAAATGATGTGATTAAAAAATGCAGAGACGGAAGTGAAAGATATGCATTTCTAATATACTTGGTGTTTCACTCTGTTAACCTTTTTTTTATGTTTGCAGTGACTTAAAAGGAACATTATACATTACCTCTTAACCATTCCAGATCCAGAAAGATATTTCCAATAGTGTCTCGCTGCTCTGAGAAATCAGATGCATGTCCTGGTGTTAAATTGTGGTGTTGTCCTGTAATACTTAACAAGTGTCTGCCTTTTCACTTCTCCTGATATGGGATCAAGTTTAAGCTTAAGTGCCATAGGAAGAAACTAACCAGACTCTGATATTTCCTTCTGTCTTGTACACACTGGCCAAGAAATGTCTCCTGTGGGTGCATTGGCCATTCTTCAATATGGCTATGTGAACAAAAAATAAAACAAGGCTTTTGAAATGCAGAGAAGGAACATTTAAAAAAAAAGTCAGAAGAGCCTTAATAAGTAAACTAGGCTCCGTCCTTTAGGGGATAAGGCAGTGCACATAGCCTGTATGACTCTATAGAGCTGTACACCCTCAACGTACTGCATGATAGGTTCTATCAAGTTACATATGACGTCCAGAGGAGCATGCCATTTTTTTAGTTATGGTTAATTCTAAAATGCAAATCTTAGGTCTCGGAACATGCGGACAGAAAAGTAGTCCACAATCTACTTTCCTGTCCCCATGACTTTTGCAGAGACCGTGCGCAAAGCACACGGACCCCATTATATTCTATGGGGTCCGCAGTGGTGTAACTAGGAATGGCGGGGCCCCGTGGCAACATGGCCCCCTCCTCAACCGATGCCTGCTGAAAACCCCGCCCCGCCTGCATTCCTGTGCTCTCCATTATGCCCCATAGTGACCCCAGCACACACTATTATGCCCCATAGTGGACCCTGTACACACTATTATGACACATAGTGGCCCCTACACACAGTATTATGCCCCATAGTGGCCCCTGCACACAGTATTATGCCCCATAGTGGCCCCTAAACACAGTATTATGCCCCATAGTGACTCCTACATACAGTATTATGCCCCATAGTGGCCTCTACACACAGTATTATGTCTCATAGTGGCCCCTACACACCATTATACCCCATAGTGGCCCCTCTACACACTATTATGCCCCACTGTGGACACCCATGAACAATTATTATACTCTGGGGTCTTTTCAGACCCCAGAGCAGGGCCGCCATCTGGAATTTTGGGGCCCCATACAGCCTAAGTGTCTGCCCCCCCCCCCCCCGCCATTTTAAAACTACCTTATTTTGCGTCATACCAATTCTGTATTACATTTCCCTTTATTTAGCAGCATTACAAGGCTTAATCAGATTCTATTTGCAGGTAAAATCTGCTACGTGTGACAGCGCCTATAGAGAGCCAACACCATCTATAAGAGCTCTCCTAATAAATCCTCACGGCTTATTCACATTGCGTTTTTGGCCTCCCTTGCCGGGATCCGTTGGTAACCAGTCAGAATCAGCTGTCAACTTATCCCTGCACGAAGAACTGGCCATTAAAAAAAAAGGGGGGCCTGCAGTTCTCCGTGCAGGGATAAGTGGGGAGCTGATTGTGACTGGTTACCAATGTATCCCAGCAAAGGAGGCCAAAAACGCAACGTGAATACTCCTTTAAAGTGAAAATCCCACCCCCAAACAGGCTGCTATGCTAGTAGTATAGCCGCCTACATCATTATTATTCTCCAGCTAAAAACTTATATATTATATATTATTGCCCCAGTTCCCTCTCCGCAGTGCCGCACACCCGATGTCCCAACAATCCCCCCCGTCCACCTTCTAACATCTTTCCATTGCCCCCTGTACCCATACCTCTCAACTTTTGAAGAACCAAAAGAGGGACAAAATGTGCGGCACGCTTTGTGCGCCGCGGGAAATTTAGCCCCACCCACTGTTATGTTGACTCCGCCCACTCATTAATTTTCCATTTGCCCGCACACTGTATAATCCTCCTACAGTCACCCGTAAATTATATGTCCCCCCTCCGTCTCTCCCCCAGCTTCATACACACCCTTCATCTGCCCCCAGATTCATGTCCCCTCCATTTCTGCCCCCAGATTCATGTCCCCTCCATTTCTGCCCCCAGATTCATGTCCTCACATCTCTGCCCCCAGATTCATGTCCCTCCATCTCTGCCCCCAGATTCATGTCCCCCATCTCTGCCCCCAGATTAATGTCCCCTCCATCTCTGCCCCCAGATCCATGTCCCCTCCATTTCTGCCCCCAGATTCATGTCCTCACATCTCTGCCCCCAGATTCATGTCCCTCCATCTCTGCCCCCAGATTCATGTCCCTCCATCTCTGCCCCAGATTCATGTCCCCTCCATCTCTGCCCCCAGATCCATGTCCCCTCCATTTCTGCCCCCAGATTCATGTCCTCACATCTCTTCCCCCAGATTCATGTCCCTCCATCTCTGCCCCCAGATTCATGTCCCCTCCATCTCTGCCCCCAGATTCATGTCCCTGCATCTCTGCCCCCAGTGTCATGCCGTCCTCTCCTTCATCTGCCCCCAGTTTCACGTTCCACATTACACTTACCTTCTCCTTCGTTCCCCCGCTGCTCTCTGCGCGCCTCTCTCTCTTACTGGCACACAGTTGTAGATGCGATGTGACGTCATCACCTCGCGTCTACACTGCCGGGTAGCCAGCGGCAGCGGCGAAGTGAGTAGCTGACACAGGTCAGCTCCTCGCTTCAGCGGCTGAAGCGAGCTGACCTGTGTCAGCTCCTCGCTTCGCAGCTGCCGCCTCTCTCGCTGACGCTGACACATATGCGGCTGAAGCGGCTCAGCCGCATATGTGTCAGCGAGAGAGGCGTGCAGTGGCGAAGCGAGGAGCTGACCTGTGTCAGCTCCTTGCTTCAGCCGCGTATGTGTTCAACTCAGATCTGAGTTGAAACAGGACATACAATGACTGCTGCCGGCGCCAGGGGGCCGGCACACGGTGGCGGGCCAAAACCGGGCCCCCCCCCATTTTTAAATTTGGCCGGGCCCCTGACGCCAGTAGCAGTAGTACTGGCCTATCGGCGGCCCTTCCCCCAGAGCATAATAATTGAAGACCGAAGGGGGGATACCAACATAAAAAACAATGTTACTTACCTATTCCCGGCTCTGCTGCAGCTCTTGGTGGTGTCGGCCATCTTCAATGACGTCCAGGATGTCATATGACCCAGGATGACTACAGGGAGAGTCACAGAAGTAGGCCCGAAACTGCCCGGAGAGGTAAGTAACAGGGCTTTTTTATGTTACCTTACCTCCTCTAGACCTCCAATCATTATACTCGGGGGTCTGAAAAGAACCCTGAGTATAATAATGATGTTTGTGGGGCCTGTGGCGTCACTTACCGATCTCAGCCACTGCCAGGATCGGTAAGTAAACAGCACAACAAAATCTGCAACAAAAAAACTGCGTTTCTGCAACATGGAGCCACAGCCTAAAGGGCACTAAGGGAGAAGTCCTTACTTGGCGCTACAAATACCTTTTAGGATAAGGCCCCACATTGCGGAAACGCAGCTTTTTTTGTTGCAGATTTGCTGCGTTTTTTTTGAGCCAAAGCCAAGAATGTCTATAAATGGAAAGGGAAATATCTAGGAAGTTCTTATAATTCTACTTTCTGCTCAATCCATTCCTGGCTTTGACTCAAAAAATCGCAACAAAATCTGCAACAAAAAAGGTGCGGTTCAGCAATGTGGGGCTTTAGCCTTATGGTGGAATACACTGCTGGCAGATTCTTTTCAATTTACATAAAAAAATAGAAAAGCCCTTTAAGGGAACACATAGAAATATTTAACCAGTAATGTCCCTGGTGTTATGTAGGCACATTGTCTCAGATAAAGAGGTTTTCAGGATGTCATATGCCAAATTCTACTATATCGTGAGTTATATGCAATGAAATTGCCGTAAGAAAGAATGTATGCAAATCCAATCTACAATACTATTACTATAGATAACGTATTAAATGTATTACATTATTGTAGGGGAATTATCTCCTTGCTATCTGGGAAAGCAAGCACATGTTTGACTACATTATCATTACTACTGCAGTAAAACATTATTACTCTTCCATCTCTAGTTCCAGAATAGTTCAGGAAAAAAGTTAAAGCACATCAACTTGCTGGAGCATGAAGCTGGGGAAGATTACTTCCCATAATCGTCAATGCCATTGCGGGCCTAGTATCAGAGAACAGGCCAGCTTTTGTTTACACATTATGTATTACATTACTATTTAAGGCTAAGGCCACAAGTAGTGAAACAAAGCTAAAAATGATGTTGTGAAAAAACTGCAGAAACGCAGCTGAAAAAAAAAGCACAGTCAAAGAACTTGTATTTTTCACTGCTTTTCCACTGTGATTTTCTTTTTTGCCTCCTCCCCAAATAAGTACGTGGGATAAATGCTATGTTTGCACAGGTAAGATTAACATGCTACAATTTTCAGCAATGTTTTTTCCACGAGGTAGAGATAAGATTAACCAAAATCTCATTCACTTTGCTGGGACTGCAGTTTTTTTTCCCCCTGTGTTTCTGCAACATGTAGCCTCAGCCTACACAATACTGTGTAAGCGGCCATTTTCTTGTGGCCTATGGGCAAGGCCCGAGGCCTAGAAGTCTGAAACCTGCGGCGGAAGAAGAGGATATTGCTGACGAAGATGGAGAGAATGCTCTCGCAGCATTGGGGATGCCCCCAGTGCTGTTTGAGCGCTGGGATCCGCCCCCAGCGTTGCAAGAGAACTCATTTGCATACCGACAAAAACTGGGATCTCTACGGAATGACGACGCGGAGAAGACAACGAAAGGTAGGGGAAGAATAGCCTTTCTTAAGGCTATTCCGACGTGTTAGTGAGAAAAAAAAGCGTTTGTATGATAGGATCCCTTTAAGAATTTGATGCTAGCCCAGATAAGGTTTTTTTTCTGGCTTGGATTGTGTACACTGTTTATGGGGATCAGTGGTGTAACTAAGAATGGTGGGGCCCCATGGCAAACTTTTGACATGGGATCCCCCCTTCCTGACCGACACTGACGACCTTGACCGACCGACCTCCCGCCGCATTTCTACGCACTCTATTATGCCCCATAGTGGCCCCTGCACACAGTATTATCCCCCATAGTTGCCCCTGCAGACAGTATTATGCCCCATAGTGGCTCCTGCACACTCTATTATGCCCCATAGTGGCCCCTACACACAGTATTATGCCCCATAGTGGCCACTGCACACGGTATTATGCCCCATTATGTCCCCTGCACACACTATTATTGCCCCATAATGAACACCCATGAATTATTATAGGGGGCGTGGTTAGCCGGCAACGTGACAGGACATGTTTCTGCTGCTCGGCTGCTGGGAATCCTAAATCCACCTGCTTCCTGCGGGTGATTTGCACGTCGGTAACAAGCGAACCCGGAGTTTTGTCCCCTGGCCCTACCTCACTGTGAGTCCCAGCGCCCGCCATCTTGGACCTAATCGCGGAGCGGATCACGGACGGCTGCAGCACTTACCTCATCCCTGGCTCCCGGTCATCCCTCTGCATCTTCAGACCTCTGCTGTTTCTCTGGCCAGCCTGAAACTGCCGTGAGGTTCCCAGCCTTCTGCATCCTCCACGCCGGCTCCGGACTGCCATTTTGAGGCCTACTGTACCGCGCTGTGAAGTAGCCGGCCTGCACGCTAGCAGTGAGCTGTGGACTGACTGCCCTCCTCAATCTCTCCTGCAGATTACCTCCTTGCTGACACCAGCTCCGGAGCTGCTCCCTGGCCTGGGGGCCAGTTATCAGGTACACCTGAACCTCAGACATAGCCTGGTATTCCTGACCTGCAATAATTGGGACTGTTATCTATTTTCTGCATTCTGCCTGCACTCCCTCTGCTGTTCCTCCTGGCACCGGCTGGTTGAGCTTTTAGTGAGTGCTGAGCCCCTACTCCACAATCAGGGGGGGCTCCTCACATCAGGCTCCCATGAACCTATATTTGGCTCTATATTGCTACTGACGGAACCCTCTATATAGCCCTTCATATCCATCCCTGTCCTCTGGTGATGATTGAATAAATCACCAACAGTGTTGCCTATGGCAGCTCACAGCTGATTGCTGGACACCCTGCTCTACTGCCCCTATGATCCTGCCGGAGTCCGCTACATTTTGATCTGTTGAGGGAGAATCCCCGCCAGAGTACGGGTCACTTACAGTGGTCAGTCACCTGCTCCAAATCAATCATGCATGTGCGCGCTGACTAGAATGAATTCTGACACATATGTCAGGGTTAATCCCAGTCCATGCAACGAGCGTGATGCCTGTTCACACAGAACTGAGGTTTATTGAGGAAGTTACAGTTTTTATACAGGAATGCAAGAAAGATAAGATAACGGCAGGCTGTAAGCATATACGTCTTGTATCCGAATACACTGGCGATCAGTCATTGGCTCTTAAAGTTCAACATCTTTTAGCTTTCGAGTTCCCAGGAAATGATACTGTCTTTCTTGTAAACCACATGACGATCATGTGCGTCAGCATCTGGGTGCGGTACTGGATACAGGCGCCATCTTAATGTATAAACGTTGCACAAAGAAAAATATAATTTCTTAAGCAGTATAAAGCATGTATAAAAATAAGAATAGACATGGTCTACCTTCACATTCCCCCCTAAATTATATTTTTCTTTCCCTGAAATTTCTACACAGTGTTATCTGGAATGTGAGTACAACATTCTTCACCAATCATGGAGCAGACTCTACCTCTTTCTGCTGTGATCATATCTATAGCTAGTCAGTTTTGGAGAGAGGAGGAGGGTGTGGTCGAGTTTTCCCTGCAGAAGTCAGAGCCAAATATGCCTAGTTTGACTCCAGATGTTTCATTGGCAGTAAAACAGGTGTAGTTACCAGCATGTATATACACATGACCTTAATAGTCCCCCCTTGAAACAGCTCCAGACAAAGGGAATGCAGGGTGGGATGTCTGTCCCTATCTCTCACTACCGGACTGTAAGGAAATACCCTTCAGATCTTATAAAAAGCATATACATTGACTATTGTCAGACCTATAAACAATATGGATATCATAACTATAGAAACATAACAGGAATATAAGTTCAGATAGATCCAACAGTCTTCAAATTTTCTCTTCTCAAGGTCCATATCCTCTAACAGTTTATTGTCCCATTTATTTTTAAGAACATCATCAAGTGGGCGAAGGTTTAAGGTTTTCCTTATACTCTCACAGCTGTACTGGCGATCAACAGGAACCGGAAGTGACCATTGAGTCTCATATATCTCCTTATCACCATCCAATCTTTGGGTTTTAGTTTATAAGTTCCTTCCACTGACTTAGAATCTGGAGGAAAAAGGGAAAAACTCGAGAATATACATTAATCATATGTCTTTGATGATTCGTCACATAGTCAGTCAGCACAACATATTACATCTGGAACGTTTTTAAAAATACAATCCAAAAACAGGGCTAAATATCAATTTTCCTCTTTTCAACTTAGTGTGAAACACACTGCATACTTATGGACAATAGATTCAGGTAACCAATAATGACACGCGTAGACACGTCTGCCCCAGAACTAGTGGACTTTGTACATGGACTGTTTGTGGTGGTTTTTCCTCACCAGATATGCCCCAAGCCATCCTGAAGGGCATATACGGTGACTGTGGCATATCTGATGCAGGATTCACCATCTTTCCCAAATATAAGACCATCTATAATAGAGCTCAATCAAAAAGTTATCAATAGATTCATATCAGCAAAATTTCCTTAAGTTATCAGTTATCTTAGGCTTCTTCACCCCCCCCCCCCCCTCCCCTTGAAGATATTGACAACATCACGGTTCGGTTGTGTCAATACCCAAACAACCATATACTGAATGCTGCATGCACCTCTATGGGAATGGGGTAGGAAAACTCTCCCTGGCGCTAATGGCTGATTAGGCCGTGCCTGCGGGTGTTGGTCAGCTGTTCCCAAGCTAAACTTGGCCCCGACAACTTCTGGCTCTCTAAACACGAAGACCTAACAGACAGGTGGGGTGAGAGCTGAAAGAGGCTAGGGACTGGGATACTAAAGATGGTCACCCCTAATGAAAGAATAGGTGCAGCTGCCAACGGTAACAAATAGGATGGGGCGTGCAGGAAAACAAACAACAATGGCTGTGCTGTCTTTCCCCCCTGGAAAAAAAACAAAAAAAAAAACAAAACAAAACAAAAACCCTCCAATGCAGCAAGCAAATGTGACTTGTCAGAGAAATGAACTTTAACACAATCTTAATGTTACGTGGACTGACTGGACCTGAGGAAAAATAACATTTAATTTCAATATTCATTAGCAATGGCTTTTGGTCTTCCGTTTTTTTTTTTTTTGTTTGTTTTTTCCAAAAGTACAAGTAGTTCATGTTCTGTGAGAGAGATATACAGCACGGTCAAAGCTAGACAATACAAGAAGAGCCAATATTATCTTATCATGCTGCAGCTCACATACAGTCCTATGAAAAAGTTTGGGCACCCCTATTAATCTTAATCATTTTTAGTTCTAAATATTTTGGTGTTTGCAGCAGCCATTTCAGTTTGATATATCTAATAACTGATGGACACAGTAATATTTCAGGATTGAAATGAGGTTTATTGTACTAACAGAAAATGTGCAATATGCATTAAACCAAAATTTGACCGGTGCAAAAGTATGGGCACCTCAACAGAAAAGTGACATTAATATTTAGTAGATCCTCCTTTTGCAAAGATAACAGCCTCTAGTCGCTTCCTGTAGCTTTTAATCAGTTCCTGGATCCTGGATAAAGGTATTTTGGACAAACAATTCAAGTTCAGTTAAGTTAGATGGTCGCCGAGCATGGACAGCCCGCTTCAAATCATCCCACAGATGTTCAATGATATTCAGGTCTGGGGACTGGGATGGCCATTCCAGAACATTGTAATTGTTCCTCTGCATGAATGCCTGAGTTGATTTGGAGCAGTGTTTTGGATCATTGTCTTGCTGAAATATCCATCCCTGGCGTAACTTCAACTTCGTCACTGATTCTTGAACATTATTCTCAAGAATCTGCTGATACTGAGTGGAATCCATGCGATCCTCAACTTTAACAAGATTCCCGGTGCCGGCATTGGCCACACAGCCACAAAGCATGATGGAACCTCCACCAAATTTTACAGTGGGTAGCAAGTGTTTTTCTTGGAATGCTGTTTCTTTTTGGATGCCATGCATAACGCCTTTTTTTTTATAACCAAACAACTCAATCTTTGTTTCCAAAATGAAGTTGGCTTCTCCAAATGTGCTTTTGCATACCTCAGGCAACTCTATTTGTGGCGTACGTGCAGAAACGGCTTCTTTCTCATCACTCTCCCATACAGCTTCTCCTTGTGCAAAGTGCGCTGTATTGTTAGCGATGCACAGTGACACCATCTGCAGCAAGATGATGCTGCAGCTCTTTGGAGGTGGTCTGTGGATTGTCCTTGACTGTTCTCACCATTCTTCTTCTCTGCCTTTCTGATATTTTTCTTGGCCTGCCACTTCTGGGCTTAACAAGAACTGTCCCTGTGGTCTTCCATTTCCTTACTATGTTCCTCACACTGGAAAATGACAGGTTAAATCTCTGAGACAACTTTTTGTATCCTTCCCCTGAACAACTATGTTGAACAATCTTTGTTTTCAGATCATTTGAGAGCGGGCTGTCCATGTTCGGTGACCATCAAACTTAACTGAACTTGAATTGTTTTGTAGAAAGAAATGGTCCAAAATACCTTCATCCAGGATCCAGGAACTGATTAAAAGCTACAGGAAGCGACTAGAGGCTGTAATCTTTACAAAAGGAGGATGTACTAAATATTAATGTCACTTTTCTGTTGAGGTGCCCATATTTTTGCACCGGTCAAATTTTGGTTTAATGCATATTGCGCATTTTCTGTTAGTACAATAAACCTCATTTCAATCCTGAAATATTACTGTGTCCATCAGTTATTAGATATATCAAACTGAAATGGCTGTTGCAAACACCAAAATATTTAGAACTAAAAATGATTAAGATTAATAGGGGTGCCCAAACTTTTTCATAGGACTGTAGCTGCCTATCCCACTCATAGCTGCGGCTGGGTATCCCCCCCTGTATCTCATAGCTGTGTCTTGTGTAGGACTACAGACTTCAGCAATCTCTCTTAAAGAAACAGAAACACATTTGTACAATCTCATAATATCAATACAATAAGGTTAGGTACATATTCAGAACACACATATATATATATATATCAGCAGAGAAAGCAGGAACATTAACGGAGGGATCCAATCAATCTCCTGGTCACACAACACAATCATACACATAGAACACTACACAACAGGTATGGGAGTGACTTCTAATTCTCTTAGTATAGACTCAAAGGAATTTTTCTCTCTTTTTTTTCCTTTTTCCTAAAATCAAAACATCATGACAAAGATAATCTGTGCTACGTCTTTTTATCAATCAACATACACACACACACGTTTTCAAATTCGGACACCTTACTGAGTTTCTAAGTTTCAATAACAGTTTTCCTATAATGGGGACAATCCTGGTTTCAATCAGCTTATCTCAACCTATGTTCACTTTCTTGTGCAATCTTTTCACTTGCTGGAGCAATCTTTCCACTTGCTTCACCCTAAAATCCGATACCCATCCTATTATGTGCATATTATCACATCACTTTATGTTTCAACATTCCAAGTTCCATCTCTTTGACATCCTAAACTTAGGCAACATACCTAAACCTCCTGTTCCATGCCACTTTCTGGCATCTCTTCATTACATCAACATTTTTCAACCATTCATTTCACGATTCACATATTCTAACACATTGTGACCGCTCATTGACTAAAATACATGTTTAACACAATTTCACACTATATTCCGGATTATTGGATGGACGTCTCAAAATTCCAGATTATCAGAATTTACCTAAAATTTTACTTTTAAGATCAAAATGTTGCTAACAACACAGTCCTAACAAGAAAAACCTTCTACCGTACCCCTCTTATAGCACTATATGTTTTTCCAACTATCTTAAGGGGTCGGGTACGGCTTTAAAGAAGGCAACACCAAATGCTTTACTAAGACAATTCTATGTGGGATCAGTGACTACATAAGAAGAGAACGGAAGCTAGTGTGATATTGTGCACACTTCTGTATGATACAAATTATAAAGAACAATATACAAAGATTAAAATACAGCACAGACCAGATGAGTTACCTTCCCTCATAACTGTGATCTGAGTCAGCTCAGGAAAAGGATTCTGGTCTCTTATGGTAAATTTTTAGACAAGAAGAAGACACGTTAGAATAATTAGCATAACGGGATATAAAATTCCAACATAGGTTTCAACACATAACTATGGGATAAGACACAAAGAAGAAGTTTCATCTCATTATTCCCCATTTCCATAAATAAAACATAAACACATAGATATGTAAACAAACAAGTAAAAATCAGAATATTCTCTGTAATACATAGATGATACCAGTAATCCAAGCTCTGTGCGCCTTGAACTTTTGCACAAAGATTTTAACTTGGGGTAAAACCCCAACTTGTAGGTTGGCGAGGCGACAGAGGGTGAGTGGCCGTCTCCCCCTCCGTGACCCCCCATACCTACGCTGTGAAGATTCAAAACTTCTCACTATCACCTTTTTGCTCTTTTGTGGATACAACAGTTTGAAAGACAATACCAGACAAACAATAATTCAAAACATAACCATTGCATCATATGCTTGAATATCCCTGTATACACATTGTCATTATACGTTACTCAGGTTAACCTTTTTTTTTCCCTTTTTTTACCAAATCACTTCTTTGGATATAATACATAGACTGTCTCTGGTGCTGGCACAAAGCCAAGTTTCGTCTTCTCTGCGCGTCCTCCCGCATCTGGCATTCTATGAGATAAAACGACCTTGAAGCTCTTGGCAGTCAATTAAAATGCTTTGATTGCCCTCTACAGAAATAAAAATAGGAATAAAACTCAAACAGCAGTTAGTATACTGACACCAAAATTACACATTAATATTTTTGCACAATTTTTAATTTTCATAGCAAACCTCACTCTAGTAATTACCACAAGTGTTCAGAATCTCTTAAACTATACTTGACGTTAAGGAAAATTTCCTTCCTTCCCAATTTTCCTTTTCTTTACTAGATCCCAACCAAAGTTTTGAACGTATAATCCTCTAAACATCATAATAGTGGTATACAGTGAGGTCTTTTATAGCTGAACTGGGCATAGACACTCGGACACTCGGAAAGGGGGCTCCCGGGGGTTTGACCTCTTCCGGGCTTGAGGGTTTGTGATAGGAACTGGATGTGGCTATCACTGGAATCACCGGATAAAGGGGGCGTGATCTGAGGGGCGGTGAGGGCTGGAGATGTTGGTCTGGGTGTACTAACATGGCTGCCAGTGGGAACAGCCATAATCTCACTTCTGCCATCCCTGGGCGTGGGTCCGGAAGATGTGACAACAGGGGATGGGCGGGGAGCTCCACAGGCTACACAGACATCTTGCAAATCAGGATTCAGCTGCCTACAGACGTCACAGATCCACCCATCTCCACTACTCTCGGCGCCATTTTAGGGCAGTGGCGCACAAGCAATTATACTCGGCATATTCTTTTTATCATCAAGTTTCAGATAACCAAATGAAGAAACAAAGGTTCAGCATTTTCATATCCCTCACGTTCTAGAGTCCTTGCGACCCTGTAATGAGCTTGGGCGGCTTCCAGCAAACCTTTATCTTCTAACACTCCCCGTGACTCTTCTAACATTTTTCTCCACATACTAGGTTGCAATCGGCCCGTAGGAGGCACCTCAGCCAGTTTATACATTCTCAAAGCTTCTTTCACATATTTCTTGCCCTCCCCGACTCGAACCAAATCAACAGCAGTCTGTGCCCCGTCGGGCAAAACATGTTTCCTTTTGAACAACCGCAACATTCTCACGGTCCCAAATATTGCTTATCCGCCTGTGCACTGACGGATATGTGACCCCACAACCTCACCACCAACAAAGTCACCTTTACCGGTTTCAGACTCTTGTTGTCAGGTCCCTGACCACAGGTTGCAGTCACTGGGCAATATCAAAAAAATTAAACAATCCAACAACACCCGTCCTCCTCCCTAACGGCCTCATGCTACAAATCAACACTCAAATCACACCACAGCACCCGTCCTCCTCCCTGACGGCCTCATGCTATGGATCAACAGTCAAATCACACCATAGCACCCGTCCTCCTCCCTGACAGCCTCATGCTATGGATCAACAGTCAAATCACACCATAGCACCCGTCCTCCTCCCTGACGGCCTCATGCTATGGATCAACAATCAAATCAAATGTTGCGATCATCCAAAAGATCACACGCACTACTCTACATCAAAGAGGGCAAGAAATTCACTTCCCGGAATCTGCAGCACCACAGGTGACTGAACACTCGGTGATATGAATATACCGGTGAGGAAAAACAAGTTCAGACTACGGCTCTAGGACCCACCTATCCGTATCACTCAGACTGGACAATCGATCCAACTGGATCACCTGTCAGCCAGACAACGACACACCGACAGTCACAGGCAAATGACACACATTCATATGAATATGCATACACTTACTGTGACTCTAATGAGGGTGATCAGGCCTCGGGTCGGTGAGACGTCGTCCGGCGTCCAGGGTCCGGCGCGGGTCGGTCATCCGCGGTGGTCCTATACCGTAGTCCCGGGTTTCGGCACCACTTGTTGAGGGAGAACCCCCGCCAGAGTACGGGTCACTTACAGTGGTCAGTCACCTGCTCCAAATCAATCATGCATGTGCGCGCTGACTAGAATGAATTCTGACACATATGTCAGGGTTAATCCCAGTCCATGCAACGAGCGTGATGCCTGTTCACACAGAACTGAGGTTTATTGAGGAAGTTACAGTTTTTATACAGGAATGCAAGAAAGATAAGATAACGGCAGGCTGTAAGCATATACGTCTTGTATCCGAATACACTGGCGATCAGTCATTGGCTCTTAAAGTTCAACATCTTTTAGCTTTCGAGTTCCCAGGAAATGATACTGTCTTTCTTGTAAACCACATGACGATCATGTGCGTCAGCATCTGGGTGCGGTACTGGATACAGGCGCCATCTTAATGTATAAACGTTGCACAAAGAAAAATATAATTTCTTAAGCAGTATAAAGCATGTATAAAAATAAGAATAGACATGGTCTACCTTCACAGATCTACTGTTTTCTGATGCAGTCTCGTGTTTATTGCATTCTTCTGCTTCCCTGCCTCACTAGACTATTGGGAATTTTACCTGATAGGAGAACTATAACCTTCAGACACCTTTAAATAAGACACATAGACCTTGATGTGGTTAAGCTGAGGTTGGCCACAGCATATTTAATATTAACAATAATTTAACCAATAACAATACATTACAACTTTAGCCCTCGCATGTCCCGCCCCTCTTCCTTGAAATCCTGTCAAAGCAAGCCCACAGACGGACATCGGGCATGTGGGCAAATACCATCCTGGGGCGGGGCATGTACCTTCCGCCATGCTGTGACAAAAACTGCGAAAACAAGAAAGAAAAACCAGCAAAAAGCAGAAAAACAAAAGAAGAAACCAAGCAGAAGAAAACAAAAACCGCATGGGTAGGGTGGGAGGGAGTTCTTCCCACTGCGATCCGGCTGAAGGTGGCTGGCTCCGCCCACGTACCCAAGTTTTAATACTTAAGCTCCGCCCTCTGGGTACGCCCAGACTCCGCCTCCCCACCTTCCCGCCATTCGCAAAAAGAGCGCGAAAAGCTGGTGGAAGAAGAGAGGGGGAGGTGAGGTAACAAAACAAGCTGTCTGAATAACCCTTTCTTTGCCAAACCCATCTCCCAACAGTCTCTGCCCCTTTCCCTAGGCGGTTCACGGGCTACCAGACTATTGGGAATTTTACCTGATAGGAGAACTATAACCTTCAGACACCTTTAAATAAGACACATAGACCTTGATGTGGTTAAGCTGAGGTTGGCCACAGCATATTTAATATTGACAATAATTTAACCAATAACAATACATTACAACTTTAGCCCTCGCATGTCCCGCCCCTCTTCCTTGAAATCCTGTTGAAGCAAGCCCACAGATGGACTTCGGGCATGTGGGCAAATACCATCCTGGGGCGGGGCATGTACCTTCCGCCACGGGAGAAGGCAATGTATACCTACATTTGCCTGCGACCAATCCCATCAAGCAAAACCAAGGCCCTTTCCACACCCTCCTGCAAGCCGGATAGAAAGATGTCCGAGCCGATCGCGTTCAAGTGAACTCCGTCGGATATAAGCAACTTGCTGTTGTCCCCTTCAAGCTCAGTATGACGGATCGCGACACCCCCAATGGACTTAACATAATGGGAAACCCGGAGATTCAAAAGCCTCCTGGCCCTTTCTAGTGCCGCCATATCACGAGCCCCCCGCCAGTATCTGCACGGCTCCACTTCCGACCAAACCATTACAACTCGTTCAAAACAATGAGAAAAACGAAGAAAATCTTGTTTGACTACCGCAATAAGATCCCCCAATTTAACTTTGCCCAAGTCGTTGCCTGCAGCGTGCACCACAAGAATGGCTCCCCCCGTTACCCCACGACTCAGACGAAAAACTTGAGGAAGCACATTGACCCATCTCAAACCCCGTATACCTGTCCAAATGACGTCAACGCCGTCCAAACCCAAACACAAACCGCCAGGGCGAACAGCAGCACGCTTGTGAGCCCAGTATACGTAAGAGTGTCCCAATATAAAAACCGGAACAGGGCCAGAACCTGGAAAACAAAAAACACAAGAATAGAAAAGAACAAGACCACCAGGGGGAGGAGCGGAGTGAGGGATGAGAGGGGGAGAGGGAAGGGAGAGCGAAGCATGCTTAGCCAAACATCATTCAGTAAGTAAGTATAAGAACGGTAGCAGTCGGACCGCCATCTACCCAGTCGTTTCACACCATCCCCATCCATACCGCAAGCATCCGCTACAGTCGCTGCACCAATCCGGAACGAGTGCGTACCGAATTCAGAGGCATTCAACCCGAGACTAACCAAACAACGTTTGAAGACAGAAGAGAACTGGAACTTAGTGAGCGCAAGACCAGACTCATGGGACAAAAAACGATCACCCGAAACACGCACATTCAGAAAATCACGTACACACCTAAGAGGACAAGAAAGACCACCCACACTGCGCAGCGTCAGCCACGTACCCCTACCAAACACATCCGTCTTTGACCTACGTACACAAACACGCACAGCGTCAGAACGAATCAAAACGTCCCCAAAACCCAGACCCCCAGCGCCTTTACCGCTACTAGACACCAGCTCGCTTATACGCAGAGCACCATAGAAGGCTATAGAAAAGGCGGCCCTAAACAGAAATACCTCGTAATCATCCCGACAGACGATGTCCAAAACAGCCATCAAACGCTCCAGAAGGGGCAATGAAACCGGATGCCTAGAATCCTGACCCGCAACCTCTCTTGACCAGCCCTTAACGATTTGCTTGACCAAAAAATGCTTAGTCACATCCACACGTCCGTGCATCTTCAACATGAAAGCAACGCCAGCCAGACCCTTTTTAACCATCACTGCCGAGGCGCCCCTATGGCGCAAACAGCTCAGAAAGTCCAAGGTAATTGAAAGAAGACAGGAATCCTCTGCGGGTACCCCACCGCCGGAGTAGGAAAGCCACTCTTCCCAAAATTTCTGATGACTGCTCCATGTAGAAGACGCTATCGAACCCTGTAATAAACTAACTAAACAGGATCTACCAGCCTCCATAAGTACTCCGGGCACTCCATTCCCACCTCCTCCGCCGACGGATGCAATAACCGGAAATCCTGGAAATTGGAACGAGACAAGGCATCAGCAATTGAATTCTGAACCCCCGGCACATGCCGAGACCTAAACCAAATATTAGCCTGTAAGCAACGCAACACTAGGTGACGAAGCAAAGCCAACACCGGCAAGGAGGAGGACGACTGACTATTAATGCATTGCACTACAGCTGAATTGTCTGACCAAAAACATACTCTACAATTACTGAAAAACTCGCCCCAAATTTCCACAGCGACTATAATCGGAAACAATTCCAGCAATGTCAAATTCTTGACAAGGCCGGAATCCCTCCAGGCTGGGGGCCAAGCCCCCCTACACCATCTGTTACCAAAAACGGCTGCAAAGCCATCGCTGCCAGCAGAGTCAGTGAACAAGGAGAGCTCAGAACTAGAAACCTCTGAAGACTGGCAGATAGCGGAACCATTGAAAGAAACCAAAAACCGAGACCACACCAACAAATCCTCGCGCAGAGGCCTCGTAATTCTAATAAAATGACGGGGTGATTGGACGCCCTTGGTAGCCAGAGATAAGCGACGACAGAAGGAGCGACCCATGGGAATGACTCTGCAAGCAAAATTTAATAAACCCAATAACACTTGCATCTGGTGCAGAGTAACCTTCTTCGCACGGGCCGCTCCCTCCACCGCCTCAACCAGGCGAGACAATTTGTCCGCCGGAAGCCTGAAAACCATAAGCTCCGAGTCTATCTCTATACCTAAAAAGGACAGACGAGTAAGAGCACCCACCGTCTTTTCCCGCGACAAAGGCACGCCAAAACGCTCCATTATCACTTTAAAAGAATGTAGCAAATACGCACAAACATTAGAACCCGAGGGACCAACGAAAAGAAAATCGTCCAGGTAGTGCAGTATCGACGAACAACCCGTCTCATACCGCACTACCCACTCTAAAAATGAGCTAAAAATTTCAAAGTAGAAACAAGAGATGGAACAACCCATTGGAAGACACATATCCACAAAGAATTTCCCATCCAGGCAACAACCCAAAAGATGGAAACAATCAGGGTGGATAGGCAACAACCGAAAAGCAGATTCTATGTCAGATTTGGCCAAGAGGGCACCAGGGCCCGCACTCCTGACCAAATCCACCGCCTTGTCAAAAGAGGTGTAGGAAACGGCAGCGTCCTCTTTAGGGATACCATCGTTCACCGAATCACCCCGGGGAAAAGACAGGTGGTGAATAAGGCGGAACTTGCCCATTTCCTTCTTGGGTACCAAACCCAAAGGGGAAACCCGAAGATTCGCATGAGGGCCATCAAAGGGGCCCGCCATACGCCCAAATTCCACCTCCTTCAACACCTTCTCCCATGCCAAATCAGGGCGTTCCAAAACTGATTTCAAATTAGGACACAACGAGGAAACCGAGGAACAAGAAAATGGTATGAAAAAACCGGAACCAAAACCATCAATTAACAGGCCTGCCTCCCGTCTCCTGGGATACAGGCTTAGCCATGGCAACATGGCCTCCTTTCTCACTGGTGTTCTCAGTGACACCGGCGGGACCCAGTTTGGATAACTGTTTTCCACGTCGGGCACATTTAAGGGCCGCGTGCGAACCTCCACAAATGGAGCATTCGTGCCTGAATTTACAAGCCGAAAAGAACCAGCAATGCCCTTCGTTATAGAGCCAGCAGGAACCCGTGGCTCTATGCGGAAGGGACCCGAGGGCCGAACCCCCTCCCGCGGGCCCCGACGGAAAGGAACGCTGGGGACGTTGGGAGAGGATCAACTGAATCCAAACGTCAGTGGCTTTGGTAGCCCAACCAACCGCCGGAGTCAGAGCCAGACGACGCCTGAATTCTTCATCATAGCACCACCAAGCCGCACCTCTGTGCAGCTTGTGGGCGCCATAGATGGTATCAACATAAGTAAAAAGATCAGGCCCAACAGAAGGTGAATGTTGACACAAAATATGAGACAGGATGGAGAACGCCTGCAACCAGTTGCCAAACGTCTTGGCAACCTTCGGCTTGCAATCCGCACCCCTCTCAAAAGTCCTCTCTTTGTCGACGGTACTCATGTCCAGGGACAAAAGGGACCAGATATCAACGTACTCGTAACGAACAATCTTCTCCCGAGTGTCCGCCGGAACATGCGTTCCCAGCGGAGCCACCCCGCAAAAGATTGAGTCACGAAACGTAAGACCCTGCGGCAAACCCCCAGTAGGGGGAGGAACATCACCGGACCCACTAGCTGAGGCCGGAGTACTCGCAGGGTTTTCCAAACGGGAAAGCATATCACGTAACAACATGGCAAAATCAGTAGAAGAAGCAGAGGTCGGTAAGGCAGGCCAAGGTTGAGATGAAGGAGACTTACCGGCAGACCTGGCCCCTGTCTCCACTGGAATCGGGTGCGGAATCGCATCGGCAACAGCGGGCTGTTCCGCGGGACCCTGGAATGTCCCCGGAGAAGGGAGCCGGGGCGAGCGTGGGCGAAGATCTCGGGAAACCACCGGTGAAGGAGAGTTGCCACGACGTCCGGATGAAGATCTTGAATGCCTGGATAAAGGGCGAGAAGAAACACTGGACGATTCCCTAGCACTCCTGCGCGAACGACGTGGAGACCCAGCAGAACCCCAACTCCGCCTGTAAGAAGAGCTCCGCTGACGACTCCGCTGACGATATCTGGAAGTGGAACGCCTCCGTGCGTGTCTCGTGTCACTGCGCCGGCGGGGGCTCCGAGAGGGGGGGCAGTCACGACGTCCATGGTCGCCATTCCTCCCTCGGCGGGAACCTGCCGAAACAGAAGAACGAGGGACAGAAGCGTTGCGCAGCACCTTGTGACCAGACACCTGAACCCCCGAAGTAAAGGCTCCACTCTGAACTACCCCCGATTGTATAACAGGCAAGGAGGTAACAGCGGACAATGGCATAGCAGTAACATTAGTAGTGATAGGCACAGAGGAGAAGGCAAAACAGACATATCCTGCGTATAGAGAACCACAGGTAACAATTCCCCACCCCCACCCCCCATCACATAACCGACAGGCTGCAGGGGACCTCCCCCAACCTGAGAACCTACAGCGGTGACCGCAGACGTACGGCCGTCGCCTGCAGGCCGCAGCACAGCCCCAGCAGCAGACGTAGGCCCAGCATCCTTGAATAGCAGAGGGCTTCCAGGCGATGCCGACATATCCATAGACGGCCCTGTAACGTCCGCACCTGTCCCCACAGCACCGGATGCACCGGGGGGTAGAACAGGCCCAGCCGACCCTTCCATAACACCAGGCCCCGACACCGCCACTGCCCGCTCAGCTCCCAGGCACGCACCCTGTGTGTGAACCGCAGCCCCCTCCCTCCGGGACTCCCGAGGGCCCGATGGAACCCGGGTCACAGGAATGCTGACAGGATGTAAACCGGACGAAGTACCCGGACCCTGCAGAGTCAGCGAGCCACCCAGGAGAGATCTGCGCTTACCTCCTCTGAGGGGACTGGGGCTGAGTCTTCTTGGAGGCCGTGCCTCCCGCCGTGGACGCAGAGACTCCTCCGCTGCATCCCCCGACCGCTGCCCGGAACGCTGCTCCCTCGCTCTCTTCAGGATACCCGCAATCCAGTCTTCTCCATCCTCGCTGATCTTCTTCAACAGCAGTCCCTCCAACTCGTCCGCCATCACGCAGGTAAGCCGACGTTCTTCCCACCGCGATCCGGCTGAAGGTGGCTGGCTCCGCCCACGTACCCAAGTTTTAATACTTAAGCTCCGCCCTCTGGGTACGCCCAGAGGGCGGAAGAAGAGAGAGGGGAGGTGAGGTAACAAAACAAGCTGTCTGAATAACCCTTTCTTTGCCAAAACCATCTCCCAACAGTCTCTGCCCCTTTCCCTAGGCGGTTCACGGGCTACCATCCTGTGCAGCGTCACCATAGCTTTCTGCTGCTGCTGTGATGACTAGGAAGAAATCATTCTCCTCCAAAGTCCCCAGAAAACTTTTGGACTTTTTTTCAAGTAACACATTAAAGCGGCCATCTCCCCAGTCTGGGAGTCCCCGCTCCCCGACGTGCTCTCCCCTGCCGTCTGGTGTGGGGACCTCGCCAGCTGAGATGGATAGTCTTTCTGCTGATGAACAATTATTATACTCTGGGGTCTTTTCAGACCCCAGAGTATAATAATCGGAGACCAAGGGGGGATACAAACAAAAAAAAAACACTGTTACTTACCTATCTCTGGCAGTCCTCAGCGGTGTCGACAATCTTTAATGACGTACGGACGTCACAGGACACAGGTCCCGGTCATGTGACGTCACGGAAGTCAGACAACTAGGCTTGATGCCTGTACTGAGCATGGAGAGGTAAGTAACACTGTTTATATTGTTCTCTTACCTCTCCCGGGCCTCCGATCATTATACTGAAAAGACTCTGAGTATAATAGTTCTTGTAGGGCCCGCGGCCAGGGGCCCGCCTGTCAGGATCAGTAAGTAAATAGGGCCTGTTACCGGCTGTAGTCGGCCTATTAAGAAATAAAAACCCACAGGGGTAGCGGCTGTCGCCGGGCCCCTAATGTCCCGGGGCCCTGTGGCAGCCGCTACCCCTGCTACCCCAGTAGCTACGCCACTGATGGGGATCATGGCAGGCTCATTTATAAGGAATCCAAAAATACACAGTTTAATCTGCACTAGACAAAGCTTTGAACCAAGTGAGCGAATGGTAGTAAAGGTGTCCATAATCTTAGATAGTTTTTCAGGTCACAGATATTCTTCCCAGCTGTCTCATATACATGTATGCTCAGACATCTTTCATCTACAGACAAACTAAGGCCTCATTCAATCTGTGTCGATAATCTGTTCGGGGGAGTCCGCATAGGGACCCCCCCGAACGGACTACTGAACGCATTGGCAATCGGAGTACAGTGAAAGCACACAGATCCCATAGACTATAGTGGGGTCTGTGTGCTTTCCACACGGTCTTCGCACGAGTCATGCACACAGGAAAGTAGATCGTGAACTACTTTTCTGTCTGCATGTTTCATGCGGAGACCGTGCGGAAAGCACTCGGACCCCATTATAGTCTATGGGGTCCGAGTGCTTTCACTGTACACCGCTTGCCAATGTGTTGGGTAGTCCATTCAGGGGAGGGGGTCCCCATGCGGACTCCCCCGAACGGATTACCGGCGCAGATGTGAACGAGGCCTAAGTCTTGGCTCGCTTCTATTGCAGGTTGCTGATATAAATAATTGTCTCTACAGAAGAGATTACATATCTGGAAGTAAGTGAATATCTTCAGAGACTTTGCTGTCCATGGAAAAATGGAGTTTGCAGTAATAATTTTGTTCGTGATATCTATAAAAATCATGACACACTTCACTCAAGAAAAAAAAATAGGGATGTCCCACTGTGTTATTAATTGAAAGCCCAACTCTATTTGTATGATGCTGTTATACACCTTGTTCACCTTGTTTATTGCAACGGAAGAAACAGGTAGAATTATTCATTCTCTGTATTTCTATAACGCTGTCATTATTTTCTTCCCATAAACTGTCTCCAGGTCTCCTTATATAGCCACCAGGCAATTCATTTTGCAAGCATTGTAAATAGTAGGAAAATATTTCGTTCTGAGAAGAAGCAATATAATAATGAAGGGATTAAAGAATTAATAACAGGAAAAGATCTGAGAGAGCACTCAACAAACAACAAAAATGAGTTATTAACACTAGAAAGAACCAAAAAAAACAGCATTAGGAAGTTTCAAATATCAGGAGTGTGCGGATTATATAGATGCAAAGCAACAGCTCTTGTCAGATCGAAAGATATAATTTTTTTTCTTTTCTTATTCAGGTCCCTTGGGTTGTCAACTTTCTTACCTTGTTTTTTTAGGGCACCAGTTAAGCCAAGGAGCTACGTAATGTATACTTAGATATTATTGGTATGCAGGCACCATTGTGCAGTATCCCAGCGGACACTGTTTGTGAACTGTGGTTGCATATTTGTATACATGTTGTGAGGGTGTGAACCTAGAGGGTGCTGTAGAGCAACCAAAAACAGGGTTAAAAAGGACCTGGACCACACCCATAGGAGAGAAAGGGGCTCAACTCCAGAGGGAGTGTACACAGCAGGATTCCAGACAGTTGGAGACAGACAAGAGGTCTGTCCCAAGAAGGCTGGATTCCAGAAGGAGCCCAACTCGAGAAAGGGAGTGTTGCTTGTGACCTGCAGGAGCAGGTAGACTGGACCAGTTGGAGACAGACAGGAGGTCTGTCCCAAGAGGACTGGAATCCAGAAAGGACTTTGAGCCAGACTGGTGAGAAGAAACCTCAGAGTATCTTGCCCCAATAGATTAGTCAGGGTTCAAGAACTGAGGTATTGCCTTGTGTGTGGGCTAGGCTGTTTGTTATTTTGTTCCTGTTATAAGCTGAATAAAGCCACTTATTTTGGATCACATTACCTGATCTGCTGTTTATTTGGCACCCAGCGCCACCAACACCTCTGTAAATCCAGGAAAACTGATAACCTTTGATGCTAAATTACCCCCAATTGTCACAATGTTTTATACCCTTCCACTGAGTTCTGGCTACCCCTCTGCATTAGAGGACTTGGTACATCCTGACCAATCACTGGGCACTGGGTAAGGGATGGAGACTGGAAGTCTCCAGTAACTGTTGGTCAGTAGAGTGTAAGCTCCCGATTGTCTCCGAAAATAAGACAAAATATTATTTTTTTGCTCCAAAAGATGGGTTAGGGCTTATTTTCAGTGGATTTCTTTTTCATGAACAACAATCCACTCACCAGACCCCCTTACACCCCAAAAAATTTAGAGTTTCAAGTGCTAATGCTGGATGGGCTCTCACACAAATATCTATGGGAAGAATATGCAAATCCGCCTTCCATGATGTAATTAGGAAGACAGTTGCTGCCTCATTGTTGCAAACCAATAGAGGGCGCTCACTGGAATGTGCAAGCCTGTCTTAAGACAGGATTCCAGTGAAATAACCCAATAATGGCTGCTCCCTTTAGCTTCATGCCCGACCTTCCAAGAGGCCTTTGTTTAGCAATGACGCTGGGATTATTACCAGGTTATAGTCTCTCAATCGAGGACAGCTGTTTCGATCTGGTTGGATCTCATCAGCCCGATGTAGAGAGGACTATAACCTGGTAGAGGTGAGAGGCTTAGACAGGGTTCGGGGGATATTGTCACTCCTTAGGGAGAGACCACCATATAGGTGTGTGGAGATTTGTTAAGCCTTTAGCACTCCACTTTGCAAGGAACTATGGGAAGAATATGCAAATCCGCCTTCCATGATGTAATTAGGAAGACAGTTGCTGCCTCATTGTTGCAAACCAATAGAGGGCGCTCACTGGAATGTGCAAGCCTGTCTTAAGACAGGATTCCAGTGAAATAACCCAATAATGGCTGCTCCCTTTAGATGAGATCCAACCAGATCGAAACAGCTGTCCTCGATTGAGAGACTATAACCTGGTAATAATCCCAGCGTCATTGCTAAACAAAGGCCTCTTGGAAGGTCGGGCATGAAGCTAAAGGGAGCAGCCATTATTGGGTTATTTCACTGGAATCCTGTCTTAAGACAGGCTTGCACATTCCAGTGAGCGCCCTCTATTGGTTTGCAACAATGAGGCAGCAACTGTCTTCCTAATTACATCATGGAAGGCGGATTTGCATATTCTTCCCATAGTTCCTTGCAAAGTGGAGTGCTAAAGGCTTAACAAATCTCCACACACCTATATGGTGGTCTCTCCCTAAGGAGTGACAATATCCCCCGAACAAATATCTATGTCACTCCTGTCTCAGGCCTCTTGCCATTGTTGCAGCATTACACTGCAGCCAAGTATAGCAGTTGGCTCCCCCTGGTGACAGGATGCAGCTACAATATATGGCTCACCATACAGAAAAGGGCGCTAGCTTTCCAGGCACACATCCAGGGGAACAAGCCCAACTCCTACCACCACCAAGCTTGGCTAAACCACCTGAGCAAACCAGACACCCACCAGCCAAACAGCCAACCACCAAATCACCAAATAAAGGCGACCACAGAGGCAAACAGAGAGCGGTACATTGAAGAATGGAGAAACGAAATAAATAACTCCAAGAAACCGTGTACCAATCCCTATAAAGGGACTACACCATGGCCACCTACCTGGAGAGAATACGCCACCCCAAACACAGACAGACCCTGAGCCGGTACAGACTGAGCGTCCATAACCTGAAGATGGAGACGGGGCGACACAGGCAGATGTACAAGCCACGGGAGAACAGACTGTGCCAGCACTGTGACCTGGGGGCCCTAGAAGACGAGACCCACTTCCTGCTACACTGCACCAAATACTCAGCTGTGAGGGCTGTCTACTACCAAAAACTCTCTACCCACATCCCAGACTTCATATATGCAGACGAGAAGAGAAAACTCTACATCCTACTGGGAGAAGAAGAGGCCACTGTGGAGATCGCTGCCCAATATGTGTCCAGCTGTCACCAAACAAGAGGAAGATGAGACTCCACGGACTGTTATATTTATCCCAATACACCCGCCCCACCCCACCCCCACCTCCCCATATAGCGGTCACCAACTAAGAGGAAGATGAGACTCCACGGACTGTTATACCCCAAACCATCCGCCCCACACCACCCCACCTCCCCATATAGCGGTCACCAACTAAGAGGAAGACGAGACTCCACGGACTGTTATACCCCACACCCCCCACCCATCCATACCCACCACTCACCCACCTGAATCCAACTCCCCCCCACACACACACACACACACACACTTTACTAGCTTTGGCAATGCCAAGTATCTATTCGGACGTGCCAATAAAGCTTGTTTGATTTGATTCGATATAGTCATGCCAACCGGACTACCCAATCTGTGTGTGAAAGGCTGCACTACCAGTAATTAACCCTTATTGTTGTGGAGAACTATCTCACTAGATAGCTCCCTTAAAATCAATGTACGATTCTCTTGAGGGTGCAATTCTTTTGAGGGTGTCTGTTTTTCTTGATGAAGGGTCTACTGTATCTGTTCTGCCATATTCTATTTACTTTTTTAAATGTATAGCTGTCTGGATACTTTTTTAAAATGAACAGTAGCTAGGGTTTATATTCAGAGTAGGTCTTATTTTCGGAGTAGGACTTCTATTTAAAGCATACTCCAAATATCCTGAAAAATCATGCTAGGTCTTATTTTTGGAGAAACACAGTAGCAGCTGAGAAGGCAACACTTAGTTACCATATTTCCAGCAATCCAGGTGCAGTCCTGAGACAGGGTAAGATATTGCTGTCAGCCCCATACAGGGATAAAGAGTGCCTTTAGAGAAAGTCTAGATTGTGCAACCTTCCTACCAAAATCAATTAATTCCCAGTTATTGGAGTTCCTGGGACTTCACATAAGTCACCCCTATGGCCATAGTGAGTGAAGTAGAGACTTTACATTATTGGAGTGGAGAAAGGTACCCTGCCACCATTTTAAATTGTGCATCCACCGCAACACCTCCAACATGGCCTGCAGGGCAGAGCTAGGCAGACTCCCCCTATGGCTCACCATACAGAAGAGGGCGCTAGCTTTCCAGGCACACATCCAGGGGAGCAAGCCCGACTCCTACCACCACCAAGCATGGCTAAGCCACCTGAGCAAACCAGACACCCCCCAACCAAACAACAGCCAACCACCAAACCAAAAACACCAACAGATGATAACCAAGGCCGAAATAAAGGTGACCACAGAGGCAAACAGAGAGCTGTACATTGAAGATTGGAGAAACGAAATAAATAACTCCAAGAAACTCACCGTGTACCAATCCCTACAAAGGGACTAAACCATGGCCACCTACCTGGAGAGAATACGCCACCCCAAACACAGACAGACCCTGAGCTGGTACAGACTGAGCGCCCACAACCTAGAGATAGAGACAGGGCGATACAGGCAGACATACAAGCCACGGGAGAACAGACTGTGCCAGCACTGTGACCAGGGGGCCCTAGAAGACGAGACCCACTTCCTGCTACACTGCACCAAATACTCAGCTGTGAGGGCCGTCTACTACCAAAGACTCTCTGTCCACATCCCAGACTTCATATCTGCAGACGAGAAGAGGAAACTCTACATCCTACTGGGAGAAGAAGAGGCCACTGTGGAGATCGCTGCCAATACGTGTCCAGCTGTCACCAAATAAGAGGAAGATGAGACTCCACGAACTATTATATTTATCCCCATACACCCGCCCCACCCCACCCCCACCTCCCCATATAGCGGTCACCAACGAAGAGGGAGATGAGACTCCACGGACTGTTATACCCCAAACCAAACGCCCCGCCCCACTCCACCTCCCCATATAACGGTCACCAACGAAGAGGAAGATGAGACTCCACCGACTCTTATACCCCAAACCACCCACCCCACCCCCACCATACCCACCACTCATCCACCTGAGTCCAACTCCCCCCACACACACACACTTTACTAGCTTTGGCAATGCCAAATATCTATTCGGACGTGCCAAGAAAGCTTTTTTGATTTGATTTGATTATCCACCACAGAAGGCTGAATGTGTTATCAGTTACCACAGTAAAGTTACATCATGGTTCAACTGCACCACTGCTTCATGAGTCATTCCTGCACTTACCATTAGGGCACTTCCGAACACCACCACACAGCTCAGGGTAACAGAGGACCCCTTTCCAACTGGAAATGCCCAAGGGGAAAACTGCCACCACCATCAGTTACTACACACTCCCCCCTCAATAGTGCTTGGCCTAGTTGGAGAAGGATACATCGCACTTGTGATCTTTGTGCAAACATATAAAAATTCTTTATTATCACATCAACATAACATATTCAAAATTATTCATATATAAAGGAGATTTATATTTGGTAGCTTCAGGTTAGGTTAATAATAATTATGTTGAATAGATGTTTCGGTCCCATACAGAGCTTTCTCAACAACATCATATGTTCCACCACCAAATGGCTCAGGGTAAGGGAGGATCCCTCTCCATCTGAAAGTGACCTAGGAGAAATCTACCACCACCATCAGGTACCACGCAGACTCCCCTAAATAGTGTCTGGCCGGGGAGGTGAGCTGGAAGAGTTGGTATAGTTTCTTTGACCCACCCATCACCTCACCACCACAATTACTACTCCCATCCTTCGGTTGCCTCTATTGGGTTGTGGGAACTGTATGGGAATTACAGTAATATGAACTTCATTAGCTCCACATTTCTTTCCTAGTAGTATGTGAGTAAGCTTACTTCAGTAGTAGTAGTGTCACTTTACAATGTTGGTATTAGGTAAGCATTGTATAGGTACATTGCAAAAAGCAATATGGAAAAAATGTAAGTATTGTTATAGTTTTAAAAATGCCATTATGAGAATCAGAGAGTATGGGGTGAGACATTGTTGTCTTCATTCAAGTTTATGAGGTAAGGTTATGTTCACATCCATTGGAGACTCCATTGCAGTGTCCATTGAAAATTGGTGGAAGGGAAAAGTTCTGTATACTTTGACTTTTTCCTCCGCCGGTTTTAGTTTAGAAAAACGATGGATACCCGACAGATACCATTATTGTCAATTGGATCTGATGGGCTCCACGTGTAGCCACTATTTTAGCATTTAGCGATCTGCTTCTCCATGGTTCTGGTCTTCCAAAGGAAAGGTCTTTAAAGATTGCGGCCAAACTGCTGTACAGTACAGCGGGGACCCAGAGTGAACTCTAATTGCAGGCACTGCACTGCTGCCCAACCCCCCCCCCCCCCCCCTCCCCAGAGAAGGAAATAAAAACACCCCTGTGGCCAATCCCCACTATCTCCGTACCTTTATGGGTGTAGGATGGCTCCTGTCGTTTGAAGGCTCTCAGGCCTATCCTAGTAATACAGATATTGAGCTAACGTACACTCCACATACTACATGGTATCTCTGTGGACTTCTCTCTACCCAAAGGAAACACAGCATCCTCTGTTGTTCAATCCTTCATGCGGGAATTTCCTAAGGACATGTTTTGTTTTTTTTTGTTTTTTTTTTCTAATGTAGATTATGAGCCCCACATAGAACTCACAATGTACATTTTTCCCTATCAGTATGTCTTTTTTGGAATATGGGATGGAAATCCATGCAAACACGGGGAGAACATACAAACTCCTTGCAGATGCTTTTCTGCCCTTGGTGGGATTTGAACACCAGGACTCCAGCGCTGCAAGGCTGCAGTTCTAACCACTGAGCCACTGTGTGGCCCCTGACATGTTCTTTTTAAGGTCGGGGCCACACGGGCCAGAAAGTCAGATCGTAGCATTTTACAGTAACGCAAAGTGGAAGGGATGCTGCAGTTTTGAAAATCGCAGCATGTTAATTATATCTACAGAAACACCGGCAGCTTCCCCATAGATATAATTGTAACAAAGTCAGCGGAGGAAAACTCCGCAAACTTTCTGTTTAAAGCACTGCAGGAAGAACCGTGATGCGTTCCCGCTGCGTTTTTTCCTACAGCGCTCTATAGCTGCGGGTCGTCCCGTGGGGCCTAAAGGGGCCTAATTTATTTTTACTTTATTAAACGTTCTGCAAGCTACAGAAAGAAGTCATTGCATTATCCATTATCTGATTTATTTACGTCTTGTATCATAATAATGAGCACAAGCTCATTGCACATGAAGAGGAAAAAAGAAGCTAAAATTGTCTAAAAACATAGTTTGTGATGGCACAGGAAGCTGTGAATGGAAGTAAAATCCTAATGAGCCTATACTCCCACTACCACCCCCAGAGCTATGTTTCACAGAATAATTAGATTACAACAAATTGTACAGCAGTAAGTAGCTTTATAAGGGGGAGACATATCATTAGGTGGACATCTGCTGGAAGATTGATAGTTGGATGGCAGGCTATGTTAGCGCCTTCCAATCATATGCAAATCACCTGATCATCAGCCAGTGCTATTGTTGATGATTCTTTCAATGTGCAAGTTATCTACAAATAGCACCCAGTCCCTATGCCTTGTGGAAGAAGTGATTAAGGCTAAGCGTTCTTGTTTTCCCTCATCCCCACCTTATTTTTCTTTTATGGCATGTAATCAGGCTGCCTGCTGACGTTATATTTTAGAGCTGACCTATAGCTCAATGGCTTTCTTGACAGCCTTTAACAAACTCCTTCTATGCCTAGATGACAACAGTGGTGTGATCTAAGAAGCACTCGCCATCCTTAATACATTCATTATCACCGAGCCATTTATCTTTGTGACAGGAATTGATACCCCCCATCTATTCCGCGCCTAGGCAATAAGGAGTTAAATGCTAATTAGAAATAATATTTGTGCCCTTGTAAAATGGCGCTGTTTCATTAGCAATATTTATGATACTTCCCAAGTTTTACAGACAGCCAATGGCAAAGTGTCGTGATTGATGCCTTCATTATTTTAAATAATGTACCGTTGGCTGATCCGCTGTCTGGGTAGTTGAAACATTTATATACCAAGCCCCTATAGCTAAGTTATAGACATACTGTATATTTTCTGTTATCCTTTGCAGTGGATAATGCAATATTAGGTTCACAAGACATTTTTACTATACAGTTCATGGAAAGGGCATCCATTTTACATAGACTTCTATGGTTAACTAAAAAAATCCAAAGTCTATTTTTTTGCAATATTGATAAGCACAACCTTGCCACGTTTTTCTGACCTGCAAAAGAACAGACAGAAATGTATACCTTTTTTTAAGTCATTGAAGTCTATGTAAAATGGATGATCTTTCAAAGACATCCTTTTGCATACTTTATTCGACACATACTGTACTTTTTGCATTCTTTTTTTCAAAATGGAGCCATGAATTGTATTGACTACAACTATATGTGAACTGAGCCTAACTACATTTGTAGCAAATTATCACCCATGTGACAAAATAACTATTCCTTTATTCTTAAATGGGTTGTCCAGAAGGACACTTATCACCTATCCTGTGCATACGTGATACATTTTGATTCTGGGACAACCCCTTTTAATATCTGGTCACTATCATTAGAATCCCTTTTTCAGTTCTACCACATCTGAATAGCCTTAAGAAAGGCTATTCTTCCCCTGCCTTTAGAATGCTTCTCCATGCTGCCGTTACGGTGATATATTCGGGTTTCTCCATATGTAAATGAGTCGTCGGATAGCATAGGGGACAGTCCCCCTGCACTCAAACAACACTGGGAGTGTCCCCTGTAATGCCTGAAGACTCTCCAGCAACGTTCCTTCTTCTTCTGTAGCCGCTCACATCCTCCTGCGTCTTCTTCCAGCGAAACTGTTCTGTGCTGGCATCCAACATGTAAGTGATGCCTGTACAGAGCTACTGAGCATGCTCAGTATGATCTGTACTCCGTAGAACTACACGAGCGTACTGCGCATGTGCAGTACGATCGCAGAGCCATCGATAGCAGAACCGACTGTGCATGTCTTGTCGGATATTTTTCTGTGGCCACTACACGAGTGAACGCAGTCTTGCCGGAAGAAGATGCAGGAGGACACGTGCAGCTGTAGAAGAAGAAGGGCGTCGTTGTCTGGCGACTCATTTGCATATTGAGATATACGGGAATATCACTGGAACGGTGGGGCAGAGAAGAATTCTAAAGGTAGGGAAGAACAGCCTTTCTTAAGGCTATTCAGATGTGGTACTGTTGAAAAAAGGGATTCTAATGATAGAATCTCTTTAACCAGCAATAATTGCAGCCAAACAAGATGAGGGTTTCATAGCATCCCAGAATATGAGAAATATTTAGTAACATTTCAGATCACTTCTGGAATTTATGCTAGGATACGAAACTGCAATGGAAGAACTGTGAAGTGGAAATCTATAAATAGGATTAAAGGGATTCTTCCATGAGGGTACTCCCAACTATTCATGTAGAGGTCATATAGGGGGATTTATCATGCAGCATCCCTATTTTCCAAAGCAGAGAGTCCCTGCCGAGTGATCATCTATCCTTTATGAGTATAGGCACCATATAGTACTACAGTGCATTTCCCTATTGTATTGCTAAACTTACAAAGTTTATGAACCACTAACATTAAATGTTATGACTGCCAAGGGGTCTGCCAGAGGACCCCATCCTATCCCTCCCATGGATCAGTACACCCTGGGTTAGCTATACTGGGTAAGGTAGTTTCTTGTTCTATGTTTTGATACTAAAATGAACTATGATAAATCTATTACTATATATACGTCACCATTACATACCATAAACGGTCCCATTTATCAGTAATGTTATAGTTATACATTTGTGCTCTTCACACACTAGAAGTAATTGGAACCTTCTTTAATCCTTGCTCATATTAGCTAACAGATTTGTATTGAAGCAGAATACATTATCCAGCTAAATATTGTGACTTTCCTTAATCACACATTTATCAACAGGATCAAAAATAATTTCATCAGATCTTTACTGTAATTATTTTTTTTTTGTTCTAACATACATTTTCCTATTAAACAGTACTATTTCATTGTATTAAAGGATTCCTACAGGGACCTCACCTACCAAGCACCATAATACTGGTGTATTACTTCACCACTTTAACCATAGGTGTATTACCTCACCACTCACCTTGCCACTTTAATCATAGGGAAAACGGTGCATCGTCACCAGGCCCTATGGTAGTGGGGGCCCCCTCAGTCGATCTAAGTTGAAAGGGGCAGTCCCACATCTTAGGTGCTGTCCCATTCTTCCAGGCGACAGGTAGCGATTTCAATTGTATATGTGTCCTTAGGATGCAGATATAGTTGAATACAATGGTGGATCACCACTTTTCAGTTTACAGCCAGAGCCTGCAGGCAGCTCTTTAAGGAGAGGTTTAGGTGAGAATAACTTTTTTGTAATTTGTATGTAATATATATCGATGATGAGTGTGGGGGCTACTTAGGAGGGCAATACATTACCCCTCAACTCCCTGCAGCGGAACAGCTTTCCACGGCTGATTAGGCTTAGATTAATGGGCCTAATCAGTTGGAAGTCTCACGTCGTGGGAGTCTAAGAATCTGCAGCAAGAGCAAGCGGGACTCTTATTTTTTTGGCTTCAATCTATGCCTCCCATCGCTTTTAGGGATCAGGGAGGAATCTGCTGCTTAATTTTGAGGTGGAATCCTCCTCAAATTCAGAAGCATATTACTGATGGAAAACAACAGAGATTAGATCTTTGGTGCAGAGAAGCCTCACTCTTTATGTTGTGCTATAACCCCCAAAAAAGAGAGAATCTAGGTCTATATTTGGAACTGGATCTAAAGTAGCTAACACTAGGTTCATGCTAGTGTTCAAGTTTCCGTCATTCAGGTCCTCATGGGGACCTGTCTGTTTTTTTCAAGTGTCGTGGCATTGAAACAGACCAGATGCTTCTCTTCTCAGCTCCTGCTGCTACTTTCATTTTCATCATGTTTGTGTACTGCCAACCGGGTTCCCCCATTGCTACTATAGCTGAGACCCTCTCTGGCCCTTCCTAACTCCTCTTTGTGAGGTCTACGAGCCTTCCTGATACCTACAGCCTGGCGGTACTGGCATCCACTACGGCCTATCCACATGCCATGGTGCCATCTTTGCAGTTCAGAAACTGTCTACTTTCCAGTCTGCATGGCCTACTCATCAGTTGCGCCTACACTCAGTCACAGATGTCACTACTGTGCCTCTCATGCCTGATCCATCCATCTTCCTCTCTATGCCTCACACACCACATAGGCTTCTGCCAGAACCAAATAGCCTGCCGGCCTCTCAGAGTGCTGCGGCCGCCATCTTGGGCTACAGTGACTCAAACCGCTGTATCTGTGTTCCCCTCACAGTTACTCCTGGCATTACTAATGTCTGCAAACATTTAGGCAGCATATATCCATTTGAGACTACGGTATCTCCGGGCTGCTGAGTACAATGACTCTGTGGTGCAAGGGACATATTACTGTTGGCCATTCTATCCTGGAGGGCTATTGAATTTCTCTCCTACTGCTGACAATCATTTCTGGACTTGTTACTTTTATACTTTTCCTGGATCGAGGCCTGCTGGTCTGAGCAACTTATGCCTGCCTGCACCTGTGGCACTCTGTTGTCTCCCCAGGAGCCTTCCTCTACTCCCTGGTATGCACACACCATGCATACTATGTCTGGCTAACATTTTAGCTCCCCTGAAGGCACCAATGGCTTGACTCTATTTTCCATACCACCCTGACATCACCTGCCTTGATAACATATCCACTCTCAAAAGGTGAAGACTCGCAAACTCAGGGAAGAGTCAGCAGTTTTGCATACTCTGCCTGAATTACTCAGATCTCCTTCTGGCTTAGCAGGGGGCGGCTCAGCCCACAGTAGTACTACCTTCCTTGCTGCCTCTGATCACAAACCTATGGCAGGTGCTGGGACTTCCAACTTGGACCCCTCTGTTCTCTTTACTAAAATAGAGCAACTGCTCTCTACTGAATCCTCTAAGGCGGTGACTGACTTCACCAAACAAATCCAATCTCTTGGCTCCAGTGTCACTGAGGTGGAGGACAGAATACATGAGGTTGCTGATGCCCTAGAGGAAGAGAAAACTTGCCTCAATGATTATTCTCAGAATCTTGGGCCAATGATTTGAAATTGGAAGACCTAGAAAATAGGTCTAGGAGAGCTAATATCCATATTCAAGGAGTGCCGGAATGTATTACCACGCTACATGAGTGTATCACTACGTTGTTTACAACCCTGCTCCCACAGGTTGACTCTACTCTGTTTCCCATGGACCGTATTCACTGAGCTCCAGGTCGCCCTAAGAACCAGAATGTACCCAGAGAAATTATTCTCAAGCTGCACTACTCAGACCTCTCAGCAGCCCAAAATCTACAACCTCTACCAGGTATGGACCCTTCAGTATGGCTATTTACAGATCTGGCAACTCTGGACAGACATAGACTCATGCGCCCAGTGACTCCAAAAAGCCCCTTTCCTTTTCATATGGCCTGTACTATCAACAATAAAGACTAGCTCATCCCCTCTCTGAAAGAGGGCTCATCAACCTGAACACACCACCCCCACTGTGAAACATGGTGGAGGCAGCATCATGTTGTGGGCATGCTTTTCTTCAGCAGGGACAGGGAAGCTGGTCAGAGTTGATGGAAAGATGGATGGAGCCAAATACAGGACAATCCTGGAAGAAAACCTGTTGGAAGCTGCAAAAGACTTGAGATTGGGAAGGAGATTCACTTTCCAGAAAGACAATGACCCTAAACAGATATTGTTTTGTGAGTTGACTTGATAATGCTCAATGAGAAGATAAGTACTACCATCTCTGACACTTGTCCTCTCTTTGACAGGGTTTGGACATCATGGGCTAATAGGTCTAACATCCCAGGTCTGCCATACTGTCTTCAACTATAATTTGATATTAGGATTAAGTGCTGTGCTCATACCTCTTTTCCTGAGTCAGATCTAACCCCTCCCCCTTCCCTCTGATTTATGCACTTTGGCGTTATGCAACCTCCTTTACTTCTCACTGTGTTTCTTAATGGTTCTTTTACCTTTGTACCCTTCTTATACTACAAGCGTGTCAACTTTAGATTTAAAAATGTTATCCTTGTATTGGATTTACTTCTGTGAGTTGTTCTGAACTGATCTTCTGATCTTCTTTTGTCTGTCCTCATGTTCTGATTTGTTTGCATCATTTCCGCCAGTTTCATACTGAAACAGTTGGAGAGAAATGTCCTCCTTACAGTACTTTTCTCTCTGCAAGTTTCCTACGGAGATTTCAATACATGTGTAAACCCAGCCTTAGATGGTATTGAAAAGGGTGTTTGTTGTAAAAAGTATATTGCAGCAAGATTCTAAACTCATCCTAAACTACTTAGGTAAACCATATGCTTGTTACTGTTACTCATACTGCTCTACATATGTCTGGGAGTGACATAAGGTGATTTAAAAAAGTAAAAATATTTTGCAAATATTCATGCACATATGTAACTGATGAATCAGATACATTTACACTAAAATCAGACATCAGCAGTATGTACACACCTACATATATCAGAAATGGAACATAAGCCATCAATAAATCAGAACCGCCTACAATAAAAGGGTCTTTAGTAAGTTTGCTAACATTTCCATTCTGCACTATTAGGTTATGGACCCACTTTGCGGAAACGCAGCTTTTTTTGTTGCAGATTTTGCTGCATTTTTTCGAGCCAAATCAAGGAGCAGATTGAGCAGTAAGGAGAAGTGTAAGAGCTTCCTTTTCGTACATCACATATAAAAGTATATAGCCAAAATTAAACATAAACACATTAGTTATCCCCGCACTCAAAAAAGCCCGAAATATTAAAATATTTATACCATGCTGTGAACAGTGTAGCGGCAAAAAAAAAATAGCCAGGGGCAACACGGTGGCTCAGTGTTTAGCACTGTTGCATTGCAGCGCTATAGTCCTTGGTTCAAATCCCGCCGAGAACAACATCTGCAAAGAGTTTGCATGTTCTCCCGTGTTTGTGTGGATTTCCTCCCATTCTACAAATACATACTGATAGGGGAAGAAAAAAAATGTACATTGTGATCCCTATATGGGGTTCACAATCTACATAAAAAAAAAACAATAAAAAAAAACGCCTCCCATTGAAATCAATGAGAGCCAGTCAAAGAAAAAGCCAAACAGGATTTTTTTTAAACACTTCTACCATCACATCTTTCCCCAAATGGTATCAATAAAAATGTCATCTTGTCCCACATAAGAAGTCTCCATACATGTAAATATGAAAAAGTTACATGTGTCACAATATGGTGCCAATTTTTTTTTTCTATTTTGCAAAGTTTTAAAAAAAAATTTAAAGTTATCAAAACATTACAAATACTATATAAATTTCATATCGCCATGTCTGTACTGAACTGCAGAATACAGGTAACATGTCATTTTTACCACACAGTGAACACAGTAAAAATTAAACCCATATGAAATTGACGCAAATGCATTTTTTTCTCCAATTGCACCTCATTCTGATTTCTTTCCAGGTTCTCAGTACATTGCACAGCATATTGAATAGTGCCATTACAAAGTATGATTTGGCCCGTAAACGATAAGACATCATGGGACTCTTTAAACTGAAAAAGTTAGGGCTCTTGAATTGTAGGGAGGGAAAAATGAAAATGCAAAAACAAAAAATGGGCTTAAAGTAACTTGATACCATACCATACTATATGTTTTGTGGATATTGAAGCCTCTGACAGAAAGCACAGGACTTTTTCCTGTTTGAAAAGTAAGGAAACAAGATGGAATGCCGTTGTCACCATGTAACTTTAAAGGGTTTCTATCATTAGAAAATTAGGTTTTCAAGTAATGGCATTTAAAAAGGCTATTCTACTTCTGCCTCTCATTCTCTTATGCTCCCCACCGTTCCCAAGCACACCAGCATCAACTGCTCATCCCCCCTTAGTGCCTCCTGTTCACTCCCTCCTGTATCTTGTCGTCTTCAGCCTTGCGACGCTGCACTATTTGTGGTTGAAAGCCCGCGCATGCGCAGTTGGCTCTACCGCTTTCAATCCAGGCAAAGCTGACTGCGCATGCTCCATCGGCCATTTTGGGGTGGTCTGTTACACGATTTCAACCACAAATAGCGCATCGTCAGATGCCTACGCAAGGCTGAAGACGAGAAGATGCAGAGGGAGTGAACAGAAGGCACTAAGGGGCGTTGAGCAGTTTATGACGCTGGTTTGCTCGGGAACGTCGGGGAGCACAAGAGAATGAGAGGCAGGAGTAGAATAGCCTTTTTACCGTATTTTACGGACTATAAGGCGCACTGGACTATAAACCGCATTGCCCATGAGCGCCTTATAGTCCGTCTCGGTTCATATATAAGGCGCACCGGACTATAAGCCGCAGTCCGGTGCGCATTATATCTTATTGAAAGCGGCGGCAGGCAGACTTTGCCAGCGGCCGCTTAACCCCCGCGTGCCAGCCGCTTCTATTGGAAGCGCTCGGCAGGCGAGGAGGGGCTCTATCAGCAAAATCATGCTGATAGAGCCCAACCGTAAATGTTAGATTAAACTACCCCCCCCCCCCCCCCCGTTTTAAAATAAAAGCCTGAAACAGAATGTGAAACTTACCGAGCGGTGTAGGGTGGGCATTCAGGCCTCCTCTTCCTCCGATGTTCCGTCCGGCGCTCGCAAGCTGTTAATGGCCAGGGCACATGCGCAGTAGAAGCATTATGATATTGCGCATGCGCCCCGGCCATTATCAGCAAGCGCTGGAGGAGAAGGACGGAACATCGGAGGCAGAGGAGGCCTGAATGCCCGCCCGCCCTGCACCGCTGGGTAAGTTTCACGTTCTGTTTCAGGCCGGCGTGACAGCAGGGCTGCCGGACACTTCCCATTCATTTCTATGGGAGCCGGCATGCGAGCGCTCCCCATAGAAATGAATGAACTGCTTTTTTCCATTCATTTCTATAGGGAGCGCTCGCATGCCGACTCCCATAGAAATGAATGGGAAGTGTCTGTCCATTCATTTCTATGGGGAGCGCTCGCATGCCTGCTCCCATAGAAATGAATAGGAAGTGTCCGGCAGCCCTGCTGTAACGCCGGCGTGTACTGCTGTGATACACGCCGGCGTTCGGTAGTGTGAATGCACCCTTACGGTGCCTTTTATGTATGTATGGAAGCGGAACGCAGTCTTTGCCGCCGCTTCCATCCATATATAAGCCGCACTGGACTATAAGCCGCACTTACGATTTCTGAGGAAATCGTAGGTTTTTATGTGCGCCTTATAGTCCGGAAAATACGGTAAGTGTCATTACTTGAAAACCTAATTTTCTAATGATAGAATCCCTTCAAAAGTAATAAAATGATGAATAAAACATGGTTGGATACCACAGTTTTTTTTCAATGTAGACACAACAAATGTAAATATGCCGAAAAATCTCTCCATTTTCAATCAAATGTGTCTATCAGATACAGTTAATCCCAATGCAGAGAATATTTCTATGCCATTCTAAACATTTTGCACAGATGCATCATGGGAATTGTAGTTGTTTTAGGTTTAAAGGCATTGAGGAAGTCCACAAGCCTCTAAGGGGAGGAAATTCAAGGCAGAGGTTACTAGCAATAAAAATGTTCTGGATCTTCACACTACAAACACAAATACCAGAAGGTATGAATATAAGACAGAATGTGATATATCAATATTAGAGAAGTTATGTGACTCCATCTAATATCTTAGATGTATATTATTTTACTATAGTTTTAACGCAATAGTTGATATATGTGGGGGAAGAGTTATGCATATGTGTGACTATAGGAAGTGACCCTATAAAATTAGCTGTGTGTGTCAGTATGGTATGCTATCACTAAAGCTGGTTGCAGACAACTGTGAGCTTTTCCATGGTGTTGAATTAAAGGCACGGGTGGCGTGCGGATGTCACCCATGCTTCCACAGACCCTTTAATTAAATGAATAGGAGCCACGGAAGCAAGGACTGCAAAATAGGGCAGGAATTGGACCTGTTCTATATTTCGCGGCCTGAACTGATGTCATTTTAATGGTGTAGAAGGCAAAGTTTTATATGGAATTCGCTCCGTGGTGGAAATGGGTTGGAATTTATCTACGTGGGAGCACTCCAACTTCTTTTTCTATGCATAGAAAGAATCACAATAAGTGTAACTTAACTTTTGATTTTCTGACTATTTGTCATTAATACATTTTGTAATATCCTTTATTAATACATTTTGGCTCCTTTCTGTATCTCTTTCCTTTACTTCTCTATAAAGAGCTACTTCTCACACTGCATAGGCTTGGGTATGTAACTTGAAACACTTGGGCATTGTAAAACATAGAAAGCTGCTTGTGGTGTCATTATGAAAAAGAAGATTCTCATGTTTCATATCACACCACGTTCTTATCTGTATTATTATTGGGATATTTACTGGCAGCTGTTCCCAATATCAACTGTGTTTTAAACTGAAGTTACCTCTGGAAGTGATACACATAGAACTGTAACCTTAGTATCATATGAAAGATGAGAATCTCCTGAAAAAGAATTTGTGGTTGGTGCTATCATGTCAATACAGTGAAAAGCTATAGGGCATTTTTGATGGATGCGTGAATTGCCCAACACGTCCTATTTCTCACTGATCAATCACTGACGCTGGGTTCACACCTGCGTCTGGGGTCTCCGTACTATGGTTTCCGTCTTCTGCATGGCAGAAGACGGAAACCATAGATCGGGTCCGGCCGTGAGCGGCGGTGAGCGTTTTAGGCTCTCCGCCGCGAAACCGGATTTTTTTATCCGGACACAGAGTACTGCATGTCCGACTCTGTGTCCGGATTATAAAACCCGGTTTTGCGGCGGAGAGCGCAAAACGCTCACTGCCGGACAGCTTTCTCACCCATTCAAATGAATGGGTGAGAAAGTCTCCTGCAGGCTTCCGTCTCCTGCATCTGTTTTATGCAGGAAACGGAAACCTGCAATAAGGACCGACGACGCAGATGTGAACGAGCCCTGACTCAAGTCTATGAGACATCTTTAAAAGTGGGTTCCACAGAGATGCAAGTCAGTTATGAAAAAAGGGACCTTTTCATCTAATTTTTACAGCCAATTTCCATCTATATAAGCCCTACAGCCGTTTTTGCAGAACCATGATCAGGCTGAGAAAAACAGTTCATGCGCCGAACACTTTTCCTGGACTTATCACAGCTCGTATACATAGAACCCAAAGCATCATACTGTTCTCTAATACAGTGTACGCTCCCAAATTACCAAACTGAAGTATACAGTATTCACAGCATCATATACAGTCCTATGAAAAAGTTTGGGCACCCCTATTAATCTTAATCATTTTTAGTTCTAAATATTTTGGTATTTGCAACAGCCATTTCAGTTTGATATATCTAGTAACTGATGGACACAGTAATATTTCAGGATTGAAATGAGGTTTATTGTACTAACAGAAAATGTGCAATATGCATTAAACCAAAATTTGACCAGTGCAAAAGAATGGGCACCTCAACAGAAAAGTGACATTAATATTTAGTAGATCCTCCTTTTGCAAAGATAACAGCCTCTAGTCGCTTCCTGTAGCTTTTAATCAATTCCTGGATGAAGGGATTTTGAACCATTCCTCTTTACAAAACAATTCAAGTTCAGTTAAGTTAGATGGTCGCCGAGCATGGACAGCCCGCTTCAAATCATCCCACAGATGGTCAATGATATTCAGGTCTGGGGACTGGGATGGCCATTCCAGAACATTGTACTTGTTCCTCTGCATGAATGCCTGAGTCGATTTGGAGCGGTGTTTTGGATCATTGTCTTGCTGAAATATCTATCCCCGGCGTAACTTCAACTTTGTCACTGATTCTTGAACATTATTCTCAAGAATCTGCTGATACTGAGTGGAATCCATGCGGCCCTCAACTTTAACAAGATTCCCGGTGCCGGCATTGGCCACACAGCCCTAAAGCATGATGGAACTTCCACCAAATTTTACAGTGGGTAGCAAGTGTTTTTCTTGGAATGCTGTTTTTTTTTGGACGCCATGCATAACGCCTTTTTGTATGGCCAAACAACTCAATCTTTGTTTCAACAGTCCACAGGCTTGTCCAAATGTGCTTTTACATACCTAAGGGGGCTCTGTTTGTGGCGTGGTTGCAGAAACAGCTTCTTTCTCATCACTCTCCCATACAGCTTCTCCTTGTGCAAAGTGCGCTGTATTGTTGACCGATGCACAGTGACACCATCTGCAGCAAGATGATGCTGCAGCTCTTTGGAGGTGGTCTGTGGATTGTCCTTGACTGTTCTCACCATTCTTCTTCTCTGCCTTTCTGATATTTTTCTTGGCCTGCTACTTCTGGGCTTAACAAGAACTGTCCCTGTGGTCTTCCATTTCCTTACTATGTTCCTCACAGTGGAAACTGACAGGTTAAATCTCTGAGACAACGTTTTGTATCCTTCCCCTGAACAACTATGTTGAACAATCTTTGTTTTCAGATCATTTGAGAGCGGTCTGCCCATGCTCGGTGACCATCAAACTTAACTGAACTTGAATTGTTTTGTAAAGAGGAATGGTCCAAAATCCCTTCATCCAGGATCTGATTAAAAGCTACAGGAAGCGACTAGAGGCTGTTATCTTTGCAAAAGGAGGATCTACTAAATATTAATGTCACTTTTCTGTTGAGGTGCCCATACTTTTGCACCGGTCAAATTTTGGTTTAATGCATATTGCACATTTTCTGTTAGTACAATAAACCTCATTTCAATCCTGAAATATTACTGTGTCCATCAGTTACTAGATATATCAAACTGAAATGGCTGCTGCAAACACCAAAATATTTAGAACTAAAAATGATTAAAATTAATAGGGGTGCCCAAACTTTTTCATAGGACTGTATATATATTGTATAGACAAGGTAATTCAGAAGCACTCAGCTTCTCAGAGAACAGCATAGGGCTGTGACTTGTCTACAGTCAGGCCAGATTCCTCCATTTTAAAAGGGATTTCTGTCACCAGAACGGTTCCTCTTGCACTAGAAGCATAGTCAGGTAACCTGGATTGATGCTAATAAAACTATTGCTATTTGCCAATTGTGATATCCTTGTTGCAACAAACATTTCGACTATGGATGCACCAATTAGGAAATAGAAGAAAAAATGTTTTATTCACATGAAGCCAACTATCTGACTGTGCTCATAGTACAATAGGGACTGTTCAGATGACCAACGTCTGAAACTTCTAATATGTAACAGGTAGTACACATATCGATTGACTCAGCTTAGCACAGACATACGCAACCCAACCAAAGTCATACTTCTTTCCCAGATACGTTGTAATAACATCTATGTGGCCTGAGGATAGGTGTGTGTGCGGAGGTGTATGAAAGGAAGGGAGCATATTACATACAGCACTGGTCAGCAACAGCTCACCAATGGGTGAAATCATAGGCCTTTTAATTTTATATGCAGACTTAGAAAGCAGATAAATGTGATGAAGTCATCCCTATTGGAGATGAACAAACAGCGTTCGATAGAGTACATGTTCGATCGAATATCAGGCTGTTCGAGATGTTTGATTCGAGTCAAACACCGAGTGGCAAACTCACTAAAAATTTGATTCCACTCCCACCTTCCCTGGTGCTTTTTTTTGCACCAATAACTGCGCAGGGGAGGTGGGACAGGAACTACGACAACGGAGGGATTGAAAAAAGTAATTGGCTGGCTAAATCAGGTGACCTCCAATTTATACGAATAGTGGATTTAATATCCGGGTTATATGAGACTGAACTATGTGACTGTGAGACAGGGGCAGATGTATAGGCATGGTTAGCTAGGGATTACCTTTATTTATGTGGGAATGTTACTCACACAGCTCTTTGGGGCTCTATCTGGTCGGGATCTCTGTCAGCTTGCGATAGGTATGCATTGACCAGCGTTGATTGGCCGAATGCCATACAGAGTACAGCATTCGGCCAATCAACGCTGGTTCTGCCGGAGGCTCGTCTGTGAGGAGACGGAGTCTAAGATCGGACCAGAATGGAGACTGCTGTGGACCGATCTTAGACTCTGCCAGAGTGTGCAGCAGGGTTCAGTGTGCAGCAGGGTTCAGCGCACACTTAGCCCTGCTATATCTCTGATGCAGCAAAGCTGAGTGTGCAGCAGGGTTTAGCGCATCTCTGATGCAGCAAAGTTCAGTGCACACTCAGCTTTTTCTACATCTCTGATGCAGCAAAGCTGAGTGTGCAGCAGGGTTCACATCTCCGATGTAGCAGTGCTGGCCGTGCGCTCAGCTTGGCTGCATCTCCTGTGTAGTCAAGCTGAGCACAAGGCCAGCACTGCTACATCTCGGCATAGGAATGCATTGACCAGCGTTGATCGGCCGAATGCCATACAGAGTACAGCATTCAGCCAATCAACGCTGGTTCTGCCGGAGTCTCCATTCTGGTCTGATCTTAGACTCCGCCTCCTCGCAGACGAGCCTCCGGCAGAACCAGCATTGATTGGCCGAATGCTGCACTCTGTATGGCATTCGGCCAATCAACGCTGGTCAATGCATTCCTATGGGAAAAAGTCAGCTCCTGCATATTGCAAGCTGACAGGCATCCCGACGTAATACAGTGACTTGGGCATGTTAGATGCCCCCAGACATGCTTCCCCTGCTGTCCCAGTTGCATTCCAGGGTGTTGCATCATTTCCTGGGGTATCATAGTGGACTTGGTGACCCTCCTGAGTCGAATAGTGGTTTCCCCCTTAACGAGTATTTTTTCCCCATAGACTATAATGGGGTTCGATATTCGATCAAACAGTTGAGTATTGAACGGCTACTCGAATCGAATCTGCCTCTTCATCCCTAACATGCATCCCCCATACATTCCATCTGCCTCTTCATCCCTAACATGCATCCCCCATACATCACATCTGCCTCTTCATCCTTAAACAACATGCAGCCCCTATACATTACATCTGCCTCTTCATCCCTAACATGCAGTCCCCATACATTACATCTGCCTCTTCATCCCTACACAACATACAGCCCCCATACATTACATCTGCCTCTTCATCCCTACACAACACACAGTCCCCATACATTACATCTGCCTCTTCATCCCTAACATGCAGCCCCCATACATTACATCTGCCTCTTCATCCCTAACATGCAGTCCCCATACATTACATCTGCCTCTTCATCCCTAACATGCAGCCCCCATACATCAGATCTGCCTCTTCATCCTTAAACAACATGCAGCCCCTATACATTACATCTGCCTCTTCATCCCTAACATGCAGCCCCCATACATTACATCTGCCTCTTCATCCCTAACATGCAGCCCCCATACATTACATCTGCCTCTTCATCCCCCCACACATTACATCTGCCTCTTCATCCCTACACAACATACAGCCCCCATACATTATATCTGCCTCTTCATCCCTAACATGCAGTCCCATACATTACATCTGCCTCTTCCCTACACTACACACAGTCCCACATACATTACATCTGCCTCTTCATCCCTACACAACATGCAGTCCACATACATTACATCTGCCTCTTCATCCCTAACATGCAGCCCCCATACATTACATCTGCCTCTTCATCCCTAACATGCAGTCTCATACATTACATCTGCCTCTTCATCCCTAACACGCAGCCCCCATACATTACATCTGCCTCTTCATCCCTAACATGCAGTCCCATACATTACATCTGCCTCTTCCCTACACTACACACAGTCCCCATACATTACATCTGCCTCTTCATCCCTACACAACATACAGCCCCCATACATTACATCTGCCTCTTCATCCCTAACATACAGCCCCCATACATTACATCTGCCTCTTCATCCCTAACATGCAGCCCCCATACATCACATCTGCCTCTTCATCCTTAAACAACATGCAGCCCCTATACATTACATCTGCCTCTTCATCCCTAACATGCAGCCCCCATACATTACATCTGCCTCTTCATCCCTAACATGCAGTCCCCATACATTACATCTGCCTCTTCATCCCTAACATACAGCCCCCATACATTACATCTGCCTCTTCATCCCTAACATACAGCCCCCATACATTACATCTGCCTCTTCATCCCTAACATGCAGTCCCCATACATTACATCTGCCTCTTCATCCCTACACAACATACAGCCCCCATACATTACATCTGCCTCTTCATCCCTAACATGCAGTCCCATACATTACATCTGCCTCTTCCCTACACTGCACACAGTCCCACATACATTACATCTGCCTCTTCATCCCTACACAACATGCAGTCCACATACATTACATCTGCCTCTTCATCCCTAACATGCAGTCCCCATACATTACATCTGCCTCTTCATCCCTAACATGCAGTCCCCATACATTACATCTGCCTCTTCATCCCTAACATGCAGCCCCCATACATTACATCTGCCTCTTCATCCCTACACAACATACAGCCCTCATACATTACATCTGCCTCTTCATCCCTACACAACATACAGCCCCCATACATTACATCTGCCTCTTCATCCCTAACATACAGCCCCCATACATTACATCTGCCTCTTCATCCCTAACATGCAGTCCCCATACATTACATCTGCCTCTTCATCCCTAACACGCAGCCCCCATACATTACATCTGCCTCTTCATCCCTACACAACATACAGCCCCCATACATTACATCTGCCTCTTCATCCCTAACATGCAGTCCCATACATTACATATGCCTCTTCCCTACACTGCACACAGTCCCACATACATTACATCTGCCTCTTCATCCCTACACAACATGCAGTCCACATACATTACATCTGCCTCTTCATCCCTAACATGCAGTCCCCATACATTACATCTGCCTCTTCATCCCTAACATGCAGCCCCCATACATTACATCTGCCTCTTCATCCCTAACACGCAGCCCCCATACATTACATCTGCCTCTTCATCCCTACACAACATACAGCCCCCATACATTACATCTGCCTCTTCATCCCTAACATGCAGTCCCATACATTACATCTGCCTCTTCCCTACACTGCACACAGTCCCACATACATTACATCTGCCTCTTCATCCCTACACAACATGCAGTCCACATACATTACATCTGCCTCTTCATCCCTAACATGCAGCCCCCATACATTACATCTGCCTCTTCATCCCTAATACGCAGCCCCCATACATTACATCTGCCTCTTCATCCCTAACATGCAGCCCCCATACATTACATCTGCCTCTTCATCCCTACACAACATGCAGTCCCCATACATTACATCTGCCTCTTCATCCCTTACATGCAGCCCCCATACATTACATCTGCCTCTTCATCCCTACACAACATACAGCCCTCATACATTACATCTGCCTCTTCATCCCTAACACGCAGCCCCCATACATTACATCTGCCTCTTCATCCCTAACATAAAGTCACATACATTACATCTGCCTCTTCCCTACACTACACACAGTCCCCATACATTACATCTGCCTCTTCATCCCTACACAACATACAGCCCCCATACATTACATCTGCCTCTTCATCCCTAACATACAGCCCCCATACATTACATCTGCCTCTTCATCCCTAACATGCAGCCCCCATACATCACATCTGCCTCTTCATCCCTAACATGCAGCCCCCATACATTACATCTGCCTCTTCATCCCTAACACGCAGCCCCCATACATTACATCTGCCTCTTCCCTACACTACACACAGTCCCACATACATTACATCTGCCTCTTCATCCCTAACATGCAGTCCCCATACATTACATCTGCCTCTTCATCCCTAACATGCAGCCCCCATACATTACATCTGCCTCTTCATCCCTACACAACATACAGCCCTCATATATTACATCTGCCTCTTCATCCCTAACATACAGCCCCCATACATTACATCTGCCTCTTCATCCCTAACATGCAGTCCCCATACATTACATCTGCCTCTTTATCCCTAACATGCAGTCCCCATACATTACATCTGCCTCTTCATCCCTAACACGCAGCCCCCATACATTACATCTGCCTCTTCATCCCTACACAACATACAGCCCCCATACATTACATCTGCCTCTTCATCCCTAACATGCAGTCCCATACATTACATCTGCCTCTTCCCTACACTGCACACAGTCCCACATACATTACATCTGCCTCTTCATCCCTACACAACATGCAGCCCCCATACATTACATCTGCCTCTTCATCCCTAACACGCAGCCCCCATACATTACATCTGCCTCTTCATCCCTACACAACATGCAGTCCCCATACATTACATCTGCCTCTTCATCCCTAACATGCAGCCCCCATACATTACATCTGCCTCTTCATCCCTACACAACATGCAGTCCCCATACATTACATCTGCCTCTTCATCCCTAACATGCAGCCCCCATACATTACATCTGCCTCTTCATCCCTACACAACATACAGCCCTCATACATTACATCTGCCTCTTCATCCCTAACACGCAGCCCCCATACATTACATCTGCCTCTTCATCCCTACACAACATACAGCCCCCATACATTACATCTGCCTCTTCATCCCTACACAACATACAGCCCCCATACATTACATCTGCCTCTTCATCCCTACACAACATACAGCCCTCATACATTACATCTGCCTCTTCATCCCTAACACGCAGCCCCCATACATTACATCTGCCTCTTCATCCCTACACAACATACAGCCCCCATACATTACATCTGCCTCTTCATCCCTACACAACATACAGCCCCCATACATTACATCTGCCTCTTCATCCCTACACAACATACAGCCCCCATACATTACATCTGCCTCTTCATCCCTACACAACATACAGCCCCCATACATTACATCTGCCTCTTCATCCCTACACAACATACAGCCCCCATACATTACATCTGCCTCTTCATCCCTAACATGCAGCCCCCATACATCACATCTGTCTCTTCATCCTTAAACAACATGCAGCCCCTATACTTTACATCTGCCTCTTCATCCCTAACATTCAGCCCCCATACATTACATCTGCCTCTTCATCCCTAACATGCAGCCCCCATACATCACATCTGTCTCTTCATCCTTAAACAACATGCAGCCCCTATACTTTACATCTGCCTCTTCATCCCTAACATTCAGCCCCCATACATTACATCTGCCTCTTCATCCCTAACATGCAGTCCCCATACATTACATCTGCCTCTTCATCCCTAACATGCAGCCCCCATACATTACATCTGCCTCTTCATCCCTAACATGCAGTCCCATACATTACATCTGCCTCTTCATCCCTACACAACATGCAGCCCCCATACATTACATCTGCCTCTTCATCCCTAACACGCAGCCCCCATACATTACATCTGCCTCTTCATCCCTAACATGCAGTCCCATACATTACATCTGCCTCTTCCCTACACTACACACAGTCCCCATACATTACATCTGCCTCTTCATCCCTACACAACATGCAGTCCACATACATTACATCTGCCTCTTCATCCCTAACATGCAGCCCCCATACATTACATCTGCCTCTTCATCCCTAACATGCAGCCCCCATACATTACATCTGCCTCTTCATCCCTAACACGCAGCCCCCATACATTACATCTGCCTCTTCATCCCTACACAACATGCAGCCCCCATACATTACATCTGCCTCTTCATCCCTACACAACATGCAGTCCCCATACATTACATCTGCCTCTTCATCCCTACACAACATGCAGCCCCCATACATTACATCTGCCTCTTCATCCCTACACAACATGCAGTCCCCATACATTACATCTGCCTCTTCATCCCTACACAACACGCAGCCCCCATACATTACATCTGCCTCTTCATCCCTACACAACACGCAGCCCCCATACATTACATCTGCCTCTTCATCCCTACACAACATGCAGTCCCCATACATTACATCTGCCTCTTCATCCCTAACATGCAGCCCCCATACATTACATCTGCCTCTTCCCTACACTACACACAGTCCCCATACATTACATCTGCCTCTTCATCCCTACACAACACGCAGCCCCCATACATTACATCTGCCTCTTCATCCCTACACAACACGCAGCCCCCATACATTACATCTGCCTCTTCATCCCTACACAACATGCAGTCCCCATACATTACATCTGCCTCTTCATCCCTAACATGCAGTCCCCATACATTACATCTGCCTCTTCATCCCTAACATGCAGCCCCCATACATCAGATCTGCCTCTTCATCCTTAAACAACATGCAGCCCCTATACATTACATCTGCCTCTTCATCCCTAACATGCAGCCCCCATACATTACATCTGCCTCTTCATCCCTAACATGCAGCCCCCATACATTACATCTGCCTCTTCATCCCCCCACACATTACATCTGCCTCTTCATCCCTAACACGCAGCCCCCATACATTACATCTGCCTCTTCATCCCTACACAACATACAGCCCCCATACATTATATCTGCCTCTTCATCCCTAACATGCAGTCCCATACATTACATCTGCCTCTTCCCTACACTACACACAGTCCCACATACATTACATCTGCCTCTTCATCCCTACACAACATGCAGTCCACATACATTACATCTGCCTCTTCATCCCTAACATGCAGCCCCCATACATTACATCTGCCTCTTCATCCCTAACATGCAGTCCCATACATTACATCTGCCTCTTCATCCCTAACACGCAGCCCCCATACATTACATCTGCCTCTTCATCCCTAACATGCAGTCCCATACATTACATCTGCCTCTTCCCTACACTACACACAGTCCCCATACATTACATCTGCCTCTTCATCCCTACACAACATACAGCCCCCATACATTACATCTGCCTCTTCATCCCTAACATACAGCCCCCATACATTACATCTGCCTCTTCATCCCTAACATGCAGCCCCCATACATCACATCTGCCTCTTCATCCTTAAACAACATGCAGCCCCTATACATTACATCTGCCTCTTCATCCCTAACATGCAGCCCCCATACATTACATCTGCCTCTTCATCCCTAACATGCAGTCCCCATACATTACATCTGCCTCTTCATCCCTAACATACAGCCCCCATACATTACATCTGCCTCTTCATCCCTAACATACAGCCCCCATACATTACATCTGCCTCTTCATCCCTAACATGCAGTCCCCATACATTACATCTGCCTCTTCATCCCTACACAACATACAGCCCCCATACATTACATCTGCCTCTTCATCCCTAACATGCAGTCCCATACATTACATCTGCCTCTTCCCTACACTGCACACAGTCCCACATACATTACATCTGCCTCTTCATCCCTACACAACATGCAGTCCACATACATTACATCTGCCTCTTCATCCCTAACATGCAGTCCCCATACATTACATCTGCCTCTTCATCCCTAACATGCAGTCCCCATACATTACATCTGCCTCTTCATCCCTAACATGCAGCCCCCATACATTACATCTGCCTCTTCATCCCTACACAACATACAGCCCTCATACATTACATCTGCCTCTTCATCCCTACACAACATACAGCCCCCATACATTACATCTGCCTCTTCATCCCTAACATACAGCCCCCATACATTACATCTGCCTCTTCATCCCTAACATGCAGTCCCCATACATTACATCTGCCTCTTCATCCCTAACACGCAGCCCCCATACATTACATCTGCCTCTTCATCCCTACACAACATACAGCCCCCATACATTACATCTGCCTCTTCATCCCTAACATGCAGTCCCATACATTACATATGCCTCTTCCCTACACTGCACACAGTCCCACATACATTACATCTGCCTCTTCATCCCTACACAACATGCAGTCCACATACATTACATCTGCCTCTTCATCCCTAACATGCAGTCCCCATACATTACATCTGCCTCTTCATCCCTAACATGCAGCCCCCATACATTACATCTGCCTCTTCATCCCTAACACGCAGCCCCCATACATTACATCTGCCTCTTCATCCCTACACAACATACAGCCCCCATACATTACATCTGCCTCTTCATCCCTAACATGCAGTCCCATACATTACATCTGCCTCTTCCCTACACTGCACACAGTCCCACATACATTACATCTGCCTCTTCATCCCTACACAACATGCAGTCCCCATACATTACATCTGCCTCTTCATCCCTAACATGCAGCCCCCATACATTACATCTGCCTCTTCATCCCTAATACGCAGCCCCCATACATTACATCTGCCTCTTCATCCCTAACATGCAGCCCCCATACATTACATCTGCCTCTTCATCCCTACACAACATGCAGTCCCCATACATTACATCTGCCTCTTCATCCCTTACATGCAGCCCCCATACATTACATCTGCCTCTTCATCCCTACACAACATACAGCCCTCATACATTACATCTGCCTCTTCATCCCTAACACGCAGCCCCCATACATTACATCTGCCTCTTCATCCCTAACATAAAGTCACATACATTACATCTGCCTCTTCCCTACACTACACACAGTCCCCATACATTACATCTGCCTCTTCATCCCTACACAACATACAGCCCCCATACATTACATCTGCCTCTTCATCCCTAACATACAGCCCCCATACATTACATCTGCCTCTTCATCCCTAACATGCAGCCCCCATACATCACATCTGCCTCTTCATCCCTAACATGCAGCCCCCATACATTACATCTGCCTCTTCATCCCTAACACGCAGCCCCCATACATTACATCTGCCTCTTCCCTACACTACACACAGTCCCACATACATTACATCTGCCTCTTCATCCCTAACATGCAGTCCCCATACATTACATCTGCCTCTTCATCCCTAACATGCAGCCCCCATACATTACATCTGCCTCTTCATCCCTACACAACATACAGCCCTCATATATTACATCTGCCTCTTCATCCCTAACATACAGCCCCCATACATTACATCTGCCTCTTCATCCCTAACATGCAGTCCCCATACATTACACCTGCCTCTTTATCCCTAACATGCAGTCCCCATACATTACATCTGCCTCTTCATCCCTAACACGCAGCCCCCATACATTACATCTGCCTCTTCATCCCTACACAACATACAGCCCCCATACATTACATCTGCCTCTTCATCCCTAACATGCAGTCCCATACATTACATCTGCCTCTTCCCTACACTGCACACAGTCCCACATACATTACATCTGCCTCTTCATCCCTACACAACATGCAGCCCCCATACATTACATCTGCCTCTTCATCCCTAACACGCAGCCCCCATACATTACATCTGCCTCTTCATCCCTACACAACATGCAGTCCCCATACATTACATCTGCCTCTTCATCCCTAACATGCAGCCCCCATACATTACATCTGCCTCTTCATCCCTACACAACATGCAGTCCCCATACATTACATCTGCCTCTTCATCCCTAACATGCAGCCCCCATACATTACATCTGCCTCTTCATCCCTACACAACATACAGCCCTCATACATTACATCTGCCTCTTCATCCCTAACACGCAGCCCCCATACATTACATCTGCCTCTTCATCCCTACACAACATACAGCCCCCATACATTACATCTGCCTCTTCATCCCTACACAACATACAGCCCCCATACATTACATCTGCCTCTTCATCCCTACACAACATACAGCCCCCATACATTACATCTGCCTCTTCATCCCTACACAACATACAGCCCTCATACATTACATCTGCCTCTTCATCCCTAACACGCAGCCCCCATACATTACATCTGCCTCTTCATCCCTACACAACATACAGCCCCCATACATTACATCTGCCTCTTCATCCCTACACAACATACAGCCCCCATACATTACATCTGCCTCTTCATCCCTACACAACATACAGCCCCCATACATTACATCTGCCTCTTCATCCCTACACAACATACAGCCCCCATACATTACATCTGCCTCTTCATCCCTACACAACATACAGCCCCCATACATTACATCTGCCTCTTCATCCCTACACAACATACAGCCCCCATACATTACATCTGCCTCTTCATCCCTACACAACATACAGCCCCCATACATTACATCTGCCTCTTCATCCCTAACATGCAGCCCCCATACATCACATCTGTCTCTTCATCCTTAAACAACATGCAGCCCCTATACTTTACATCTGCCTCTTCATCCCTAACATTCAGCCCCCATACATTACATCTGCCTCTTCATCCCTAACATGCAGCCCCCATACATCACATCTGTCTCTTCATCCTTAAACAACATGCAGCCCCTATACTTTACATCTGCCTCTTCATCCCTAACATTCAGCCCCCATACATTACATCTGCCTCTTCATCCCTAACATGCAGTCCCCATACATTACATCTGCCTCTTCATCCCTAACATGCAGCCCCCATACATTACATCTGCCTCTTCATCCCTAACATGCAGTCCCATACATTACATCTGCCTCTTCATCCCTAACATGCAGTCCCATACATTACATCTGCCTCTTCCCTACACTACACACAGTCCCCATACATTACATCTGCCTCTTCATCCCTACACAACATGCAGTCCACATACATTACATCTGCCTCTTCATCCCTAACATGCAGCCCCCATACATTACATCTGCCTCTTCATCCCTAACATGCAGCCCCCATACATTACATCTGCCTCTTCATCCCTAACACGCAGCCCCCATACATTACATCTGCCTCTTCATCCCTACACAACATGCAGCCCCCATACATTACATCTGCCTCTTCATCCCTACACAACATGCAGTCCCCATACATTACATCTGCCTCTTCATCCCTACACAACATGCAGCCCCCATACATTACATCTGCCTCTTCATCCCTACACAACATGCAGTCCCCATACATTACATCTGCCTCTTCATCCCTACACAACACGCAGCCCCCATACATTACATCTGCCTCTTCATCCCTACACAACACGCAGCCCCCATACATTACATCTGCCTCTTCATCCCTACACAACATGCAGTCCCCATACATTACATCTGCCTCTTCATCCCTAACATGCAGCCCCCATACATTACATCTGCCTCTTCCCTACACTACACACAGTCCCCATACATTACATCTGCCTCTTCATCCCTACACAACACGCAGCCCCCATACATTACATCTGCCTCTTCATCCCTACACAACACGCAGCCCCCATACATTACATCTGCCTCTTCATCCCTACACAACATGCAGTCCCCATACATTACATCTGCCTCTTCATCCCTAACATGCAGTCCCCATACATTACATCTGCCTCTTCATCCCTAACATGCAGCCCCCATACATCAGATCTGCCTCTTCATCCTTAAACAACATGCAGCCCCTATACATTACATCTGCCTCTTCATCCCTAACATGCAGCCCCCATACATTACATCTGCCTCTTCATCCCTAACATGCAGCCCCCATACATTACATCTGCCTCTTCATCCCCCCACACATTACATCTGCCTCTTCATCCCTAACACGCAGCCCCCATACATTACATCTGCCTCTTCATCCCTACACAACATACAGCCCCCATACATTATATCTGCCTCTTCATCCCTAACATGCAGTCCCATACATTACATCTGCCTCTTCCCTACACTACACACAGTCCCACATACATTACATCTGCCTCTTCATCCCTACACAACATGCAGTCCACATACATTACATCTGCCTCTTCATCCCTAACATGCAGCCCCCATACATTACATCTGCCTCTTCATCCCTAACATGCAGTCCCATACATTACATCTGCCTCTTCATCCCTAACACGCAGCCCCCATACATTACATCTGCCTCTTCATCCCTAACATGCAGTCCCATACATTACATCTGCCTCTTCCCTACACTACACACAGTCCCCATACATTACATCTGCCTCTTCATCCCTACACAACATACAGCCCCCATACATTACATCTGCCTCTTCATCCCTAACATACAGCCCCCATACATTACATCTGCCTCTTCATCCCTAACATGCAGCCCCCATACATCACATCTGCCTCTTCATCCTTAAACAACATGCAGCCCCTATACATTACATCTGCCTCTTCATCCCTAACATGCAGCCCCCATACATTACATCTGCCTCTTCATCCCTAACATGCAGTCCCCATACATTACATCTGCCTCTTCATCCCTAACATACAGCCCCCATACATTACATCTGCCTCTTCATCCCTAACATACAGCCCCCATACATTACATCTGCCTCTTCATCCCTAACATGCAGTCCCCATACATTACATCTGCCTCTTCATCCCTACACAACATACAGCCCCCATACATTACATCTGCCTCTTCATCCCTAACATGCAGTCCCATACATTACATCTGCCTCTTCCCTACACTGCACACAGTCCCACATACATTACATCTGCCTCTTCATCCCTACACAACATGCAGTCCACATACATTACATCTGCCTCTTCATCCCTAACATGCAGTCCCCATACATTACATCTGCCTCTTCATCCCTAACATGCAGTCCCCATACATTACATCTGCCTCTTCATCCCTAACATGCAGCCCCCATACATTACATCTGCCTCTTCATCCCTACACAACATACAGCCCTCATACATTACATCTGCCTCTTCATCCCTACACAACATACAGCCCCCATACATTACATCTGCCTCTTCATCCCTAACATACAGCCCCCATACATTACATCTGCCTCTTCATCCCTAACATGCAGTCCCCATACATTACATCTGCCTCTTCATCCCTAACACGCAGCCCCCATACATTACATCTGCCTCTTCATCCCTACACAACATACAGCCCCCATACATTACATCTGCCTCTTCATCCCTAACATGCAGTCCCATACATTACATATGCCTCTTCCCTACACTGCACACAGTCCCACATACATTACATCTGCCTCTTCATCCCTACACAACATGCAGTCCACATACATTACATCTGCCTCTTCATCCCTAACATGCAGTCCCCATACATTACATCTGCCTCTTCATCCCTAACATGCAGCCCCCATACATTACATCTGCCTCTTCATCCCTAACACGCAGCCCCCATACATTACATCTGCCTCTTCATCCCTACACAACATACAGCCCCCATACATTACATCTGCCTCTTCATCCCTAACATGCAGTCCCATACATTACATCTGCCTCTTCCCTACACTGCACACAGTCCCACATACATTACATCTGCCTCTTCATCCCTACACAACATGCAGTCCACATACATTACATCTGCCTCTTCATCCCTAACATGCAGCCCCCATACATTACATCTGCCTCTTCATCCCTAATACGCAGCCCCCATACATTACATCTGCCTCTTCATCCCTAACATGCAGCCCCCATACATTACATCTGCCTCTTCATCCCTACACAACATGCAGTCCCCATACATTACATCTGCCTCTTCATCCCTTACATGCAGCCCCCATACATTACATCTGCCTCTTCATCCCTAACACGCAGCCCCCATACATTACATCTGCCTCTTCATCCCTAACATAAAGTCACATACATTACATCTGCCTCTTCCCTACACTACACACAGTCCCCATACATTACATCTGCCTCTTCATCCCTACACAACATACAGCCCCCATACATTACATCTGCCTCTTCATCCCTAACATACAGCCCCCATACATTACATCTGCCTCTTCATCCCTAACATGCAGCCCCCATACATCACATCTGCCTCTTCATCCCTAACATGCAGCCCCCATACATTACATCTGCCTCTTCATCCCTAACACGCAGCCCCCATACATTACATCTGCCTCTTCCCTACACTACACACAGTCCCACATACATTACATCTGCCTCTTCATCCCTAACATGCAGTCCCCATACATTACATCTGCCTCTTCATCCCTAACATGCAGCCCCCATACATTACATCTGCCTCTTCATCCCTACACAACATACAGCCCTCATATATTACATCTGCCTCTTCATCCCTAACATACAGCCCCCATACATTACATCTGCCTCTTCATCCCTAACATGCAGTCCCCATACATTACACCTGCCTCTTTATCCCTAACATGCAGTCCCCATACATTACATCTGCCTCTTCATCCCTAACACGCAGCCCCCATACATTACATCTGCCTCTTCATCCCTACACAACATACAGCCCCCATACATTACATCTGCCTCTTCATCCCTAACATGCAGTCCCATACATTACATCTGCCTCTTCCCTACACTGCACACAGTCCCACATACATTACATCTGCCTCTTCATCCCTACACAACATGCAGCCCCCATACATTACATCTGCCTCTTCATCCCTAACACGCAGCCCCCATACATTACATCTGCCTCTTCATCCCTACACAACATGCAGTCCCCATACATTACATCTGCCTCTTCATCCCTAACATGCAGCCCCCATACATTACATCTGCCTCTTCATCCCTACACAACATGCAGTCCCCATACATTACATCTGCCTCTTCATCCCTAACATGCAGCCCCCATACATTACATCTGCCTCTTCATCCCTACACAACATACAGCCCTCATACATTACATCTGCCTCTTCATCCCTAACACGCAGCCCCCATACATTACATCTGCCTCTTCATCCCTACACAACATACAGCCCCCATACATTACATCTGCCTCTTCATCCCTACACAACATACAGCCCCCATACATTACATCTGCCTCTTCATCCCTACACAACATACAGCCCCCATACATTACATCTGCCTCTTCATCCCTACACAACATACAGCCCTCATACATTACATCTGCCTCTTCATCCCTAACACGCAGCCCCCATACATTACATCTGCCTCTTCATCCCTACACAACATACAGCCCCCATACATTACATCTGCCTCTTCATCCCTACACAACATACAGCCCCCATACATTACATCTGCCTCTTCATCCCTACACAACATACAGCCCCCATACATTACATCTGCCTCTTCATCCCTACACAACATACAGCCCTCATACATTACATCTGCCTCTTCATCCCTAACACGCAGCCCCCATACATTACATCTGCCTCTTCATCCCTACACAACATACAGCCCCCATACATTACATCTGCCTCTTCATCCCTACACAACATACAGCCCCCATACATTACATCTGCCTCTTCATCCCTACACAACATACAGCCCCCATACATTACATCTGCCTCTTCATCCCTACACAACATACAGCCCCCATACATTACATCTGCCTCTTCATCCCTACACAACATACAGCCCCCATACATTACATCTGCCTCTTCATCCCTACACAACATACAGCCCCCATACATTACATCTGCCTCTTCATCCCTACACAACATACAGCCCCCATACATTACATCTGCCTCTTCATCCCTAACATGCAGCCCCCATACATCACATCTGTCTCTTCATCCTTAAACAACATGCAGCCCCTATACTTTACATCTGCCTCTTCATCCCTAACATTCAGCCCCCATACATTACATCTGCCTCTTCATCCCTAACATGCAGCCCCCATACATCACATCTGTCTCTTCATCCTTAAACAACATGCAGCCCCTATACTTTACATCTGCCTCTTCATCCCTAACATTCAGCCCCCATACATTACATCTGCCTCTTCATCCCTAACATGCAGTCCCCATACATTACATCTGCCTCTTCATCCCTAACATGCAGCCCCCATACATTACATCTGCCTCTTCATCCCTAACATGCAGTCCCATACATTACATCTGCCTCTTCATCCCTAACATGCAGTCCCATACATTACATCTGCCTCTTCCCTACACTACACACAGTCCCCATACATTACATCTGCCTCTTCATCCCTACACAACATGCAGTCCACATACATTACATCTGCCTCTTCATCCCTAACATGCAGCCCCCATACATTACATCTGCCTCTTCATCCCTAACATGCAGCCCCCATACATTACATCTGCCTCTTCATCCCTAACACGCAGCCCCCATACATTACATCTGCCTCTTCATCCCTACACAACATGCAGCCCCCATACATTACATCTGCCTCTTCATCCCTACACAACATGCAGTCCCCATACATTACATCTGCCTCTTCATCCCTACACAACATGCAGCCCCCATACATTACATCTGCCTCTTCATCCCTACACAACACGCAGTCCCCATACATTACATCTGCCTCTTCATCCCTACACAACACGCAGCCCCCATACATTACATCTGCCTCTTCATCCCTACACAACACGCAGCCCCCATACATTACATCTGCCTCTTCATCCCTACACAACATGCAGTCCCCATACATTACATCTGCCTCTTCATCCCTAACATGCAGCCCCCATACATTACATCTGCCTCTTCCCTACACTACACACAGTCCCCATACATTACATCTGCCTCTTCATCCCTACACAACACGCAGCCCCCATACATTACATCTGCCTCTTCATCCCTACACAACACGCAGCCCCCATACATTACATCTGCCTCTTCATCCCTACACAACACGCAGCCCCCATACATTACATCTGCCTCCTTATCCCTACACAACATGCAGTCCCCATACATTACATCTGCCTCTTCATCCCTAACATGCAGCCCCCATACATTACATCTGCCTCTTCATCCCTACACAACATGCAGCCCCCATACATTACATCTGCCTCTTCATCCCTAACATGCAGCCCCCATACATTACATCTGCCTCTTCATCCCTAACATGCAGCCCCCATACATTACATCTGCCTCTTCATCCCTAACATGCAGTCCCATACATTACATCTGCCTCTTCATCCCTACACAACATGCAGCCCCCATACATTACATTACATCTGCCTCTTCATCCCTAACATGCAGCCCCCATACAGTTATAAAACACTCCCTTTCTTCACCAGACACACGTGCACTGCCGCTACTTCCGGCTCTCCCTTCTCCGAGAAGCCCCGCCCCTTCCCGTGACATCACACCTTCCAAGATCCGCCCCATAAACTACATCCCCAGTATCAGCTTCCGATCCTTGTACCACGTGCTCGTGACGTCAACACAGGACATATCACCCAGTAGGAAATAGCACCTGCCGCAGCATCCCCTGGTGGAATGGTGACTGTGACTAGTGGGCAAGGTAACCGGCTGCGGCCAGTCACAGGGGGCTCCCGACTATCGCGACTTCTCTGCTAGTGGACATTGCTATATAATACACACACCTGTATTTCCAATAAACCCATCCAATACACTACAATGTAGTTATATAGGTGACACTCGCAGACCTGCCATATCTGTGTGATGTTACATACATGTAGCAGAGCTGTGTTTGTCATTAGTCTCGGGCTACCTTGAGGACACAAGTGTGATCTGTGAATTTACAAAGCCCTGGGGACACCCTGGTTTACTACATATTAAAGCTACACCCCAGTAGGAGCCAGCATGTTACTGTAATGTATGTACAGCTTGATCAACGTCTCTGCTATGGCGCCAGTGTTGTGGTCCATCACCAGGTCTTTAGATTTACCTGACCGCGAGTGTGACATCACTAGTGACATCATGATACCAGGCGCCCATTGATAGACGTCTGTGGCCACATATTACACTGAAGATATTGTCAGACATTTGGGGCCAGAAAACTGGCGTAGACTTAATAAATATACTGCATAGACCTAATGATTGTGGGGCATCTGACGTGAAAGTAGCTGAATGTGCTACACCCCAATCTTTATACATCTCCCCATATTTTCCTATTGGTGGTGTTTTGAAATATTCCATTTTACCTTTATACTGTAGATCAGGCATGTCAAACTCAGGGTACCCCGAGGGCCACATGAGTAACAAGAGGTTGTTGCGAGGGCCGCACACAGCAGCTAATGGCTAGGGCCTAGGGGACTGATCACTAATACCATGCATCGCAAAAATCCGGCATTTCTATTGCAGGCTACATAGAGTAGCCTACAATAGAAAGTATAGAATGACAGGCTGGAGCCTCACAAGGCTCCTGGCTGCCATAAAAATGCACGCAGGCCCCGAATCTTGCTCCGGGTGCCAGCGTGCACCATTATTGTGTTGGAGTGCTGGGGAAGGGTTGGAGTGCTGGGGGAGGGGGGCTTCTGGATGTCTGGCCCTTCCTTGGGCCTGAGGACTATTTTTTCCCACCCACTTGCAATTCTTGCACTTGGGGGTTAATAGGAGCACTACAGGCTGTAATGCTCCAATTAACCCCCAAGTGAAAGAATTACAAGGTGGGTGGGAAAAAAAACAGTCCTCAAGCCCAAGGAAGGGCCAGACAGACATCAAAAAGCCCCCCTCTCCCAGCACCCCCTCCCCCAGCACCCCAACCCTTCCCCAGCACTACAACCCCCCCATCATCATAAATCTAGTATTTATCCTCTATCCATAGGATAGGGGTTAAATACTTGAAAAATCACAATTTCTTCTGCAGAAGCTTACCTGCTTCAGCCTGTGCCGCGGTCTTGTGAGACTGCGTAGGACGCAGGCACACATCGGGTGCGGGCCTGATTACGTGGCCACGTCACCCGGCGTGGGGGGAGGAGGAGGGGGCGGAGCAGGCAAGGAGACCTGCGAAGGGTGAGGGGCGGCCGCTCTAAAGTTTAGGGACAAAGTTTGAGACTTTTGTCCGGGCCGCAGATATGCCTGTAAAGGGCCGCATGTTTGACATGCCTGCTGTAGATTATAATTTAAGGGAGTCTGTCAGTACCAAAATCATTACTACACCAGTCCCGGCTCCTAGTTTTGGCAAACTGATTTTTATTCCTATGCCAGTGAGTTAAGAATGCTTTAGGGGAGCGTTCTGGGGTGGCTGAGCATCATGGCAAGATCATCTTCTTGGAGGAGGTGGGGGATGCTGTGATTATATCAGTGTTGCTGGGAGAGGTATAGAGGGAGAAGATCTTTCTGCAATGCTCAGCCACCCCAGAACATGCCTGATGCACTCTTAGGGCGGGTTCACATGGTGTTGGTAACAGCGTATTTTGGTCTTGATTTTGACGCGGGAAGCCGTGTCAGAATAGGACCAAAATGCGACTGTCGTGGTTTCCGACAGTCGCAGCTTCCCGCTCCGGAGTAGGCCCAACGGAATGGGCCTAGCCAGGAGGGTGCTGCTGCGAGGCAGACGCCGTGGCTGAATCAGCCGCAGAATCTGCCTGAAGAAAGGGCAGCTCGCTTCTTTTTTCCGTGAGTGGGAACAAACCGCTCGTAAAAAAGGAAGCTAGCGGTCTACATAGACCTCTATTGTGATGGGGCGGATTTTGAGGTAGATTCGGCATCAAAATCCGCCCCCTCTTGCCCAGTGTGAATGAGCCCTTATCTTATTTATATAGGAATTTTACGTAAGAGTTTTTGTGAAAATTAAGCAGCCCCTCTACAAACAAATGATAGCACCGTGCTCACAGCCCTGACCACTATATGGTACTGGGGCTGGTTTAGTAATGCTTATGGTGCTTACAGGTTCTCATCTGCTTAGGCCTATACATAGGTGTTGCCGCATAGTATGTGTATGTAGTTGTTGTCAGTTATATAAATGTCACTTTTTTTTTTTAAATCATTTTGGGACGTTCTACTTACCCCTGCTAGTATGGTAGACTGGTATGTGTGTGAAGATTCCTCCTCTGTATACTTTTGCCACTATTAATTATCATATTAATATTGACCATCTTGCTTGTAGTTTGCAGGAAGGAACCATGTATGTTTTTGCAACTGTGCTTGCTGCCTTATTCTTAACCTTGCTTCAACGGCGCTTCAAGAGCAGACGACTGTGTCTTGATCCAAAGCGACTAGATGGCAAAACTGTCCTCATAACAGGTAAGCCGGTTGTATGACACATTCATCTTCAGTGTCATTAATGGCGTGTATAGGATTACAAAAGAATGGTTACTTTCTTCCAGTGCCACACCTGACCATGGCTTGTACTTGGTATTACATACATGGTAATCTACTGCAACCACACACAACCTGTGAACAGACTTAGCACTATTTTTTGGAAGAAAACAGCTAAGGGCGGGTTTACATCTGCGCACCGGTCTCCGTTTTCAGGTTTCTGTCTTCTGCCGACAGGAGACGGAAACCCAGCAGACAGTGTCCACCCGTGCGCACCTGTGAACGTTTTGTGGTCTCCGCGGCGAAACCGTTTTTTTAACTGGACACAAAGTCCTACATGTCCGACTTTGTGCCCAGTTTAAAAAAAAAAAGGTTTCGCTGCGGAGACTACAAAACGCTCATGGGTGGACACTTTCAAATGAATGGGTTTGAAAAGTGACTGCCGAGGGGGCCACACAGTGGCTCAGTGGTTAGCACTGCAGCCTTGAAGCTCTGGAGTCCTGGTGTTCAAATCCTGCCAAGGGCAATAAACCATCTCCAAGGAGTTTGTATGTTCTCCCCGTGTGTGCATGGATTTCCATCCCATATTCCAAAGACATACTGATAGGGAAAAATGTACATTGTGAGCTCTATGTGGGGAAAAAAGAAAAGAAAAGTGACTGCCGGTTTCCGTCTCCTGTCCAGTTTCTCAGGCAGAAGACGGAAACCCACCCTAACCTCGTTCAGCTCCAGCTGCTACAACTTGTGCCACAGAATACTTTTTCCATTTTACAGTGAGAAAAGTGCAGGTAACAAGTCAAGAAACTGTCAGTTGCTTCTTTTTGTTATTCCTGATGCTGCACATTGAATGTAAAATGTGGAATATGAATAGCTGCAAAGTGTGAGGATGAATTCAGAGGTGCAAGTTTTGTTGCAGAAATTTCTGTGACTCAAATTCACTCGTTGCACTTGGCACAGAACAACCTGTACAACACTAATATTCCTAAGGTTATGCTGCCATACAAGAGAAGAGGCAAACTATACCGTGTATGCACATACTGATCATTGTAATATTAGAAATCAATAAGCTATTACATGGGTTGCTGAATTCTATGGGTGTCCAGCAACATATGAGTTAATCCTTCTGGATGTTCAGGTCACACGGGTAGGATGCATTGACTATGTTGACTATTGACTATGTTGTAGACTTCATCGTAATATGGTAGCAACTTTCGTCAAGTATTCTCCAGTTGCATTGTCCTACAAATCTCAGTTAGGTCTCATAAACACGGTGGAGTTATTTGCGCTGCTATATGGGGCTCCGTGGTAATATATGTTATTTGTAAAATAGTATATGTCCATAATACTGAATCTGAAGCATGCCAAATGTTTTTGGATTTCTATAGGAAGTGACATAAATAACTTCAGTAAATCAGAAGCATACGGCGGTATAATAGAGCTTCTAGTCCATTAGTGCCTAATACAGCTCCATACAATGTATGTAAGGGTTCTTAATATTACTATATAATGGAGAATATTACGTGGCCATGCATCCAACAATCCAACTTAACTCATTTATATATTCAATATTCAACCTAGGACAGCATCATGCATTAAAATTCTGGTGTAAAGCGGCTGAAAGGAAGACCATATTATTCCAGTCTCTCTATTGGTCATCTATGTACGACTTTTTCGACTGTTCTTCAGCCTCTCTTAAAGAGGACCTTTCATGGTTTGGGGCACAGGCAGCTCTATATACTGCTGGAAAGACAACAGTGCGCTGAATTCAGCGCACTGTCGGCTTTCCCGATCTGTGCCCCAGGTGAAAAGCTAGCGGTCCCGGTACCGTAGCTCTTTACAGTCAGAAGGGCGTTTCTGACACTCAGTCAGGAACGTCCTTCTGTACAAGCAGCGTCAATACTGCTGTACAGTGTGAGCAGGGAGGAACGCCCCCTCCCTCTGCTCACAGTACTCGTCCATAGACGAGTATTATCAGGAAGGGAGGGGGCGTTCCTCCCTGGTCTCAGAGCACAGCACTATTGGCGCTGCTTGTACAGAAGGATGTTCTTGACAAAGTGTCAGAAACGCCCTTCTGACTGTGAAGAGCTACAGTACCGGGACCGCTAGCTTTTCACCTGGGGCACAAATCAGGAAAGCCGACATGCGCTGAATTCAGCGCACTCTCGGCTTTCCAGCAGTATATAGAACTGCCTGTGCCCCAAACCATGAAAGGTCCTCTTCAAAGAGGTTTTCCCATTAAAGATATTTATGCCATATCCATGTTTTCCATAACTCCCATGTTTTAGTAAAGCCTGGCCATAACTGAAAGTCTTTTCAGCAAGGTCGCAACTGGGTAAGTAGTGGGGCACAGAAGCTGGGGAGATGACGGCTTATTTTAGAGATGAAACCCACATTTATCACACATATATCCTTTGGATATGCCAAAAATGACTTTTGTGGGAAAACTCCTTTAAAGGGATTATACCACAAAAAGTATTTATCATCTGAGACTTTAACCTATCCTCAGTCCTTTCTCCCATGAACCCCTCCCCCACCACCCCCACCCCCCAACTTAAGTGAGAGCACCAGAGATAGCCAAAGTTCAGCACTCGGTTATCTGAAGCACTCCCATTGAGGTGGATAGGAGATTTGTCCACTACCAGACTCACCTACATTCTGTCTGACTGCGGGTAGAAGGGACCTGCCTCCTGGTATAGACTGAGGGGCAGCATTTTTATAATTGGCTGCTACCTACTGATTTATTCTAATAGTTAGTGCCTGATATTATACTCTTCAATCCCTGATCCTGTCCAGTTTGGCCTTCACTTCTTCCTCCATAGGGCACTGAAGTGTTCTTTTGCATGCACACCCTGAAGACCAGACACGACAGGAGAGCGGATCAGTGAGTAAAACATTGGCGTATTGGCCAAAGTTGTGTGGGAGAAGGGGAGGTGAGTGAAGTCCACAAATGGCTATACTCGCCTCTCCAGGGCATCCAGCAGTCTGACAACGGCCTTCTCTGACCTGTGCATGATGTCACACGCCCCAGAGTCACTGCTGAGACTCCGTCACAGGCTTCAATGGTGACCTTTGTCCCAGATGTCATCAAGCAGAGGCATGAAGATGTTGTGGGTAATTGTCCAATGCTGTGAAGATGCCCAGGAGAGGTGAGGCAAAGTAAGGATAAGTGTTTTTATTTTTACTCACCTCACCTTATTATTTCTCTAGGGTCTAAGGAGACTCCAGAGTATAATGATGAACCCCAAACGCTTTGGGTTCTAGCAAAACACACAACTTTTGGGAAATGGTGGTCAAATCTAAGGCTAACATATCACTGTGTAGGAGCCAAAAAAGGAGGCTGTATTTGGGGGGGTGGCAAAAAGAAGACGGCAATATTGCATGGAGGCCCAAAAAGAGACAACATACATGCTGGAGCCTGTAAATGCATCAATATACTGTGTGGGGGTCAGTAAAGGGGATGTTATAAGGTGTGTGGGCCGAATAAAGGGATTTTTTTCATCTGCAAATGGGGGCATCACAGAAACGAGATTTGCCGATGGAAAGGTTCCTGCAGGATCCGTGAGAGTCACAGGGGTTAGACCCATGGATAGAGGATAAATACTCTTCGTTGTATAACTGCTGGACCAGTATTTCAGTGCTAGAGTTAATATCACAATCTATTGCTTTATGTTTCAGATAATATTAGGTCTGACTGGTAGTCAACAGTAAATCACTCTTTAGGTATCATTGGTGGCATTTCATGTAGCATTTAATTCCACATGCCTCCTGCTAGGGCTTTGGCATAGACTCTGTGCTGCTCATTATAATCAGTATTACCAACATATTAATTTGCCTTTAATCCACTTCCAGAGAATACCAGTAAATTGTCTATTCATTATCCACATGACCTAATGTCTTCATTTTTCTATAGACAAGTTTTCATCTCTTATTAAACCCTCTCCCTTCCTGCCACGAATCTCCTGGCACGTGCTCCTAGAATGCATATTTACAGAAGGCCATGCTGTGATTTGGCTACTCTAGTCCCCTCCGATGCCAAATGACCAAAACTTTTTCCAAGCGGCGCTTTTGTCCAGCTGAACATTGAGATGCCTGTAAACGAATTAGTACTGACAGAGATGTAAGTAGCCGAGTTTTCAGGAAGATACTAAGCCACCTGGTCTCTGTGTGACTCCTGGCGCGTCTTTCGAACAGTGCCAATCCACTCCACCCCCACAGAGGGAGTGACATCTCCTGGCCACCGGGCTCTGCTTGCTGCTACTTCATTAACTGCATGTTGTATTTCAATTCCATTCGGAAAACAAGAAGGGATTGTAAGATGTGTCTTCAATTTATTTTTCATTTGTTTCCTTGTAGGAAACAAATAAGCATCCTGGCAGTAATAATGCATCATTTGTTTTGTGCACAAAACTTCGGATTTCTCTTTGTCTTATATATATATTCTTGGGTTTTGGGTTTTTTTTTTTTTACAAGTGACAGTAGGTGGAAAGTAAAATGGTCCAATGGGTGAACAAATGTAAGCAGCTGAAACAGCCCTATGGCTTCTGTCTGTTCTCCCATGTCGCCGCTTATGGTTTTCAATGATCAGTACTTGGTACAGAATGAGATGGTTTGTCAGATGGTGATGTGCCAATGTTTCCTTCACAGATGCAGCATTTTCCAGTTAGAGAAATAGTCTTTATCAATGAGGGAAGAAAAATTGGGCAGAAAAGTTTAGTCCAGCTCCCTTCGGTTCCCCTTGGACACATGGCAGGGCGGACTAGAACTATAAAGCTTGGATGCTCAGCGGGCTAACAAGTCTTTAATTGTACTATATTGTATAGTTTGTCTTGTCAATAGCTACATATTGTTGTCTTTGTGTTCATTTGTATCTTGTTATACATTAGGTGGGGCATCGGGAATTGGGAAAGAGACAGCCATTGCCCTGGCAAAACGTGGTGCGCGTGTCCATATCACAAGCCAGGATGACCAGAAAGGGGAGGCAGCTGTTCGAGAAATCAAAAAAGAAAGTGCAAGCATGAACATTCGGTTCTGGTGCCTAAATCTGGCTAATCTGCAAAGTATCCGCAATTTCTGTAAAGAGTTTCTGAAGAGTGAAAGTCGTCTTGATATTCTTATCAATAATGATGGTGAGTGACGTAGCGAAATGGATAGAGCATATGTAAACAACTATGAGAACAGCTCCTTATTTCTTATAGTCAGTCCTATGAAATCCACTGCTCAACACTGTCCAAACAGGAACTGAAAATCACAGAATTCTCTCTCCAATCACCAAGAGGTTAAATCTTCAGTCCTCAGTTGGCGTCACACCATCTACTTCCAATGTTACTCCATGGTGGACACTTAACAGCCCTTATCATATAGTATAACTTTGTACAACCAAGTGCACTATAGGACAAGGGTTTTACTGTACTCACAAGTAAAAATAAAAAGAAAGCACATTACATTCGGAAAGACACGCGTGTGACCAGCCTGACCCATTGGTTTCCCCTTTATGGCTTCCTCTGGGGCGTCTCCTTCCTGATATGATGACAGCAATTGAAGATTGAAGTTTTAACCCTTTAATAATAGGAGAGAGATAATTCTGTGTTTTCAGTCCCTGCTTGGACAGAGTTGTGGCTATTACAACACTGACTATAAGGATTTATCTATCTATAAATGGTGAGCTTGAACTCGTTTTTTTCCACTTGTCCCATCAAATATAGGAACTCTTAATAACTACATGGACTCATTTATTTACTACTCACTGAGAAATCACAGACCTGCTGGCAGATGTTGTGACCGTGTGCAATTTGCAGAATACATACCATCCCAATCCTGATCTGTGGGCTAGAGCGAGTAGGAAGTGAGGCATCTATATAAGAGCAGGTGACTCAATACAGACTTCTGCAGCACTGTTTATAGATCCCGGAACAATGGTCCAGTGAAGACTAACGTATTTCTGCTTCTTTCTATAGCAGCCATTTGTGTCGTTATTTTATAAACCCACTACTGAAGTGACTATCAGAACAAGAGATGGATATACAGAAATGTCCAAAATGGTGTTGATATTGGTTGTGTTGCCTAATAAAAAGGCATTTAGCCTAACTCATGGCTCCCTAAAGGACCAGTGCAGTTGCTAACTGGATGCTAAACATGAGTTTGGGGCACCATTCAAAGGCAGGGTCTGTTTTCTAATGACAGCACCCCCCAGCCTTATTGTAAGGTATCATTAGCTGTGACTTTATCGTTCCTGGTGGCCAATCAGCTTCATGTGCTCCTTACATGTGTCCCTGATATCTGCTGAAGAGGGTCATATGCTGAACAGCCCAGAATATATATAAAGTAGCCCCTACTGCTTTTCAGATTTTTAATAGAGATGAGCGAACACTAAAATGTTCGAGGTTCGAAATTCGATTCGAACAGCCGCTCAATGTTCGTGTGTTCGAATGGGTTTCGAACCCCATTATAGTCTATGGGGAACAGATACTCGTTAAGGGGGAAACCCAAATCCGTGTCTGGAGGGTCACCAAGTCCACTATGACACCCCAGGAAATGATGCCAACACCTCTGGAATGACACTGGGACAGCAGGGGAAGCATGTCTGGGGGCATCTAACACACCAAAGACCCTCTATTACCCCAACATCACAGCCTAACAACTACACACTTTACACACTCAATACCACATCTCTGACAGTAGGAAAACACCTTGAAACATGTGTATTTGGCACTTGCAGTGAGGAGAGCTTGTCACCAGCAGTGAATTTGGCCCTTGTAGTAAGTTGAGGTTGGCACCAACATTTGTTTTGAAAATCAGGGTGGATTGAGCCTCTAACCAGCAGAGTTTGGGCAAATTCATGGTGGAGGGAGCCTCTAAACACCCCAGTTTGGGCAAATTCATGGTGGAGGGAGCCTCTAAAAACCCGAGTTTGGACCAATTCATGGTGGAGGGAGCCTCTAACCAGCCCAGTGTGGGCAAATTCATGGTGGAGGGAGCCTCTAAAAAACCCAGTTTGGACCAATTCATGGTGGAGGGAGCCTCTAACCAGCCCAGTTTGGGCAAATTCATGGTGGAGGGAGCCTCTAAAAAACCCAGTTTGGACCAATTCATGGTGGAGGGAGCCTCTAACCAGCCCAGTTTGGGCAAATTCATGGTGGAGGGAGCCTCTAAAAAACCCAGTTTGGACCAATTCATGGTGGAGGGAGCCTCTAACCAGCCCAGTTTGGGCAAATTCATGGTGGAGGGAGCCTCTAAAAAACCCAGTTTGGACCAATTCATGGTGGAGGGAGCCTCTAACCAGCCCAGTTTGGGCAAATTCATGGTGGAGGGAGCCTCTAAACAGCCCAGTTTGGGCAAATTCATGGTGGAGGGAGCCTCTAACCAGCCCAGTTTGGACCAATTAATGGTGGAGGGAGCCGCTAAACAGCCCAGTTTGGGCAAATTCATGGTGGAGGGAGCCTCTAAACAGCCCAGTTTGGACCAATTCATGGTGGAGGGAGCCTCTAAAAAACCCAGTTTGGACCAATTCATGGTGGAGGGAGCCTCTAAACAGCCCAGTTTGGGCAAATTCATGGTGGAGGGAGCCTCTAACCAGCCCAGTTTGGACCAATTAATGGTGGAGGGAGCCTCTAAACAGCCAAGTTTTGGGAAATTCATGGTGGAGGGAGCCTCTAACCAGCCCAGTTTGGACCAATTCATGGTGGAGGGAGCCTCTAAACAGCCCAGTTTGGGCAAATTCATGGTGGAGGGAGCCTCTAAAAAACCCAGTTTGGACCAATTCATGGTGGAGGGAGCCTCTAACCAGCCCAGTTTGGACCAATTAATGGTGGAGGGAGCCTCTAAACAGCCAAGTTTGGACCAATTCATGGTGGAGGGAGCCTCTAAAAACCCCAGTTTGGACCAATTCATGGTGGAGGGAGCCTCTAACCAGCCCAGTTTGGGCAAATTCATGGTGGAGGGAGCCTCTAACCAGCCCAGTTTGGACCAATTAATGGTGGAGGGAGCCTCTAAACAGCCAAGTTTGGACCAATTCATGGTGGAGGGAGCCTCTAAAAACCCCAGTTTGGACCAATTCATGGTGGAGGGAGCCTCTAACCAGCCCAGTTTGGGCAAATTCATGGTGGAGGGAGCCTCTAAACAGCCCAGTTTGGACCAATTAATGGTGGAGGGAGCCGCTAAACAGCCCAGTTTGGACCAATTCATGGTGGAGGGAGCCTCTAAAAACCCCAGTTTGGACCAATTCATGGTGGAGGGAGCCTCTAACCAGCCCAGTTTGGGCAAATTCATGGTGGAGGGAGCCTCTAACCAGCCCAGTTTGGACCAATTAATGGTGGAGGGAGCCGCTAAACAGCCCAGTTTGGACCAATTCATGGTGGAGGGAGCCTCTAAAAACCCCAGTTTGGACCAATTCATGGTGGAGGGAGCCTCTAAAAAACCCAGTTTGGACCAATTCATGGTGGAGGGAGCCTCTAACCAGCCCAGTTTGGACCAATTAATGGTGGAGGGAGCCTCTAAACAGCCAAGTTTGGACCAATTCATGGTGGAGGGAGCCTCTAAAAACCCCAGTTTGGACCAATTCATGGTGGAGGGAGCCTCTAACCAGCCCAGTTTGGGCAAATTCATGGTGGAGGGAGCCTCTAAACAGCCCAGTTTGGGCAAATTCATGGTGGAGGGAGCCTCTAACCAGCCCAGTTTGGGCAAATTCATGGTGGAGGGAGCCTCTAACCAGCAGAGTTGTGGGAAAGCAGGGTGGAGGGAGCCTCTAACCAGCAGAGTTGGTGGAAATCAGGGTGGAGGGAGCCTCTAACCAGCAGAGTTGGGGGAAATCATGTTGGAGGGAGCCTAGTATTAGCAGAATTGTGCAACGCTTATGGTGGATGAGTATGAGGATGCGGAGGAATTGGAGAGGTTGAGTACAGACATGGAGTTTCATGTTGGGGTGCTTTACACAGGTGGGCACAAAAATGAAGGCTCTATCCAGTGGTGGTTCATTTTTATCAAAGTGAGCCGGTCGGCACTCTCAGCTGACAGACGGGTGCGCTTGTCAGTGATGATGCCACCGGCTGCACTGAACACCCTCTCAGATAGGACGCTGGCGGCAGGACAGGACAGCACCTCCAAGGCATATAGGGCAAGTTCAAGCCACAGGTCCAACTTCGACACCCAATACGTGTAGGGCGCAGAGGGGTCGGAGAGGACAGGGCTGTGGTCGGAAAGGTATTCCCGCAACATGCGCCTATACTTCTCACGCCTGGTGACACTAGGACCCTCCGTGGCGGCACTTTGGCGAGGGGGTGCCATCAAGGTGTCCCAGACCTTAGACAGTGTGCCCCTCGTTTGTGTGGACCGGTGAGAACTTGGTTGCCTACTGGAGGAACTGCCCTCCCTGCCGCCAACGTCACATGCTGGAAACATCTCCATCATATTCTGCACCAATTGCCTGTGGCAAGCATTGATGCGATTGGCCCTCCCCTCTACCGGAATAAAAGACGAGATGTTGTTTTTATACCGGGGGTCAAGGATAGCAAAGATCCAGTACTGGTTGTCCTCCATGATTTTGACAATACGCTTGTCGGTTGTAAAGCACCCCAACATGAACTCAGCCATGTCTGCCACAGTGTTAGTTGGCATGACTCCTCTGGCCCCACCGGAAAGTTCAATCTCCATTTCCTCCTCATCCTCCATGTCTACCCATCCGCGCTGCAACAATGGGACGATTCGAAGTTGCCCGGAAGCCTCCTGTATCACCATCACATCATCGGACAACTCTTCTTCCTCCTCCTCCTCCTCCTCCTCCTCCATTAAACGCAGTGAAGCGGACAGATGTGTGGACCTACTCTCCAGCTGTGACGGATCGGATGCTATCCCTAACTCCTCTGTGTGATCTGAGTTATCCCTGATGTCAATCAGGGATTCTCTCAGAACACACAAGAGCGGGATTGTAAGGCTCACCATCGCATCCTCAGAGCTCACCCTCCTTGTGGACTCCTCAGACCCGTAGGATGTCACAAAGGTCTCTCATCCATGGCCACTCATGGATGTGAAACTGAGGCAGCTGACTTTGTGGCACCCTAGGGTTTTGTAGCTGGTATTCCATCAAAGGTCTCTGCTGCTCAACCACTCTATTCATCATTCAACGTTGAGTTCCAGCGTGTGGGGACGTCGCACAAAAGCCGGTGTTGTGGCACATGCAGGCGTTGCTGGAGAGATTTTAAGCTAGCAGCGGCTACTGTCGACTTGCGAAAGTGGGCGCACATGCGCCGCACTTTCACCAGTAGCTCTGGAACATTGGGGTAGCTCTTTAGGAAACGTTGCACCACTAGGTTGAAGACGTGGGCCAGGCATGGAACATGTTGGAGTCCGGCAAGCTCCAGAGCTGCTACCAGGTTCCGGCCGTTATCACAAACGACCATGCCTGGGCCCAGGTGCAGCGGCTCAAACCATATTGCCGTCTCATCGAGGAGGGCATCCCTCACCTCGGAGGCAGTGTGCTGTCTGTCCCCCAAGCTGATCAGCTTCAGCACAGCCTGCTGACGTCTACCAACGCCAGTGCTGCAACGTTTCCAACTCGTAGCTGGGGTCAATCTAACAGCGGCGGAGGAGGAGGCGGTGGCGGAGGAGGAGGCGGTAGAGGAGGAGGAGGAGGGGGGTGTTCTTCTCGTGTCCCTGCCAGGAATGTTAGGCGGGGAGACGAGGTACACCGGGCCAGTTTGGGAAGCAGTCCCAGCCTCAACTACATTCACCCAGTGTGCCGTCAGTGAAATGTAGCGTCCCTGTCCGCATGCACTTGTCCACGCGTCGGTGGTCAAGTGGACCTTTGTGCAAAGCGCGGAACTAAGGGCCCGCCTGATGTTGAGTGACACGTGCTGGTGCAAGGCGGGGACGGCACACCGGGAGAAGTAGTGACGGCTAGGGACGGCATAGCGAGGTGCCGCAGTTGCCATCAGGTCCAGGAAGGCGGGAGTTTCAACAAGCCGGAACGCCAACATCTCCTGGGCCAGCAGTTTAGCGATGTTGGCGTTCAAGGCTTGCGCGTGTGGGTGGTTAGCAGTGTATTTCTGCCGCCGCTCCAATGTCTGAGAGATGGTGGGTTGTTGTAAAGAAACGCCTGATGGTGCCTTTGATGGTGCAGGAGAAGGAGATAAGACAGGACCAGGGGAGGATGAGGTAGAAGTCAACAAAGTGGCGGAGGCAGATGAAGTGGTGTCCTGGCTCGTCCTCTGGAGTGCATCGCCAGCACAGTCGGCAGTGGCAGAGGCAGTGGCAGAGGCAGTGGCAGTGGCGTGAACGGCAGGCGGCCTTTGTCCTGCCGTTGCTGCCTGCCACTGATTCCAGTGCTTGGATTCCAAATGACGGCGCATTGAAGTGGTGGACAGGTTGCTCTTCTCAGAGCCCCTAATCAATTTCGAGAGGCAAATTGTGCAGACAACACTATATCTGTCCTCGGCGCATTCCTTGAAAAAACTCCACACCTTCGAGAAACGTGCCCTCGAGGTGGGAGTTTTTCGGGGCTGGGTACGAACTGGAACATCTTGGGAGATTCCGGGTGTGGCCTGGCTTCGCCTAAGCTGCTGACCTCTGCCTCTAGCTACCCTTTTTGGTGCTGCACCTGCCTCAACATCCACACTACTTTCCCCGCTTGACATCCCCCCTGTCCAGGTCGGGTCAGTGTCCTCATCATCCACCACTTCCTCTTCCAACTCCTGTCTCATCTCCTCCTCCCGCACAATGCGCCGGTCAACTGGATGCCCTGACGGCAACTGCGTCACATCATCGTCGATGAGGGTGGGTTGCTGGTCATCCACCACCAAATCGAACGGAGATGGAGGAGACTCTAGTGTTTGAGCATCTGGACACAGATGCTCCTCTGTTAGGTTCGTGGAATCGTGACGTGGAGAGGCAGGTTGAGGGACAATGAAAGGAGCGGAGAACAGCTCTGGGGAGCAGGGACAGTTTGGATTATTGTTCTGTAAAGCTTCGGAATTTTGGGAGGAAGGAAGACAAGACTGTTGGGTAATAGGAGGAGAGGAGGCAGAGTCTGACTGGCTGCTGGACAATGTGCTGTAAGCGTTCTCTGACAGCCATTGCAAGACCTGTTCCTGGTTCTCGGGCCTACTAAGATTTGTACCCTGCAGTTTAGTTAATGTGGCAAGCAACCCTGGCACTGTGGAGTGGCGCAATGCTTGCTGCCCCACAGGAGTAGGCACGGGACGCCCTGTGGCTTCACTGCTACCTTGCTCCCCAGAACCATTCCCCCGACCTCGCCCACGGCCTCGTCCACGTCCCTTTCCGGGAGCCTTGCGCATTTTGAATTCCTAGTTAGAAATTGGCACTGTATACCAGTAGTAAAAATTGTGGGTGCACGTAACCCCAATATATTCTTTGAATTACCAGTCAGAAACTGGCACTATATGGCAGTAGCAAGAAATGAGGGTATTTGTATTCCCAATATATTCTTTGAATTCCCAGTCAGACACTGGCACTATATGGCAGTAGCAAGAAATGAGGGTATTTGTATTCCCAATATATTCTTTGAATTCCCAGTCAGACAATGGCACTGTATACCAGTAGTAAAAATTGTGGGTGCACGTAACCCCAATATATTCTTTGAATTCCCAGTCAGACACTGGCACTATATGGCAGTAGCAAGAAATGAGGGTATTTGTATTCCCAATATATTCTTTGAATTCCCAGTCAGACAATGGCACTGTATACCAGTAGTAAAAATTGTGGGTGCACGTAACCACAATATATTCTTTGAATTACCAGTCAGAAACTGGCACTATATGGCAGTAGCAAGAAATGAGGGTATTTGTATTCCCAATATATTCTTTGAATTCCCAGTCAGACAATGGCACTGTATACCAGTAGTAAAAATTGTGGGTGTATATAGCCCCAATTCTATTGCTAGGGGACTTGCAGGGTATTTCTGGGGTGAAGGTGGGGGGGCACACCGTTGGAACGGGTATCGGGGTATATATCGGGTATACGGGAATACACTGACAGTGTATTCCATTCAGGATCCTGGGAAAGCTGGGTTGCGGCGATTGAGCCCGTCAGTGCCACGTTACACTGACAAGCTTCTCCCTGGAATTTAGCTCTTACAAGAGCTGTTGTGGTTGTCTTCTCCTTCCTATCCTAGCCTGTCCCTGCCTACCCAGAATCTAAGCCCTAGCTAGCTGGACGGAAACCTCCGTCCTCGGTGAATTGCAAGCTCAGAATGACGCGAACCTGGGCGGCGCTGTTCTTTTAAATTAGAGGTCACATGTTTTCGGCAGCCAATGGGTTTTGCCTACTTTTCTCAACGTCACCGGTGTCGTAGTTCCTGTCCCACCTACCCTGCGCTGTTATTGGAGCAAAAAAGGCGCCAGGGAAGGTGGGAGGGGAATCGAGTAATGGCGCACTTTACCACGCGGTGTTCGATTCGATTCGAACATGCCGAACAGCCTAATATCCGATCGAACATGAGTTCGATAGAACACTGTTCGCTCATCTCTAATTTTTAACTATTTGCCTGACATTACGCATTAATAAAGTCTGATCATGTTAATTACAACCTAATGGGGGAGGATAACAGTCATAATCTTATTACACTACACAATAGAAAGCGCTGATTCACATTCTAAAGCATACTATAGATGCACTTTTTTTTTCAAATGGGGTCAGTGAACAACACTTGGTTTTTAAGCACAAACGAATACACAACCTGCTTTATTTTGCCACAGCATTCACACGGAGTAAAGTGGCGCTGATTCTGCTACGATAAAAAGACTTCCATTGAGTTCAATGGGTTCCGTCTTCCACACAGAACACATTGAAATCAATGGGAGGCTTTTTAACACATTGATTTCAATGTGTTCCACGCGGAAGACGGAACCCATTGAACTCAATGGGAGTCTTTTTGTCAGCGCTGATTATGCCGCAAGTTATCATGGCAGAATCAGCACCATTTTACTCCATGTAAATGCACCCTGACAGCACTAAAACTCTGCCAGGTGGACACACATTAGTGAATGGGGGCATGCAGTTCAACAGAACTAAAAACACTAAAATAATTATTTTTCCAATAATTATTTTGCGCATGCATACATACCCCCTCACAGGAGTGTCTGGGGAAAGAGTTCTATTGTTACTTTGCTGGATCACAAGGGCCCATCCCCTTTTGTGGGACATTATCTATTATATGAACCTTATATACCTTTTTGCCTGTAGAAGTCTAACAACTCACTCAGTTCCTATTATGTGTTATGCTCTGTGAGACTGTCCGCTATGTCTTGTACTAAAAACTCTGGAATATATTACATATATATATATATATATATATTTACAGGGTAAATTACTTTTATGTTTATGTTTTGTTCTTAAGGCGCGATTACGGGCTATTGCAGTAGGAGCGTATACATGTGATATTAATTAACTGGCCCTTAAGTTTTGTGTCCTGTAGAATTAGAAGGGATATTAATTTACTTCAATAACTCAAATGTCCACTAGATGGGGCTAAAGGATTTGTTGCGTGTGAAATCAGGCACATGGTAAAGTGCTGCTTCTATGGCATTAAGACACAATTATAAGACCCATTACATAGCATTAATGTGAATTACTTTTGGTTTCAGTAATATAATGAGACTTTAAAAACAGACCGAAAAATTGGCACAAATATTCTGGACTGAATATCATCCCCCATCTATCTGTTAGTAACATGCGTTACTAACAGATAGATGGGGAATGATATTCAGTCCAGAATATTTGTGCCAATTATATTCAAGGATAGTGAAATACACTTACAAGTTGTTTTTTTTTTTATTTTCTGGCAGCATTTGTGTCAGTAAAGGAGTTGTCAAGTTTCAGACCAATATTAAGAGACAAATGTTATTGTTTGTATAATGAAAAGTTATACAAATTTCCAGTATGTTTTCTATATCCATTCCTTACGGTTTTCCAGATTTCTGCTCGCTGTCATTCATTCTGATTAGTCCCAGTGGATAAAAATCAGTCCCTGGTCATGTGATGTACACACAGGTGCACAGCTCGTTACCAGGCAGATGTCTAATTGTGCTGTGACTGTAACAAGCCGTGCAGCTGTGTGTACATCACGTGACCATCCTGGCTATGTTCTCAACCAATGATATTTCTGGAATATAGGCATAGAACTGCATACTTAGATGAATCATGAGAATCTACTCTTTAATACAATAAACCTCTGCAAAAAAAAAACAACGTTTTTTTGCCTGTTATATCTACATGCTGTGACCCCCCCTCCTCGTGTCCTCCAACCACGGTCGGGCTGTATTATTAACATCACTTCACACAGAGAACTAAATGATCCTGCAGTGTGTCTGTGTTTCTTTCTTTTTTAGTTGCTATGATTCCTAGGATTTCTCTACCTGCCATGAGCTTGTATGTGTTTTCTCTCTTGTTATATACTACTGTATGAAACTGTATCACTGAAATTTCCCCATTGTGGGACTATTAAAGGATTATCGTATCTTATCTTATTGATTATCTTAATACCAGATGCAAGTTTCTAAGTTTTATAATAACTGAAATATAACAGTTTCAAGTTCCCCTTCCCTGTATTTTACACCAGAAAAAATATGAACGGTTCACAGCTCACCCACAATAGAAAGAGTCGGCTAAACCTTTATGTGCACAAAAAATATACCCCTGGCTAGGGCAACACTATAGACCAAACAGCAAAAAATCTTCAGCACAAAAAAGGTATTCTAAAACATAGCTTTTATTATGAAAGCATAAAAAAATAGTACCAGATGTAGGAATAGAAAACAAAGCACTTACACGGTTGATTCCATAAATATAAGCCAGTATAAAGAAATGCAGAATAACATAGAAAGGGGTAAAAATCCATTAATAAAATATATTACGATATTTATTCAGGACACATATACTGTCAAAGCCAAACATAGTTCCTAAGTTTAGTTAACATTAGACATTAAACATGGAGCAATGACAAGGTTAGATGACACACAAGAAGCACGTGCTTGAGCTGTCAAGTTTAAGACATCTCTCAAAGAGCGGGAAGTGAGGGCAAGTGCATAGGCCTTTCAAATAATTGTGTTTTCTTGGGGCTGGAATGCAAGGTTTTTGTTTGTTTGTTTGTTTTTTAAATGACTCCATTACAATATGACTAAACGACTAATATGACTTTACTGGTTATAACCTCTGAGAAAAACAGCAATCCTTGACCTCAATGAATGAAAAGAACTCTTCTACCATTTACTGATAGCAAGCAGATATCTTGGAAATGGGGAGAACTTAACTATTTATTCTTTGTTTTAATGTTACATACTGTATGTTGTCACTTTTGCCCATTTCTGATTGTATTTTTGATCTTCACTTCTTCTATTTGCCAGGCGTGCCAGCTGTGTTAGACTGGACAGATAACGGATTCAGTATGTGCTTTGGAGTCAACCACCTCGGACCTTTCCTTCTCACCAATCTCTTACTAGAACGCCTAAAAAGTTGCTCTCCATGCCGCATTGTTAACATCACCTCTAATGTTCATAAATATCAGAAACTGGACTTTTCTGACTTAAACTACAACATAGTGCCACTGTTCACCTACTGCCGGAGCAAGCTGGCAAATGTCTTCTTTACTCAAGAGCTAGCTCGACAGATGGAGAGGCATGGAGTCACTGCATGTGCTGTTCATCCAGGTCAGGAAGTGTGTGTTCTTATATATCTACATTCCCTGCTTTATCATTTGAGCCATCAGTTATTATTCAGTTTATGACCGCTTCATACATGCAACCTGCGACCTCCCAGCACAACGACCATTTATGATACATAAGGAATATAATTGTACAAATCAGAAAGCCATACAGGAAAATTGTTACTTTACAATAAGTATGTGTATGAGGAGCTGTTCACAATGTGTTGGATCCTTTGCACAATAGCAGAGGTACCCTAATGACCTTACTAACTCATAAAGGGTACATCTGGTTTCACATAGATGTCCTTTGTTTTGACAGGAAAAACTGATCTGCACGCAATGCCATTTTACCTGTCAAATGTGATGGAGTCCATAATGCAGCCTCCAATTAAAGAGGACCTTTCACCTCCTGAGGCACATGCGGTGTAATACATCGCTAGAAAGCCGACAGTGCGCTGAATTCAGCTTTCACGTTCTGTGCCCCCGGTGAAGAGCTATCGGTGCTGGTACCGTAGCTCTTCACTATCAGAAAGGCGTTCCTGACAGTCACTCAAGAACGCCCTTCCTCACAGCAGCGTCTATAGCTCTGTACTGTGAGAGGGGGCATTGCTTACTGCCCAGTGATGACGCTGAGCGGTTAGGAACGCCCCCTCAGTACTCATCTATGGACGAGTACTGTCAAGAGGGGAGGGAGGTGTTCCTCACCACTCTCACAGTACAGCGCAATAGGCACTACTGTTAGGAAGGGCATTGCTGACTGACTGTGAGGAATGCCCTTCTGACAGTGAAGAGCTATGGTACCGGCACTGATAGGTCTTCACCGGGGGCACAGAATGGGAAAGCCTATAGTGCACTGAATTTAGCACACTGTTAGCTTTCTAGCGATGTATAAAACTGCATGTTCCCCAGGAGGTGAAAGGTCCTCTTTAAGATGTTATCATAGCATAAGGCTTCCCACTTCTATCCAGGCGGTGTTGAAGATTTTTTTTTTTCTTTTTAATATCCATGACAGTGCTATTCTTGGCATCAAAAAACAGTGGCAGTCCAGAAGACTTCACCAAAGTCATCAACTGTCTTTCAGATATTACCAGTATACATGGAGCTTGCTCTGTATCATAGTGTTTTGTGTTTGTTTAGGCTATGTCCACACTACTGTTCTTAATGACCATTGCTGTTATCTGTCATACGAAGACAGCAACGGACATCGACTGAGCCCCCTCTGTCTGCCCAATGCCATTGACTCTAATATAAACACCATGATGGACGCTGTCTTCTGTCATCTTTGTTAATCTTTATTTACTTTTGTAACTGAAGAAAAAATCCTGCATGCATGACGTTCTACCGCCAGAAAAGTGAAATTTTTTATTTTATTTTTTTTACATTGGTGTGAATGCAGACACTTTGGTAATTTAATATCTTTGGCTCTCATCTTGTGTGAAATGAGAGCAGCAGACATAAATTAACAGAGGTGTGAACTTACCCCTACTATGCACATAATGTAGGCAAGCAGGTAATATTTATCTACTTAAAGAGGACCTTTCATGTTCTCATCAATGCACGGTTTTGTATACCACTAGGAAATCGACAATGCATTGAATTCAGCGCATTCTGCTTTCTGGGTATGCACCCCAGTGCTGGAGATAGCAGTGTCATTAATTTCAGCACTGATGTCCGCCCTTCTGACAGTGGGTTGATCTTACATCCTAGCCAGTGTACTCAAAGACTTTTAAAGGCCGAGGCCCCATGGGACGTAAACGCCGCGATTTGCCCGCAGTGGAGCCTCTGCGGGAAAAATCCCGGCGTTTTACAGTGCAAGCAAAAGGGATCGGATTCATGCGAATCCCATGCCCACTTTGCGGAAAAAAACGCAGTGCGGACACGCTGCGATTTGCAAAGCTGTTGTGACTTTGCAAATTGCAGCATGTCAATTATATCTATGGAAACGCTGGTGGCTTTCCCATAGATATAATGTGAAGAGAAAGTTCACTGAGTTTTCCTCCACGGACTTTCTCTTCCAAGCGCTGCAAAAAGAACTGCAATGCGTTCACGCCACGGTTCTTTCCGCACCGCTTTAGCGCTGCGATTACAACCCATGGGGCCTTAGCCAAAGGCTGTGACCGCATTGCTCTGAAGCATTAAGATACATAAAACTTGTGTATACTAAGTGTTATTGTAGCCTACCAAATGTATCATACTAAAAAAGAAGCGGACTGATGGTGAAACATAAGTTTAGCGTACTAAACTGTACCCCTTTTTCTTGCAGGTTATGTTGTCGGAGATTGGACCTCTCAATTTTCTATTCTTTTCCGCATAGTGATGTATGTCATCACATCCTTGTTCTTTATATCATGTCAGGCAGCAGCCCAGACTGTTATTTACTGTGCTATATCTGATGACATTATCCAGCATAATGGTGGTTACTTCTCAGACTGTAAGCCCTGCAAGCTGCGTCCTTATGTGCAAGATACTGGAATTGCCAAAAAACTTTGGGAGGCCAGTGAAACTATGGTTGGACTTACTTCTTCTGCAAGGGATCATCTAGCTACAAGAGCAAGATAGTTCTTAGAATAACATCTGTTTTGTATATAAAGCTGCATGAAATTATTTATTATCGGTATTGATAACATTTATAGTATTGTTGGATAACTGATTTGGATGGACGGCCATATTGTCCATAGGGCTGTCTGAAGCATTCCACAATTCTTTTACCGATAAGTATAGCAGAGAATGTCTACTAGCTGTGTACAGTAGGAATGGAAGACAGTGTTGTATCCAGTGTATATGATTTCAGTGGAATATTTATTGCCTTTCAGTGATCTACATAAATATAAACACTAGAGATGAGCGAGTACTGTTCAGATCAGCCGATCCGAACAGCACGCTCGCATAGAAATGAATGGACGTAGCCGACACGCGGGGGGTTAAGCGGCCGGCCGCCGTCAAAGCGGAAGTACCAGGTGCATCCATTCATTTCTATGGAGCGTGCTGTTCGGATCGGCTGATCCGAACAATGCTCGCTCATCTCTACTAAACACAAATACATAAACACATACATACATTATAAATACATCAGTCTATGAATCTTGAGTGAATTGATAACTGTATAGCATGTGTGACATTCCAGAAACATTAATAGGACTGACCTATTCATATGACGCTGTGGATGCCCCCAATCCTAACTGGGTTTTCAGTGAGGGGGTCTCTTCAAAAATAATACAGGTAAAACTGCAACTCTTAAAATAACATCTTGAAAGATCAAGATCTCCTTTTTCATGTGTCACCAGAACCATGGCTCTGCATTTATAATGTTTTGCTTGAAATGTGTTTTTCCTTTTTTTGCTCCAGCCTCAGTTTATCTGTATTACCCTCGTGATCCCCATTTCCCATATAAATAACACTACATGAATAACCTGAAAAAATACACCAATTTTCCTTTTGCTTTCACAAAGGTGCTTGACAGGAGGATGATTCCCCGCCTTGTGAAATCTATAATAAAAAGGCCCTCTTCCATCAGAATACCATATGTTTTCCTGACCATTTCCTTCCTCCTTCGTCCAGCCTTACCTGTAGGATCCCAGATAGTACCATATCCTGCAAATATTATAAATGTGAAAGTTTGTGTGTTTGTTCCTCAATCACGCAAAAAACACTGAATGGATTTGAATGAAATTTGGCACATAGATAGATGGTAACCTCAATTAAAACATAGGCTACTTTTTATCCCAGTAAATGACATGGCTTCACGACTGTTCTGAATTTATGTTCACATACTATATTAAACTACTCTTGCTGCAGCTTATCTCATAGAGATAACAGACCTGGCTTTATCAGAAGCTATGTAAACACTCAGCTACCCCTCAAAAGATTCTGTACATGCATTTGCATATTATCTGATCTGCTCCAGGCAACATGCTAACACACTGACATGGGAAAACACCTTTAATCCCAATGACAGTTTGCTACTTTTAATCATGCCAGGAAAAAGAAAATCTAATTTGTTGCAAAATTCTAAAACAACAACAGGTATGACTGTAGCCAGAAGTCAACAGAGTTCTCCTCAAGCGGAGCTGACGGGGATCATCGGCACCAAAAACACGCTCATTATATGGCTTCCCAGCGAGCTGCTGAGATGCTGGAACAATCATGGGCACAGCGCAAGGAACAAGTTTAGCGGCAGGCCAGCTTGACAGCTGCTAAAACGCCGGTGCGCTTCCCCCCCCCCAGGAAAAAAAAAAAATTTTTTCTTTTTTGCTTGACTTGTGTTTAAGCCGAGGGGGGCTTTTTCAGAACAAAAACTGTGTTGAAAAACTCGGCTTATACTCGAGTATATATGGTATACCCGTGCGAGTCCGGGTCCTCCTGCTAGTAGAGCATAAAAGCATTTGAGGATAAGGCCCCACATAGTGAGCCGCAGCAAAAAAGTGTTGCAGGAAAATCTGTGGTGGCAATGCACTGTTGTTTTCATAGAGTCCTTTCTGCTTCAATTATACCTACAGGAACACCGCCGGTTTCCCCTATAGGTATAATTGATATGCTACAATTTCCAAAACCGCAACGTTGGGGCCTTAGCCATAAAGGAGTTTTCCCATGATCATAACTATATTTAAATTTGTAGACAAAAGTTTGCAGAGTTATAGTTTCAAAGTTATGTATTGAATTATATCAATAATAATAAGAAAACATTTATATATAGCATAAGAGAAATAATACAGGCATAAGGTGATAGAAGGGGCAACAATCAACACAGAATACAATCAAAACAAAATACAGTATTGTCCTTATAATGCATGGGAAAAATCTAAATATAAAAACCGAATGTAAACCAGAGGGGTAAAGGAGGAAAAATAGCGCTACAGTGTATTTTGGAAACAATAAGCGATGCCTAGGTAGTTGCCTGAGGGAAGGAATAGTGGGAGGGAAGCTCAATCCAGTGAGATGACTAAACCTGAAGACAATATGGTAGACCGGGCGGGTATCAGAAATAGTGGAATTGATCTAATTGATTCTCATGAAGCATAATGGTATCAACCTGTCTCATGACCTCAGTCACTGAAAGAAAGAATTTCTCTCCACTTGGAGGCAACGTGAATGTGGCGGCCAATAAAATATATTGGGAGTCATTTACTGTATATTAGGCATATTTTAGGTTAGAAGGATTAAGGCTGAGAAGAAATATGGAAGCCTGAAATGGGAAAGACTGTTCAAAGAGTCTTTGTAAAATTCTGTGAATAGTTAGGCAATAGCTTTGGGCTTGAGGGCAGGGCCACCACACATGGAGGTTGTTACCTAAAGCATTACAAGCTCTAAAGCAAAGGAGTGCAATGGTAGGAAAAATGGAGTTGGAGAGGGACCAAGTATGTCCTATGAAAAACTTTTAAGGAGTGCTTTTAAACAAGCATAATCGTTCAAAGCTGGTAGGAGAGATTTCTGGATTGAGTGGGGTGAGGGAATGTAAGAGGTAGAATATTTGTATGGTCAGGAATGCTTCTGAGGGAGGCAGGGAGCACATGCTAGTAAAGAAGTCTTGTGGGGAAATTTCAGCATGTTACAGCAGTATAGTAATACAGATACAGGATAATACACAGTAATATATTACGGAAGTAGACACACATATGCTGAGAAGAGAAGATATACCGTATTTTTCGGACTATAAGACGCACCTAGGTTTTAGAGGAGGAAAATAGGGAAAAAAAAAATTTGAAGCAAAAACTGGTAAAATATTTAATATATGGGAGTTGTACTTTTGCAACAGCTGCAAGGCCACATTGACAGGTGACCCTGCAGCTGTACAGGGACGCATAGAGTGTTTTTTTTTGCGGAGCCAGAAGTACTTTTTAGTTATACCATTTTGGGGAATATCTATTGCTTAGATCACCTTTTATTGAAAAAAAAACCGGTGGTTTATGATATATGATTTTCTACTTTTATATATACATTCTAGGGACAGGAGGTGATTTAGAACTTTTATTTATTTCATATTTTTATTATATATTTTTAAAGCTTTTTTTTTTTTTTTTTACTATTTTATTCCCCCCCCCGGGGCTTGAACCTGCGGTCACTTGATTGCAAGTCCCATAGACGGCAATACAACTGTATGGCCGTCTATGGGACATTCTGTGTATTAGTATTACGGCTGGTCATAGAGACCAGCCGCAATACTAATACAGCAGTGACAGGCCTGGGAGCCTCATTAGGCTCCCGGCTGTCACCCGAACAGGTCGGCTCCTGCGATATCGCCGCGCAGGAGCCGGCCTGCAACCTCACAGGTACGGGGCCGGTGGGGACCGGCCCCGGGAGAGAAGGGGCCACGGATACTGACCCGGCATCCGCTGTACTAGAGAGGCGGATGCCGGGCGAGGGATAGACGCCGGGGCCTGAGACATCGCTGCCCTGCCCTGCATGAAGCCAGCGGCGGGGGGACGGAGGAGCGGAATAGCAGCATCACTCCTCCCGCTGCTGGCTTCATGCAGGGCAGGGCAGCGATGTCTCAGGCCCCGGCACCTGTAATGGCGTCTATCACTTGCCGGCTTCCGCCTCTCTATTACAGCGGATGCCAGGCGCCACATTCGGCCTATAAGACGCACCCTTCTTTTCCCCCCAAATTTGGGGGAAAAAAAGTGCGTCTTATAGTCCGAAAAATACGCATAGTAGCTAAGGAACAGAAGAAGGAAGACTTCAGGATCATTTAGTTCTCTGTGCGGAGTGATCTTCGCTTGGTCTGATGTAGATTATGTAGCCTGATCGCGGTTGGGAGGAAGGACTTGCGATAACGCTCGTTCTCACACTTAGGGTAAAGCAGACAGTCATTTATTTCTGACAGATGCCAAATAATAATAAATGTTCTTCATTGTTCAGGGCAAAAGACTGTCACCAAGATAGATGCTTAGAGAAAATCATTAATAATAAAAAAAAAATTGTTATTTGTATTTGCAATTGTCCACAAATAGAAATATGGTTGTGTTCATGGAAAAACCCGTTTAAGGCTAAGGCCCCACATTGCGGAAACACAACTTTTTTTGTTGCAGATTTTGTTGCGGTTTTTTGAGCCAAAGCCAGGAGTGGATTGAGCAGAAGGTAGAAGTATAAGAACTTCCTAGATATTTCCCATTCCTTTTGTAGCCATTCTCGGCTTTGGCTCAAAAAACCGCAACAAAAGCCACAACAAAAAAAGCTGCGTTTCCGCAACGTGGGGTCTTAGTCTAAGGCTAACTTTGTGTAAACGCACCTTTTTTGTTGTAAATTTTCCTGTGGTTTTTGAGTCAAAGCCAAGTATGGATTAAGCAGAAGGGAAAAGTTTAAGATCTTTCTATTACAGAAGGACAAAAAAAAGCAGAGTTTCTGCAATGTGAAGCCTTACTCCAAGTCAAAGGTTTGTGTTCATGCTGTGTATCTTGCCTGCCAGGATTTTTACGGCTGTGAACATGGCTGCAATAATACCAGAATATTACCAAACCAGGTGTGAGCTTGGTTAAAATATATTATTTTATGTATTTTTTTATAGGAGTTTATATTTTCATTGATTTTATTGTATTAGTCAAACTGTAGAGGCATCTGTAGACTGAAACAGAGTGGTGTATTACCATTAGCTGACCTCTGTTTTAGGTCCAGGGATCTGAAAGTAAGGCCGCGGGCTCGCTTCAAGAGTATTTGTTTGGTGAACCCAACAGAATACATCTGAACTGAAACTGATATTAAAAGTAAAATTATTGGAGGCCCATGGGAGGCGAGGAAACTTAACCTGTTATCTCTCCTGGGCTCCAGCTGAACTCCCTGCGCCTCTTTAGTTACGTCACGGGGGTCAGGCTGACGTACCCCACATTTGTGATATAATTGAAAAGGTCTGAAACCAGCAGAGAGTCCCCTCAGAGCCCAGGAGAGGGTAGTAACACTGGTTTTTATGTTTGTCATCTCCATAATAATATAATAATAATTTGTGGGTGGTGAACTCCCCCAGATTTTTTGCAATATTTGCCACAAACACTGTTTTCACCTTAAAAGCCCCTGATGACTCTTTATACAGAAGAAACGCGTTGGGATAGTGTTTGCCAATAGAGCAGCGTATTTAGTGTATGCCACTGTGGGAGATTATATTGAGTGGTGGGGCCGCTATGGAACATTTTACTATGTGCAGGGGCCGCTATGGGATATTATTATGTCTCGAGGACATTATAGTGTGTGTAAATGGGGCAATATACTGTGTGGGGGCCAGGATAAGTGGCACTATGGCAGGGGGAGGGCTGAAGTGAAAAGTTTGCTATGGGGCCTAGTCTTTGTTAGTTACGCCCCTGAGATGCAGGTAAGTGTCATGGTAGGTGCTGCACAAGAAAATCCACTTCCCAATTAAAACATGTTTTTTTATTGATTTAAATTAATAAAATTTATGTTTCTTGCTGGACCTCTCTTCTAGTTTTGACTTTGTCAATTGCCTACCAGTGCGTGGACTGGCCACATGCACAGAATCTTTTTCATCCAAGAGTTTATATTGGTGGTTATTATTGATACAAACAACTAGAGGAATTAGATATACGATAAAAACTTCACTTTTAATAAATAGTAGAAAAGTTGAAAAAAGGTGGCACTACCGAACACACAAAGTTCAGATGCAATGAGGTGGAGCATAAAGTACGGGTAACCACGTTGTCAAATATAAAAGCTAACAAGCTTGCCAAATGGTGCTCTCTGCATAAGAAGTCCATACAAAAAGTAGCAAAACATAGAAATAAAGCGCAGGGCACTCACCAAACAACGGGTTCTTTAAAAGCAGAAGGCTTTATTTCATCTTTTTAAAAACATCCAGTGCATAGGGATAGAGTAGATGAGAGCTGGAGGATATACTTGTGACTATAGAGAGTAAGGGATTAGTGTCAGCAACAATCATCTATTTGCTATTATCTTAGGCTGTTCACGTGGTCCCTCTCCCCGTTTGGATACAATCTTGATTAGCTGCTCTGTTGTAGGTCGGTGCATGTTCTGTATAGAAATCTGGTCAGAACAGCCTACTAAAAGACCATTTACAGTGTGACACATTGTGACCTTTATACATTTTTAGAGTATTATTGATACACTGGCAAGCTGAGACCTTATATTTTTCTTTTAAATCTTATTTCCAGAGAACCCCTTTAATCCAGCTGTTGCCTGATTGGATTTGAACCCAGGACCCCAGTTCTGCAAAGTAAGAGCTTAAAGGGGCCCTATCATTGGGAAAAGTCAGTTTTAACTAAACATATACTTGCATAGCCTTTAGAAAGGCTATTACACACATACTTTTTTATGTTAATCCCCTCAGTAGTTTTTGAATGAGCCCATTTTTTTTTATTCATATGCTAAATAGCCTCCAGTGAGCACCGGAAGTCTCAGCAAGCACTCCTTTCTCTATGTATACAGTAGAGGCTGTGGCTGCTGCTGATGATGACTCACTCCCTGCTCTCACACACACAGCAGACAGTGCTCGCTGAGACTTGCTGTGTTCGCTGGAGGATAATTAGCATATGAATAAAAATGGGCTCATTCAAAAACTACTGAGGCAATTTACATACAAAAGGTATGTGTGGATTAGCCTTTCTAAAGGCTATGCAAGTATGCACTTAGTTAAAAATGACTTTTCCCAATGATAGAGCCCCTTTAACACAGAGCTGCTGGATAATGTCATTGCTGTGACAAGTTACTCCAACAATTTTCAGCAGACTGAGTTGACTCTGGTGTGGTGGTGAATGTAGCCTTACAATTTAATGTGCAGTAGAGCTGGGTTGTCCATTTTCAGCAAATAAATGTTAGTGTTAAAATGAATGTATGATCAAAATTTACACAAATTTGCAATGTAGTTTATTAATTCCTCACAGTTTTCTCGATTCCTTCTCAGTGATTCATTGGTTATTTCCAGTGGATACAAATCAGTCCATGGTCATGTGATGGATTCACAGGTGCTCAACTCATTAGGCCTATTCATATGGCTGAATTTGGGGCAGATTCCACCTTGTTTTTAATGGGAGTCAGAGATTGAAGCAGGACGCCAAAAAAAAAATAAGCACCCCGCTCAATTTTTCTGTGGTTTCCATGGTTGATTCATCAGCAAATCTCATGGTAAAAGCCGCTAACTACACTGATTAGACTCATACGTCTGATCCAATCAGTGAGCAGGAATGGAAGAATAATTTGAGGCGGAAGTCCACCGCAAATTCCTCTTGTTTCTACTGTGTGAACATACACTTAAGCTGGAGCCCCACATGGCCATAGACTGTTTTACAGTCACTGTTTAGTTTATGGGATTCTAGCGAATCCCATCCCCACATAGCGGTAAAATATGCGCAGCAGCCATGCTGTGATTTCCAAAACCGTCATGGTTTAGAAAATTGCAGCATGTCAATTCATTTAATGAAAGGGGCCGTGGAAGCACAAACGGCACATGGGTGACATCTGCGTGTCCGCTTTGCACCGCCTGTACTTTAATTCACGGCTGCCTGTTCGGCCAGAGACGTCTGCAACCGACCTTAGAGTCATAGCTCTGTGCTGTAAGGAGCTGTGCAACAATGTGTACATCACATGACCACAGACTCCTTTTTATCCAAAGGAAGTAACCAATGACAGCAAGCAGAGATCTAGAAAATCCTGAGGAATTGGAACATGAGATTAACCTTTTATTATACAAATTAGTTTCTGAAACTGGACAACTCCATTAATATTTTGTATCCCTTTCCGCTAATGTTTTATGTTAGGAGACCGGTCAAGAAAACCACTTTAACCTCAGAACTACCTACCCACCCTCACGTCAGGTGGGCAATATGGTGTAGAGAGCTCTTCTTTATTATATTGATAACTATTCAGCACTTTCTTCCCCTCTTTATCCCTATAGAATACACCATCTTTGCCTTTCTGCTTTCCAGCTATAGCCCTAGATATGATGATTAATTGGCAAATTGGCCCTATATTGTGATCCATGGTGGGCACAGGGTCTAATGTGAGTGAATAAGTTCTGCAGAATGGATCACCTCTGTATACAGCCACATTCGGCTGTATTATTAACATCACTCCGCACAGAGAACTAAATGATCCTGCAGTGTGTTTGTGTTTCTTTCTTTTTAGTTGCTATGATTTCTAGGATTTCTCTATTTGCCATTAGCTTGTATGTGTTTCTCTCTTGTTATATACTACTGTACCATCTATGAAACTGTATCACTGAAATTTCCCCATTGTGGGACTATTAAAGGATTATCTTATCTTATAGAAAGTAAATAATTATGTGCTTCTATGTCCTGCCATGTGCAATACCCAATGTGAATCTGTCCTAACTGAGGCATAAATTTATAGGATTTCTCTAACAACCAGCACATCTGATTTGCAGTGTTATCTAAGAAGTGGTTCATCTAATGACAGACTGCTTTGCCTATAGACTCCACAGTGACTGTGTCTCTTACAATGTAATACAATACAAGACAACAGATGTGGAAGAAAATTCACCGTTCTCTACATTCAAACATATATTAGCATATATTAGCATGCACAAGAAGATTTACCCTTTGGAGCTATGTAAAAAGAAAACATCCAGGTTTTTTGTTTTTTTATTTTATGTACTGCAGCAACCATAGCGAGGAAAATATCTGAGCACATTATCTGCTCTACTCATTCCTTTATAGTGTTTCCTATTTAAATGAGGCCCAGAGGTGCCTTTAATGCAGCAAAGTTTTATGCCAGACAGTCTGAAAGAAGAAATAAGGCCATATACAAAACCGAGGGTGGAACCAGAGATGCTTCAATTATATGAATTTTATTCAAAAATAATAATTGTAGTAAAAAAAGATTTTTATGCTGCATGACAAAAAATGGACATGGTTCAGTCGCAAAAGTATGTGCCTAAGTCCCCATTTAATGGTCAGTATTTTCTGCTGCCGATTTTTATCTGCAATGTGTGGATGGTATTAGCGAGAATATAATGTAATATGTAGCATTTTTTTGCCATTTTTGCAACGTGGGGTTCCGGCATTAAAGAGGTTTTCCAATCACAGTTTCAGCAGGCTGCCTGCAGTCTCTTCTTCTCACTTCCTGTATTTCTCCTCTTTCTTGCTGAATGGGCCTGAGTAGTCTCACAATATTTATGCAGATTATATAATAAACAGATGCTTGTAGAGAACTGACTCAGTGTTATCTTTGTGTTTGAATACAGAGATAAGAGACTTGGCTTTATCAGCAAACTGCAGTTAGCTGAACGATTGTCCTGCAGCAAGAGTAAGTGACGTCACTTGTCCTATCTCCCAGGTCCATGGTTATAGCAACGCAGTGCAAACAATGGGAGGAATAAGTTCACATAGCAGGCAAACAAAGCAACAATTGTAAAGCAATACATTTAGGAAAAGTCTTCGATTTACATAAGCTACCAATATAGATAGGATCCTTGAGATGGGACAACCCCTTTAAGAGGGGTTTTCCAGGAGAAAAAAATATTGATGATCTTTCCTGAAGATAAGTTTTCAGTATTAGATACTGACACCCAGCACCCGATTTGCTGATATACAGAGAGTGGAGCAGGAAGCAGACAGCTTTATTCTATGTATAGCGGCCAGACTTGGTAAATGCAGGTCAGCTTTCATTCTGTTTAACTGGAGCTAAGTTCCAGCTGCCAAGTCACTGACAATATGACCTCTTTAAGATTGACTTCTGCCCACACTTTTAGGCTGAGTGCACACAGGGTTTTCTGGTCCAGAAACTGAGGTAAGTTTCCAGACCAAGAAACGGGTAGCCGACACTGTACCGGCATCCAGTCACGCACTCCGCTCAGGATTAGGCCCAATGAATGGGCCTAGTCGGGAGGAGAGAGTGTCTTCAGGCAGATTCACAAGGCGAATCGGTCTAAAGAATGAGTATTTCCGTTCTTTTTCCGGGAGCCGGAACAATCGATTACGGGCTCAAAATCCTGACCAAAATACTCCATGTGAACTCAGCCTTACTGTTTTTTCCAGTCTGATATATCATTGCCTGTCCTGACTACACCCTGCCTTCACTCTGGGTAAATAACTAAACCTACATTAACAAGAATGTGGTAAAAAAATTCTCAATGTGATGGTCAGCTGTTTTCATGGTTCCCTCATACATATAAGTCCATTGAGGGAGCCGTCAAAATAGGTAAAAATAGGACATGTGAATAGCCTCATTCCCATACATTGAATTTAATGCAGACAGGTGATCACTGTGTGAATATAGGCTAAGAGTGATAAATAGGCTACATGAAAGTCCAAGCCTAATTCCTGCAGCTTCATGGCACGACCACCTACTATCTCATCTGTTTTTTAGTTATGGCTTTTCCAGTCCAGTAATTTCTTGTAGTAGTTTTCTGAAGTTAAACCATCCATTGCTTTGTATACTAAATATTTATATTTTTTTAGTATTTAACTGCAGTGTCATTCACTATCAGTTCTTAGTGACATTGGCTATTCCAAAGCTTCTCATGCAGTAAGAAGATGATTAGGTTACATCATCATGATGTCATTACATAACATGTCTACTCTACTAATAGCAAGGTCCACCAATTGTATGATCATAGTAGAAAACAGAAATCAGACATAACTCACTAGGATATCTTATAAACTCCATAGTAGCACATCAGTAAGTCTAAATGGTAAATGTGGCACAGAAACATTAAAGGGGTATTCCCACCTCACATACTCATCAGTCTTTACTGCTGTAAAATCTTCTTTCTTCCTGGTTTCTTGCATCATTTGGTGGGCGGGGTTTCACATGTAACCTGCCGTTTAGCTCCGCCCCCAAATCAGTGTGTAGCTCCGCCCACCCATATTGGACTATGAAGTACAGGCAGCAGCAACTCCATTCTGTGTTACATACAGAGACTGCATGTCTCCGCCATAATGAACACAATTGAATTAGCTAGCCTGATAACTGGGAGAACAGAAGAAATGAAAGCAGCTCCTCTCCCCTATCTGAGTGCAGGAAGCTAGGTCACATGGTGTAGACACAGGAATAGCTAGATACACAGGCTCGCTCCCTGCACTCAGCCCCTCCTCCCTCCCCCCTGAGAGCAGCAAATACATCACTTGACTCATGAGCAGCTAAATCAGGGCTGTGGCCACAATGAATTGAATAAAGTAAGATAGTGGACAAACAAAGCAGTTTTGCTGAAGCAATGTATTTAGGTAAAGTCTTAAATCCACATTAACAAGCAGTATAGATAGGATCCTTGTGATGGGACAACCCCTTTAAGGCTGAGTTCAGACAGGGTTTTTTGGTCGGGATTTTGACACGGATTCTGCGTCAAAATCCTGACCAAAAAAATAACGCCTCCCATTGAAATCAATGGGAGCTAGTCATTTCTTTTTTCCGCGAGCGGTTTCTTCCCACTCGTGGATAAAGGAAGCAACATGCCCTTTCTTAGGCTGCATTCACACTGAGTAACGCTGGCGGTTTTTGTGCTTATTTTTGCACATAGCGCCGCGTTAATGCCGCGTTACGCCACGTATACGCCGCGTTTGCACCGCGCTATTTTGCGGTGGCATTGTGCGGCGTATACGCGGCGTTAACGCGGCGCTATGTGCAAAAATAAGCACAAAAAACGCCAGCGTTACTCAGTGTGAATGCAGCCTTAAGGTGGATTCCGCGGCCGATTCAGCTGTAGACGTCTGTCTGAAGACACTCCCTACCGACTAGGCCCATTCATTTTGGCCTAATCCGTAGCAGAGTGCCGCGACTGGATCCAGTCGCGGCTACCCATTTTTTGGTCCAGAATCCTAGGCAGCCTCAGCGTCAAATTCCGTACCAAAAAACCCTTTTTGAACTCAGCCTAAAGGGGATGGCCACTTTCAGACCAATATTGAGAGCCCAATGTTATAGTTTGTGTACTTTGTGCATCAATTCCTCATGGTTTTCTAGATTTTTGCTTGCTGTCATTTGTTCTGCTTATTCCCAGTGGATAAAAATCAGTCCATAGTCATGTGATCCACCCCAGCTTAATAACCCCCCCCCCCATCCCCCAGAAAATTTCTGCCTTAGGAACTGGAAGCAGATTTTGGATGTTGATTTTGATGCTATTTCTGAAAATCTCCCTCCCATTCACTTCAATGAGAGTCTCAGGCAGAATCTATCTCTGCTACCTGAAAAACATTTGTTAGTATAAAAAAAAATCTGCATCTGTCTCCTATTCATATGATTCCCAAATTCCTCAATGAGAACATACTTGTACCCTAAAGGTAGGTCATTAATATATATAATATATAACTGCCTCAAAAAAAAAAAAATGTTATGTCTACAATACCTATAATTAGAGATGAGCGAACAGTGTTCTATCGAACTCATGTTCGATCGGATATTAGGCTGTTCGGCATGTTCGAATCGAATCGAACACCGCGTGGTAAAGTGCGCCATTACTCGATTCCCCTCCCACCTTCCCTGGCGCCTTTTTTGCTCCAATAACAGCGCAGGGTAGGTGGGACAGGAACTACGACACCGGTGACGTTGAGAAAAGTAGGCAAAACCCATTGGCTGCCGAAAACATGTGACCTCTAATTTAAAAGAACAGCGCCGCCCAGGTTCGCGTCATTCTGAGCTTGCAATTCACCGAGGACGGAGGTTTCCGTCCAGCTAGCTAGGGCTTAGATTCTGGGTAGGCAGGGACAGGCTAGGATAGGAAGGAGAAGACAACCACAACAGCTCTTGTAAGAGCTAAATTCCAGGGAGAAGCTTGTCAGTGTAACGTGGCACTGACGGGCTCAATCGCCGCAACCCAGCTTTCCCAGGATCCTGAATGGAATACACTGTCAGTGTATTCCCGTATACCCGATATATACCCCGATACCCGTTCCAACGGTGTGCCCCCCCACCTTCACCCCAGAAATACCCTGCAAGTCCCCTAGCAATAGAATTGGGGCTATATACACCCACTATTTTTGCTACTGCCATATAGTGCCATTGTCTGACTGGGAATTCAAAGAATATATTGGGGTTACGTGCACCCACAATTTTTACTACTGGTATACAGTGCCAGTTTCTGACTGGGAATTCAAAGAATATATTGGGGTTATAAATACCTTCATTTCTTGCTACTGCCATATAGTGCCAGTTTCTGACTGGGAATTCAAAGAATATATTGGGGTTACGTGCACCCACAATTTTTACTACTGGTATACAGTGCCATTGTCTGACTGGGAATTCAAAGAATATATTGGGGTTATAAATACCCTCATTTCTTGCTACTGCCATATAGTGCCATTGTCTGACTGGGAATTCAAAGAATATATTGGGGTTACGTGCACCCACAATTTTTACTACTGGTATACAGTGCCAGTTTCTGACTGGGAATTCAAAGAATATATTGGGGTTACAAATACCCTCATTTCTTGCTACTGCCATATAGTGCCAGTTTCTGACTGGTAATTCAAAGAATATATTGGGGTTACGTGCACCCACAATTTTTACTACTGGTATACAGTGCCAGTTTCTGACTGGGAATTCAAAGAATATATTGGGGTTACAAATACCCTCATTTCTTGCTACTGCCATATAGTGCCAGTTTCTGACTGGTAATTCAAAGAATATATTGGGGTTACGTGCACCCACAATTTTTACTACTGGTATACAGTGCCATTGTCTGACTGGGAATTCAAAGAATATATTGGGGTTATAAATACCCTCATTTCTTGCTACTGCCATATAGTGCCAGTTTCTGACTGGGAATTCAAAGAATATATTGGGGTTACGTGCACCCACAATTTTTACTACTGGTATACAGTGCCATTGTCTGACTGGGAATTCAAAGAATATATTAGGGTTATAAATACCCTCATTTCTTGCTACTGCCATATAGTGCCAGTTTCTGACTGGGAATTCAAAGAATATATTGGGGTTACGTGCACCCACAATTTTTACTACTGGTATACAGTGCCATTGTCTGACTGGGAATTCAAAGAATATATTGGGGTTATAAATACCCTCATTTCTTGCTACTGCCATATAGTGCCAGTGTCTGACTGGTAATTCAAAGAATATATTGGGGTTACGTGCACCCACAATTTTTACTACTGGTATACAGTGCCATTGTCTGACTGGGAATTCAAAGAATATATTGGGAATACAAATACCCTCATTTCTTGCTACTGCCATATAGTGCCAGTGTCTGACTGGTAATTCAAAGAATATATTGGGGTTACGTGCACCCACAATTTTTACTACTGGTATACAGTGCCATTGTCTGACTGGGAATTCAAAGAATATATTGGGGTTATAAATACCCTCATTTCTTGCTACTGCCATATAGTGCCAGTGTCTGACTGGTAATTCAAAGAATATATTGGGGTTACGTGCACCCACAATTTTTACTACTGGTATACAGTGCCATTGTCTGACTGGGAATTCAAAGAATATATTGGGAATACAAATACCCTCATTTCTTGCTACTGCCATATAGTGCCAGTGTCTGACTGGGAATTCAAAGAATATATTGGGGTTACGTGCACCCACAATTTTTACTACTGGTATACAGTGCCATTGTCCGACTGGGAATTCAAAGAATATATTGGGAATACAAATACCCTCATTTCTTGCTACTGCCATATAGTGCCAGTTTCTGACTGGTAATTCAAAGAATATATTGGGGTTACGTGCACCCACAATTTTTACTACTGGTATACAGTGCCATTGTCTGACTGGGAATTCAAAGAATATATTGGGAATACAAATACCCTCATTTCTTGCTACTGCCATATAGTGCCAGTGTCTGACTGGGAATTCAAAGAATATATTGGGGTTACGTGCACCCACAATTTTTACTACTGGTATACAGTGCCATTGTCTGACTGGGAATTCAAAGAATATATTGGGAATACAAATACCCTCATTTCTTGCTACTGCCATATAGTGCCAGTGTCTGACTGGGAATTCAAATAATATATTGGGGTTACGTGCACCCACAATTTTTACTACTGGTATACAGTGCCATTGTCTGACTGGGAATTCAAAGAATATATTGGGAATACAAATACCCTCATTTCTTGCTACTGCCATATAGTGCCAGTTTCTGACTGGTAATTCAAAGAATATATTGGGGTTACGTGCACCCACAATTTTTACTACTGGTATACAGTGCCAATTTCTAACTAGGAATTCAAAATGCGCAAGGCTCCCGGAAAGGGACGTGGACGAGGCCGTGGGCGAGGTCGGGGGAATGGTTCTGGGGAGCAAGGTAGCAGTGAAGCCACAGGGCGTCCCGTGCCTACTCCTGTGGGGCAGCAAGCATTGCACCACTCCACAGTGCCAGGGTTGCTTGCCACATTAACTAAACTGCAGGGTACAAACCTTAGTAGGCCCGAGAACCAGGAACAGGTCTTGCAATGGCTGTCAGAGAACGCTTACAGCACATTGTCCAGCAGCCAGTCAGACTCTGCCTCCTCTCCTCCTATTACCCAACAGTCTTGTCTTCCTTCCTCCCAAAATTCCGAAGCTTTACAGAACAATAACCCAAACTGTCCCTGCTCCCCAGAGCTGTTCTCCGCTCCTTTCATTGTCCCTCAACCTGCCTCTCCACGTCACGATTCCACGAACCTAACAGAGGAGCATCTGTGTCCAGATGCTCAAACACTAGAGTCTCCTCCATCTCCGTTCGATTTGGTGGTGGATGACCAGCAACCCACCCTCATCGACGATGATGTGACGCAGTTGCCGTCAGGGCATCCAGTTGACCGGCGCATTGTGCGGGAGGAGGAGATGAGACAGGAGTTGGAAGAGGAAGTGGTGGATGATGAGGACACTGACCCGACCTGGACAGGGGGGATGTCAAGCGGGGAAAGTAGTGTGGATGTTGAGGCAGGTGCAGCACCAAAAAGGGTAGCTAGAGGCAGAGGCAGAGGTCAGCAGCTTAGGCGAAGCCAGGCCACACCCGGAATCTCCCAAGATGTTCCAGTTCGTACCCAGCCCCGAAAAACTCCCACCTCGAGGGCACGTTTCTCGAAGGTGTGGAGTTTTTTCAAGGAATGCGCCGAGGACAGATATAGTGTTGTCTGCACAATTTGCCTCTCGAAATTGATTAGGGGCTCTGAGAAGAGCAACCTGTCCACCACTTCAATGCGCCGTCATTTGGAATCCAAGCACTGGAATCAGTGGCAGGCAGCAACGGCAGGACAAAGGCCGCCTGCCGTTCACGCCACTGCCACTGCCTCTGCCACTGCCTCTGCCTTTGCCACTGCCACTGCTGACTGTGCTGGCGATGCACTCCAGAGGACGAGCCAGGACACCACTTCATCTGCCTCCGCCACTTTGTTGACTTCTACCTCATCCTCCCCTGGTCCTGTCTTATCTCCTTCTCCTGCACCATCAAAGGCACCATCAGGCGTTTCTTTACAACAACCCACCATCTCTCAGACATTGGAGCGGCGGCAGAAATACACTGCTAACCACCCACACGCGCAAGCCTTGAACGCCAACATCGCTAAACTGCTGGCCCAGGAGATGTTGGCGTTCCGGCTTGTTGAAACTCCCGCCTTCCTGGACCTGATGGCAACTGCGGCACCTCGCTATGCCGTCCCTAGCCGTCACTACTTCTCCCGGTGTGCCGTCCCCGCCTTGCACCAGCACGTGTCACTCAACATCAGGCGGGCCCTTAGTTCCGCGCTTTGCACAAAGGTCCACTTGACCACCGACGCGTGGACAAGTGCATGCGGACAGGGACGCTACATTTCACTGACGGCACACTGGGTGAATGTAGTTGAGGCTGGGACTGCTTCCCAAACTGGCCCGGTGTACCTCGTCTCCCCGCCTAACATTCCTGGCAGGGACACGAGAAGAACACCCCCCTCCTCCTCCTCCTCTACCGCCTCCTCCTCCGCCACCGCCTCCTCCTCCGCCACCGCCTCCTCCTCCGCTGTTAGATTGACCCCAGCTACGAGTTGGAAACGTTGCAGCACTGGCGTTGGTAGACGTCAGCAGGCTGTGCTGAAGCTGATCAGCTTGGGGGACAGACAGCACACTGCCTCCGAGGTGAGGGATGCCCTCCTCGATGAGACGGCAATATGGTTTGAGCCGCTGCACCTGGGCCCAGGCATGGTCGTTTGTGATAACGGCCGGAACCTGGTAGCAGCTCTGGAGCTTGCCGGACTCCAACATGTTCCATGCCTGGCCCACGTCTTCAACCTAGTGGTGCAACGTTTCCTAAAGAGCTACCCCAATGTTCCAGAGCTACTGGTGAAAGTGCGGCGCATGTGCGCCCACTTTCGCAAGTCGACAGTAGCCGCTGCTAGCTTAAAATCTCTCCAGCAACGCCTGCATGTGCCACAACACCGGCTTTTGTGCGACGTCCCCACACGCTGGAACTCAACGTTTCAGATGTTGAATAGAGTGGTTGAGCAGCAGAGACCTTTGATGGAATACCAGCTACAAAACCCTAGGGTGCCACAAAGTCAGCTGCCTCAGTTTCACATCCATGAGTGGCCATGGATGAGAGACCTTTGTGACATCCTACGGGTCTTTGAGGAGTCCACAAGGAGGGTGAGCTCTGAGGTAGCCTTACAATCCCGCTCTTGTGTGTTCTGAGAGAATCCCTGATTGACATCAGGGATAACTCAGATCACACAGAGGAGTTAGGGATAGCATCCGATCCGTCACAGCTGGAGAGTAGGTCCACACATCTGTCCGCTTCACTGCGTTTAATGGAGGAGGAGGAGGAGGAGGAGGAGGAAGAAGAGTTGTCCGATGATGTGATGGTGATACAGGAGGCTTCCGGGCAACTTCGAATCGTCCCATTGTTGCAGCGCGGATGGGTAGACATGGAGGATGAGGAGGAAATGGAGATTGAACTTTCCGGTGGGGCCAGAGGAGTCATGCCAACTAACACTGTGGCAGACATGGCTGAGTTCATGTTGGGGTGCTTTACAACCGACAAGCGTATTGTCAAAATCATGGAGGACAACCAGTACTGGATCTTTGCTATCCTTGACCCCCGGTATAAAAACAACATCTCGTCTTTTATTCCGGTAGAGGGGAGGGCCAATCGCATCAATGCTTGCCACAGGCAATTGGTGCAGAATATGATGGAGATGTTTCCAGCATGTGACGTTGGCGGCAGGGAGGGCAGTTCCTCCAGTAGGCAACCAAGTTCTCACCGGTCCACACAAACGAGGGGCACACTGTCTAAGGTCTGGGACACCTTGATGGCACCCCCTCGCCAAAGTGCCGCCACGGAGGGTCCTAGTGTCACCAGGCGTGAGAAGTATAGGCGCATGTTGCGGGAATACCTTTCCGACCACAGCCCTGTCCTCTCCGACCCCTCTGCGCCCTACACGTATTGGGTGTCGAAGTTGGACCTGTGGCTTGAACTTGCCCTATATGCCTTGGAGGTGCTGTCCTGTCCTGCCGCCAGCGTCCTATCTGAGAGGGTGTTCAGTGCAGCCGGTGGCATCATCACTGACAAGCGCACCCGTCTGTCAGCTGAGAGTGCCGACCGGCTCACTTTGATAAAAATGAACCACCACTGGATAGAGCCTTCATTTTTGTGCCCACCTGTGTAAAGCACCCCAACATGAAACTCCATGTCTGTACTCAACCTCTCCAATTCCTCCGCATCCTCATACTCATCCACCATAAGCGTTGCACAATTCTGCTAATACTAGGCTCCCTCCAACATGATTTCCCCCAACTCTGCTGGTTAGAGGCTCCCTCCACCCTGATTTCCACCAACTCTGCTGGTTAGAGGCTCCCTCCACCCTGCTTTCCCACAACTCTGCTGGTTAGAGGCTCCCTCCACCATGAATTTGCCCAAACTGGGCTGGTTAGAGGCTCCCTCCACCATGAATTGGTCCAAACTGGGGTTTTTAGAGGCTCCCTCCACCATGAATTTGCCAAAACTGGGCTGTTTAGAGGCTCCCTCCACCATGAATTGGTCCAAATTGGGGTTTTTAGAGGCTCCCTCCACCATGAATTTGCCCAAACTGGGCTGGTTAGAGGCTCCCTCCACCATGAATTGGTCCAAACTGGGCTGGTTAGAGGCTCCCTCCACCATGAATTGGTCCAAATTGGGGTTTGTAGAGGCTCCCTCCACCATGAATTGGTCCAAACTGGGCTGTTTAGAGGCTCCCTCCACCATGAATTGGTCCAAACTGGGGTTTTTAGAGGCTCCCTCCACCATGAATTGGTCCAAACTGGGCTGGTTAGAGGCTCCCTCCACCATGAATTGGTCCAAACTGGGTTTTTTAGAGGCTCCCTCCACCATGAATTGGTCCAAACTGGGGTTTTTAGAGGCTCCCTCCACCATGAATTGGTCCAAACTGGGGTTTTTAGAGGCTCCCTCCACCATGAATTGGTCCAAACTGGGGTTTTTAGAGGCTCCCTCCACCATGAATTTGCCCAAACTGGGCTGTTTAGAGGCTCCCTCCACCATGAATTGGTCCAAACTGGGTTTTTTAGAGGCTCCCTCCACCATGAATTGGTCCAAACTGGGGTTTTTAGAGGCTCCCTCCACCATGAATTGGTCCAAACTTGGCTGTTTAGAGGCTCCCTCCACCATTAATTGGTCCAATCTGGGCTGGTTAGAGGCTCCCTCCACCATGAATTGGTCCAAACTGGGTTTTTTAGAGGCTCCCTCCACCATGAATTTGCCCAAACTGGGCTGTTTAGAGGCTCCCTCCACCATGAATTGGTCCAAACTGGGCTGGTTAGAGGCTCCCTCCACCATGAATTTCCCAAAACTTGGCTGTTTAGAGGCTCCCTCCACCATTAATTGGTCCAAACTTGGCTGTTTAGAGGCTCCCTCCACCATTAATTGGTCCAAACTGGGCTGGTTAGAGGCTCCCTCCACCATGAATTGGTCCAAACTGGGTTTTTTAGAGGCTCCCTCCACCATGAATTGGTCCAAACTGGGGTTTTTAGAGGCTCCCTCCACCATGAATTGGTCCAAACTGGGCTGTTTAGCGGCTCCCTCCACCATTAATTGGTCCAAACTGGGCTGGTTAGAGGCTCCCTCCACCATGAATTTGCCCAAACTGGGCTGTTTAGAGGCTCCCTCCACCATGAATTTGCCCAAACTGGGCTGGTTAGAGGCTCCCTCCACCATGAATTGGTCCAAACTGGGGTTTTTAGAGGCTCCCTCCACCATGAATTGGTCCAAACTTGGCTGTTTAGAGGCTCCTTCCACCATTAATTGGTCCAAACTGGGCTGGTTAGAGGCTCCCTCCACCATGAATTGGTCCAAACTGGGTTTTTTAGAGGCTCCCTCCACCATGAATTTGCCCAAACTGGGCTGTTTAGAGGCTCCCTCCACCATGAATTGGTCCAAACTGGGCTGGTTAGAGGCTCCCTCCACCATGAATTTCCCAAAACTTGGCTGTTTAGAGGCTCCCTCCACCATGAATTGGTCCAAACTGGGCTGGTTAGAGGCTCCCTCCACCATGAATTTGCCCAAACTGGGCTGTTTAGAGGCTCCCTCCACCATGAATTGGTCCAAACTGGGTTTTTTAGAGGCTCCCTCCACCATGAATTGGTCCAAACTGGGCTGTTTAGAGGCTCCCTCCACCATGAATTTGCCCAAACTGGGCTGTTTAGCGGCTCCCTCCACCATTAATTGGTCCAAACTGGGCTGGTTAGAGGCTCCCTCCACCATGAATTTGCCCAAACTGGGCTGTTTAGAGGCTCCCTCCACCATGAATTTGCCCAAACTGGGCTGGTTAGAGGCTCCCTCCACCATGAATTGGTCCAAACTGGGTTTTTAGAGGCTCCCTCCACCATGAATTGGTCCAAACTTGGCTGTTTAGAGGCTCCCTCCACCATGAATTGGTCCAAACTGGGGTGGTTAGAGGCTCCCTCCACCATTAATTGGTCCAAACTGGGCTGGTTAGAGGCTCCCTCCACCATTAATTGGTCCAAACTGGGCTGGTTAGAGGCTCCCTCCACCATTAATTGGTCCAAACTGGGCTGGTTAGAGGCTCCCTCCACCATTAATTGGTCCAAACTGGGCTGGTTAGAGGCTCCCTCCACCATGAATTTGCCCAAACTGGGCTGGTTAGAGGCTCCCTCCACCATGAATTGGTCCAAACTGGGGTTTTTAGAGGCTCCCTCCACCATGAATTGGTCCAAACTGGGGTTTTTAGAGGCTCCCTCCACCATGAATTTGCCCAAACTGGGCTGTTTAGAGGCTCCCTCCACCATGAATTTGCCCAAACTGGGCTGTTTAGAGGCTCCCTCCACCATGAATTTGCCCAAACTGGGCTGGTTAGAGGCTCCCTCCACCATGAATTGGTCCAAACTGGGGTTTTTAGAGGCTCCCTCCACCATGAATTGGTCCAAACTTGGCTGTTTAGAGGCTCCCTCCACCATTAATTGGTCCAAACTGGGCTGGTTAGAGGCTCCCTCCACCATGAATTGGTCCAAACTGGGTTTTTTAGAGGCTCCCTCCACCATGAATTTGCCCAAACTGGGCTGTTTAGAGGCTCCCTCCACCATGAATTGGTCCAAACTGGGCTGGTTAGAGGCTCCCTCCACCATGAATTTCCCAAAACTTGGCTGTTTAGAGGCTCCCTCCACCATTAATTGGTCCAAACTTGGCTGTTTAGAGGCTCCCTCCACCATTAATTGGTCCAAACTGGGCTGGTTAGAGGCTCCCTCCACCATGAATTGGTCCAAACTGGGTTTTTTAGAGGCTCCCTCCACCATGAATTGGTCCAAACTGGGGTTTTTAGAGGCTCCCTCCACCATGAATTGGTCCAAACTGGGCTGTTTAGCGGCTCCCTCCACCATTAATTGGTCCAAACTGGGCTGGTTAGAGGCTCCCTCCACCATGAATTTGCCCAAACTGGGCTGTTTAGAGGCTCCCTCCACCATGAATTTGCCCAAACTGGGCTGGTTAGAGGCTCCCTCCACCATGAATTGGTCCAAACTGGGGTTTTTAGAGGCTCCCTCCACCATGAATTGGTCCAAACTTGGCTATTTAGAGGCTCCCTCCACCATTAATTGGTCCAAACTGGGCTGGTTAGAGGCTCCCTCCACCATGAATTGGTCCAAACTGGGTTTTTTAGAGGCTCCCTCCACCATGAATTTGCCCAAACTGGGCTGTTTAGAGGCTCCTTCCACCATGAATTGGTCCAAACTGGGCTGGTTAGAGGCTCCCTCCACCATGAATTTCCCAAAACTTGGCTGTTTAGAGGCTCCCTCCACCATTAATTGGTCCAAACTGGGCTGGTTAGAGGCTCCCTCCACCATGAATTTGCCCAAACTGGGCTGTTTAGAGGCTCCCTCCACCATGAATTGGTCCAAACTGGGGTTTTTAGAGGCTCCCTCCACCATGAATTGGTCCAAACTGGGCTGTTTAGAGGCTCCCTCCACCATGAATTTGCCCAAACTGGGCTGTTTAGCGGCTCCCTCCACCATTAATTGGTCCAAACTGGGCTGGTTAGAGGCTCCCTCCACCATGAATTTGCCCAAACTGGGCTGTTTAGAGGCTCCCTCCACCATGAATTTGCCCAAACTGGGCTGGTTAGAGGCTCCCTCCACCATGAATTGGTCCAAACTGGGGTTTTTAGAGGCTCCCTCCACCATGAATTGGTCCAAACTTGGCTGTTTAGAGGCTCCCTCCACCATGAATTGGTCCAAACTGGGGTGGTTAGAGGCTCCCTCCACCATTAATTGGTCCAAACTGGGCTGGTTAGAGGCTCCCTCCACCATTAATTGGTCCAAACTGGGCTGGTTAGAGGCTCCCTCCACCATTAATTGGTCCAAACTGGGCTGGTTAGAGGCTCCCTCCACCATTAATGGGTCCAAACTGGGCTGGTTAGAGGCTCCCTCCACCATTAATTGGTCCAAACTGGGCTGGTTAGAGGCTCCCTCCACCATGAATTTGCCCAAACTGGGCTGGTTAGAGGCTCCCTCCACCATGAATTGGTCCAAACTGGGTTTTTTAGAGGCTCCCTCCACCATGAATTTGCCCAAACTGGGCTGTTTAGAGGCTCCTTCCACCATGAATTGGTCCAAACTGGGCTGGTTAGAGGCTCCCTCCACCATGAATTTCCCAAAACTTGGCTGTTTAGAGGCTCCCTCCACCATTAATTGGTCCAAACTGGGCTGGTTAGAGGCTCCCTCCACCATGAATTTGCCCAAACTGGGCTGTTTAGAGGCTCCCTCCACCATGAATTGGTCCAAACTGGGTTTTTTAGAGGCTCCCTCCACCATGAATTGGTCCAAACTGGGCTGTTTAGAGGCTCCCTCCACCATGAATTTGCCCAAACTGGGCTGTTTAGCGGCTCCCTCCACCATTAATTGGTCCAAACTGGGCTGGTTAGAGGCTCCCTCCACCATGAATTTGCCCAAACTGGGCTGTTTAGAGGCTCCCTCCACCATGAATTTGCCCAAACTGGGCTGGTTAGAGGCTCCCTCCACCATGAATTGGTCCAAACTGGGGTTTTTAGAGGCTCCCTCCACCATGAATTGGTCCAAACTTGGCTGTTTAGAGGCTCCCTCCACCATGAATTGGTCCAAACTGGGGTGGTTAGAGGCTCCCTCCACCATTAATTGGTCCAAACTGGGCTGGTTAGAGGCTCCCTCCACCATTAATTGGTCCAAACTGGGCTGGTTAGAGGCTCCCTCCACCATTAATTGGTCCAAACTGGGCTGGTTAGAGGCTCCCTCCACCATTAATGGGTCCAAACTGGGCTGGTTAGAGGCTCCCTCCACCATTAATTGGTCCAAACTGGGCTGGTTAGAGGCTCCCTCCACCATGAATTTGCCCAAACTGGGCTGGTTAGAGGCTCCCTCCACCATGAATTGGTCCAAACTGGGTTTTTTAGAGGCTCCCTCCACCATGAATTTGCCCAAACTGGGCTGGTTAGAGGCTCCCTCCACCATGAATTGGTCCAAACTGGGTTTTTTAGAGGCTCCCTCCACCATGAATTTGCCCACACTGGGCTGGTTAGAGGCTCCCTCCACCATGAATTGGTCCAAACTGGGGTTTTTAGAGGCTCCCTCCACCATGAATTTGCCCAAACTGGGGTGTTTAGAGGCTCCCTCCACCATGAATTTGCCCAAACTCTGCTGGTTAGAGGCTCAATCCACCCTGATTTTCAAAACAAATGTTGGTGCCAACCTCAACTTACTACAAGGGCCAAATTCACTGCTGGTGACAAGCTCTCCTCACTGCAAGTGCCAAATACACATGTTTCAAGGTGTTTTCCTACTGTCAGAGAGGTGGTATTGAGTGTGTAAAGTGTGTAGTTGTTAGGCTGTGATGTTCGGGTAATAGAGGGTCTTTGGTGTGTTAGATGCCCCCAGACATGCTTCCCCTGCTGTCCCAGTGTCATTCCAGAGGTGTTGGCATCATTTCCTGGGGTGTCATAGTGGACTTGGTGACCCTCCAGACACGGATTTGGGTTTCCCCCTTAACGAGTATCTGTTCCCCATAGACTATAATGGGGTTCGAAACCCATTCGAACACACGAACATTGAGCGGCTGTTCGAATCGAATTTCGAACCTCGAACATTTTAGTGTTCGCTCATCTCTACCTATAATACATTGAGTGCTGCTGCAATGTCTTTAGTTCCACTTGCGCAAGTTGAAAGGTTCTAAATGAGTAGTTTGTGCAAGTGTTAAGAAAATGAGATAAGTGAAATATGTTTAATAGAAATATGGAAACATTCTTCAGCTATCTCCTCCTGCTTGGTACTAATTGACTGACAGTTCAATACATGACTGTATTTGCAATACATAACATGCTTAAAGTCTGATAACCCTTTCTTAGGTCTGTGGCATAGTGATAGGGCATTCAAACAAAAGCAGTTGTCCCTGAGCACTGATGCCTACAAGGTCCCAAAGACTTTTTTCTTTTTTGCACCATTCACACCACTTTCCTGAAAAGGGGCATGGCGAGGGTGTGTATCATGTACGCAAATGGCCCGGCTAATGATGCACTTCGTCATAAATTAGATATGCCCTCGCATATAATCTGCTCCCTATTGCCCCCCCCCCTACAGTCAGGTCACTATGCCCCTTTTATCCCCCCCCCTTTGTTGAATTGTGAATTTTTTAGTACAGTATTTTCACTACCATTGCTTTACATTTTTGTCATAATATATTTGATTATTTTTAATATATGGCATTATGCTTTTAAGTAAGGTTTGCAGTGGTGTCTTTTTTTAAATAAATTCTTTATTTATAAACAGCTCATTAATAGACAAAACAAATAATGGCAAAACAAGGCCAGAATAGGCCAATCAGTGATAGTAAATCAAGCTGAGTAAGCCGTCGAATCTAACGAGACAAAAACATAACACAAGACTCAAAAAACACACAGAGACAGACATCCAAGGTAGGACAAGCTAGGGTAGAACACAAATAAGGAAAGGGAGAGAGAAAAGAAGAACAAAGGAGAAGAAAGAAAAAAAAAGGGGGGGGGGGGTTGGATTTGCGAACAGCACCAAGCTCCAACCACCAACCATGGAAAGTGAGGACACGTCAGCCCACCAGGTCTTTGTACACATGGGTACCCTGAAAGAAGATCCACGGGGTCAGAGGGAAGTCCAAGAGGTAGAGCAGGCAACTATGATACGAATCAGGGTATCTGGGGGACGATAGGACAGGGGCTGCTCGCTCCCTAAAGTGTCCTGGGTAAAGGCCGGGTGGACTCTCTTACCCCGAAGTAAATGAAGCAAGGAGGATCGCCTCTCCGGGGTGTTGAGGCCATTGGCGTTGATAGATGCAAAAGCAATGGAGTCCATGGTCAGCGGCTGGAGCCCTGTTGGGAGGGAGAGAAATGAGAGAGGGAAAAGAGAGAGAGAGAAAAAAAGGGGGGAGCAACAAGGGAAAGGAGTAGGTCAGAAGGGGAAAAGGAGTAAAACAAACACCAAACAGCGAGGCAGACACCAAAGAACAAGACAAAGACCAGAAAGCAGGTCCATTCCAAGCTAATCCAGAATGGATGACAATAAACAGTGGGAGAAAACCCACTTATGCAGGTCTCGGGGGCACACCTCAATATTTCCCCAGAGAGCTGCCAAACCTAGCTAGTTGGGGGAGAAACCAATAGAGCGCTACCTGCATCCCAAGCAGCAACATTAGATGCCAACCAGGTAAACGACCAAAGGAAGACTGGAGATCAGAACCAAGAACTCCAAACTAAGCTGAACAACCACCAGGATGAACGGAACCTCTCAACCAAATCGGACGGAACCCATCACAACCAGCAAAACTCAATGAAGAACAGCCAGCCATGGCGGGCCCCCAGCCAAAGAGGAAGGGGGGGGGGGGGCGGCATACACTACTGGAGGTCACTGCAGGCCGAAACCCACAGCAACTCCAGGAGAAAACATGCCAGCTGTGGCTCCATCCTCGTGAAGGAAGTTGCCTTGCGCCCAGGTGCTTGACCATAGCCAGGAAGGGTCCGGAGGAAGGTCAGGACACTATAAAATCATGTCAAGCTGCTCGGGGGTTTTCTGCAGTGGTGTCTTTTGTTGTGCTTTTATCTGAAACACAGTTCCCTGGTGCGGTGGATAGATACCTGCACACATTCTCTCTTTGGACTACTTTGTACCATTTGCTCTTATATCGATTCATTGAGTAAGATGGGTATAAAGTGTAATAGCCAGCGATATTGCCTTGACTTTCTGCAGTGTAATAACTTTCTGTACCATGATATCCTTCACAGAAGACAATATATATTTATATGCAGAGATTTACAGAAGAATCTTGAATCTTTTTTGCATAATTTGTCTTTTACTGATCAATAGGAGATGTCCATGTATCTAATGAAAGCTTCTCTTCTCCCCCTACAGGCTTCCTGTCCACACATAGACTGTGAATACTTTGTTCAGGTTTGGACATCTCCTCTTTGTGTTTGCTGAACTGAACTTGTTTTATTACAGTGAACCATACTATCCCCGTGTTTATGAGCAGAGTCCAGTGGCTAATAATGGATGCTGGAAGTGCTAGACAACTGTACTATATCATCTTTATTAATCACATCAAATGGGCCGTACAACACACCAGTGCGGCACTGAGACAATTTCATTACCCTAATTATTCTACACAACCATTGCCGGTACTTTTATATCCAAACTGCTCACTGCCATAGTGATTCATTGCAAGGTGACCATAGTAAAACATTGTTACACTTCTAGATACACACTTGTTGAACATTTGCTATTGATAGGCACTAAGCATACAGTCCAAGCGACGCACCATTTAATGTAATGGATTATATTAATATAGTGCTGGGTTCTCAATGATATATGAGTAATGAAGTGGGCCACATGTTGAAGTGTTTGTTGTGTGGTACACTATCATCAGCAGAACAAATCCCAGAGCCAGGTCTACAATTTCCTGACAAGATGTAGGCAAGTAAGGAGGCTACCTAATGCAAATGTAAGCCGATGGCTGGTCAGGTAATGGAGGGGGTGTACATCTCTCCCAGACTACTCAGGTGGGTGAGATAAGAAAACTCCAGGAATGTTTGTTCTTAGCAGACAACTTTCGTCAGCTGAGCATTTTGGTAAATGCTCAGTATTGGGCTGGATTTTTAGGAATGGCAGGTAGGTTGGTAGTGGGACCTGTCATTCCTCCCCCCTCCAGTCCACACTTTGGGGATGTTCCGGCAGCGACTCAGCTGCAGAGAGTCTCCTCGTCAAGGAGGCTTAAGAACCAGCTCCAGCAGCAACACTTTGGCAGAGTTTGGCTGCAGAGTGAAAGAGAAAGGTCATATTTTTGGAGCTGTGTCCTGAATGACTCAACTGGCTTTTGGATTGCTGTTATTCTAGGTGAGGTAACCTATTCTATGTTTAGTTAGAGCCTAGCCGGGCAGGTATTTATTTTTGTATTGTTTCCTTTTGTTGCTGCACTACCTTTTTGAGTGAAACTAAACTCTACCTTTGTTTTGGACTAGAAGAAACTGGACTTTTGTGTCTATGCCACCCCTCCTAGCAACCCCAGACCATGACACAAAGTATAGAAGTGAAGAATATAAAACAATGCTAAGTCTCTAAGGAGGACCTGTCGCCAAGTAAATGCCAGTCATCATGTCATTGCCGCAGCCACATCTATTCTGACAGTGTATGTGTGCAGATCAGCTATTAAACTCAGCTTAAATAAAGTAACATACTCAGCTCTGCTACATCAGCAACCTTTGAGCTTAATAATCATTTACACAATACTATATTGTTATAAAGATGATGTTACTGAATAAATGCGCTCTTACTAATGTTGGTTGGCTTAATACTCGCGGTCTGTAATTATGGCAGCTAGGATCCTATATACTCTCTGTGTCATGTCACTTCACAGGCCAGATGTTCCATTCTGGTTGTATGCTTTAACAAAGGTTTCCCACAGTATATAATTACGTCTGAGTAAAACCATTTTATGCTGGCCACATCTTCTATGAATAGATAGTACAGTATCCGTTGGTTTTGGTGTTTGCCTTTTTTTTTTTTTCGTCCTCTTTTAAAATATTCTTCGGAAACTTCTTTTAAGTTTAATCCATGTTTCTAATGGAGTTGTCTACTCTGATCGAGTCTTCTGAAATGCCTTAGAGCGAAGCTGTCCAGCTTATTCAGAATGATGTGTGCCAATACTAAGCAGAGCTCCGCAGAGTCCTCATATGGTTTTCCCCATTTCTATGTAGCATCTTTCTATAGAACAAATCATGGACATGTTTTGGTGTAGAAAACAGATGTTCACCCAAGACGCCATACTGCAGAAACGCAGTGGGGAAAAAAAAACACAGTCTTTTACAGAACCAACAAAGTATAGCTAAGAGCCCTCATAGTGAGCCGCAGCGAAAAAGTGCTGCAGGTAAAACCGTGGCGGCAGAGAGGCATCACACAGTTTTTCCCACAGCATTTTTCACAGGAAGTGCACAGAGGTTTCCTCCGCAGACTTTCTGCTTCAATTATATCTATACAGAAAACACCAGCATTTCCCTAGGTATTACTGATATACTGCGATTTATAAAATCACAACAGCTTTTGAAATCGCAGCATGTCCTCTGTGGATAGATTTCTGCAATGTGTGGATAGGATTCACTGAATGAGATTTCATTTAAACTCATCCACAAATTGTGAGCAAAGAAAGATGCAAAAAATCTGCATTTGTAAAAAAAAAATGCATGTGTTTTTGAAAATTGCAGCATGTTCATTTTAGCTGCAGAATCACAAGCATATTCTATATATATTTAATAGGGGAAGGGAAGCGAGTAACATCATTTATTCCATTTACATCATGCTTTTTGCTTCCATTTAATGGATGCAAAAAATGTATAAAAAACTGATGGAAATGGTTAACTGAGATCAAAGACAAAAAATGGATTGATTTTTTTTTTTTTTTAAAGACACAAAAGTATAGTGTGCTACATTTTTGTGTCCATAGACCAAACTCAATTGTATTAATACTATTACAGGCCTGGAAGGCACAATGTGTTTCAGAGACGGACTCCCCTTTATCAAGTGCAACATAAAATCAACGCAGTAGGCTGGATTCCCACATGGCGTACTTGTTGTGAAATCTGCTCCTGTTTATATGTCCTCCTCTGTGCTGCTTAGCGTGAAGGAAAGTATGAAAGTCTTGCTCTTCCAAACTGTCTGTACTTTGGAAATTTTTCATCGAATTCTCCATACTTGGAAAGCTGAGTAATTTTCATCAAATATCAGTACTTGAGAAACCTGGGTAATTTCCATAAAATTTTCTATATCTGGAAAAGCTGGGTGATTTCTTTAAATTATCCATACTTAGTAAACCTGGGTGATTTCTATGAAAGAGTGTCTCTAAATCAGCCGTTCTGCAGCAGTAATATTTTACGGCGGATGTCAGGAAGGGGTTAAAACATTGTATAAATCTAGTTATGTGGCATTTTTGTTTGACTAAGTTGTAATATGTATTTGGCAGTGTGAAGAGACGTAAGTCAACACTGTCCACAGTTCGGGCTTTCTGTAGATGAAAATAATTAGCACAATTAGGAAGATTTGTCTCTTTTATGAGTCTTTGAAATATATTTTATCACCAATTAAAGGATAAAAAATCCTTTTATTGCTGGCTTAAGCCTCAAAACTGAATCTGTATACATCTGAAATGTCAAGAAAAAAAAGAGTGACTTGCCATCAACCCTGTCATAGGAGTGAAAATCCCACTTCTAAAGAGAAGGGTTCAGACAATTTAGTGCTTCATTAAACTGAAGGTCAGTGTGTTAATGGAGCGCTCTCTCTCTGGTGAACAGACATCTCCGGCATGTCAATGTTATTTTTATTTGTTCAAATATGGGATTCTGATCCAGCCTGCTCTCCTTTGAGAATTGGACACAGATGTTTTTTGCTATTTTTATTATGTGATTTTTTTTTTTTTATAATGGATTAAAGCATTTTCCTACAATTATAGGTTAAAGTCTATGTACAACTTCACAATAATTTTTTTTGTATTGCTTCAATGCATCTAAGATGAAAAATGAAGCAACTTTGTATATAGTCTCCATTATAAATACCCCACCTGTGTGTCCCACTGGTCACCTACTACATACAAACCTAGTGTAGCCTGACCCTGTGACCATACTTACTACTACGTGGTAGAAAATAATTCTGCCATTATGTCGCTCGTTCTTTATTCACCTAAATACACAAATGAAGCTGGAGTATCACTGTGAAATAAATCTAGTAAAGTAGAGATGAAACAGAAATCTTGTGATGGACATGGAGTCATCTGCTTCAGGCTCTGTGGTATGTATAGTATGGGAGTTGATAGTGGTCCTATACTGTTGATCCGTGCAGGGGCCAACTATAGACCTCCCACGATCCGATATTCATGGCATCTTCTGAGATCAGGGTAGTTCTTAGCTGTTTGGGGTTTTTTGGGTTTGTTTTTTTTTAAAAAAAACCTTTGTCTGCTTTGTTCCATAAATCTGTGCAGTGGTGTAGGTACATGGGACACAGTTACACACAGACCCTATAGTCCAGGACCCCAGACTCTTCAGAGTCAAGCATAGAAATTCCTAGAACTAAGACAAACTAAGACTAGACCAGTTAATAAATGTGGTGTAAAGCATGTATGTCAGATTTCTGGCACATTTTCAGTAGTAAATCTACCCCATTGTTTACAGCAAAATACAAGGATCCCAATACTGGGTGTTATCAGAACCTGTGGGCCCTGAATCCCGGAGTAGGCAGAAGTAGCAAAAATTCTTATTTAGGGGTCATGCCAGGGATCTGACTCATGAGACCAGTGTGAGGTCTGATTTAAAGATAATGTATCACCAAAAATGGCCTATTTTTAAATTGAGTTGTTATGTTAAACATTTTTAAGATTTTTTTTTTTTTTTTTTTTTTTTAAATCTTCATGCCACTATTTTTTTTTTATTTTTTTTTTTAAAGTAATTTGTATTGTGATTTTCACTGGGGCCTCTAAGTCTAATGCTACAGCGAAACTTGCCAATTCTGTAGGGGTTTCCTTGCAGCTGTCACCTCATATACTCCATAGACAGAATAATAATACAAGATAACACCACTTACCCACTGTTGGACCCACTATTGACAATAGATGATGTCACAGCTTATCTACTTGTCCTCCCTGTACAGAGCAGGCATAGAGAACACTCCTATAGATCTCAATGGGGCAGATTTATTCGTAGTAGAAGCAGCATGCTACTGCACATGCGCCCATGCCATTATTTTTTAGCAATGTCAGTTCGCGAGCGCCAGAGGAAGACGGGACCCGAGGACATCGCAGGAAGAGGAGGCATTGATGAAGAAGACGGCGCACCCTGAATGCCCGCCCACCGTTTATGATGGGTAAGTTTATCACATTCTGTTTTAGGGTTTTATTTTAAAACTGGGGGGTAGTTTAATATAACATTTATGGTGCCTGAATATTCACGCATATGTGGGGCTCTATCAGCATGATTTTGCTGCTAGAGCCCCTTTAATAAATCTGCCCCGTTGAGTCAGCTCTAGACTACTTCTGCCTATGGTCATAACTATGCTGTAAAGAATATCATTAAAGGCACCATGGCACAAGCTACTGTCCAATAATATAGAAAAATGTTTGAGCCTTAAATATATACAGTATCAAGTATAAACTGAAAAGGTCACTTAACATGTAAAAGAAAATGGGAAATTATTTCATAACCCGATCGTTTTAGTGAATGCCAAAGGAGTAAATAAACCCACCTACTTGTTCCAAGGGTGAATGATTATTATTGACCTTCTTACTAGTCTCATCTGCTGGAGATATTTAGTGCTATGGATGGGGTCCAATGAGATATTTAATAGTGGAAGATCAGTGATCCAAATACTGCAAAGCTACAGTAGAAGGGCTAAATAATTAAAAACCACCAAGAGGGAGATTCTGAAGACCGATTTATATAGTTCCTACTGAACTCAATAATAATTTAATCCATCCATCACATCTGAAAAAATAAAGAAATCGAGAAAATAAACGGTCATGGAAAAAATTTATCATAATATTTAAAGCATGCCTCCAGTTATAAACAACTTTTCATAAATTAATAGTACAGAGGAAAATAAGAAACTTTGTAATATATCTTTATTAAGGAAATCTGTTTTCTTCTCCACTTTTCACATAGTTGCATCCTCCATATTAGTCTATGGAAAGAGGAGGGGGATTAGAAAAGATACTCAAGTAATTGCTGCTGTTACACACTGCTGTTGCTTGCTTGTTAACAGCGCAAGGTTGTAGATAAGAAGCTGGTAATACACAGAATGAGGTAATGAATCAGTTAAAGAGGACCTTTCACCACTTTTGGGCACATGCAGTGTTATATACTGCCAGAAAGCTGAGTTCAGCGCAATGTCGGCTTTCCCGATCTGTGCCCGGTGTAAAGAGCTTACGGTGCTGGTACCGAAGTGCTCTATGGTCAGAAGGGCGTTTCTGACCATTAGCCAGAGACGTCCTTCTGCCTCGCGGCGCCAATCGCGCTGTGCTGTGGAGCAGGGAGGAACGCCCCCTCCCTCTGCTCACAGCGCTCGTCCATAGACGAGCATTATCAGGAGCGGGAGGGGGGAGTTCCTCCCCGCTCCACAGCACAGCGCGATTGGCGCCGCGAGGCAGAAGGATGTTCCTGGCTAATGGTCAGAAACGCCCTTCTGACCATAGAGCACTACGGTACCGGCACCGTAAGCTCTTTACCCGGGGCACAGATCGGGAAAGCCGACATTGCGCTGAACTCAGCGCACTGTCGGCTTTCTGGCAGTATATAACACTGCATGTGCCCAAAAGTGGTGAAAGGTCCTCTTTGACCAGCCGGCAGGAGATGTTCCTTATAAGATATATTACACAGTTTCTTATTTCATATGTGCTATTTATTCATGAAAAGTTATTTAGAATTGAAAGTGCACTTTAACCAGCCTCTTTTGCCTATCCTTCTGTAGTTTCCAAATTTATTTTGACTATAATGCTATAGTTATCCATATACCTGAAGTACCCAGGAGAACTAAATACATGAATACAGTGGATTCCTAACTTGAAGTACCTAGTAAGGATGGACAAATCTCTAAAGATTTGTTTATTTCAAGCTTAGATTGTTTGGCCCAAAGAGTTGTTTCAGGCTGAACAAGTTTGGTTAGAGTTGTAAGTGAAATTATTATACTCTGTTATTTTTTTACACCTGCCCTGGGAGAGACCCCAAATAAATATACTAATCTTCCCTCCTCTCTTCCAAACCT